>NC_092415.1:61097680-62451430 GCF_040894005.1 Engystomops pustulosus
TTTCACTGATCTATTATCCACGAAAAAAAAAAAATCTAGAGCCTGTCCTATTTTTCTATGCATGTGGATCATGGAAGGCAAACAAATTCTATGGGTCCGCAAAACAAAACTTATGTCAGATCGTTTTTCCCTGATGATGCTAAAGAACCAGGTGTTATGTTTTCTAATCAATGTTAAACCTTTTTTTTTTTTTTTTTTGCAGATGTAAAAATTTACATTTGTTTACAACAGAAGAGTAATTGATGTGAAAAAAATGGTTATGGACAAAAAAACAGAAGTTAAACAGAAACAAAACGCAACAAAAAAGTCAGTGTGAATCCATCCTCATTCCTCTAAATGGCACAATGAATTTCAGCAGTTCTGGAGGCCGAAGCAGATTCAATGCACCTCTACATATAAGGAAACTAGGGGGACTGCATATATAGGTGGCTGTGTATAAGGAAACTGGGGGGACTGTACATAGTTCGCTGAGCATAAGGAAATTGAGGGGGACAAAAAAACAGAAGTTAAACGGAAACAAAACGCAACAAAAAAGACAGGGTGAATCCACAATGAATTTCAGCAGTTCTGGAGGCCAAAGCAGGTTCAATGCACCTCTAGGTGGGTGGCTCTAACATAATGGATCTTTAATAGAGATGAGCGAACATACTCGTCCGAGCTTGATGCTCGTTCGAGCATTAGCGTACTCGAAACTGCTCGTTGCTCGGACGAATACTTCGCCCGCTCGAGAAAATGGCAGCTCCCGCCGTTTTGCTTTTTGGCGGCCAGAAACAGAGCCAATCACAAGCCAGGAGACTCTGCACTCCACCCAGCATGACGTGGTACCCTTATAAGTCGATAGCAGTGGTTGGCTGGCCAGATCAGGTGACCCTGGGATAGACTAGCCGCTGCCCGCGCTGCTCGGATCATTCTGTGTCTGGATGCCGCTAGGGAGAGAGCTGCTGCTGGTCAGGGAAAGCGTTAGGGTGTTCTATTAGAATAGTGTTAGGCAGGAGTGATTCAACAAGAACCCAACAGCCCTTCTTAGGGCTACAATAACGTTATACTTTTTTTTTTTTGTTTGCTTGTGGCTGGGCTTGCTGGCACTAGTAGTGCAGCTAGTACCATATTGTGAGGAATTTGCAGGGGGACTTGCTACCGTTGTGTTTAGCTCTTAGTGACACACATATCCACCTCAAACACCAAAGTGGGAAAATTTATTAGGGGTTTGATTTCAATTAGGCACAGTCTGGCAGTTTCTTTTTATTTTACGTTTATTTTTTCATAACTCAGCGTCATCTCATCAGTGTGCTTTCATACTTGGCTAGAAAATAGCCATAGGAGAATCCAAACGGCTTACTTACGCCTACAATAGCGTTATATATATTTTATTTCTGGTTGATCTGCTGGTGGCTGTCCTTGCTGCAGTGCATATACTAGCCAATTGTCAGGAATTTGTAGTGAGACTTGCGACCGCTGTGTTTAGCGCTTAGTGACGCACATATCCATCGCAAAGACCGAAGTGGGAAAATTTATTAGGGGTTGGATTTCAATTAGGCACAGTCTGGCAGTTTCTTTTTATTTTACGTTTATTTTTTCATAACTCAGCGTCATCTCATCAGTGTGCTTTCATACTTGGCTAGAAAATAGCCAAAGGAGAATCTAAACGGCTTACTTACGCCTACAATAGCGTTATATATATTTTATTTCTGGTTGATCTGCTGGTGGCTGTCCTTGCTGCAGTGCATATACTAGCCAATTGTCAGGAATTTGTAGTGAGACTTGCGACCGCTGTGTTTAGCGCTTAGTGACGCACATATCCATCGCAAAGACCGAAGTGGGAAAATTTATTAGTGGTTGGATTTCAATTAGGCACAGTCTGGCAGTTTCTTTTTATTTTACGTTTATTTTTTCATAACTCAGCGTCATCTCATCAGTGTGCTTTCATACTTGGCTAGAAAATAGCCAAAGGAGAATCCAAACGGCTTACTTACGCCTACAATAGCGTTATATATATTTTATTTCTGGTTGATCTGCTGGTGGCTGTCCTTGCTGCAGTGCATATACTAGCCAATTGTCAGGAATTTGGAGTGAGACTTGCGACCGCTGTGTTTAGCGCTTAGTGACGCACATATCCATCGCAAAGACCGAAGTGGGAAAATTTATTAGGGGTTGGATTTCAATTAGGCACAGTCTGCCATTTCCTTTTTATTTTACGTTTATTTTTTCATAACTCAGCGTCATCTCATCTGGCATAGCAGTGTGCTTTCATACTTGGCTAGAAAATAGCCATAGCAATAGGATAGCATTGTTTGGTTTTAAAAACTAAAAAACACAAAAAAAACTAAAAAACACAAAAAAACACAAAAAAAAAGTTAAAAAAAAATTAAAGTTATAACTTTCATTTTCAAAATGTTTAACCCGAGGGCTAGGGGTAGAGGACGAGGGCGGGGACGTGGGCGTCCAACTACTGCAGGGGTCAGAGGCCGTGGTCCTGGGCGGGGTGAGACACCACCTGCTGATGAGGGAGCAGGGGAACGCCGCAGAGCTACACTCCCTAGGTTCATGTCTGTCGTGGTAGAGCACTGTTGAGGCCAGAACAGTGCGAACAGGTGATGTCGTGGATTGCCGACAATGCTTCAAGCAATTTGTCCACCAGTCAGTCTTCCACGCAGTCCACCCTTGTCACCGAAATCGGCACTCCTCCAGCTCCTGCACCTCAGCCTCCTCCCCCCCAGTCTGCCCCCTCCCAGGAAAATTTGGCATTTGAACTGGCATACTCTGAGGAACTGTTTTCTGGACCCTTCCCACAGTCACAAACCACTTGTCCGGTTGCTGCTGAGCAATTTTCCGATGCCCAGGTTTTCCACCAGTCGCAGTCTGTGGGTGATGATGACCTTCTTGACGTAGTGGAAGAAGTGTGTAAAGAGGTGTCCGACGATGAGGAGACACGGTTGTCAGACAGTGGTGAAGTTGTTGTCAGGGCAGGAAGTCCGAGGGGGGAGCAGACTGAGGGATCGGAGGATGATGAGGTGACAGACCCAAGCTGGGTTGAGAGGCCGGGTGAACACAGTGCTTCTGAGACGGAGGAGAGACCTCGACCAGAACAGGTTGGAAGAGGCAGTGGTGGGGCCAGACGGAGAGGCAGGGCCAGAGCAGGTGCATCAGCGCCAAATGTGTCACGTAGTGAAGCTCCCGTGGCGAGGGCTCCCGCGGCGAGGGCTAGATTTTCAGAAGTCTGGAGGTTCTTTAAGGAAACACCGGATGACCGACGGACTGTGGTGTGCAACCTTTGCCAAACCAGGATCAGCAGGGGTTCCACCACTACTAGCTTAACTACCACCAGTATGCGCAGGCATATGAATGCTAAACACCCCACTCAGTGGCACCAAGCCCGTTCACCTCCGGCCGTGCACACCACTGCTCCTTCCCCTGTTTCAGCTGATAGTCAGCCCCCTGCCCAGGACCCTGGCACAGCATCCACCAGCGTTCAGCTCTCCATACCCCAGACGCTGGAGCGGAAACGGAAATATAGTGCAACCCACCCGCACGCCCAAGCCCTTAATGTCCACATCTCCAGATTGCTTAGCCTGGAGATGCTGCCCTATAGGCTAGTAGAGACCGAGGCCTTTCGCAACCTCATGGCGGCGGCCGCCCCTCGGTATTCGGTCCCCAGCCGCCACTACTTTTCCCGATGTGCCGTCCCAGCCCTGCACCAGCACGTGTCAGACAACATCATCCGTGCCCTGACCAACGCCGTTTCTGACAAGGTCCACCTGACCACGGACACGTGGACGAGTGCTGCCGGGCAGGGCCACTGTATATCGCTGACGGCACATTGGGTTAACTTGGTGGAGGCTGGGACCGAGTCTGACCCTGCGGCTGGTCATATAGTGCCGACGCCGAGGATTGCGGGGCCTACCTCGGTCCAGGTCTTTCAGGCCTACTATGCCTCCTCCTCCTCCCACCCCTCCTCCACCTCCTCCTCCGAACTACCATCCGTGGGCATGCCGCCATCAGTCGGTAGCTCTAGGCACAGCAGCAGTGCCGTCGCTAAGCGACAGCAGGCGGTGCTCAAACTGCTGAGCCTAGGCGATAAAAGGCACACCGCCCAAGAGCTATTACAGGGCATTCCACATCAAACTTGTTAACTTTGTCGCCACCCTGCTGTGTAATCCACAAAATATACTGGCAAACTTTTATCATTTACCGATATTATTTCAGCGCTTCTTGCGCATCTGTTTACATTCCCCTCACCCGCCATATCCCAAACTTATAAGAACGCTACTACACTTGATCTTATACAAAAGGTTCTTAGAAGTGCTGTTTGGGGAGTAGCCTAGAGACAGGGGCTTGGATTGGCGAAAGCTCGCCTGGCAGCGGAGCGCCAGCTCCATGCCAAGATCCAACTAACATAGTTTTAACTGCAGCACCTTTAATCTACTACTAGTTCACTGCCTCCCCTTATCAAACGAGCTGTGTCAGGCACAATTTTGGGTTGTTTTCATGGCTTCCATGTTAACTTTGTCGCCACCCTGCTGTGTAATCCACAAAATATACTGGCAAACTTTTATCATGTACCGATATTATTTGAGCGCTTCTTGCTCACCTCCTTTGGTTCCTCTCTGCCACCCATTGGTTTGAAGCCTGAGTCCATTTAGGGTATGTCGCCATGCCACTCTCTAGCCTGCCGCTGCTGCCGCTGCCTCTGCATGCCGTCCCCTATAGTGTCAGGGTCAATTATTGGATGTTTTAGATGCTATCTAGCGTCATTCTGTCACTCTGTCATGGCCATGCTGTTGCCCATAATTTTGGCATAATGGTGCGATTAAGCAGCCTCAGAGGCATCCATGCATGCTGCCCCTGCTGTTTCCTGTCCATTTCCGTGGTGTTTCCATCCTTTTCTGAGGTTCCCAGGTGTTTGGCCAAGCTTCCCTGTGCAGAGCCTTGGTCCCCTTGAAAAATGCTCGAGTCTCCCATTGACTTCAATGGGGCTCGTTATTCGAGACGAGTACTCGAGCATCGGGAAAAGTTTGTCTCGAATAACGAGTACCCGAGCATTTTTAGTGCTCGCTCATCTCTAATCTTTAATGTATGTATAATTTAATTGTACCATGATTTCTACAGAAAGAAAGTCAATGGAAGAAATACTGAATCTTTTCAGCCAAAACTATTAATCATAAAATGTTCATATAAAATGTTGTCCACAGATGTCATTGGGCAGATTGACTTTAATAGATATAACAGCGGAACTATCAACATACAATGTTAATGCTAATGCTAATTTAATTATTTGCCTGTAGGTCAGTGGACCGCTAGAAATTTAGAAAGCTACAATTTGAAATGCGTACAGTATATGTCAAATGTTTTCACAGTAGCTCTTTTGAAATTCTATTTAAAAAATGTGTTTTAATTCATTCTTAAAAAGAAGTACTGTTCCCACTTGGCAATCCCACACACATTATAGAAGGCATAATTACAGCACTGAGCAATGAGAACTAAGGATGCTGTAGGTGTTGTTCCTGTTGAATTTGCCAGTTTCACCATCAGCTTTTATTATTCATTTGATATCTGAAAATGCAATATCTAATCTGTTTTAAGTGCACACCGGATGTAAATAGTGACAACATTAATCTATTACCTCACATGTGCTAGCATTATATTTGACATTCTTCTAAATTGTGACTAGTATTTAATCATTGCAAAAAGGAAATCCTTTATCATAAGTGCAGGTTCACACTACCATTTATTATGCTCATTTGGTGTCTATGTCCTCCATAATACTGCTAATATATGGACAAGTTTCCTGCATGTATGATCTGTTTTTTTGTTTTTCTTTTATTGTGTGTCTGTGTGTTGTCTTTAATTTTTGTTATTAATTCCATGGTGATGTTCAATTAATAAGGGGTTTGTCAAACATTACATTAAAGGGGTATTGTCCTCTGGGCATTAACATTCAGTTTGATTAATTTGCCATATATAAACATTTCTTCAATTAGATGTTATTAAAAAAAAATTACCTGGGTGAAGATAATATCTCAAAAATGTACTAATATGGGCCTTAGAAACAAGACTGTGTCCTTTGATATGGCCACCTCTGCTGGAGGGATTCCCCTAAGAAACAAAAGGTTTTTGTATATGAAATGTCTGGGAGTTACTACATGTCCTGTGGTAATGATTGCTGAATCCAGGTTGCCAGGCAGTTCTGAATAGTTCATGTTTGGCCACCACTGCTAGAGTGTGGGGTGGTCGTATCCAAGGAAGCCATCTGGTTTCTAAGCGACAACATGGCTACATTTATGAGAAATTATCTTAACACAGGAACATTTTTTTAAATAACATCCAATTGAAGAAATGTTTACACGTAGCAAATGAATTAAATTAAGTGTATGTAAGATGTAAGTGTATAAGGAAACTGGGGGGACTGTACATAGTTGGCTGTGTATAAGGAAATTGAGGGGGACTGTACATAGGTGGTTATGTATAAGGAAACTGGTTGGACTGTATATAGGTCAATGTGCATAAGGAAACTGGGGACTGTATATAGATGTCTGTGTATAAGGAAACTATGGGGACTGTACATAGGTGGCTGTGTATAAGGAAACTACAGGTGTCTGTATAAGAAAATTGGGGGACTGTATATGGGAGGTTGTGTATAATGAAATGGGGGGGCTATATATGGGTGGCTGTGTATAAGGAAACTGGGGAAAAAGAGGGATGTTTCTTTTTCTATCACTCTGCATAGTTTCCAGTGCCAGTTAATGACTGGAACTACTGTTCAACCTCCACAAACTGCAAAAAGATTATAATATATTCTAAGGATAAGTGATCAATGTACAAAACAACCCCCATCCCAGAAAACATCTTCAAATTTTCCAATTGATTGAATAGTTGATGACTTCAATGTAAACTTAAAGGATAAATAACGCTTTGCAGTCACAGTCCAAATTTACCTATACACATAAATGGTTGTTATTCCAAGACCATAAAGCAAAACTGCTGCCCAATCAGAATATGAAACACATCTGATTGCCTCATTGTTTAGAAGAATGGTACTACTGTTATAATGACAGAGTCATTAGCATGCTAACATTGATCATTTAGAAACTAAGCAAGTACATTCTGAATCAGCAATTCCTTTTAGTGTAATAGCATCAAATGTTCCGTTAATTAACAAAATGTTTCTTGAGATGACCATGAACAATATCACAATCTTTGGAGTCAGCAGACAGTAAGACTTTATTGTGGTTGACATTCACTTATAGCCAGGTGCTTAAAAAGCAAAGGCAGATTACAAATCAAAGATTTAAAGAGTTACTGTAAAGGTTTTTTATTTTTCACAAATCAATAGCTCTTGGGATGTAAAACAAATTTGCCTATTATCTTTAATACCTATATTCAATAGTTTCTTTGCTATAGCCCTCAGATTACCTATCCATGTGCTGTGTTGTTTACACTTTGTTTCAGGTCAGTTTCCTGGGAGGGGAGGAGCTGATGCTCCCTGCTCACAGGGGATGAGGTCATGTAACAGTGAATGCAGCAGTGCTGGAAGTGTGCAAAACAGTGAATGCAGATGTTTCTAGCACAGAATAATGAGGTACAAGATCTCCCTGTTCCCTACCAGTTTGTCTATCCCAGTCTGTGATTCTACAGAAGTTTCTCTGTCTGTCTCTGTTCTCCTCACTGCTCCCTTCCCCCACCTTGTCATTGGCAGTATCAGCTCTGTGCAGATAAGCTATCAACACTAACTGTTCACACAGCACAGGCTATAGACTTCATGTACCTAGGATTTCCACCACTTATAACATGTTCCCTGCTCCTCCATGTGATGGAAGTTGCCAGGCTGTCACCATATACATCCTGTATGTGCACTGTGCAGTGTTGTCTGGATTTACTTGTGGGACACTAAATGGATTTCATTCTAAATTACTGTGAGAGAGAACACAAGGCATCATGGGATCTGTGGGCAAGCTAACTGGCCTCAGCTTGAGGGCATAGACAGACATAAGTCTCCGCCCACTGGTGAGAAATATTTTTGTCAAACACTTTCAGAACAGAAAATGCCATACCTTGGGAAAGAAGACAAGCAGCACAAAGTAGACATCATTGTTTGTTTTCATAGGGGGAATCACATATAATAATTTGGTAAAATCACTTTAGCTTTACAGTTATGCTTGAACTGGGTGATTACCAGGTAGAAGAGGGGTTGGTGGCTATATCTTGGTGTGGATCCTTGTGTGCAACAGGGAGTTTGAGATGAACTTTTGTTGGAGATCAAGCTGCAGTGCTTTTCTATAGGACATGTCTAAATTATAACCTGTTTGCTCAATACTTATCTTTTCTTATCACGAGCGCTTTTCCTAACAAATAGAGCCTTAGTGTAGACTCTACAACCTAGTTTTACAAAATATTAGAACAAGAAGTGAACATGGGAAAGGATCTCTGCTTCCTGTCCTGCTAAAAAAGCTACTATTTTTTACTTACAGTAGATAGAAATCTGTCCATGTGATGTGATGAAGGTGCAGGTGCACACAACTCCTATTACTCTCTGTGATACTATCGGTCCATGCACATGCATGTCCATCATATGGACAGATTTCTATCCACTGGAAGTAAACAAAAAAGCTTTCTATAGCAGGACAGCAAGCAGAGATCTAGAAAACCATGAGGAATTGATACAGAAATCATATTGGAAAATTGGATAACTTTTCCTTACACAAACCATATCAAATATTTGCTGAAAGGGGACAACCCCTTTAAGCATAATTTTGATGGAAGATTCCTTTAAACATAAACTACGGCTGTAAGGCCACCAGACGTTTGCTGAAAGAGCCATATAAAAGGTCTATTCTTATAGTTCTGCTCCTCCAGCACTTTATAGTCCTGCTCTCCCAGAAGATACAGCCAAGGTGGCAATTCCTAGCTGAATTTTTTTAGCCTAATGGTGGCTTATACTGGAGTCAAAGGCGACAACTAACAACTTTTCTGGAAGAAGGATGTGAAGGGTTAGAGGGGTGGGAAAATGGGACATTACTGGCATTAAATGCATTTATATATTTGAGTGTTATATCTTTTAAAACTGCTTTAGCCAGATGATATAAGTGCACATCATAGATCAGCCCAGAGATGTTGTTGCCCTTCCAGTTGATTACAGTAAACTGTTTCAGTTGACCTCCTTAAAGTGACTGTGACGAGAATTTAAATCCTTATTTAAAATAGCTTATTTTAAAATTCATTTAAAGAATCACTAAAAAGTATAAAATAAATCGTGTCCAAGCATTCCGGGCTGCTTTTTCTAACTCTTTTTTTTTTTTCAGCAATCCCTGCGTGTCAAGCTTAAAGAAGACCAGCGCCAGGATTCTAAATAGGAGGTTGACAGGTGAGTATGTGTAGTTTCATTTTAGTTTATTTTAGTGGTAGATTTCATTTTAAGATTTCATTAATTAGTTTCTACAGTGATTAAAAATATGAATGGGAACAGGGGGACAACATTGTGACATTGTAAATACATAAATTTATACATTGTAAATACAGAAATAAAATTGTGTCACGGGTAGAGATGAGCGAGCATACTTGTCCAAGCTTGATGCTCATTCAAGCATTAGCGTACTCGCAACTACCAAAAAAAATTTACAGTTTATATATTTTTTCTGTCTATAAAATAGTCTTTAATTTGGAAAATGTTGAACCCAAGGGCTAACGGTAGAGGATGAGGGCGTGGGCATCCAATTACTGCAGGGGTCAGAGGCCGTGGTCCTGGGCGGGGTGAGACACTACCTGCTGATGAGGGAGCAGGGGAACGCCGCAGAGCTACACTCCCTAGTTTCATGTCTCAAGTTACTGGGACTTGTGGTAGAGCACTGTTGAGGCCAGAACAGTGCGAACAGGTGATGTTGTGGATTGCGGACAATGCTTCAACTAATTTGTCCACCAGTCAGTCTTCCACGTAGTCTACCCATGTTACCCAAGTGAGCACTCCTCCAGCATCTCCACCTCAACCTCCTTTCCCCCAGTCTGCCCCCTCCCAGGAAAATTTGGAATTTGAGCCGGCATACTCTGAAGAAATGTTTTCTGGACCCTTCCCAGAGTCACAAACCACTTGTCAGTTGCTGCTGAGCTTTTTCCCAATGCCCAGGTTTTCCAATAGTCGCAGTCTGTGGGTGATGTAGTGGAAGAAGTGTCTAAAAAGGTGTCAGACAATGAGGAGACATGGTTGTCAGACAGTGGTGAAGTTGTTGTCAGGGCAGGAAGTCCGAGGGGGGGAGCAGACTGAAGGATCGGAGGATGATGAGGTAACAGACTGAAGCTGGGTTGATAGGCCGGGTGAAGACAGTGCTTCTGGGATATTTGCTGCCTCTGCTAGTCAGCCCCCTGCCCAGGACCCCGGCACAAACACCTCCCGTTCGAAAACCACACCTTCGCCTCCACGATCCTCCACAGCGTCCACCAATGTCTCCATGCGCAGCGTTCAGCTGTCTATACCCCAGACGCTGGAGCACTACAGTTCCACACGCCCAAGCCCTCAACGTCCACATCTCCATATTACTGAGCCTGGAGATGCTGCCCTATAGGCTGGTAGAGACCAAGGCCTTTCACAACCTCATGGTGGCGGCCGCCCCTGGGTATTCGGTCCCCAGCCGCCACTACTTTTCCTGATGTGCCGTCCCAGCCCTGCACCAGCATGTGTCAGACAACATCATCCGTGCCCTGACCAATGCCATTTCTGACAAGGTCCACCTGACCACGGACACGTGGACGAGTGCTGCCGGGCAAGGCCACTATATGACACTGATGGCACATTGGGTTAACTTGGTGGAGGCTGGGACCGAGTCTGACCCTGGGGCCGCTCATATACTGCCGGCGCCGAGGATTACATGGCCTACCTCGGTCATGGTCTCTCAGGCCTACTATGCCTCCTCCTCCCACCCCTCCTCCACCTCCTCCTCCGAATTACCATCCGTGGGCATGGCGCCATCAGTTGGTAGCTCTAGGCGCAGCAGCAGTGCCATCGCTTAGCGACAGCAGGCGGTGCTCAAACTGCTGAGCCTAAGCGATAAAAGGCACGCCGCCCAAGAGCTATTACAGGACATCACGGTGCAGACCGATCTGTGGCTGGCACCGCTGAAACTGAAGCCGGGCATGGTTGTGTGTGACAACGGCCGTAACCTGGTGGTGGCTCTGCAACTCAGCAGACTGACACATGAGCCATGCCTGGCCCATGTGTTAAATCTGATACTTCAGCGGTTCCTCAAGACATACCCCAATCTGTCTGATTTGCTCACGAAGGTGCGCCGCATCTGTGGCATTTCAGAAAGTAAACCACAGATGCTGCCACTCTCAGGGCAGCGCAGCGCCGCCTCCAACTGCCCGCTCACCGACTGTTGTGCGACGTGCCCACGAGATGGAATTCCACATTAACCATGTTATCAAGAATTTACCAGCAGCGCAGAGCAATTGTAGACTGCCAGATGTCAACTTCCAACAGAACTGGTAGTCAGGTCAGTCAGATTCCTCAAATCTACAATGAGGAGTGGATGTGGATGTCAGATATCTGTCAGGTGCTGAGTAACTTTGAGGAGTCAACACAGATGGTCAGTGGCAATCCCGCCACCATCAGCCTCACCATCCCGCTGCTTGGCCTGTTAAAAAACTCTGTGGTCAGCATGAAGTCAGAAGCTATGCGCTTGTCACAAGAGACGGGGGAAGAAGATTCCCTTGTTGATAGCCAGAGGACCCTCCGGTCTGTTTCTCAGCGCATATCGAAGGAGGTGGAGAAGGATGAGGAGGAAGAGGAGGAGAATGCCAGCAAGACAGAAGAGGGGACCATTGCTCTTTCCTTAACTATTCAACGTGTACGGGCAGAAGAAGAAGAGTTGGATGAGCAGGAGGAAATGGAGAGTCAGGCCAGTGAGGGGAGTGAATTCTTGCGCGTTGGGACTCGCGCATGACTCGCGCATATGGCAGATTTCATGCTAGGTTGCCTGTCCCATGACCCTCGCGTTCAAAGAATTTTTTCCAGCACCGATTACTGGGTATTCACTCTCCTGGACTCACGGTACAAGCAAAGTCTTTCCACTCTCATCCCTGTAGAGGAAAGGAGTGTGAGAGTGCATGAATACCAGCAGGCCCTGGTGCACAAGCTGAAACAGTCCTTCCCATCTGAAACCGCTAGCAGCAGAGGGCATACTTCTGTACTGCATTTTGTACTGCTACCCTGAAACTAAGGACATTATATTTTTGTTTTATGCTGAAGAAAGCTTCTTGAGTTCTTGTGGGACTGTGTTAAATAAATATTTGGACTTTTATTTGGATAACCCTGCCTGGATGTGAATTTGTGCCAGACAACACGTCTGAAGGGTCCCATTTCCCACACTGTCTAATCTAAACTAACTGTCTAATGTGGATATTATTCCAAATGGTTGCAGCACCCTCAATTTTACACAAAAACATCCGGCAAGCTTACAAAATTTTCCTGTGGCAAAACTTTATTACCCTGTGAGCACTATTTTCTTTCTACCTCTCTCCTAATGTTATCTAAGAGTCATTAATAAAGAAACAAGTCCAGTATCAATGAAATGGTGTAAAGGAGGTTAGTCAAACATCATGGATCATGATATTTACATAAACTTGAATACAATAATTGTCCCCCAGAAATACACTCACCGGCCACTTTATTAGTTACACCTGTCCAACTGCTCGTTAACACTTAATTTCTAATCAGCCAATCACATGGCGCAACTCAGTGCATTTAGGCATGTAGACATGGTCAAGACAATCTCCTGCAGTTTAAACCGAGCATCAGTATGGGGAAGAAAGGTGATATGAGTGCCTTTGAACGTGGCATGGTTGTTGGTGCCAGAAGGGCTGGTCTGAGTATTTCAGAAACTGCTGATCTACTGGGATTTTCACGCACAACCATCTCTAGGGTTTACAGAGAATGGTCCGAAAAAGAAAAAACATCCAGTGAGCGGCAGTTCTGTGGGCGGAAATGCCTTGTTGATGCCAGAGGTCAGAGGAGAATGGGCAGACTGGTTCGAGCTGATAGAAAGGCAACAGTGACTCAAATCACCACCCGTTACAACCAAGGTAGGCTGAAGAGCATCTCTGAACGCACAGTACGTTGAACTTTGAGGCAGATGGGCTACAGCAGCAGAAGACCACACCGGGTGCCACTCCTTTCAGCTAAGAACAGGAAACTGAGGCTACAATTTGCACAAGCTCATCGAAATTGGACAGTAGAAGATTGGAAAAACGTTGCCTGGTCTGATGAGTCTCGATTTCTGCTGCGACATTCGGATGGTAGGGTCAGAATTTGGCATCAATAACATGAAAGCATGGATCCATCCTGCCTTGTATCAACGGTTCAGGCTGGTGGTGGTGGTGTCATGGTGTGGGGAATATTTGCTTGGCACTCTTTGGGCCCCTTGGTACCATATCAGCATCGTTGCAATGCCACAGCCTACCTGAGTATTGTTGCTGACCATGTCCATCCCTTTATGACCACAATGTACCCAACATCTGATGGCTACTTTCAGCAGGATAATGCACCATGGTCAGACCACACATGGAATATTGTGTACAGTTTTGGGCACCAGTGTATAAAAAGGATATAATAGAGCTGGAACGGGTGCAGAGGAGAGCAACCAGGATTATTAGGGGAATGGGGGGATTAGAATACACTGACAGATTACAAAATTTGGGATTATTCAGTTTAGAAAAAAGACGACTGAGGGGAGACCTCATTACAATGTACAAATACCTGAACGGACAGTACAAGGATCTCTCCAAAGATCTTTTTATACCTAGGCCTGTGACCAGGACAAGGGGGCATCCTCTACGCCTAGAGGAGAGGCGATTTTACCATCACCATAGACAAAGGTTCTTTACTGTAAGAGCAGTGAGACTGTGGAACTCTCTGCCGCAGGAGGTTGTTATGGCCGACTCTATGTACATGTTCAAGAGAGGCCTGGATGACTTTCTGGAGAGAAAAAATATCACGGGTTATGGGGATAAAACATTTATTTAATTCTTGAAGGTTGGACTTGATGGACTTGCGTCTCCTTCCAGCCTTATATACTATGATACTATGATACTATGATAAAGCTGGAATCATCTCAGACTGGTTTCTTGAACATGACAATGAGTTCACTGTACTCAAATGGCCTCCACAGTCACCAGATCTCAATCCAATAGAGCATCTTTGGGATGTGGTGGAACGGGAGATTCGCATCATGGATGTGCAGCCGACAAATCTGCGGCAACTGTGCGATGCCATCATGTCAATATGGACCAAAATCTCTGAGGAATGCTTCCAGCACCTTGTTGAATCTATTCCACGAAGAATTGAGGCAGTTCTGAAGGCAAAAGGGGGTCCAACCCGTTACTAGCATGGTGTACCTAATAAAGTCGCCGGTGAGTGTATATTAGACCAAATTTCATGTAGGCACTCTGTTCAAACTGATTTTCCAAAAACTTTTTGTAAAGTACTCTATTTCATGACAAAATTATGATTGCAGTTTCTATATCTTACACACAGGAGAGTAAAGTGGCTGTTTCTGGATTAGACAATTCCATTGAAGGCTACTTCTGCAGGCATGGGGAGACTTAAAGCCATTGATGCTCCACTGGGGGATTATGGTACAAGGAAAACATTGATTCTTGACTACCTTGGAAGGAAGCCCCCTAACATCAAGTATGACTTTATCAAAAAACCTAATGACATGATGAGGATTAAAGTCAAAGCAATATAAGGCCCCTTTCACACTTGCGTTTTTTACGCGCGTTTTCATAGTTTCATAGTTTATACGGTTGAAAAAAGACACTTGTCCATCAAGTTCAACCAAGGGTACTTTTGACGCGCCGAACTTGCATTGCACTCTGACCCATTGTAACCAATGGGTCTTTTTAGACTTGCATTTTTTTTCACGCACACACGCGCATTTTTTTTAACGTGCGTCTAAATCTCGGCATGCTCTACTTTTGCAAGTCATGCGCGTGAAAAACGCACCATACAAGTCTATGGAGATGCATCAAAAACGCATTGCACTCTGAGACACTTGCAAGTGCAATGCAAGTGCAATGCGTTTTTCAAGCATCAATTGCCATAGAAAAGAACGAGCTCAGTCCTGAGTCCATTTTACGCGCATTTTCTGCGCGTGAAAAACGCACTGAAATTGCATTGCAATTGCATCAAAAACGCGCGTGAAAAACTGAGACATTGAACAAACTCTGACTGAAAACTGATTGCACTCTGATGCAAAATGTGCGTTTTTCACTGACCAAACCCTGATCGCACCCTGATCAAACTCTGACGTGACCTGCAACGCAAGTGTGGAAGGGGCCTTAGTATTCCAAAAGGAACAGATTTCCAACTGTAGACTGTGCAGTTTCCCAGATTGCTTTTATATACTCTAGATGCATTGGATAACTGAGGTAACATATGAATATAATGTCTACCTAACCAGTATCCTTCTTCCCTGGGCTGCACCTTCTCGATTCCAGTGCCCCATGAAAAGATTTTACTGGTTGCACCCCAGTATGACACTGTATTCCTTAGTGTTAAAGAAAGGGTATTAAAAAAGTGTTTGCTATATTGTCTTTGCTATAGCCCCACATAGCACAAACAAAATCAGCCAAATAAGATATTGTTAACTAAATTAGACACCACAAGTTTTTCCCCAAATTTTTTTTTGTAAAGTTATCAAATTTTCTTTACTCAAACTTTTGTTCAAAAGTAGGCGCAGAAAAAAAATATCAAATTTTTCACTTAGTTGTCTCTGTACAATTACAGCTTCTGTACTGCAAATGTAGTCATTAATAACAGCGTTGCATGCTACCCAGAAGGAGAGTGGTATTTTTTACTTTAGGCTATTAGATGCCACCATGCTACATTTGCTATTTCCCTGTTGCGCAAAAATATTGCAAATACCCATAAAAACAGCATTTAGTAAAAGATACATGCCATGGTATTCAGTGGGGTTTATTGTAAAATAATTATGTGGAGAAATATTAAGTTTTTCTATTATGGGGCAAAACATAAGTAATTACCGTATATCCTAGCCATTTAAATAAAAAAATGGTTAAGTAGACAACAAATTACTTGTTTGTAGTGAGTACGGTGGCTTAGTTGTTAGCATTGCAGGCTTGCAGCGCTGGGGACGTGGGTTCAAGTCCCAGGGTAAACATCTGCAAAGAGTTTGTATGTTCTCTTGTGTTTGCGCAGGTTTCCTCCTGCACTCCAAAACATACTGGTAGGTTTATTAGATTGTGAGCCCCATTGAGGAGAGGGACCAATTTGGCTCATGGAACAAATCATAGAGATTTTGGGTCCATGACCTGGAAACTCCCCTGATCTTAATCCTATTGAGAACTTCTGGTCAATCATCAAGAGACGGGTGGACAAACAAAAACCAACAAATTGTGACAAAATGCAAGCACTGATTGTGCAGGAATGGACTGCTATCAGTCAGGATTTGGTCCAGAAGTTGATTGAGAGCTGCCAGGGAGAATTGCAGAGGTCCTGAAGAAGAAGGGGCAACACTGCAAATATTGACTTGCTGCAATAACTCATTCTAACTGTCAATAAAAGCTTTTGTAACTCATAATATGATTGCACTTGTATTTCTGTATGCGATAAAAACATCTGACACACATAAAAACCAGAGGGCAACAGATCATGTAAAGATATAATCTTTGTGTAATTCTCAAAACTTTTGACCATGACTGTATAAAATAAACAGTGCAAAATCTAAAATAGCAATAACAAAGTCGTTAACAATACAACCTTCCTCTCAAAATAAGCAAAAGATTGTAGTATTCGGTAAGTTGCAGCATAACCTGGTGTCCGGAACCAAAACTGGAGTGGATCGCATAAGCAGAATATAGGGAAAAAGAACCAGGAATGTTCACGATGTGCTGCTCAGCTTTGAAAATTTGTTTTATTCTTTTATTCATATACAGGTGGAAGACAGACAATGGGGCACAAGAGATTTGCGCCGCACTTTAGTCGGACTGTTCACGTTCTTCATGGCTAAAACAGCTTGCACAGGTATTTAAGAATTGTCTGCCCTGGTGCAGCTGTGCTTGCCTCCATGCAACACAAGTTAGGGGGCATGCCATTGGTGCACCACAAATGTTGGACCTGTGCGGGGAAGTGACGCAATCATGATTTCAGGTGCACAATCTTAGTGAATAGCTGCACGCTGCAATATAGACGGACAATGCACAGTGAACTCAGGTGTTCTGGTAAGTAAATGTGCCCCAATGTGTTTCGAGGGCAAACTGCTCCCTCCATCAGGTCCACAAATATTATCACACTATAAAAATATACATAGAAAATATATATAATATATTGAATGCATGCATACACATGCCAATGTATCATAAAAAGCTATACAAATGGCTTTAAAATTTAAATGCCCCAAGTTTTATCTAAACTACATACATTTTATTATACATGATATACAACTCATATTAGTATAGGAATAGAAAGATCAATAATATGTCATAAAATATACAATTAATTACAATTTTGATTAAAAAAACATAAGCTATTAGAATAAATAAGGCAGGCTAAAGGGACATAGGTCAATGGAATGAATAAATAATACCAAGTAAATAAAATGTATCTTTATCAATTCATTAAACAAAACATGATTCTAAAAAAAGAGAGGGATATGGGAAGATACTGATCCTGTGTCCGTCAGCTCAGTTTCAGTGGAAGTGGTCAAAATGTCAGTCACCTGATGTCAGTGTGGCTCTGTGGGGCAGTATAGGTGAATCCCTACACCTGTAGGTGTATACGCAGAACGTGACTCACATTCAGAAATCTGGGAGCCAGCACGATTCATTAAACAACTGCATGTAACTTTCACTTTCTTTTCTATAATCCTCCGCTGATTCCTCCTCCTGTCTATGTAACCTGTAAACAGGTTTCCCTGCAGACTGATGCACCCTGGTTTCAGTGCATATTGAGAGCTGCTGGTAACTGGTTCATTCAGGATTTTTTATTTATTTGATTATTTTATCCCCTAAAGCAGTGGTGGCGAACCTATTGCACAGGTGCCAGAAGTGGCACTCAGAGCCCTTTTTGTGGGCACCCAGGCCTCCACCCCAACACATAGTTTGCCAGATAGAACTCAAGGCTTTCTCCTGTGGTCCAGTACATCCCAGGACGTGCCATGCTCAGCACTATTTTAAAGCGACATGCTTGGCTGCCCGGAATACAGGAGGAGAAAGAAGGTATGGACAGAGATGGATTATCATTGGAGCTCCTGCTCTGGGTCCCCTTATTTTTCCTTTTCAGGGGTCCCTGAAGGGAAGCTACAATCAAAATTTCCCAATCATCTTTCTTCTGTATTGAACTCAGGACGCCAATACGATCAAAACCTGTGATACAGCAGGAATCAATTAGTTACTGCTTAAATTGTCATGTTGGCTCTTTGCAAAATATAAGTGGGGTTTGAGTGTAGTTTGGGCACTTTGTCTCCAAAAGTTTCGCCATCACTGCCCTAAAGATTAACTGTTATTACTCTGTAATGTCTTGTTTTACTTGTATATGTACCCTATGATGTGTAAAGCTCTGCAGTATATGTCGGCACTCTATAAATCAAGCTATATTATTATTATTATAATACATACCATCAGTATTATTGTTACCTTTGGGTGTAATTTTTCTCCCCTTAGATGACTAAACTATCTGTTTACCCCCTATGGACAGAATTTAAGCATTCTTACATAAAAAGCGTTCTTAGAACAAACATTAGCTATCTCTACCATAAGACATTCAATTGTAGAAATGTTGCACTATTACCCTTCCTTTCTTATGTATTTGTATGTAGTGTGACTATTTTTGCCTGCACTGTGTTATTATCCTTTACATGAGATTTGTGGTGTCTCTTTTCTTTTTAGGTGATGGCAATTTCAGACTTTTTGCCTACAAGGTTCACATACATCAGTAGTGGGTCAGACAGTAGGTGTTCTCCTTATTTAGAGATTGCCAATTTAGGCCATCTTAAAGGCATGTGGAGACTTGAAGCCCTGGATGCTCCACTAGGGAATTCTGGGAAGTATGCAAAACATTTTCCAAGGTGTTAAATGGAAAAACCATTGTTTTCCATTTAACACCTTGGAAAATGTTTTTGCATACTTCTCAGTAGGTAGTCTATTGGTCGGTAGTCTATTGGTCACCTTAGGTTTAGGGAGTTGGCCTGGAGTTTATAGCCTGGTCTTATTGACCAACCTACATGGCTTTCATTGTTTTTAGCTCTCTGTTAATGTAGTCAGGTTTATCATCTTTGCTAAGTGTTTTCATACATTTGTAGGTTTAGTGTTCCTGTAAAGAACATCTACCACCAGGATGAAAGATTGTATGCAAATGAGCCTGAGGGGCTCCAGGCTCCATTAACACCTATGGAGCCTGAAGCCCCTCCGATTCATTTTCATACAGACCTTTATCTTGGTGGTAGATGCTCTCTAAGTAAAGCAATCATTTCATGCAATTTATTACATTAAAATAGTATGGAATAAAATATGAATTTCCACACACAGCATATTGTGTTGTCCTTTTTTCTTATTCATGAGTTTTAAATGCATTAAAAAGCCAATGTGCAAAAGAACTGTGAATTTGTGAAGTGATGTTTGCATTCTAATGAATCACTAGAACGGCTTGTTTTTCTTTATCGTTTCACATTTGGAATATCTCCTGAGGTACGCAGCAAGATGCAGGTGTGCATTCATCTATTATTCTTCTGTTGCTTTAGGATGATTACTGTATTTGTGATTCCAAATTACCGGCCACAATTCATTTAATTGCACTGCTGAATTCAGCTGTCAGTCATAGAACCAAATGCAATTCAAATTTCCAGGATCAATTATTGTTCAGATCCAAACAATAAATACTTATGAGCAATTATATAAAGTGTTTTCAAAGTAATATCATGAATAAAATGCAAAAATATAGAGAACTTTTCAAAGATATATTTATACATTTCTACAGTATTTCTTATCACTAGCCAGGAAATAAGAACTGGGTATACAGTTGCCTGGATAACTCTGACAGTGTCATATAAATTAATGAGGAGCATTCGCCCCACCACAAACGTAGGTGGCTT
This sequence comes from Engystomops pustulosus, assembly GCF_040894005.1. Classification (NCBI taxonomy): domain Eukaryota; kingdom Metazoa; phylum Chordata; class Amphibia; order Anura; family Leptodactylidae; genus Engystomops; species Engystomops pustulosus. Next base: position 61,117,771 of record NC_092415.1, read on the forward strand.
TTGCACCTGAAAACCCGCTCGGACAACAGCGGCAGGGCAGGCAAGAACCTCCAAGGCGTACAGCGCCAGTTCGGGCCAGCTTTGAAACCCAGTAGTTGTAGGGAGCTGTGTGATCATTTAGGTCGATGGTATGGTCAGCTACATACTCCCTCACCATCTTTCTGTAAAGATCAGCCCTACTCTGCCGAGACTGGGGACAGGTGACAGTGTCTTGCTGGGGTGACATAAAACTGGCAAAGGCCTTGTAAAGCGTACCCCTGCCAGTGCTGGACAAGCTGCCTGCTCGCCTACTCTCCCTCCCTACTTGTCCCGCAGAAGTACGCCCTCTGCTGCTAACGCTGTCAGATGTGAAAGACTGTTTCAGCTTGTGCACCAGGGCCTGCTGCACTCTCACACTCCTTTCCTCTACAGGGATGAAAGTGGAAAGATTTTGCTTGTACCGTGGGTCAAGGAGAGTGAATACCCAGTAATCAGTGCTGGAAAAAATTCTTCGAACGCGAGGGTCACTGGATAGGTAGCCTAGCGCAAGAGTCCCAACGCGCAAGAATTCACTCCCCTCACTGGCCTGACTCTCCATTTCCTCCTCCTCCTCCAACTCCTTTTCTTCTGCCCGTACACACTGAACAGTTAATAAGGACTGAGCAATGGTCCCCTCTTCTGTCTCACTGACATTCTCCTCCTCTTCCTCCTCATCCTCCTCCATCTCCTCTGATACGCGCTGAGAAACAGACCGGAGGGTGCTCTGGCTCTTGTGACGAGCGCAAAGCTTCCGACTTCATGCTGACCAGAGAGTTTTACAACAGGCAAAGCAGCGGGATGGTGAGGCTGATCATAGGCAGCATCGCCACTGACCATCTGTGTTGCCTCCTCAAAGTTATCAGACATCCACGTCCACTCCTCATTGTAGACTTGAGGAAGCTGACTGACCTGACTAGCAGTTCTGGTGGAAGTTGACATTCGGCAGTCTACAATCGCTCTGCGTTGCTGGTAAACTCTGGAAAACATGGTTAATGTGGAATTCCATCTCGTGGGCACGTCGCACAACAGTCGGTGAGGGGGCAGCTGGAGGCGGCGCTGCGCTGCCCTGAGAGTGGCAGCATCTCGACTTTCTGAAATACGCACAGATGCAGCGCACCTTCATGAGCAAATCAGACAGAATGGGGTATGTCTTGAGGAACCACTGAACTATGAGATTTAACACATGGGCCAGGCATGGCACATGTGTCAGTCTGCTGAGTTGCAGAGCCGCCACCAGGTTACGGCCGTTGTCACACACAACCATGCCTGTGCCAGCCACAGATCGGTCTGTGCCGTGATGCCCTGTAATAGCTCTTGGGCGGTGTGCCTTTTATCGCCTAGGCTCAGCAGTTTGAGCACTGCCTTCTGTCGTTTAGCAACGACACTGCTGCTGCGCCTAGAGCTACCGACTGATGGCGCCATCCCACAGATGGTAATTCGGAAGAGGAGGTGGAGGAGGGGTGGGAGGAGGAGGAAGCATAGTAGGCCTGAGAGACCGTGACTGAGGTAGGCCCCGCAATCCTCGGCGTCGGCAGTATATGAGCAGCCCCAGGGTCAGACTCGGTCTCAGCCTCCACCAAGTTAACCCAATGTGCCGTCAGCGATATATAGTGGCCCTGCCCGGCAGCACTCATCCATGTGACCGTGGTTAGGTGGACCTTGTCAGAAACGGCGTTGGTCTGTCACATGCTGGTGCAGGGCTGGGACGGCACATCGGGAAAGGTAGTGGCTGCTGGGGACCGAGGGGCGGCCGCTGCCATGAGGTTGCAAAAGGCCTCGGTCTCTACCAGCCTATAGGGCAGCATCTCCAGGCTCGTTAAGGGGCTTGGGCGTGTGGGTGGGTGGAACTGTATTTCCTCTTGTGCTCCAGTGTCTGGGGTATAGACTGAACGCTGCGCATGGAGACATTGGTGGACACTGTGGAGGATCGTGGAGGCAAAGGTGTGGTTTTCGAGCGGGAGGTGTTTGTACCGAGGTCCTGGGCAGGGAGCTGAATAGCAGAGGCAGCAAATGACACAGGGGAAGGAGCAGTGGTGGGCCCGGCTGGAGGTGAACGGCCTTGGTTCCATTGAGTGGGGTGTTTAGCACTCATATGCCTGCGCATACTGCTGGTGGTTAAGCTAGTAGTGGTGGAACCCCTGCTGATCCTGGTGTGGCACAGATTGCACACCACAGTCCGTCGGTCATCTGCTGTTTCTTAAAGAACCTCCAGACTTGAGAACATCTAGCCCTCGCCACGGGAGCTTCACTACGTGAAACATTTGGCGCTGATGCACCAGCTCTGACCCTGCCTCTTCATCTGGCCCCACCACTGCCTCTTCCAACCTGTTCTTGTATAGGACTCGTTTCCGTCTTACAAGCACTGTCTTCACCCGGCCTATCAACCCAGCTTGGGTCTGTCACCTCATCATCCTCCGATCCCTCAGTCTGCTCTCCCCTCGGACTTCCTGCCCTGACAACAACTTCACCACTGTCTGACAACCGTGTCTCCTCATCGTCCGACACCTCTTTACACACTTCTTCCACTACATCAACAATGTCATCATCACCTACAGACTGCGACCGTTGGAAAACCTGGGCATCGGGAAAGAGCTCAGCAGCAACCTGAGAAGTGGTTTGTGACTCTGGGAAGGGTCCAGAAAACAGTTCCTCAGAGTATGCCGGATCAAATTCCAAATTTTTCTGGGATGGGGCAGACTGGGGGGAAGGAGGTTGAGGTGGAGGAGCTGGAGGAGTGCTCACTTGCGTAACATGGGTGGACTGCGTGGAAGACTGACTGGTGGACAAATGACTTGAAGCATTGTCCGCAATCCACAACATCACCTGTTCTCACTGTTGTGGCCTCAACAGTGCTCTACCACGAGTAAGTTGAGACATGAAGCTAGGGAGTATAGCTCTGCGGGGTTCCCCTGCTCCCTCATCAGCAGGTAGTGTCTCAACCCGCCCAGGACCACGGCCTCTGACCCCTGCAGTAATTGGATGCACACGCCCTCGTCCTCTACCCTTAGCCCTCGGGTTCAACATTTTCCAAATAAAAGTCTATTTTATAGACAAAAGAGAAATATAAACTGTAACATCTTTTTGGTAATTTTTTTTTTATGTATGTTTTTTTGGATTTATAGAAGAATAAAACGTGCAGAAGAAATCAGACAGCAACCTCAGAAGATGATTGCTATGGCTAGTTTCTAACCAACATAGACAATTTTTTTTAAATGTCCCGGTATTGATGTAAACAAAAGACCGTATTTGATTACGCCACACGTGACCTACAGTACGCTTCACCGGCAGAGAGAATGTGGATTGGGATTTCTGGAGACTAGCTTACTAAATAGTAGCAGGCAGACTAAGCTAGATGAAATTGCATTTGCACCACTGACAGCACACAAAAGGATTTTGTGCTGTGACTTTTACTTTCACTTTTGAAAAAAAAAAATCAACAGACTGTGCCTAATTCAATCAAACCCCCAATAAATTGTCCCACTGAGCTGAAAAATAACGTTCACAAGTCTCCCTGCAAATTCGTCCCAATATGGTACTAGCTGGACTACTAGTGCCAGCTAGCCCAGCCAATTAAGCAAATTAAAAAAATAATAAAATAACGCTATTGTAGCCCTAACAAGGGCTGTTGGATTCTTGGAGAATCCCTCCCGTCTTACACTATTCTAATAGAACACCCTAACGCTTTCCCTGACCAGCAGCAGCTCTATCCCTAACGGCATCCAGACAGAGAATGATCCGAGCACCACGGCCAGTGGCTAGTGTATTCCAGGGTCACCTGATCAGGCCAGCGATGTGATGCTGGATGTACTGCAGAGTCCCCTGACTTGTGATTGGCTCTGTTTCTGGCCGCCAAAAATCAAAATGGCAGGAGATGCCATTTTCTCGAGCTGGCGAAATATTCGTCCGAGCAACGAGCAGTTGCGAGCACGCTAATGCTCGAACAAGTATGTTCGCTCATCTCTGCTTACGACCCTAAGTCAGAAGTTAGAGGGTCGTGTCTGGAAAAAACTGAAATTGTGTACACCAGGACTGATAGAGACAGGTTGGACTGTGAAATGATGTATTTTTGTTAATAACAGTGAATTAGAGAATGTGTTATATTGTTATCCTGAGTTCATTTAACCCCTTAAGGACGCAGCCTGTTTGCAGGTTAAGGCTCGCAACTTTTTTTTGAAATTTGACCTGCGTCTCTTTATATGGTTATAACTTTTGAACACTGTTACTTATCAAAGCGATTCTGATATTGTTTTTTCCCCACATGTTGTACTTCATTTTAGTGGTAAATTTTGGCTGATACGTTTTGCGTTTATTTACAAAAAAAAGAAAAAAATGATGAATTTTTAGAAAAATTTGCCATTTTTGAAATTCAAAACCACCGCGTTTTCAGGCAGATAGTTTTAACACCTAAATAACTTGCAGAATAACATTTCCCATTTGTCTACTTTACATTTTCATAATTTTTGAAATGTTTGGATAATTTATTTTGACGTCACGCGGCCTACAAATCGAATAGCGATTTTCCGTATTTTCAGAATTGACTATTTTGGGGATAAATACTGTTTGAAATCAAATTTTACATATTTAGCAACAAAACCGCCTATATAACCAACCCATTTTCAAATCTGCACCCCTCAAACTATCAGAAACAGCATTTACAAAGATTGTTAACCCCTTGAGATCTTCATAGTAATTGAATCAAAATGGCGGTGAAATTTAGAATGGTCAAATTTTGTCGGTTATACGTTCATCTAGCCCTAAAATTTACACATTTCCAAAAGATAAAAAGAGAAAACTCACCATAAAATTTGTTCTACAATTTCTCCTGAGTGCAGCGACCCCCCACATGTGGACATTACTTGTGTTATGGGGGCACAGCAAGGCGCAGAAGGGAAGGAGCACCCTGCAGCTGCCAGGATTTTAGTTTTTTGGTTGCCCCCTTTTGAAGGCTATAACATTTTCGCTTTTCCGTTATTTGGGCCATGTGACAGCATTTTTTTTGCGGGACGAGATGCTTTTTCCAGTGTTACCATATTGGGGTTGGTATCACCTATTGTTGAAAATTTTGGAACTTTTTTTGAGGTCATGAGTAGAAAAGCATCAATTCTGTACTGGATTTTTTACTTTTTTTTTTTTTCGTGTTCACCGTATAGCCTAATAATCATGTTATCTTTATTCTATGGGTCGATACGATTACGGGGATACCAGACTTGAATATTTTTTCTTATGTTTTACTAAATTTGCCAAATAAAACCCTAATGTGGGGAAAAATCTATCATTTTTGCATCGCCGTCTTCCAAGTGGCATAACATTGTTACGTTTTTGGCTACAGAGCTGGTTGATGGCTTGTTTTTTGCGGGACATGTTGTTCTTTGCAACAATATCATTCTGGAGTACATATGTTTTGTTGATCACTTTTTATTGCATTTTTAGTGGGATATAATAGGTAAAAATCATAATTTTTGGTGGGTTTTTAACGTTTTTTTTTTACGGCGTTCATCATATGGGTTCAATAGTTATTTAGTTTTATTCTATGGATTGTTACGGACGCGATGATACTATATATGTGGGGTTTGTGTTATGATTTAGACTTTTTTGAGTGTTATATGTCTCTTTATATGTTTTGGGGCTTATGGGCATTTTTAGTGATTTATAAAGTAATTTTTTAGAGTCAATAAACATTTATTGAAACATACAACATACAATAAATCGCAATGTAATTAGTCATAAGATGGAAGCAAATACGATATGAATGAGACAGATGAATTGTGATCCAGGAGAATATAGTCTATAAGACCACCTGTCGTATATGTTAGAGTACAAAATGTAAACTTGATCCACATATAGCTTCTGAGTAAGACCCTATTGCTTCCTATAAACATTTTGATAACAAAGACGTGGGAGTAGGATAAGACGAAAGGTCAAGGGGTAGACAAGGGGAGTGGGAGTGAAGAAGCGGTGAAAGAGTCTAGAGAGAGTATATTAAGAAAAAAGTAGGAAAGGAAAAGGGGGGAAGGTAGGGGGGCAAGAATCAGAAGAGAGAGAGAGACCACCACCAGACCACTCAAGAAAATGAGCCCGATGTAACCCAGGTCGCAAAGGAGGGAGACTCCCTGAAAGTCACCCAGGGAGACCAGGTACTATGAAACTGAGTAATTCTATCATTGTCAATAGCCCTTAATTCCTCCATTCTAAATAAATGATTCAAGGCCGTCACCCAGTCTGCTCTGGAGGGAGGGGTCGATGATCTCCAACAGCGGGGAATAATCTGACGGGTAGCCACGAGAAAATGGCGTAGTAAACCCTTTTTGATCTTAGAGACTGGTCCCGGGAGAGCAGAAAGAAGGGCCTGTTCCGGGGTGAAGGTCACATGGGATCTGGACAATTCATTATATAACTGGTTAACATTCTGCCACAAGGGAGCAATAAGAGGGCAGCTCCACCAGATATGTAGCATGGAGCCAATGTCACCCTCGCACCGCCAGCACCGGTCTGAGATCTGAGGATCAATTTGTCTCAGCTTAACCGGGGTGCGATACCATTGTGAGAGAATTTTAAAGTTAAGTTCTTGGAGTCTGCAGGAAGAAGAGAGGACATGGGTTAACATAAATACATTCGACCACTGTTCCGTGGTCAGTTCCTTCTCCAATGCGGTTTCCCACGCTCTGGTATAATATGGTTTTGAGTCCCCTGTCTCCCTTGTCAAAAATACGCCATATAGAAGTGATATTGTATGAGTTAGTTGGGTGTTGGTGAGGCATAACTCTTCAAATGTAGTGAGGTTGACTGTGAGAGCTGCTGTGGGTGCCAGAGAGGAAACGAAATGTCGGAGTTGTAAGTACATTAGCCAGGATCCCGGCGTGTTCCCCCTCCCCAATTCCGTGAGGGGGCGGAGCCCGTTTTCATCTACCACATCTCTTATTCTAGGAAGCGTGTGATCCATTCCCTGGAGAGACCGGGCACTGATCCCCGGGGTGAATTGTGGATTACCCAGGATCGGAGTCATAGGGCCTGGTACGGATACTATTTGCAGTTTAAATGCAAATTTCCTCCATGCCTTCAGTATAGTTTGCAGAGTATGTGGCAGATGTAGGGGTTGTAAATTGACGGATTGTGGCAACCAGAAAAAACCAAGTGCCTGTGGAGGGGAGATTTCCAATACTGATGTAACCCATAGTTTCGTTGACTTATGATGAAAAAAATCCAAGACACATGTACCTATTGCCGCTCTATGGTAGGATATGAAATCTGGCATCCCCGCCCCCCCATTTATTTTAGGTCGTATAAGAAGGTTCCTTCTTATACGAGGTAAGGAACCCTGCCAAACAAAGTGGCGGGCTAACTTTTGAAGGGATAAGAAAAAGTCACGAGGTATATCCCAGGGCACAGTCTGGAAAAGGTATAGAAGCCTGGGTAGGATATCCATTTTTAGAACATTGATTCTCCCAAACCAGGACAAGGTCAGTGGTTGCCATTTAGTCAGGTCAGCCGCTATGGCTTTCAACAACGGTTCATGATTGAGAAGGTATAGGCATGAGAGATCCGAGGGAATATGGACACCCAAATACTTAATGGACGTATCATTCCAGCGAAAAGGGAACACCGATGTCAGGTGAGACACTTCCCCCTGGGGGAGTGACACGTTCAGCATCTCCGACTTCTGTAAGTTAACTTTGAAATTACAGAGTCTCCCATATATGTGAAATTCCTTCAATATTGCTGGGAGAGAAATACGTGGGTTGGTGACATAAAGGAGCAGGTCATCTGCAAATAGAGACATTTTATGGTGAGTTTGTCCTATCTGTATTCCTTGAACATCGGGGTTGCTACGAAGCGCCACTGCCAGGGATTCCATTACTAGGAGATATAAATAGGGCGACAGAGGGCAACCCTGTCTTGTCCCATTAGATATAGACAGAGGCAATGAAAGTGCACCATTGACTCTAACCCTGGCCGAAGGACTTCGATATAAGGCCATGATTCTCTCTCTCATATGAGGGCCAAGGCCAACGGAGCGCAAGGTAGCCTCCAGGAACCCCCAGTGTACTCGGTCAAAGGCTTTTTCAGCATCAATGGATAATAGGCACATAGGGGTTCCGGAGGTCTGAGCCCTCGCTATCAAAGATGTAGTCTTAATCGTATTGTCCCTGGCCTCTCGCCCCGGGACAAACCCCACTTGTTCCTGGTGTATCAAAGAAGGAATGAGAGGCTGAAGTCGGAGCGCTAGGAGTTTAGAGTATATTTTGGTGTCCACATTCAGCAGGGATATCGGACGGAAGTTCCCACAATGAGTCTGATCTCTTCCCGGTTTGGGGATCACAGTAATGTAGGCTTGCAGGGCTTGGTTTGAAAATGGACAACTCTCAGAAATGGTATTAAAGGTTTTGGTGAGCAAGGGAATCAATTCCAATTTGCATTTTTTGTAAAATCTAGGAGTAAATCCGTCAGGGCCTGGACTTTTACCCGTTTTGAGGTTTTTGACAACAAATGCGACCTCCTCCTCTGAAAAATCTTCCTCTAGAGAGGAGGCCTCAGCGTCCGGAATAGGGGGTAATGAATTCCTTTCTAGATAACTGTTGATCTCCTCTGTGGGGGGTTCAGAGGATCTGGGTTGATTACCTCCAAGGTTATATAACTCTGAGTAGAATTTAGAAAATTCATCTAAAATTTGGTACTCTTTATGCACTAGCCCCTTTTCCGGGGAATTTATTGCAAAAATATGAGTGGTCGGGTTGCGAGGGTGGAGTGCTTTAGCTAACCATGCTCCGCATTTGTCGCCATATTCAAAGAAGCCCTTCTGCATGCGCTCCCTAGCACATCGGTATTTTTGGTCTAAAATAGACAAGATCTCCTGGCGTATGGAGGAAATCTCTGCTTTTAAAAGCTCCGAAGGGGTCGCCTTATTAACGCATTCTCTGTCGGCTAAGGATCTTAATAATGTTTTAAGTTTATGCACTCTCTCTCGTTTCAATCTTGTCCCATGTGAAATGAGGATGGATTGTAGTTTACTTTTGAGAGCATCCCATGTAGCTGGGAGTGTGGGAGCATACTGCATGGGATTCTCGGAGGCGGAGCGGATTGCTGCTTTCAACTCCTCACAACATAATTGATCATCCAATAGATGGTCATTAAGCCGCCATGTACCTTTCCGGCCTGGGAAGGGGGAACCCTCTAGGGAGCCAAATACCGGGGCATGGTCCGACCATAGGAATGTATCAATGGAGCATCTAGGTAACATATCTAGCAACCTGTGTGAGAGGAAGATGTAGTCTAATCTATGGTAGGAGTTGTGAGCTAGAGAGTGGTAACTATACTCCTTAGTGGAAGGGTGTAATGTGCGCCACATGTCGATCACATGAAGAGCTTTGAGTTCAGTTTTTAGTCTACGGCGTTTGGCAAAGGAGACAGGGGACTTACCTGTGGTAGTGTCCAGATCCACCTCCATCACCATGTTGAAGTCTCCCCCCAGAATGATGTCCGACCCATTTGCAAATTCCGCCAAGGAGCGAAGCGTTGAGACTCCAAAGGAGACCTGATTAGAGTTAGGGAAATACGCGTTAGCAATGGTAAATATAGCACCTCCGACACTGATTTTCAGAAACAGAAATCTACCCCCTGGATCGTATTTTGAGTCTATCAGAATGTATTTCAGAGTTTTGTGAAAAGCAATAGAGACCCCCCCAGCCTTCTTATCCGGGTGTGGGCAATGGAACCATTTGGAGTACAAGTTGGTTGGGCAATTAGGTATCGCGTTTGCCACAAAATGAGTTTCCTGGAAAAGAGCTATAAGAATTTTCTGTTTATTAAGCCTATATAATATTTGCCCCCTTTTTGCCGGGGCATTGAGACCTTTGACGTTAAAGGAACAGAAAGACAGCCCGATGTTATGCATGACCAGTATGTAGGGATAAAGATGAGAGAGGAACGGCTAGAGAAAGGAGGGTAGAAGGAAGAGTTGGGAGGGTAGAGAGAAGGGTTGGGAGGGGGAGATAAGACAAACACACCAGGCAAAAATTACAATAACAAACCTATAAGCCCTAAACTATATAAGTTCAGAGATCAGGGTGGGGTGAAAAATATGTATACACGAACGGGCCTGCCGTACGTGTAAACCCCAATGGGAAACGGGTAAACTAGAGAGGAGGAGTACGCGAATACAGCATCAGCGATCCCCTATTGCCGTGAGTGAAGGAACGTGAAAAAGAAAGAGAGAACGCTATCCAATTTTTGTAAGAAAGAAATTTCAAATAAGAGGGGGAAGATCACATGGACCACCCCCGCAGGTGTAGATTTTCCTGATATCTGAAAAGTATTGCAAACCTAGAACCAAGACACAAAAGGATGTCAGTGCAATACTTTTGGCAACTTGACAATCTACAATACACCATCAAAGGACTCGTACAGACATGATATATCACTGGTTGTCTGGTGCGCCCTGACGCCCTCTTCTGCCTCCGCGGTCCCGGCGTCTTGGAGGTCTAGCCGGGAGTGGGGGGACACCCCCCAACCCCTCCGGTACAGGCAACCTGGGCCATTCAGTGATGATCGGGGCCGGGAAGCCCAAGGCAGCCGCTAAATCAGGAGCCTCCGCCGGATGTCGTAGAGTATATCTGCCCCCTTTGTAGCGGATATGGAGACAAAATGGGAATCCCCAGGAGTATGGAATGTTCCTGTGGCGGAGCTCTCCAAGTAGAGGTTTAAGGGCCCTCCGTTTAAGCAGCGTGAGACGGGACAAGTCCGGGAGTAGTTGTAAGTTTGTGCCTTGAAACTGGACGTTTTCCATATCCCTGGCTTTGGACATTATGGCATCCTTGATTTGATATTTATGAACCCTGCAGATGACATCCCTAGGTGGGGCCTGGTCACCGGGTTTAGCTTGTAAGGAGCGGTGCGCCCGGTCCAACTCTAGAGGCGTGTCAACCGGGACCTCGAGTATAGAATTAAATATCTGCCGAAGGGTGTCATGCAAATGAGAAGTTTCTACTGTTTCTGGTAAGCCACGGACCCTTATATTGTTGCGGCGACCCCTGTTTTCAGTATCATCCAACTGGTCAGCTAGAAATTGTAATTGGAAGGAGTGCAGAGACAGGGTAGATTCAAAATTGTCCATTCTGTTAGAGATGGATGCCTGGCTGTCTTCTGTAGCCGTGACTCTGACAGTGAGATTTTGAACGTCCTCTTTCACTACACCTAGTTCCGCCCCATATGACTGTTCCAGTCTCGCCATGTAACTTTCCATGTCCTCCCTAGTAGGGATAGAGCGTAGGTGAGCGCGGAGGGCCCTCAACTCCGCTAGCGCCCCCAATTCTTGTGATAAAAGGACAGGCGGAAAGCCAGACATCATCAACTGTGATTGTTGTGGCAGCAGAGAGGGATGAGTGGAGCAAGGAGACATTGCAGGTGTCAATCCACCCGGGTAGACTGATGCTGACAAAGAAGGTGATGTAGGAGATGCAACGGCTGCTGGAGAGCAATTCCCAGGTGTGGGTGGCCATTCCTCGCCCTGAGAGGACCAAAGGGCTGGAGAGTGTGGGTTATCCATTCCCTGCAGTGGGGAACAGTCCTGAGTCACATTTAGGTCCGGAATTGACCCATGGTGGACCCCCTGTGGAGGACAAGTCATATCCTTCCGTGTGGCTCCCCCCTCCCCAGCCTTGGCAGCAAGTGTTGGCAATAGCCCCAAGTCCTTATTTCTGGGGGCCACAGATGACCCTATTAGCTGATCAACCGCCTGGGGGCCCGGATTCACTTGGCCAGGAGAAGCTGCCTTATGTGAGGGAGCGTTAGGTGAAGCAGCTGTGCTGCTATGCTCCTGCCTGGTCAGTCCCGTGCTCACCTCCGGGATCTCTTCTGATCCCCTATGTGTCCGGTTAGGCTCTCCGTCCTCCGGAGAGTGCGTGCTCCCCGCTCCGGTCTGCACAGTGTTCCCAGCGGCGCCGCGCCGCGTGGTGTGTCCATAAAGTAATTTTTTATTGAAAAACATTTTTTTTTACATTTTTTACATGATCCACCATGGGATATGAACAAGCAATCATCTGATTGCTTGTTCTTGATAATACTCTGCAATACTAATGTATTGCAGGGTATTATCAGTGCCAGCCTATGCAGATGCATAGGCTGACACTTTGCCTTTAAGATGACGTCACAGACGCCATCTTAAAGGTAAACCCTCCAGGCTTCTCTGGGGTCCCGATCGGACCCCAGAGGTGCCAAAACAGCAATCGGCCCCCCCGAAAACGGTGCGGGGGGGCCGATTGTGATGTAAAGACCCCCAGAAGGCATGTTAAATGCCGCGGTCGCGTTGACCGCGGCATTTAACGGGTTAAACACCCGCGATCGGAGCCCACTCCGACCGCGGGTGTTAGCCGGGGATGTCAACGGTAGATTACCGTTGAAATCCCGCGGCTAACGATGCCGGTTCGGCTGCTATACAGCGCTGAACCGGCATCGTCTCTGCGCAGTAGCTGTACTGCGCTGAGCGCTATTCGCGGGACTCAGCGCAGTACAGCTACGGCGCAGAGCGCTAAGGGGTTAAGAAACTTGTCTTTGTGGGAATACCCCTCTAAAGTAATATGATGATTAAAATGCAACAATCTAAGGAACTTTTCAAAGATATATACACATCTACAGCATTTCTAGATAGGAAATAAGAACTATGCAGTTCCCTGATTAACAATTTACTGCTGGTTGCTTTTTAGTATCTGCCTAGTTTTCAAGGTCCTTTGTAGGACTACAGTTGATGAGGGTGAGTATTGAGCAGACCCAAATTGCAAAGTTTAGGTCAGTGGTGAACGTTGTGAGATCCCGTACCCAGCCACTAAAATAGGTGGCATGTGTGTGCCACCATTTTGTGGAGGTAACTGACGTCATAGGTAGCAATGATCTTCAGGAGTACAGAATTTTCAAGTTCAGGTCCTGCGGGAGTAGGTTGAGCTTGTTTGATTGAACTTAGAGGATGATAAATCTGCCATCTGAACCTGTTGGGTTTTTGTGATTTTTTTTGTACATTTTTGAGCAACTGCTTCTAACATTCTCCCTTCAAATCTTTTGTGACCTCTTGCATGTCAAAGTGGTTAGATTATCAGGGCACAGGTGTATATACACTTTCATCTGACGTCTGACATTGTACTAACACACTGACACATAGAAAGAGATGAGATAGATCAGAGATGCATGAGATGATTACACAGAGGCTGATAGATATCTACACATTTACACTGTGAGCTCTGCTAGATCTCACAGACATGTGTCTGCCTCCCCCTTCCCCCGGATCACTTATCTCCTTGTTGCTTGTAGTTTGCAGCCTTTCCCTCTTCTCACCATGTGCTGACAGGATATGAATCAGTCAGTGTCTATGAGCTCCGGGCAGGGGGCGTGGCTACAGCCACACAGCATAGGCAGACAGAAACTCAGCTCCCCGATCTCATCCAAGATGGTAGTGTCTAGGGGCAACTGAAATTGTGTACAGCAGGAATGATAGAGACAGTCCATGGCAACCAATCATAGCTCAAGTTTCATTTTTGCACAGCTGTTTATAAAATTACAGCTGATCTCTGATTGGCTTCTATGGGCAACTGGAACAGTTTTACCTCTGACATTTCTGATAAATCTCTCACTATCTCTGTATCCATCTTACATCACACAGTCTTTTACTCATTGCCTATAGTAACCAATCACAGATAAATACAAAATAAAATATAAATATAAAATAAATATATTCACTAGAACTTATATATACTGGAATATATTTTAACTAGCAAGTATCAGTTTTGTGGTTGCATAGTGGGATGACTACAGCTAAAGTTTGCGCACATATTAAATTTTCCATTTAGTCAGATGTATTTACAGATTTGAACACTAGATGGCATAATTGTTCTTTTATTTTAAATTCAGTAGTTAAAGCTAGTATGAATCATGTATAAGTAACAAGATGTATGTAGTCAGAAGATAAGTAAACAATAAATACGGAATTGCAAATTACTATTCAGAATCTTTGAGGATTAATTATTATTGGTTTTCATGGGCTTTTTGGCATAATAGAGTCTTAAAGTAGTTGCATTGAGGTTTTTTGAGACTTTTTAATGCTAAAAAATTTCACAGGACTATTCATACCTCCAGGTCACTGGAAGGCAGGACCTCGGGAAGGCAGGACCTTGGGAGGACAGGACCTTGGGAGGACAGGACCTCGGGATGAAAGGACCTCGGGAGGACAGGACCTCGGAAGGACAGAACCTTGGAAGGACAGGACATCAGAAGGACGGCTGGCAGGACCTCGAAAGGACAGCTGGCAGGACCTCGGAAGGATGGCTGGCAGGACCTCAGAAGACCACTAGGATACTGGGCCGCCACAAGATAACCGGACCGCCACAGGATTACAGGACCGCCACAGGATTACAGGACCGCCACAGGATTGCAGAACCACCACAGGATTATAGGACGGCGGGAACACCACAGGAACACGGGAACACCACAGGAACACGGTGGCGTCTGGAAATGCTCTGGAATCACGGAGGTGTCTGGAAACACTCCAGTAGAATGACCTGAAGATCCGGCAAGGGATGCTGGGAGTCGCCAGGCTATATAGCCGAGCCGGGAATGCCAGGACCAATAAGGGGACGCTGTCCCTTTAAGGCTGGGAGAAGTCTGCACACTCCCCCCCCCCCCCCCCTAGTAGCAGGAGCCCGCGACTGCAGGGAAGAAGCATGCGGCCTACACCCCGAGAGCCAGAGTACAGACCGGAGCCAGGAGAGGTAAGTAAGGGCAGGGGGAGCGGGGACCACGGCAGCAGGCACATAGACCAGCAGGGCACTGGAGTAACTATGAGACTTTTTATAAGACTTTTTGCAAAAGTCTCTGTCACGGTCACACCCGCGATCCTACGGATTGCGACATAGAACCGTCTCAAGTAGCTGGTCTAATGATAAATAGCCCCCTTTGTATCTAAATACATAAGCAATACCTTGAAAATGAAAACTTTAATATTAATCTTTATTTATATAGTGCCATGAAATTCTGTAGCGCTTTACATATTATGGGAAACATATACAGGCAGTCCCCGGGTTATGTACAAGATAGGTTCCATAGGTTTGTACTTAAGTTGAATTTATATGTAAGTCGAAACTGTATATTTTATCATTGTAAATCCAGACAAAAATTTTTTTTGCTCCAGTGACAATTGGAGTTTCCAAATTTTTAGCTGTAATGGGACCAAGGATTATCAATAAAGCTTCATTACAGACACCTTACAGCTGATCATTGCAGCCTGGGACTATAATAAAGCATTCAGAAAGCTTCACCAGGGGTCACAGGGAGCAGAGAGGTCCCTCTGTAACTATGGGTCGTCTGTAAGTTGGGTGTCCACAAGTAGGGGACTGCCTGTACAAATAAAATAAGACATCACAGAGTAACAACAGTCATATGAAACAATAAGAGTGAGGGCCCTGCTTGCAAGAGCTTACAGAATAATCATTATGTAGTTTTTTGTGCCTAATTCCTCTTGGATTTAAGTAGTAAATGTTAAAGTGGTCTCCTGCCTATGCATTGTTAGTTTCTATATAGTTCAAAAATAAACAATATCTATGGGAAAACAGCAAGTTTACAAATACAGGCAATGCCCGGGTTACCTACAAGATACCGTATTTTCCGGACTATAAGGCGAACTTAACAGCCTTGGATTTCCTTGGAAATCCAAAGTGCGCCTTATAGTCCGGTGCGCCCTATGAATGGCGCTGGGCAGCGGACCATACTTACATAGGTCCCCGCTACCGGAGACCGGAGACAGCAGATCTCCAGCGGGAACTGCAGACCACGCGGCACAAACAACTTCTGCCGCGTGGTCTGCAGTTCCCGCTGGAGATCTGCTGTCTCCAGTAGCGGGGACCTATGTAAGTATGGTCCGCTGCCATCCTCCACCTCCCCCTCACCTTCCCCACTCACCTTCCCCGCGTCGCCGCTTCTCGTCTTCGGGTCGCGTCGCGTCTCTTCTCCGCGTCGCGTCCCGTCGCGTCTCCGCTCCGCCCCCGGACCTCCGACACGCCCCCGGACCCCGCGCCTTATGGTCCGATGCGCCTTATATATGGAATTATTACATATATAAGGTGCATCGGACTAATGCGCCTTATATTCCGGTGCGCCTAATGGCCCGGAAAATACGGTAGGTTTGTACTTAAGTAGAATTTGTATGCAAGTCAGAGCTCTATATTTTATAATTGTACCTCCATACAATTTTTTTTTTCCTTGTGACAACTTGGATTCTCAAAATTTTGTGCTGTCATGGGAACAAGAATTATATATAAAACTTTATTACAGACACCTTACAGCTGATCATTGCAGCCTGGGACTAAAGTGAAGCATCCAGAGAGTATCACCAGAGGTCACAGTGGGCAGAGAGGTCCGTCTGTAAATATGGGTGGTCTGTAAGTCGGGTGTCCTTAAAGGGGTATTCCCACAAAGACAAGTTTCTTAAATATACTCAGGATAACAAAATAACACATTATCTAATTCACTGTTATTAACAAAAATACAGCATTTCCAGATATAATTTCTACCTTTCTCTACCAGTTCTGGTGAACAAAATTTTGGTTGCCCCAAGACTTAACTCTGTATCTTCTGAGTTTAGGGTCTGGTAGGCATCTTGCGCTTCTGTCTGATGCTAAGCTGCTCTCTCTCTCTTTAGCCCCTCGCATTCCAGGACAAGCTCACACACACACATTGTCTTCCTGCCGGTGGCTCGTGAGGAGAGTAAAGCTACAGACAGATAAGATCTTTATCCAGTCTCATCTCTTTTTCTTTGTGTCAGATACTAGTGAATGTTCAGAAGCTAATTGAAAGTGTAGATAAACCCTGTACCCTGATAATCTAATCACATTGTCAGCCTAGAGCACTAGAAGGATTATGAAGTGTCTGCTTAGAGAGCTGGAATTTTACACTGATCATCACTGAGTTATAGGAGCTAAAACAGCAATAAAACTGAGTGAAATTGTAAAGTAAATGGTTAAAAATGATCTTTTTTGCATTATCATCACTGGGGGATTGAAATTTGAGAATTTTCTTTCATGGGCAAACCCCTTTAAGCAGCACTTCATCAAAAAAGTCCAAGAAAATTAAAGGGGCTTGACCACTTCCAGGAAATAATTGATATTGTTTGTATAATGTAAAGTTATACACTTTTTTAACATAATTTCTGAATGAATTCCTCATGGTTTACTACATCTCTGCTTGTTGTCATTCAACAGGAATCTTCATTGTTAACAAAAATAGGTCCATGGTCATGAAACATCACACAGGTGCACAGCTCGCTATAACACACAGCTCTGATACAACGAGCTGTGCACCACTTCCTGTTGAATGACCGCAAGCACAGATAGAGGAACGAGTGAGGAATTGAGACATAAAATAAATGGAAAAAAAGATTTTCCCCTTTAAGTCGTTAAGTCATGGGGGGAATTTATCATTATAAGCCACGATTACTAGTATTACTATTACTACTTCACTATTCTCTTTAGCCTATTAATGCCAGATTTATCAAGGGAATCCATATGTGGAAGACAGATTTAGAAGTGTGACTTTTCAAAAAGTCTGTTTGCACCCTGAGGCCTATATAGAGATGTCTAGACAAGCTGTGTGGATGCACATTTTGCTGTAAATTCACACCAGTCCCTAAGGAATCATTTGAGCAAAAATCTGGAACTTTTTGAAAATTTTCACCAAAAAGACTCAAACCTAGAACAGACATTAACGCCATATTCCATGATTATCAAGCAGTCTAAGCCACTATGATAAATCTGACATACGTAAAGCCTGCTAAAAAAAAAACTGGCCTGCTTAGTAATAAATACCCCCATGCTCTTCTAGCAGGAATATCTTTGATATGATTGACAGCTCCTAAAGTGGTTGGAACCAAGGGGGATCTATAAGAGCTTGTACGGTAGTTTACCCCCTTGTGAAAGGGGGCACAACCATTGGCAGAGTAGACTGGCACAGGAGACTCCTGCCCCCGCCTGCGCATTAGCTAAAGCCTGCACCTTACATAGAGCTGCCTCAACAGTGTAGTGATTAGCTGGACCCTCTTGATAAATACAGCCCATTATGGGGGTGAGGGGAACATCAAATTCTGGTGCACCTAGCGCAGGCATATGATAAATCCCCTCCTAATATCTCTGAAGAATGGACTTCTTTTTATTCTCATGCCAAGTTACATGCCAATATGGGAACAAGGTGATATATTTCTGTATTAATAAGCAAATTTTCCATATTGGATACTGGCCTACCTTGGTGACTAGCACTGTATATCTAAATCCACAAAGTGTTAACCCATTGGAAGGGTTCATCCCTCCTTCCCCATTGTATACCACACCAGACAATTGTTAACAGCCATAAACACATGCCAAATTTGAGAAACACTGTAAACCCCTGTGCATCAAGGTCCTTTATACAGTTTAGTACACAGGTAACCATACAGTATGTATATAATAATATGACAAGTATTAAAGATCAATACTGCAGGCAAAAAAATTCAAAGCAAAAGAAATCCATTGCTTTCACTTAGAAAGAATAATCGGACATAAATAATATCTTTGTCATTTAAAGGGATGGAACCTTTCTTTTTTTATTATCAACATACAAATAATGCAGATACAATACATAATTTTAGTTCATATATCACTTAAAGGATATCTGTTAGATTTTTCCAATTTTTAGTATACACTGAACTTAATATCATTTAATCATACCCCCTCCCCCCATCCCGGCACTGGTGAAGACAAAAAAAAAAGTTATTTAAAAAATACATGGAATGCACAGGTCTCATACCTGGACTTGTTCATCAGCGAATATAAAGGCATACCTTAACAATGTACTAACAATCTGCCGTTTTCTCCAGTCCAACCACAAATCGGGTTCTTTCCTATTGGTTAAGTTTTCTTCTATACCATCCTTCCAACCCAAACAGGTCTCCTCATAATTCATCATTTTATCAACTTGTATGTACCAATCTTTTATATTCGGCATTTTCTTTCCATTCCACTTTTTTTTATTAATAACAGCCTCCCATTGAACAATAATTTGTGCACTAGCAGGCTTTTTTACTTTGGAATCCCTGCGGTTGGGATAAGCTCCAAGATGGCCACTGACATGTCAAAAACTAGATTGATCTTTAAAGAGAACCCATCAAGCAAATTAACCCCCTAAACTAAATATATTTTCATAAACTGCCATTAGAAAGCATTGCCTCTATCCCTTCATTGTCCCTCTAAATGCCTGTAAACCTAAGCAATGAGGTCCTAAAGCTGTATGCAAATCACCTGTGAGATGTCCAATGAGTCATTATCATATTCAAGCTCTCCAGCTTATTCATGAGTGGGAGGCACAGCCACACCCCCAGTGCTTGACTGACAGCTTGTATAATGATGTGAGGTATAATGGTGTAGTGGCTCCACCATGTCCTCCCTGGTGCTGGCGCCCCCTGCAGCCTGTGTGTATGAGATCCTCCTATACACATGACTGACAGTCTGTATAATGATGTGAGGTATAATGGTGTAATGGCTCCTCCATGTGCTTCCTGGTGTTGACTGCCACGCCCCCTGCAGCCTGTGTGTGTATAGGAGAGATACGAGATACAACAGCTCCAGGCAGCCGTGCTATAGCAAACCATGTCAGGTACATGTGTAGCTGGTGTCTGGGTCTCACAAGTGTATTAGAAGGAGAGAGCATGTCAGTAGATAAAGCACAGACACTAGCAATGCTTTGCTATACATTACACACAGGCATGAGCAGGGTGAGGAGAGGGGAGGGGTGACATCATTGCCTCTGACCATATGACCAACCTCATTTACATAACAAAGAAAATATGATTTTATAATGATTTATGTATGAATTGACTAGATAAAGGATGTGATGGAATCGTTGTGAGCTGCTTCAACAGGTAGAGGTGACAAAAATAGTGATAGAGACCTGATGACAGGTGTCCTTTAATCTCTCGGAGATACACTCATAAATCTCAATCCAGAACTGTCTTGATTTAGCACAATTCCATAGAATATACATAATGTCTGCTCCCTCCTCCTGACACCTTGAGTTGTCTCTAAGTTGAGCTTGGTATAACATATCTGGTGAATAATATGTTCTGTAAAGTATATTTAATTGAATCAATCTATAATTCCAATTCTTAGAGGTGAGCTTTACATTTTTATAAATGGAGTTCCAGTGCTCTTCATGTAGTGTTCCACATCCCTTCGCCATTTCAAGGAATGGAACCTTAATCATGATGCTTACTTCTCCTGCATGAAATAGTCAGATAAGAGGGATAATTGGCACTTTCTCCTTGAATGTGCCTATCCTGTAAAGAACAACAAAAATTAACTTTTATTTAACACACTAGTTTGAATTTATTATACAATCTCTCCTAATTTCTGGTATAGAATCTGCAATTTTTGCTCAAAGTGGGCATTACAACTAAAAAAGTAGATTTGTCAGGACTGGACCTAGACCAGTGATGGCGAACCTTTTAACGACTGAGTGTCCAAACTGCCAACCAAAAATTAAAGCAGTAACTTATTGCTCCCTGTCAATCATATTGGCCTCCTGAGGGCAAGATGGAAAATGTGCATCATTTTAGCTTCTTTCCAATGTCCCTCTGTACACAGAGAATTGTGGGGCCAGCAGGAGGTCTTCCAAAGATAATTTGGTCCTGCGTACACATTACAAGTAAGTATCACTTTAATATATGACTGAAAGCAGCATCTTTTAAGTTGCTTTGAACTGCAGAAAGATTCTTTGAGTCCTGTCTGGTGTTCTGGGGTGATGGCCCGGGTGCCCACAGAAAGGGCTCTGAGTGCCACCTCTGGCACCCGTGCCATAGGGGCATGGCCTCTCACTGCTTTACAGATGTATTAGAATTGGTTCATATGAAAGCTTAATGATCCTAATACAGCAGATGCTTTTACAGTAATTCCTAATGAACCACGCCCCTCTTCACTCTGATGCAAGAACAACCAGTCTGTATTAAAGTCTAATTTTTCACATACGTGTAGGGGATGTGTTTTATAACATTTTCCTAACATATTTTATTAGGAAATTTTTTGAGATTTATTAAAAATCTCTCTTATAGCTTACATTGGCCTGTTGTGTGAAAGTCCATATCTAGGCATACAGTGCTATCATTGTGCTATACATGTGGAATACAGCTCACTGTTATTTAAGTCTATGTATAATGAGAGAGAGAGAGAGAGAGAGAGAGAGAGAGAGGAAAAAAAAGTGTTTTTGTGGCACTGCAGAACAGATGAAGAAATGGTTAGGTGCATGCACTTCAGGACCGGTTACGTCCCCCCATAATAGAAAAGTAAAAAGATAGGCGGCAATACAATTTAATGGGATAAATCCAGTGGCTTTATTCCCAAGCTGCTACGTTTCAGCTTCGTCCGAAGCCTTTCTCAAGTAAGTGCACACTGATTATATTTATATGAAGTGAACAATACATGATAGGTGGAGCATGGTGACACACAGGCCAATCATATGGACAACATATGGATCGATAATATACATGATCATCAGTAATATAATGTAACAATGTGAATGCATAGTCCAAAGTGTACATGTGAGTGAATAACATACATTAACATCGCGATCCCGTTCAAGACAAAACAGCGTCTTCCAAGTAGGTCTGCACATGCTCGGGCCGGGCTCCCAGGTTATGTCCAATTACAGCCTTTTAACCGATCACGCCCTCTGAAGGAGACACACCAATTCCACTACACCTCTGGTTTCCTAGTCGTATGTGATAAGACTGACAACCTTAGCTTTTGATGTACAGGTGGAAAGTCCCAATGCAGGCAGCAGATACAGAAGGAAGATCTTTTTATGTAAAAATGTAATTAAAAATATTTTCAAGCCAACAAAATATTAAAGAATAATTAAAGAACACAATCGCCTTTGTGTTCCTCAATTTCAGTTGTGTTTTCTTTCTAAGAAAGAGCAAACAGACATATATCAACAACAAATATTGTTATATTCAATAAGTAATGCACATCTCCTAAACAGAGAGTCAATTACACAAATAAAAGAGGATCCACAAAAGTAAGCTCTATTGTCTGACCGCTGAAAAAGAAAACTCCAGTTCCCTACGTCTCAGTATCACCTGTCTATCTCCTCCTCGTCTCATTGGTGGTACATGCTCTAATAGACAGAATCTTAATTGACCATCAGTATGTTTTGCTTCCAAGAAGTGCCTTGAAACCGGTAAATCTTTTACTGTACTACGAATCGTATATCTATGGTGATTTAGCTTAAAATACTATTATTTTACTCCTGTCACATAGGACTACACAATGAGCTTGATATTTAGGAAATAGTGTGTTGCTCTCTAATTTCCAGTGTACATGTATGTGTATAAGTACTGTACATAACATTGTAAAGGGGCACCGTATATAACATAATACATTTGGGAGGGGGCAGAGTGTAAATTCTAACCCGTACCTGTGTTTCTAGTTGACACCTTTACTTCTAGTAATGGAAGCATTTAATTCCCTTCAAGTTTATGAGAAAATACTCAGCATGTTTAGTCTGCATTTTGAATGTGTGCATGAAGCAGCAGGGTATAGGGGGTAGAGATCAGTTTTTATAATATAGTCAGCTTTATTGATTGGGTGTGGATGCCATTTTGAAAGCCTGATAATTTTGGTGGACATGATATAACATGAGCTCAAATCTTCATCATTGTCCCCCACAATGCTCTATAGTCATGTGATGTCACACAGGTACATGTCTTATTAGTAACCCCAAGCATAATCAGAGCTGTGTGTTATAATGAGCAGTGCACCTGTGTGACATCACACAACCACAGAGATTTTTATCCATAGGAAGTAAACAATTAACTTTATCTAGTAAACAATAAGAGATTGTATAAAAGTATACTGTACTTTTCATTACATAAATAAAATATCAATTATTTGCTAAAATTGGACAACTCCTTTAAGGCATTGCTATCTGAAAAATCCTCTGATTTTCATTCAGCGCTTAACATAAAAACTTGAAAGAAGAGTTAAAAAAGAGTTTGGGGGCGCAATTCATTTACAGTTACATATGATTTATAAGCTAGCATTTATTGGTATCCAAGTGACATGACTACAGCATCAACCTGAAGAGTTCTTGAGACAAAACATGACAACATTTAATATGAATATGAGCTTTGTGCAGATAAATTCATATATGGAAGACAAAAAGAAATCTAAAACTTAATATGCATAATCAAAAACATTCTCAGTTTTAACGTTGAACACAAAATTGTAATTGTCTAAACTATACACTATCTTTGAAATATGAAGATTATTGTTATTTATCATTATAAAATGCATTATTAATGTGACAAGTTCAAATGAAAAAATAAAATTTGCAGCATAACTTAGGCATTTGCTAGAAAAATCTTCCATATCAGACTAGATCTTGATACTAAAGCCATTTCTTTCAGCTGGTTTGTAGAGGCACAGTTCATTAGGGAGTAATCATTATATACATAGAGAGTTCCACACCAGAGTTCTGCTATTAACTATGACATTCAGATAATGCTTTGGTTTGCTGGAAGATGCTATTGCTTTGCAAGTGCTTCTGTATCTAAGGATAAAGGCAAGCTTCTCTGAAACTGAGGCTGATTTCGAGACATGGCCATGCTCATCTAGTTGTTTTCATGACTTGTGTTGACTCCTAGTTGCCAGTATCTGACCCGCGCTTCTAGATTGTGGATTTTCTTTTTTCTTATTCTCTTCAGATATTTGCTGTACTGCTTTTAAGATTACAGTTTCTACAATCTGTTTACTGGCATTTTGAAGCTTTATTTCTTCCGGTCCTTTCCCAAGTTTCTCTCCTAGGACAGAAATATTCAAATGAAAAATTGAAAGACATCAAATATACATGACAAGAAGCAAGCAGCTTTTAAAGATCAATTACAGCTCCTTAAGAAACATATTTTCAGGGAAGATAGTGGCAAATTAGAACTTTTTTTTATTAAAGTGGTTGTCAGTGTTTAACCCCTTACCAATGTGTGACATATCTGTACATCACACATCTGCTGTCGTATATGGAGAGGGTTCACGGGTGGAGCCCCCTCAACACAAGGTGGGTGTTTGCTGCACTATGCTGTATCCTGTAAATGCCTCCGGCAAATCTTCCACAGTCATTTAAATCCTGGCAGTGTGTGGGTGACGCCATATTGGATCTCATCGATCTGTTGCTATGACAGCCTTGGGTCATACAAAGACCCGAGGCTGTCTCGTTTCACACCATCAATTACAATGTGAGATTTTTTGCAAAAAATGACACTACACACAGCTGCATATACCGAAGTATGAAAAAGTTATTAGCGCCAAAGATGGCAAAATGAAGAATTTTTTTTTGAACAGGAGGTTTTAATTTTTCTAAATGTATGAAAACATTATAAATCCTATATGAGTTTGGTATTCCTGTGATCGCACCGACCCAATGAATAAAGTAGACATGTCATTTGGGGCTCACAGTGAAGGCTGTAAATTCCAAGCCCATAAGAAAATGGCACAAATGTGTTTTTTCACCAATTTCACTGCATTTGGATTTTTGTCCTGCTTCCCAGTAGAGGACATGGAATATTTAATACCATCACTATGAAGTGTAATTTGTTACACAGAAACAACCCTCAGACAGTTCTCTATGTGGAAAAATAAAAAAGTTATAGATTTTTGAAGGTGGGGAGTGAAAAATGGAAATGGAAAAACTAAAAAGGATCTGGTTGTTAAGGGGATAGGAAAAGTATAACATGTTACTGCTTGAAATTATTGCAATGTTTATTGTGGATGAACGTTTATTGGGACCAAGGTAACAGTAGCTACTCAAAGTCACCCACACTTAAAGTTGCAAAGAAGACGATGAATCCAGCAGCCAGGCAGATTTTCTGCAAAAACAGGGTTGCGCAACGGGATCCAGATTTTTTAAAATTTATTTATGACTTGGTTTCAGGAAGAATTGGACTTTTCTGTACACAATTCGTATTTACATAACATCAAATATTATGGACGCTTCATAGATGACTGTCTCATGGTCTGGACGGGTAGTGAGGAAGAAATTGTATTCTATGTTACATATCTTAATAATAATAACTACAATATTCAATTCAAATATTCTTTTTTTCCTACCACAATATTTTTCCTAGATTTATGTTTAACGGGTGTCCCTGATAATCAAACAGTTTCATGTAACTTGTACCGAAAACCCATTGCCGGAAACACCCTCTTACATGCCAGTTGTTGCCATCCACCTCATGTAGCTAAGAATCTGTCCAAAGGAGAGTTTATTAGAGCCAAACACATATGTTCACAACAGGAACAATATCTACAAATTTCTATACAAATAACAAAGCGTTTGTATGAAAGAGGATATAGCAAAACGCTTATTAAGCGCACTAAAGATAATATACAAAACAAATCTAGGTCTCAACTACTATATTCCAATCCACTGTCACGTAGAAAAACAAAAAACATTACCAACCAGCTTACCTTTCCTACAGATTTCACGTGCCAGTATAATCAGATAACAAAAATAACAAACAAATACCCATTCTATTTCAAGATCCTATTCTGTACAAGATACTTAAACCAGGTTGCCGATTTTCAGCAAGAAATTCTGCCACTCTAGGAGATGTCTCCAAATTTATTCACCTCTACTTGTACAAAACAATCGTGGCTTACTAACTTCATCTGTACAAACTAACACAGAATACAAAATTCATTCATTTTTAAATTGTAATACATATGTAGTGTATTCCATTACCTGCACTACAAGTCTTCTTCAATATATAAGAAGCACTAAGCGCAGTTTGAAACAGAGAATTGCAGAACACATGGCCGGGGCACACTCTGATTCTTTCGATCTATCCATCAATAGATGCATGTGAAACTTAGCTGTATCTAAGCATTGCAGAGAAATACATGAGGGAGATACTTCTGAGCTGAAAAATTTCTTTTCTCTTTTTTCTTCACACTTAAAGGTGTTGTCTGAAAGTAAAAATAAAAATATATAGGTGCCTGGGAGGGGGGAGGGAGGCTGTAAAAAAATAAACTTATACTTACCTTTTCTGGTGCTCCCATTGTCCTATGCCACCACACGTTGACCCTGTTTGTTTACAGACCCAGTCCTCTCCAACAACTCCTGCCCCCCTGGAACGCCCACCCATCCCCTGCTGCCGGACCTGATATACATAGAAGTCAATGCTGTATTAGGTATGGACGTGCCAGGCGATGGGTGGACGTGCCAGTCAGAAGTTGTCAGAGTGGAGTGTGTCTGCCTCTGTAAACAAACAAGCTAAGTATAATTTTACTTTATTTACAGTCCCCCATGTCACCTATATTTTTAAACACTCAGAAAACCAGTTTAAAGAAAACCTGTTAACAGGAATGTCATTTTTAGCTGGTATCAGGTTCCAATACTTTATGCTATGCTGATTTTAAAAATACCTTTGTCAGCATTCTGAATTATTTCAGTAGTTTATGATAGTTTGATAAACATTACCTGGCCCCCTGACAGCAGCTTGTGGTAAGTGCCTGTAACTCCTCATGCTTTCTTCCTTTCCATCACAACATCCCCCTCCCTCTCCTGTCTGCTCACTGCACTTGACTGCAAGTGGGGAATGGTGAAGGAGCTGCATAAGTGTGGAGGAGAGAAATTGACATGGCACACACAGGCCGTAGCTGCTCCTCCTTGGAACTCACCTCCTGTTTATAAACTATTACTATTGAAATGATTCACTATTCTGACAAAGACACTTTTAAAAAGGCTATTTCAACCTTTCAACAGTCACAACTGACATTGCTGCCGACAGGTTCCCTTTAAGTCATAATATAACATTTGTAAGAAAAAATACTGAGGAGTGACCTGTTTACAGTATTGTTATGGTCCTTAAAGTAAATGCAGAAATCATTTAAAAAGTGTGGCAAATGTTGTATTGTTTTAATATTTTATTGTTGATGTACCATATACTCAGACTGCTGGAGAATATATATGTAGTGGACTTATGAATGAAAGACAGTGCACTTGAGCACTTTATCAGTAACGTCACCAAGTGATATCTCTAAAGGATTGGTTTTGAAAGTTAAATAGAAAACAATCTGATCTTGCTAATTATTGTTACTATATACACCACTTTATGAGAATGGAAAAAGAACTACAGTAGGCTAAGTCCAACATTTCTTAAAGCCCCTTTCCAAATAATTTGTTCTAATTTGATATCATGTGGTCTAGGTATTGTAAATCTGCAATAAAATCTACTTAGTATTCCCCTTTACCCTATAACAGTGATAGAAAACCTTTTAGAGACCGAGTGCCCAAACTACAACCAAAATCCACTTATTTACCATGAAGTGCCAACATGGCATTTTTAGCAGTAACTTATTGCTACCTGTTCTTTCACATCTTTCAATTGTATTGGCCGCCTGAGGCCACAAGTTCAAAGAAGGAGGGCAAATTCAGATTATCATTGTAGCTTCTCTCCAGGGTTTCTCTGTAAAGGAAGAATGGTCGGGACCAGCAGGAGGACCTCCAAATATAATGCAGTTCTCTCAAAACCTTCTCACTTTTCCCGCAGTTCCAAACAGCCAACAAAGTGTCAAATAGCACTGAGAGCGACATCTCTTAATTTGCCTGGGACTGCAGGAAGATTCAGTGTTTGGCAAACTCTGTCCTGTGGTGCATCCTCTGGCACCCGTGCCATAGGTTCACTAAGGCTGCCCTATAAACTCATTATGCTAAATAGAGGTCTTTAAGTTACAGGGGAGAAAATTTCTTAATCAGAGCTGTATTGCATCTGATCAGCAGCTCTGATTAAGGCCCCCTTTCACACTGCTGTTGTGGGTATTTAGCTTGCGGCTGTATGTATACATCCCCATAGGCGGTAAGAATGGCCATGTCACTGCTATGTAGAGGGGAGGGCTGAGCAGCACTTACCCCTCCTCCTCTCCCGCACACCGATTTGTGCTCACCAAGGCTACGGCTGGGCAAACACATGTTCGGCTACATTCATGTGATTGTAGCCTAAAGCTTAGCTGCAAGGGCTATAGAGGTGTTCCTTTAATGCTATGAAGTGAGGAAAGGAAAAGGGAAAAGCAGTAAAAAAAAAAAAAAACACTTCTACCTTGTCTCTAGGATCTCTTGCTGGCTCTGACGCCAAATACTCGCCCTGTTCCTGCGGAAGACATTATGCAGACTCAAAACCAGCACCACCTGACGTCAAAAGTCTGATGGTGGTCAAAATTGAGATAATATAAGATGTTTTATGTTTGGCTGCGTTCAGATTTTGCTAAACATGGCACTATGCAATGTGGCTATACATCTCCACTTTGGTCTACTCTATCCAAAGGACATTGTTCTAGGAATCTCTTAAGTCTCTTGGGCTATGCTCAAAACTGCCATTGTATCAGCCCCTTGCGGTGGGGGGTCATCTAGCAGGCTTCCTGTCAGCTTTAGAGTGCTGCATAGCAGTGACAAAGAAGAAAAGAGAACTACTGCAGGGGAATGGGAAAAGATAAGTACAGGCAGTCCCCGGGTTACATTAAAAATAGGTTCTTTAGGTTTGTACTGAGCCTGTCATGCAAATTAACCCACCCAAAGTAAAGGATGCATTAAAAATAATTTCCCTTATCCCTAAATGGTTCCTTCCACGGCTGCAATGTTACAAAAATCAGTGTGTAAACTTAAATGCAAATCATCTCACTTGAGTCATTTACATATTAAAATTTAGTTGCATGGCCCTGCCTCCTTGTTTCTGAGAGGCTTTGATATTCTGCTGTATGGAGACATCATGGCCACTAAAAGCCATGTGACCAGAAGGACATGATCAAAGGTCCTTTTACATCTGCAATGTCTAACCCATTTATGTATATGTCTTCATAGAGGATGGGGAGGAGTAAAAGTTCATGGAGGCTGCTGTGATCAGATATATGCATGGTGCACAGTTTGCTATTGTTAGGAGGCCAAAGGACCTGTGATGATGTCACCCTGGTGCACATGACAGGCATAGAAGAGGCATGCGACAGGGAAGGATGCCAGGGAATATAATATAAAGTTGATTTGTGTGGATGTAAGGAAAACAATTTTTAGCTAAAAGAAGGGTGCCAGTTAGTTAACAGGGCTCTATAGAAACCTGTCACTAGCTGTACATGTGAAAATGTAGAAAAAGTTTCACTTTAAGTTGAAATTGTATGTAAGTCATAACAGGTATATTTTACTATTGTAACTCAAGGGCAAAATTTATTTTGTCCCTGTGACAATTGGATTTTCAAAATTTTGTGCTGTCATGGAAACAAGGATTAACACTAAAACTTCATTACTGACACCTTACAGCTGATAATGAGCTGAAGAATCCAGAGAGCTTCAACAGAGGTCACAGTGGGCAGAGAGATCCGTCTGTAACTAGGGATTGTCTGAAAGTCAGGTGTCTTTAAGTCGGGGACCGCCTGTACCAGATCTTTATTATAATTGGATATGCAATATACAGAGTTATTGGGTAAGTTTAAAAAAGTTTACTATAGGGCCAAATTATTTGTATTTAGCCACCCTGGCATACTTGTTCAGTATTTTTCAGTAAACCTAAACTCTTAAAATGTTGAGAGACCTTTAACCCCTTAAGGACGCAGCCATTTTACAGCTTAAGGCTCAGTCCCATTTTTTGGATTCTGACATGCATCGCTTTATATGGTTATAACTTTTGAACACTGTTACTTATCAAAACGATTCTGAGATTGTTTTTTACCCACATGTTGTACTTCATTTTAGTGGTAAATTTTGGCTGATAAGTTTTGCGTTTATTTACAAAAAAAAAGAAAATATGATGAATTTTCTGAAAAATTTGCCATTTTTGAAATTTGAAATCATTGCGTTTTCAGGCAGATAGATGTACCACCTAAATAAATTGCTGAATAACATTTCCCATATGTCTACTTTACATTTTCACCATTTTTGAAATGTCTGGATAATTTATTTTGATGTCACGCGGCTTACAAATCGAATAGCGCTTTTCCGGATTTTCAGAATTGACTATTTTGGGGATAAATACAGTTTTGAATGAAAATTTACATATTTAGCATCAAAACCCCCCATATAACCAACCCAATTTCAAATCTGCACCCCTCAAGCTATCAGAAACAGATTTTACGAAGATTGTTAACCCCTTGAGATCTTCATAGTAATTACATCAAAATGGAGGCGAAATTTAGTATAGTCAAATTGTGCCGGTTATACGTTCATTTAGCCCTAAAATTTACACATTTCCAAAAGATAAAAATGCAAAACCCACCATACAATTTGTTCTACAATTTCTCCCGAGTGCAGAGACCCCCCACATGTGGCCGTGACTTGTTTTATGGGCACACAGTGAGGCACAGAAGGGAAGGAGCACCCTGCAGCTGCCAGGATTTTACTTTCCTCATTGGCCTCTTTTGAAGGCTGTAAAATTTTCGCTTTTGCACTATTAGGGCCATGTGACGGCATTTTTTTTGCGGGATGAGATGCTTTTTCCAATGTTACCATTTTGGGGTTGGTATCACCTATTGTTGAAAATTTAGGAACTTCTTTTTGAGAGCAGGAGTAGAAAAGCATCAATTCTCTACTGGTTTTTTTACTTTTTTTGTGGTGTTCACCGTATAGACTAATAATCATGTTATCTTCATCCTATGGGTCGATACGATAACGGGGATACCAGACATGAATATATTTTCTTGCGTTTTACTAAATTTGTAAAATAAAACCCTATTGTGGGGAAAAATCTATCATTTTTGTATTGCCATCTTCCAAGTGGCATAACTTTGTTACGTTTTTGGCTACGGAGCTGGTTGATGGCTTGTTTTTTGCGGGACACGTTGTACTTTACACCAGTATCATTCTAGAGTACATATGTTTTTTTGATCACTTTTTATAGCATTTTTTGTGGGATTGAATAGGTAAAAATCATAATTTTTGGAGGGTTTATAACAGTTTTCTTTTACGGCGTTCATCGTGCGGGTTCAATAATTATTTATTTTTATTCTACGGGTTGTTACGGACGTGGTGATACTATATATGTGGGGTTTGTGTTATGATTTAGACTTTTTTTTTTAGTTATATGTCTCTTTATATGTTTTGGGG
Organism: Engystomops pustulosus; assembly: GCF_040894005.1. NCBI lineage: Eukaryota > Metazoa > Chordata > Amphibia > Anura > Leptodactylidae > Engystomops > Engystomops pustulosus. The sequence goes on from NC_092415.1 coordinate 61,148,917, forward strand.
CTTTTGGGCATTTTTGGTGATTTATTACTTTATTTTTTTATTGAACAATTTTTTTTTTTTACTTTTTCACTTTTTCCACCATGGGAAATGAACAAGCAATCATCTGATTGCTTGTTCATAATAATACCCTGCAATACTTATGTATTGCAGGGCATTATCAGTGTCAGCCTATGCACTTGCATAGGGTGGCACTCTGCCAGTAAGATGACGTCACAGACGCCATCTTACCGGCAGTTCCTGCAGGTAACACTGGGGTCCAGATCGGACGCCAGTGATACCGTAGCAATGATCGGTGCCCCCCGAAAATGATTCGGGGGGGGGGGGGCGATCGTGGGGGAAAGACACCCCAAATGCATGTTAGATGCCGCGGTCGCGATGACCGCGGCATTTAACGGGTTAATCACCCGCGATCAGAGACAACTCCGATCGCGGGTGTTACACTGGGGTGCCGGCTATCAGTCACAGCCGGCACCCCGTGTTTCCAGATGCCGGTTCGGCTCAAATCTTGAGCTGAACCGGCATCGTCTCAGCGTCCGATATATCGGACGCTGAGCGCTAAGTCACTAAGCTCAGTGTCCGATATATCGGACGCTGAGCGTTAAGAGGTTATAGACTGAGATGTAGGCAGGGTTAGGACGAGGGGTAGTCAGCTATCACCTATGGTGCCACCTCCACTATGCCTGTAGGGGAGGGGGGGGGTCCAAGGTAGATCTTTAGTTGTGGGTAGTGTGTTGTCAGTGTGGGGTATCTTGTGTGTTTTGATATTGTCAGTGTGGCAGGAGTGTGTATGTGTTTTCAGGTTGGGGTTTGTGTGTTGTCAATGAGGGAGAGTGTGTGTTGTCAGTAGGGGAGGGGAAGCTTGTGCATTGCCATTGGGGGAGGGGGAGTTTGGATGTTGTCACTGGGGAGGACTGTGTGTCAGTGTGGTGGATCTTGGGTGTTGTCACTGGGGGAGGGTGTGTTTGTGTTTTCAGTGGGGAAAGTTCATGAGACAGCTTTCATCACTTGTAGCGATTTATCCATAATGTCAGTGAATCAATTCTGTCTTTTGCCCCTAAGGTTGTGAGCTTATTGTCATCAATAATCAATCAATAATATTGGTGCTGACACATCCCTAACCAAAGCCCTGTCACCTGAAGGAAAGCAAGGGTAATTATTTTACCATTCCTAGCATAACATCACTGAATTCTCAGCTTACAGACCAATAAATATGTACTGGAAGAGAGAGAAGGAGAAAGGTATATCTGTATTCTTTATTTCACTGCCACCCCTTCTCCAGTGCCTAAAATTCCCTGATTCCTTACTTCTGCGATATAGGTAATATTTCCATGTAGCCATAGGTGGACCCCGAGTATCAATTTCACTGGTGGGCCCTAGACACCCCTGTCTGGCCCTTGGTCTGCTATTTGAGGTCTGTGTGTTATTGCTATGTCAGGTCTTTTCACGCATCAATCACAGGAAAAGATACTGCCTGAGGCTGGTAGCTCAGACACTGGTCCATAGAAACCAGGGCCCTGTACATGAGCCCATAAAAATATATCGGTTGCGCAAACAATGTGCATGAGGTCTTAGATAAATGTCATATGTCTGGTTGTATTTTTGACTGGGGCAAGGTAGAGTGACATTATCTTGGTATAAAATTTGAGTGGGGGGGGGGGCATGGTTTTGTCCACCAAGGGTCCTTTTTATATTACTGTAGTATAGTCAGGGAGAAATATTTTTATTATAATGTAGAACAGTTACAGTGCATTATTGATTTATGTGGGAAGCACAGGGAGGTGAGTTGTGTTGTGAGAGGTATATATAGTCACGGGTGCTCCCGCGATCCCTGTCTCGGATCGCGGGTGCACCCGTGCCTCTCCAGGTTCCGGTGCCTGACTGCACTCACCTCCCCCGGCTCCAGTGGCGTCCTCCACAGCTTCCGCAGCTCGGCGCATGCGTACCCGTCTCATAGGGCACGCGCGCGCCGGCTCGCTGAAATTTAAAGGGCAGTGCGCTGGCCTGATTTAAATTCCGGCCTCTTCCTATTGCCCTTGCTGGATCTTCAAGTCTTCCCATGAAGAGAAAGCTCTCCTGTGATTCCTGCGTTCCTGTGATTCCTGTGTTCCTGTGATTCCTGCGTTCCAGTCCGTTCCTGTGTCCTGTGATTTCTGTGTGCCAGTCCGTTCCTGTGGTCCTGCATTCCTGTGTGCCAGTCCGTTCCTGTGGTCCTGCGTTCCTGTGTGCCAGTCTGTACCTGTGGTCCTGTGTTCCTGTGTGCCAGCTCCTGCGATTTCTGACGTGAGTGGTGTCTCCTGTATTACTACCTTGGCAGCCACCGCGGGCTAGTCGCACCTGTGGAACGACCTGGTGGAATCCCGCCGCAGCATGTCCATCCCGCTTTGCGGCGGCCTCTGGTGAATACCGGGGTTACACTTAGACTCCGGTCCCAGGTCGGCTAGTACCACCTCCCGCGGTGGTCCAGAGGGTCCACAGACTTCCGGCCCTGACATATATACAGTGTGGGACATAGTTGTGATCCAGGAGACACTTTACAGGCTTTGGGGGCAGAATATTCTGAGATACTCTGCAGTCACGTTGTTTTGCAATCATCATTTAGTCTGTTGCATTTAAGGGGGCCTCTATGTTTCTGAAGGCAGTCCTGCTCTTATAGATGGCCCAGTTACATTGAAAAAAAAAATATTACCTAATGTAAAATAACAAATACAACTAAAAAAATATTCATTACACGGCTCATAAAACATGACAATTACATCAGGTAAATCTCTTTGTAAAAATTTTTTCACATTTTCTGTTGTGTGCTCAGTTAAATCCGTTGTCATCCATTATCATTATTATTTTATCAAAATAAATCAATAAATCAAATCAAAATACAGTTGCAGCTTTTTTCTAATAGAGACAAAGAAATCTGATATTCTTTTGGACAGTCTAAGAGTCTATGGACAGTTGGCAATGTGGTCGGTGATGTTAAAGGTTGGACATTTTCAATACTGCTACAATCTGGCTAAAAGTCTGTGTGCATGCATAATTAAATAAAACAGACTGTCACATCTGCCTTGAAGTTTCCATTAGGAGCCTCTGTCACAAATCCAGTGAAAAATCATTCACAGAATAGTGGAGCATCTCGCCCTATGTTGGCAGATTAAATACCAGATTGCTTAGGGAAATCACACACCCCATTAAAACAAATGAGATCTGACACTGTATTTTTTTGTTGTTCTGCTCCTACTGTGTAGAGATGAGAAGAGAATCCAAGGGACTTAGGGTAATGCCACACATGGCATCTTGAATCTGTTTTGAATCCGTTTTGAATCCGTTTTTGGCCCGTTTTTAAGCAAAACACATGCTTTTTGCTTAAAAACAGGCCAAAAACGGATTCAAAGCAGTTTCAAAACGGATTCAAAACTCCATGTGTGGCATCGCTCTTACAATTCAATGGCTACATTATGGAAGTTATGATAGCCCAAGAGATTGTCCTATTACAACAACTTGTTTTGGTGTTACAGTTGCTTTAAAAAGTAAATCATCCTACTGTAGTCACCATAACCATATGCACATGATCGCGCTTACTATACTAATAAACTGATCACTCCAACAACCTGAACCCCCAGGGATCACTGAAGTATGGGCCTGCATGTTCTGTTAAGCCTCTCATGTGAAAGGAGCACTGCTGCACATATCCAAACATACTTTATTTACCTCTATGGGGCTGCAGAAGGGCACATTGGGCACTTTGGAGAATTTGGCAAATGAGGTTCAATGTGGATAAATGTAAGGTTATGCACCTGGGGGCTAATAATCAACAGGCAACAATGCAGCATACAATGTCAATCAGCTGCCTCTAAAGCCAGCAAGATCTTGTCATGTGTCAAAAGTGGTACAGACTCTCGGGTCAGGAATGTAATATTACCACTGTACAAGGCATTGGTTCGGCCTCACCTGGAATATGCTGTCCAGTTCTGGGCAACGGCTCATAAAAAGGATGCCCTGGAGCGGGAGAGGGTACAACGTAGAGCCAGAAAAATTATAAGGGGTATGGAGGGTCGCGGTTATGAGAAAAGATTAAAACAACTCAATTTATTAACCCCTTCCCGACATTTGACGTAATAGTACTGCATGGCGGGAGGTGCGTTCCCGCAAAATGCAGTACTATTACGTCAAGCTTCTGGCGCCGGCTCCTGAACGGAGCCGGCGCCAGAAGCTGCGGGTGTCGGCTATATATTATAGCCGACACCCGCCTCTAACACCCGCGATCGGAGATTTCTCAGATCTCAGAAGATCACTTGTTCAAGCTAAAATGTCAGTTACTGTAAAAAAAAGTTAAAACAATAAATAAAGTTTTTTTTAAATAAAAATAAATAATAAAAGAAAGTGAAAGTCCCCCCAAACACCACATTTCCCTGTACAAAAGTAATAAAGTATAAAAAACACTAAATCACAAAAAAAAACCACTTATTTGGTATCGCTGCGTCCGTAACAATCTGTACAATAAATCCTAATCATAATTGGACCCGCTCGGTGAACATGGTAGAAAAAAAAAAACAAAAACTTGCCAAAAATTAAAACTTTTTATCAAATTGCTTTACAAAAAATGTTCTAAAAAGTGATCCGAAAAAGTTACAAGCACCAGAATGATACCATTGAAAAGAACAACTTGTCACGCAAAAAATAAGCTCAGAACCAGCTCCATCAATCAAAAAGTACTATAGTTATGCTGCTATAAAAATGACAATACTAAAACAAATGCAATTTTTTCTATTCTAGTTTTCCTTCAATAAAATTGGACAAATATAAACAAAACTATATAAATGAGGTATCACCGTAATCGTAGTGATCCGTAGAATAAAGATAATATATTATTGTTATGCTACAATGAACACCCCCCCAAAAAAATGCTAAAAATCCAAAACAAGAATTGATGATTCCTCCACAGGTAAAAAGTTAATAAAATTGCTTCAATAAACTAAAAACCCACTAAAATGAAGGTTTTTTTTACAGTGCATCTCGTCTCGCAAAAAATAAGCCCTTATTTGTCTAAATTGCTTAAAAAATAAATAAAGATTGTATAGCCTATTCCCAATGCGCGTTGTTATAGAACGGTGCGGTGGGTAGTGACTTGGCCACACGGTACAGACACCGTGATCGGGGCAAGATGGCGGCTGTTCCTGACGGCCATCCATCCTGCCCCATGGACCAGAATGGTTCCGTTCCCCCCACACCCCCAGTTCATGATCGCTGCTATTGGCTCATCAATTCAGACGAGCCAATAGCAGCGAATTTACTTATGACGTCAATAATACCGGTCACCATGTCTGTAGACACGGTGATCGGGGCAGGGTGGCGGCTGTTCCTGACAGCCACCAATTGTGCCTTGTGCTCCAGAAGGGTTTTGCTGCCCCCCTCTGTCGATTTGGTCCAGCCAAAAGCAGCAATATTCCTCACAATGGGCATCGCTAGGGTGAATAAGAGCAACACTTGGCGATAATTTCCCTACGGAAAACGAAGATATGGTACAAAAGCGTTGTCCGGCCGTATCATTTCTCCGTTTTCAAGAGGAAGGTATTAGGAAACTAATATTGGGACAAGAAGGACGGGGCCCCAGTACCTCTGGTTTAGATGTTCCTGTGTTTTGCCAAGACAGCATTTTCCCGGTGAATTCTGCTGCTTCTAATGGTAGGACTCAATAAAGAGTCTGTTCCAAAACAGGAGTTGGGATGGACGCTATATACTACTAAGAGACCTGCGACACCTCCAGAGTGACAAAAGTTTAGTTGGTCCCTTGGTATCATCTACCTCCTTATACGCAACACATTCACAATTCACGCCCAACCTGTTGTGAATTCATTTAGGTAAAATGAATAATTGTAACAACTGTTATGTCCCGTTGCTCCCTATACCCCTCCATTATTTCATAAGGGGCGCCACATAATGGGCACTGAACTTTCCAGAAATAATTGCAATTTCCATCTTGGACTCCATTGCACATCACCTATATGTTCAAAATGCTCATTTCACCACGTGTATTACACTACACCTCATATTACACCTTGCTAAATTCCCCAGGGGGTGTACATTAAACAATTAGGGTCACTTTTCGGGTTTTCCTCTGTTTTGGTACCGCTACGGCTCTCCAAATGTATCCTGACACATGTGAAGGATTTCTGTCAAATTTGGCCACTAAAAGACAAACATCCCTCTTTTCCTCTACTGTGCGCCCATAAAGCATTTTATTTGCACATGTGGGGTACTTCTACACATGGGAGAAATAGTTTTACACCTTTTTCGGGGTTATTTAATATATTATCCCTTGTGGCTTACAAAAATTAGGGGTAAAGTGACATTTATAGGAAAATTTTCACCTTTTTTATGTTTAGGGCCTTATTGGATCATTCACCTGTAGGGGCAAATACATATATTGCACATTGCAAAATTCTCTAAGGGGTGTGCGTTCAAAAATTAGGGTCACTTTTCGGATTCTTATCTGTTTTATACCGCTAGGGTTCTCCAAATGCATGTCAAACATTTCTGTCAAATTTGGCTTATAAAAGGCAAACATCCCCCTTCCCTTTTACTGTGCGCCCATACAACATTTTATATACACATGTGAGGTACTTCTACACTCGAGTGAAATAGGTTTACACATTTTGGGGGGTTATTACATATTTTTATCCCTTGTGGCTATAAAAAATTAGGGGTACAATGACCTTTATAAGAAAATTTTCACCTTTTTCCTATTTAAGTCCTAATTAAATCAAACAACTTTACGGACAAATACACATATTACACCTTGCTAAATTCTCTGTGCTTTCCAAAATGGTGATACTTTTTGGGGTTCCCCTCTGTTTTGGTACCACTACAGCTCTCTAAATGCATCCTGACTAGAGATGAGCGAACACTAAAATGCTCGGGTACTCGTTATTCGAGACGAACTTTTCCCGTTGCTCGAGTGCTCGTCTCGAATAACGAACCCCATTGAAGTCAATGGGAGACTCGAGCATTTTTCAAGGGGACCAAGGCTCTGCACAGGGAAGCTTGGCCAAACACCTGGGAACCTCAGAAAAGGATGGAAACACCACGGAAATGGACAGGAAACAGCAGGGGCAGCATGCATGGATGCCTCTGAGGCTGCATAATCGCACCATTATGCCAAAATTATGGGCAACAGCATGGCCATGACAGAGTGACAGAATGAAGCTAGATAGCATCTAAAACATCCAATAATTGACCCTGACACTATAGGGGACGGCATGCAGAGGCAGCGGCAGCAGGCTAGAGAGTGTCATGGCGACATACCCTAAATGGACTCAGGCTTCAAACCAATGGGTGGCAGAGAGGAACCAAAGGAGGTGAGCAAGAAGCGCTCAAATAATATCGGTACATGATAAAAGTTTGCCAGTATATTTTGTGGATTACACAGCAGGGTGGCGACAAAGTTAACATGGAAGCCATGAAAACAACCCAAAATTCTGCCTGACACAGCTCGTTTGATAAGGGGACGATGTATGGAGGCAGTGAACTAGTAGTAGATTAAAGGTGCTGCAGTTAAAACTATGTTAGTTGGATCTTGGCATGGAGCTGGCGCTCCGCTGCCAGGCGAGCTTTCGCCAATCCAAGCCCCTGTCTCTAGGCTACTCCCCAAACAGCACTTCTAAGAACCTTTTGTATAAGATCAAGTGTAGTAGCGTTCTTATAAGTTTAGGATATGCCGGGTGAGGGGAATGTAAACAGATGCGCAAGAAGCGCTGAAATAATATCCCTAAATGGTAAAAGTTTGCAAGTATATTTTGGGGATTACACAGCAGGGTGGCGACAAAGTTAACAACTTTGATGTGGAATGCCCTGTAATAGCTCTTGGGCGGTGTGCCTTTTATCGCCTAGGCTCAGCAGTTTCAGCACCGCCTGCTGTCGCTTAGCGACGGCACTGCTGCTGTGCCTAGAGCTACCGACTGATGGCGCCATGCCCACGGATGGTAATTCGGAGGAGGAGGAGGTGGAGGAGGGGTGGGAGGAGGTATAGTAGGCCTTTGAGACCTGGACCGAGGTAGGCCCCGCAATTCTCTGCGTCGGCAGTATATGACCAGCCCCAGGGTCAGACTCGGTCCCAGCCTGCACCAAGTTAAGTGTAGTAGCGTTCTTATAAGTTTGGGATATGGCGGGTGAGGGGAATGTAAACAGATGCGCAAGAAGCGCATGATGCGCATGGAGCTGGCGTTCCGCTGCCAGGCGAGCTTTCGCCAATCCAAGCCCCTGTCTCTAGGCTACTCCCCAAACAGCACTTCTAAGAACCTTTTGTATAAGATCAAGTGTAGTAGCGTTCTTATAAGTTTAGGATATGCCGGGTGAGGGGAATGTAAACAGATGCGCAAGAAGCGCTGAAATAATATCCCTAAATGGTAAAAGTTTGCAAGTATATTTTGGGGATTACACAGCAGGGTGGCGACAAAGTTAACAACTTTGATGTGGAATGCCCTGTAATAGCTCTTGGGCGGTGTGCCTTTTATCGCCTAGGCTCAGCAGTTTCAGCACAGCCTGCTGTCGCTTAGCGACGGCACTGCTGCTGTGCCTAGAGCTACCGACTGATGGCGCCATGCCCACGGATGGTAATTCGGAGGAGGAGGAGGTGGAGGAGGGGTGGGAGGAGGTATAGTAGGCCTTTGAGACCTGGACCGAGGTAGGCCCCGCAATTCTCTGCGTCGGCAGTATATGACCAGCCCCAGGGTCAGACTCGGTCCCAGCCTGCACCAAGTTAAGTGTAGTAGCGTTCTTATAAGTTTGGGATATGGCGGGTGAGGGGAATGTAAACAGATGCGCAAGAAGCGCATGATGCGCATGGAGCTGGCGTTCCGCTGCCAGGCGAGCTTTCGCCAATCCAAGCCCCTGTCTCTAGGCTACTCCCCAAACAGCACTTCTAAGAACCTTTTGTATAAGATCAAGTGTAGTAGCGTTCTTATAAGTTTAGGATATGCCGGGTGAGGGGAATGTAAACAGATGCGCAAGAAGCGCTGAAATAATATCCCTAAATGGTAAAAGTTTGCAAGTATATTTTGGGGATTACACAGCAGGGTGGCGACAAAGTTAACAACTTTGATGTGGAATGCCCTGTAATAGCTCTTGGGCGGTGTGCCTTTTATCGCCTAGGCTCAGCAGTTTCAGCACCGCCTGCTGTCGCTTAGCGACGGCACTGCTGCTGTGCCTAGAGCTACCGACTGATGGCGCCATGCCCACGGATGGTAATTCGGAGGAGGAGGAGGTGGAGGAGGGGTGGGAGGAGGTATAGTAGGCCTTTGAGACCTGGACCGAGGTAGGCCCCGCAATTCTCTGCGTCGGCAGTATATGACTAGCCCCAGGGTCAGACTCGGTCCCAGCCTGCACCAAGTTAAGTGTAGTAGCGTTCTCATAAGTTTGGGATATGGCGGGTGAGGGGAATGTAAACAGATGCGCAAGAAGCGCATGATGCGCATGGAGCTGGCGTTCCGCTGCCAGGCGAGCTTTCGCCAATCCAAGCCCCTGTCTCTAGGCTACTCCCCAAACAGCACTTCTAAGAACCTTTTGTATAAGATCAAGTGTAGTAGCGTTCTTATAAGTTTAGGATATGCCGGGTGAGGGGAATGTAAAAAGATGCGCAAGAAGCGCTGAAATAATATCCCTAAATGGTAAAAGTTTGCCAGTATATTTTGTGGATAACACAGCAGGGTGGCGACAAAGTTAACAACTTTGATGTGGAATCCATGAAAACAACCCAAATTTCTGCCTGACACACCTCGTTTGATAAAGGGACGATGTATGGAGGCAGCTATATGGACGACTTTTGGAGGTAGCAATGGAGACAACGTGTGGAGGCTGCTATGGAGACAATTTAATTTGGATAGTGCCTGTATGTGGCAGTCCCAAACATTTTTCAAACCAGAGGAGCAGGTAGGTGGCCCTCCAGTAAAATGGGATAGATTGAGTGCCTGTATGTGGCAGTCCCAAAAATGTTTCAAACCAGAGGAGCAGGTAGGTGGCCCTCCAGTAAAATGGAATAGATTGAGTGCCTGTATGTGGCAGTCCCAAAAATTGTTCAAACCAGAGGAGCAGGTAGGTGGCCCTGCAGTAAAATGGAATAGATTGAGTGCCTGTATGTGGCAGTCCCAAAAATTGTTCAAACCAGAGGAGCAGGTAGGTGGCCCTGCAGTAAAATGGAATAGATTGAGTGCCTGTATGTGGCAGTCCCAAAAATTGTTCAAACCAGAGGAGCAGGTAGGTGGCCCTGCAGTAAAATGGAATAGATTGAGTGCCTGTATGTGGCAGTCCCAAAAATGTTTCAAACCAGAGGAGCAGGTAGGTGGCCCTGCAGTAAAATGGAATAGATTGAGTGCCTGTATGTGGCAGTCCCAAAAATTGTTCAAACCAGAGGAGCAGGTAGGTGGCCCTGCAGTAAAATGGAATAGATTGAGTGCCTGTATGTGGCAGTCCCAAAAATGTTTCAAACCAGAGGAGCAGGTAGGTGGCCCTCCAGTAAAATGGAATAGATTGAGTGCCTGTATGTGGCAGTCCCAAAAATTGTTCAAACCAGAGGAGCAGGTAGGTGGCCCTGCAGTAAAATGGAATAGATTGAGTGCCTGTATGTGGCAGTCCCAAAAATTGTTCAAACCAGAGGAGCAGGTAGGTGGCCCTGCAGTAAAATGGAATAGATTGAGTGCCTGTATGTGGCAGTCCCAAAAATGTTTCAAACCAGAGGAGCAGGTAGGTGGCCCTCCAGTAAAATGGAATAGATTGAGTGCCTGTATGTGGCAGTCCCAAAAATTGTTCAAACCAGAGGAGCAGGTAGGTGGCCCTGCAGTAAAATGGAATAGATTGAGTGCCTGTATGTGGCAGTCCCAAAAATTTTTTAAAACAGAGGACCGGGTAGGTGGCCCTCCAGAAAAATGGAATAGATTGAGTGCCTGTATGTGGCACTCACAAAAATTGTTTCAAACAGAGGACCGGGTAGGTGGCCCTCCAGAAAAATTAAATGCATGAAGTACTATAGCAAGAGCCAGTGGGCCCTGTCAAAAAATAGCCAGTTTCCTCTGCTTTACTGTACAAAGAGGAGGAGAAGGAGGAAAATGAGGAGGAGGAGGAGGAGTGGATCAATTATTCAGGTTGAGCTTCCTTCACCTGGTGGAGATTTGAAATTCTGAGAAATCCAGCCTTTATTCATTTTAATAAGCGTCAGCCTGTCAGCGCTGTCAGTCGACAGGCGTGTACGCTTATCGGTGATGATGCCACCAGCTGCACTGAAAACCCGCTCGGACAAGACGCTAGCGGCAGGGCAGGCAAGAACCTCCAAGGCGTACAGCGCCAGTTCGTGCCACATGTCCAGCTTTGAAACCCAGTAGTTGTAGGGAGCTGTGTGATCATTTAGGACGATGGTATGGTCAGCTACGTACTCCCTCACCATCTTTCTGTAAAGATCAGCCCTACTCTGCCGAGACTGGGGACAGGTGACAGTGTCTTGCTGGGGTGACATAAAGCTGGCAAAAGCCTTGTAAAGCGTACCCTTGCCAGTGCTGGACAAGCTGCCTGCTCGCCTACTCTCCCTCGCTACTTGTCCCGCAGAACTACGCACTCTGCCGCTAGCGCTGTCAGAAGGGAAATACTGTTTCAGCTTGTGCACCAGGGCCTGCTGGTATTCATGCATTCTCACACTCCTTTCCTCTCCAGGGATGAGAGTGGGAAGATTTTGCTTGTACCGTGGGTCCAGGAGAGTGAACACCCAGTAATCGGTGCTGGAATAAATTCTTTGAACGCGAGGGTCACGGGATAGGCAGCCTAGCATGAAATCTGCCATATGCGCCAGAGTACCAACGCGTAAGAATTCACTCCCCTCACTGGCCTGACTGTCCATTTCCTCCTCCTCCAACTCCTCCAACTCCTCTTCTTCTGCCCATACACGCTGAACAGTGAAGGACTCAACAATGGTCCCCTCTTGTGTCTCGCCAACATTCTCCTCCTCTTCCTCCTCATCCTCCTCCACCTCCACCTCCTCCGATATGCGCTGAGAAACAGACCTCAGGGTGCTTTGGCTATCAACAAGGGAATATTCTTCCCCCGTCTCTTGTGACGAGCGCAAAGCTTCCGACTTCATGCTGACCAGAGAGTTTTTCAACAGGCCAAGCAGCGGGATGGTGAGGCTGATGATGGCGGCATCGCCACTGACCATCTGTGTTGACTCCTCAAAGTTACTCAGCACCTGACAGATATCAGACATCCACGTCCACTCCTCATTGTAGACTTGAGGAAGCTGACTGACCTGACTACCAGTTCTGGTGGAAGTTGACATCTGGCAGTCTACAATCGCTCTGCGCTGCTGGTAAACTCTGGATAACATGGTCAGTGTTGAATTCCACCTCGTGGGCACGTCGCACAACAGTCGGTGAGCGGGCAGTTGGAGGCGGCGCTGCGCTGCCCTGAGAGTGGCAGCATCTGGGCTGGACTTCCTGAAATGCGCACAGATGCGGCGCACCTTCGTGAGCAAATCAGACAGATTGGGGTATGTCTTGAGGAAACGCTGCACTATCAGATTTAACACATGGGCCAGGCATGGCACATGTGTCAGTCTGCCGAGTTGCAGAGCCGCCACCAGGTTACGGCCGTTGTCACACACAACCATTCCCGGCTTGAGGTTCAGCGGTGCCAGCCACAGATCAGTCTGCGCCGTGATGCCCTGTAATAGCTCTTGGGCGGTGTGCCTTTTGTCGCCTAGGCTCAGCAGTTTGAGCACCGCCTGCTGTCGCTTAGCGACGGCACTGCTGCTGTGCCTAGAGCTACCGACTGATGGCGCCGTGCCCACGGATGGTAGTTCGGAGGAGGAGGTGGAGGAGGGGTGGGAGGAGGAGGAGGCATAGTAGGCCTGAAACACCTGGACCGAGGTAGGCCCCGCAATCCTCGGCGTCGGCAGTATATGAGCAGCCCCAGGGTCAGACTCGGTCCCAGCCTCCACCAAGTTAACCCAATGTGCCGTCAGCGATATATAGTGGCCCTGCCCGGCAGCACTCGTCCACGTGTCCGTGGTCAGGTGGACCTTGTCAGAAACGGCGTTGGTCAGGGCACGGATGATGTTGTCTGACACGTGCTGGTGCAGGGCTGGGACGGCACATCGGGAAAAGTAGTGGCGGCTGGGGACCGAATACCGAGGGGCGGCCGCCGCCATGAGGTTGCGAAAGGCCTCGGTCTCTACTAGCCTATAGGGCAGCATCTCCAGGCTAAGCAATCTGGAGATGTGCACATTAAGGGCTTGGGCGTGCGGGTGGGTTGCACTATATTTGCGTTTCCGCTCCAGCGTCTGGGGTATGGAGAGCTGAACGCTGGTGGATGCTGTGGAGGATCGTGGAGGCGACGATGGGGTTTTTGTGGCAGGGTCCTGGGCAGGGGGCTGACTAGCAGCTGACACAGGGGAAGGAGCAGTGGTGTGCACGGCCGGAGGTGAACGGGCTTGTTGCCACTGAGTGGGGTGCTTAGCATTCATATGCCTGCGCATACTGGTGGTAGTTAAGCTAGTAGTGGTGGAACCCCTGCTGAGCCTGGTTTGGCAAATGTTGCACACCACAGTCCGTCGGTCATCCGGTGTTTCCTTAAAGAACCTCCACACTTCTGAAGATCTAGCCCTCGCCGCAAGAGCCCTCACCACGGGAGCTTCACTAGTTGACAGTGGCGCTGATGCACCAGCTCTGGCCCTGCCTCTCCGTCTGGCCCCACCACTGCCTCTTCCAACCTGTTCAGGTCGAGGACTCTCCTCCGTCTCAGAAGCACTGTGTTCACCCGGCCTCTCAACCCAGCTTGGGTCTGTCACCTCATCATCCTCCGATCCCTCAGTCTGCTCCCCCCTCGGACTTCCTGCCCTGACAACAACTTCCCCACTGTCTGACAACCGTGTCTCCTCATCGTCGGACACCTCTTTACACACTTCCACTACGTCAAGAAGGTCATCATCACCCACAGACTGTGACTGGTGGAAAACCTGGGCATCGGAAAATTGCTCAGCAGCAACCGGACAAGTGGTTTGTGACTGTGGGAAGGGTCCAGAAAACAGTTCCTCAGAGTATGCCGGTTCAAATGCCAAATTTTCCTGGGAGGGGGCAGACTGGGGGGGAGGAGGCTGAGGTGCAGGAGCTGGAGGAGTGGCGATTTCGGTGACATGGGTGGACTGCGTGGAAGACTGACTGGTGGTGGACAAATTGCTCGAAGCATTGTCAGCAATCCACGACATCACCTGTTCGCACTGTTCTGGCCTCAACAGTGCTCTACCACGAGTCCCAGTAACTTCAGACATGAACCTAGGGAGTGTAGCTCTGCGGCGTTCCCCTGCTCCCTCATCAGCAGGTGGTGTCTCACCCCGCCCAGGACCACGGCCTCTGACCCCTGCAGTAGTTGGACGCCCACGTCCCCGCCCTCGTCCTCTACCCCTAGCCCTCGGGTTAAACATTTTTAAAATGAGAGTTATAACTTTATTTTTTTTTTTACTTTTTTTAGGTTTTTTTTGTGTTTTTTTTTTTTTTTTTGTGTTTTTTTTTGAGTTTTTAAAACCAAACAATGCTATCCTATTGCTATGGCTATTTTCTAGCCAAGTATCAAAGGAAGCACAGTACTATGCCAGATGAGATGACACTGAGTTATTGCCTAATAGAAATCCAACCCCTACTGAATTTTGCCACTTCGGCCTTTGCTATGGATATGTGCGCCACTAAGCGCAGAACACAGCGGTCGCAAGTCCCACTACAAATTGCTCAGAATTGGCAAGTACATGCACTGCAGAAACTACAGCCACCAGCAGATCAACCAGAAATCAAATATATAGAACGCTACTGTAGGCTTCAAGATCAAGAAGCTGTTTGTATTCTCCTATGGCTATTTTCTAGCCAAGTATCAAAGGAAGCACAGTACTATGCCGGATGAGATGACACTGAGTTATTGCCTAATAGAAATCCAACCCCTACTGAATTTTGCCACTTCGGCCTTTGCTATGGATATGTGCGCCACTAAGCGCAGAACACAGCGGTCGCAAGTCCCACTACAAATTGCTCAGAATTGGCAAGTACATGCACTGCAGAAACTACAGCCACCAGCAGATCAACCAGAAATCAAATATATAGAACGCTACTGTAGGCTTCAAGATCAAGAAGCTGTTTGTATTCTCCTATGGCTATTTTCTAGCCAAGTATCAAAGGAAGCACAGTACTATGCCGGATGAGATGACACTGAGTTATTGCCTAATAGAAATCCAACCCCTACTGAATTTTGCCACTTCGGCCTTTGCTATGGATATGTGCGCCACTAAGCGCAGAACACAGCGGTCGCAAGTCTCACTACAAATTGCTCAGAATTGGCAAGTACATGCACTGCAGAAACTACAGCCACCAGCAGATCAACCAGAAATCAAATATATAGAACGCTACTGTAGGCTTCAAGAAGCTGTTTGTATTCTCCTATGGCTATTTTCTAGCCAAGTATCAAAGGAAGCACAGTACTATGCCAGATGAGATGACACTGAGTTATTGCCTAATAGAAATCCAACCCCTACTGAATTTTGCCACTTCGGCCTTTGCTATGGATATGTGCGCCACTAAGCGCAGAACACAGCGGTCGCAAGTCTCACTACAAATTGCTCAGAATTGGCAAGTACATGCACTGCAGAAACTACAGCCACCAGCAGATCAACCAGAAATCAAATATATAGAACGCTACTGTAGGCTTCAAGAAGCTGTTTGTATTCTCCTATGGCTATTTTCTAGCCAAGTATCAAAGGAAGCACAGTACTATGCCAGATGAGATGACACTGAGTTATTGCCTAATAGAAATCCAACCCCTACTTAATTTTGCCACTTCAGCCTTTGCTATGGATATGTGCGCCACTAAGCGCAGAACACAGCGGTCGCAAGTCTCACTACAAATTGCTCAGAATTGGCAAGTACATGCACTGCAGAAACTACAGCCACCAGCAGATCAACCAGAAATCAAATATATAGAACGCTACTGTAGGCTTCAAGAAGCTGTTTGTATTCTCCTATGGCTATTTTCTAGCCAAGTATCAAAGGAAGCACAGTACTATGCCAGATGAGATGACACTGAGTTATTGCCTAATAGAAATCCAACCCCTACTTAATTTTGCCACTTCAGCCTTTGCTATGGATATGTGCGCCACTAAGCGCAGAACACAGCGGTCGCAAGTCTCACTACAAATTGCTCAGAATTGGCAAGTACATGCACTGCAGAAACTACAGCCACCAGCAGATCAACCAGAAATCAAATATATAGAACGCTACTGTAGGCTTCAAGAAGCTGTTTGTATTCTCCTATGGCTATTTTCTAGCCAAGTATCAAAGGAAGCACAGTACTATGCCAGATGAGATGACACTGAGTTATTGCCTAATAGAAATCCAACCCCTACTGAATTTTGCCACTTCAGCCTTTGCTATGGATATGTGCGCCACTAAGCGCAGAACACAGCGGTCGCAAGTCTCACTACAAATTGCTCAGAATTGGCAAGTACATGCACTGCAGAAACTACAGCCACCAGCAGATCAACCAGAAATCAAATATATAGAACGCTACTGTAGGCTTCAAGAAGCTGTTTGTATTCTCCTATGGCTATTTTCTAGCCAAGTATCAAAGGAAGCACACTACTATGCCAGATGAGATGACACTGAGTTATTGCCTAATAGAAATCCAACCCCTACTGAATTTTCCCACTTCGGTCTTTGCTATGGATATGTGTGCCACTAAGAGCTAAACACAACGGTAGCAAGTCCCCCTGCTAATTCCTCACAAAATGGTAAAAGATGCAAATTAAAATAAAAAAAGTAGAACGTTATTGTAGCCCTAAGAAGGGCTGTTGGGTTCTTTGAGAATCACTCCTGCCTAACAGTAAGCTAATAGAACACCCTAACGCTTTCCCTGACCAGCAGCAGCTCTCTCCCTAGCGGCATCCAGAGACAGAATGATCCGAGCAGCGCGGCCAGCGGCTAGTCTATCCCAGGGTCACCTGATCTGGCCAGCCAACCACTGCTATCGACGTGTAAGGGTACCACGTCATGCTGGGTGGAGTGCAGAGTCTCCTGGCTTGTGATTGGCTCTGTTTCTGGCCGCCAAAAAGCAAAACGGCGGGAGCTGCCATTTTCTCGAGCGGGCGAAGTATTCGTCCGAGTAACGAGCAGTTTCGAGTACCCTAATGCTCGACCGAGCATCAAGCTCGGACGAGCATGTTCGCTCATCTCTAATCCTGACATATGTAAAGGATGTCTGTCAAATTTGGCTTCTAAAAGGCCAACGCCCCTCTTTCCCTTCTGAGCTTCACTGCGTACCCATACACCATTTTATTTGCATGTGTGGGGCAATTTTATACTCGGGAGAAATGCTAGTACACATTTTTTGGGGTTGTTTTATCTTTAATGCCTTATGGGATACAACAATTAGCCGTAAAAGTGACTTTTTTGGGAAAATGTTCATATTTTTCCTTTTTGGGACCTAATTGAAGCAAACAACTGTAGGGGAAAATACACATATTACACCTTGCTAAATTCTCCAAAGGGTGCACTTTCCAAAATGGTGACACTTGTTGGGGTTCCCCTCTGTTTTGGTACCACTAGGGCTCTCCAAATGCATCCTGACACATGTAAAGGATGATTGTCAAATCTGGCTTCTAAAAGGCCAACGCCCCTCTTTCCATTCTGAGCCCCACTGTGTACCCATACAACACTTTATATGTAAAAGTGGCGCAGTTCTGTGCTTAGGAGAAATAGTTTTACACATTTATGGGGGTTGTTTCATTTTTTATCCCTTGTGGCTTACAAAAATGTGGGGTAAAAGTGACTTTTTTGAGAAAATTTTCACCTTTTTTCCCTTTTTGGGCCTAATTGAATCAAACAACTGTTGGGGCAACTACACACATTACACCTTGCTAAACTCTCCAAGGGGTGTACTTTCCAAAATGGTGTCTCTTGTTGGGGCTTTCCTCTGTTTTGGTACCATTATGGCTTTCCAAATGCATCCTGTCACATGAAAACTTTTTCAGCCATATTTGCCCTGCAAAAACGAAACAACGCTCTTTCCCTTCCAAGTGCCCCCCTGTTTCCAGTACAGCAGGATAAGTGACAAAATGGGTATTTGCATACTCAGGAGGAATTGCCCTCAACATTGTAAAATGCATTTTCCTTTTTAACCCATTGTGAAGGTGCAAATTTTAGTGTTCAATGAATCTATAGTAAGATAAAATTACATTTCTCTAATTTCACTTTCATTTATCTTCCACCCTCATGAAACGCTCATAGGGTTAACAAAATTCCTAAAGGTTGTTTTGAATATTTTGAGGGGTGTAGTTTCTGAAATAATGTCATTTGTGGGGTTTTCCTGTCATGTGGGCCTTATAAAGTCACTTCTAACTAAATTGACCCTCCAAAAGTAGGTTTTGATGATTTTCATGAAAATCTGAAAAATTGCACCTAAAGTTATAAGCCTCCTAACATCCTAAAAAAAGGAAAAGATGTTTGAAAAATGATGCCAAGTTATGGACATATGGAAAATGTTAGTTATCAAGTTATTTTAGTGATATGCCCAACTTTTCAAAAAGTAGAAAATTTTGAATTTGGAAAACATTGTTTTTTTCAAAAATTTTGCCAAATTTCCATTTATTTCATAAATAAATACTAAATATATTGATTAAATTTCTCAACCAACATGAAGTACAATGTGTCATGAAAAAACAATCTCAAAATCAACTGGATATGTTAAATCGTTCCAAAGTTATAACCACTTAAATAGACACATGTCAGATTTTAAAAAATGGGCCGTGTCAGGAAGGTGAAAAGTGGCTTCAGCGTTAAGGGGTTAAATATGGAAAAGAAACGACTACAAGGGGATATGATTAATTTTTATAAATATATGAATAGTCAATACAAAAATATGGTGGGAAGTTGACAAGGGGGGCCTCTGGTGTTTAAACAAGGTTTTAACACCAGAGGCCACAGGGGTTCTTTACTATAAAGAACTGTCAATCTGTGAAATAGCCTGCCTCAGGTGCTGGTCACAGCAGGGAAAGCAGAGAGCTTCAAGAAGGGTCTAAATGCCTTTTTACGCCTAAATAAAATTTATGGTTATGTTATATAGAATTGTTTCCCCTAAATCCCTTCCCTTCCTTGGTTTAACTTGATGGACATGTGTCTTTTTTCAACTGTATAAACTATGAAGACAGCTACCACTATTATGACAGAAGACTGTTAACAATCAACACATAAATGAAACTAGTGTCTTGCATTATCTATAATATTTCAGCATATAATCTCATAAGCAGTAACTTGTACCTTACAATGGAAATTTCATTCTACAATCTATGAACAAAAAACTACAATCCTAAAAGAGTGGAGTCTTAGGCTAAGAATATAAAAGCAAACATAATCCCATCTCATGACACACATTTTGAAGCCATCCCACTTATGTCTTCTCATGCTTTCCAATGAAAGTAACACCAAGTTTGCTTGTAATGTATGCAGCGCCATATGTAGAGGTATTATATTTCAAATGTAATTCATATAGTACAAAATTCTCCATGAGTAAGCATAATGAGAAACATCTGGGATGCCAGATAAAAAGCTGAAATAGTCACTCTAGAAAGAGGCAGAATCTAGAAGATATTCACAAACAACTAACTTATAAGACATTAACATACACTACAGCCTTGGCATTCAACCATTTACATGAACCTAGTTGTTTCTGCTACTATTGACCTAATACTGACAACAAAAGATTAATTATAATAAATGTCATCTAAGCACTTAAGTTTCTCAATGGGTTTTGTATAACATTTTATTTTACTTTTTTTACCAGCCACTTAGCAACTTTACAGGTTCTTATCTACATTATTGAGCATCTTTATTGAAAAATAACCTATCACCTTCAAGAAAAACAAGCTCAAGTTATAATTTTATAATATAGACTATAAAATACTTGTAATAAAGCTCAAATTGTCCCATATCTAACATGCTGACCAAAACTAACGTATAACTTATAAACGTATTGTGACAGTATTTGTGCTGTTTCATAGAATCGCAGCGTAACTTTTTGCATTATGTCACATGTAATATAACATCAAAGCTTTCAATTAAGCTTTCTATAAAAAGCAGTATAAATATAAGATAATAACATACATTTGATCTCGACTGCAATCTCTATGGATTTAATAGCACATTAACCATGGCATGTCTGATAACATACAGTAGCTAGCGCCAGACTTACTCCTATACATTGGTGTGCAGAGATGCAATAGCTTTCCCCAGCAGCAGTCCCAGGCTTGCTCTCCCTGATATTGATAGGCTTCTTGTTTTTGTTTTTCTGTTCTGCTTTCCTCCCTCCACTGGGAGTCTGGAAGATCACAAGCTCATAGCTTCTGAGTCTGCAAAAGGTTAACTCCCCTTCTTCTCTTTTATCTGCTTTTCACTGCCTGGATCCTCTAGCAGGGCACTAAAAAGGAGAAGAGAAATGCAAAGGCCACAATGAAAATGCAGTTTACCTGGAGAATAGACCATGGTTATTACTATCCGCCTGGAAGCAAGACACTGAGGAGTAAGGAGACCTTCACAAGGATATCGGAGAGGAAGGGAAGGGACGCTCTCCTACCGGGAAGTGACTTTAAGCACCTCGGACAGTTCCCAGAAATGCAGCTACCCCCCTATGGCTCTGTCTGCTCCAGCACTTCCCTGCCTTGCTGCTATGGGGAAGCTTCCTGAAGCATCAGCACCATCACATTACACAGATCTCACATCTTCTCTGAATGACAAAGGGTGATGGAGAAGATTAACTTGTAAAACGAGCTTATGTTGAGTGCAGACATACCACAGTAGGCGACCAGCTAATTGTGTCTAATTATACCAAGGCGGTCGCGTTTCATGAGCAAAGTGTGACATTTCAATGTCTAACACCCTGGATTGACTAACCATTCCTTATTAGAAGCATGTACAGAATGAGGATATTAACTATTAATATGTAATTACTGTGTGTTGGGTATTGACCTTTACTCTAAAGAACTGGAATGTCATCATTGAATAACTAATCTTCATGCATATGATATTATTTGTACAATGTGTTTTCTTTTCTATGAGTTCAGCAAGCACAATGTCATTAAACTAGAAAACTGGGTAAAATTGGTTTCGCTAATTTAACCAGGTTCAGTATTAATACATTATGGTGGGATATGTTGGCTGGAATACTTTTGAGAAAATGCTATAGTCATACATTAAGAACCCAAATATTTGGTAGAGACTAGAGATGAGCGAGCACTAAAATGCTCGAGTGCTCGTTATTCGAGACGAACTTTTCCAGATGCTCGAGTGCTCGTCTCGAATAACGAGCCCCATTGAAGTCAATGGGAGACTCGAGCATTTTTCAAAGGGACCATGGTTCGGGAATAAAATGTGTTAATTAATTGAAAAAGAATGTCTTCTGATAAGTTAGCAGATGTATGCAAACATCTGCAATCTATTCTTCACTGTTCCGCGCGTATATTATCTCCCGACAAGTTAACAGATGTGAAGAACAGTGAGGAATAGAATAAAAACAGTGAACACAAGATCATTTAAGTGAAAAACACAGTGAAGAATAGATTACAGATGTTCTGCACATCTGCTTACTTGTCGGGAGATACGCTGTCCCGTGCCCCGCTGCTCTCCGTGCCCCGCTGCTCTCCGTGCCCCGCTGCTCTCCGTGCCCCGCTGCTCTCCGTGCCCCGCTGCTCTCCGTGCCCCGCTGCTCTCCGTGCCCATGTCTCCGTGCCCCATGTCTCCGTGCCCCATGTCTCCGTGCCCCGCTGCTCTCCGTGCCCCACTGCTCTCCGTGCCCATGTCTCCGTGCCCCATGTCTCCGTGCCCCATGTCTCCGTGCCCCGCTGCTCTCCGTGCCCCGCTGCTCTCCGTGCCCCGCTGCTCTCCGTGCCCCGCTGCTCTCCGTGCCCCATGTCTCCGTGCCCCATGTCTCCGTGCCCCGCTGCTCTCCGTGCCCCGCTGCTCTCCGTGCCCCGCTGCTCTCCGTGCCCCGCTGCTCTCCGTGCCCATGTCTCCGTGCCCCATGTCTCCGTGCCCCGCTGCTTTCCGTGCCCATGTCTCCGTGCCCCATGTCTCCGTGCCCCGCTGCTCTCCGTGCCCATGTCTCCGTGCCCCATGTCTCCGTGCCCCGCTGCTCTCCGTGCCCCGCTGTCTCCGTGCCCCATGTCTCCGTGCCCCGCTGCTCTCCGTGCCCATGTCTCCGTGCCCCATGTCTCCGTGCCCCATGTCTCCGTGCCCCATGTCTCCGTGCTGCCGCTGCCCCATGTCTCTGTGCTGCCGCTGCCCGATGTCTCCGTGCTGCTCCCCGGTGTCTCTGTGCTGCTCCCCGGTGTCTCTGTGCTGCTCCCCGTTGTCTCTGTCCTGCTCACCGTGTTCTTCAATGTGTTCTTCACACATATATATTGTTCTTCACATACTATTTTGTTCGCACCGTTCCGCGCGTATCTTCCGACAAGTAAGCAGATGTGCCGAACATCTGTAATCTATTCTTCACTGTGTTCTTCACTGTCTTTTTCACTTAAATGATCCTGTGGTCACTGTGTTCACTGTTTTTATTCTATTCTTCATTGTTCTTCACTGTGTTTTTTTAATTAAATGCTCGATCTCGAGCAGGGGAAATACTCGTCCGAGCAACGAGCCGTCTCGAGTACCTTAATACTCGAACGAGCATCAAGCTCGGACGAGCATGTTCGCTCATCTCTAGTAGAGACCCTATATTTGTCGGATTTTCTCCTTCCCACTGCATATTTCTGAATGCATATTTACATGCATGTTAAATAGGCGAGCTGTACTTCTATGCTGTCTACTGGAATCATATGTTCCCCCCTGCACTTATGCTGTTTGTTCTTATATTTGTTAACCATATCAACTTTTAAAATTATGCTAATGATGCAGAAAGGCTGTGGGTGATAGTGGTGTCTGGTGATATTACCGGAGTCCCTTTGTGATGCAGCTTCACAGGCTGTTACATTCTGAAGGAGCATTTCCCCTTTTGTGACAACATGTTTTCTTCACAGCAAAATCTTCCAAAAAGAATTGCCCGCAAATGCCTTTGAGTCAAAGCTGGGTGGCACATGTTAAGGAGCTAAGACTCATCCGTTCAACCAATTTTAATGTGGATACCCTCAAATGAAAGCTGAAAGTCTGGGTTGTATGCCCATGTCCATTACATACAATAAAACCATGAATAAGTTTAGTAAACAGGTAAAAACACAAGATTTGTGTCAGTGTCCGAATATGTATGGACTTTTTGATATACTACATCTGTCTACAGCTGTCTCAGTGTGCTTTATCACACAAAGAACACATACATTTCAAATGTAAATCTTTATAGGAACATTTTTAGTATACCTACATACCAAGGCAGCTTTATTAGCAACCTCTGTTATGCAAACCACTGTGAATAGAACTTTACTATATAATGTTCCCTCTACATCTAAGTGATAATTCCACTATAATAATGTCAGTATAATAGTAAACTTCATATTTGCTTAGGGCAATTTGTATTACAATAGGGTAAAGAAATACCTTTGCCTTTTACAAACCATGAACATTTTATGAAAATTTTCTGATTCAACCACTTATACAGCATATGTCTCTTTATTCACTAGGTTGAATGATTATGCCATCAGTATTCATGGGTACTTTATCCTAGTCACCAGCTGATTCAGTCACATATTCATAGACTATACTTGGCTGCCAAATTAAAAATATTGTTCAGTGGGTGAATTTGTTATTGGTTGTAAGTCTGGGATATTCAAGGTCACCAGCTTATAAGGTTTTATTGCTATTAAGGCTTTTAGACCTTACAGGTACTTTATAAGCCAATATGCAATTAAATGCCAGTATATCAAAGGTAGGGCAGATTAGGAATATGTCTAATGTGTGATCACAAGATTACAATATGTACTATCATGCCATTCAGCATGTATTAGGTAGATGGAAGCAACAACATACGGGTGCTTCGCATTAAATTTGGATGTCAGCAAATAGTAAATTCAAAACGTGAAACTCATATATAGAGTAATTACAAACAGAGTGAACTTTTTCAAGCCTTTATTCCTGTTAATATTGATGCATTCAAATGGGCCCAAATGGAATACGGAAGGTCACTGGTACCGGCGCTCATGGATGAACTGCTCCGCAACTGGTTCTTTATTAAAAGCGTATGCCAGTTCATCCATGAGCGCCGGTACCAGTGACCTTCCGTATTCCATTTGGGCCCATTTGAATGCATCACAACAACGTCCTCTGAACCTTTGGAACAGACGGCCGTGAGGAAGGAGGAACCGGCAGCCACCAAGGATAATTCTGCAGAAGGCGCTAAACCTAGCGCCACAAGGTGAGCGCATAAAGCAGAACTACAAACAATTGTCATTTACATTAATCTACTACACTAGGAAAGCGCCTATTTGTCTCTCTTCTTCCCACCCCCCCACCCCCCCCCCTGTCACTGGGTTCTACCCTGAAACCTTCGAGGGTACCACACAGAGGGGATCCAAACTATTATAGTCCTGTTAATATTGATAGTCATTATTTTATAAAAATTAGAGTAAATAAACCAAAACAACTGCAAAGGCTTTATAAGTGTATCAATGCATATTAATGAAGAGTTGAGTGGAAGGAAAAAGAGTAGAAGAAGAAGATGCACAAGCAACCAGTATAGCCACAGCTTTGAAATTGTTAAGAAAAGACCATTCAAAACTTTAACCCCTTCCCGCCGCAGCCCTTTTTCGTTTTTGCTTTTTAATTTTTCACTCCCCACCTTCAAAAATCTATAACTTTTTTATTTTTCCATGTACAGAGCTGTGATATGGCTTATTTTCTGCATTAAAAATTTCACTTCAAAATGGTGGTATTTAATATTCCATGCCGTGTACTGGGAAACGGGAAAAAAATTCCAAATGCAGTGAAATTGGTAAAAGAAACTAATTTGTGCCATATTCTTGTGGGCTTGGAATTAACGGCTTTCACTGTGTACCCCAAATGACAGGTCTACTTTATTCTTTGGGTCGGTACGATTACGGGAATACCAAATTTGTACAAGTTTTATAATGTTTTCATACATTATACATTACATTTTTTATACTTTGTTATACAGAGTTTTCGGAGGTGTCGTTTTTTGCGGCTTTTGATGACATTTACAATGAAGACATTTACAATGATGACATTGATGCTTTGATCACTTTTTATAGAATTTTTAATTTTTTTTTTTAAATGGCAAAAACCATTTGTAAAGCCACTCCTGACCAATAGATAATGCCAGAAGCGTGTTTCAGGGGCCAAGGAGAAAAAAAAACTGCACTGTTGCTCAGTGGTCCAAGGTGTTGCTTTCTGATGAAGGTAAATTTTGCTTTTCATTTGAAAATCAAGGTCCCAGAGTATGAAGGAAGAGGCACACAATCCAAGCTCTTGGAGGTCTAGTGTGAAGTTTCCACAATAGGTGATGGTTTAGGGAGCCATGTCATCTGCTGGTGTAGGTCCATTGTGTTTTCTCAAGACCAACTTCAGCTCAGCCGTCTACCAGGAAGTTTTATAGCATTTCATGCTTCACTTTGCTGACAAGCTTTATGGAGATGCAATTTTCATTTTCCAGCAGGAATTGGCACCTGTCCACACTGCCAAAAGTACCAATACCTGGTTTAATAACCACAGTATCACTGTGCTTGATTGGCCAGCAAACTCACCTGACCTCAACCACATAGAAAGATGAGATACACCAGACTCAACAATGCAGAAGAGCTGAAGGCTACTATCAAAGCAACTGGGCTTCCATAACACCTCTGCAGTGCCATCAGCTGATGCCATCCATGCCACTGCCGATTGTTGCAATCATTCATGCAAAAGGAGCCTCTATCATGTATTAAGAGCATCTACTTAATACTTTTCATTTGGCCAACATTTCTGTTTTCCGAAAAACATTATACATTTGGTCTTATATAATATTCAAATTTTGTAAGATAATAACTTTTTGGTTTCCTTGACTGTAAGCCATAATCATCAACATTAACATAAAGTAAAAAAAAAGTTAAAAAGTGCACTCAGTTTGTAATGACTATATAATATCTGAGTTTCACTAATTGAATTATTGAAAAAAAATAACTTTTTGCTGATATTCTAATTTATTGAGAAGGACTATTCTATTCTGATGATAGGGGGATCCTAACGGTGCTGCCTCCACAATCAGACTATAATGCCCCAATAATGAATATGTGATAAATGCACCTCATGGAATATTCTCTTCAATCAGAGACCATGAAAATATTATCATGAGCATCCATTGGGATTTATTAATCTGTCTGGGACAGAATTCTGTCATAGTTTGTACTAAAAAAAGTATCTGCACCACATTTATAAAGGGTTTTAGACAGTTTTCTGGCTGTCCTACGACTAGCTCGACAAAAGGGGTGAAGTATGTGAAAAGGGGGAGTGGCCTTGCAGCAAAAAGGTCTGTACACCAAAAATACTCCTGACTAGACAGAATTTTGTCCAACTTCCTGGGGTAATATTTGCCAACTAATAGCAGATACAGAGTACAACAAGACTGCACCAGATTTATCATCCAGCACCAGACTCTTATATGAATTTGGTCTACTCTACTCTATATTCTATGGTGTTTGTAAAACACGCACAGTCTCTATCTTTGAAACGGTCTTTAAAGTGTCAGCATTGGTCATACAAATCAAGCAAATAAGTTAATTTTTAAGATTGGTTTAGGAAAATTTTAATGTCATGATATAATAGAATGCTGGGTGCAATATCGACACAATTTACTTTTTACACATCATTGTTTATAACATTGCTATGTTTATAAGATTGACTTGTGAAAATTAGCATTGGTATTGCCAGAGTTGCCATAAAATGATTAATTCACAGCATATGCAGTTAGAAGATAAGCACATTTATACAACACTCACACTCGTCCTTATTTGCAAACCCCACGCCTGACTGGGGTGAAAATTGCTGATAAAATAGATGTGCAGAATGTAAATAGCCTGAAAAGTAGCATTGAGAAAATATTATTTTGTAATTATAATATTTGTGTTAACACATGATCATACCTACAGTCCATGCATTTTATTGTTAGCGGCTCTTTTCACATTCCAGTTCTTTCACATGATTTTTGCAGGAGAGGTTGCACATCCAGAACAGGCCCAAAGCTTTCCATTATATTTTCCCTATGGAGTCTTGTTAAGGTTTCAACCTCTGTGGGGACAGGTTTTGTTTTCAAGGAAGATGTTTGTATTTTCTTAGGTAACAATATCTTCATAACTCACACACTGGTTACGTATGTTTTTGTTTCAAGGCCAATAAAGTAAAAGATCACAGTTCATGAGACAGTTATTACTCTTACAAAGCTTCCATAAGCTGGCTAGCCTAATTATATGATTATCTTGTTGAAAACCAATTAAACAATTTGATTACATGGGTTTATGACCTAGGAACTTCCATTTCAATTAATTTTAGCAAAGGTGGGCTACCATCAAGTAGAGTGTTAACAAATTAGTAAATTGTTAGGTGACAAAGCGTTGATCTCTGACAGAAGCCTGCTTATGACAAATTTAAAATTTTAATTTACAATATAAAACTGGTACACTATAATCTGTTTTAGAGACTATTTGACATTGACTACCAAAGATGATTCGGCTTATAATGTATTAATTTGCTCTAAAATAATTGGTACACAATTTTTGAGCAAAGTATATTGCTATTTAATAAATTATGTCGGGCAAAAATATCCACTGGTGTGTAGCATTGTGTCCAACGTAACATGCAGAATGGGTGACTTTGATAAAATTGATTGATTTTTAGGCTGCTTAGTCTAAGGTTACAATGTTTAAGTATTAGACAACATTTGTAAATCTTCCCAAATGTGTGACTTTTGTAACAATGTCATAAGTGACATGTAACATGATTAGGCAACATTCACAGGGCCATATGGGGGACATATATATGTCCCCAATAGATGGATATGTCCTATCTTTCCCCGTAATACAGCGCCGCACGCCATACATCGCTATGGTGAGGGGCGGACGTGAGCAGCACTCACCCCTTCCTCCTCTCCCGGTCACTGATGTGTGCCCACCGTGCTCCGGTATGGTGGGCACATAGTTGTGTGAATGTAGCCTTACACTGATTTTCTCCCAACAGTCCTGTGTCAGGATGGAGGATCTGTGGATCCTCAGGACCACCGCGGGAGGTAGTACTAGCCGACACCTGGGACTGGAATCTAAGTGGCACCTGTTCTTCACCAGAGCCCACCGCAAAGCGTGATGGTCTTGCTTCGGGCTACCACCAGGTCGTTCCACAGCTGCGACTAGCCAGGGGTGGCAGCCAATGTCGAAGTACCTTTGCAGAAGACAGTCTTGTGGTAGGGTCAGGGCAGGTAGCAGAGATGCAAGGTCAAGTCCAATCCGGGGTCAGCAATGGAACGGACTGGAACACACAGGAGCACGGGAACAGGAACACAGGAACACACAGGAGCATGGGAACAGGAACCCAGGAACACACAGGAGCATTGGAACAGGGACCCAGTAACACAGAGGAGTACGGGAATAGGAACGCAGGAACACGGGAACACGGGAACTCAGGAGCAGGAACACGGGAACTCAGGAGCAGGAACACACAGGAACGTAGGAACAGGAACAACCAGGAATGCAGGAATACTCAGGAATATTGCAGGGGAGCTTTCTCTATAGCATAGGCTCAAAGATCTGGCGGGGAATACTGGGAGAGGCTGGCTTAAATCAGTTTCCTGGGAATGGTCAGCACATATAAGTGGTGCGCTGGCCCTTTAAATCCTAGAGTAGCGGGGATACACGTGGGCGGCTGCCGGGGCAGGAATGCGGACAGGTAATGTAGTGAGAGGACCATGGACAGTGAAGGCTGGATGCGCAGAACGTTGGTAGCTGGAGCACCTGTGACAATACCCCCCTTTGGCTTCCCCTTCTTCTTGGTTTGGAGGAACCTTTGCAGGAGGTCACGGTCCAGAATGTTATCCTCAGGTTTCCATGATCTCTCCTCAGGTCCGAACCCCTTCCCGTCAACAAGGAAGAACAGCTTAAAAGTGGTTCAAGATGACAGGTTTCAGGAGAGAGACATGGAAGTTTGTATGCCACAGGGTTTATGCGATTCACCACCTCAAAAGGCCCCAGAA
Organism: Engystomops pustulosus; assembly: GCF_040894005.1. Taxonomy (NCBI): domain Eukaryota; kingdom Metazoa; phylum Chordata; class Amphibia; order Anura; family Leptodactylidae; genus Engystomops; species Engystomops pustulosus. Next base: position 61,178,122 of record NC_092415.1, read on the forward strand.
TAAGTGGTCCAAGCTTGTAGCTGGGAATTTTCAGCCAAACGTACCTGGACGAAAGCCACACCTTGTCACCCAGAGAGAACACTGGAAGAGGCCTGCATTTATTATCGGCTCGGGCAGACGCACGAAGTAGAGACTGATGAGTCTGTTCTCAGGTAGACCTGAGGTCCTGCACCAACTATCCAACGCAGGAACATCCAAGGGAACGGACAGAGGAAGAGATGGCCGTGGAATTCGTCCGTGGACAATAAAGAACGGGACTGCACCAGCAGACTCCAGGGAGTTATAGGAGAACTCTGCCCATGGCAACAAAGTGGACCAGTCGTCCAGACGGGCTGAGACAAAATGACAAAGGCAACGAGTTTGGTAAATTCTCTCTACCTGTCCGTTAGACTGGTGTGCAGAAGAGAAGTCCAAATTCACTTGCAGCTGATTACACAGAGATCGCCAGAAGCGGGAAACAAACTAGATTCCTCGGTCCGAAGCAACGTGTAACAGAAGTACATGTAGTCGAAAGATGTGGGTAAAGAACAGGCTTTCAAGGCAAAGAGCAGACGGCAGACCTGGCAGCGGGCCAAAATGAGACATTTTTGAGAATTGGTCAGTTACCACCTAGATGACAGTATTCCAAGAGGAAAATGGAAGGTCAGTGACAAAGCCCATGGCCATGTGAGTCCACGGGCAGCTGGGTATCGGCAAAGGCATCAGGAGGCCAATGGGTTTGAGGTGTGATGGCATATTACGAGCACTGGAGGTGCAAGAACCCACAAAATCCTGCATGTCTTGGACCATATCTGGCCACCAATAGTGATGGGAAATGAGGGCTTCCAAACGCTGCAGCCCAAGATGCCCAGCCACACGAGAGCAATGTCCCCAAGTCAAAATCATCTTCCGAGGGCAGGTCGGACATAAGTCTTGCCCGGAGGGAGCTGCCGGAGGTCCACTGGAGTGGACACAGCCGTTCAGGAGGGATGATATGCCAAGGAGCCGGTTCTCCCCCACTAACATCAGAGGCACGAAAGAGAGAGCATCTGCCTTGATATTCTTCTCTGCAGGACAAAGTGGATCAATAGGTCAAAGCGTGAGAAAAAAAGAGACCAACGGGTTAAGACGTTGGGCTGTTTGGAGATAAAGGAGATTCTTATGATCCGTATACACATAGACCATATGCTCTGTGGGAGAAAAAGTTTTGTAGAATAAACCGCATGTTAGAGTTCTGCCCTTAGGCCCTTTCTGGGTGAGCACTGCCCCAGCTCCTACGGAGGATGCATCTATCTCTAGATGAAAGGACATCTCCGCCTCAGGCCTAGTGAGAACTGGAGCCGAGGCAAAGGCAGACTCTAACCTTGAAAAGGCCTCTTCAGCCGCCGGGGGCCAGAGGCGGGGATTTGCGCTCTTCTTGGTGAGCGCCACGATGGGAGACACCAGAGTAGAGAAATCAGGAATAAACTGCCGGTAATAGTTCACAAATTCTAGGAACCTCTGGATGGCTCATAGAGCCTCTGGACAAGGCCACTGCAGAACTGCAGAATGTTTAGCAGGATCCATCTGGAGGCCTTTGTCGGAGATTATGTAGCAGAGGAAAGGAATATTCCATTGGTGAAACAGACACTTCTCAAGCTTGGCGTAGAGACGATTAGCCCATAGGCACCAAAGAACTTGCCGTACATGAGAGTGGTGGGTCTCGAGGTCTAGGGAGAACACCAAGGTTTCATCTAGGTAGACCACGACACACAGTACATCTCTGCAGATATCATTTACAAACTCCTGGAAGACAGTTGGAGCATTACACAGTCCAAATGGCTTCACAAGGTACTCGAAATGTCCATCTTGGGTGTTAAATGCTGTCTTCCATTCGTCTCCCTTGTGGATCTGGCTGAGGTTGTAGGCCCCACGAAGGTCCAGCTTGGAGAAAATCTTGGAGCCGCACTCCTTAAAACGCACGTCAATCCGAGTGGCCAGTGTGATGAGACAACTCAAGAGTAACAGCAGGTTACGAGCAGCCAAAGCATCTTTAACCTGAGCAGAGAGTCCTTTTTTAAAGGTGGCGATCAGGGCTGCATCGTTCCTAGCAAGTTCAGAGGCCAGGGTGCGGAACTGAACTGCATGCTCTCCCACAGATGAGTTGCCTTGACGCAGGTTCCACAACACAGTCTCAGCAGAGGAGGTCCATGCAGGTTATTCGAACATGGATCGGAACTTTGCCATAAATGCCGTGTGAGTAGCAGTGGCCGAATCGTCTCTGTCCCAAAGAGGGGTAGCCCAAGCCAGGGCCTTTTTGGAGAGGATACTGATGATAAATGCCACTTTGAATCGCTCCATGACAAGCTGAATCGGCATGAGTTCAATGTGCAGGGAACACTCGGTAATGAATCATCATATTTGTCGGGCATAGACAATCATAGCCTAGGTACAGTGGCAGAAAGACAAGCCGGGGTAGCAGGAGACACTGCAGGAGCAGTCTTAGGAACCAGATGCTGAGTGGCTAGCAACTGTTGCAGCATGGTGGTGATTGGTCCCAGCTGTTCGCATTGCGCAGCAATCTGCCGGGGCTGCTGGACCACGATGGTGGCAAGTTTGGGCCGAACAGGAAGCAGAACCTCGGCGGGATCCATGGCTGGATCTTACTGTCAGGATGCGGGATCTGTGGATCCCTGGCCAACACGGGAGGTGGTAGCCGACACTTGGGACCGGAATCTAAGTAGCACCTGGTTTCCCTAGAGTCTGCCGCAAAGCGGGATTGTCTTGCTGCCAAGATTGGTGGCAGCCAAGGTCGAGGTATCTTTGCAGAAGGTAGGGTTCAGGCACAGGATCAGGGCAGGTGGCAGAGATGCAAGGTCAAGTCCAATCTGGGGTCAGTAACGGGAGGTACAGGCAGAAAGGAACACAGGAACGGACTGGAACACACAGGAGCACGGGAACAGGAACGCAGGAACACAAAGGAGCATGGGAACAGGAACGCAGGAACATGGGAACTCAGGAGCAGGAACACACAGGAATGTAAGAACAGGAACAACCAGGAATGCAGGAATACTCAGGGATATTGCAGGGGAGCTTTCTCTATGGCATATGCTCAAAGATCCAGCAGGGAATAGGAAGCGCGACCGGCTGCCGGAGCAGGAACGCGGACAGGTAATGTATTGAGGGGAGCTGACATCCTGTTATCGAATTAGACATAGGGACCTGAAAAGAACAGAAACACATCTAGCAACACCAGGTCAGCTATCAAGAGTAACTACAACAGCTTTTCTTGGCATTGTAGCAGTGTAGTACTTACTATCAAGTTCGAAATTGCCTCTGAAAAAAACATAAGCAATGTTAGGAGGTTTATGCAGGGGTTGAATTTAGCTGGAACAAATTCTGAGGAACATATAGAAATAAAATAAGACATTACAAAGTAATGACATAGTCATATTAAACAATAGAAATGAGGGTGCCGCCCGTGAGAGCTTACAGTCTATGAGGAAGAAGAGTTGGAAAATGGAATAAAAAGTTTAAAAAAATAAGTGCTGCTGCTTGGTAAGACCTATATATTTTTTTACTCGAGTATGGGTTTTCAGCACATTTTTTGTGCTGAAAAACTATGCTTATACTTGTATATATGGTAGTTAATTCATACATTAATCATTCTAAAATCATCTTTTCTTTATTATGGAAAAGAGGCTGGGCACATCTCCTCCCCCTGCTCATGTCTGTGTGTAATGTACTGTATTGTAAAGTATTGCTAGTGCTTTATCTGCTGCAAAGACATCGGCTATACAAGTAGTGTATAGGAGTAACAGCATGTCAGGCTGTAACAACTGCTACAGGATAAAAAGTAAAAAGGTTCTGTCTTTTGGAATTTTATCAGGGAAAACAAAAAAAATGCCTTGTCCTTCAGGTGCTAAAAATGTTTACTCTGTTTGTAATGACTCTATGTCAGTATTTATGTTAATGATGATGCTTAAGTCTTACATCCAAGAAAAACCCAAAAGTCATTATCTCAGAAAATTTGAAGAATTAGCCCAAAACAGCCAGCCAAGCTCCACTAAGAAAAGAGCTCAAGGATGTTGATGCAGCCTGAGAGTAGTGGTCATTTGGTCTTCTCTGCCTGACCAGTGCAGCAAGTTTAGATCTCCAATGGAAATTGTTTTAGCATGGAGGTCAGTAAGGCTTAACAGCACCTCCTGGTGAAATGCCTGTAGGGATACTGACAGGTAGACAAGCTTTTCAGTATGTTAAAGGGCACACCATTTTTGGGACCCATCCCTTTAAATGGCACACCATTGATATGTTAAAATTATATTTTTAAGTTATAGTTACAACACTTTTTCTGCATTTTAGTCTGTGCCTATCACAGATACATTTTTAGAAATGAAAAATAAGATGCCAGCATGCAATAAATTGTTTTGTTTTATTAAAAGGAAATAAATGAAATAAAACATAGTTTTCACAGAAACGTAAACTTTTCAGAGCAATCTCTGCCTCAATTGAAGAAATTACTATACATGCATTTAGCATCCCCACTGACACAAACAAAACCCTCTTTGTACATTTGTAAATTGTAATATAAAAGTTGAGACAAATATACAGCTTAAAATGGAATATATTTTAGAAAGTAGGAATGTCTGAATGGTGTTTTAATATGCAGGAACATTAGAAAGCTGCCAACTAAATGAATCACACAGTGTCCACAGCTTTGGAACTGGAAATATAACACTTTATTTCATAAATGATGTTCCCGGATAGATCATATTGTTAATTTAAGGAATACAGTAGACACAAACCAAATTTGCAGTAACAGAGCAAATCTTCCAGTGATATTATACTTATAAAATCAAACACTATGCCCTTGCCTGTACCATAATGAAAAAGCAACATAGGCCTTCATTAATATTTCACAAGCTTTAATACATTTCGTGTTCCTTCAGTGAGGAATGGTAATTTAAAAGTCACTGGACAAAATTGATAGGTTTAAAAGAAACTATTTTTTTGCTGAATGGTAAGGAGCTATTAAACTTTGTATTTTAAAGTCTTTATAGTTTGCTATATTTTTGTTTATTAATAATCATTGCTGCAAAAGAGACATAACAAGTTTGTTATGCTCATAGTGGTTCATTATATGCACAAGACTTTTGATCTCCAAACAGTAGGATTTCTTGTTTTCAGTATTTGTAAATGCTGAAACTATATTAACCTTAGAAGCTGAGGTTATAGAACAAAATGTGGCTATCAACCACTTATTGATCACCCATACAGGTTTCTACATCAGTTACTAAGGAGCCTTAGGCTAGGCTTATGGGTTTCTCCTTCGGCCTAACTTAATAACTGCATGAGTCTCCCATGCAGGGAAGATAAGTTTAGTCACCCCAAAACGTTGTCTCTATAGAGTGTATCATAGATCTAAATTAATGTAAAAATAAAAAAATGATAGCTTGCAAATAGAGCCATTGAAAAAAAATAAAAAAAATGAAATCTCTACATGCTTCAAAAGAAAAGTGGCTAGAGCAGGGAAATAAATATTTAGTAATGTATGAGCTTTATGAGGCTACATCATGGTACACCTCAGAGTGAATAGGAAAAACAGAATGTGTGAACACACCCTCAGGTTTAGTATTTACAAGAAAAAGGACCACCTGGATTGACTCCCCACCCCCACCCCGCCCCTCCCACATTCGATATGTCACACAGCCTATATATTCTCTTTACCTTGAAAAAAACCTTCAGGGTTTAAAGGGGAATTTTCACAAAGACAAGATTCTTAAATCTACTCAGGATAACAAAATAACACATTCTCTAATTCACTGTTATAAAGAAAAATACAGATTTTCACAGATATAATTCCAACCTGTCTCTATCAGTCTTGGTGCATACAATTTTGGTTGCTCCTGGATATGACTGTAAATCTTCAGACTATGGTCAGCTTCTTCTCATGAATAGCTTCTCCTGCAGTACTCTCTGCCTCCTGGCACCTCCTGCTGGAAAACAGAGTGCAGGGAGGCATATAGCAGAGCCAGGTGAGATATGAGAGCTGGAGCAGGTCATAGTGCTTTATATACATCTCATCAATCTCATCATCTCTCATCTATGATTTGCCTCATCTCTTCTTTTTGTTGTTCAGATACTAATAAAATGTTCAGACCTTAACCCCTTATCACCGACACTAGTTTTCAGCTCAATGACCAGACTCGATTTTTCAAATCTGCCCTGTCTCACGATAATTGGTTATAACTTCGGAACGCTTTAACATATCCAGGTGATTTTGAGAATGTTTTCTCGTGACACATTGTACTTCATGTTAGTTATAAAATTTAAGTGATAAGTTTTGCGTTTTGTTCTGAAAAAAAGTGAAAATTTGGCAAAAGTTTGTAAAAATTCTTCATTTTCCAAGTTTGAAATGTTCTGGTTTCCAGACAAGATGTAAAACTACCCAAAAAGTTTGATAATTAACATTTACAGAATATCTGCTTTATGTTGGGATGATATTTTATGCTTCCGGTCATTTTTCTAGGATGTTATGAGGCGCAGAACTTTAGGTGCGATTTTTCTAATTTTCATGAAAATTGCCAAAACTCACATTTTGAGGGACAACTCAGCTTTCAAGTGACTTTGAGAGGCCTAAATAATAGTAAAACCCCATAAATTGCATATGTAAAACAACATATGTAAAACAACTTCTATTAAGTCTATTAACCCTTTAAGTGTTTCACATGGGTTAAAAAATATGGACCTGCGATTTAGAAACTATAGAATTTTTTTGGAAAATACATTCATTTAGGCCAAAACTGACATTTTCAGAATAAATTAAATGATTGCAACACTTGATGCCCAATTCCTCCCGAGTGTACTGATACCCCATATGTGGTGGTGACTGCTGTATGGGCGCACGGCCGAGTATAGAATGAATGGAGGCGCCATTCACAGCAGATTTGTATTGTCACATTGTACGACCTATAAATTTTAATTTTTTTTGGTAATGCAAACATATGAGGGCTTATTTTTTATGGGATGAGATACAATGTATAGATAATTTATTTTGGGAGTCTAAAGCTTATTCTTGAGATTTTATTAACTATTTTAAGGGGGACACAAACAAAATCATCAATTTTTATTTTGGATTTTTAGCATTTTTTTCCCCCGCTCACCGTAATGTAAAAATAATATTTTATCTTTATTCTCTGGTTCACTACGATTGCAGTGATACCTCATTTATATAGTTTTTCTTATTTTTGCTTAATTTTCCTGAGCAAAACCAATATTGGAGAAAAACGCATTGTTTTTACTATTGACAATTTTTCAGAGCCATAACTTCTGTATTTTTCTGTTGTCAGATCTGGTTGAGGGCTTATTTTTTGCGAAAACAGTTGTTCTTTTCAGTCGTATCATATTAGGGAACGTAACTTTTTTTGATCACTTTTTAGAACATTTTTTGTGATGGTGTTTGATGAAAAATTGTATATTATGGGAAGTTTTTGGAGTTTTTTTTTTTACGTAGTTAACCGAGCGGGTTCAATATTGATTTAGATTTATTGTACAGATTAATACGGACGCGGTGATACCAAATATGTACGTGTTTTTGTGTTTTATTTACTTTATTTGCATTTTATGTGTTACTGGGGAGATTATGGGACTTTTATTTTATTTATTTAATTATATTATAAAAAGATTTAATTTTTTTTTTTTTTACTTTTTTACATTTTCTACTTCTTGGATTGAATAAGCGATCATCCGATCGCTTATTCAAGCCTTTACACTGCAATACACTTGTATTGCAGTGTATAGTGTAAGCAACTGAGCATGCCGCGCATGCTCAGTTACTTACAGCCGGGTCCTGCCAGGAGGCGGAACCCGGCACAGAGAGGAGCCGACAGCCTCGGGTCACTCATCGGGACCCGGGGCAGCGGCAGGAGGGATCGGATCCCCCGGTAAGCACACCGGGGGGATCCAATCCACGGGGGACACACACGGGGGACTCCGGGATCAGAGTTTTTCCGATCCCGGGTGTTAGTGATATCACAGCCCGACACCGGCACCAGTGAGACCCGGTGTCCCGAAATCATCTTCTGATGCGCCGCCGTAGAAAGGCGTCGCATCAGAAGAAGTACCCTTAATGACCGCCGTAGAAAGCCGATACGGCGGTCATTAAGGGGGTTCTCAGGAGGTGGAAAAACATGGCTGCAGTCTTCCAAAAACAGCGCCTCACCTGCCCATGAGTAGTGTGTGGTATTGCAACTAAGCTCCATTCATTTCTATACAGCTGAGCTGCAGTACTGGCAGTAACCATGGTCGGTGTGGTGCTGTTTTTGGAAGACTGTAGCCATGTTTTTCCACCTCCTGAGAACCCCTTTAAGTAAAGGTGTAGAAAAACCTGATAATCTAAGTACATTGACAGCACACAGCATCTCGTAGCACAGAGGAATCATGAAGTGTCTGCTTAGAGTCCCCACCCACACTGGAATTCTACCATGAACATCACTGAATTATAGGAGCTAAAAAAGCAATAAAACTGAGTAAATTTGTAAAGTAAGGGGTTAAAATGATCTTTATTGTGTAAACAGGGGGTTTATGGGGTTAAAATTTTGATAATTTTCTTTCATGGACAAACCCCTTTAAGTTTAGAAAATGGGGTCATTCTCTGGGAGAGACAGGGTTTCCACTGATCTGGGATCTGTGTGGCTCTACAGATGAGACACAGAATTAACCCCTTACCGACATGTGATGTAATAGTACGTCACATGTCGGGTCCCGGTACATGAAGAGGGCTCGCGGGCCGAGCCCTCTCCATAGCCGGTAAGTCTTTGCTGCATATTGCAGCGGGTGTTTTACCGCTGATCGCTGCCAGCAAAGGTGCCGGCGGCTTCAAAAAGCTGTCAGCACATGGTAATGTATGAGTAGTAAAATATCCATATACTGCCATACTGTAGTATGGCAGTATATGATAGGATCGATCAGACAACCTAGGGTTAAAGTACCCTAGGGAGTCTGAAAAATAGTAAAAATAAAAAAAAAAGTTAAAAAAAAAATTATAATAAAAAAACCTAAAAATTCAAATCATAGTATCATAGTATCATAGTATATAAGGCTGGAAGGAGACGCAAGTCCATCAAGTCCAACCTTCAAGAATTAAATAAATGTTTTATCCCCATAACCCGTGATATTTTTTCTCTCCAGAAAGTCATCCAGGCCTCTCTTGAACATGTACATAGAGTCCGCCATAACAACCTCCTGCGGCAGAGAGTTCCATAGTCTCACTGCTCTTACAGTAAAGAACCTTTGTCTATGGTGATGGTAGAATCGCCTCTCCTCTAGGCGTAGAGGATGCCCCCTTGTCCTGGTCACAGGCCTAGGTATAAAAAGATCTTTGGAGAGATCCTTGTACTGTCCGTTCAGGTATTTGTACATTGTAATGAGGTCTCCCCTCAGTCGTCTTTTTTCTAAACTGAATAATCCCAAATTTTGTAATCTGTCATTGTATTCTAGTCCCCCCATTCCCCTAATAATCCTGGTTGCTCTCCTCTGCACCCGTTCCAGCTCTACTATATCCTTTTTATATACTGGTGCCCAAAACTGTACACAATATTCCATGTGTGGTCTGACCAGGGATTTGTATAAGGGCAGAACTATGTCTTTATCATGAGAATCTATTCCTCTCTTGATACATCCCATTATTTTATTTGCTTTAGCAGCAGCCGCCTGGCTCTGGTCACTAAAATTAAGTTTACCATCCACCAATACGCCCAAGTCCTTTTCAGCTTCAGTTTTACTAAGTAATTGACCGTTTAGAACATAATTATACTTTTTGTTTCCATGGCCCAAGTGCATAACTTTACATTTATCTACATTAAACCTCATCAACCATTTCTCTGCCCATCCCTCAAGCTTCCACAAATCCCTCTGTAATGCTAAACTATCGACCTCAGTATTTATTACTTTACACAGCTTAGTATCATCTGCAAATATTGAAACTTGACTGTGTAAACCCACTACAAGGTCATTAATAAAAATATTAAAAAGAAGTGGCCCCAATACTGACCCCTGTGGCACTCCACTGGTAACATCAACCCAATCTGAGAATGTGCCATTAATGACCACCCTCTGTTTTCTATCACTAAGCCAATTACTTACCCAGATACACAGATTTTCTCCTATTCCCAGCAGTCTCATTTTATATACCAACCTTTTATGTGGCACGGTGTCAAATGCCTTTGAAAAGTCCAGATATACAACATCCACAGCGTCCCCCAGATCCAGTCTTGAACTTACCTCCTCGTAGAAACCAATCAGATTAGTCTGACAGGACCGATCTCTCATAAACCCATGCTGACGCTGGGTTATAAGGTTGTGCACAGTGAGATACTCCAGGATAGCATCTCTAATAAACCCCTCAAATATTTTCCCCACCACAGCAGTTAGACTTACGGGTCTGTAGTTTCCAGGATCGCTATTTGATCCTTTTTTGTATATTGGTACCACATTTGCTATGCGCCATTCCTGTGGAACATAACCAGTCCTCAGTGAATCTTCAAATATTAAAAATAACGGTCTGTCTATCACCGTGCATAATTCATGCAGAACCCGGGGGTGTATGCCATCTGGCCCAGGTGATTTATCTATCTTAGTGGTTGCGAGGCGGCGCCGTACCTCTTCCTGGCTTAAACTGTTGACATTATAAAAAGAATTTACATTATTCCTCATTGTGTCTTCCACCAGGGGATTTTCCTGGGTAAAGACAGTTGAGAAGGCGACATTCAGTAGATTGGCCCTTTCCTCATCTCCTTCCACCATGACCCCCATGTTATTTCTAAGGGGACCCACACTCTCTGTTTTTAGTTTCTTATCATTTATATACTTGAAAAATAATTTGGGATTATTTTTGCTCTCCCTGGCAATATTTCTTTCAGTCTCTATTTTTGCGGCCTTTATCTGTTTTTTACAGGATTTATTTTTCTCTCTATACTCCTGTAATGCCTCATCGCTACCTTCACGTTTTAGCACCTTAAACGCTTTATCTTTCTCGCTTATTGCTTTCCTTACAAGACTAGTTAGCCACATAGGGTTTTTCTTGTTCCTTTTATGCTTTTTCCCATAAGGTATGTGTTTCTCACAGGACTTTTTCAGAATATATGAGAAAAAGTCCCATTTTTGGGGGGGGCTTTTGTCTTTGAGAGCATTATCCCAGTCTATGCCTTTTAGGTCTTCCCTTAGTTGATGAAAATTTGCCCTCCTGAAGTTTAGAGTGTTGGTTGCCCCTTCACTAACGTGCTTAGTAAAGTGTAATACAAAATCAATGATATTATGATCACTATTCCCCAGGTTCCCCCCAACCTGTAGTTTTGATACCCTATCAGGTCTGTTGGTAAGGATAAGGTCCAGCAGTGCCCCCCCTCTTGTTGGCTCCAGGACTAGTTGCGACAGGTAATTGTCTTTTGTTGTTGACAAGAACCTGCTACCTTTGAAGGACCTGCATGTTTCTGCCCCCCAGTCGATATCTGGGTAATTGAAGTCCCCCATGATAAGTACTTCACCTTGCTTTGAAGCCGCATCCATTTCACTTATCAGCATTTCCTCTGCTGCCTCCACTATATTTGGAGCCTTATAACAAACCCCTAGTAATATTTTATTTTTATTTTTCCCTCCTCTTATCTCCACCCATAGGGACTCCACATTTGCGTTACTGATGTCATCTCGCAAGACGGGCTTGAGGCAAGAATTCACATATAAACAAACCCCTCCCCCTTTTTTATTTATACGATCCTTTCTAAAAAGACTATAACCATCTATAGTAACAGCCCAGTCATAGCTACTGTCCAGCCATGTCTCGCTGATACCCACTATATCATATTTCCTTTCCAACATCAAGAGTTCCAGTTCCTCCTTTTTGTTTGTGAGGCTTCTTGCATTTGTGTACATACACTTTATATGGTTTTCCCTGTCCGTATTCCTTTTGTCCTTATTCCCCAATCTCATTCCAGCCCCCCTTCCTCCCCCATGGACTATGGCTCTTCCCAGCTCTCTATGTACACCGTCTATTTGCCCTGCACAAGTGTAGTTGCCCTCCCCCCAGGTCTCTAGTTTAAACACTCCTCCAGCCTTCTAGCCATTTTTTCCCCTAAAACAGCGGCCCCCTCCCCATTGAGTAGTTTGGCCCCCCCTTTCCCTAGAATTGATATAAATATAAATAAACAGTAAAAATCATAAACACATTAGATATTGCCGTGTCCGAAAATGCCCGATCTATCAAAATATGATAACGGTTTTTCACTGCGTTTAGCCCTGTAACGGAAAATCGCGCCCAAAGTCGAAAATGGCACTTTTTTGCCATTTAAAATTTTTTTTTAAATTCTATAAAAAGTGATCAAAAGGTCGTACAGACCTAAAAATGATAACATTTTGTACAGGAGGTTTTAATTTTTTTAAATGTATGAAAACATTATAAAACCTATACAAATTTGGTATCCTCGTAATCGTACCGACCCAAAGAATAAAGTAGACATGTCATTTGGGGTGCACAGTGAAATCGGTAAAATCCAAGGCCACAAGAATACGGCACAAATGCGTTTTTTTACCAATTTCACTGCATTTGGAATTTTTTTCCCGCTTCCCGGTACATTGCATGAAATATTAAATACCACCATTTTGAAGTGTAATTTGTTACGCAGAAAATAAGCCATCACACAAGTTACAGATTTTTGAATGTGGGGAGTGAAAAATGAAAACGCAAAAACGAAAAAGGGCCGCGGCGGGAAGGGGTTAAAAGGGGGTGATTTAACTTTAGTCAGGACATTTGTGCATTTCTTTTCTTCCTTTTTCTAGGTTTTGGTTTGTTTGATTTATCTTAGAGGTTGATATATCAGGCAGCTTAGTCTGTGGGCTTTTGTGACTTTTAACTAAAAATTTTGCTACTTTTAACAAATATCTGTGCCAAATTTTCATACGTCCACATCCGAATTTTAAAGATATTTTAGGCACAACAGTTAGGGTTAGCTCTTTGCTAGGCAAGTGGAAAAGACACAAAGTAAGGTGCAAAAATATTGAATGTGCCAAAAAGTCTCAAAAATAAGAGAAAAAAAAATTCCAAAGATAAATGACCCCCAAAATGTGGGCAGAAACCACTTTTTGGGCACAAAGCAGGGCGGAGGCTTGTGGATCACAGACAGCTTGATTTGTTTATCTCATTTCACATCTGCAGATCATGGGAGTTGCAGGTATAGTGGAATACCCTGTATTTTTGAAACTACACCCTTGCCCTTAGAGTATATCCAAGGGTGTGTTAAACATTTTGATCCGAGATGTTGTATAAGTTATTTCAAGTAATTAATCCACAGCTGAACCAAATTAAGTGCAAAATAATTTTTTTTGAGAAGTCTTTCAAATTCTGTGCCTCTGCAGTTGTCAGCCCCTGCTGTGCAAGTCAACAAGTTAGGTCTCAAAGCCCATACTTCTTTTTACGAGGAAAACGGAAGAAATGTGTCTTCACTTAGCTAGAGGGTCTGCAGGCTCTAAACATAAAACTTTCTATCTTGTGTGCACACAACTCAATCAGTAGACACAATAAAAAGAAAATCATGTACATTTTTATTTTACAACATAAGAAATGTAGGGCATCTATATCAAAATGAAACCACAGGATTTATATTACAAAAAGTCTGCAAAAACATTTACATGTGAATTATTAAGAAAGTTTATGGAAAAACATTTTAATGGTAAATATGTTCGATTTACCCAATTTTATTTCCATGAAGATATTCAAAAGTAATGACTGATGTGACTTATCTGATTTGGTAGCTTACAAAGTAAGGTTCTTCTAACCATTGTTTGAGCAGATTCAATAATTCTTTATTCCAAAAACATTTCAAAAATCCAGCAGTCCAAATACTCTGTCATTGTTTCTGGAAGACTAGCAAGGTATAAAACAAATTAGCTGGGTTCCAGCAAGCACCACACGCTTGTGAGCAATAGGCCTAAATGTAATGTCTTTTAACCCCCAAGTGTAGAAAATATCAGCAAGTGACATGTCTTAAAGGAAATCTACCATTTCTAAATGGTCATTCTGACCTAAACAAACCTGTACTTAGGGGTAGAATAGCTGATGCTGGAGGTGGTCTTGATTTCGTCCAAAAATCGATGTATACACTGGCTAAATAATCCCATTTGGCGCTCCAGGGCCCCAATTCACTCAGCGCTTGGTCACTTGCACAACAATGCAAGTGCCTTGACTGCTTGAAACTTCTCCCTCCACCCTCGCTCCCGAGAGCCGCTGAGGTCACTGAGATTTCGGAAGCACTGGTGCATACACACTGTATCTTTATTACGTAGACAGTGAAAGTGCAGCTAGGACAACCCATTTAAGCATGACAGTCATCCCGGACAGTGGAGCTCATCACCTCTATAATTTTGTAAGAACTGGAATTTGATGATTGGTGGCCTCATTATCACTGCTACATCACAGTTTTTTCTGTGCATTACATGTTTAATACTTAGAGGTTATCTGATAGACCACCACAATACTTCTTATTCATTTTCTGCTTGACCTTTTTCACTAATATCCTCCACACAAATGTCCGGGCTTCACCGTCTTTCCTCCGTGCATCATCATAGATTGTACTGTATCTTTTGGGTACTTCACCTGCGGTGCCATCATTGTTAAAGTATGCAGGTTTAATACTTAGATGTTATCTGATAGGCCCCCACAATATTTCTTATATCAGTAAAGATTTATAATTTTACTGTAATTTTCTCAGTTTAGTCTCGTCCTTCTTTGACTGATGATTGCCATTTCTACATTTGAACTTATCTAAAATTAAAGGAAATCAACCACTCAAAACAACCCTAGAAAGACCCACCTCCGCTGTTCTTCATTTGCGCTGTCCATTGCTAGTCTTGACACCCCGGGATCACCTAAAAAAAGAAAGTTATAATTAGCAGCACAGAGCGAGGGGACAAGATGTCTGGCGCTCCAGGCTGACCACCTCTCGTGTCTTGTCCCCGCGCTCTGTGCTGCTAATTATAACTATTTTCTAGGTCATCCGGGTGTGTCGAGACAAATATATATTTTTTTTGTTTTTTGAGTGGTTGATTTCTTTTAAGTAGACTTTTTGTTAGAGAAATACATTAAAATCTCAACTGCAAAAATACTTACTTGGGCTACATTCAGACAACCTTAGGACGTATGTACGGCTTACAGTATGTACAACAAAGAAAAGGGGCACAATATTCTAACAATGCAAGTAGATATTCAGTACTATAAAGGTTATTACATTTCTTAATATTTTTATAACACTGGTCAGTTATTACATGTGCTGATTTCTCTTTGAACTCATTTTGATTTTGCCAGTGGTACAGACATACCCAAAACTATTTTTATTTGATGATCTCTCTCAAACCCTTTAGCAGCTTCTGTAAACTATTTTCCAAATCACTGGAAAATGTTCTCATGTTGTTAAAAAATGCATTGAAGCAGTTTCCCTACAAACAACCTATATCCCCATGCACATGATAAGTGGTGTGGACCCCCGCCACTCACAAAACCATATGTGAATAGACCATTAGTCTCCTATGCTGTACTGAAGAGGCCCAACCATGTTGAAACAGCGCTGTCTACAATACAGTTGGGAATCTGTAACTTCTGGAGTAGATATACTGGTTCGGTTTAATCAAATATCAGACTTCTTGTAAGTCATGGTGTTAAAATGAGACATTGTTTTCCTTTTGTCAACCTGAAAAACATATTTGCATATTTTCTAGACCACTTGTGTACATACCTTACCATCAATTAATCAAGTTATACAAAATTAAGATAGTCAAGTACAGTGCTCTTTAAAGTAAACCTGTCAGATTCAGACCAATTCTAACACCGCTAAGTTTTAGAACCACTTACAAGGATTCCATCACAGCCTTTATCTTGTTCATCCATTTATTGTTGTAAAATCACCATTTCTATATTATGCCAATTAGCTTTGGCACAGGCAGTGAGAAAGTTTAGGCATACGGACTTCCCAGTTACCCCTTCCATATCCTCCCCCTATTCTTTTCTCTGTGTACAGCATGGTAAAGCACTGCATTAGTAGTTATATTGCTTTAGCTATTGTCTGTGAGAGACACAGTTAAGGCAGCACCTACACAAAGTAACTGACACAAAATACTAGCTACCCTGCCCTATACAGCAAGTCTGCATCCTGTAATTTTCCCTCTGCACACCATCTCCATCACTGCAGGCATCTGAAACCGTTCCATGAGAAGGACGATGGAGTTGCGGAGAGGGGTTCTCAGCACCAGGTAATAGAGATCCCAAAGCAGAGCAGCTTGGTATGTCAGATCATCAAGGCTGTCAATCAAGCACTAGGAGGCATGCCTGTGCAGGAGAATTAGAAATAGGCCGGACTCAGCTTCAGGGAAGATGCTGATCGGACTCACAACAAAGGTCATTTGCATACAGGTTAAGGAATTGTTTGTTTAATTTTGCAGGCATGGAGAGGGACAATAAGGGCAAAGCTTTCTAATGGCAGTTTGTGAACATATTTTACATTTTAGGTCTTTTCGTTTCAACAAAACGAAACGTTTGAAGGAACCTTTTATACAGTGGTAAATAATTAAACCTATATGCTTTGACATTGCAAGTACAATAGTGTCAGATAAAAATTAAAAGGGGAATCATTTTGCTTGCCGGAAAACATAATTATAAATAGCTCAGAAATAGTTATAAATAAACCAACCTACCTTTGCAGAATCACAGGCTGTGAAGGTGCATTCCCCCTCCCACTGTTTGCTCACATTTCCTGTGCTGCAATGAGATTTCATGAGGCCGATAGAAAAGGTAGTTGTGAGCAGGAGCAATAGGGCAGGTTGAGACCGTGTTACAGCCTTTGAATCTACAGCACGGCTCTGATAACGCCCCAATGGATCTTCAGGCTGTTTAACATAATTTTAAACATTGATATTAGAATGAAGGAGGCCATGGATAAAAAAATAAGAATATTAACACAGATACAATGGCTGGATCTATGAGTAAGTGCCCCAGATAAATACATGCTTGATTTTGATAGATTTCCTTCGGTAGGTTTTCTCGTGACTCCAGGAAATGTTGCTCAGTCAAGATGTGGGGACCAGGGTGGAGAGACCAGTAGGGGAGAGAAGAGTCTAAGAAGTGTCCAAACAGAAGCAGAGAGGAAGAGTGTAGTAAACATTTATTTTGTCTAAACTCATTCTGAGTCTCTTGAAGAAGACTATTCCTATCAGAAAAACACTTTAAGCAGATCAGATTCCTAGCAGATGAGACATAAGCTCCTTCGTCAGAGAAGCAGACGATTTAAACATATTTATATTGGTTTGATTGGAGCACAAGCATGCAAAACCTGAGGAGTTCTACTCCGTCCACTGCAATATAGAAATATTGCAAATTAAACAGTTTCCCAAAATCAGCCACTAGCATAATGTCTGGAATTCTGAACAAATAAATCATAAAAACAGATTTGCTGTGACAAATTGTAATGCAATACAGGAGAATGAATATTCCCACTTATCCCAAAAACTATTAAAACTGCTATAAACATGTTTCTTTAAAAAAAGCGGTATCCAGCAAAAGTAAGTATCTAACCATCACTGGCCACACTAGTCACATGCCATATTTGCGACATAAACATTGGAGAGATGCATGACACAAGTAGAAAAGCTGTGGCCACCAATTCACTTAAATAAATACATGTAGCTCATCTGTATACAAAGACCAGGGGGATTGCAAAAGCATTAAATTGTGGTTTTGTTATAAAACATTTGTAGTAGTTTGGGGTGGGGACACTGGAGATTGACAAGATTGGCTGGAGATTGACAAGGGTCTATAATGTGTTTAATGTGTTACTTGGCAAACTACTTTGAGCAATACAGACAATATTTAACATGCTCATATACTGTGGCTAATATATTACACATGCAAGGTAGTAGTATGGCTTTGATGTATCCTGTACACGAACTACATAATAAAGAGTTGTTATTCAACATTTATGTATCTACTTATATATCGGAGTAATTGTAAAACATATTCCCTGAAAGTTACAGTCTTAGGTTACATTCAGATGAAAGAAGCAGAAAGTACTCGTCCGGCCGAGCACACATCTGAACGCTGCCGAAGAGGAGGGATGAGCTCTGCTCACCCCTCCCCTCTCCATAGGAAATAACATTTTATCCTTCCCTTTATCCTTCCCCTGTGTTCCTGTCTGAATGAGGCCTAAAATAAACTCAATTTAAAACACATCTTACCAACGATGCAAATGCTTCTGCAAAAATCTAGAAACTGTGTCCATGTTGCTATATAGGAATTTCTTTTACATAGATTTCTTTTTTTTACCTCATGTCCTTTAATTTTCTTACCCACAGAATAAACACATTTAATCTATATTTAGTACCTTTCTGTAAATTTACAAAATTAATATAAATATTATTAAGTATTATTTAATACGATGGTTCTAGTTTACACAGTAAGCCCCACCATAATGGTACTAACATTTAGCTTCATAATTAAACAATTGAACATAAAACAACCAAAAACGACAGTATGCAAACATTAAACTGTTTATACACGACTGTTTGTTTCTTGTTTTAATTATAAAAATAGAGAATGTAGAAATCTACAGAATGCATTGCGTTTGCTACATTTAAAAAAAAATTCTCAGAAAAATAAAACTAAAATATGTTGGTTCAAAAATGATTATATAAAGACTCTGGAAGGCATTATTTCATAAAAAATAAAACTACGAGGAACGGTGTAAAATAATGAAAGACTTTTCTGAAGGATTCCCAACAGTCTCTTTCTGTTGCTTCTTGGACTTGACATGGAAATACTCAGAGATTGTTTAATTAGTCAAGTTTTCATAATAGGGATCAGGAAGTATAAACACAAGAGTATAGAGGAGGACCACATCTGAATGGGAAAGGTGAGGGAATAGTAATGTCATTATTACTTCTTTATTTTTTGACACCATTTTGATTGTTTTATATAATTGAATAGCTATTATTTTTTAATCATCAGCTTCCATAAGTTACATTTTTCTAAAAACAGGAAACAAAACACATCTATACCCAAACAGTATAATGTAAACATATGAATACAGGATCACACACTTGATTTGATCTTTAACTACAAGAAATGGTTTCCAGCTGCTGTTCTGCTTCGGCCGCCATTGCTGCTGCCTGTAATTGTTCTGTCTCACTCTGTATGGCACTGGTTGTCACTTGCTTGCGTTGTTCACTGTGCATATTATTTTCATGGCGCTTCAGATCGGAGGCCTTGGCAAATGCTTTTGTGCAGGAAGCACAAATAAATGGTTTTTCACCACGGTGTCTTCGTTCGTGATCTTTTAGATGAGATTTGTGTTTAAAAGCTTTATCACAATGGTGACATGCAAACGGCCTCTCATTACTGTGTACTCTTTCATGCTTTTTAAGATCCGGAGCTCGTATGAAGGACTTGGCACATACTTCACAACTGTAAGGCTTGTAACCAGTGTGGATTTTGAGGTGTTCTTTGAGGTGTGCCTGCGTGGTGAATGCTTTGGCACACATTTCACATACAAATGGTCTGTCAGCTGTGTGCAATTTCTCATGCTTTCGTAAGCGGGCTTCATCAGTAAATGTCTTACCACATGCTTGGCAAGCAAATTGTTCCCTGTGACCATAAAGCAAATATTCAAACTTCATATCTCCTGTTGCGGTGGTCCATGCTGGTGCTTGTTCATCCTTAACTTCATTAATGCTCTCATTAAATGTCAAAGCTTGTGGGGCTTGTGGTACCAACTCTTTAGGTTCAGTCGTCTCCATTGCCTCAACTTCCTGACCATAGCAGTTTACTTTTCGCACTTCTTCACTACCCAACTCTTTCAGGATTGCTTCCTGAACTCGCAAAGTGGAGGCAGGCAACTTTTCCTCACCATGGACCTGAGGAGCCCCTTCAACAGTATCATCTGAAGGACTGTCATCATGATCTCCAATCTCTTCTACTTCATCATCTTGATTGTCATTGGGCTCACCTACTTGACGACCTATTTTCAGGCTTGCCTCATAAGCATATTTATTTTTTGGAGAAGAAGGATTCTCATCAGTTGTAGAAACATCACGCTTCTGAGAACATAGTTTATCCAAAAACCTTATGCCAAGTATCTGGCCAGAAGACATCATTAAATTTACATCCTCCTTCTTGACCGCAATTTTTGAAGTATACATATAGTTCAGAACTTCTTCAAATATGTCGGACCGCAGAAAATCAATTTCTATGACAGAAGAACTATCAACCTCTAGTTTCTTGAAAAGTTTCTTAAAGTATGTACTACAAGCTGCAAGTACACACCTATGAGCCCTGAACTTCACATCTTCAACAACAATGGCGATATCACAAAATTCACCTTCTAATCGTTGGTCATTCAGGGTCTTTAAAAATACAGTCTTATGATCATCATCATTATATTTCAGTGTTTCAGACATACTTATAAAAAAATCCTAGAAAGAGAAAAAAATTTAAAACAGTCAACATACTGTATATGCTTTTCTATATGTAGCCATTTTATGTAACATTGACAATTTCAATGACTTAAAAAAAATAGTTAATCTTAATATATTTAGGGGGTACTATTAAAATGCTCATCAAAAGTTGTTCAGTGTCTTTACAAGGTCAAGTGGAAATGTTTTTTTATACTTGTTTTTTTTTTTTAAAGAAAGGGGAGGGAAATATTAAGTTAATAAACTATCAAATATTTAAAATATTTAGTCTGCTGTCAAGCATGTGTGGGCCTAATAGGCAAATGTAGGTGCCCTCTTTACTCTGTTTAACATCTTAGGTGTTGTGGCCACAATTGACTACCACATCGAAGAGGTTTCCACGGGCCGAAAACGTTCACATTCAACTGGCCTCTAACTGATAATAAGGCAGTTTTTCTGCTTTCTCTCTTAAACAATGTCAGGCAATTTTTAAACAACAAAATTCATACCATGAACAAAGAAGTTGTTGTCCTTCCTGGGGGCTTGCAAATCAGAGTAAAAAGTAACCTATGAGAAATAATGAGAAAGTGAAGTTAGTGATGTTCTATAAAATACGTATTGTTAAATTGGACTTCTGATTTTCACTTAGCAAAGTTAAATTATTGTGCTTTTGTTATCTGGCGTTTGGTCATATATGACATATCATGTAAAAGTGCAAGTTTACCTTTTGGCTTGAAATCACCACTTAAAATATCACTTTTACCATTTTATAAAAATAATAACACATTCTACTCATGTGAAAATCCCCAACTGTGCAAACTACTATTGAAGCTTATCAGATCAATTCTTTAATTACTCATTCCTATCTGTCACTTGACCAAATCAATACTTGACACGGAAAGCTCAGTCATGGCCCTTTTATTAAAAATTAATTTGTTATTATCCCTTGAGGAATTCGGCATAAAAAGTGTTCCCATTTTGCCTTGTCTGGAACAGTCATTGATTGGACAATATCAGAGTGCAGGAAGAAAACTTAAACTGAAATAGGAATAAATCCGATGGGAACAGCTTGACAGTCATATGAGTAGATGCCCCAAAACTGTGGGAATTTAGTTATGTACTGAAACATGACAAGTGAAGGAACAAGTCCTTTTTATTGCAGCATTTCAGCAAAGATACATTTTACTTTTTGACATGACTAAGTTTAGCTGCAGACATAAGAAGTTGTATATACCGGTACCTTTGGACTTCTTAAACTGTTCATGTTTCACCTTGTACAATCTGTTATTGTACATTATGTGTATTGTATATTTTTTGTGAAAAGATGGCAAATTCAATCCAAAAGCATATATAGTATTACTGACTATTGTGCTCAGCAGATGGCTGGTACCCCAAGCCACAAAATATAACCAAAATGTAAATAGAAAAATAGTTCTGGCACATGTGGGCAGTAGTCACATCAGTTTTAGTATAAAAATCTATTTAAAAACATCATACTAATAAAACACATACAGGCGGTCCCCTACTTAAGGACACCCGACTTACAGACAACCCATAGTTACAGACAGACCCCTCTGACCTCTGGTGAAGCTTTCTGAATGCTTTACTATAGTCCCAGACTGCAATAATCAGCTATAAGGAGTCTGTAATGAAGCTTTATTGATAATCCTTGGTCCCATTACAACAAAAAATGTTTAAACTCCAATTGTCACTGGAGCCAAATTTTTTCTTGTCTGGATCTACAATTATAAAATATACAGTTTCGACTTGCATACAAATTCAACTTAAGAACAAACCTCTGGACCCTATCTTGTACGTAACCCGGGGACTGCCTGTATATAAAAAACACAGATGTATCTTATTACAACACCAATGCAAAATAGGGGAACCCCATAACCCTAGTATCACCACTTTAAAAGTGCTAAAACCGCTACATGAGAACAAACCCAGTAGGACTCCTGCGCACCCTCCCTTTCCAGGTTTATGTAAAGTTTGTGTGTATTTTAAACTTCAATAAAGAAGATTGTTTTTGGAAGTTGCGTGATTGGATGACCTCCTAATATCATGGCATATATCAAAATTGCTCTATGAAGATAAATACTGTATATCGATTGTCTGATCCCACACCAGGTTTTTGAATAATCTTTTTTTTTTTAACAAGTTTTCTGGCATCAACTTTGTAAAACAGCCAGAGACGCTCAGACTGACAGTGCCTAAGCGCTCTTCGGCTTCCCCAGCTTTTAATTTAGGCACACACACCCCCCTGCTGCCGACCAGGGAAGTAGGAGAGAGCACACGCCCGCTCTCTCCACTCCCCGGCTCTGATGTCACTGCCCAAATCGTAATGCCGAAATTGTAATCATTAGCAGCTAATTTTAGGTCATATGGGGAGGGCTTGTTAGTCAGGGTGGTCACAATTTGGTGACAGGTCCTCTTTAAAGAGACATCAGGAAGCCTAAACCTCTTGATGTATCATATGCCAGTGTATAATAAATCTCGCCCCTTGTCACTCACTGATCTGGGTGACCTGATGTGGAGAGGAGTTGCAGCCTAGTAATTATACCTCCGATGTTTGGGAAACAGTGGTGGCTAAAAGTATTGGCACCCCTGCAATTCTTTCCAGAAAATGATTGCAATAAGAAATTATTTGTTATTTTTATCTTCATTTAATTTGTCTTCAATGGAAAACCACCAAAAGAATTGTCAAAAAGCCAAATTGGATATAATTACACATCAAAAAAAAGGGAGAAGACAAAAGTATTGGCACTGTTCACTGTCAAAATCATGTGATGCTTCTCTAATTTGTATAAGTAACAGCTCCTGTAACTTACCTGTGGCACCTAACAGGTGGTGGCAATAACTAAATCACACTTACAGCCAATTGAAATGGATTAAAGTTGACTCAACCTCTGTCCTGTGTCCTTGTGTGTCCCACATTGAGCATGGAGAAAAGAAAGAAGTCCAAAGAACTGTCTGAGGACTTGAGAATCAAAATTGAAGCCTGAGCATCTCCAAAGACCTGAATGGTCCTGTGTCTACCGTGCGCAGTGTCATCAAGAAGCGTAAAGCCCATGGCACTGTGGCTAACATCCCTAGATGTGGACGGAAAAGAAAAATTGACGAGAGATTTCAATGCAAGATCGTGCGGGTGGTGGATAACGAACCTCGACTAACATCCAAACAAGTTTGAGCTGCCCTGCCCAACGTTTTGTGAGAATGTTCTCTGGTCAGATGACATAAAAGTAGAGCTTTTTGGGAAAAGGCATCAACAGAGTTTACAGAAAAAAAAAAAAAAAAAAAAAAGAGACCTTCAAAGAAATGAACACGGTCCCTACAGTCAGACATGGCGGAGGTTCCTTTATGTTTTGGGGTTGCTTTGCTGCCTCTGGACTACTTGACCGTGTGCATGGCATTATGAAGTCTAAAGACTACCAACAAATTTTGCAGCATAATGTAGGGCCCAGTGTGAGAAAGCTGGGTCTCCCTCAGAGGTCATGGGTCTTCCAGCAGGACAATGAGCCAAAACACACTACAAAAAGCACTAGAAAATGGTTTGAGAGAAAGCACTGGAGACTTGTTAAGTGGCCTGCAATGAGTCCAGACCTAAATCCCATAGAACACCTGTGGAGAGATCTCACAGTGGCAGTTTGGTGAAGGCGCCTTCAGATCTCAGGGACCTGGAACAGTTTGCCAAAGAAGAATGTTCTAAAATTCCAGCAGAGCCTTGTAAGAAACTCATTGATGGTTACCAGAAGCGGTTGTTCACAGTTATTTGGTCTAAAGGTTGTGCTATCAAGTATTAGGCTGAGGCTGCCAATACTTTTGTCCGGCCCAGTTTTGTGTAAAATGATGAATGATTTAACTTTTTTTCCATACTCTTTTGTGCTTTTCATTGCAAGCAAAATAAATGAAGATATTAATATCAAAGAATTTGTGATTGCAATCATTTTCTGGAAGAAAACAAGTATTATCTGACAGAATTGCAGAGGTGCCAATACTTTTGGCCACCACTGTGACATGGCCAGAAGAGAGGGGGAGGAGGTAGCTTTGTAGGGTGTTAATGCTGGGAATCGATGACTTGCATGCACATACACCCACATAACTTGGGGGCGTGTGATGGCAAGGAGACAGGTTACTTTTTAACCTTAAATTTTGTGAGATTGCATAAATGGAGATCTATTATGAAAACAAACTGACCATCCTAAAATAAGTCTCCACAGCATTTCTTCAAAATGACCTTCCCTCAAATTCACGTCAGCTTGTAGATGTACACTCACCGGCCACTTTATTAGGTACACCTGTCCAACTGCTCGTTAACACTTAATTTCTAATCAGCCAATCACATGGCGGCAACTCAGTGCATTTAGGTATGTAGACATGGTCAAGACAATCTCCTGCAGTTCAAACCGAGCATCAGTATGGGGAAGAAAGGTGATTTGAGTGCCTTTGAACGTGGCATGGTTGTTGGTGCCAGAAGGGCTGGTCTGAGTATTTCAGAAACTGCTGATCTAGTGGGATTTTCATGCACAACCATCTCTAGGGTTTACAGAGAATAGTCTGAAAAAGAAAAAACATCCAGTGAGCGGCAGTTCTGTGGGCGGAAATGCCTTGTTGATGCCAGAGGTCAGAGGAGAATGGGCAGACTGGTTCGAGCTGATAGAAAGGCAACAGTGACTCAAATCGCCACCCGTTACAACCAAGGTAGGCAGAAGAGCATCTCTGAACGCACAGTATGTCGAACTTTGAGGCAGATGGGCTACAGCAGCAGAAGACCACACCGGGTGCCACTCCTTTCAGCTAAGAACAGGAAACTGAGGCTACAATTTGCACAAGCTCATCGAAATTGGACAGTAGAAGATTGGAAAAACGTTGCCTGGTCTGATGAGTCTCGATTTCTGCTGCGACATTCAGATGGTAGGGTCAGAATTTGGCGTCAACAACATGAAAGCATGGATCCATCCTGCCTTGTATCAACGGTTCAGGCTGGTGGTGGTGGTGTCATGGTGTGGGGAATATTTTCTTGGCACTCTTTGGGCCCCTTGGTACCAATTGAGCATCGTTGCAACGCAACAGCCTACCTGAGTATTGTTGCTGACCATGTCCATCCCTTTATGACCACAATGTACCCAACATCTGATGGCTACTTTCAGCAGGATAATGCGCCATGTCATAAAGCTGGAATCATCTCAGACTGGTTTCTTGAACATGACAATGAGTTCACTGTACTCAAATGGCCTCCACAGTCACCAGATCTCAATCCAATAGAGCATCTTTGGGATGTGGTGGAACGGGAGATTCGCATCATGGATGTGCAGCCGACAAATCTGCGGCAACTGTGTGATGCCATCATGTCAATATGGACCAAAATCTCTGAGGAATGCTTCCAGCACCTTGTTGAATCTATGCCATGAAGAATTGAGGCAGTTCTGAAGGCAAAAGGGGGTCCAACCCGTTAATAGCATGGTGTACCTAATAAAGTGGCCGGTGAGTGTATATTCTCTCAGACACTACTGGATAACAAGGTTTTGTTTTGTTTTTTTTAAACTGATATTATGCTATTAATGTATCTGTCAAAATATTATGTTGAGCACATAATTTTGGTTCATTCCTTTCTTCTCTTCATAGATAGCAAACGGTTCTATTTTTTGTGTTTTGAAGGATCAGGAATTGTGCAAACAACATCATGACATTTATTTGTATGGTTTCTTTTTTATGCATTAAAAAATAAAAAAAAATTAAAACTATATGACCAGCACCCAGTGCCTTGCCTTTAAAGAGGACCTGTCACCTGTAAAAATGTCACTAGGATCTGCTTACTAAATTAAGCAGCTCTTAGTGCTACAACAGACGCAGCAGTGTTACACTGCTAGCATTATTGGAAACCTCCGATAACGCTATGAGACAATGCCGCGATGTACACTAGAAACTCTCAAAGCAGTCAGGCGTATTCATGAGGGGCCGCATGAGTACACCGGACCGCTTTGAAAGTGGTCCGGCATTTCGAGTGTAACACTTCTGCGTCTGTTGTAGCACTA
This sequence comes from Engystomops pustulosus, assembly GCF_040894005.1. Classification (NCBI taxonomy): domain Eukaryota; kingdom Metazoa; phylum Chordata; class Amphibia; order Anura; family Leptodactylidae; genus Engystomops; species Engystomops pustulosus. The sequence continues at coordinate 61,204,596 of NC_092415.1, forward strand.
GGAGCGGCTTACTTTAGCTCCTAGTGACATTTTTACAAGTGACACTGGCTGCTGGTTACCTATCCCATGAGGAAATGCATATGAAATCACGGACAAACTCTGCACATTTGTATTGTGTTAGTAAATACAAACGCTGTGTGTGATCACTGCTTTAGGTTCATGCGACCTCTGATCATTGCCAAGGCTGGATTGTGTCATTCATGTATCATGGGGGCCTACACTCTAATCTATGAGGCAGCTGTGTACGGGAGGAGACGCGCGCAGCAGAGCGCACACAGCGCCGGCCCCGTGTACAGCTGTAGAGGTGAGGCGCCTCCTCCGTGTATGGCGGCGCGGAGCTGTAGCGTCAGGCGTCCTCGCACTCCGGGTCACTCTCCAGCACTGCTGCGCGCCCCTACCAACTGTACAAGCACCCGCACATCCCCACACACGGGCGGGCGTCCGCCATGACAGCAGCCACAGCGCATGCTCACACGAGCGCCTCTATCTGCGCAGCCCGCTCCCAGCCGTTACTTGTGGCAGCCACTGCCAGCAGGACCGCGCGTTATAGGCGCCGGTCACAGCTGCTTATTACCAACGTCAAAACGGCGGGAGCGCGCACAGCCACATGAGCCCGGCCAGCGGCGCACTCCGCACCCGCCGTGTGGCGCTATTAGGCGGCGGGACCGCTTACCTTGTGGCCGGCCGTGAGCCGCTCTATGACGGGGGGACTACAGCGGGCAGGGTACGTAAGCCGTGCACGTCTTTGTGAGGCTCCTGTGCATGCGCCGTGAGGAGAGGGCGCGCCGCGCAGGCACAGGACAGCCCAGTAGCGGGGCGGGGGCGCCATTCACGCCTCTGTGACTGTGCGAGCAGCGCGGCGGGTACAGTGGATGGCAGGACGCTAAGCACACGTATCTCGTAGTCACGGTACTCGGGGACGATACTGCCGCTGCTACACCAAGTGCGGAGACATTAATTGTGCCGAGGCGAGAGTACGCGACGGCGCGAGTGGGCGGAGCTCCCGGGTGCGCTGTGCACTAATGAGCGGGAACGCACGACGCGGGCTCCCGCGGGAAGCCTCGTGTGCGCGCCCCGTGCCTGCCCCCGTGTGGTGGTGCGAGAGGCCCCTGCAAATCAGCATGACCTCTTGTGTGAGGTGATGTGTAACCAGGGAGTAACATATGGTTACCCTGCACACCTGTACCTGACCTCTCATGGCACCTGCACAATATCATATAGAAGTGGACATTCACCAGTCTCTGAAAGAACATGGCCTTTCTCAGAATAAGCCCCTTTTTTTGATTCAGCATTTACATTTTTCTCCTACTCTCCATAAGTCATAAAAACTCATGCAAAAATCTGTGCCGACGCACAAAACATGACACGTAATTTTATTTTCCACATTGAGGAACAAAAAATTAGGGAAATTTACAATCAGTGTCAGAGTCAGACTCCACAGTCCGATACATCATAGTGAATGATAGAAATCGTCCTGGCGATCTATTCTTAGTTGGCCTAGTTTACGTCAGCATTTTCGGGTGCTCATGTTAGGGCGCGTTCACAAGTTGCGTTTTGGTCGCGTTTTCATTGCGTTTGAAACGCATATACAACAGCTGATGAGAGGTGATTTGCCTAATTACATTACCGTTGACGCTTGTAAACGCAATGTTAACGCATACGTTAACAAAACGCATGTGTTAACGCGGCATTGCGTTTACAATGCGTTTTGTAAACTGAAATGTTAACAGTGATGTAATTAGGCAAATCACCTCTCCTCAGCTGTTGTATATGCGTTTCAAACGCAATGAAAACGCAGGTCAAAACGCAACGTGTGAACGCGCCCTCAGGCTGCACCGCCTTTTTGAACAAGTTGTAAAACTGCCTAAAAATGGTCTGAAACCCTCAAATGTGGTGCCTGGCATTGGCGGGTCGTGTATCTCCCCCATTGTCTACATTCAGAGGTCGCACTAACATTTTTCCAGAAGGGTAATAATACTCCTTTCACAATTTTTGAGGAGTATTTTTAACCCAGGAGGAGTACGAAATTTTCACTAATAAATGTATAACTCCTAGGCGTATATATATATAGTGTTATAAGACGTCTATTAATACAAGGAAAAAGTTACAGCTCCTGTTTTCTGTGCTTAAAAGGGTTTTCCCACAAATTCAAGTTAGGCCCTATACACGGGATAGGGTCTAATTTGAATTCTCAGGAAAACCCCTTTGGGATGCATTCGCGCCTTTTTTATGCGGTTTTGACGCATCCAAAGGCTTCACATGTTTAAGTAACATTGCGTTTTAGCAAATGCAATGGAAACAGAATGTTAAATCAACATGTGATCAAGGTTGAAGCCTTTGGAATGCGTCAGAAACTAATCAAAAAACGCAACGCATCGTGTGAACGCACCATCAAATAGCAATTACATTGCTGTCAACATTGTGTTAACAAAACACATGCATCAATACAATTTTATTGCATGCGTTTTGTAAACAAAATGTTGACAGCAATGTAATTAGGCAAATCTCATCTCAGCTGTTGTGATGCGTTTGAAAACGTAGGTAATAACCTCACCCTTAGGCTGCATTCATACTACTGTATGGGGGACGTATATACGGCCGACGTATATGCGGCCGATATACGCCCCCCATACACTTTTATGGGCTTGCGGCGCCCTACGGGATCGATACGGTGCAGCACACGTGCGGCACTGTACCGCTCCGTAGCCCGGGAAAAGATAGGACATGTCCTATCTTTTCCCGTATTACGGCGCCGCGGCCATACATTGCTTCGAGCCTCTCCCCTCGCTGCCGTGTGCCCGCCGTGCATGTAGCCTTAGGCTGGTGCCACACTTAGCGCTTGCAAACGCAGACAAAGTCGCGCCCACCGGGGCGTGCCTCGGGCCGATCGCATCGGCGTTTCTATGGAAACGTCTGCGATCGGGAACAAGCCGCCGGTGTTTTGCGCTTTGTCTGCATTTGCAAGCGCACACAACCATGAGGGGGACAAATGTACAACCGCAAGCTTTCGGCTGTACATATATGTCCCCAATAGATATATCCCCTGCTTTTCTTTTATATAGATCACAGATAACAGTGATCTACTGGTAACAGCCCATTGGATCACTGTCATCAGTGATCTGTATACAGAGACATGCAGAGAGGATGCATACAGCACCTTCCCTGCAGCCTCTTGCTGTATACAGGGGCTGCTGTGACAGGAGACTGATATGTGACAGCCCGATCGTCACAGTACACGATCGGGCTGTCACATAGACATTCGCACACAGATCAGGAGCACAGCCCCGGCAACAGATATCCCGGCCCACCCCTCGCTCGGCCCCACCCCTTCCCTCACTCGGCTCCGCCCCCTCCCCTCGCTCGGCTCCTCCATCTCCTCACCTATCTCTTGGCGCCCCGCGGGAGAGGATCGAACGGTGAGCAGGAAGTCCCTCCCTGTCCTGCCTCCAGCCACTCAGCGCTGCGATCCTGCAGCCGGCGCCGTCACCGCTTGGAAGCGGCAGCTCATAGGAAAATCACCAAGCGTATTAATACGCTTGGTGATTTTTTGGGGGACTAAATCAGCCTCTAAACGCGTCTATGACGCGTGTAGAGGCGTTATCGCGACCTCTGTCTACATTACTTCTGCAAATCACATGCACTTTAAAGGGCATATACCACCAGGATGAAGGACTGTACGCAAATGAGGGTCTCAGGGCTCCATATGTGTTAGTGGAGCCCCTTAGGCTCATTTGCATACAGTCTTTCATCCTGGTGGTAGATCTCCCTTAATGCTACTCTAGAATACAGTTCCACAACACAATCTGCATGAAATCTGCAATGTGTGCACATACCGTTGGGGATTTTCTTTGGGGCTTAACAAATATAATATACCATCCGTGTTCCAAAAGCCAAATTGAATTTCTCCCGAAACCCACTGTGCACCATTATAGCATTTTCTGACCATATGTGGGCTACTTCTTTATTCAGGAAAATAGATGCCATTAGTGCAAAACTTTGAAAATGTTGTGCAGCTGATCCTTATGTGCAGTGAGGGAATGACAACCAAGTGTAAATGAACTCTTAGGGCGCCTTCATAACACGATGCTAGCTCACAGGGGGTGGGGCTCGGGCCGTTCACATCTGGGTTTCCCGGGAAACGCATGCGATTGATAACCCAAGCGCATGCGTTTCTCTGGAAATGCATATGAGATTGGCCCAAGCCCCCCCCTGTGCGCTAGCGGAACGTGTGAACGCGACATCCGGGTGCAGCCACACGTCTCTTTCTACGACAGATTTTAAACAGAATGAAAATGCATGCGTTATTGAAAGCTCACCGTGCGTTTGGCTGGCTTTAATCTGTTTCACAGCTGCCTACACTTCTAGAAATGACGATAAACAGGTACAAAACAGCCAAATGCGTGGTAAACCTGCATGCGTTTTTAAACTGGCTGAAACGCATGCTTTTAAACGGTCCAAGAACGCAACATGTGTCGGCACCCTAAAGGTAGGCTGGACACATGAGAATGGGATTTAGCCTTAGGGTAATGTCACACGTTCAGTTTTTTAGATGCCGTTTTTGATGCCCAAACCAGGAATGGAGTAAAAGTAGGAGGAGGAGCAGCGCCTTTCAATTATTTGTCTCACCCATTATGATCCACACCTGCTTTTGGCATCTGAAAAACTGAACCTGTGCCATCACCCTTAGGCCTTTTTCTTTAATTTTTAAGACTTTTCATGGTGCTTCGAAGTTTTTCATTGTCTAGTTTTCTGCCACGTTCACCTAAATCCAGATGTGAAAGTTACAACTTTTTAAAATTTTGGCGCAAATCTACGGCTGCCCCTGTCTAGGCATAGAATGAGCTTAGAACTGATTGCAACTTTTGGAGACTTTTTGCGACTTTTGTTTTAAAAAGTTGCAAATTTACCAAACGCCACATGTAACAATAAGGAAAAACTGATCAGCAGAAAAGCAAGGATTCCTAAAAACAGGCACACAAAGCCGGACCTATGATACATGTGCCCCACTGTCTTTGTAATACCAGTCCATCCTGGCTGTTCCCTCACTGCATTACAGTGAATAATTTATTTGAATTGCAGTTTATAAAGTTATTGTTCATAAAGTGTTTGGATAAAGAGCTGGGATAATGGGCCAGGCAATTTCCACATCTACAATTCAGCCAACAGTGACTTGGCACCAGCTTATTCCTTGCTTTCTCATAGCAAAGCTGTGCTCTTCTATACTCTTCTATGACCTCTTCTATAATGTGTCTTATCACACCCAATACAGCTGTGCCCCTGACATTTGCTCCCACAGAAGCTCATTTTCCACTGTAACTGGTGCTCTTAGAGATCCCCCAGTTACAGTGGACAACTTGAAAGGAAAAAAATAACTATCTTTTACAATGTCCTCATAGGGGTCATACGGTATAAGGTAAAAAAAAACAAAATATTCATAAATATGAGATTGAGATTATACATAATATATATCAATGCCCGTCACACACTAGGGCAGTGATGGCGAACCTTTTAGAGGCTAAGTGACCAAACAACAACCAAAATCCACTTATTTACCATAAAGTGCCAACATGGCATTTCAAGCAGTAACTTATTGCTACCAGTTCTTTAACATCATTCAATTGTATTGGCTTCTTAAGGCAACCAATACAGTTGAAAGAAGGTGGGCAAATAAGTTCAGACCATCATTGTAGCTTCTCTCCAGGAAGAATGGTGGGTCAGCAGTAGGACCTCCAAAGACAATGCAGTTCTTTCAACACCTCACTTTTCCCACAGTTTCAAACACCCAATGAATTGTCGCTTTAAAATAGCGCTGAGTGCAGCATCCCTTAAGTTGCTTGGGACTGCAGGAAGATTTGGTGGATTTGGTTCTGTTTGGTGAAATTGGGACGATGGGCTGAGTGCCCACAGAAAGGGCTCTGAGTGCTACCACTGCACTAGGGAATCAATTTAGAAGGGGCATTTTGAGTAAAATGAAAAAAAATATACAGCCAGTTACGTACAAGATAGGTTCTGTAGGTTTGTTCTTATGTTGAATTTGTATGTAAGTCGGAACTGCATATTTTATAATTGAAACTCCAGACAATTTTTTTATGGTCTCTGTGAAAATTGGATTTAAAAAAATGTTGGAATGTGTGCTTACCGGGGGATCTTATCCTTTCTGCGGCAGCCCCAGGGTCCGACGAGTGCCCTGTGGCAGCCGGCTCCTCTTCCCGCTGGGTTCTGCCTCCTGGCAGGACTCGGCTGTATGTATGCGCAGCATGTTCAGTTACTTACATAGTACACTGCAATACAAGTGTATTGTAGTGTAAAGGCTTGAGCAGGTGATCAGATGAATGCTTGTTCAAGCCCAGGAGTGGAAAATTTAAAAAATGTAAAAAAAAAAAAAATGCTAATAAAAATGATTTACTTATATAAAACACACAAAAAAGTACTTATTTGGTATCACCACATCCGTATTAATCTGTACAATAAATCTAAAACAATATTGAACCTGCTCGGTGAACTAAGGAAAAAACACATGAAAAACTTCCCGTAATATACAATTTTTAATCAAATACCCTCTCAAAAAATGTTCTTTAAAGTGATCAAAAAAAGTTAAGTTCTGTTTTCACAAAAAATAAGCTCTTAAGTACAGAAGTTATGCCCCTAAAAAGTTGTCGATAGTAAAAACAATGTGATTTTCTCTAATATTGGTTTTGCTCAGCAAAATTGAGCAAAGATGAGAAAAACTATATAAATGATGTATCACCGTAATCGTAGTGAACCAGAGAATAAAGATAAATTTTATATAAAAATATTATTTTTATTTTATGGCGAGCAGGAAAAATTTTTCAGAAATTTTTCCAAATTTTAATTTTTTTTGAGAATGAAACGCATAACTTATCACTTAAATTTTACCACTATCATGAAGTAAAATGTGACTCGAGAAAACGACCTCAAAATCACCGGGATATGTTAAAGCGTTCCGAAGTTATAACCAATTATCGTGAGACATGTCAGATTCGAAAAATTGAGTCTGGTCATTGAGCTGAAAAACAGTGTCGGTGTTAATTGGTTAATAAAGACCTTTCACCACCTTACACGTGGAGAATAAAGGGAACTGGAAGGTAACCTTTATTTAATGACAGGTTCCAATAGCCTCTGGCATGTTGATTTCAAAACTGCCTTTTCTGTGCATCTGAATAATTCCAATGCTTACCTGGCTCCCTGCCAGCAGTCTGTGGTGATTCCAGGGAGGGAGCCAGGTAAGCATTGGAAGGGGTGTGTCATGTTAGTCTTCTTTGATACTGTCCAATCAGCAGCAGACAATGTCAGATAAGCTGCCGTGGAGCACACATTGTAATCTCTCTATTGTCATCTAGATGCTGTGTTCACACATTACTTTTACATTTAGCTAATATTCCATTAACATTTCATTTGCACTGTATTTACTGTACATAGCCACAATGTTATGCAATTGCAATGCAAAGGGGAAGCAGATATGATATTACAGCATACACAATGTAAACTCGAATGCATGGTAAACCAGGGCTGTGTAGTCAGTAAGCCACACATTTTTGATTCATGGATGCATGTTTAAGTGATAAACTTACAGTAATAATAATGCCTTTTATCACCATTATGATACATTAACCAAGTTATTTAGGTAGAACATAAAAATATTTATTGGAATACAACCTTGGAACTATAACTTTGATTGTCATTATGGCAAACTGTATGTAGAACAAAAAAACTGTTTTCATCAAAAATGTACGGAATATTATTTGTTTAGGGAGTCTATGAATTTGTTCTTAGAAACAGTATCACCTCCATCAGAGATCCTTCATAGTCTTACCTAATTATTTTAAGGCTAGGCTAGATCTATAGTAATTTTCATGTGTGTGTTTCTGAATTTGGGTTGTTAGAAAACCGTTTTCCCCTCCTATTCTATGTACAGTGCATAGAATCCATCAGAGCAGTTAGTACAAACAAGAAGTGTTGAGGCTCGTCTCCGTGCTGTTTGGTGTATTGTAGGTGAGATACTTTGTGGCATTTGCGTAGTAGTTCTGGTGACTTGACTATGTAGTTTTCTTTAAGTGCCTCCTTATTGTGCATCTTGAAACAGTCCCAGGGTCCTGATTTCAGCCGATGTTTAACTGTCTTTATCCAAGAAAGTCCCATGGGAATGACATGAGGAATTATGTAAATCAGCCATTAATCAGCTGCTTAACCCAGGAAGAAGTACAGCATTGCATCAACAACACTAAAATTGACAAACTCCCAGGCCCGTATGGCGTTCACCCCCGGGTACTGCATGATTTATGTACTGTAGACCGACCATTATTTCTAATATTGTAGAAGGGAAAATATTTAAGAGGTTTACTACTGATGCTGTCCTGGAGTATCTAACTATGCATGACAGTTTGGATTTGTGAGGGATCGGTCCTGTCAGACTAATTTGATCACCTTCTATGAAGAGGTACGTTCTAGACTGAACCTGGGGGAGGCAGCGGATGTTGTGTATCTGTCCTATTCCAGGGCATTTGATACAGTGCTGCATAAAAGGTGGGTACATAAAATGAGACTGCTGGGACTGATAAAAAAAAAATCTCTGTATTTGGGTAAATTAAATTAAAACAGAGAGTCGTCATTAATGGCACATTGTCAGATTGTCAAATTGCCAGCGGAGTGCCACCGGGGTGAGTATAGGGGACATTTATTTTTAAGATTTTTATTGATGACCTTATAGAGGGTTTACAATGTACAGTTTCAATATTTGCAGATGATACTTGGCTCAGTAAAGTAATTAATACAGAAGAAGATAGTGTAAGATTACAGAGGGATTCGTGGAAGCTGGGGGCCTGAGCTGAGAAATGGCAGATGAGTTCTCTTTATGGAGAGTTCGCCAATTAAGCCCACCTTATTGTTTTCCATTTTCCACTTTGGAAAACAAATTTGCATAATGCCCTGGATGTATCAATAGAGGAATAGATTCCCATGATAAGGACATAGTTTTGCCCTTATACAAATCACTGGTCAGACCACACATGGAATATTGTATTACGTTTTGAGCACCAGTGTATTAAAAGGATATAGTAGAGCTGGAACCAGAGCTGGTGCTGGGGAGAGTAACCAGGATTATTAGGGAAAGCAGGGAACTATAATAATAATTCCTTTATTTATATAGTGCACACAGATTACGCAGTGCTGCACAGGTCTCGCCACATCAGTCCCTGTCCCCAATGGGGCTCACAATCTAAACAACCTACCAGTATGTTTTGGAGTGCGGGAGGAAACCTGCACAAACACGGAGAGAACATGCAAACTCTGCAGATGTTGACCCTACGATGACAGATTACTAAACTTGGGGTTATTCAGTTTAGATAAAATATCACTGATGGGGAGACCTCATTACGATACCTGAACAGGAGGTACAAGGACCTCTCCATAGATCTATTTATTCCTACGGCTGTGACCAGGACAAGGGGGCATCCTCTACGCCTGGAGGAGAGGTGATTCTACCATCAACATAGACAGGGATTCTTTACGGTAAGAGCAGTGAGACTGTGGAACTCTCTGCCGCAGGAGGATGTTATGGCTGATAATTTGAACATGTTCAAGAAAGGCCCGGATGACTTTCTGGAGAGGAACAATATCACATCATATAGGAATAAAACTTTTTGATAGTAGTTTCTGTTGATCCAGGGAGTTATTCTGATATATTAGGGGTCAGGAAGGAATTTCTCTCTCCTTTGGGCCAATTGCCATCAGCATTGCAGGGTTTCTGCCTTCTAATGGATCAAAGCAATATAATGTATAGGTTGGATGGATAAGAAATATGAGAGGATAACCACAGTCACAATGCCTGGATCTATGAGTGTCCCAGGGTTATCATGCTTGATTTTCTAAATGAATTTTGGTTTTAGCATTTCTAGAGGACTAAATATTGTATTATGTGACCCCTATAAACACAATCTTTATGCAATATTAAATGGGAAAGTCTCCTCTTTAATAGGACACTAGACCAGGGTTCAGAATAGCCATTTGAAGTATGCCCACCTCCAGCCTGTTAGCTGAAGGCAGTCTGACATTCCTGTTGATAAAATGGCTGCAAATGGAGGGTCATGTGATCCCTATATGTCCATGAACAGTTAGAGATAACATGACCCTCCGTCTGCAGCCATTATACAGTCAGGAATATCTGGCTATTGAGGTAAAAGACTGGAGGCTTCACTTCACATATCAAGGTAGCAGAGCTGAAGTTTTGAAAGATGGATATCGGTAAATTACCAAATATCCTGCCCCCCCCCCCCCACTTACACATTACAAAAAAAAAAGAGGTTGCTTTTTTTACTCCCCATCTTCAAATATCTATAACTTATAAACATGCTGTATGAGGGCTTGTTAGTGAAGGTGTTTAATATTCAATGCCGTGTACTGGGAAAAGGGGAAAAAAAAATCATGTGTCGTGAAATTTGTGAAAAAAATGTATTTTCGCCATTTTCTTGTATGCTTAGATTTTACAGCTTTCACTCTGCGCCTCAAATGACATTATTCTACTTTTATTCTTTGGGCCGGTACGATCACTGGGATACCAAATATATATAGGTTTTATGTTTTCATATATTTACAAAAATTAAAACCTCCTGTACAAAGTACAAAAAAAAAGTGTGTTTGTTCATTATTTGTGACTTTTGATGACGTTTTCAATGCTACCATTTTAGGACTGTACGGCCTTTTGATCACTTTTTATAGAATTTTCATATTTTTCAAAGTGGTAAAAAATTGCCATTTATCGATTTTTGGGTCCCGTTTTCCCTTATGGGGTTAAACGCTGGCAATAACTTATTATATTTTGATAAATCGGACATTTTGGGTGACGGTGATACCTTACATGGTTATGATTTTTACTGTTTATTTATATCAGTTCTAGGGAAAGGGGGGCGATTTGAATTTTCAAGGTTTTTTACATTTTATTTTAACTTTTTTTAAACTTTTTTCAAACCCTCAAGGATACATTAACCCTTGGTTGTCTGATTAATCTTACCATATACTGCCATACTACAGTATAGTAGTATATGGGGATTCACCACATCATTCATTGCAATGTGCAAATCACACGTTGTAATAGATGGGTTAAAATGACACAGCATTAGGTCTTTGTATGACCCGAGGCTGTCATAGTAATTGTTTGCCGATCCCCGATGACCTCACAGGGGGCGGTGATTGGATCCAATTTGATGTCGCCCAAACGCCGCCGGGATTTAAATGCCAGAGGCATTTACATGGTTGTCGCACGCAATCGGTGCCAGCACCGACCGTAGCTGCAATATGCAGAGAACACCCACCTTGTATGGAGAGGGCTCAGCCCGTGAGCTTTCTCCATACAGAGGGAGCTGTTGCATATTTTTAACATATTTTCGTAAAGGTTTATTTGAATTTACTACTATTAAAAAAATCTTTATGTGCTTATCTTGCCCTTGGTAAACACTTTGGACCACAGGTATTACAGCAAAATGTCTGCTGTTACACCCTAAGAATAAGGAATCATGATCACTAGTATAATGAATAGGTAGTTTTCCTAAATACTGAAGATCCCTAAAATCTAAGAAAAGATTTATCCAAAGACACAGTTCAAGGTGTGATGTACAGCATTTATTGGCAAAACAATAATCAAGAAAAAAAACAAATGGTGAAGGTTCAGAAGCAATCATAAGGTAACGTACGTAAGAGCACGGTCAGTTCTTTAATTTGATTAGCGGCAAAACAGATTTTTAATAGATTTCCACAATATTTCCTATTTCATTGTGTTACATATTTTGTAAATCCATGGCTGGTGCAAATTAGAAAAGCAGATTATTTTGTTTTCTTAACAAGGCCAATACATTTTTATTTCACTATAACAAACATTCAACAAGTGTTGTGACACAGCAGACGGCAGAATGGAATTGTTTGCAGGGTTTGGAACAATATATATATGTGGGGAATCTGTACAGGTTAAGGCTTAGCTCTCTACTAGGTATCAGAAGCAGAGTCAATGAAGCAGTTTTCAGTGATAATGGAAAGATAAATCAACATTAAACAAACAAAGTAAACAATGTGATGTCAAATGACTGTGTAATAAAACTAAGGACACACACACACGTTGTCTCAAGGATGTACACATAATGTACAGAGTAAAGAACGTCAATGCCGATTGCTGATCAGCAGGGTTTAACTTAATAACATTGAAAACATTATTAAAAAAAAGTTAAAACTCTAAAAGAATGACTATCCCATGTGTAATTGAATGGGATACGCAAAGCACATCAGCAGTTAAATAGTCTCGCGAGATTGAAAGGTGTCCTTATCTGTCGTAGCAATCATGTAATATTCAAGTGGTGTACCGAGAGTTGTGTTGTTGGCACGTATAAGGTGTGGTCAACCATAATACTATACAGCTTTTAGGGTCTTGCGGTAAAACGCTTTTCTTTTTGTAAACAAAGGCTTACCACCTAACAAATGCTACTTTGTTCAGAGGAAGGCATGGACTGTATATATAGTACAATAAGTTCACATAGTCTAATATTGTGGTGAGTGTGTGGACGTGCAGATATAACTGGAAACGGGAGGCATGGAAAAGAAAAACGCTGCCTTTTACTATTTGCTTCATGCAATACTGATTTAAATATGCTGAATTGCATTGCTTTTAATGGGAAGATATGTCTGCCGATGACTTTGTAAATGGTCAAGCTAAATCCTTCAGGGCTGTAATTTCCTGAGACAGAAGTCAGCCAGGTTCTGTCTGTTGCTCCGCAGAGGTGCTCATACTCCTAATGGTGTACATGACTGAGCTCGCTTTCAAGCTCCATTATTCCTGCAGGCAAGAAAAAGGCAGAGTTATAAGAGCGCAGTAGGAAACCGGAATACTGTACTTGCTCTAGATAAATCACAGTGGGAAAACACACATCTATAGCACATCTCAGATCATCTTTATAGAGGACTGACAAGCTGCCAGCGCTGAAACCATTTCAATAATGACACAGCTCTCAAACTGTGCCTTGTGCAAATAGAAACGGATTCTGAAACAAAAAATAATATGTTTTCCTTCATTATGCGTTCACAATGGTATCATATGCCAATAACACAGCAAGAACAAGCCAAACTGCAGCCACGTCAGGTCATTCAGCACCCAGCACACAATGCAGTTAGTGGTTTAGATGGTGTTACGTGAAATATGCAGACTTGGATTTAACAAATTAAAATATCCCGTTGCTGCACACTTGTGGAAGAAGAACTATTTTTACATAATTTCATGAATGCCTTTATAAGTTAGACATCTAGAGGTATATTTTTGGGGTGCCACATCGGGCATAATTCCCATGTACTACTCAGTTTCTCTTATTAGCCTGATTTATTGAGAAAAATTTCCATATTAAAACCTGTGCTTAAGGTTTTAATCTCTTAAAAACAATTGGCATAACTATGATAAGGTGTTAGGTATGTATGGAAAGAGGTTACAGACAGAGCTCTTCATACAGGGTAGGTGGCTGCTGTATTATACAGAAGATGCCTGCAGTTAACTACCGTTGTGCTGGCATCTCACTAAAAGGTTGACATATAAAAATGAGATGCACTAAAACTAGGCCACATTTTGGCACAAATTAAGCCATAATTTTGGCCAATTTAATCTTCCACATTGTGCTGTCAATGTGGTTGTAAACAGAGACTGTTGGCTGGCATTGCGGCAGAAAAGTGGACTTGTTCCTACACTAATGTATTATAAACTAACAATACATACACATATTCTGGATAAGGAATATATCTTGGTAGCTTTGCTTTATATGGCAGTGCTGGAAGTCTATTGCTCCATGCTGTGCCATAACTTCCATTTGTACTGGCACCCTGTGGATGCCAATGCAGCTTAAAGCACACTGTGGGGATACATGTCTTTGCTATGTCTGACTTCTGGGGTCCCTAGGCAATGACTCGATAATATTCAGACGTTGAAAGTGGCAGCACAGAAGAAGAGGTTTATGCATAAAAATGACATCTATTGGTTCCATTAGAATAAAGCAAATGGTTTTAGCAGTCTCTCTGAAGTGCAGTTGCAAGTGATTTTAGTTGATAATGTGAACAAATTCTGTTTTGGGGATATTTTGCTCTGCTCGGATCCACCAATCATAGTAAGTATGTTATAATATATTGTTGTGTGCTGTTATCTAATCAGTGACGGTTCCACTTGTATATCAACACAGACAATGTAACAAGATGCTATGCTCATGGATATGTGACACCACAATAAAACACTGTATGAAGCATCATACTTTAAAGAGGCATTTTTATCCATTCCATGCATTAATATATATGACTAGGAATTGAATTTGGCCAATCTGCCCTAATATTCAGAGCAGGGATCCAATTAAACCTCTATGTATGGCTTTATTCTTTTCACTGCCTCTTTAAAGCTTTTACGCTCAGAGAGCATGGAGTAAACCTTTCAGCCACAGACAGCCCTCAATAACCAGCATGCAAATAACCCATCGTAAAATATTATGTATAAATGTGTTTTATTCATGCATAAAAAGAAACCTGCCACTTGTAAGCAAAGGGGAAGACGCCTTTTGCACATGCCAGCCTGCTTGTTCCAGGAAAGCAATGGATGCATCTTACCTTTGGTCAGTCCTCCCCATCTTCAGGTGTGATCTCTGTCTCTTTATGTACCACTACTTTGGTCACTGACATGTCAGGGTGCTGCTCTTTGGCCTCTTTAATTGCCTGAGCCAGCGCCTAACACAGGAAGAACCAAAAGGGGACGGAAACAAAAAGGGAGTGGAACATGCATGATCAGTGGGAAGGTGGATATTCATGAGAAAATTACACCACTTACAAATGAGGAGACACAATTAAACGTGAATTACTTGTAAATTCCATGTAGAAGGCACAAGAGTTTACACTTAGCCCCTTCTTTGTGAGAAATCTTTTCGTATGCAATTCCAATTAAAACCCTCAAGGAGGTTGCAATGAAAACAGAAGATGTAAATACACATGTCCTGACACTGCAGCTTATTAGTGGCAATAGTTAAAGGTGAAAGGGTTAAGTATGTCCTCTAGTTACCGTTTTCTGCTGACAAATCAATCACATCAAGTTACTGCAGCCTAGTAAGTATATATAGACTGCTTCCTGGCAGGTTACTTTACCTGATCATGGTCAATGTCTGCATCTCCGGTAATCACTATCCGCTTTTCAATTCTGGTCTCTGAAATGCCTCCTTTCACAGTCTACGCAGGGACGAAAAGAACCAAAAAATTCAGGTATTAAAAATCCATTCATGCCAGACTTTCTTCCTCCCTTATCAGGGTTGACCATTGATTCATGGTAGCTGGGCCTGATGTTTCCCACTGAAACACTCTGTGCAGGTACAGATAAGAAACATGGTGTGTGCAACGCGCCTAAGCAAGGTAATTGAAACGAGTCCCAAGTGCCTGTGCAGGTTACCGGAGTTTAAATTAGCTTCCCACTTGAGGAAACACACAAATAGGTCCAAACATAATACACTGTACGTACGCTGTTTAACACATTAAGGACATAGGTTCGTGTGCTGGATAGCAAATGGAGATATTGTAGGTTTTCAAGTGGGTAAGCTCGCCATGTGTGTGCAGAACTTACCAGCCAAAATCTGTTTTTTCTGATGTTTTCTAACCATTGTTTTTCTGCTAGCTCAGGTCTCACTGTACGGTATTTCTAAGGGGTCCAGAGCAGGTTCTATTCTTGCTCTGCCCTTCCATAGAAGTCTATTGGTTTTTGAAAAATATAGATGCAACAAAAATGTCATGTGTGCGCAATCTGTATGCAGATCAGTCGGTAGGTAACACAATCATGTGACCACTGAAGGGGTTGGCACAAGCTACTGACATCATGGACCATGAAGACATACTGACCCTAAAAACAGACAAGAAAGCTGTAGTTTGTGTCCAAACTACCTTAATCATGGCTTTTTGTATAGTGTTAATAATGGGACAAATTGTAATGTATTTATATTCTTAGATTATAGATGATGTGCTGTGAGATCTCTGCAATGAGCTGCTCCATAACCAGTGAACAGATACACAAACCTCAGTACAATACAGTCCTGGAATGTAAATGTATTAATGCTAGGAACACAGACACAGGTACGATTCCAAGGGCTGCTGCCTAACACTGTCCGCATTTTATTACCTTTACAACTGCTATTAGATTCCCTATAAACTTAAATTCATTCAGACAAAGGCACAAAAGATGTTTTATTAGCAGAGAACCCATTTAAATTCCTTCCTGACATTGCTGGTAAATGTACAGATCTCTGGATCAGCAAAATTAAAGTGTGTTGCATCAGGGTTAGCGTACTTGTCCTCATTTAAAGGGGTATTCTCGTCTCTGCATTCACATTCAGTTTCATTAATCATGCATATATAAACATTTCTTCAATTGGATGTTATTAAAAAAAATATTTCTGTGTGAAGATAATTTCCCATGGCTCGGTTACGACCACGTCAGATTTAGGCAGCAGTGGCCAGACATTCGCTATTGAGCTCTGCCTGACCACCTGGATTCAGCGATCATTACACAACACAACATGTGGGACCTGCAGTAACTCCCGGATATTTCATATACAAAAACTTTTTGTCTATTTGTGCTATCCATCCAGCAGAGGTGGCCGTATCCGAGGAAGCCATCTCGTTTCTAAGGGACAAAATGACTACATTTATGAGAAATTATCTTCACACAGGAACATTTTTTTTAATAACATCTAATTGAAGAAATGTTTATTAATGGCAGATTAATCAAACTGAATGTGAGTGCCCAGACGAGAATACCCCTTTAATACCCCTTGGTATGCAGACCACAATTGCTATGTACTATTAAAGCAGCCAGGACCCAGAGACAGAACAGAGGAAGTAGTTGGCTGGGGCTTAGTTCTCCTGCTATGTTCTGTGTATGCATCTCAATATTTACAAAAAAATTCTGTGATGTTTAAGAAAATCTATGTGGCAGCATTATTAAAATTTAAGTGGAAAGGTGTCCAACCCCTTTAATGATGTATCACTGAGTGTACTAATTACCTAAGTGTAACATCTCTCAAATGTTGTGTTTTTCTCTCAGTGCTTCATATGTAATCTGCCTGATGAAGGGGCTGTGTGCCCTGAAAGTTTGCAGCAAATATCATTTTTCTTAAGAAATTCCTTGTATTTTTTACACAAAGGTATTTAACAGAAGAATTGTTATTTTTCTTGGCTAACACAGTGCTGCAACACTTTTCTCAACTTACAAATGCATCTCATATGATCTCCACCTCTACTACTGATGCAGCATTTCCAGCTCTTCCCTTGCAGAGAGCTGCTGATGATATTAATACCTCTCTGCTGCTTCACTGCTATGTACAGGCACTGAGGCTTCTCTATCCAAAAGAAAGTAAACTACTCCTGCCTTCTTTTATTTTTCTGCTACTTGTCTTATTACTTGTGTTTTACTGATTAGGAGACGCTCATGGGACATCCAGGAGAGGAGGTTGGAGCTTTGTGTTACACAGTCACCAATGCCCAAAAGCTCAGTGTGATCTGCAGGCAGCATTGCCAGGGAATCAGGATACTCAAAATAATGTATTCATACATCTCTATTTTCATAGATGATTGGTTTTAGCTGAAATACTGTAAATGCACCATATATCCACAGTTCTGGATACATAACCTGCCAGTCATTGGTTAGGAGTGGAGGGTAGTGCTCCCCCATAGGTATTTGCTATATTCTTATATGGCTGCTGTTAGACAAAAGGCACAATATTGTTGCTGTGTTGCCCCTGAAGACACCATCCTAGTATCCAGGCCTTTATTTTATCTTGCACACAAGTATGTATGTTTGGACACTCTCCTGTTTTTTTATGCCAACAGTTAAGAACCAAACTGCTATTATATCAGACAAGTTTTTTCATTTGACGTAACAAAAGAAAAATATCAACTTTACAGAAAACAATGAAAACCCTGAATTAGTATAATAAGACGTCACAGCTAGAATTAACATATACATGTTTGCAATATGAAGCGCATGAATGTTTGAAGCAATCTGATATGGCGCTTGCTCTGACTCATGGTGGGATGAAGAACATATAGATAGGTGATTAACTTAATCAGTGAAATATATTTAATTGTTTACAGTTTGGGTCTATTAAGCAGGATAGAGAAACACAATCCTAGATTAAGACGAGGCCTGGGGAATATAACAAATACGCACAGATGGGATATAGCAAGAGGCATAAAATGATAGAGACAAGTTTATTTACAGAGATCTAAACCCAAATGGGGGAAAACTGCTGCAAAGTTTCATGGTGGGTGATTTATTTACTTATAATAATAATTATACTGTAATAATACGGTAAGTGGATTCTGCTTTGCTCTAGAAATGTTGTTATAATACGTGTATAGGGAGGTTTTCCATAGGACAAGTATTCTTCCCTTAGAAGTGTAAACAGACATAAATACACAGTAAGAACTTACTTTGGTAATGTGTGTAGTAGTTGTAGTGCCAAGAGTTTCTGAAGTAATTGTCTGAGCGCTCATTAATACACCAGGATCTGTATCAGGACGGGATACCATCTAAAAACAAAGTGATGCAAGGACTTGGGTTTAATAGCGTTATAGAAGATTCTGGACCTCTGCACTCTGGGGTATCTTAGGGATGTAAGTGCTAAATTATAAATGAATCCACCAAGAAAAATGCAGCGTATTCACAAATGCATATGTGCCCCCCTGTATCAGGGCTATGTGTATAGATATTAGCGATGGTTTGATGCAATATCCTCAGAAGTACTCAAGTAATTGTGAATATTAACATTATCCGTAGCTAATTTAGATGAAATGCCCATTTTTTTTCTTATCTGAACCAGTATAGCATTCAGAGCATTTGTTTTCCCCTCTAAAAGAAGTTTAGAGTTCAGGGCATGCTGACTTATCACTGGGTTACCATGCTCTCTCTGGTAGTGGGCCTTTCTATACCGGGAATGTAGAGCTCTGTATCAAATACAAGGCTTCATCCACCATAAAGTTACCAAGTGATTCATCAACCAAATAGTTTTCACTGGGGACATTCCCATTAAGCTAAATTCTATATAGTGAGGAAATGCTGTAGAGTAAATTAGAATGTAATTATTAAACTCAGCTTTTCCTGGGGACGAGATCCTGTAGCTATCTTCTAGCACAGTGATGGCAAACCTTTTAGAGGCTGAGTGCCCAAACTACAACAAAGACCCGCTTATTTATCGCAAAGTGCCAACACAGAAATTTAATTTGTGATTTATACTCCCTTCTCTGTCACAGTTTTCATTGATAGCAGTACTCTGAGGACAATAAAGCAGAAAATAGTCCCTGGTAGAGCTGTCACTTTAAAATAGCTCTGTGCACAGCAAGTCCTGGGTTGTCTGGGACTGCAGGAAGATACCTGGAGTCATCTCTGGTGATGGCCTGAGTGCCCACAGAAAGGGCTCTGAGTGCCACCTCTGGCACCAGTGCCATAGGTTAGCCATCACTGTTCTAGCATGTCCCCAGCTCATTGTACTACATGGCCGCGGGCTGTTTTCAGTTTAACAGCTACTTTTCATAGAACAAAAGCAGAATGAATATAATAATTCTAATAACAATCATTTCCGAACATTCATTTTTTGGTCTGATTTAAGTTAATGACCGCCATGTAAAAAGTCTGATGATAAATGCAGTTCCAGTTGTCGTATCAAATGGCAATGAAAATGCACACAAGGTAATGACTTGTATCTTGAGTAATCATTTCATAGACATTTCTTTACTTGCTTTTGCAGCGCTGGACAACTTCTTACATCCAGGAATCTACTCATATCCAACTATATTTTTCTTATACCTGGGCCAACAACCTAACAGGGGTTCTACAAGCAATATAAAATGCAGAATACATAGTTCACATAGTTCTACAAGCCAAGCTGCAATATCTATTTCTAGAAAGTTTGCAAATCTTCACCCCTTCAAGTTCTGCGGAATGAAAGGTTTTCATAACATGAATAAAATACTTCCCATCAGTTTAATCACAGCTTTCCGCGAATTGCGTCCAGGGAGACGGGAATGATTTGGCTGTGACTATCTGAAGGAGCAGGTCTATACTGCAATGACGTCTGTACATCATCTGCTGCCCAGACAATCAAACCTTCTTTTTCCTATGGAAATGAAGATTGCCCTCCATAGGAGAGACCCATTCCATGACATGAAAACACTGGGGTAATGGATGTGCCACACACAAAGCATGAAACTGTGCTTTGAATAATGCAAACTACTAGAGCCTTTTAGACAAATATTAAAAACTATCATTCCATGATACATTTATGATGCAGACTTTATTTTATTGGAATATTTCTTTGTGCAAAGACCAATGCTAGAAAGAAGAGTAAAGACCCCTCCCATTCCTGTGAGCCGATGGTTATTTCCAGGGAGGTCTTATTTCTGGGGCATTTAGCTGCACCCAGTGTTATGTCTGGATGAGTCCTAAGGAGGACTTGACACAACACATATTAATACTAAGCAATGAGATTGTTTACATGTGCTGATAAAAACTTGGCACTGCACATCAATAAGATACATATTAAGGACCAGGCCATTTTTATTTACTTCCTGCATCCCATCAGTCACAACTTTTTTATTTATCCATTTAGAGAGATGTATTATGGTTTCCATGGCTGCAATGTTAATAAAATCAGTTTGTAAACTTATATGCAACTCACCTGACGTGAATTCAATGTCACTACCTGAGTCCAATGCAGCCCTACATATTCATGAGTTACTTGCATTGCCCTGCCTCCTAGTTCCTGATTGACAAGTCCACAGAACTGCTGCTACATGGAACATTGAGTTAGAGCTCTCTTACATCATTGGTGACTTCATGTCATGTGACCAGGGTGACATAATCTAAGTTCCTGTTACATTTGCACAGTCTAATCCATGTATGTTTCTGATTGCATGAAATCACAGCAGCCTCCATGGAAAATGGGCAGAAGAAGTAGTCCACAGAGGCAAGCTGTAATCATGCCATGACACTGACATATGATAAGATATATGCATGGTGTACAGTATACTAATGTTAGGAAGCGAAAGGACCTATGATGATGTCACCCTGGTAACATGACATGCTGAAAAGAGACAAGGGAAAATTAGATGAGAGGGGTCGGTCAAGAATAACCGCCTTCTTTTTTAGCTAAAAGAAGGGTGTCAGTTAGTTAATAGGGTTCTATAAAAACCTGTCACTAGCTGTATAGGTGAAAATGTGGTGGCAGGTTCGCTTTAATACCACTAAAAAAATTGTCTATTGTCTTTGCATCATCATATTCTGATGCCCATACCTTTTTTCTACTTTGGTCTATTGAAATTTTGGTCATATTTTGTGGAACGAGACAAAATTTTCATTGATACCATTTTGACCTTTAAATCACTATTTAGTAAAGTTTCTATGGGTCACAAAAAATGTTTAAAATGACTCCTGGCCAATCATAGCCATGGCTAGTTTCCATGGGAGTCAATTTCCTGGATTGGCTGTTCAGCCTCCAAATCCAGCAATATGTCCGGGTAACGTGGCCTAACCCAAAAGATGATCGAGCAGGCCTGCTCATCTTTCCATTTCTCTATGTGCAGGTGAAAGTGGCCATAGCCTGGATATTCCCAACATAACACTACGCTTTATGGATAGCTACTTCTGCGTTCAGCTGACAACCATCCCTACGAAGACTTGATCCAAATATTTTTCTTAGACAAGTGCTTATTTTCTTCCAAATGCGGAGAGGGGCAAAAGCTGTAGCTGGACTATGGAATCAGGGTACAATGCAACAGCCTGATCCTTCTCAGGCAACATCTACCATTTGTAAAATGCCAGGCCCACCCTGAACTCATTTGCCCTTTTGCTACCTGACCCAAGTAGCTCCTTATCTTTTTGTATTCCAAAATTTGAATAGCAATATTTGAATTGGAATCAGTAAGAGATTTCCAATGAAAAGTGCTCCTTTCAGTAATTTTTTTTACCTCTGAGGATTCATATGTAATGGTTTTTGTTTCTGTATGTATTACGGGAACATCCTTAGAAATGTCCGGCTTCTCTCCTTCTGCAATAGTGCCAAAAGTGATGATCTCTGTTTTTATAAGAGGAGACTGAGAGCAGACAAAGAAAGAGCATGTTTTAAATACAGTTCTTCTGCCAAACAAATCCATGCACATCTTATAAAAAGAAACCTTTTAATACTCACCCCCTATCCTAATCTAATCTTGACACGCTAGGATCACCCAGAAAAGAAAGTCATACTTAGCAGCACAGACTGCAGGGACAAGATGTCTGGTGCTCCGGCTGCTAATTCTGCACACCCCAGCACCTCCCACTCCCATGCTGGTAGAGGGAGGTGATGTCACGCCTCTCGTGTGACATCATATCGCTCTCCCATACTCCAAGCATGGGAGAGGAAGGTGGTGAGGGCAGCCCGGAGAGACAGACATCTTGTCCCCGTACTCTGTGCTGCTAATTATGTCTTTCTTTCCTAGGTGATCCCAATGTGTCAAGATTAGCAATGGACAGCACCGGGAACACGGCCAACAGTAGCAGAGGTGAGTAGTAATAGGATTTGTTATGTTTTTTTAGGTGGTTGGTTTCCTTTAAAGGCCTATTTACACCTAACAATTACCATATAAAATAAATGCACAGGATCAAATCGGCAATGACACGGTCGATGAACATTGCTTGTGACAGTACTTCATATCAGAATAATGATAATGCTGAGGATATACAGTACAGACCAAACGTTTGGACACACCTTCTCATTCAAAGAATTTTCTGTATTTTCATCACTATAAATATTGTGGATTCACACTGAAGGCATCAAAACTATGAATTAACACACATGGAATTATAAACTTATAATATACAAAAAAGTGTGAAAAAACTGAAAATATGTCTATTCTAGGTTCTTCAAAGTAGCAACCCTTTGCTTTAATTACTGCTTTTCACACTCTTGGCATTCTCTTGATGGGCTTCAAGAGGTAGTCACTATTGAAAGTGTCCCCAAGTGCAATTGGGAAAACCATCAAGCGCTACAAAGAAATTGGCTCATACCAAGAGTCACCTCTGCTGCAGAGGAGAAGTTCATCCAAGTCACGAGCCTCAGAAATCGCAGGTTAACAGCAGCTCAGATTAGAGACCAGGTCAATGCCACACAGAGGTCTAGCAGCAGACACATCTCTACCACAATTATTAAGAGGAGACTGTGTGCAGCAGCCTTCATGGTAAAGTAGATGCTAGGAAACCACTGCCAAGGACAGGCAACAAGCAGAAGAGACTTGTTGGAGCTAAAGAACACAAGGAATGGACATTAGACCCGTTGAAATCTGAGCTTTGGTCTGATGAGTCCAAATTTGAGATCGTTGGTTCCAACCACCATGTCTTTGTGCAACACAGAAAAGGCGAAGCATGGAGGAGGAGGTGTGATGGTGTGGGGGTGCGTTGCTGGTGACACTGTTGGGGATTTATTCACAATTGAAGGTATACTGAACCAGCATGGTTAACACAGCATCTTGCAGTGGCATGCTATTCCCTCCGGTTGGCGTTTAGTTGGACCATCATTTATTTTTCAACAGGACTATGACCCCAGGCTTTGTAAGGGCTATTTGACCAAGAAGGAGAGTGATGGGGTGCTACACCCCAGATGACCTGGCCTCCACAGTCACCAGACCTGAACCAAATCGAGATGGTTTGGGGTGAGATGGACCTCAGAGTGAAGGCAAAAGGGCCAACAAGTGCTATGCAACTCCTTCAAGACTGTTGGAAGACCATTTCAGGTGACTACCTCTTGAAGCTCATCAAGAGAATGCCAAGAGTTATCAAAGCAACAGTTATGAAAGCAAAAGGTGGCTACTTTGAAGAACCTAGAATATAACACATATTGTCAGATGTTTTACACTTTTTTGTTAAGTACATAATTCCACATGTGTTAATTCACAGTTTTAATGCTTTCAGTGTGAATCTACAATTTTCATAGTCATGAAAATACAGAAAACTCTTTGAATGTGAAGGTGTGTCCAAACTTTAGGTCTGTACTGTACATGCTATGCTTGCAATGATTTTGAGAGCTAATGAGAGTAAACAGAAATTGTGAAGTGGAAACAGGCCTTATCTTTTCTTTCCATAACAGCTATAATGCCCCAAAAACATGGACAAGGAAATACATGGTGGAAATTTATTAGTGTCTGACACAGAAATCCTAAGGATTCCCAGTAACTTTTCCATATATTATGGAAATGTATATTCAAAGGTAACACATCTTAAACATTGAAAAGGGAGATCCAAAGTTTTCATGAAAATATAGCCACAGAGAACCCTCCTCTCTGTTGACAGCGGTAGAGTTTCAAAACAGTGATGTCTATGGTCATCTTTCCAGACTTTAAAAGGAAGGTTGGACACAAAATTGCAGGTTTGTCATCTATAGGAAGTACTAGAGAGGCAGTTTCTCCTATAACAAATCAGATATAATTTACTTCTACAACTTTAGTGCCTGCTAACATATAATTTCAAGGTCAGAGAGAAGGTTTGCATACAAATTGGGAAAAGGGATCTACTGATTAGTAACCCAGAAACTAAAAGACAAGATAGAAAAGTGGCCAGCTATGCAGTTGGCTCAGTTGATTTGGTAAGAAATAAAGCCGAGAGACCTAAAATTGAGATGTCCAAAAAATACCATATATACTCGTGTATAAGCCGATTTTTTCAGCACAAAAAATGTGCTGAAAAACGTCCCCTCGGCTTATACACGAGTCTGTGTAAACTGTAAAAAATTATAAACTTATATACTCACCCTCCGGTGGCCCCGACGTGCAGCGCTGCTCCCCCGATGTCCGCGCCGATTGTCTTCAGGCTTCCGCGCCCGTCTTCTTTTTTCTGCTTTCTCACACTAGGCGCCGGCCGGGAGAGAGCAATGGCGGCGCCCGGCAGAACAAAGAAGACGGGGGCGGAAGCCTGAAGACAAGCGGCGCGGACATCAGGGGAGCAGCGCTGCACGTCTGGGCCACCGGAGGGTGAGTATATAAGTTTATTTTTTTTTAATGCTGGGGGCAAGCTTTACACCACTGGGGGCAAGCTTTACACCACTGGGGGCAGTGCTGTATACTACTGGGGGCAGTGCTGTATACTACTGTGGGCAAGCTGTATACTACTGGGGGCAGGCTGGGCTGGCTGTATACTATAGGGGGCTGGTTGGCTATATACGGGGGGGGGGGGGTGGGTCTGTGACCAATGCATTTCCCACCTACAGCTCATACTCGAGTCAATAGTTTTTCCCAGTTTTTGGTGGTAAAATTAGGGGTCTCGGCTTATACTCGGGTCGGCTTATACTCGAGTATATACGGTACAAAAAAACTATGACTTTCAAGATAAGTTTTCCAGAATAATCTGCTGTTCAAAAAAGGAGGTTAAAACAAATAAAATAAACTTATTCAGCATTAGCCTATAGGAAGCAAGTTATTAAAAAAAAAATTTAGTATAAGAAAAAGTAATGAAATGTCTAATGTGCAAAGCTCTGCATAGCACAGGCACAATACACACACAAACACAAGAAATGAAAAACACTTGACATCAGCCAGTTACCTCCTCAAGAGGCTTGCCATCCAACAACTCTGCATCATGAATCATTTTGCCATGCTGCTCCTCTTGAGCGTAGCTTACAGAAGCATCAGCAGCCTTATCTTCCTCTTTAGCAGCTTCATCTGTTAATACAGCGCCCACACTCCCTTTTAAGCCAGAAGCAATGATTGTGCGTGCTTGCTCTGTACCATCCACCTGATGAGCTGCGTCCCCACTTGCATGCATAGCCCCCGTTTCCTCCAAACTGATTATTCCCTGCACAACCTTCTCTTTCGTTCTGTGCTCGCTGTCCTCCTTTTCAACTACTGTACCAGTGGTCTCCCATTCTGTATTTGTTTCAATTTTCTGCAAGGAGAATGATGTATCGTTAATGACGCAAAATGTATTAATGTTAATTCAGTTTCAATTTCTCATAAAACAAAAAGCATTCATGTAATGTTCAAAAATGTACAAATCAATAAAAGCTACTACAAAGTTCTGTAGACTTTACACTTCAGAAGTGAAAGACTTATTCACACTTCTGTTATTCTGGTCAGTAGTCTGTATTAGTGACATGGGTCATTAGAAAATATTTGAACTATACATTTACATCTGTGTAGTCTCCACTGCTTGGATTTGTCGCACAATATCAGGAGCAAAAATTCTATTTCTGAAGTGTGAGTAAGGATTAATTCTAGCCCTTTTCATTTTTACATTTTGAAAGTGCCAAAAATATATATAGTCAGAAGTTAAATAAGGTACAAACTCTTCAAATTCTATGGGTAACTTATCAGGGCATAATACAAAGAGGTCTTAAAAGTAAACTACTAACTTGGGAGAACAACATCGCACAACACATTCCTGTTGAAGGGGTTTATGAAAACATTGAGCACATATGTACTGCTTCCATAGGAATTAGGAGGGTATGTAGCTGCTATGTTCTTCTAATCAAATACCCTTGATACATTTATCAGTTAGCATGTTAAATATTCAAGTTCAAGACAAAACTAAAATGGAGATGTATGTACATTACACTTCACCATATATAGTGAAGACTAAACACCAGATATCAACTGAAAAGCCCAGTGGTGGGGTGGCCCGGAGGATGATTTGCTGGATCTACATCCACAGGAGATGTGCAGCTTGAATTCAATGGGGCACATCTTTAGTCTAAAATTGTGCACCTTTTTCTCTCCTGCTTGTATATTTCCCAGATTTTCCTACATCTGGTGTAAATAAATGACATGGTGGATTCTGTTGTGTGCGGTTGTCTATCTGAAGTTGTTTTTACCTAATTTAACTACCAGATTTTTTTTTCTATTTACTATATTAAAACCATGCAAGTCAGATAAGGTTTATGTCCTTTTTCTCAATAACACTCCTGCATCTAACACTTTTGCATATGAAATAAACTTTTTCAATTTATAAACTGCAACACGGTGCAATGTAATGCTACACGATGCCATGCACTGCATCTGTAACCTGATTTAAAGAAGTTTCAGCATTCCTAATGGGCCACCAATTAAGTGAATTTATTTACGTTTTATACATGTGTGGCGCCCGTTTCTAGGATATAATAAAATAGCACTTCAGCTTGCTTGTCATATATAAGTATTTTATTTATTTCTCTATTGCTGTTCATTTTATGTTCCATTAAATGCAAACTACTTAGCAATAGAATTTCCATTACTTGGCACCAAATGGGCACGAAGCTCCATCATTTTGCCCTGCAAGCTATTCTCACTGTATATGTTTCCAGACACATTTTATCTGTAGAATTCTCAGGGTATTATCAAAATGGTTCTAAGTGTAGCAGTGATTGCCGCCAATTGTGTCAAGGCAGATAAAGAACCGCCAGTCTTATATTACCCATTCCTTCCAGTATCAACTTTTTAAAGCAGAAGCAAATTACAAGAAACATTGAATAATGAAACTAATAACACATCAAACGAGCAGCCACCTGAGCCCAGTTTTGTGAAGTAGTTGTAACCTCTCCTATGAACTCAGATGGCTTTCTTGTAGACTCTAACAAACTGTAGATATCAGAACCATCCACGAGTTTGTCACCAGAGGACTGTTTGGTCTAAACAGACAAAGAAATGAAATGTCATATTGAGAGGACAGAAACACAGAGAAGGAAATGACAGACAATAGAGAGAGACACAGATTGTAACAAAGTAGAAAATATAATTCGTTGTGAAAAAAGGAAATATAATAGAATCTTAGAGAGGGCTTTGACCAGGCTTCAAAAATCCCCAGCAGTAATTCTACCATCAAAATCAAGCACGATAAACCAGAGGCACTTACTCATAGACCCAGGCACTGTGACTGTGGTAATTGTATATTTGTTATCCATGGCCTCCTTCTAAAATCAACTTTGGGTCTACCCTAGCCCCTCTGG
Source organism: Engystomops pustulosus (assembly GCF_040894005.1). Classification (NCBI taxonomy): domain Eukaryota; kingdom Metazoa; phylum Chordata; class Amphibia; order Anura; family Leptodactylidae; genus Engystomops; species Engystomops pustulosus. Next base: position 61,232,594 of record NC_092415.1, read on the forward strand.
GATAAGGCTTTCCAAACTGTCTCATACCCCCCCACCCCCGCGCTTCCTCAGCACTCCCTCATGTAATGCCAAGGCAGCAGGGCGGAAGGTGAGTCAGTGTAACATCCTGTAAGCCAGAACACAGAGAGGCTACGGTAACGCACAGGCTCATTAGCATAATTTTAAAAGGTGATTTTAGAATGAGGGAGGCTATGTATAACAGCTCCTGGATTTAGGATTAAGTGTCTATAGTTTATCAGGATGGATTTTGATGAAAGATTTCTTTTGCATACTGTGACCATTAGAATGGATCTCTACTCAGAGCTTAAAACTTCAAGAGTGACTTTTGTTAACACAAGATCTACCTTTCTCAAAGACATGTTCACAGGAGGTAAAACCAGCTACTCAGTGTAAAGACACCACTAAACAACTTCTCAGTGTTTTGCAGCCCTGTCAGTGTAACATCACATATGTATCACTGTGATTCGGACTGTTAACTCTAGTCACACTCAAAAGTTGAAGAGGGCCTGCTGCCTACCCCGACTTATCTGTCTTAGTAAATAGATGTATTCTCAACAAAAACACAATGCTGGGGCAACTTTTTTCATTATTCTGTTTTGCAGCGTTCATCAGTCATTCCTAGTAGAAATGTAGAAAAAAAACCCTTTTATGTACAAGATGTAAAATTACCTGAAAACAGTCCAACACTTAAAAGGGTTGTGCAACTATTATAAAAATTTCGGTAGCCTCCCGGGTTTGAAAAAAAAAAAAACTTTACCAATCGCCCCAGCGTTTTCGGTGTCCTGCGCCGCGGTCTGTCAGAAACGTGCCTTGGTTTGCTTCCAGGGGCATGGAAGCCCAGCTCTGTCCACTGTCCCAGAATCTCTGCCCCAGCCCGGCTGCTAAAGTTTTATAATAGTCGGACAACCCCTTTAGTAAATGTGGCACATATCATTCCTGGTACAGAATTCTGACATAGAAAGATTGATTAATCTCCCCCAACGTGTCCATGATGAGTTCATTCATAAATCTCTCTGAGCAATAACTGAGGAAAGGCACTACACAAAAGTTGTAAGAAAAGATGGCCCAGAATTGTTATATTATACAAGTATCTACAAATAGAGATATGTTAGGAGATGGGGCAGGTCCACTTTAAATTACATTTTAATTTTTTAGATTTATCTAGGAGAATGGAGAAATTACTGCTGAAATATGAATTACAACCGGTCACAATTTCACAAGCCCGACCAGCTAGCCTCTAAAGGTTATTAAATAGAGAGAGGTAGAAGTACTTTAGTCAGAGTTTGTAAGAGATAAAAGGAAAAGAAATGACAGCATGAGTAAGAGAAAATGAAAATACATAACTATCAACATTAGCAGAATAAACATACAACACAAGGAGATCTGGGAAAGAAGAAGCCATGAAGGTTAAGGGACGTGGCAGAACCAAGGAACGAAAAAGTAGCATTCATCTCTTTTGCCTGTAAGAAATGCGGAAAAGCAGAGGGCCCTATTGAACAATCCAAATAATCCAAAACGTCTTGTTTTGGTCGTAAGAGACAAGATTTCTACTGTTGAAGAATATTTTTGCTGGTTGCCAAACCATTGGTTTCTAGAACAGGCAGTACCCGGGGAACATACAGGTTAGGTTCTGTAGGTTTCTTCTTACAGGACGTCTATCACCTAAATTAATCTCTACAAAAAACCACTTGTGCTCCGTAGAGGTTAAAATGTTATAGCAGGCACCCCTTTATTCGGGATAATAGTGGGCTTGTTTGCAATGCAAACAACTTTTATATTTATGCAAATGTAGAAGAAAGACTTTGGGGAAGGGGGGGGGCAATGTTATCAGAGCCCATCCAGCATCACGCCCCCCACAGCACTTCAGTAATGCCTTTCTGCCTTCTCCGCCCCCCCCTTCTTCTGCCCGCTACTCACTTTCATGTGCGCTGTGCCCCTCCAATACAAGGGCATCTGCCTATGAGTAGCAGGGGGCGGAGGAGGCAGAAGGAGTGGCTGAAGTTCTACAGGGGGCCCAATATTGTAAACCAGAGAGGCCCTGGTTATGTGCAGCCACATTTGTACAAATATAAAAGCTGTTTTTTTACAATACGAGTAGGCTATTACCAGTAATATAGAGATGCCTGCTATAAATATTTTAAGCTTTACAAGGTACTGGTGGTGCTTTGTAGAGGTTAATTTAGGTGTTAGATTTCCCTTAAGTTAAATCTATATGTGAATCTGAACAAGTTGGATGATAAATCTGGTGTGGTTTAAGACTGTAGATTTTTGCTTTCCACAATCTATTAGTTGGTCTTGTTTACTGCAGCAACCAAACTTTTCCCCACAGGGCCAGGCCAACTTTGTCATACTAGTCAGAAAAGTGTTTAAAAAAAGTCTAAAAGCTAGAGTCTAGTAGTTGTGACGCAAGGCATTTTAGACAATTTTTTGGCGGAAATGACACCACAATTCTGGCACAAGTAGATTGATAAATCTGCCCCATTGTCTTTCTGCATATCAGATTTTGCTGAATAGGGCCCATAGCTGTTAGATCTGAAGCATAGACATATAGAAATGGCAAGCTGCATCATTACTTGGTATTCAGTTATTCGTTTTTGTCCGGTTAGAAAGCTTTACGGTGCTTACTGAGAGTGCGCTGCTTAAAAAAAAATACTGATAAAGAAATGTTGACTGCCAAAATAAAGTTAAGCTGCAAGTGAAGAGAAGGGAGTAGTGAAGCAGGGATGTCTGGTATTCATGCTTGTGAGCATTAGGATGGGGTACAAAGTTACTGCCGCATGTTACCACCACTTTGGACGCTGACGATTCTGTGACATAGTGAGCAGTAGCAATGGTAAATGGTTGGTCTCTTGTGTATCTCCATTCAGACAGCTTCTTCTCTTTCCACCCCGGAGCCTCTGTTTTTATGACTTCATATTCAGGAACTCCTACAGTCTTCTCAGTGATTATACTTTCAATTATCTTCATTCCAGTATCCACATCCTGTACCTTTGTAAGCACATCATCCATTGGACTTGCCAGCTGAGAATCGGACTCTTTAATGGGAGTCAGAGATTCTGACACTCTCCGCTTTATGGTTAATCCCTCCTGGGTTTTCCTGCCCTTGTCGTCGCTAATGGGTTCTAAAATCTCAAACTCGCCTACAACTGGAATTCGCTTCCCAGTTTCAGAAATGTCCTTTTCTATTTGCTGAATGACTTCAAGAGAAGAAGGTTGTAACACCTTATCACCTTCTTTCCCTTTACCTGTCATGGTTACAATTTTACCAGATACAGTGTCATATGTTTTTCCTAATGCATACATTTTCTGTCTGCTTTCCTCTTCTTTTGCTCTAATTTCCATTTTCAAGGAATCCAGACTCTGCGTTCCGATAGGGCCAGTTTTAAACGTTCCAGCTGCTTTTTCACTGCTCACAGTTGTCACTTTGTAAGTCATAATGCTTTTTGTTTCACCATCAACTACCTTAGTGGGTACTTTGTCTACAATTACCCAATCCTCAGTGCCCTATGTGAGATATAAAATCTAGATTAGAATTTGTCACTCTACCATTACTTTGTTACGGAACGGCGGTATAATACGGGGGCAAATTTATCAATGGTTGTGAGGATGTTATTTTAAAGGGGGTGAGCGAGTCATTATACTCGAGCTACATCTTCTCTTTATAGTACTATATGGCAGTCATATGAACACCAAAGTGTTACACTGAAAATGGTGTCATCAAAATAAGTCTTGCAATATCATTGGGAGCTGCTTTTAACAAAAATTTTTTAACCTGTTCGTCACGCAGAACATTATGAAAAAAACAGGCACCTATATCACTTTTTGTTTGACAAATTTGTCCCCCATTATCAGAATTGACAAACTTCACTGTGCTCAGCGTCATATATGTAATAACTAAAGTGCTATATTCTTTGTCCAAGCTTCTACTGCAACACATAAGCAATGGACTAATCTTCTTTAAAACATTTTTAGCTGCCGTTTGTGGCAATCTAGAGGAAATCATGAAGACCTGATTTTCTATTTAAAGCGGAGGATTATATCTAGATTAAACGAATGAAAAATAACCTCTGGGGATGATGGGATAGTTTTCTGCATAATGATTTGATGAGAAGTAGCCACAGGGCTGGTGGCTCTTGCTTCCCGAAGTTTCTTCACTATGTCCCCTGGCTAGCGGAAGAAAAACCAATAAGAATCCAAGAATCAGAAGAATTTCAGTTTCAGTGAAAATATATATTTTTTTGTAATCAGTAAAGGAACAGTGCAGAAGAGATATACAGATGTATACTCATCACCACATATATCTCCACACACTACACAAACAATAATGATAAAAACTGATGGAACTGAACATTTATGAAAATGCAATTCATCAACATATCCATTTCCTGATGGCTACATTGTTTATACTTGTAAAATGCCGCCTTACACTCAAAGTGAACTTCTAAGATTATGTCATGTAATAAAACATCTATGCTTTTCACTAGTGTTCACTAGTATTCACTGTGACAAGTGTGTTAATTTTATAGATAATGCATATTTTACATATTGTTACTAAATAAATAAAAACCTTACCCACGGACGGTGACCAATAAATCCTAATGACTGCCCCTATCCAGAAAGTGTAGGGGTGTGTGTGTGTTACACACTATAGACCAGTGATGGCGAACCTTTTAGAGACTGAGTGCCCAAACTACAACAAAGACCCGCTTATTTATAGCAAAGTGCCAACACAGAAATTTAATTTGTGATTTATACTCCCTTCTCTGTCACAGTTTTCATTGATACCGGCACCTGAGGACACCAATAAAGCAGAAAATAGTCCCAGGTCGAGCTGTCACTTTAAAATAGCTCTGTGCACAGCAAGTCCTGGGCTGTCTGGGACTGCAGGAAGATACCTGAAGTCATCTCTGGTGATGGCCTGAGTGCCCACAGAAAGGGCTCTGAGTGCCACCTCTGGCACCCGTGCCATAGGTTCGCCATCACTGCTATAGACCCTAATCAGGACAATATACAGTGACTGAGCCCTTTCTATGTGACACCCTCAATGATTTCATAACAAAATGTATGGGATAACGGAGACAACTTCAGCAATGTCTTCTATAAATGTATGGCACTGACAAAGCCCTGCTTCTACAATATCTCCAACCTGAAAATAAAAGCAGCAGAACATATCCAGTAATAATAAAATATTAACATTTTTCCACTATAAGATTTTTTTTGTAATTATTTACCTGAGATTCTAACATTGAATAACTTGTCCTCTCCAAAGAAACACGTCTTTCTAATTCTTCTTTTTCTTCTTTGGTCTGCTATGAAAGAGAGATTAAATTACCACTGATATCACTTATTCTTTCTATTCATATATCCAGAAAAAAGAAGAGTAATTACCCATCTCATTAACTGCAGGTCAGAGTCTGTGCTAAACTGCAGAAAAGCACTTGGGTATTTAACCTTGTAAAACACTGAATATTCAGGCTGGGAAGATGTACATGAATGCCCTCTATTCTACAGAACAGTGACTGGTTACCACATCCAGTGCATGACCTAGCAGGGATTCCAGGGATTTATCCTTCCGTAATGTACTAAAGGTCACAGTTCTGCTATAGTGGTATTCAACCTGTACCCCTGGAAAAAGGAAAATCTATCTAGCTAAATATATGTACGATTTTGAGGGAAAAAAAAGTATACCCTCTTTTATTAAAGAGGACCTGTCACCTACATTTTTGGCAATAGGAGCTGCTTACTAAAGTAAGCAGCTCCTAGTGCTTGATCAAACGCTGCAGTGTTATAGTGATAGCGTTACCGGAAACCTCCGGTAACGCTATCAAACACTGCGGCGGGGTACAGTGTAATCATCGGACCGCTCGCAAAGCTGTCCGACGTATTCATGAGGGGGCGGTCCGAGGCGCTGCCTCTTCCCCGGGCCGCCCCGCTAGCTCCATAGGCCGGCAGTGACTGCCAACCCTGCCCCCTCATGAATACGTCGTACACTGTACCCCGCCGCAGTGTTTCATAGCGTTACCGGAGGTTTCCGGTAATGCTATCACTCTAACACTGCGGCGTTTGATCAAGCACTAGGAGCTGCTTACTTTAGTAAGCAGCTCCTAGTGCCGATAAATTGGGTGACAGGTCCTCTTTAAAGGCACTGAAAGGTCTTAAAATTAGGTAACAGCACAAAACATATTTTACTATTTTCACTATGTATATAAGGGATGTTCTGATCTCATCCTTCTACAATTGAAATAAAAATAGACTTATATCTGCCACATTTAAGTGTTCAGATTTGCAGAAATACAGGTGAATTAAGAATTCCGACATAGTGTAGCAGAATAAGCAGAACCGGAGGCAGAGAATGGGGGACTACATGCCTCTCTGCTGCTTTGTGATGCTGAACTCTAGCATATGCTTGTCTAATGAGAAGTGTCCAATAACCATAAATGAAGCACAGGATAAAATCATCTCTGTGCTCCATTGACTTCTATAGGACTTTTGTCATGGCTCACAGGAGTAGCCAATGCTGGAAGCCTGCGTCACCTATCTGCTACTTACCATCTTAAGTCCAATACATTATATTATTATTATTCTGCATTTTGACCCAGTTTCTGTTAAACAATGAAACAATCGGTTCTGATGCATGTTATTTTTCATCTGAGATTGTATTTACAAGATTTCAAGACCATCTAAGTATGGGTTTTAATATTTATTTACTTTATAGAAAATATTTGAGAACATTTACTGAGTGGGAGCAGAAGGGGATTCAGGGACTAAAGGTTGGCTTCGACAAAGAAAATATAGTACAAAGTTTCCATATGTTCAAATGTACAACGATGGTCTGCAAAGCCATTGTAAGATAGTCACATTTCTTAGAATGTTTCTCCCCATATTGTGACCCTGGCTGCTTAAATACACCTTGCTCCGCTCACCTCTTCAGGCACAAGTGGTTCAATCATAGGAGCTTCTTCCTGTCTTACAGCAAGTCGGACCGGAGAAGTGGACAGCCGTTTCTCCCACTCACTGCCGGCTGTGGTTTCTGTTGCAGTTTCCAAAAAAGTCCTTTTCAGCTCACTAATGTTCGTCTGATGTTTCATTAATTCTTCCTGATTTTTATCAAACTCCTAAAAAAGATTAAAAAAAACAACAAAAAGATAGATATATAAAAGTACAATTCTACATCCTTATGGCTGAAAAGACAAGTAACAGAAACTTTAATGACAAGTCTTCTTTTCCATAGTTATATAAATACATAAAAAAGAGGACATATGTTTTAGTTGCTTGCTTTTTCAGCCATCAAAGAATTTGGATGTTCGATAGGTTAGTATCCAGATTACCGGAGAGAATTAGCTGTCACTACTGCCACAAAGCTACAACACAATCTGGTGAAGAGTGAGAGTTGGAGGGAGGTTACCATAGTGAGGTGTGATAAGTATACGTGAATACTAATAGAGTAACACCAAAATAAAAAAGCTACACCTTTATTTCTAAAATCCAAATTATAAATAGAAAAATACAACCGCACACTGTTTAGGCATTAAAAGAAATAACACTGAATATTCCACTTGGTTTACTAGGAGGTGGGGGGCACTCAGTCCATGCCAATAATCCAACACACAGGAGCATGCAGTGGTATGTACCAATACCAACCTCTAACATAAGATTACTATGTTTGACATAAACATTTTCACCCTTTATGCGCTTAATGAGACTATTCTGAAAAAGTGAAGAGAGGGAACATTAAGAAACACACGAAACGTTGGACACTGATGATTTTGCACTCATGTTCCACAGATACCAGACAGGCACTAAACGACATAAAAAAGTCAGAGATCTGCAATTCTAAAGATTTTTTTTACCTGAGTTTTTACATCTGCATCTTCTTCTTGATCCGACTGATAGCATTGTAAAATATCAAACAATAAAGTGTGTTGGTAACTTTGTATTTTTTTGGATAATAACCATTAATAGCAGAGAATCTAAGGCTCAGGAGTACTCCAGGGTTGTGTTTTCCCTCCACACAACAAAGACCTGGGTTGTCTTCTCCTTCCAAGAATTCAATACATTAAAATAGATTTACATTTCAGAAAAGACTGCCTTACTTCCATTCACATCATCAGCTGCTTAATTAGATCTATTATTATATAACTTCTGAGTAGTATTTGTCACTTTTAGTGATTTTGGTGAAATGTAAGAAAAGATCATGTGTATGATACATTCAATAATGGCTTTTAGCCTAAGTTAGTTACAGATAGACATGGAATCAAGTATTGGTTAAGATTCAGCTTAAAACAATAGAAAACAAAAGTCTTAAAAACAACAATACTAGATAAATGACAATAAAATACTAGTGACTATCAATACCTTGATTAATCACAGAATATATATAGTTTTCATACATCGTTTTAGCAATAAGACTTTGGTTTTTAACAGTTTAGCGTTGTATTTCCACTAGGTGGCACCATTGAGCAGACTTCTGTCAATTTCATTACAGCTAAATAATTAAATGGCAAATTGTCCAAACTGATTATCAGATGATTTACAAATTATTATTCCTGACCTTTACACTGCTTGAATTAACCCATTCACATGTGCGCTGGAAATTCCACAAAACAAAAAAAGGTTTGGAGTAAGGGCATGCTGAACATAAGCTTCTAACAACATGACTAACTTCTGTGATGTAGAAACATGGCCCTGCTGAACTCTATATGCCTCATATTTCCTGTATATGTTTTTAAATTTTAAAAAACTCTGAATCGGGAAAACAGTGCAAACTTCCATTAGACAACATATTATAGTAGTATGTATGAAATATGTTGTTGCTCAGAGCACCAACACATGGGGCATGGACTCCTTACTGCTCTGCAGGGACTCTGTATGGCTCTGCAAAATGCCCAAAAGATTTGCCAAGTTTTACTATGGCCTTAATAAACTGTGTCCTACTGTGAGAAATAAAATTCTCTGTATTAAGGTCAATGATGTTCTCAAGAAGGACACGATTAAGATGCAGGGTGCTTTATCTATAAGGCCATTTGTTTAGTTGGCACGTCACGCAGGAGATCCCCGATTCCCTTTAATTACACAAGATACACAATCCTGCTGCACCCTCAGATATGGTGGGAGAGAGTATAAAGTATAAGGATTGGGGGATAGGAGGATTGGCATGGAGAGTTAAGGGGGTATTTTTGACCAATTTATAGACTGTTGAGTTTATAGACTGGGTTGTATATATTAATTGTAAAAATGGTTAAAATCACAAGCACATAAAAAAAGAGAATCATGTTATAGAGCAGCTAAATCTGAACTGACTCATATAGGGTCTCATGGAAAAAAGGATAAGTGAAGGGTATTTAATCTATTCTGGCCTTAAGAGTCAAGTGGGTGGTCCTCATTAGGTACTGGTGGCTACCTCAAGTGTGCTGCATTCAGAAGTGTGTAATGTATTGGCCAAGATGCCACAAAGGACTTCAAAGCACTTCTGTTCCAAAAAGAACTGATATGACCATGTGATAGACCAAGGGGGCACTACAGTACAGAATGTGCTTTTAAAGGCAACTCTGCATCACATTATAAAGAACCATCACAAAAATCTCTTCAATCAGTGGTCAGTCTGGTGACGGGGCACCTTTAAAAAGCTTTGGCCTTCTATTTGTCCCTGTAGAATACAACATGGGCATATAGTATGTGTCTAACATGTGGACGCAGATCATGTATATCTATTGAACATGGTGAGCTTTGAGTAGCTGTCGCCACCATCTTAAATTTGCACATGTACCAACACTATAGAATAAAAAAATGATTTTAGATAGAAGGAACATAACAATATCAGAGACATTTGCTCGGCAGGACAGAAGCTTGTAACGTGCTGACAGAATGGGGTCTCTGTGTAGATTACACGAACACTGAGAGCAACATCACATAAGGGAATACACTCGGCATTTTACACACCTCAGTGGCAGTGGTTTCACCATCAGCTGCTGTATCCGTCTGTTCACTGTCAGTCTATTTAGTTTCACAAGATATGGATTCCAAAATGGAAGCGGAAACAGAGAATAAATCCATGTTGTGAAAAGGTAATGGTGTTTCCCTCAAAACCATTTGGCATTTGTTAAAAAAAATGTAAGAAATAAAACAGTAGCCAAAACCAGTAAAAAGAAAAAAAAATGAAAGAGAAAAGCAAACAATACAAACAGAACAGATTCTGAGGAATACGCAAGGCATATACATTCTGTGAGATAATTCATGGTTCTGGGTACATTACTATATGTTGGGTCTATGTATAATAATCTGATATTCCTCATGTAATATTAATCTGTTCTCAATGACGTCTCTATTTTTTTGGTGTAAAATACTTGGATGAGACTACTATAACAGCCTCCTGACTTTCAGTTCCTCATTTGTAATTGCGGATTTGTGTCTAGCTGCCTGATCTGTCTGCATTACCAAAATGGCAAAATAAAAATAAATCTATTAAAGAAAAATGGGAACCCGCTAAAGTGCCATTCTCTGCACTGCAAAATGTCATAAATTGTTCTATTACCGGTGATTGGTCACAATAATGTGCAGATGACTTAAAGAGTTGTGGACATCAATCGCATCTCTGCCATTCTCTTCTATTATCTTTCTAGGCTCTGCTCACCACGCAGAAACTGCTCTGGGATTGCAAAATGATTTACACAATACTTTTGGCTGTGACAATGTATATAGCCAAATGTAATGCAGACATGTCAGACACAGAACATGCAGTATGTAATACACAATGAATAAGGATCAGGCACAAGTGATTTTTAGGCAGATACTAAACTGTCCCATTAGAAAATAAGAATTCCTTTCTATTACTACCATATAGCTAACTTCAATGTCCTACTGTGCTATTATATACATTTTCCTAATAACTGGGTCTATAATATCAGGCCTGACAATCAGATCTTAATCTGGCTTTGCCTACAGACATTTTCCAGGAAATTTTAATAACGTTCATACCATGAAGAAATAAAGCCTAATCTATATTCTGACATCACCCTCTGTACGCCAACCTGACTGTATAGTATAAAGGTAAACAGAATAATGTATTGGTGAACTGTAAGATCAGCAAAAGCCCAATATACTCTCAACTGAATCATCCAGAGATGGGGAGATTAAGGAAAGTCTAATTTTAGTAGATGCTTCTGAGGCCATCAATGTTTTTCAAACTGTCCACTTCCTCGACTTGTCTGTGGCAGTGGATGGAGATGGCTGGGCTGTGGAGCTCCATGGTGGATGGTCGTCCTGCTACTCAAACCATCAGTTTAAACATGATCTCTGTTATCTGAAGAGCTGGGGGTCTTGTTGTTATGATCTGTGGCGGTCCCAGAAGTCAGACGCTCACTAATGAGCTAGTTATATAACTTATATAATTGGGACAACATCTTTAAAGTTTGTTATATATATGACTATCATCCCTTCATAAGAATATTGTTATTGATAATAAATAAAATAAGAATTCAAAATTTTATTTTTTTTGTGTAACAACCACTATTAATATACGAGAACAACATGTATTAAGAAATTGTGCCTAACCCTTGTAGCCTATAGACAAAACTTCCAAATAGTAGCAAGCAGACATAAATGAGGCTCTGAAAGTTGGACCAGTATGGTAGCATTATAGCACCGTTTAAGACTAACACTGAACACAAAGTAAGATGTGTTCTATGCCGAGGTACACACCTCATCATCTGAACTGTCACTCAGGTCATTGTCAAGAGAGGCACTCAAGGAGACCGCCTTGGGCTCCAGGTAGCAGAGGCACATAGCCAAAGGAAACGAGAGCGTGAGGGCGTATGGCACAGAGAAAGAGGCGGAGAGCAGAAAGAAAAAGATAAAGAGGAAGCATGGGACGAGAGAAGGAGATCGGATTGGAAGATAATGTTGCAAACTTTCAGGCAGGAAATTGGCTTCAGAGATATTAGGGAAAGAAAGGTAGCCATCATCATCCAAAAGAGAAGGGAATGAATCTGGTAGATGCAAGGAGAAGGAAAACAGTGTCCCGCCTTTGCCAGCTTGCTGCTTATAGCTAATGGCCAACTCATCTTCGTTGGGGTACAGCACTGCTTTCTGCTCAGAGTCCCACTCAGTCTCACCAGACATCTGAGCTGTGTCTGCACCCGGCCTACATGCCACTGATTTACCAGCATTCTCCTTACATCTCCTACGTAAAATGGTTGAAGATGCGGAGGGGCTAGATGATGGATGTGGAGGGGAGTGAAATGTGTCATCTGCAAAACAAGATGGCTGAAGGCAGAGAGCGGCAAACAAGGTGTAAGATCAAAAGGACAAAAAGAAAACTGTGATTAGTTAAATGGCATTCAGCACAGAATTTAATAAAAAGCATAACAATTCTTTAGATCTACTAGTGGATATGCAATCATGCTACACAATTTATCACTTCACATTGTTCATCATTATTTAGTAGGATTCATAATATAGTAACATCATCTGGAGAATAATTTTTATAGGAGTCATACAAAAAAATCATTTTTTCCCCCAAGCTAGATTTGCTCTGCATAGATATATTGATGACATGACAAAGCATGCCACATATATATATACAGTATAATGCAATGGCAGTCAACCAATGAAATACAGTTTTGGGGGATATATGGGTATAGACTAACTGTTTATGTTTAATATGAACAATCACTCTTGTGCAATAAGCACCGCTATGGGACAAACTTGGCTCCTAAAGAGAACCTGTCATACAAATGAACCCACCCAAATTAAAGAATTCAAAAAACGAAGCGAGTGATTTAACACTAAGCAAGTCCTCAAGATTAATTTTTACTTGCATTGCCTCCTTGTTTCTGATTGACAGGTCTGGATTGATATTCTGCTCTATGGAACATTGAGAGCGCTGTTACATCATTGGGCACCTAAAGTCATGTGACCAGGATTATGTCATCTTAAATCCTATTACATTTGCGACGTTAACCACATGTATATATATGATCACATCAGCCTCCATGGAATTCTACTTCTCCTCATCCACCATGGAGTCATGCTGTTATTTTATGTGATCAAATACATACATACAGGATTTTGCAAAATGTGACAGGACCTTAGATGAGGTCCTCCTGGTCACATGACTTTAAGTACCCAATGATGTAATAGAGGTCACTCTCAATGTTCCATAAAGCAGAATATTATAGCTCTTAGACCTGTCAAGCAGAAACAGGGAGGCAGGGCAATGCATTGCAAGTAAAATTAATATGCATGACTCACTTAGTGTGAATGTTTCATATTAGGTGAGTTGCATATACGTTTAGAAAACTGATTTTTTAACATTGAAGCCATGGAAACAATTTAGGGATAATGGCAATTCTTTTTAATCATATTTTTTAATGAATTCATTACTTTGGGTGGGTTAATTTGCATGACAGGTTCCCTTTAAGAACATAAAACTGGATTACACTTTCACAAAAATCATCACACAAATAAAAATACCCAGATAACTGCACATAATAAAAGCATTTATCAAATGAGGTAAGAGGTGAGAGTTTGTTTTGGACAAGGAAAGAAGTATTTTTTTACAGACACAGCACCATCTCTCTCTATGAGCTTAGTATATGTCTAATACTACATTACATCTGCACTCCACTGAATAGAGGTAAGCTGCAATACCAGATACCAGATATAGACATGGCAACTAATCAGAGCTCTGCTTTCATTTTTATACAGAAGTTTATAAAATTAAATCCAACATCTGATTGGTTGCCACAAGAAACTAGAACAGTTTTGCTATTCGACGCTTCTGATAAATCTCCCCCAATATCCAGAAAACAAGAAATCCTTCTCTAATCTTTGCTGTGTTGACAGTGCCCCCTCGCTACAGAGGAGTGCATGCCGCAGCTAGCTGCTGTAGCAGGGGTGCTCTGTTAACGTGATGTATGACAGCTGAGTCTTGGTATAACAACAGAGGCCACCATTGAGGTGCAGCAATGTGCTACACCGGAGCTCCGGAGAGAGGTAACAATTGAGAGTTAATTTATTTAGCCTCCCTGGAGCCCACTGTATAAAAATTATAAAACCGGTAAACCCCTTTAATATTTCTTAAAGGGGTTCCCATTTCAGCAAATAAATGTTATTGTTTGTATAATGAAAAGTTATACAATTTCCCATATACAGGCGGTCCCCTACTTAAGAACACCTGACTTACATACGACCCCTAGTTACAAACGGACCTCTGGATTTTAGTAATTTGCTGTACTTTAGTCCTAGGCTACAATAAACAGCTTTAACAGTTATCACAGGTGTCTGTAATTAATATGTATTGTTTATCCTTGTTCTTATGACAACCCAACATTTTTAAAATCCAATTGTCACAGTGACCAAAAAAAGTTTGACTGGGGTTACAATAATAAAGTATACGGTTCCGACTTACATACAAACTCAACTTAAGAACAAAACTACAGACCCTATCTTGTACGTAACCCGGGGACTGCCTGTACTTTCTGTATCAATTTCTCATGGGTTACTAGATCTCTGCTTGCTGTCATTCTATAGAAAGATTCTATGTTTACTTTCAGTGGATATAAATCTGACCATTGTCACACAGGTGTAGGGATCGCTATAACTCACAGCTCTGGTTATTCTCTATGATACTAATGAGCCGGGCACCAGTGTGAACATAATCAGATATATGTCAGGGGAAGTAAACATAGCAGCTTCTTATAGAAGGACAGCAAGGCGAGATCTAGAAAACCGTGTGGAATTAATAGAGAAAGTATATTGGAATCATTTATAATTTTTCATCATGCAAACAGTAACATTAATTTGCTGAAATGTGAATCATAAGGGATACGGAGTTAAGTAATGATTATTTGTTTTTCAGTTTGCTGTCAGGGCACGCTAAAGAGCCACAGTTTGCAGATGACTGGTTTACAGCATATAAATGAGTAAAATCTAGTATAGTGCAAATTAAAGATAAGTCATGGATTTATTACACAGGCTTATATAAGCCAACAGGATAGTAAACAAGTCTGAATCTGAATTTTAAAAGGTTGAGTGCTTTTTTGCAAAAAAAAAAAAAAAAAATATATATACAAAATTAATTTATATGTTTCCTTTAAATTATGTAGCTTCATCATTTGGTGGATGCAGTCAAACTGGAACTATGTAGACAAAGACTTATAGAATGCACGGCTATGTGCTTAGGTTTTACTGCTCTTGCTGATGTTCGGCTAGTGTTCTGTATGTGAAGTGCTATCACTGCTGATGGGTTAACAGAGGTGATATAAGACAGCTCAAGGTAAAGTATCAGAGGTGCAAGGAGGAATATTAACTATTCTCTCCTCACAATAACACTCAGTAAAAGCAGAACACTAATGAATACACTGACTGAAGATCAATGGGCAATCTGTTACGAGTTGGTTTACAGTGATAATGTCTTTGTGACTAGTAGGGAAATTATGTCAAGCAGCGAGAGGCATTCTGTTCCTCTTAGAGGCCTTTTTCTGTTTTATCTCAAACTTGTTCGCCTTTTTCATACAGCGTACACCAGGAAGATGAGCATTTACAACAAATGTCTAATCTCAAAAAAGTAATTGCAGACTACAAAATATGTTAGTCAAAATATAACATTTCTGGATGGAGGAGGTACTAACAAAGTAAAAACTATTCCAAATATTTACAACATAACATATAGTCCCTTCCAAAAACAGCACCACATTTCTCCATGGCTTGTGTCTGGTTGTGTGTAGCACTGATAACACACATAGACAACACTCAGTGTTTTATGTTATTTTGTTCAAACCTAGGGAAGGGAATCCATCATCAGTTTTGAGCATAATAAAATGCAGACAGTGCTAGGTATAGGCAATAGAGTGTAACTATAACTTTGTCTGTGTAGCAAGTAGCAACAGGACTGTTTGCAAGAGCTCTGGAAAGGTATTGCAGCCTGAAGAGCTTTCTGCTCTTTGCCAAGAACTGTTCCACGGCCCCTCCCCTTTGACTGCTATAAGTATCCAACCAAAATCCTGATACAGCTAGTTGATAGAGGGGAGTGTGTGTTGAGCAACACAGCGCAGAGAGAAGGCTCTTCAGGCTGAAAGACCCTTGCAGTGCTGCAGAGCTGCGTCATAACTCCATTTTACACAGTCCTTACTACTACTGACAACACTCATAAAGGTAGAATTACACAGATCTCCAAGACTGGTACCAAACACTGGCTGTACCTATAAATACCACATCCTCAACATAATGCTACATCATGGGGTCAATCCCACCTTATGTCAAAAATGAAGAACTACTTCAAAACAAACCTATTAACATAAGAAAAAAAAACCCGGGTCTACTCCAGGTTTTTTCTTATGGTAACTGGCTGCACCTTTGTTTTGTCAAAACTGCTGACATTCCCTTAAATGTCTCCCTGGCAAAAAAAAAAAATTGCAAATCCGATGATATAAGCTTTGGCAATATTGTGAAAACACATCAGGAACAATATAATTTACCTTAGTATCATGACGTATTGTAGTAATAGTGGTGACAACTTCAACTTTCTTTTGTTTATCTTCCTCTTCCTTCTCCACTTTTTTCTCTTCCTCCACTTTTTTTTCAGGGGTTACCGATGCAATCAGGTTGGTTTGGGATGCACCCTTTGTGGTGATGTATGGGCCGGTGCCCACCTCTGTGGCAGACACAGAATCCTTCATATACAAGTCATGGTTTTCATTCACTGATGCTAAAAGCAAATGTGATATTTGGGAAAAAAAATAACTGAGTATGGGATGATCTATTTAATGCAAGCAAGCAAAAGAAAAAAAGCTGATTATGTGCTGACTGGGCTATATGACAGACCCCTCCCCATCATTAATGTTATTATATGTGAAGATTGTCTATATCTTTATTTTATTGTATGAATGTAACCAGATTATGATCATATCTACATTATACATCATTCATATTAAGAGAAAAGCTGCAGATCTGTTGATGAGGAGGTGGAAAGAAACCAAATTAAATACAAACCAAATCAAATACAAAAAACAAACCAAATCAAATATAAAATACACCAACAGATCATTTATAAGCGGCACGAAAAAGTAACGCTACATGATCATCTAGCCCTCCTTTTTCATGCCGCTTGTACATGTTCTGTTGGTGTATTTTATATATGATCTCATTTTATGTTAAACATTCAGTCTGTAAATGAGTGTTAAGGTAAAGCTCTTCCATACTGATATTTCAATTTTAAAGTATATTTATTGTATTACCGAGCCCTGGCAATCACATGAGCGGATGTAGTCACGGATCCTAGAATCCCATATCTTCTAGTGTTTGTATATATAGGGAATATGAATGGGGTTTTAAATGTATTGCCCAATGAAGGTCCAAGATCTGGACTGAAATGCCTATTTTTATAAACTGGAACCTGTCAGAATAAATTGTATTGGGCAAGAGAGTTCCTGGAGCGACAAAGCTTCACAGAAATACTTTCAGTTGTATTTGGTGTGCATTCATCCACCGGTCCTGGAACGCGGCGGATGTGAGAATATGTGATCGGCTGCCAGTATTTATATTACATGCACTAACACTAGTGAGAGTCCATTTACACTTTTGAGAGGAAATATATTTTTTATTGCTGCAATACACTAGAAGAGCACCCCCATTTTTTTGTCTTTATCTATTGTATCTATACTCTTGGAGGGTTAAAGGCAACCTGTCACCAGGGAGCTAATTTTCACTAAAGACAGGTTCTAGATGCCCATCACACCCTCAGTGCAAATCTGCCTTTCTGCCTTTTCTAAGCATTACATCATAATTGAGTGGTATAACTTACTTTGCACGCTGACAGAATCCTCTGTTAAGTCACAGGGGTTGGGCTTTGGTTTGGATGCCTTTAAAAAAACAGACTGCAACATCTTTGTGCTCCTGTACAGCTCCCCCCCCCCCCCTCACTGGGGTCAGCAGAAATGTATCCAAAGCAAAGCCAACCCCTGGGTCTACACAGGGTGCAAGGTGAGTTATAACACACAATTATATTGAAATGCAAATGCTTAGAAAAGGCAGAGAGGTAAATTTGCACTGCAGCTGTGATGGGCTTCTGTAACCTGTCTTTAGTGAAAATGAGGTCCCTGGTGACAGGTTCCCATTAAATTGGACCTTTCACCACCTCACTTATATGGAGATTAGCATGCCATTCTGTAGGGGCTGCAACATAAATTCACGGGCACTTTGAATTTTCCTTCTAGCCCCCACGGTTGCAGAGTTATTAGTCCCGAGATGTGACCATTATAATCTGTGTTTGGTCAGAGAGGAGGAGCTGGGTCTGGAGCTGGGGGCGTGTCTTATGCTAATCTTCTCTCACAATGTCAGTGGGGAGATGTAATTTCTCTATGTGTATCTAAAGACCTCATAAATGTGACGCAAACGCTGCGTAAGCCTAAACATGACATAAACGTGTAAAAGTAAACATAATTCAAACGCCACATAAGAGTAAACGTGACACAAACGGGCAGTAAGTGTAAACGTGATGCAAATGCCGCGTAAATGCAACCGCATGCAAAACTGACAAAGCATTGTGATTATGTTAACACAATGTCAAGAGAATATTAGCAGAATGTGTGTGAACACAGCTATTAGATGAACATAGAAAAAACTCACAGATCAATATTCATAATAGCTTCTCTGACATTGCCTGCCTCTGATTGGACAGTATAAGAGAAGATTAGAATAACACACGCCTCCAGATCCAGCCCCAGCTCCTCCTCAACTGCAAATTGTAACCAGGCAAAATCATCATTTGTAGTAGGCTAGACCTGAATATTCTACTTTTGTGGAAGGAGTAAAGCTCTCGGGCCACAGACAGTTTACAGGTAGATCTTTTGTCTTGATACAACCCTAGGTGCACCACAAACTGTCAATCTATTCGCTGTAGTTGACATTTGTACTATTGTCTTGTGTTGCATCTTTAGCACCACAAGATCCCCCTTCCTCGACCAGTGTGAGGGGATCGACCCCTATATGGAGTGACTTGCCTGATGCTCCTATTCTTCTTGGTACCTTTTTCTGTACTCCTTTAAACTCTTGTAAACTATGTTCTGTATTCTCAATCTAAATTTTGTCTTAAATGTGTCCTACTAAGAAGTTTGTTCCTTAGGACTTTTTTTTAAAATTATAACTCTATACATCGCAGTTGCTGCAATTTAGAGTTATAAAAAATATGCTAATTTAGACTCGGGTGCTCTGGCTACATCACCAGCGTGCCTCGTCTTTTAATTTATCCACTCCACCTGTTCTAATACAATTCCTGCCTGCCACTGGCTCTATGCACTGTGGATGGGAGGGACTGGGCAGGACTTGTATTGGAATGGGGGGTGTGAAGAAATTAAAAGAGGAGGTGTTCTGATGCGCTTTGGTGACATAGCAGGAGCGCCCCAGAACAGCTAGCATAATTTTAATAACTCTATATTGCTGCAATCGCGTATAGATTAATAATAAAAGAAGTTCTGAGGAAGTCCTTAGTAGGACAGGTCCAGCATCAGTGTAGATGGAATCTCCAATAAAGATGTGAACATAGTTTTACATTGCAGCCCATTGAAATAGAATGTGGTGTATATGTATCATTCTTCCATAACAGTTCTTCCCTGTCTGATCTGTCAAAGCAAGTATTTCTAAGATCCTTTAAGCTCTCTAGTTTGGGATGTCGGGCCTTTATGGATATGGTGCCAATTTGCATCACATCCTGTAGATACTCAATATGGTTTAAATCCGGATTAGTATTATAAGACTTTTACAGTTTCCTGGAGGGATGGTCTTGGTCAGCAAGAATGTTTCGGTTTTCTTGAACATGCCTATCCAAATCTATCATACTCGCATACTTCCTTAATGACCCTGCTTCCAAGACTTAAAGGGGTTTTCCCAGGAAAGAAAATTCTCACATCATAATCCTCTAATGATTTTAACACAATAAAGATTAATTTAACCTCTTACAAATTTACTCAGTTTTATTGATGTTTTAGCTCCTATCACTTTCTATGTTTCTCAGTGTAATATCCCAGGGTGTGGGCGGGGCCTCTCTAAGCAGACACATTACTGTATTATCCATCTAGTTCTGTGGGGTGACAATGTGGTTACATTATCAGAGTACAAGGTGTATATGCACTTTCATCCGGCTTCTGACGTTGTACTAACGCACTGACACATAAAAGGAGAGATGAGACAGATCAGAGATGCATGAGATGATTACACAGAAGCTGATAGACACAGGCTGACAGACCATTACAGTGTTACACTGTAAGCTCTGCTACATCTCACAGAGATGTGCCTCAGCCTGCCTCCCCCTTCCTCTGGATATCTTGTAGCTCGTAGTTTGCAGCCGCTCCCTCTGCTCACCATGTGCTGGCAGGATGTGATTGGTGAGAATCTCCAAGCTCCGGGCAGGGTGTGTGGCTACAGCCACACAACAGAGAGAGACAGAAAGAAATCTCATCTGCACGATCTCATGCATAAATCTAAGATGGCCACCTCCCGACCCTAAGTCAGAAGTTACTGGTTCATGTCTAGGGGGAACTGAAATTGTGTACAGCGGGACCTATAGAGACAGGTTGGACTTATGTCTGTGAAATTATGTATTTAACAGTGAATTAGAATGTGTTATTTTGTTATGCTGAGTACATATAAGAAACTTGTCTTTGTGGGAATACCCCTTTAAAGTAAACAGAATCATGCATGATAAACCAGGGATAGTTAATCTGTGACTATGGTAATCTTCTTTTGTTTGTTATCCATGGCCTCCTTCCTTCTAAAAGCAACTTTAAAAATTATACTAACAAGCTAGAAGGGCTCTGGGGCATGTTACCAGAGTGCTCTGTCTTCTCAGGCTCTTACACTGAGCAGGAGCACTCTCCCTCCTACTGTATGCTGAAACTTTCTCTCATGCAGTGAGATGACATCGGGTAGAGTGAAGACGGATGTGCGGAGGGGGAGCAGGGGAGACTCTATAACAGCTCATGAAGCTGCAGCACAGAGGTTACAACCACATAGCTCTACTGGTTCATCAGCATGATTCTGATTTTAGATAGAAGAAGGCCATGGATAACAAATACATGAAGATTATCGCAGTCACTGTGCCTGGATCCATGAGTAAGTGTCCCAGGTCTATCATGCTTGCTTTTGATGGTAGAATTACTTTAACACTCACTCCAAAAACCGACTGGCAATTTGCTGCCTTTTCACAATACCTTCAGTGTTTTAAGAGGCCATCAGTGTATAAAAGCGAAGTTGTGAGAGTCAGCAATGTTCTACTAAATGGAGTCCTAGGGGCTTTTTGTTCCAATATGTTTATATTGAAGAGAAGTGGGTGATTTTAAACCGTATCTCAGTTTTATAAGAAAAAAAAATGTAAATTCAATGAAAATATAAAAGAATGCAGGAAATGTAGTTATTTTTTATAGAAACCTCCTAATAAAAACACTGTAAAAGCATTTCTATTGAAGCTTCCTGTCCATTTAATTTACAATTGCTAAATTGTGATTAGTTCATATGACATTTCTGCTTCTAATGCTTTTATTTCCCAAGCAGGTCCTGGTCTGCTTACTAGTCATCGACATGTGTACAGGCGGCCCCCTACTTAAGAACACCTGATTACCATACGACCCCTAGTTACAAACTGACCTCTGGATTTTAGTAATTTGCTGTACTTTAGTCCTAGGCTACAATAATCAGCTGTAACAGGTATAAAAGGTGTCTGTAATTAAGATTTATTGTTAATCCTGGTTCTTATGACAACCCAACATTTTTAAAATCCAATTGTCACAGAGACCAAAAAAATTTTGACTGGGGTTACAATAATAAAGTATACGGTTCCGACTTATATACAAACTCAACTTAAGAACAAACATACAGAACCTATTTTGTATGTAAACCGGGGACTGCCTGTATTTATATCACATATGTCTATGATAAGGAAGCACATTGTGGCATTGTCTTCAGTATCTTCATTATTACGGCAAGCTCTGATAAGCTATTACCATGTGTCTCTATAGTGTCTTCTGTATCAGAGTACTGTATGCTGGTTCTTATCACAGCATGAAAAAATACAAACCTGAATCCTCCAATATCATGTGCAAGTACATTTTACTTCACACAGACCTAAATAAAATCTGTTGTAGACTTCAACTCACATTTAGGTGATAATTTACTTTGGCAGCTTTTTTATTATTGGGTGATAAAAAGGACATTTGGAGAGTTCTGGTATACATGAGCAGTAGAAAATGACAAGCATAAATGCTGCCTTTTAAAGGGGATTTCACTTTTAGAGATAGTCCTTTGTTTTTTTAGCATACACACACACACACCAAGCAGTATGAATTTTGATGTTCATTATCACGAAAAACTTCACCTAATTCATCTGCCATATACATACAATTGTAAGTTATTGAAAAAATGTACCTGTGTGAAGATAATTTTCTTTTAATGTAGCCACGTTGTTCCATAGAAACGAGATAGTTGTCATTGGATACGACCACTACTGCACCAGGGATGAGATTTTGAGCCCTGTCTGACCACCTGGATTCAGTGTTCATTACCACAGGACGGCTGTGGGACATGCAGTAACTCCCGGTTATTTCACATGCAAAAATAATTAGCTTCTTTGTGCAATTGCTCCAGCAGTGGTCGCCGTATCCAAGGAAAACTGTCCTCCTTTTCTAAGGGACAACATGGCTACATTTATGGGACATTTTCTTTAATAACATACAATTGAAGAAATGCATGTATATGGTAGATGAATTATATTAAAAGTGAATGAAAATACCCCTTTAACAAGGGGAACATTAATGTGTCAAAGAAACAAAGATGTATAGGAGATGTAGTAAAAAAAAAGAAAAAACCCACAAGTACAAGAGGACTATAGCTGTCAGAAACCGCACCTTGTTACTAGGCAACGGTTTCTTATGTACAGAGACAGAAGCCCAAATCGCAACATCAATGACTGGGATCAAGTATAAACAAGGAAGGTGTCACCACTTGGCTCCATGTTTTTCTCTCCTTTGGTTCAAAGCAATTTTCACAAGTAAAATTACAGCTAAAAGGGGATGAACATCAATTATAGTTGCTATTTTGCTGGCACAAAATGTGTCTTGTTATTTGGAAGAATGGGAAAATGATGTTTAGCCTTAACTGCAAGGTTTTACTAAGTAATACATAAAACCAGAATCAATACATTGAGGTGTGGGTACAATTTAATAGATTTAATATGTCATTGGTTGCTCTTGTGACAATATATAATATGAATCATTCGGGTGACCTATACTTTGACCTGCAGAGGGTCCAAAAGAAGTAGGGGGAAGTAGTCTGGAGGCAGAGACAGAGGCAGTGAGCTGCTGTCTAAGTGTATGTAGTCTGGTCCGGTTCTGTATTTATTATTGGGGTCTAATCTAGGGCCTTTACACGTCCAAAACACAAGGCCAAGTCCACCTGCCATGGGCTACAGCAGAACAAAGTGAAGGTTCTGGAGTGGCCATCTCAGTCTCCTGACCCCAATATCATTGAGTGACTCTGGGGAGATCTTGCGCAGTTCATGGACAATCCAAAAATGTTTCCCAAGAAGAATGCCAGCATTACCATCTGAGAAACGAAGAGCCTCATCCACAACTACCACAAAAAACTTCTAGCCATCATTGATGTTAGAGGGGACAATACACTGTATTCAAAAGTGGGGTATGTGAACTTTGGATCAGGGTCACTTGGATGTTTTTGGTTGTCATTTGGATGTCAAAAAGAGAAAACACAGTAGTTTGCCAATGAACGGCTTCATCCAACCACTAATGAGTGGTAAAAAGTTTTTGGATTATTAGTCATATTCTGTAAAAAAAAGGCCAAGGAAGCCAAAATCCTGCAAGGGTATGTAAACTTTTGAGCACAACATGTAAAAAGAGGTCCAGCTCCAGAACGTGTGTACTAGGCTTTATTTTAACTTAATAATAAGCATGGAGGGGCTTTATTGATGTCCCAGAATCCCTCAGGTTAATTTACACACTTTCTAAAACGCTTTTATCTACACATTGAAGGCATTTCTGGATCTAAAAAAAACAGCACAGGACTTCCACTTCCTTGGATGAACATGTAAGTGTTGGGATCTACCATGGGAATCACTGAAGGTAGATTTACTTTCTGATTTACCATTCTGAAGGAACTGCTGCAAGCCCATGAACAGGGACGCCTGCCATTCTCTGCTGCCATAGGCAGAATATACATGGCTACAGATGTGGACACAGATTTGAGACATAGGGACAGATTTATCAAGTGTCTGAAAGTCAGAATATTTCTAGTTGCCCATGGCAACCAATCACAGCTTATCTTTCATTTTACCAGTGCTCATGAATATTTTAAAGGGGAGCTGTGATTGGTTGCCATGGGCAACTAGAAAGATTCTGACTCTAAGACAGCTTGATAAATCTGTCCCATAGTCTTTAGGGTGGAAAAGTCACACTTAATTAAAGTGAATTGCAGTTATGTTCAGGATGGATAATCTGTAATATCATTAAGTGGTTTATCGTTTCACACAATTATCACTTCTATTTTTAAAAGAATTCTTACATCACTGTTGCTTAAAACTTTTGCACAGTACTGTAATTTAAATACAGTCATAGGGTCCAAATATACAACTAGAGGACAAATTTGGCTTATTTGTTTGCAGTTTTTGCAGTAGGACGCCCTTTCCTCGTCCGGTCTATAAACTGTGGCTCGAAGATACGACTGCTGCCTAATCTAGTGATATCTACCTCTTCTACAGTCTCCTCTTTCCCCTCCAGCAATCTGTGCCTCAAGAAGGTCTTGTTAGACTGAAATGTCACATTACTGTGGATTGCTGTGTTTATTTCAGCATACAATAAAGAAATTCTATTTTCATGCTACCTTGGGGGCAAAGTTAATGTTTGTGGATTGAAAATCTCTATCCTACGAAGACACCAATAGTTCCGTATGGAGTAACGTATTAACCTCTAATGAAGAATCCTTTAGACGGAAATAATAGATGTGGCTAGAAAATACATTAAAGGGAACCTGTCACCAGGTTCACAAATCACAAAAAGTACCCTATATGTCTTTTTTTCTTTTTTTTAAGTCGCTGGCCTTGTCTATATGAGTTTTCAATGCTGCAGGCAGCCTGAAAAGTGTACTCAGTATTTAGTAAGGGGGGTGGGGTTATCATCCCAGCAGTCAAGCGGGCATTCTCCAACATGGCCACCTCGTCAGCTAACTACCCCTCCTTATTTCCATGCATCTGCAGCAAGCCCGGATTCCTTATAAATTCCCCCCTTTGGCCAGTGTCTCGTATGAATTCCCGCACACATGCAGTGTACCGATCCTCATTCGAGTACACGCATGAGATGACCGCCGCACTGCGTATGCGCAAGGATTAGGACAAGACACTGGGCACACAGGGGAATAGACAAAGAGGCTGGACTTGCTGCGGGCACATGGAGATAAAGAGAAGTTTTTAGCTGTTGAAAAGCCATGTATGCTACTTCAACCTGATACAGGGGCACAGATCCAGAAGCCATTTCCTTGTATCAGGCAAAAGCTGATCCCAATTAAAGTGAATGAGAGCAACTTCAGCTTTTATTGAATTTTGCTAGCTATCAACTTCCTCATTGTACCTCTTTAATCTCTCACATTTTGCCACCTAAAAAGCTAAATAGACCTTACCGTTATGCTTTGGTAATTGATCCAATTATTAATCATCCTTCTAATAGTTCATATTAACACAAAATACACCTAGATTCACAGACTGAATCAAATGTATATGTGCCTGATGAATGGCAACACCTGGCTCCCGTTAACACACACGATGTATATAGCAGAAATGGTATAAATCACATACACACCTTTATTATGGGTGTAACATGAATTTAAAGGAAACTAAAGAAAAAAGTATGAAGTAATTCCACTAAAATGCATAGTGTAGGAGTTGTGAGTAGGTGTCCTTTGTTCAGTTAATTGTCATACTGTCACACAGGGTAAAATAAAAGTTAATAGCTGCCAAATTTTCAATTCTAATTAAACTGTATAAAAAACCTTTACTCTGCTCTCAGTTTATTATTAAATGTATTTTTACTTAGGTTAGTCAAATATACAATACTTACCCCCATCTAAGCTCCGGGACATAGTATAACGTTTGCTAGAAGAACGCTCAAAATAGGGTGCCGGCCTATCGATCAGTGCACTTGCTCTTCTTGTCTGAGCTTGTGTCCTCCCACTGTAGCGGAACTTTGACCCTAAGGTTAGGAATTTTTTGGGAGGTGCCTCTGGTAACAGCAGCCTATAAACATGGACACATTGTTAAGAGTGCTATGACCACATATGAAATGAAACAGAGATTTAAAATTATATATAATAAGGATATTTTTAGTATAAAGGTAAATTTCCTCCTTGTAACTAATGTTTCCAAGTGAACTGAAAATGAGCTTTTGTGAGACACTTCTCACCAAGAAGAGTCAGAAAAGATCGATGTGCCTGTCATGATTAATAAATCAGCATAAAGGCAAATTTTAGTATTTTTGCCATATGACAGTTCACCATCTGTGGTTCTTTAATCCAAAGTATAGTCCTAAGGAGAATTATGGTCTGGTGAGCAGGATGCCATTTAATACATGTCACCAATGTTTTATTTCAGGTAAAGCGCACCTAATGAAATCTGAATTTCCGTGCTCCTTGTTAGAAATTCAAAAATTCATAAAATAAAAAATTAAGAACAGACCACATAGAAGTAAAAACCTGAAGAAATGTGTATACCTAAAGAATGTATGATGTTCCACACACACTTTCCATAAGCGTTTGGCAGCCCGGTGGTTTGGCAACTTGAAACCAATGGTGCTTTCAAATTGTTCAAACTGAAAGAAAAATAATAATAAGTAGTCAAACTTTGGAAATAATTTTAGTATTCGTTATCTGTTAAAAAATATAGTGTTGTGTGCAACAGTGGGCCTCCATTACGAACAGATTGCACATAGCAGTTTTCCCCTGTATGAGGGCGGTTCAATAAGTACCGATGTTAGAAACGAAGAAAAAAATTTTTTTTTCAACTTAGTCCACTTTTAGAAAGCTACACTTCTCCCAACGTTCCTGACATTTTTTAACCACTCCGAAAAAATAGGATTTGTCAAACTCTCCAAAATACTCCTCTGTCTCGACGATGACTTTCTTGTTTGAGCTAATTTTTTTTCCTGCAAGCCATTTCTTCATGTTAAGGAACAAGTAAAAGTTGCAGGGAGCCAGATCAGGTGAATACAGGGGGTGCGGCAGCAATTCATAACGCAATTCAAGTAGTTTGGCGCAACAACTGCGGATAAATGTGCTGATGCGTTATCATGTCGAAACAGCACCTTCTTTATCGCCAAATGTGGCCATGTCCCCTTCAACTTTTTGTCGAAACGGTCCAATAACTCACTGTAGTATTGTCCAGTGATCGTTCTTCCTTTTTCTAATAAATCCATGATGATGACGCCATTCACATCCCAAAAAATAATCGCCATGACCTTTGCGGCCAGTGGGATCGTCTTCGCCTTCTTTGGAGCAGATTCACCGGGAGAAATCTATTGTTTTGATTGTTGCTTAGTTTCTGGTGTGTAATGATGAATCCAGGTTTCATCAACGGTGACAACTCGATGCAAAAACTCCTTCGGATCTTTCTTATATTGTTCAAAACACTGCTTCGAAGTTAACGCCTGCATCCGCTTGTTGCCCACCGTGAGCAATCGCGGCAACCATCAGGTAATCACTTATCATGTAAAATATTAATTGCCGTTACGGTCGACACACCTGTGACCTCTGATACTTTGCTCACTTTCGTTGGTCGATCAGCGAGTATCATAACGTTGACTTTTTGAATGATTTCCTTGGTAACCACATCTGCCGGGCGTCCTGGTTGCTCCTCACCAAAAACGGATATTCGCACACATTTAAATTCTTTGAACCAATATCTAACTGTGGTCATAGATGGTGAAGTGTTCCCATAAACAGTATCCAACTTTGCTTTTATCTCCTCACATTGTTTCCCATCCAAAATCAAAAAGCGAATTACCGAACAATACTGCTCTTTTTCCATCTTAGTGAAAATTACGAAACACATCTTATTTAAATGGCTGCCAAATCCAATTGTGCATCTAACCTAAGGAAGAAAATATCCAATTCAACTATTTGCATACCTCCCCTGGCCGAATCTTGATGTAAAAATTATTCCTTTTGTATGAAATTTTCAGAACCTTTGGCCAAGCAAACCGATTTATCCGTAGTCTATCTCTATATATCAAAAGGCCACTGGCACAAACTCCCAGCATAATTTCAACTCCTTCGGAATCCTGCAAAAAAGAATCTCTTAAGAATTTTTGGAAAATGCACAGATCAGACATCAGACTCAATACCCTCTATATACAACAAGCAATACAACAAAAGTTAGAAAAAATTTTTTTTTTTAATCTACAAAAAACGCACATATTTAATACCACTCTTTTAATTATGTGTTCAAAATGAGAATGTTAAACTCCATTGCATTTGACAATGGTTAATAAACACTAGTTTTGCGGAATTTGAAGCATCCCCCAACAGTCAAAAAGATTTCCAGAAAACATGTT
This sequence comes from Engystomops pustulosus, assembly GCF_040894005.1. Taxonomy (NCBI): domain Eukaryota; kingdom Metazoa; phylum Chordata; class Amphibia; order Anura; family Leptodactylidae; genus Engystomops; species Engystomops pustulosus. The sequence goes on from NC_092415.1 coordinate 61,261,189, forward strand.
TTTCACTGCATAGGTACCGAGACATAAAAACAACAACCTTTGTATTGCTTCATTCACATAGAAGAAACATAAAATGTTATTTATCACTACATGATAATCAGAGGAAAAAATGCAAAAATGTTGTTATTCCATCCTTGCCTAAAAAAAGAGTAACCAAAATTTCTAAAATTAGTTACATATACTGCTATCAATGAAAAAATACACAAAAAATGAAGCCCTTACTCAAAGCTTGTTAAAGGATATCTACCACCAGGATGAAGAATTGTAAACAAACCACACTGACCTACTGGTGTGTGCCCCCTCTGGCACGATCCTTTCTTCTTTTAGCATCTAATGACCTAGTTTTTTTTTTAAAGAAAAAAACCTTTTAAAATGGTGCAAATGAGCCTGAGGTTCCATGGGTGTTAATGGAGACTGGAGCCCCTCGGGCTCATTTGCATAGTTTTTAAAGCCTTTTTTGCTTAAAATGAGGGCATAGGAAGCTTAAGGAACAGTAGATCCTGCCAGAGGGGACACACACCAGCATGTTATTGTGCTTGGTTTACAATCTTTGATCCTGGAGGTAGATGTCCTTTAAATAAAAATTCTGGATCTTGGGGAGTTTTCTTCTTAGGCCTCACACAATCTACTTGAATTGTGCTTTGACATGTATTTCCAGTGCGCCAGAAGATAATCCTCCCTGAATGCATATGCACATAGACTTAAACATTTGCATTTGATAAATGGCAACTGGTAAAACATGCTACTTACCTAAAATAACGATTTAGGTCTACAAACATTTGGGGAAAAGTAACTCCTGATGCGCTGGAAATACATTTTAAAGCGCAACTCTGGATTTACCAGGAGGCCAAATCTGACAAACAGTAGGCTCGCGGAGGAGGGGTGCTTGATAACTTAAGACTGACGCTCAATACGCAAGTGTAATTAAATTCTCTGCAGTGTATTTGATATTAACTTTCATTACAAAAATAACATACACCTGATGAGCATTAAACTGTAATACTATTTATTAATAACTTTTTTTTTTAATTACCGTATATACTCGTGTATAAGTCGAGTTTTTGAGCACAAAAAATGTGCTGAAAAACGTCCCCTCGGCTTATACACGAGTCAATACTTGTAAAAAAAATAATTAAAAATGGACAAAAAAAAAAATAATAAACTATTTACTCACCCTCCGGTGGCCCCGATGCGCAGCGCTGCTCCCCCGATGTCATTGCGGCTTCTCTTCTGGCTTCCCGGCTCTTCTTCTTGCTTCCGTGCAGTCTTCTGTCTTCTTTAACATCTAGTTGGACGCCGCCATTGTTCTTCTCCCGTGCGGCACCTAGTATGACGTCAGCAGCGGCGCGTCATACTAGGCGCCGCACGGGAGAGAACAGTTGCGGCGCCCAACGCGATGTTAAAGAAGACAGAAGACAGCGCGGAAGCAAGAAGAGGAGCCGGGAAGCCAGAAGAGGAGCCGCGATGACATCGGGGGAGCAGCGCTGTGCATCGGGGCCACCGGAGGGTGAGTAAATAGTTTTTTGGGTTTTTTTTGGTCCATTTTTAATAAATAGTAAATAGTTTTTGTTTTTTTTTTTAATTCTGGGCTGACTGTATACTACTGGGGGCATGCTGTATATTACTGGGGGGCAGGCTGGGGTGGCTGTATACTACTGGGGGCAGGCTGGGGTGGCTGTATACTACTGGGGGCAGGCTGGGGTGGCTGTATACTACTGGGGGCAGGCTGGGGTGGCTGTATACAACTGGGGGCAGGCTGGGGTGGCTGTATACAACTGGGGGCAGGCTGGGGTGGCTGTATACTACTGGGGGCAGGCTGTATACTACTGGGGGCAGGCTGGGTCAGGCTGTATACTACTGGGGGCAGGCTGTATATTATAGGGGGCTGGCTGGCTATATACTTGGCTGGGTCTGTGACCGATGCATTTCCCACCCTCGGCTTATACTTGAGTCAATATGTTTTCCCAGTTTTTGGTGGTAAAATTAGGGGTCTCGGCTTATACTCGGGTCGGCTTATTCTCGAGTATATACGGCATATGGCAAAATCAAATTGATTATTTCTCAAACAATAAATAACCAATATATTGTATTCCAATAATATAGAAGTACACTCTCTCTGTAATGCTCAGAATATTTCATATGTAACCTTGAACCCACTTTCTGGGAATTCGGTTGTCGTCTCTAACAGTCTCACAGAGGCCTTGACTCAGGATAAGAAGAGAATCATGATAGAACACAGACTAATCAACTAAGAGTGAAATGTGTACATTCTATAAGGTTGTACGTCAATCGTAAGGAGGCTCCCTAATTAAGAAACCAAATCTTGGAGTAGAGCTTTAGATTTCTGGCTTCCTTCCATAGACAGGTGTTTGTAGACAATTTTTCCAATTATTTTCACTTATTTTTTTCAAGTCCTATTCCTACCCAAGTGTTTGCAGCTCGGGTTATTGTGTCATCAGAGCGTGAGCGGAACTTGCACTTCGAGGACACATGGATCACAAGCAACTAACCATGACTCCTTGCCTTGCAGCCCCATACTGCACAGACTTGTCTACAGGTAGCCTAAGTAAGATTCAGACGTTCAACTCCCTCTCTCCCCTTGTGCCAGGGTTACAAAAAGAAGCAGCAATTCGGGAAATGATGATTTATGAAAGCAAGACAAAAAAATCTTAGTGCAAAAGACAGCTAAGTGCATCTTATTTTACTACAGGAAATTAGTACCATATGTGTTTATTGATTTCTCTAGCACAAAGGTGTCCATAGCCTTTAAATCCTGTCTGAGACACATAATACAATTTGCCAGAAATATTGACAGGCCTCTAGGGAGCCATGTGAGTTCTAAGACTGTCCTCTGTGTCAGAATAGAGAAGAAACATTTCCAACAGAAAATAAAATAAAAATACCATGTAAAACCATGTCAGCATTTTTAAAGGGAAGGTGTTCCCTTGCATGAGCCTTTAGAATTACATGAAGATATGAGAAAGCAGCAAAACAAGGCACGTATCATAAATATTAAATATCACTAGAGGAAAATATGTTTGTCAGCAAAATCACAGACATAATTGTATTGGACAGAAAATAGTTTAAAAAAACACATAATAAAAAAGTGATCCATTTGGATATATAAATTAAGGGAGTCAAATAAATATTGACGACACATTCCCTTTAATGACATCACATGATAAAAGTGTCAGCTACTGAATCACTCGGCAGTCAGCGACAATATCATTGGCAGAACAGCATTGCTTGTTCTGAAACCATAAAAACATTTTACTAGATGGATTAAACTATATTTATTCATAGAATTAGCCTTTATATAGATAATAAAAGGTTGACAGAGAAAGTAATACTCTTTTCCCCACTAGCACTTCTCTGCAGTTCACTCACAACGATGAAGATAAGGTAATAAAACAAGGGCTCAATTAATCTGTAGAGATTTAGACTTTTTTAGTGATTTTCCACTGCAATGGGCTCTGCAGCGGTAAGTCTAAAAATGTGTCTGGGAATGCTGGCTGTACAATAACCCTGACTTATCATTGTCCCTGTGGCGCATTGGAAGCGCTGCAGGACTGCATCATCCACAGCTGATCAATACAGCAATACAACAGAACAGCCCTGATTAAGCTGCACATCCATTCTAGCTTCTGCGACATTTCCTATCAGTTCAATATACATAACTCAGGGACTGGCAAAAAAAAAAAGCCTTCATTTAAATGGCAAGGTAAACACTGAATGGTTGTTGGTTGCTATAAGCAATGTTTTTACTAGATTTGAATAATCTAACCCCATACATACAAAAGATATGTAAAATGAAGTGGTGATTTAGAAAGCATAAAATAGGCTGGACCATTATAACTTGTTAGAAGATCACAGTGCAGTAAGCACACAGTGGGGCACATTTACTAAGGGTCCGGGTTGCCCGCCTTTTTCCGTTTTGCGCCACATTTAACTGGGGTTTTTGGCGCACACAATCTGATTTTGGCGCAGGTGACCCGACTTTCATGCAACAAAAATTGGGGGCGTGGACGTCGCACACATTCAAAATTGTGTCGCAAGCCATGCACTTGCATGCACCAGGAAGAAGAAGGTGAACTTCAGCGGACCTGAGCGGGGAAGCAACACATGCAGGATATCGGGCGCATAATCTTAGTGAATCGTGGCAGCTCCGAATCCTCGTCGGACAACGCACCTTGGGGATCGTGACGGGACGGGTAAGTAAATGTGCCCCTGGGTGTCGGACGGCCACTCGTCTGCTTATAGAGGGATCCTCCTGGGATCCGGTCCAGGCCATCACACGGCCATCTAAATGTACAAATAGTGTAATATTTTGGAAGCTGATTAAGCTTTATTGGAGTCTGTCAGCAGTTTTAATACAAAATCAAAGGCATCCTTTTTGCCTGTGTCTGCCCAGTATATTTAACATCCAAAAGGAAACACTGGCCATTATATCATCCTGCTTCCTGCTGGAGAGCACAGTATAAACCATGTGGAGGCCATTAGGGGCTATGGGGGATGGATGCAATCCATCTCTGGCCTCTGCTGAGTGTTTATCCAGTGAACTAAGGATACAACATGAACACTGGCAGAAGAAAATCACTGCCTGCTGCCAATGTTCACTTCTCCTCCCACTTTCAGGGGGAGGGTCAGAACAGCAGGACATATACCAAGGATATGTCAGTAATCCTCCCAAAGTATCTTTTCAACACAGGGATTAAATGCGATAGGAACGTAGACTTATGCTGACAGCATGAGCAGCCTATCACTTTCAGGGAGGAATGTAGTTACGGCAATTTCCTGGCCTATAAATGCTGCACAACTGGCTCAAAGCCAATTTGCACCAATAGTTGCGCCATTTTTTTTTACTTTTGCCTACCCACTGCACTTTTGAATTCACCTAACTTACGCCAGATTTATGAAGTGAATGACATTAACACCTTGTGCCATATTTATGAAGCCGTCTAAGCCACCTGGAAACTGACAAGCAACAAATAAAACTGCTATACACTGTCAAAACTACTGTCATTTCTACCGCATTTATCACTCAAAAATGTGTCTCCACTACTGGTGATATACCAAGACAAACAAGTAGCTGTTCAAGCATCCTATCCTTCTCAAACCTCACACAGTTGTGTTATATATGTCAGTAAATGATTTATTTGTGTACCACATCATGATCACAAGCTTGAGAAAGCAACACATTATAACATAAGATGGATTCATAAAGAAAAGAACAGGTAAGAAGGAGAGATGGAAGTCGGGGAGATATAACTTTATACCTTCGCATGATGTAGATCAACTCCATACATTGACAGCTTTTTGGCGTTTTCCAGGAAGTGCATTTCAGCTTCAGCAGGAGTCATTCCTCTGCAGAATAGAAATAGATTAGCTAATCCCTTTCTTTCTCAATAAACTGTTACTGCTGAGATCCAATTGCAGAATATTCAGATGACATTATTCACTCAATTCATGTTCTTCACCAGAAAGCAACCGGGCTAGGGAATGATATCTAGAATTTGTCAATCATGCGAAATCATGCAGAAGCATTCTTAAGCTTTTGGACGGCTTACGTTACTCTGAAAATAGCATTTGCTGAAGACACATACAGTGGTTGTAGAGTATAAACATAAGCTGCTATCTTTAAGAGCAAGTGACAGCGCTGACACCATAACATGTCAACAACTGCTCCAAAACCAGGCGACAGAAAATAAAACCTATATGTATCCGGCTCGACGTGAATATCACACAAAATGAGGGACCTCCTTACATTCTAAAACAATTGTCAAACAAAGCAAGGAAACCAATAAAAGGAAATAAAAGTCAGCAATTTTCTGTGCTATTTCCCAAGGTGTTTGTGAGTGTGTGGGTGTATGTGCTATGTGCGGATATAAAAATGGAACGGGATAAGAGAAATTCAAAATAGTTAAAACTGCAAGTCAGAAATTGAATACATTATACAAACAATAGAATAAACAATGGATACAAAAATTTTGAAACATACATATTTATTAAACTCATGTTTTGTGTGTGCTGTGTATATGACCGAGGCACATTTTGCCATTATTCCATGATGAGTGCCGTGTCACAGACTAATCACTATGGTGGGGATTGAACTCTGTGCAGTATATTTATATATGATCCATGGAGTTCTTATTTACCCAATATTCAGGAGAGCAGACATGCGCCTCTGCTAAACATCTGAAAAATAAGAACTGTGCATTATATGTAACGTGAATACAAGTTTTGCAAATCTCGTCCACATTATAACTGCAGATTGCACCCTTTGATGTCCAACTTTGGAAAATTGGCTGCATAAAAATCACAACTTTTGTGTAATGTAGTTTTCAGCAGAAATTAGGCGGATTTTCACCAAATAATCAGCAGTTTTTTGTTCTGTTTACTCTCAAGTAGCCTTCATCATAGCAAAATAAAGAAGTTATTCTCACTTAATAAGCTTTTTCACTCTACCGCAATATTCTGCTTCCAAAAAGGGAATTTATTCTGATATAACATGCTATTTTTAACAGGTTTTAGATTTGAAGCTCTTCATATTTTAAATATCAATAAATTTAATACATTCACAAAAACATAGAATAGCTACCCTGCCTAATGTACAGCCTGGATCTTCTTTTCCCTGTGGTTCCCAGTTTCCCTGGACTAATTCTGTCTCCAGAGTTTGTATCCATCTGGCCCCTGAATATATTGCTGCTATTTATTAACTAGCAATTTGTTTGAAAATATGTTCCACAGCAAAACAGAACAACACTTTTCCAAACAAAAGCAGATACTTTGTAAAGGCTGGCCAGCTGTATATTGTACAACTACTGTCCTGTTCCCCTCAGCATGTCTTTTCTTCCTGCCAGAACAATAATAGGTATTATGAAATCAACTTCAAAGAGCTCACAATAAAATGAAGTCCATCAGGTTTCCAAAGTTTTTGACAGCAAATAATAACATAGGAATTGTACTGGAACAGAATACATGGCTGCTGTATATTATCATGTTTATTTAGTGGTAGCATATTCATTGATTGGAAGCTCTTGTAGACTACTAATGTTTTATCTGACCATGTCATTGCCTCTATTATATGTGTTATGTGTATAATGTTATTCGTACATGTACCCAGGGCCGCATCTGCCATGAGGCGAGATGAAAATTTCGCCTCAGGCGGCAGATGCGGAGACCTGAGGCAGGCGGCAAAACAGATGTAGGTGATTTGGGCACTTGCCCGAATCACGCACAAGCAGTACAGGCCTGCCGCTGCCACGATTCCTCACTGCAGCGCTGATCTATGGAGGACGCAGGCGGCGTTTGATGATGTGTATGCTGCTGCCTGCTGTGTGTGATGCTGTGTGTGCTGCTGTATATGATGCTATGTATGCTGCTGCCTGCTGTATGTGATGCTGTGTATGCTGCTGCCTGCTGTATGCGATGCTGTGTATGCGGCTGCCTGCTGTGTGATGCTGCTGCGTGTGTATGCTGCTGCGTGTGTATGCTATGTACGCTGCTGCCTGCTGTATGTGAAGCTGTGTATGCTGCTGCCTGCTGTGTGTGATGCTGTGTGTGATGCTGTATATGATGCTATGTATGCTGCTGCTTGCTGTATGTGATGTTGTGTACGCTGCTCCCTGCTGTGTGATGCTGCTGCGTGTGATGCTGCTCCCTGCAGTGTATGCTGCGTGTGATGCTGTTGAGTGTGATGCTGTTGTGTGTGATGCTGCTGCGTGTGTATGCTGCTGCGTGTGTATGCTGCTGCCTGCTGTATGTGATGCTGTGTATGCTCCTCCTGCTTTCTTATTTTAGTCCGCATTTGACCCCCCTCAGTTACTCTTTTGCCCCCTCCATCTACCACCTGCTGATGTACCAGCAAGATCCTCTGAAGAAGAATGTAAGTCATGATCATTATAGGAGTAGTAGTGGTTTATTTCATATATATGGCTGATGTATGTATAGATTAGAAATGTGTATTAATGTGGAATGTTAGTGTAGTAAGGCTACATTCACACGAACGTATGGGGGACGTATATACGGCCGACGTATATACGGCCGATATACGTCCCCCATACACTTCTATGGGCGCACGGCACCCTACGGGAGCGGTATGGTGCTGCGCACATGCGGCACCGTACCGTTCCGTACCCGGGAAAAAGATAGGACATGTCCTATCTTTTCCCGTAATACGGCGCCGTGCGCCATAGGTTGCTATGGAGAGGGGCGGGGTGAGCTGCGCTCACCTCCCCCTCCTCTCCCCGTACACTGCCGTTGCCCGCTACGGTACGGTACGGGCGGGCAACGGCAGTGTGAATATAGCCTAAGTTGTATATATGTAGTAAGTGGTATGTATATATATGTACAGATAGAATGTGTTGAGTATCTATGTACTTTTAATGCAATTACAATTTAAATTTATGGGGGACAATTATCACTGCTTCTATGTCACTTTCTGGGGTAGAAGAATTAAAATAATCACAATTTTTGCAGCGGTAAGCAATCAGAGCCCGGTGTTTTGTATTGTTTTAATGCAAGACACCAGGTTCTGGTTACCGATCACGTGTTTCCATAGGAACGTATACACAGTCCAAGGCCCAAGGTAAATTCAGTGGGCTGAATATAGAAGGAGATCAGGGCTAGGATTTTATTTTATTTTATTTTTTTTTGGGGGGGGGCAACATTTCAGTTTTCGTCTCAGGCAGCAAAAAAGCTAGAATCGGCCCTGCATGTACCTATATAAAGATGTATTATTACTACCATATTCTGATGTACAGGCGGTCCCCTACTTAAGGACACCCAACTTACAGACAACTCATAGTTACAGACAGACCCCTCTGACCTCTGGTGAAGCTTTCTAAATGCCTTACTCTAGTCCCAGGCTGCACTGATCAGCTGTAAGGTGTCTGTAATGAAGCTGTATTGATAATCCTTGGTCCCATTAGAGCAAAAAATGTTTAAACTCCAATTGTCACTGGGGCCAAAAATGTTTTGGTCTGGATCTACAATTATAAAATATACAGTTTCGACTTACATACAAATTCAACTTAAGAACAAACCTCCGGACCCTATCTTGTACGTAACCCGGGGACTGCCTGTACTGAATTTAACACATTCAAAAGCGACCCTTTATCATCAGAGCTCAAGGTCCGATACCCTATCCAGCAATGATATACATTCCAAGTACTATTGTTTAACAAAATTTAACAATTCAATAGCAGATTAAAGGAAACCTACCATGAGGAATATACTATCAGAAGTAGATCTGATGGTAGAGTCCTCCTGCCTGCCTCTGCTCTAATGTGTAATCCTGGAATCTAATCTAACTTGTTACAAACTTTATTTTAGTAATATGTAAATTCATTGCAGAGGCTACTGGGGTGTGGAGTAGACTTAGCTTGGCCGGGCTAGTATATCCCCCAGTAGCCTCTGCAATGAATTTACTTATTACTAAAATAAAGTTTATTAACAAATTAGGTTAGGTTCCAGGGTTATTAAATTACAGATTAGGGCAGAGGCAGGCAGGAGGAATCTACCATCAGATCTACTTCTGATAGTAGAATCCTCATGGTAGGTTTCCTTTAACGGGCAAGAATCCAAATTAGGCTGAGGAGCTTTCTCCTTCTAAAGTGTCAATGCTTCAGCTTTTTACATATGGCACCTTGTGCATTTTTTTAAAAAAACCTGCATCTTTTTAATTTTTAACATTTTAAATTACGTGGTAGTCATTTGCACTAGTAAAGAAAAAAATTCCATGCGCATTGACGCAAGTAAAAAGCTGCTGTGTAATACCAGACTAAAAGTTCTGGCAGACCTTTCACTATCTGCCCCAAGATAAAGTACTGTACTTGTTTATACTAATATTCTAATGTTGACCTTGCTTTAACATTTAGATAAATAGTTCATTTAAGGCAATGAATTGAGTTTGTTCCTGACCTTGCTTGTTTTTATGATAAATTGAACAAAAAATAAAAAAAAAAAGCTTCCTGGCCTTGATTCCAGTATAAAGTTAGACATTACTTATATACTTACATTACTTAAGTAGTCACATCATTACTTACATTATTATACTTACTATATGTAATGCTTTTATTCAATAAAGAAAATTGTATGTATCCACCTTTACCCTTGTTTTAATTCAGTTTACGAGGTTGACCACTCATACAAAAGTTTACTAGGGTAAATACACAAAGGTTATAGGGTCACCCATTTTGGAATTTATGTGACGTCACAGGTCCTGCATACTTCCGATATTATTGTATGAACCCTTTGCTTTGCCTAGGACATCTTTAAACACCACAGGTAAGTTCAATATAGGTGACCCTATTAGAATCTTCTCTGGTAAACTTTTGTGTTCGTGTCAAACCTTTTTAAAGAATTCCCTCAAAAAATAGATCAGTAAAAACCTTTACAGGCAACTAACCATATATAGGAAACTGGTAATCTCTGCCACATTTCAGGATAAGGTGAGCCAGAAAGGACATATCTGAATGGATGGATGGATGTATATATGATGCAAGGAAGCGATTGTGTCTCTAAGGTTGAGCTACACTACAAGGTACAGGGGAATGCGGATGAGCTGATGTCCCTAGATAAATAAGCTGAGAGTTGTTGCACTTCTGTTCTGATGATTAGTGGCCAAAAGGAAGATCTAAGAATTGGATATCCATGCTTAAGGTCAAGTAAAACCACATAAGTTTCATTATGCTGTGAGTTAATTGGAATGTAAAGTTAATGTCTGCTTTACGGTTATCATCTCACCTATAACTTTTGTGCAGCTCAACAACTTTGTCTTCCAGTTCTTTTGTCTGGTTTGGCGCAAAGCGAAATTCACTGACGTAGTCGCTGCCATATTCCTCAGGGTCATAGTCTCCAAGTTCTGACTGCACAGTGTAAGATCCCAGGAGAGCCAAAGTGACAAAGGAACAAGGGAGGCGTCCAGATACAATGTCATCCCGTAATTGTAAGCACAGATAGTACCTAGATGGGGATAAAAGATACGTTACATCATATAGAAACTACCTACTGAAATATGTGTCAAATTGCAGTAACAAACGGCAACTTAAATAAAGTTTGTGTAGGTTTTATTAAGGCATATTGATATCATAGAGTGTTCCCCTCTCGGGACCCCTTCAATGAGTCACAACATAGAGCTCTATCTGTGTAATACATAGGAACATTTACTCATCATATATACTGAATGCAAAAGGAAAAAAAAGATGCAAACAGCCTACTAAACTGCAGCAGAACATTTTACCTATTACCGAACATTCAAAGCCAGAGGCAGATTGGGTGCCATTTGCAACATCACAATTATCTTGTCTGCAGATTTTACTAAATGAGCTATAATGATCCCGGTCTAAATCCAGAACCTGTTGACCGGATCCTCTGCAGCAGTCTATTTGCTTTCCATGGTGACATACTGCAGAATAGGAGAACACTGAGAGAAATTGTGTACTGTCTTAAAGAGAAATGGAAGAAGAACTAAATTAGAGTTTATGAAAATAAGACAGAACATGTTCTGAAATAGAATTGCAAAGCTTAAAAAAAAGTAAAACTTACTATAAATTTAGGGACTTGAATAAACGTGTAACATACAAAATATTTTGGAAATAAAATGTTTGCAATGTCAAGGACCTGATCGGACCCGCGTCAGCTGTTTTCCGGTATTGCTGTGCACATTAAAAGAGCATAATGGAAACAAAAAAAGGAATGGCTTCCATTCCTTATAGACATCAATGTCCAAAATCTTACCTTCCGTTATCCTTCTGCTATTTAAAGGGGAAAACTTAACAATAGCTGCTGCACTTCTCTTTGTTCGCTATATATAATGAAAGTTAATAAAGGAATCCGCCAAACTCAACCTCATCTGAACTATGTTATTCTTAATGTGGTGCCATATCTTCAAACTTTTTTTACACAAAAAAACTGACCCACTGTCACGGCATGGGTTCTCTACATTTTTCTACAAAACCCACTATGTTACACACACTGTAGTTAGAAGTCCCTATAATAATACAGTACTGGTGCAGCTAAGCTCATAAGATAAATCACATTCCATTCACACTCTGACCCTGTGCTCATGGGGTTAACATCATTGGCATGACCCTATATAACATATGTAACACTCTGCCAGTCCCTCTACGATTGAGTAGCTATGGATTAGATAGCTGTATTATGTATACGCTGACTAACTACGAGATTTCACAACACTGCTAATTAAAATAACCTACCATTAGCCCCCCAAAATGTTTTGCCAGTCAACTGGCTTCATCAGGGGTACAGGCTAACACTCATCTTCAAACTGAATCACATGGTATCAACAACCATACAAGTGACATGACTGTTATTACTGCCCGGCAAAGCTCAAAAAGTATAAACCAGAGGTTCTGTAACATCCAGATGTGTTATGAATTTTAACTTGCACACTGAAAATCTCCTAATATGTAAAGATAAAAAGACCGTAAGACGTTTTATATGAAAAAAAGGGGAAAAACCAAGAAGAATCGTTTAAAATGTTTTCAACTTTAACCCCTATTTTCTGCTTACAGACCCTCGTGAGAGCTTGTTTTGTAAAGTACACACTGCACTTCTATTGGACCACTTAATATTCTGTGCAGAACACTGCAAAGCTGGCACAAATTTCTAATTGAAGGAATTTACCAAAAAAAGTCTTTGTCAGCATTCTGAATGATTTCAGCAATTGATACAAGTTTAATTCACATCACCTGGCTCCCTGCCAGCAGCGTGTGGTGAGTACTGGGTCAGGGGCAATTGCAGCCTGTGTGTGCCTGTGTCCCAGTCTCCTCATACATTCTTCCTCCCCTTCCCCTGTCTGCTCAATGTACATGACAGAGAAAGGGAGCTGCATAATTGTGAAGCATAGGAGACTGACTGGTGGTAGATGTCCTTTAAAAACTGTTCCAACTTTTAAGGCACCAAAATGAGTGTTAAACATGTATAAGTGTATTATAAACACAGCTTCTATTACAATGTAAGGTCTGATAATATGGTGTTGATTCCTAAACTATATAAACTGCAACTATAGACAGAATTTTTGCAAGTTTGGTAAAGAGTTGAATTTTTCATTATGGGCACAAATGCCACCACTAATGGGCCTAAGGATTTAGTGCCATCTTAGGACAACTCATTAAAAGACCCATTATCCTGAGTACATGCCCAGAAATAGCTAAATGTACGGACAAGTGTTCTGTGCAATGGCCATTACAATCCACTTTCTAAGAGTTTATTTAAAAAAAAATTAAAAAAGACAAAATAAAAGCCAATTTTATAGCCACTTAAATATAACATGCATTGAACGGTGAACACAAATGTCTGTGCTCAAAGCACTTTCAAGAAAATATACTGGAAATACCTGGTTATGTCTTCTGAAAGCTGGGAAGGATCAGGTGGGTAGAATTTCACATTAAAGGAGAATTGCCAAGAACCATCTGAAAAAAGAAGATGAATAATCTGATGTTCATATTTATTAGAGTCTTATGCTGAAACCCTTATGTAGCAAGCAATGGGCCCACTTCAGTGTCAGGGCGCAGTAGAGGAATAGCAACACAGAGATGTCTGCAGACACTAGATTTCACCAGGAATGAGATCATTTGAGGCCCAGCATGCTGCCAAACAACTTTCATCAGGACTGCAGCAGGGATGTGCGGGAAGATGCAAGGTCATTATGCTGTACAAAAAAGTAGTACAATCCAGATATGAGGGAAAATAAAAGTGATGGGTGAGAATGCTGCTGGGAAGGATGCAGAGAGCGTGAGACATCTGGGCACATTTCAGCTAAAAATAAAGGAGATAATATGACACAGAACAGCGGTGTAATTATAATTGTGCCAGTGCACAGGACTGGAAGAAGGTGGGGGGTGCAGTGAGGAAAATACTAGAATAACAGGCATTGTCAGAAGATGTACATTGCCTTATAGCAAGAGCTCAATGTGACACACAGAGCACTAGTAAAATCATTCTGTAATGTGTGAGGTACTGTACCGTTTGGTTATAGTATCTTTTGGTACAAGCAAAAATATGCACTGCTCAAAAAAAAAAAAAAATTAAAGGGAACACTTAATGACACATCCTAGATCTGAATGAATGAAACATTCTCATTGACCTCTCTACAAAACCCACAAATTTCAAACAGCATATACAACATTATATATAAACAAACCCAAGGCATCCACAACTCTACAAAATTCTTATACGCAACCTTATCAGAAGACTTTACAGATGAACCCATTACAGATGAACACCTACTAAAATGGGAACAGGAATTAGGGATGCACTTCCCGTGGATAAAGTGGAAAGAAGCCTTTATGTGGGCTTCAAAAGCCTCCAAATGTGCAAATCTATGGGAGGTGCACCTGAAAATTCTTTCTTGATGGTACTACACCCCAGCCCATTTGGCCAAAATATTTCCAAGCACACCAGATACCTGCTGGAGACAATGCGGGCATAAAGGAACTTTATCACATATATTCTGGTCATGCCCAATCATTAAACGATTCTGGAGCGACACATTCAACACTGTGTCCACCTTAACAGAAACTAATACCGTATATACTTGAGTATAAGCCGACCCGAGTATAAGCCGAGACCCCTAATTTTACCACCAAAAACTGGGAAAAACTACTGACTCGAGTATAAGCCGAGGGTGGGAAATGCATTGGTCAAACCCCCCCAGTAGTATACAGCCTGCCAGCCCCCAGTAGTATACAGCCTGCCAGCCCCCAGTAGTATACAGCCCAGCCAGCCCCCAGTAGTATACAGCCCAGCCAGCCCCCAGTAGTATAGAGCCGTTCCCCCAGTAGTATACAGCCCAGCCAGCCCCCAGTAGTATACAGCCCAGCCAGCCCCCAGTAGTATACAGCCCAGCCAGCCCCCAGTAGTATACAGCCCAGCCAGCCCCCAGTAGTATACAGCCCAGCCAGCCCCCAGTAGTATACAGCCTGCCAGCCCCCAGTAGTATACAGCCTGCCAGCCCCCAGTAGTATACAGCCTGCCAGCCCCCATGTAGTATACAGCAGCCCCTAGTAGTATACAGCAGCCCACAGTAGTATACAGCAGCCCCTAGTAGTATACAGCCAGCCTGCCCCCACGGCCCTTAAAAAAATAAACTTATATACTCACCCTCCGATGTCAGCGCGGCTCCCTGATGTCGGCGCGACTTACCGATGTCCCCGATGTCAGTGCGTCCCGTCTTCTTTCTTCTCCGCGGCTCCTCTTCTCTCTTCCGGCATGGACGCGGCCATCTCTTCTTCTAGCAGGCGCATACTATGACGCGGCCGCTGCTGACGTCATAGTATGCGCGGCCACTAAGAAGACATGGCCGCGTCCATGACGGAAGATACAAGAAAGAAGAAGAGCCGCGGAGAAGAAAGAAGATGGGACGCGCTGACATCGGGGACATCGGTAAGTCGCGCCGACATCGGGGAGCCGCGCTGACATCGGAGGGTGAGAATTTAAGTTTATTTTTTTTTAAGTGGGTAATTTTTTTTTTGTTATAGACTCGTGTATAAGCCGAGGGGACGTTTTTCAGCACATTTTTTGTGCTGAAAAACTCGGCTTATACACGAGTATATACGGTATTCTCCCTGACAAAGCACTAGCCCTTCTGGGACTTGGAATTGGGAAAATCCCTACAAAACATAGGAAACTTGTAGGGCATATCTTACAAGCTGCCAAACTGCTCCTAGCTAGAGCTTGGAAAAAAAACCATTCCCCCTCCAATTTAGAATGAAATGTTAACCCAACATTGTTAACCCAACATTGCCATCTGGAAAGAACCCTGGCTCTCAGAAACCGAACAATAAAGTCATGTAATGTGGGATCCTTGGTACAATCTCACTGAAACATACCTGGAGATAACAAATAACAAATTAATAATCTTAGTCTCTCCCTACCACCACTCAGCCCTTACATATTTGCAGTAAAGGTACAAAGTTATACAATTTTGATATTACTATCCCATTATTTACTATATTGTATGCATTTCAAAGTCATAAGGCTAAAATTTTCGAAAATGAGTCTAATATGAAAATGCTATATGTATGTAACTTTGCAATTATGACTCAATAAAAAATATTTAAAGAGAAAAATTCTCATTGAATACTTTGTTCTGTACAAAGTTGAATGTGCCAACAACAAAATCACAAAAAATCATCACTGGAAATCAAATTTATTAAACAAAGGAGGCCTGGATTTGACCTCACCCATAAAACTGAAGTGGAAAAAAACACTACAGGCTAAACCTACTTTGATGCAATGTCCATAAAACAAGACAAAATGAGGCCCAGTATTGTGTGTGGCCTCACGTGCCTGTATGACCTCCCTACCAGGAGACAGGCCAGTGCACCAGGAGACTTTGGAGTGTGCCGTAGGAGGGCAACAATCCAGCAGCAGTACTGCTACCTATGCCTCTGTGCAAGTAGTAACAGGAGGACCACTGCCAGAGCTCTGCAAAATGACCTCCAGCAGGCCCCAAATGTGCACGTGTCTGCACAAACGGTTACAAACCGACTCCATGAGGATGGTATGAGGGCCTGACGTCCATAGATGGGGTTGTTCTAACAGCCCAACAGTGTGCAAAAAGCTTGGCATTTGCTTGAGAACACCAGAATTGGCAAATTTGCTACAGGCGCCCTGTGCTTTTCAAAGATGAAAGCAGGTTCACACTAAGTACATGTGACAGAGTCACCATGGAGAGTGAACTACTTCCTGCAACATCCTTTGGCATAACCGCTTTGGCAGTGAGTAAGTAATGGTGTGGGGTGGCATTTCTTTGGAGGGCTGCACAGCCCTCCACATGCTCGCCAGAGGTAGCCTGACCGAGATGAGATCCTCAGACCCCTTGTGAGACCATATGCTGGTGCAGTTGGTCCTGGGTTCCTCCTAATTCAGGACAATGTTAGACCTCATGTGGCTGAAGTGTGTCAGCAGTTCCTGGAAGATGAAGGCATTGAAGCTATGGACTGTCCCGCCCGTTCCCAAGACCTGAATCCGATTGAGCACATCTGGTTTGCTCCATCCACCAACTTCACATTGAAGCACAGGCTGTCCAGAAGTTGGCGGACGCTTTAGTCCAGCTCTGGGAGGAGATTCCGCAGGAGACCATCCGCAACCTCATCAAGAACATGCTGAGGCATTGTAGAGAGGTCATACAGGCATGTGGAGGCCACACACAATACTGAGCCTCATTTTGACATTACATGAAAGTTGGATCAGCCTGTAGGGTATTTTTCCACTTTAATTTTGTGGGTGACTCCAAATCCAGGCCTCTATTGGTTAATACATTTGATTTTCATTAATGTTGAAATTATTTCATTGTTGTCAGCACATTCAACTTTGTACAGAACAAATAGTTCAATGAGAATATTTCATTCATATCTAGGATGTGTCATTTGAGTCTTCCCTTTATTTTTTGAGCAGAGGTCAAAAAGACTTAATGCACAGATTTCATCAATCCTGAAAAAGACACATCCCATGGTGCTAGCTGGTGCTGCACACAAACATGTTTAGCCAAGAGAAATGGACCATGATACTGGTCCCATACTATGGGCTGAACCCACTGCACAGGGTGGGAGTCTCTGCATCATTCAGAAATATACAAGAAGTCTCTCTCTCTGCCACCTGTAATGTAGTGCCATTGTTGTAGGAACTGTTACAGTTCCAGCAGACAGGGAGTCCCTGCATCATGTTTCTGTACAATGTGTTGAGTCCATGGGATTGGACCAACATATCACTTTCAAGCGCAACAGGCCTAACATTAGGTTTATTTTCTGGGTCTTTTTGGCTTTATTTTTAGGATATGTTTACACTCTAGAAAATCTGTGTGAAATCACCTGTCATGCTTTCTGATGCAGATTTGGACTGCCATGGCCTATATCCACAGCCCAAATACTATGCCATGGATAGGACTCCAAGAATCATAGTTATATGATGCAAGGAGCCAACGCATAACCTAGGGACAAACAGGGCCTACAGTTGTTCTGCAGGGAACAGAGACTCCTTGCAGTAGGTATAACCAAGATAAAAAATTGCAGCCACCATGCCCTCTGTAACATCAAGGACTGAGCATGTTTGTGTGTTTTAGCAATAAACGGAAAACTTAGGGATACTTCCACTTACGGCACTATGTGAAACTCTATACAGTACTGCTCTGCAATATGAGAGCAGAGGACTGCTGCTATATACAACCACATGGAGGTTGCGAAGGAGTTCCTAAACTTCTATGGCAGCCCTATTATGGCTCAGAATAAAACAGAGGCATATATAATTTTATGCAGAGCCATTAAGCTGTGTATTGTCATTTTATAATCAGTAGCTTGGATCAGCCAAGTAAATTATTTTCATAAGTGGTAGATTTGCTTCACACCTGTATTTGACAATGAAGAAAACTTCTACAACTAATCTATCACTAATTAACATGCCCTTGGGTAACATTCACATTTATACAAAATTAAACACATGGAAAATGCTGCATTCAGCTTTCCCAAATACGGTTTTGATTTAATCACACAAAGGACAGCTATCCTTGGATACAACCACCACTAATGCAGTGATTGTACAAAGAAACAAATAGTTTTTGCATATGAAATGGCCAGAAATTACTGCATGTCCCACAGAATCCAGGTAGCTGGGCGCCTCAATAGTGCATGTCTAGCCACTGCTACCTGAGTGTGGGGTTGGTCGTATCCAAGGACAGCTATCTTGTTTCTAAGGGACAACATGGTTACATTTCTGGGAAATTATATTCACATAGGAACATTATTTAAATAATATGCCATTGAAGAAATATATGCACATGGCTGATTAATTAAATGTGAATGCCCAGATAAGAATACTCCTTTACCCTTCTATATTTCACAGCTACATCCATACTCCAGCTATATTTTGATGGCAAAGTAGCAGATTATTAATGATTTTCAGTGCTTTTTACCTTTTGCACTTTAAAATTGTAGTTTTTAAAGCAGGTTGTTATTAAATAAAGGTTTTATGATGCACTACATAACTGATGGTCAAGAGGCCCGACTATTGTCAGAGCATATTTGATTAATCTTAATATATAATAATCTTATGATATGAAAAAATCAATGTGCTCGTACATTTGATTGTCATTCATTTAAACCCATTATGACATCCACTTAGGAATCTGTTATTCCCAAAATAAAGGCTATTATTTGACCAAGTACATTAAATCACATGTGAATGGCTTCAAATATAAAACATTAGGTACTCAAGAATAACGTGCAGATATTCTAGTCAAAACCACACATTTAAGGGCACTTTATTTATTTGTGTGCCTGTGATTGTGCGGTCACCCCTAAAACAAATTCAATTTCTTTCCCTTCTGCCTGGCTAAGCAGTCCTCTCACTGCTACCTTTATTTCATTCATGGTCTTCAGCGAGTTTAATGATCGGCACACACTTATGCCACAACATTGTAATAGCCGTTGTTGAACATTACAGAAAGTTCCTACTGTAATAACTTACTTCGGGTTTGTTTCTTGATTTCTTTAGCGGGATCCAACCAATTCTACAAGAGAAGACAGAATTTACAGATTCAGCACAAACTGTTAAGCCCATTCAGCACATCTTCTATGCAAAGAATATAGCAAAATAAAACAGATCACCTTGCTGTCTAATTCTAATATTTCATTGACCTGAATTTAAAAAATAACATACTGAAAAGACCAGATTTATTAATTGTGAGACATTAATGAAGATGGGCGCATAAACCGAGTGCACCCGTTTTTTTACTGGTGCACTCAGTTTAAAGGGTGTGTGCCACAATTATGTCAGACGTTCAGACATAAATGTGTTGCACAGTGCGAATGTGCACCGGAACACCCCTTTGGGGTGTACAGTATTGTGGCATGGATAGTGCAGCTGCGATACAATACTGGCGGAAACACTCCATAAATACATGTGCAAACTGCACCTAAAAAACAGGAGCAGTTTGAATAATAAATTTGAGCCTGTGTCTACAAGAATCTAAAATTTTATTTATTAAGAGAAGATTATGCAAGTATCCAGGTTGTGACCCTCTATATGAGTGTACAGTGGCTAAAAAGCTAAGCTCACTCCAGGTATATAAATAATATATCGAGGGGCATCTGCATATAATTTCCCTCTTAGTCGTGAGAGCCTGATGTCCATTTTGTTCAGCTACTGCTTAGAAGATTTCTGGTTCCAATCTGATCTAATCTGGCTGTTAGAAAATAATGGTAAAATATGGTAAAATAATGATGACTAGTTAATAATAGACGTGACCTTTGTCATAGATAAAAATGAGCAAAATTCTGTTATTCTTAAATGTGTAACAAAGTTTAGAGCAAGTTTGGCTTTTTGTTGTGAAAATGAAATTGGAACTCTAGCACAAAGGATATAAGAGCAGGGAACTGTATATAACTTAGCATTTTAATCCAACAGGGGGTAAGATGGTTAAAAAGTATAACATTCATGAAGTAGTTAATAGAAAGATTGCAGTCTTAAAAATCAATGTTTTAATTGAATTTTAATAAAAACAATGTCAAGAAGGGGAGGAGAGGAACAAAGACGCAGTGAGGCGGCATTCACTTTGCGCTGAAGGCACAACGTCTTAGGCAAAGGGGAAGCCCATATAGAGTACGAAGCGGCTATGGCCTTCCTCCACCTGTATGCCTCTCTAACGCTGCTCAATGTTGTTTTATTGAATTTCCAAAGAAATGGATGAAATTTAGAACTGCTGAGTCTTTCTCTCAACTACCTCATAACACATTAAGCCAAGTAAGTCTTCCCTAATGCATCATTGACAGAATTGTCATGAAAAGCAGAACTACTGCTGCAGCATGGTACACAAGGTCAGCATCATTACAGTCCAGCAGCACATGTATAGTCCTCATATAGGCCAGCAACAGGACCCTGTGTGTAACAGGCCTTTGAACTAATGACAGTAAGTAAATATTTGTCTGGTTTGGGGTCCGAATTCAATGTTGGTCTCATTACATTTTAGAAGAATGTGCTAGGTCTGACTGATTAAACAAATGGTTTGCTTCCGATTAATGGTTTGCGATTGGATTTGTGTTAGAAAATGGTCGTATTTATGGAATAAAAAGTTTAAGGTCTGATGCATTAGAAGTTATATCTTATTTGGATAATTTTAAAAGCTGGCTTGAGATTTTAAAATCATTGTAGCGACATGGACTGTCTGGGATCCCAAATGAAAGCAGAGTTGTGGTCAGGAGTTTGAATAAGTTTTGGGGTCTATCCACATGTTTCCCTCCTGCTTTCTGCTGCAGATCACAGTATGTGCTCAGTGGAGTTTATTAGAGTCTATGGGGGACGGATGCAACTGTGCTGCATCCATCTCCAGCCTCCACTGAGCATGTGCTCAGGGAGGTACCCAGTGGTGTAACTGTCGGT
This sequence comes from Engystomops pustulosus, assembly GCF_040894005.1. Taxonomy (NCBI): domain Eukaryota; kingdom Metazoa; phylum Chordata; class Amphibia; order Anura; family Leptodactylidae; genus Engystomops; species Engystomops pustulosus. The sequence continues at coordinate 61,282,588 of NC_092415.1, forward strand.
TTTATCCCAATGACCTCACTGTGGAGAAAACTGGGACACTGCTTTGAAGTGGAAGGGGTGGAATAGAAGGATGTATTTCACAGTATGGGCATACAGCTGTAGCTATCTGTTGTAAGGATACATTGGGAATCCTTAAAAGTGATGCTGAAATTTGATGAAATCCTACCCTTGAAGAGGTTCCCCCGAGTTTGAAAAACATTGCTGCTTTCTTCCAATAGCAGCGCCAAACACGACCATGGTTTGTGTAGCTTTTGCAGCTCAGCTGTATAGAGATAACATTTGCTTAGCTGCAATACCACAAACTACCTATGGTCAGGTGTGGCGCTGTTTTTGGAAGAAAACAGCCATGTTTTTCAACCTTGGGGAACCTCTTTAAGGTGAATGCAGAACATAGTAACTTCAAAACTTAAAAACGGTTTACCTGATAATCATTATCATATAGAGGCACCGTATATGCTTTTGTTATCCAATAGGGTACCATCCATGATGGAATGTAAGTAATCCAAATGTAATGTCGATGTACTGCAGATTATTTTTGCTGTACTAATTTTTTAACCTTCCCTCTTCTAGTGAGACTAGTCTCAGTTTTACTTTGGTTGATTATATACAGGCAGTCCCCAGGTTACTTAGTTTCTTTATGTTTGTTCTTAAGTTGAATTTGTATGCAAGTGGGATCTGATAAATTTGAGTTACAATTATAAAATGTATTATAAAATTTATTATCTGACAATTGGATTTTCAAAATTTTGTGCTGTCATGGGAACAAGGATTATCAATAAAATATCATTGCAGACGTCTTACAGCTGATCATTGCAACCTGGGACTAAAGTAAAGCATCCAGAGACCATTATCTGAGGTCACAGTTGGCAGACTGGTCCGTCTGTAAAAAAGGGTCATCTGTAAGTTAGGTGCCCTTTAGTTGGGGACTGTCTGTACTGCTGTATACAGTAACCTTGGTCTAGAATACACTGATCTTCTTGTATCTATAATATTGTATATAATCTTTCCCATCACTTCCTTGCCTAAGGAAAAGACATGTTGGGGCAAATGTAAACATGTTCATTCCTGCTCCTATCAGACAATTTTAATCTTTAGGAGCATGTGTGGGCTGAAATTCATTGTCAGAAGAAATCACTAGGTGTCAACAGGCCAAAATATTTAGTATAACAGACCCACTGATAACTATATACATTAATAAAAGACCTAAACCCATGAAAAAACTGAACATTTTAGTTTTTTTTGCTGTGCAACATTTGATTTGACACAGACATCACATTAAATTGACAAATTCTGGAAGCAGTGTAACTGCTGTTATGCTTGTGTTCCATTAGAATTTTGCAGTAGAGTCCAACAGATGTCCTGGAAGCAGCCTACAGCGCTGGAACAAAATATCTATAAAGAATTTTTTGTCCTTCTCCTTATTGTTTCATACATATGTAAATGCAATTAGTAACAAGGTGTTGTCACTATGTGAATGAATACCTAATAAAAGCTTGAATGCTAGAGTGCCTTGCAGAGAGTTCGGCTACAAAGGCCAGCTTATAATTATTTGGCAATTATGTATGCACCTGCCAGCTACAACCGCTCGCCGTAGGCTTTGCTCTCTTCTAATCACTTACGCAAGATGAAAGGTACATGGCCAGCCTGCAGATTACTAGCAAATCAACATCAAGCTCATAGTAAATAATAACTCATGTGCATTTTATATGATAAACAGATCACATTTTTTCAAACCCAACTTCGGACCAATTGGAGAGGATGTTTCATTGCAGTTACGTCAGTTTTCTGCATCTGCTGTTTTGCGCCAAACTAAAAAAATCTCATATCCACTACAGAAATTAACACCTCATGGGCCATATTTATCAAACTATCTAAGCCAATATGATCTAACATGCAAAATACTTCTAAAGAGCTCAAAAGGAATATTCCCATCTTATCTATGCGTGACATGTCCTGTGGTAATAGCCTTACCTTCCTCCATTCCACTGCAGCTACCAGTGTCTGACAGAGGCAGTTGAAAAGTCACATGTTTTGGGTCGCAGAAAAAAAAACAAACACTCTGCATTAAGGTGTGTTTGGATTTACTTTGAATATTACAGCAGAGTGGGAGCAGAACCCACAGCCTCTGGAGAGCAACTCAAAATACATTTCATTGAGTATCCTGTGGATGTCATGAATAGATAAATGGAAATACAACTCTCTTAAACTCTGGAGTAAGATCCTACCTAAAGATACAGTTGGCCTCATAGGTTTGTATCTCTTCAAACATGTAAAAATAAGCTTATTGTAATAAACTTCATCCCAGATTGTAAAAATATAGGCAGTACAGGATATATTTCATTGGCTTGTTCTAAAGTTGAATTTGTATGTAAGTCGGAACTATACACTCCCTGGCCACTTTATTAGGCACACCTGTCCAACTGCTTGTTAACACTTAATTTCTAATCAGCCAATCACATGGCGGCAACTCAGTGCATTTAGGCATGTAGACATGGTCAAGACAATCTCCTGCAGTTACAACCGAGCATCAGTATGGGGAAGAAAGGTGATTTGAGTGCCTTTGAACGTGGCATGGTTGTTGGTGCCAGAAGGGCTGGTCTGAGTATTTCAGAAACTGCTGATCTACTGGGATTTTCACGCACAACAATCTCTAGGGTTTACAGAGAATGGTCCGAAAAAGAAAAAACATCCAGAGAGCGGCAGTTCTGTGGGCAGAAATGCCTTGTTGATGCTAGAGGTCAGACATTCAGATGGTAGGGTCAGAATTTGTCGTCAACAACATGAAAGCATGGATCCATCCTGCCTTGTATCAACGGTTCAGGCTGGTGGTGGTGGTGTCATGGTGTGGGGAATATTTTCTTGGCACTCTTTGGGCCCCTGGGTACCAATTGAGCATCGTTGCAACACCACAGCCTACCTGAGTATTGTTGCTGACCATGTCCTTCCCTTTATGAGCACAATGTACCCTGTAACATCTGATGGCTACTTTCAGCAGGATAATGCGCCATATCATAAAGCTGGAATCATCACAGACTGGTTTCTTGAACATGACAATGAGTTCACTGTACTCAAATGGCCTCCACAGTCACCAGATCTCAATCCAATAGAGCATCTTTGGGATGTGGTGGAACAGGAGATTCGCATCATGGATGTGCAGCCGACAAATCTGCGGCAACTGTGTGATGCCATCATGTCAATATGGACCAAAATCTCTGAGGAATGCTTCCAGCACCTTGTTGAATCTATGCCACGAAGAATTGAGGCAGTTCTGAAGGCAAAAGGGGGTCCAACCCGTTACTAGCATGGTGTACCTAATAAAGTGGCTGATGAGTGTATATTTTATCATTGTAGATTCGGACAAAATTTTTTTTGCCCCAGTGACAATTGGAGTTTCCATTTTTTTTTTGCTGTAATAGGACCAAGGATTATCAATAAAGCTTCATTACAGACACCTTACAGCTGATTATTGCAGCATTCAGAGAGCTTCCACAGAGGTCCATCTTTAACTAGGGGTTGTCTGCAAGTCAAGTGTTCTTAACTACTGGACCGCCTGTATTTGCAAATACAGGTGCTTTAAAGTGTTACTGGCTGCTACGAACACTTGGGTTTTTATGATTGCACGTCCAGGGTTAGCCTAACGATTATGCACTAATGCTGCGTGTAAGTACATACAAAACATCCTGGCATAGGAAGCGGCAGGTGTAAAGGCTCTTAAAGTTATGAATATGTGGCTACAGAACTGATCTTATAGCTATTAGAAAATTAAACACAAAAGTTGGTTTTAACATTTCAGGTCAACAAAACTATTCCAGCATTAAAAAACGTTTGATTGTGGAAGAAGATCTAAGGAGGAGGACAACAATCAGCTCCAAGGCTTGGGCTCCATGCACATGTCCATGTGAGTGGATGTGTGCGGTCACCTGAAAGCCGGATGTAGAAGGAAAGAATGAGTGAGTGCTGCTCACCCCTTCCCTCTCCATGTGGAGCCATTTGTAGACGTGTGAATGGAGCCTTGAACTATTTGTCCAATTTGCAGTCTTGTTTTATTTTGGGTAAGCTGCTTATACCTTCTAAAGCCGGTTGCTCACAAGCGAGTTTGGCCCAATAAACTCAATTTGTGTACTTGCAGTATTTACTGTATCAAATCTTAAATTACTGAAGAATGTCCGTTCAGTTCAGCGGTTACAGTTTTGGTCCAGTCCGGAAAAGTGGAATAGTGTACAAAGTGAGTTTGTCAGACCAAACTCGCAAGTAGACAACAGGCCTTATACATGTGGAATAATAAGAACATTATAAAACATGAAATTATTGAACAGTGCAACATGAAGGTGTTATATGTATTAGCTAATAGCTTAATTCATAGATGGTAATTATATTAATAACCTCAGTTACAGTATTTGTACGCAATTGAAATAATTACACCTGACAATTACACCTCATCCATAAAACTGAGTATATGTAATGTATGATAATTAGGAATAGCCTGGGGACATTCTGTACTGTGCTACCCGGCAGACAGGGCTGATAGATGCCAGCTGGAAAGATATGTAGGTTCATCCTCACAGATTGGTCACATACTTGTATGCTTTTATTACTGGGTTGTGCAGATACATAACTGAAGTTGTTTTTAGATCCCATATGAAAGCTCGCTGATCAGACAATATGTACCTTTTGATTTTCCGAGTCTCTGTACACGAGGCCAAAATAGTCTTTTTCCAGTAGGTTTAAATGTTCGCACACTTTATCGAAAAGAACTTGACCTTTCGACCGCTTCTAGAAGAAAACAAAAATTATAGTTTACATCAATAAACTCTTAAACATTTTAGTACCATGTATTTCACAGATATGGTAAAATAGCACACAAACCTCGCCAAATTAAAAAAAAAAAACACAAATGTACAGTAAGGCACTTTATAAATATGATTTCTTTGTTATTATTGCATGTTGATAAGGGACCACATTTATCAAAAACAGTGCAAACTGCACTATGTGCAGTTTGCCTGTGGAGTGTGCAGAGGGCTCCAGATTCAGGAATTATGGTGCGTGGTCCTCATGAATCTGGCGCCCGCTGCACTGCTCGGAAGTGTGCGCTATTCTTTTTTGTTGCACTTTGTTCATGCTGCAGAATTGTGGCGCTCAGTCCGACTAAGCACTTACACGCCCTTTAAGTGCACATTTTTTCTGTCTTGCCGGACACAAAACTGGCACAGACACTTTAAAAGGAACCTACCACCACGATTCTACCAATAAAGGTAAAACGGGTGGTAGGGGGATGTAAGGGACGTACGGATAGCTCTTTTTAGAGCTAATCCTCACGTCCCCGCTAACTTTTGGTAAACTTTATTCAACTAATATGTAAATTTAGTTATACGGCTACTGGGGCGTGGAGTAGCCGGGCACGAGGCTACACGGCGCGGCTACTCCACGCCCCAGTAGCCACGTTACTCCTCCTACCCTGTTGTGCAGAACGCAGTTCCGCAGCTGAGCAGCCCCAGCTCCGAGGCCGGAGCTACTGCGCATGCGCAGTAGCCGGCTTGTCGGACACAACAGGGTAAGAGGAGTAACGTGGCTACTGGGGCGGGGAGTAGCCGCGCCGTGTAGCCTCGTGCTGGCTACTCCACGCCCCAGTAGCCGCATAACTAAATTTACATGTTAGTTGAATAAAGTTTACCAAAAGTTAGCGGGAACGTGAGGATTAGCTCTAAAATGAGCTATCCTCACGTCCCTTACATCCACCTACCACCCGTTCTACCTTTATAGGTAGAATTGTGGTGGTAGGTTTCCTTTTAAGAATACATTTGCAAGAAGTTTGAACGTTCTTTCTAATGCAAAGATGGTCAAAAAACTTGTGCAAACGCTTGAATACATGTGGGCCACTGTCTTTTTTTTCTCAACATACTCTTAGAATGTTTCGTAACTGGAGATCTAATCTTGATGAATAAATTGGTATTAACTTCTGTAACCCTTTTACAATAAGACATAATAAAATTTGTTTTCATGCTTCTCTATTATAAACGTAGAAGTGATATCAGCCAATTCTTTAGATGTGGGATTAAAAAATGAAAACATTTACAACATTTACTGGATAATGAAAACCATGAATTCCAAGGTGTGTGTAGGTAGCCTCCTAGCTAATAAAAATACAATGTTGTGACCACAGCAGTCCCTGCAAAGGAATTGAGGGAGTAGAAAGACTAATGTCAATACCAACCAGGGGCCAAGCTGCAGCTCCAATAGTACTTTGTTCCTAGTGGATTTGCAAAGTCAGGGAAGAAACTTAACTCCTAACAGAAATTTAGCTTTTGCAGGTTTACCTACACTTAAAGGGAATCTGTCACCGCGTTTTTCACAAATACAGGTATTTACACCCTGCTTTTAGCTTAAAATAGTTTCCCTCAGATCCCCATAAAATCAGAGTTATAATCTTGCCTGGTATCTATCCATCTTTGGAGCGCGTTGAGGGGGCTTGGCCTAATTTCATGTGACCAGGGTGACATCATCACAGTTTCTTAAGCTACTTAACATTAGCAAACTGTACCCCATGTAAGTACCTGCCCACATAAAACAATCACAGCAGCCTGCATGGACTTTTACTCCTCTCCATACAGGCTTCTGTGATTTCATGTGATATAATATGCTGTGATTTCATGAGAAATATGCTTGGTGTACAGTTTTCTAATGCTACAAAAGCTATAGGACCTGCAATGATATCACCCTGGTCATATGACATTACAGCTACATACAGAGATAGGATTGAGAGGAGCAGCTGGATTCAGCCCGAGGAGGCCACGCCCACCTCGACTCGCTGTAGCCATGCTTAGACACTAGGTAAAACTATAAGTTTGAAAATATAGGAATCTCAGGGGAACAATTTTTAGCTAAAAGAAAGGTGTCAGTTAGTTACTAGGGCTCTATGGGAAGCTGTCACTACCTGTCTTCTGGGTATTCTACAACCTCTAACATAGCCAAACCCTACAATGTGCTGATGAGATGTAAAAACATGGAAACGGACAGGCTGTTCTTTTGGAATAGATATAATGTTTTGGCTTATCATGTCACTAGGCTTCTTGTATGTCATACTTGATGTGACAGCTGCTGCCTGAGGCAACGTTTTCCTTATCCCACCGTTGAAACAGTTATTTGCATTTTCCTTCCAGGATATGTAAGGATAAGAGATCTGCAGGACAAATCGCTCATTTTACTAGAAATGTGGATCTAAGGCTATATTCACACGAACGTATGGGGGACGTATATACGGCCGACGTATATACGGCCGATATACGTCCCCCATACACTCCTATCGGCACACGGCACCCTACGGGAGCGGTACGGTGCCGCACACGTGCGGCACCGTACCGTTCCGTACCCGGGAAAAAGATAGGACCTGTCCTATCTTTTCCCGTAATACGGGGCCGTGCGCCATAGGTTGCTATGGAGAGGGGCGGGGGTGAGCTGCGCTCACCTCCTCCTCCTCTCCCCGTACACTGCCGTTGCCCGCTACGGTACGGTACGGGCGGGCAACGGCAGTGTGAATATAGCCTAAGGCTATATTCACACGAACGTATGGGGGACGTATATACGGCCGACATATATACGGCCGATATACGTCCCCCATACACTCCTATGGGCGCACGGCACCCTACGGGAGCGGTACGGTGCCGCACAAGTGCGGCACCGTACCGTTCCGTACCCGGGAAAAAGATAGGACCTGTCCTATCTTTTCCCGTAATACGGGGCCGTACGCCATAGGTTGCTATGGAGAGGGGCGGGGGTGAGCTGCGCTCACCTCCTCCTCCTCTCCCCGTACACTGCCGTTGCCCGCTACGGTACGGGCGGGCAACGGCAGTGTGAATATAGCCTAAGTCTTTACATTACACTGAAGGTATGCTTTGACAAGTTTAACTGATGAAATAAAAAGATATGATGACCAGGACGCACTAATGCATATAAAACCAAGTGTTTTTTTTAGAAATATGGTTTTCTGCCACTTTAAACTGGTCAATACAGTACCTGTATTGTAAACCATTTTGCCTTTCAACAGAGAATTTCAAAATATGAAAAACTGAAATTTTGATAGAATATGAAATGCCCAGTACTTTGCTAGAAAATAATCTGCTTGCTTGATGGAAGTCTTACATTTGCATTCACTTGGAAGAATAAAACGTAGGCAATTTTCCTTGTCTTTAGTAAGCTATGTGTTTGGCACACACCTCTCAGTGCTCACCAAACAATAGTACAATCTCACAATTGCCTGCTATCAAAGAGCTTTTCCTGTAGTTGGGAGTAGGGTAATTGAATATGACCAGTAGTTAAGTGTTCAGCCCTCTAATCTCACCATCAGATTAGACGAGACATAATTGTTCTAGAACCATTGTGGCAACGGTCCTGTGAATTAGCAACCAGCACTGGGCTACCTTGTTGGCAGTAGACCTGGGGAATGAAATTCCAAAGTTTATGAACTAATGGTTCAATTTGGGAATTTTGCAAAAGAACGAATGCTGTGTGCACTCTCCAAATTCCCAATTCTGTAGCTATTTTTATCACAGGGAGAAACCATGAAACTTCATTCAATAATAGAGATTGTGGATATCTGCTGACAATTATATAAGTGATGGTGATATAGAAAGTCTTCCTGTGGGGATAGCAGGGCCATTAAAAATAACCCCATGCTCCTAGTGTTATTGAACGATTTTGTCCTTCATACAAGGCCATCAGCACAGAATAAATGCTGTAATTATAGTCATTATCATTGCAAATCACAAGTGCTGTCAGGCTTCATATATTATGGCTTTTTGGCCCAGTGATACATACGAATTCACGTAATGGGCTGATCTCTTTTGCAGTCAGTGTGACATCGGAGTAAAAGAAATGTATTTCACATACACACACACACAAAAAAAATAATCAGAGAGAGCTTCATAGAATGGATTTTATACTTATTCGAACATATATTTCAAACATAAAAAAACTAGTTTGCACTTTTAGTTCTTAAAGAGGACCTGTCACCAGATTTTGACGACCCTGAGTAACAATGCCTGCTGATAAAGGGTTACAAGTCCTACCCATATCACCTAAAATTAGCTGCCAATGGGGCACTGTACCTTAATTACAGATGTTTATTTGATATGTAAATTAGCTTTTGTGACTCATGTCTGGTCTTTGTGACTCTTCTCTCTCTCAGGCTGGCAGTGAGCCATGTCCCATTATTATGACCGACAGTTCTGTGTCTCTTCAAATCACTGCTCTGCCTCTTTGTACTGAGGGACTGTCTGCTAATATTCAACTCCAGACATATAAAGCTCTACGTACAGATGGAAAATCATGTGTCAATCTTTTTACACAGTGCCTTGTGTTACATTCATGACATGTGACCAGTGACATCATCACGGGTCCTTTAGCCTTTATAGAATAGCAAACTGTACACAATGTATGTGATTACATGAAAACACAGCAGCCTCCATGGAGGATGGAGAGGAGTAGAAGTCCATGGAGGCTGAAGTGACTTCACGTGGTCAGATATATGCATGGGGTACAGTTTGCTATTATTAAGAGGCTAAAGTACCCGAGATGATGTCACTCTGGTCACATGACATAAACTGCATCCAGTAAGGCATGTGGAGTATTAGATGGGAGGGGCCAGCCGAGCAGGACATGCCCCCTTTGATGCCAGGCAATATAAGATAAAAGGCGATTTATGTGGATGTAAGCAAACTATTTTTAGGTAAAAGAAGGATGTCAGTCTTTTAATAGGGCTCTATAGGAACTGATCACTCGCTGTATACAGTAGTGGTGACAGGTTACCTTTAAATAGCACTGACAACCAAGGAAGTAAGAACTAGCATGCAAAATTTAAAGTAACTTAACTTTTGACATTTGAGAAATCCTATAGCAGTGGTGGCGAACCTATGGCACGGGTGCCAGAGGTGGCACTCAGAGCCCTCTGTATGGGCACTCTTGCCATCACCCCAGGGTAGATTTTGCCAGAGATGACTTAAGGCCTCTTGCAGTCCCAGGCAGCACAGGACCCTAGAAGGAAGGTACAATGATAATCCAAACTTCTTCTCCTTCTTTCTACTGTATTGGTGTCCTCAAGTGCCTATACAATTTTAAACCGGTGACATAGTTAAGTCACTGCTTGAATTGTCGCATTGGCACTTTGCAAAAAATATGTGGGTTTTGGTTGTAGCTTGGATACTTGGTGTCTAAAAGGTTCGCCATCACTGTCCTATAGTTAAGATGATAATAGTAGTAGAAATATCTTCCTGTATCATGTAGAGAAGAGAAATGTTGGGATGTCTCCTCCTTGTGTATTTGAGATTTTGGCATTGTTACACCCTCCAGCAGCAGTTTTACAACTAGATTTTAAGATCAAAAGTTTAAAATATCTAGAAAATTATCTTTAGATAACAGTCACTACTTTTAAAGTCCCTTTTATGTGAAAATGAGACACAAACATTCCAGCAGTTCCTTGGGGACCATTGTTTTAGTGTTGTAAGTATCCCTATAATAAACTGGGCTGTGTCTGGGCAATGAAACAAAAAAAAACCTTTTAATAGCGTCTCATTAAAGCAGCAATTTCATTTATAGAGACATTAGAAAACTTAAAAGTTCTGCTCTATAGCCATACTGTGACTCTGGCTTTTTTGCTATTGATCTCAGTGGACCAGCATGAAATACACTTTGTGCACACATTTCAATCAATATAAAATGTTTCTGGAAATCAGAGAATGCTTCCTAAATTGTATAAATCTACAACTGAAAACCCAGGTTTGTTTCCCAATACGGCTACTAGGTAAAGGGCAAGGTTGCTCTAAAGTCCATCAGAGCTCCACAGGACAGAATAAAATGATTACAACTTTACACCAGTGCAGCTAAGAAACTGAATTAAATGCACCAATGATTTTATCATTACATAAATCTACTTTATTAATGGTATTGGCTAGAAATATTTTATTAATTTAGGTTTACAGCTCCTTTATCGAAATAGTCAGTAAATTTACTTTTGTTGTTGCAACTTAACCTTAGGCTGCATTCGCACAAACACATGCCCGCCATACCGTAGCACATCGGTGCATGGGAGAGGAGGAGGGGGTGACATGTCCTATCTTTCCCGAACGGAACGGTACGGTACGGTTCTGGACGTGTGCTGCACCATACCACTCCAAACCCCGCCGTGCGCCCATTGCTGGGCAATGGGACACGTATATGTGGCGGCCATATATACGTCCCCCAACAGTCGTGTAAATTTAGCATTATTGTGAAATGGTTACAAATCTGATGCATTTTTGCACAATTTATCACATTTTTGCATCTCGCCTTTAAAAAGGGATGCGTCTTTTCTGAAAATCATTGTTTTCTTGGTAAAGGGGTGTGGCTTAATTGTGCCAAATAGCATCAAGAAAATGCCGCTTGACTGGAATTTCCCACAGCCACTCTAAATTCATGTCTGTGGCAATGTCCGCACGACTATTTTCGGCGCTCCCATAGGCATGAATTTGAGAAGTCAAGTAGGTGGTCCTGTCAGTAATAGCCTAGTAAGCTCAGTAAACATTTTGTTACATGGAGGGCAGTGGAAACATGCTGCCGAATATCATGGCACTATATAAATAAAATAATAATAATAAATCCTTAATTATATAGCGCCATCATATTCGGCAGAATGTTACAGATTAGGGGGTACAAATATGAATAAAATAAAACCTTAAAGAGCAAAACATAGTCCTTTGAACATAAGTGAGGGCTCTGCTCGCAAGAAGCTTACAATCTATGAAATATTTATTATTTTTTAAACCATTTTAGTATTAGTATTTATGGGCGACTACAAATCCTGCAGTTTAATCCTGCAATATAATACTTGCTTCCATTTGCTTCTTTTGAAAGTACAAAACACATCACTGGCATGTCCTCCATTGTTATACACTGATTTTCCACATATTTTTCATAATTCATTTCCTATGTGGCCCCTCATTGAAGAACTAAAGCCCATCAAATAGCAAAAGATTCATTGACCCATTTGAAGAATGTTAACAAGTTCATTATACCAAAGCAAATGAGGAAACGGTTTCAATAGGGTTGAAAAATACATAAATCCTGTGTCCAAAAGGTCCAACAAGACACTAGTGTTTGTCAGCCAGGAGTCAATTAGTATTAAATGATGTTACTCGCATGAAAACGCAGAGATCTTTCAGTGAAAATCCTGCATGACAACTCTCCGACAACAAAGTGAATCCGCTCTTTTAACTGGAGTCCCCAGATAATGCAGTACAAATGGTAAACTAGGTCAACGCATCACAGAACTTCTGGCAGAAATTTCACTTTGAGATACACATCTTTCAAACTGCTCGCCAGCGTGCAGCGTTTCATACAGTACGAGATCACACGCACACAATGCTTAACCCGGGGTCACAACAAGAGAAACGCCAGGGCAGTCCAGACTTCTTCACTTTATCCGCACTGTACTTTGACCATTTCAAACAGCATGAACTTACTTCTATGTAACCAACTAGAGCCTGGCAACATCGAGCCCACAAAACATGACAATAGATAAAAAAATAAGGGAGCTTTTACCTTAAAAACTTTGACAAATGCACAAAGACAACAAAATAACACAAAATTCCTAAAACAAAATGCACTCACATCTTATATATACTTTGTTTGTGGTATGAGCTCCAGTTCCCAGACAAGTTACAACTGAGGCAGGAGCCTTTGTGTCCAGTCTGTGTCCTCATTTTTTTAAGCCTCACCCCTAAACCCCATTAGCCAAAGACAGAACTGATCAGCTGCAGATTAACCTCAGTGCTGTCTGTAAGATCTCTGTAAGACACTATACAAGTCTGGATTCTAGAAAAACTACCGTACTATATTTCTATTTTACGTTATCATTACAGGTTTAGTGTTTTGAGAATGTTAATATCCAAAACGGAAAAGAATATTTCAAATTCCGTTAAGGCTTGTTGTCAAAGTGAAATGCATGAATGTGGAATTTAGATTTTTATTAATTTTGTTATTTGTCAGAAGTCCAAGTATCTTTTTTTATATGTTACCATGTGTTTGGCTGGTTTGAAAGCGTTTTCATTATTGCTGGATGTGGAAGAAGCTATGTTAACATTGTGTGCTGCTGTTTACACTTCCCCAACGAATAAAAGTGCTTTCAAATCATCCAAACATATGGTAACATGTAAAAACAAACTTGTTTCAGACGCATGCATTTTTAAATGCATAAAAAAAAATGTCGCATGTGAACGCACCCATAGGGTTGCCTCTTGCAAAACAAACTTTGGAGGTTACCCCATTCCCGACAGCATGTGGCAGACTGAAATCCTCAATCAATCACATACAGCCTAGGCGGCCATAGAGGGAAACCTTCATATATTCTCTGAGCTTGATTTGCACCAGGTCAACAATCTCCTTAAAGGGGTTTAGCTAACCAGTGCACTGGGGGGTTTTTTTGGATTGAAAAACCAAATAAAAAATAAACAGAATTTGGTTCCCAATAAAAGGGAATGGCTGTCGCTTAATTATCTCCTGTATGTGGTGCCTTGAACATTATTCTGCAAACACAATAGAGCAATTATGAAGGCTAAATATAGAACTGTTATCTGGACGTACAACTAGAGACGGTAGAAGTGAACGCAGGATTATCTGCCATAATGTCACTCAGCTCGGAGCACTCTCGGTACAGTCAGTGCACGCATGCAGATGATGAAGAATAAGGACAAAAGGGGATGTCAAACCTCATTATTACACTACAACATTAGCTGGGTTCATTAATGCAAATTCTACAATACTTTGATACTGCAAAACTTAGCTAATATTTTGTCAGATGCTAATTCCCAGTCTATAGACAGAATATGTGCAATTTGTATAAAGCACATATGCAGCTGACAGAAGAGAAGCCTCAGGAATGAGGTCATGTACAAGTGACTCATCATGGCTGGAATGTCTAATAAGCATCAGCTTAAACCCACTGCCGAGGCATCAAAGTACAATATACAGAAATAACCCAAATAAACCACATTTCTGAATTTAGACAACTATGGACTGCTCCAATTGCTCTTATCATTATCTTAAAATTCTAGGAACATCGCCTATTGCATTGTCCCGTCTTTGTATAGGAAGATTTCAAGAAGAGTGAAGAAAGCAGGTGATACCTTTTTGAGGCTGAGTATATTTGATGGTGAGCTTTTGAGAATACTAGTTCTCTTTGTCAGACATGATGTTATGCATCAAACAGAAAATTCACAGGATTTTATACACACTGAGCAGTGATCATCAAAGGATATTAAAAAAAAACAACAGATTGATAAATACAGGGACATCTTATTTACAACAGGATGGCTATAAAAACATTAAAAACCTGTGAGGCGAGACACAAGAGCTCTGGCTCTTATCTGCTTGTGGCCTCCAGGTCAGAGGTAGGAGGTCATGAAGCTGGCATGAATGTTAAGATCACTTAACAGGTGTTGAATATAGGAAGATTTCTACAGAATTGTTGTATCCCAGAAAAGAAAAGTAATTTATTTAACTACAAAAGGTCTCTGTCATTCCACTTACTCCTAAGTACTTACCTCCTTACATTAGGAAGTCACAGAAGCCAAGCTCCGCTCCTTGCAATTCATTGTACTGTATGTATCAAAGTATTCATAAACTGGCCTGAACATGAGAACATTTTCTAAATCAGTGAATCTATAAATTTTAACTTATTAAATGAAATCTACCATTAATATTAAGCACGATAAACCAGGGACACTTACTCATAGATCCATGCTCTGTGACTGTGGTAATCATCTTAAAAGTGTTGTCCCTGACCTCCTTTCTTCTAAAATCAACTTTTAAATTTATGCTAATGGGGCAAAAGGGCTCTGCAGCTTCACAGGTTGTTACAATGTGCAAGGAACTTCCCCCTCCCACTACGTGTTTAAACTTCCTCTGCTGCAGTGAGAATACATCAATCAGAGGGTAGGGAAGTGCTGAGGGAGCAGAGGAAAAGAGGAGACAAACTAACAGCCTGTGAATCTGCACCACAGAGGGCCTCTGGTAATGCCCTTAAGAGACCTTCTGGCTCATTAGCATCATTGTAAAAGTTTATTTTAGAAAGAAGGGGGATCGTGGATAAAAAATGTAAAAAAGATTGCCACAGTGCCTGGATCTATGAGTAAATATCCCTTGTTTGCCATGATGGATTTTGATGGTAGATTTACTTTAAGCTGAATATGTCCAATTTAAAGAAGTTGTTCGGTTTCAGCAAGTAAATGCTATTTTTTGTATGATGAAAAGTTAAAGCTTGCAGTCATTCAAAGCTTTATTGTTAACTTCCTGAGGATAAAAAAACGGTCCACGTTCATGTGATGTTACAAGGAGTAAGTGTCAGAGCTCTGTCTTATAATAGGTAGTGCACCTGTGTGACATCACATGACTATGGACTGATTTTAATACACTGGAAGTATACAGGCAGTCCCCGAGTAACATACTAGATAGGTTCTTTAGGTTTGTCCTTAAAGTACAACTGTAAGGTATAAAAACTTTTGCCTAGTTTTGTACTAAGCCAAAATAATCAATTTGCTAATTTCTACTCATTAGTTATCTGCAGCCGTTTGTCAGCTATCAGGCTTGTCCCTCTGGCTGTCCATGTTTGGTTGATTGCCATGTGAATCCCTAGCTAGACTGAGGCTGGGTGGATGTTGTTGGGAGGGGTCATTAGCACATGCACACTCATGATCAGTAGCTACTGGATGCTGGAGAATATCAATCCTGGCAGCATGTAAAAGCTCCAGGACCAGCAGTGATGTCATAAGCATGTCACTAATCACATGTCACAGGTCATCTAATTACATGACATGAATGGTATGTAGCCGAGTGGTTTGTGTTTGAATACAGTGGAAATGTGTATGTATGAAAGTTTGAATATACAAATAAAGACAGAACTCAGGCTCCCCATCAGTTTTAATGAATGGATCAGATCCTGCACACACAGCACAGTGTATGTACAGTGAAACCTCATTGAGCAGATGTCTTTGTACAGGAAAGTGTGTTCTGCAGATAGGGGGCAGCTTCCATAGAGTATATTGGCAAAAAAATAAAGAAATCGGTTAATGAATAAAAACAGTATTTTAGGGAGAGGGTCCTCTCAGGGAGGTGGTGTCTGGAGAGGTTTCACTTTGTGTTTTTATATGTGTACTTTTCTATGTAGGTGTTTTATGGTGTAGTTGGACATGTTTTAATAAATCATCTTCTTTGTGATGTTGTAGATTACTGTATGATCCAGTGCTCTGCCTTCCCTACCTTGTGTCCTGATTGGCTGAGCTGTTTGTGCACGTTCACGGGAATGCCATCACTGCTTTGGTATCATTGCCCTTAGCTGATGTCACAACCAGGAAGTTCCGTCCACTTCATAAAAATCTGAGAGTATTTTATAACCCCATATATTTATTAGCCCTATATCTCAGCATAGAAAGAAGCCAGAGGCATGGAATTGTTGTCAAAGGTTTTTTTCAGCTGTGATAAAACTATTTTGTGTCAAATAACTTTACAGGTACATTTAAGTTAAATTTGTATGCAAGTCAGAACTGATATGTTATAATTGTAAAATTTTTTTTTTTTGCAGAAATAATTCAGTTTTCAAAATTTTGTGCTGTCATGGGACCAAGGATTATCACTAAAACTTCATTACAGACACCTTAAGTAAAGCATCCAGAGAGCTTCATTGGAGGTCACCATTGGAAGAGAGGTCTGTCTATGCGTCGGGTATTCTTAAAGGGAACCTACCACCCCGATTCTACCTATAAAGGTAGAACGGGTGGTAGGTGGATGAATGGGACTTTTTTGGGCTAATCCTCACGTCCCGGCTATCTTTTCGAAAACTTTAATGAAGGCATATGTAAATTTTTTTTATGCGGCTACTGGGGCGTGGAGTAGCCGGACATGAGGCTACTGGTTACGGCTACTCCACGCCCTAGTAGCCACGTTACTCCGCCTACCATTTAATCTTTGACGCGCAGCTCCTCGTAGCTGCGCGCCCTCGTCCGAGTCCCCCGGCATCTGCATGCGCAGAAAGCTGGGGACTAGGATGAGGGCTGAAGATTAAATGGTAGGCGGAGTAATGTGGCTACTAGGGCGTGGAGTAGCCGCGACCAGTAGCCACATGTCCGGCTACTCCACGCCCCAGTAGCCGCATAAAAATTTTTTACATATGCCTTCATTAAAGTTTTCTAAAAGATAGCCGGGACGTGAGGATTAGCCCAAAAAAGGGCTATCCTCACATCCCATTCATCCACCTACCACCCAATCTACCTTTATAGGGAGAATCGGGGTGGTAGGTGCCCTTTAAGTCAGGGACCGCCTGTACAAGGAAGCATTGTATTCAATGACAGTAAGCAGAGATCTAGAAAACTGTAAGGAACTGGTACCCTTTGGTGGCTTAATAGTGGCTACATACATAAACCTCCTATGTCTTATATGGTGAATATACTATACATACAAGGCATAAGAGATGACTGATGTATAGTAAGATAGCAGATCTGAGTAACCTACTACACTTGCGTTAATTTAATCCTAAAGCAAATGTATATGGTCCTGATGAGCGCTACCTCTGGAATGTCACACTCATTTTCATCTTCATTTATAAGCGGAGACAGTGATAAAGGTGATAATTTCCATTTAATGAATTCAGCTTCAGTCTCGTACCTTATAATTGAGAACTGAGTCATCTCACTGCTGTGAACCACCCACGGCACAAAAATGGAAGTCATTTGAGCAAAGATTATACTGAATGTTTTAGTAGAAAAGTTTCCAGAGATCCTCCAGATTCTGATTTACCATATGCAGAAAGTTGTGTCCGGTAAAGGTTGCCAGGAACTTCATGGCTATCGCTCATTAACTGAACCGGTAACTGTGACAAAGAGACCTCATGCAGAGGACAACCTTAGGGCCCCAGAAGAGCATGTCCAGGGTAAGGGCATATTATCACATCCTTCCATTTTACCAAATAGTCATTTGCAGAATGGTATCCCTCTTTGGCGTACACCAAGAAAAAAAAAGAGCAATACATATAATATTTTCATAATGGGCGTCCTGTACACAAACAAATCGAACTGAAAAACTGTGAAAAATCTCATCTGTTTTTAACGGCTGATTTGCTTGCATTTTTCATGGATCCTCATAAACTATAGTCTATGAGTGCTCATTTTTTGACTAGGAAATGCTCTACTTTTGAATGGATTGAAGCAGGATTTTTTTTTAAGATGAATAGGCAAACTGAATAAACTTCAAAATATGGCATCTACATAAAAATTTTTAAAAAGCACATAAAACGGTGTGAATGATGAAATCAGTTAATATTTCAAAAGTATTTTAGATGTTTGCTATACTCACTTTACTATACTTTGCTATACTTCACTTTGCTATACTATAAGCACTTTTCTAATTCTTAATAATAAAAATAATAATAATAATAATTCTTCCATTATTTATATAGCACACACAGATTACGCAGCGCTGCACAGAGCTTGCCAAACCAGTCCCTGTCCCCATGGGAGCTCACAATCCAATCAACCTACCAGTATGTTTTGGAGTGTGGAAGGAAACTGGAGGACCCGGAGGAAACCCACGCAAACACAGAGAGAGCATACAAACTCTTAGCAGATGTTGAATTCTTTGCCAGTCATAAGGTGGTAATAAGGAGCAATGTTGGAAATGCATCAACTACATTATGCAAATGTGCACCACTAAATTTTTAATAAGAACATTCATGCTTATGACAATATTACTGTCAGTGACCCACTGCTGCCCAGATCAAAATCTACATAACACCGCTACCAGCTAAGCCAAAACACTGCCTAAACCAACACTCCACCAAAGTTCACTCGCTCTATGTAAACATGACTATGGTAAACTGTCAGCATAGCATTTTTTGCTACATACGAACATGAAATTGTCTTACCTCCACCTCGCACGTGTACTCCGAGCCATCAAGGAGTGTGACTTTAGCCTGCATGTTCTTAGGTCTCTTGGCAGATTTCAGAGGAGATTTGGAAAGCTTGCTAGAAACTGATTTCTGAGAGACTTTGTCGTCTTCAAGTTGTTGATACTCAAGTTGTTTTGCAGAAGCCTCTTTATCCCAGTCTTTGTCTGAGTTCTGTAGAGAGAAAATTAGTAGATCAGGTTTCGTTCAGAAGGCGTGAAGGTGTTATTCAGGAACCTAGTGCAGGTGTAAATGATACCACTCATTGCTAATGTTTTAGCTAAAAATGATGCACTTGTAATCCTCCCGATCGAAAATTGCAGGGCAGTGAAATAGAAAATGTGTTGGAAAGAGGACATACAGATCACTGCATGGAAGCTTCAGACTATTTTATCATTTATGGTAGAAAACATGGGCTCCAAATGGGAGGGACTTAAAGCTTCCAGCAGGTTTTCACTTTCAGGATTTGCATAATCAATATAATGGGGTGGTGTCTTGGCACATAACAGGTTAAATGGATTTGTGACATGCAGGGTGCGATCACACGTAGCACTTTGAATTCGTAATCAAAACGCACGGGGCTTGCCACGGCCCGATTGCATATGTGTTTCTATGGAAGCGCATGCAATCCGTAACCGGGTGTCTTGTAATATTTAAATGTAAGACAACGGTTGCTAGTTACCGATTGCAAGTGTTTCCATAGAAACGCATATGCAATTGAGCAGTGTGAATCAAAGCCCTACATGTGACCACACCCTTATGTACACCATGGGGCAGATTTACTTACCTGGTCATTTGCGATCCAGCGGCGCGTTCTCTGAGGTGGATTCGGGTCCAGCCAGGATTCATTAAGGCAGTTCCTCCGACGTCCACCAGGTGGCGCTGCACTGAAGAACGCACTCAAGTTCACCAGCCTATTCCTAGTGAAGGTAAGTGCAAGCTCCCCGACACATTTTTTTTTTTTTAAATGCGGAGGTTTTTCCGAATACGTCGGGTTTTCGTTCAGCCACGGCCCCCGATTTCCGTCGCGTGCATGCCAGCACTGATGCGCCACAATCCGATCGCGTGCGCCAAAATGCCGGGGAATTCAGGGGAAAATCGGCGCAAATCAGAAGTATTCGGGTAACACGTCAGGAAACCGCGAATCGGGCCCTTAGTAAATGACCCTCCCCCATGTTTTTGCTTTGTAAAACCATGACGTTTCTGTCTTATTTTACTGTATAATTTAAAGGTTTGAACTACAAACAGCTCTACCACCTATGTACAGACCTGCCGAGACACTCACTAAACAATAGCACGGAGCCACTCTCCTGTGTGGATAAAGGAATGCTGCAGCACAGATACCTTATTTTGTCAGTGCTAATTTTTGGTCCACATTTGCATGAAATAAAGTGTCTATGGAGCGTGCACATGTATTTGTTATGTTTGGGCGCCACAGTTGTGTCGCGGTTGCATTTTTGACACTTTTTAATACCGTGCACCTAAATCGGCATGTTGGTATATGTTCCTAGTTTAGGCCACATTTATAACTGAGATGCGGCACAATTCTGTCGCAACAGCATGAAGCAAAGTGCACCAAGAAAAAAAAGTGCAACTGTTTGATAAGCCCAAAAACTGACTGGATCAACTAAGAACATGCAAAACTATTGCAACTTGCATAAAGAAAGTGCTAACTAAAGCTAGGTACAGTTTTTATATATATGGCCCAGTGGCTTTTATAATTCTGCACTACAGATAAGGAAAATATCCTTTCCATGGTGCCAGAATTTCTAAAGGATTCTACTTCCTAAAATGATCAAAAGTAGGTTAAAGGTTTTTCATTAAAGGGATATTCCAGTAATAAGCATTACTCATATTTAAATAGGTCATTAAAATATACCCTAATATGTAATTAGTTGTTATTTAAAATTTTGCTCCCCTTAGCAGAAATATGCTGTGGACATGAAATGAAGAATTAAATTGCTACGGCCCTTTAATCAATCCTGTGACTTTTTCCCTGTGGTGGAGACACATGACCTGTAACTGCCTGGGCATGTCATGCAATTATCACTATGTTTGGCTGTAGTAATTTTTTTGCAGTGCATCATGTATGGCCAGTGTTGTGGTAGGACCCACCTAAGTGGGGAAATGTGCAGTGATGGCAGTTACACACATCATTACTATGGTGACAGAGCAAGACAGTCTGTTAGACTGGAAGCAGAGTATAAGAGTGAGGAGCTGTGACTGAGAACTGCGGGATCATGGGACTTATAGTTGCAGATTGCGGCCATCTTGGAGATAACTCAGCCTATTTTAGAAAGGCCATACAATTTTGTGACTCATAAAACCAAACTATAAACTCCAGTTTGTGATTAATGACATTGACTTTTGTTGTTTTCATTTATTTATAGCATTATGGTTTTTTGCATCAGACGTTAATATTCCTGGAAATACCCCTTTAATAGTTTTGTAAGGGAAGATTTGTCAACGTCTATGCTATATGTTCACTGAAAATGAATTAAAAGGAAGTTTCAGGACAGTCCAGAACAAGGAATCGGGATCCAAGGAACCAGTGGGCAAATTCATTCAAGAAACATGCAACCAAAATACAGAACAAAAAGTCCAAAATTGCTAGCTTATTCATTATATGTAATATATGCATCTACATTTCGGAAGCATCTGTGGACAACAGGCAGAACGTTCTTAGGATCTGCATCACATTACTGGATCATGCATTACAGGTAAAGTTTTGAGATGATTTGGAGAAAAATGTGATTTTCAAACATCTGCTTTCCATTAGTGAAATAAACACTCAAGAATATACAGGAACATAACAATTTTCCAATACTGTTACTGCAAGTAACTTTGTTACATCCTTACTGGCGATGAACATCTTGAAGATGAGCCTGCTGTCAGGCTTCTATATCTTTATTCTCCTTCAGTTTCGCTGTGCTAGTTTTCCCTGATGGTATCCAAATTGAAATGAGTCGTTCTGTACCTGTCAAAACTCCTGAAAAGATGCTTTTCTCTGCTGGAGGGACTTGTAAAACATGGGAGACAAGTGTTACATTTTGTCTCAGCACCAGACTTTCCTCTTTTATTTCCGCTCAGAAAGGTTTAATTAGGCAAAGCAGGAACCATTCACGGACTTGGCTTGGGGTTCTGCTACATTTTCTGTAGCAGGTGTTACTAATTTCATTTGGAAAGCCATTTAATAGACCTTGAGCCAGTGGAATAAGGGCATCTTTAATATTACTAATTGAGTCCTACAGCAATCATGTGCAATATTAACAAGATAAGACAAGGACTTTTAAATGATATGGATGGCATTGTTTTATTTTTTTACTTATGTATTCATAGTATGTAGTACTTAGCCACTTACTATGTGTGATGTAATAAAACTGTCTGGATTCTCACATACACCTTGTCATGCTCCATGCAACCTTAACCATTGAAGCAAGCAAGTCATCTAGTGAAAAGTTTCCAATGCACTTAAGAATAACTTTATTTCATCTCATATCAAGACAAAATCTATATGTATAGCCAATCTACAGGTCTCTCGCTTCTCTTTGAATATCCATAGCAATGCTCTAGAACAGTTTACACTCTTTTACTTTTAAAAATTTGTGGTAGATTTATCACTGCTTCTACGCCAGTTTTCTGGTGTAGGAGCAGTGAAATAATTGCTTATGCAGCGGAAATATTTGAGGTTATATTAGTGATCAGTGACTACTTGGAGGGGACAGAGGGTCAGACCTGGTGTATGTGTTTTGCCCGGTGGCTGGGGTTAAGGTGGTGGAGGGCGTGGCCGCAATCATACGCCTATGCAGGAGTGGTGGCGTATGAAAAAAACTGCGGTTTTATCTTTATAAGTTGCTGCAAAATGAGATAAAACAAATGTAGCCATAACACATATTGCTGAGATTTTAGTGTTCTCAATGGCTCCCCAGATCATTACATCAATAGTTGGCACAGTGTTGTGTTCCAGAGTAATTGCAGGATGGAAGTGCTCCCTGTAGGGCCTCCATACTTGAACCAGACTGCCATTAGCTGCCAAACAAAACCTTAATTTGTCAATAAAAATGACACCGCTTTCATCCAGGATAAGTCCAGGTTGCTTGTTCATTATGCCACTATAAAAAAAAAGGTAACAGCGGCTATTTGACATACGACACACAACAAAGTTCCCCCTGATCATCCTGGCATAGGACCTTGGAAAAGGCTAGGGAGAATAATGAAGAGGCTTAAATGTCGATGTGGGATTTAGGAGCAATAAACAGACCCACTACATGTACACTCACCGGCCACTTTATTAGGTACACCATGCTAGTAACAGGTTGGACCCCCTTTTGCCTTCAGAACTGCCTCAATTCTTCGTGGCATAGATTCAACAAGGTGCTGGAAGCATTCCTCAGAGATTTTGGACCATATTGACATGATGGCATCACACAGTTGCTGCAGATTTGTCGGCTGCACATCCATGATGTGAATCTCCCGTTCCACCACATCTCATAGATGCTGTATTGGATTGAGATCTGGTGACTGTGGAGGCCATTTGAGTACAGTGAACTCATTGTCATGTTCAAGAAACCAGTCTGAGATGATTCCAGCTTTATGACATGGCGCATTATCCTGCTGAAAGTAGCCATCAGATGTTGGGTACATTGTGGTCATAGAGGGATGGACATGGTCAGCAACAATACTCAGGTAGGCTGTGGCATTGCAACGATGCTCAATTGGTACCAAGGGGCCCAAAGAGTGCCAAGAAAATATTCCCCACACCATGACACCACCACCACCAGCCTGAACCATTGATACAAGGCAGGATGAATCCATGCTTTCATGTTGTTGACGCTAAATTCTGACCCTACCATCCGTATGTCGCAGCAGAAATCGAGACTCATCAGACCAGGCAACGTTTTTCCAATCTTCTACTGTCCAATTTCGATGAGCTTGTGCAAATTGTAGCCTCAGTTTCCTGTTCTTAGCTGAAAGGAGTGGCACCCGGTGTGGTCTTCTGCTGCTGTAGCCCATCTGCCTCAAAGTTCGACGTACTGTGCGTTCAGAGATGCTCTTCTGCCTACCTTGGTTGTAACGGTTGCCTTTCTATCAGCTCGAACCAGTCTGCCCATTCTCCTCTGACCTCTGGCAACAACAAGGCATTTCCGCCCACAGAACGGCCGCTCACTGGATGTTTTTTCTTTTTCGGACCATTCTCTGTAAACCCTAGAAATGGTTGTGCGTAAAAATCCCAGTAGATCAGCAGTTTCTGAATACTCAGACCAGCCCTTCTGGCACCAACAACCATGCCACGTTCAAAGGCACTCAACATCTTTCTTCCCCATACTGATGCTCGGTTTGAACTGCAGGAGATTGTCTTGACCATGTCTACATGCCTAAATGCACTGAGTTGCCGCCATGTGATTGGCTGATTAGAAATTAAGTGTTAATGAGCAGTTGGACTGGTGTACCTAATAAAGTGGCCATTGAGTGTATATACTGTATATGCAGTGATCCTGGTCCATTAAAAAAATTGTACACGTCATTTAAAAATTAATTTCCTTATATGTTTAGTTTTTGTATTTTGAATGATCTGTACGGGAAATATTCTGATTTAAATTTATCCAACTGGAGTTGTGCAAGTCTTTTACTATTAAACGTCGGGACTTGATGCTACTTGTACAGCTACACCAACAGCTAACACCATTATGGAGTTATTATATTAGTATATCAGTGATGCACAGAGCATGGAAAGAGCAAAGCAATTGGGGAATGAGGTACTCTCCTCTGATAAAATATGGTACATAACAAAGTTTTAGAATTCCCCTTTACTATTCAGTAAGTTTTACTCAATGATCACAGCAATCACAGCTTCGAGCAAAGGCAATTCCAGGTGAATGGTTTTTCCGCTTTTGCAATACATTTTAGTCAGCATTCAATTGGAACAGCTGTTTTGTATTTATTTGTGTAAAGTAAGAGTCTACATTTTTGGACTGCTACCCTCAAAGTAATTAAAATGTAGGGGCTGTACAAGATATTACAGGAAATTGCTTATCCAAGACAAATACACATGGGTTTCCTCATAATACTTTTCAGGGCACATCACACTTGGATGGTTTCAACATTGCAATCCCTATTATGTGTTTGTATTCCAAAATTACTTGAGTGTAATTCAGCCCTCCCCAAAGGCTCTGAAGCGTATACATTTGCGAGCTGGTCCAAAAATGTGATCATATTACATTACATGTTAAGTAGTCCACAATGACTTGATGTCATTGCTAGAAAAGCAGAACTGCCTATTTTTAGAATAAGACAGGCTGTCAGAATCTGGTGACCGTCAGCAAAGGTTTCCCCAAACAAACAAGCACAGAAAAAGTGGTTTACAGCCAGTCATTTCACAAATGCAATGGGTAGAATAGAAAACAACATCAGTCCAAGATTCATACCCTTTATTTGAAAAGTTTATTTTTTTTAATAGAAAAACACTTATTACACATGACATTTTCCATAAATTGATGTGATATTGTGATGAAGTGAGAGTATAAAAATCTAATGGGGCATAAACGATCAAAAATACTGATAAAACAGCTATTTATTAGCATGTTTAAAGGTCTGTAAAAAGTATCGAAGGAATTAGTGTTTATAACAGCCCTTAAAATATGTTCTGATTCTACTAAAGTAACTAAGCAGCTTCCCACTATGCATGAAAATGTTCCATTCTACCAAATCCTTAAAGGGGTTTTTCCACGAAAGAAAATTCTCACATTTTAATCCCCTAGTGATGTTAACACAAAGATCATTTTAACCCCTTACTGTACTGTACTATTTTACTCAGGTTTATTGCGGTTTTAGCTCCTATCACTCTCTATGCTGCTCAGTGTAAAATCCCAAGGTGTGGCCGGGGACTCTCTTAGCAGACGCTTTATGACCCATCTATTTCTGTGGGGTGAGTATGTGGTTAGATTATCAGGGTACAAGGTGTATATACACTTTCATCTGGTTTCTAACATTGTACTAACACACTGACACATAGAAAGATTAGAAAGATCAGAGATGCATGAGATCCATTAGATGCCTATTACAGAGTCAGCCCTGCTACAGCCCTTCTCAGTCTCACAGCTATGTGCCTGCATCCCCCTTCCCCCGGATCACCTATCTACTTGTAGCTTGTAGTTTGCAGCTTGTCTCTCCTCACAATCTCCTGCCAGGAAGTGAATTAGTGTATGTGCTATTGTGAGCTCCATGAAAGGACAGCAGGGGCCCTGGCTACAGACACAAGACACAGAAATCTCATATGCACAATCTCACACAGGAATCCAAGATGGCACCCGACCCCAAGTCTGAAGTTACAGGGTCGTATCTAGGGGCAACTGAAATTGTTTACAGCAGGACTGATAGAGACTGGTTAGACTTATATCTGTGAAATGCTGCATTTTTGTTAATAACAGTGAATTAGAGAATGTGTTATTTTGAGTACATATAAAAAACTTATCTTCATGGGAATACCCCTTTAATGGTGTTCATGTGCCTTACTTGGTGATACAGGCAGGGTTCTTCTCATGGGACAGCCACTTGGAGTAGACGCCTGTTCAATTGTATTTAAAGAACGTCTCTCGTTTTAGGTAGCTTTTAGGAATAAGCTATTTTTCATGTGCTGTGGATGAGAAGTAGCCCTATTTTTCTCCAGTAGGTGGAAGTTAGCCGCTATGAGGTTGCACATAAATTGCTACCTCAAAGAAGCGATTCTGTTCAGAACTAGCAGCAGTCAGGTTAACACTCACTAGAAGCCTAGAGACATCTTTGTGTGCCTCTCATTTTCCTTATAATAATAACAATCTTTATTTCAGACGGCTTACTCCTCCTCTCCTCCCCCCTTCCCCATAGACTTGATTACCAGTTTAGGAGGCAGGGGGTGAAGAAGGCTGATAAGCAGAAGAAAAGGAAAATTCTCTAATAAGTTATAGTAAAAAGTGTCCTTGGCACCATCAGCAGAATGTAGTGCTTTAGTAAATAGGCCCAAGTCTTAAAAAATGCATTTAACCGGTTCAGCACTTTCAGCATCAAATACGATATCTTTCTGCCCTACTTTATTTTACTTTATTCTGTATTTTTTCCTACAGAAAAGTTATGCTGTGGAAAATTAATTAAAATGCAACTTTGTGTACTTGTTGGTTGTTTTCCAGATTCCAAGAGTAGGGGGAAATGAATATTTCTTCTGCTTCAGAGGATATGTCTCAGCTGTACTCTCCAGGTCATAAGCAGATGTGTAGGAATACCATTGTGAAGCTCTATGATTCATGGATGGAATTCATATTCTCGGTAATGAGAAGTTCTCAGCACAATTTCTTGTGGAAAGTTTTGCTACTCTGCTTGATTTTTGCTACTTAACCTATTGTGAATTCTTTTTGACCTAATATATCCATTTACTGTCAAAAATAAAAAAAAATTCCTGAATTGGCAAATTTTGTCTCTACTTTTACATTTAATATATAAGAAGTTAATCTCATAAATCCATGTAACATGATTAGATGGCAGCATGCAGTAAGCTCGAGTGATGGTCATGCTGATAAGCAATCATTTGAACCCAGTTGGTATAAATAGAGAAGCGCTGTTAGGCCATTAATCACCCCAAATTAAGACACTCAATGCTTTTTATGAAAATCTCTACCATATATTAGGTTTTTTACAAAAATGAACATTCTGTCTTATTTGGTAAATGCTTGCTTCAAATTCAACTCCAACTTGTAGACAAGTTCATCTACCACTAGGATGAAGGATTGTAAACCAAGAATTCTTTTAAAAGGTTTTTAAAATGATGCAAATGACCCTAAGGGGCTCCATAGATGTCGATGGAGCCCGGAGTCCCTCAGACTCATTTGCATATTTTTTTAACCCTGTATTTCTTAAAACAAGGGCATATGAAGAGGTGGCACACACCAGTACCTCAGTGTGCTTAGTTTACACCAATCTTTGAGTCTGGTGGTAGATATCAGAGATTTACCTGTAGGGTGTGGCCATGGCACAGGCTTGTATCTCGCATCCTTCCAAAAAAGACACACACATTTTGAAGATTGAAAAACATAGTTTCCTCATAACATGGAGAAAGGGTTTGCTCTAAATGTTTATGTATGGCCAGAGTTTAGATGATTGCTTAAGACTAAACAACATATTGGAGATACAGTCTTTTGCACATCAGGCATAATAATGAATATGGGTCTTCGAGTCTTCATTAGGTATACTAAAAGTATATTATGTGAGGGATCAATCCTCAGACAGTTGTTTAGCAGAATGAAGGGGCTGGAAGAATCTAATCTTTTGTTTACCTAGAGACAACATGTCTGCACAGACTGTCTGGGTCTGCACCTCCGATCATATATCAACAGGAGTCCCAGATGTCAGCCCTCCAGAGATAAAACATTAGTGACCAATTATCTAAGCGGCCACAACACAAACCAGTTAAAAAGCATAAAATTAAGAATTCATCACTAAAAAAAAAAAAATTATAGACGGAAATGTATTTTACTATAATTTCTAGTGATCTCCACATTTTTCAAATATGACCAACTAGTGAAAAAGTTTTTAGTATTTGGTCTCTTCACAGTCATGTGGAGGTGAGCACACAAACGTGAACTGGAAATCATTAGTTTGTATTGATTTTTCACTCAATGGACAGTTCATTAATCATAGCTGGTTGAATAATAATGGGAAAATATGCAAATAGGTTTTACGGGATGGGATAAGGAAAATCACGCCTCTTTTAGCTACCTTGTAAGGCTGCTCTTTTGACATCAAGGATGACCTTCAGGAGGCCTAATGACATGATGCAGGATTAAGACAAAACCAGTATATCTATTCCAGAAGGAACAGATTTCCAACTGTAGACAGCGCTGTTTCAACCTGTTTGGGTCTCTTCAGTACAGCGTAGGGAACTGGTTTGTCTAAGTGAGAGGCTTTTGATTAGGGTCAGGAAGTAAGAGTTCTCCTTACGGAGAGCTTGCCGATTAAGGTCGCCTTGTAGGCATGATTTTCCTTATACCATCCTGGAAAACCTATTTGCATATTTACCCGAAATCCGCTAGTGGAGCGTCAATGGCTATAAGTCTTCACACGCCTATAAGGCAGCCTTAATTGGCAGTCTCTGTAAGGAGAACTCTTACTTCCCTACCTGATAATGGCAACAATTTAGTATGATGAGAAAGAAAACTAGATGACACTTGCCTTTTCGCTTTTCAAGGGAGTACTGTGTGCTGCTGCCGCAGGAAAATGTTCTAATGCGTTCTGATGATCGTCTCCAGGCTGTTGCCCCGGTTGTGTTCCACTCGTCCCCTTCTGGTCTTTCTCTTGGTCTTGCTTGGATTCAGAATCAGGACCCGTTTCTAAAGTCATGTTGTTTTATTTCCTGGAAAAAAAGAAGATATTGAGATAAAGATTGCAATAAATACAATCAAAATTTCTTAGTACCAATAAAAACTGTGAAAAAAAACACAACTGGGGATAACCAGCGCAATCTAAGAGAACAAATAAAAAGTGAAAATACAACACAAACCGGACTGAAGAGAAAAGACTTTTCAAACTCCTCATTCTAAGAAAATGGTGTAAACTAACAGCTACTTAATTAAAAATCTAAAAATACAAGATACTTCCTTAAAAAAAAAACACACACACACACACACACACACACACACCAAAATAAATGAATAACCCGACCCGACACTGAGACAAGCACAGACTAGTCACATGGTGTGACAGCCATAGTCTGGTTTGGGGAAGAGGGGGGGGGGGGGGTCGGCCACTTCAGTAATGGTATCATCAGGGGGTTCGGAGGATTAAGCCATAATCAAAGCTGTAAGTTAAAGTTTCTGTGGAGATGTAAAATAAAGATCATGCAAGAAACTAGATTATTAACAGATTGGAAGGGTTTTTTTTAGAGCAATCTGTTGTATAGAATGGATTCCAGATAAGGGCTCATTCATTCCTGATGGATCCAACAGACTTTAGCAAGTCCTTGCAGTCTGGGAAATAGCAACAAGGAAAGAAAGCCGTGTATTCTAACAGATTTCCATCAGCTTTCTGGAAATAGGTTTCCCATTAAGTGACTGACAAACACCCTATAGACTGAGGTTTCAGACATCACTTAAATCTAGAAAATACAATTTAGTACTACGAAGAAGCTGTCAACATGTGTTTTGTATGAAATACAAAGGATTATCTGTTTTCAATGTAGTAAATTGCTCTATAGGGGATAGTGGTAACACAAACATTCTGCAAGGATTATGCTGCATGGTCAGCTTAGAATACCCGTATATTCCCCTATTCTTCATTTCATAGTGGAAAAGGGTGTTGAAAAGTCCTCTGTAAGCAGAAAAAATCTGACGTCTTAGAAAAATTCTATGTTTTTTGGATTAGCATACCAAAAAGGTATAATGATAAAAAGGAATATAGATTGGAACCATGCAAGTGTCCCCAAATGGACTTTCAATCAGGCAATCAGTAACGATCCAAAAAAAAAACCTCTTTGAAGATTTTAACTCTTCCCTACAGAGCTTGCGATGCTCTCCTCTGCCAGAAGCTTTTTATTGTAGTGTTCTGAGCATTCATTTCAGATTCTAAGATAAAAAGTAGCCTAACCACGCATACATGTGTATTTAGTTTAGCATCGCCTCTGCTTCTCCCGCCAGAATCCTCTTCTTGATATGTAAATACTCCAGTGTTATAAAAGAGAAAGCAGAAGCTGCCCACCAGGAAAAAAAATAACCTTTCACAGATGTGCAGGGTCTGGTCTTCTTTTTTATGTCTTACAACCTTTCAATTCTCTAAACTATATTCGAACAAATCACATATCCCTTCTTGCCCTATGTTGTAGATATATGATCTAATGGGAGTACAGTAGCCCTATTCTTTAGAGGAAGGTGAATTGGCCCCATGAACAACAGGCAGTAAACTCACAGTTGACATTCTGTTGCATTGCCAGGAACCAGAATACTCTAGTCTCAGATGTTAAAGAGGACCTGTCACCCTGAAAAATTGCACTAGGAGCTGCTTACTAATGCAAGCAGCTCCTAGTGCCAAAACAAACGCAGCAGTGTTACACTGATAGCGTTATTGGAAACCTCTGATAACGCTAACAAACAACGCTGCGCTGTACACTAGAAACGGCAGACCTCTATCAAAGTGGTCCAGCGTATTCATGAGGGGGCGGTCTTCCCTGGACTTTCCATAGGCCAGTAGTGCATGCCACACATCATACGGCAGTCATCGCCCCTAATCCTGCCCCCTCATGAATATGCCGGGCTGCATTGAGAACAGTCCAGCTTTTCCAGTGATTGTTAGCGTTATTGAAGGTTTCCGATAACGCCATCATCGAAACACTGCTGCGTTTGTTTTTGCACTAGGAGCTGCTTACTTTAGTAAGCAGCTCCCAGTGCCGTTTTTCAGGGTGAAAGGTCCTCTTTAAACCCTTTAGATTCCATGGCCACTTTTGGTAGAGGGACAGCAATCAAAACTAATTGGGTTGCATATGAAAGGCAACCACCCCCCGCCATATTCTGTAGCCAACTTCTAAGTCTGAATAGGAGCCTTGTCATTGTTTCTATGACACAACACCCTTCAAAACGTGATATCATAGTGGTGGCAATGTTATGGCAGATCCTGTCCCAAAAATATACATAACAGCAATATACACAAAGGGACAGACGTTATTAGGATAGACAATTTTTATAATCCAGCAGTTTAAAGGAAATCTACCATTTGCTTTTATGCATTATGAAGCAAACATACCCTGGGAATGCTGTATCTACACTGAAGCATAAACATATCTTGTTTAATCTCAGAATTGAGTGGTTTTGCTGAAAGAACAATTGTAACATTATGCTAATCAGGCTCTGTCACTCCAGGAACCATAACTTATTTAATGAGCCATCTGCGGTTTCCCCGTCCTCTGTCACTCCCAAGAAAACATCATCACTGTGTTGTCCCTGACAGGCAGAAGTAATCAATTGCTGCACCATCCCCCAGCTGCTATTTATGGGTCATCCAGCTCAGGTTGATTAGTCCTGTCTGGACAGTTCAGGCAGCTCCTGTGTATGTGGAAATAATGTATGTATGTACGGCAGCCAGCCTGCACCGAGGTATCCCAAGGTCCTGAATTTTATAATTGTATATATTTCCTTTACGGGCAGATGCACACACGGCTGCACTAAATGCAATACCTTCTAATTGATCAGTACCTGCGGCCTTTTGTTTTAATGGCCCATACAACCAATTCCAGAACTGTATTTCATGGGTTAGATCATTCATAGATTATAGTTCATGAGGATCTGTCCAAAAGAGATGCCAGACAGAAGAAATCGCAGTGAAAAAAAGTGGACATTAATGTCAGTTTTTCAAGGACGATTTTTGCAACGCTCATGTGCAGCTAGTCTTCCACTGTACCTTACCCATCTATTTATTGGATTGTTGTATGAATGCAGGAGCATTGTACCCCATTGTATTAATTTAATATTTTTCCTTTCTTTCCAGTTGTATCAGGGGAGGCCTCATTCTCATGGTTTGATATGTAAAGTGTAAGCTTTTCAGGGGAAATGCTGTCAGGTGTAAATAGGAAAGTATATGCTGTCTAACACATCTGCTTTTCTGTGTTCGATATTAGCACATTCCCTTTTCCACTGTGCAGTTTTCTTCAAGTCAGATTGCCCTCAACACAAACTGACTTTTCCTCTCATCACTTTACACAAATCTGTAAGAGTTGAGAGGTGTACAAGGAGCAGAAAATATTCCCTTAAGCTTTCACCAGAAAAAGATTTTTAAGAATAGAAATCACAAAAGGCTTCATTTTAAATCACAACATTTTCTGTATAAAAAGAAATTCAAATAAAAGATTCAAATAAGATTAGAAAACTGAATAGAAAGTGAATGTTATAAATCAGTTAAACCCATTAAAAAATGTTGCTTTTATTACTAACCAAAGCAGTTGATTTTTGTCATTATTATTATTATTAGGGAGTTAGTAAATATATTTTAACCCCTAGGGGACACAGCCTATTTTGGCCTTAAGGACGCGGTCCCATTTTTCAAATCTGACCTGTGTCACTATAAGTGGTTATAGCTTTGGAACGCTATGAGATATCCAGGGGATTTTGAGATTGTTTTCTCGTGACACATTGTACTTCAAATTAGTTTAAAAATTTGGATGAAATCTTTTGCGTTTAGTTATGAAAAAAAACAAAATTTGGCAAAAATTTTGAAAAATTCTTTATTTTCAATGTTCTAAATTCTCTACTTTTGATGCAGACAGTCATAGCACCCAAATAAATTCATAACTTACATTTCCCAAATGTCTGCTTTATGTTGGCATGGTTTTTTAAGATTCCACATATTTTAATAGAATGTTATGAGGCTCAGAATTTAGTTACATTTTTCACATTTTTTGTAAAATCGCCAAAACCCGTACTTAGATGGACCTGATCAACTTCTAATTGACACTGAGAGGCCTAAATAATAGCAAGACTCGTAAATTACCCCATTGTGGAAACTACACCCCTCAACGTATGAAAAACGACTTTTAAGAAGTTTGTTAACCCTTTACGTG
The DNA here is from genome assembly GCF_040894005.1 of Engystomops pustulosus. Classification (NCBI taxonomy): domain Eukaryota; kingdom Metazoa; phylum Chordata; class Amphibia; order Anura; family Leptodactylidae; genus Engystomops; species Engystomops pustulosus. Next base: position 61,316,112 of record NC_092415.1, read on the forward strand.
TTTTATAGGGGTTAAAACAAAATGGAGGTGCAGTCTGCAAATTGTAATATTTTTTCACAATACACTCATTTTGGGTGGAAAATTAAACATTTAAAATGGATTAAATTAAAAAAGGCTCCACAAAGTTTGATACCCAATTTCTCCCGAGTACACGGATACTCTATATGTGGTGGTAACTTCTGTATGGGCGCACGGCCGGGCATAGAAGGGAAGGAGGCGCCATCCAAATCAGATTTGCTATGTCACATTGTACAGGCTATAATTTTTTTCTTTTTTTTAATGAGGACCTATAGGGGCTTATTTCTTTTGCCACATGAGATGCACTTTTCTGGTATTTAATTTTGGGGCATCTACAGCTAATTGGTGAGATTTTATTAACTCTTTGTTGGTGGAGGAAATGAAAATCATCAATTTTTAGGAAAATGTTTATGTGTTTTTTATTTGGCCGTTAACCATACCATAAAAATAGTATATTATTTTTATTCTATGGGTCGCCACGATTATGAAAATACTTCATTTATATATATTTTTTATTTTTTACCATTTTTACTGAATAAAAAGTAATTTGGTAAAATTGTTGTTAATTTTAGCATCACCGTCTTTCATATGTATAACTTTTTTATTTTTCACCTCACAAATCTGTTTAAGGGCTTATTTTTTGCAAGAATGATAGCTCTTTTTAGTGGTCTTATTTTAGATTGCGTAACTTTTTAAAATCACTTTTTTTAGAGCATTTTTAAAGGGCATTAATAAAAAATCATCTTTTTCAGAGAGAGTTTTTTTAGGTTGTTTTTTACGGGGTTCACTTTGCGGATCTAATAACAATTCTGTTTTATTATACAGATTGTTACGGAGGCAGGGATACCAAATATGTGGGGGTTTTGTGTATTTTATTCAATTGTACTGAATAAAAACTAATTTGGAGAAAATCTTATTCATTTTAGCATCACCATGTTTTCATATGCATAACTTTTTTATTTTTTGGCTGACAAATCTGGTTAGGGGCTTATTTTTTGCGAGAACAGTTGTTCTTTTTAGTGGGCTTATTTTAGAGTGCATAAAATTTTTAAAATCACTTTTTAGAGCATTTTTTATAGGGTATTAATTAAAAATTATCTTTTTTCGGAACGTTTTTTGCGTTTTTTTCCTCCGGCGTTTACCGTGCGGATCCAGTAACAATTCTGTTTTATTATGCAGATTGTTACGGACGCGGCAATACCAAATATGCAGGTTTTTTTTGTGTTTTTATGTTTTTTATACTTTATTAAGTTTTTTATGGGAAAGTGACATTTTAGGGGCTTATATTTTATGTATTTATTTTTTATTTATTATAATGTGTAGTGTTAACTGTTTTTGCATTTTTTTTTACTTATACATACTTGAACTTAAACCAGTGATGCTCTGATCACTGGTTTAAGTTCAATACACTGCTCTACAATACTATTTTATTGTAGAGCAGTGTAAACTGTCTGAGCAAGCTTGCGCATGCTCAGACAGTTTGCAGTCAGACCCGGAAGGGGTCTGGCTGCCATGGAGACCGGGCAGCTCCGGGGCACATGCCAGTCCTCGGAGCTGCCCGGAAGAGGATCGGATCCCCCGGTAAGCGGCACGGGGGATCCGATCCACAGCAGGAACACCCTTACACGCCGCGGTCATGCTTGACCGCGGCGTGTAAGGGGTTAACACCCGCGATCGGAGCCGGCTCCGATCGCGGGTGTTACAGCGCGGTGTCAGCTGTGATAGACAGCTGACAGCCGCTGCTTCTGGTACCGGCTCCGTTCGTGAGCCGGTCCCAGAAGCTAGACGTTATACTACGTCCCGGTGCGCTAAGCATCTAGCCCCGGGGACGTAGTATAACGTCGTGGTGCGCTTAGGGGTTAAAATATGTTAATCATTGTCTAGTCAAATTCCAAAAGACAAAACTTTTTTATTTTATTTTGGACACATAAAGGCTTGCTTTTTTGCAGTATGTTTTTATGGTTTAATTTTTATGGTAAAAATAGCATGGTTATTCAAATTTATTAACTCTTTCCTGCGACGGAATGGAATAAAACAGACGTTTTGCCACTTGTTTTTACAATTAAAACTTTAACGCAGTTTACCGTACAGTATACTAAACATGATAAAATTATTCTATACGTTAGTACAATTGAGTAGACGACAAAACATACATGTTTTCTTATTTAGTTACTTTAGCAAATTAAAACTCTATTATAAGGAAACCACATTTGCCCAAGTGTCGCCATATTCTGAAAGCTATAGCGTTTTTATTCCTCACTGAAAAGAGGGTTATTAGTGCTCGTTTATTGTGGGAAAAATTAATGGTTAGATTGGTTCTATTATAGGGTACATAATAAATAATAATAATAATTCTTTATTTATATAGCGCACACAGATTACGCAGCGCTGCACAAAGCATGTCAAATCGGTCCCTGTCCCCAATGGGGCTCACAATCTAAACATCCTAACAGTATGTTTTGAAGTGTGGGAGGAAACCGGAGTACCCGGAGGAAACCCACGCAAACACGGAGAGAACATACAAAGTCTTTGCAGATGTTGACCTGGGTGGGATTCGAACCCAGGACCCCAGTGCTGCAAGGCAGATGTGCTACTCACTCAGCCACCGTGCCGCCCTTACATCTGACTTTTTGATTGCGTTCAATTAAATTTTTTGGGTGTTAGAAAGCACTAAAATTGCAATTTTTAATTAGTTTTTTTTATTTTTATACCCTTTAGAATTCAGGAACAATAATGTTATATTGGTTTGGCCAAGGTCACTATGGATGGGACGGTACCAATTTTCTGGGGTGGGTTTCATTAATTTAATTTCTTAACGCAAAATAGAATTATAGGAATATTTGTGGTGTTTTTATTTATTTACTTTTTAAATACCTTTATTTTACTTTTTTTTTTTTACTGTCCTTCTAGGGGACTTACATTGGGGATACATTGATCCCTTGTACTTCCGTAATGCAGTGTATTGTATCTGTCAGTGTTTTACTGACAGTTTGCCTATTAGACCCAGTTTTTGACTGGGCCTATTAGGCCACCGTACATAGTAGAGATGGGGGTCTTTGTCAGACCTCTGGCTGCGATAGCAACCCCCGACCCACGCAGTGCAATCTCTTTTCCCTCTGTCTCTCCTTAGCTGCCATGATTGTGCTAGTGAACAAGGCTATTAATGGGTTAAATTGCTCGGCATGGAGAGATCTCTCTGCCGTGAAGATGCAGCACGGACAAGGCAGTATGTCTCCTGCTCCAGATGCGATCTGAAGGACTAAATAGCCCACTATTAAGGACAATCTATTTTGCCCCACGTCTTCAAGCTGTTAATAATGTACTGCAATTTGTTTCTTAAAGGCCTCATGCGCACCACCGTGTGTGCATGAGAGAAGCAAACAACTCTCTGTATGCGGTTGTTTGCTACCCGGCTGGCATGGGCACGTTGAGATTGTTTCCTAGTGACAAATGTTCACTCCTCCTTCTCCTGCTTTAATGGGGGAGAGGTGGAACAGGATGACGTTTACCACTGTATGAGCATACAGTGAGATGAGCCCTGGACATATATGTTACTGTTATATATGTGACCAGGGGGAGGGGGACCTTATCCTTCTCAAGTTCCCCACTTTCCCCCGAATTGGCCTAATTGAGCTAGGTTGTGTACATTCAATCCAGGAGGTGTAGTTTTAAAGGACCTCTGCAGACGAATTGTCTCTGAAGACTTGAGCTCCAATTTTCAAACATACCAAGAGCCATAAAAATATGAATAGGGACCGTTATGGAGTTATGGTCCATCTCACTCCAAGGTCAAATACATTTTTTGATTCGTTATCTTCAGGAGATCACAATGGTCCAATTCCTGGGGCTCCAGCACCCTTGGGTTCAGAGATATCAATATCTCTGGATAGGACCATAGCAAATGGGTCAGGTTTGGTATCAATGCGTTTCAGGGATTCACCTGGATCCAATTATACCAGAACCATGACCCTACTACTCCCCCTTGAGAAGCTATGATTTGTCCAGGGTTCTGATATAATCAGGCACCTTTAAGGCCGCATTGTCTTTTGTCCGGGAACCATTTTAACATCAAGAGCAGAGAAGGATCTTAAAAGGTGTGGACTATCAGGTTCCATTAGGCCCACACACAAGGTAACGACCTTACTGAACTGCTGTTACTTGTAGTGCTACTTTGTATTTTGTACTCTGTGTAACTGTATTTATCTCTACTGTATATATATTGTTTTGTCTAGTGTGCCCTTATGGCAATTAAAAAATAAAATCTAATCTGTGTTGCTCTTTTATCCCGATCCACGAATCCCCACGTCAGGGTCTCGCATATATACATGCTACCGGGTTGGTTCCTCACGCTATATAATCCCCTTACGGACTGGGCTGGTGGCAGCTCTTTGGCTTAAGGGTTATGATTTGTTGTTGAGCCATATGCAGAAGTTGTGTGGACAATTTTAAATCACTTCCTGCGCCTCCCAGAACCCGTGCGTTCTGGGAGTGTCTATAAAAGGATAACTAAGTGACCTTGCGTACCCTTCAGGGGTCTGGAAAGTCACGGTTTCCTTCTATTGCACAAGTTTAGGGAAGTCCACCTTCTAATAAAAGCTTAGCCAAACTTACCACTACAGTACTTTTTGAGGAAGCAGACTGCAAGCCACTTGGTGGTGGTCACTGGTTATATAATAGATAAATGACTTGGTGGAGTCACATTGCAATAACATTTATTTATATTAGCCCACAAAAATACTGGCATCTTAAATGGCAAAAATCACCACCAATATTCATCCTTTTGTTTAACGATAAATGTAAATTTTTTCTTCAATATAGGACGACGGGGCTTGCAAGCTGGAACCAACATGTGCGACTACTACATCAAGCAGAGCAGCGTCACGCATGTCATGTGAAGTTTCGGGACAAGGCCCCTTCTACAGACATGCATGTCGCGCACTGCCAAAGAGACAGGACTTTCCTCCAGTCACATGACCTCTAGCATTGTGGTTGGTACAGGAAGGACCAGTTTGTTTGGCAATGCGCAATCCTGCAAACCATGTCATTGGCCGAATCACAATTGTACTGTCCGACACTGATGAAGGGAGGAGAAAAGCCTCAGGCAGATTTATCCGTACACGGCTTTAATGAAAGAAAATTGAATGTACAAGCATCTATGAGGCTTGAGCAGGCATTAATGTAACCTCTGCTTGCCATCCTTTACAAAATCACAATTATGAAGTTGACAAACCTCCAGTAGCTTCATATCAAATTATATAGTCTGTTTTTAGCAGGTCATGTGTGACAAATTCTAGCAATATCACAAACAGATCTAATACAATCGATGCAAGACATATTTAAAAGTGTTAACCAGCTGATCTGATATGTGCTTGTAATAAAAAGTGGGGGTTTTTTTTGTATTTGAATCAGGTAGATTTTTCCAGCAGAACTGTCTCAGCAACAATCGGCGGTATTAATCCACTCTGCTGTGTGCTTTGCAACAGAAATGGAGCCTGCAATTGGTTTCAGAATGAAATACTGCAGAGATAAGCACTGTTCTCAGCTCTCGCCTGGGAAACGCATTAGTCAGTACTCTGGGATGTGACATCTACAAAACAAATTAAATCTCAAAGCCCGCTTCAACCCCATTGTGCAGTACAAAAGGTGGAAGAGTAAACAGCTCTCCTTCCGCTTCACTTGTCTAATGTAGCCGTGTTTATTTAGAGGAGAATTTTAGTCATCAGCGTCAATAATCATCAGACATTCTAGAACACTGTACACCATGGAGGCCATTGCCCCGCACACTCCTTCACAAGACTTTTCAAGAGGAAATACTGCTTGAAGCCTGCTCTTAGTTTTCTTATAACATGGTGTAATCGCTCTGCTGCTCACAAAAATTTGGCTTAGTCACTATCATGAGTTGTCAACATTGTTGCTATAATGAATGAAGGCAAAACTATGCAACCAAAGAACTGTTCTGTCTACTAAGACAGAGGTTAAAGCATAACTGTAACGTTTCCGACAAAATCAATTTAAGCAAAACCGGAGGGAGCCTTTGATAACAATTCCAACAATACCTGTATCATGATCATGAGATTCTATCTAGTAGTTATGGCTATGAGAGAAGCAAAACAAAGGAATGGCTCCGCACCAGAGGAAGGTAAAATGTATTCAAACTTTACTCCCGAATATTCATTCAAAGCACATTGTGAAAAGAACAGACCGGTGGATAAATGGCCTACATGTTTCTGGTGCATCATGCACCCTTACTCACGGCTAGTTATGCTATAGATAAACAGCTTTCCAGGGCTCATACCTAGTACTGTCAGCAATACTACATGAGGAAAACTGTTAACCAACTACCTTTAAGATTCATTGTATCCTAGGGAAAGGAATACATGCTCTTTTGTTCCCATAGCCAGTCCCCTTATAAGAAAAGTGCTACATTATTAGGTAACTACATTTTTATTCCTTTAAGGAGGCAATAATTCCTTGACTTCAGCGAATGAAAAGAAAAGAAAAGTAATTGCTAAAATAATCTCATGGTGTGCAACAAAAGAAGCAAGAGAATCAATGGCACAACGTCCCATTAATGTAAAATTATGCCTGATAGAACAAAGCCTTCTGGCTGGATATGAAGTCATAGTTCAAACAGAATACAAAACACGGGTTGGGAAAATCATGCAGAATTCGAGAGCGTTTCGGAGAAATCGATACATTAAGAAGCCACTTTCTCTTTGTTATTTCAGCAATCTTAATTACACCTACACTTTATTCTGCTGGCAATACCTCCCATAATTTCCTTGTTAGTAGAGAAAAGGTACAGTTTCTATGAACAGGTACTCTCCATCCTTAACCTAGAGGTTTGTAGTGGGTGTATGAAACTGTTTTTTCTAATACAGACAAACCTCTGAATAAAAGTATTTTTCTTAGCTATGGTACTAAAGGGGAATTAATGAAACAATGTAGACACATAAATTGTATAGAAAAAGTATGTGACTTTTTGCATTCATGTTCTATTAACAAAAATCTTCCCAACTACATTCCATAGCATATTATCACTCAACAATTGATTTTTAGTATATACTTTACAAAGAACCATACTTTCACTTGTATGACCCCATGGAGCGTATTTCTTACAGCCAAATACTTGTTGCTTCTAGATTACTCCAGGAAAACCAGAAATGGCACCAACTGCGGCTGGATTTTAACTTTTTTGGAAAAGTGACTGTTTTTTAATGAAAGTATGTTCAGAAAACAAATATTAAATGTCTATGGAACCAATTTCACACGCCAGTACTGAGAATGCAAAATATTTAACTGCTTGTTATAGATTCACCCTCCTGGTTTTGGCTTAAAAAATATTAATGCAAATTAGTGACAAAAAAGGCAAGATTCCAAAATAATTGAAACATTTCTTATATTCAGTAATTACTATCTGTATTACAGCACTGAAATACAGAAACCATTATGCGATCCCAATGATACAGAAAGTACAGTCACCTAAGCCATGATAGATGTAGAATTGTAAATGTAATCATAAATCCACAATGATCTATACCAGAGATGGTGAACCTTTTAGAGCCTGAGTGCCCAAACTAGAACCAAACCTACTTATTTAAATGCCAACATTGCAATTTAAGTGGTAACATGTTGCTACCTGTTTTGTCAAGGCTTTTAATTGTATCAGCGTCCTGAGGACACAAAAACAGTTTCAAGAAAGAGGAGAAATTTTAGATTATCATTGCAGATTCCTTCCAGGGCCCCCTGAACAGGAAGAAATGCGGGGCCCAGAGCAGGAGCTGCAATAATATCGCAGCCTTGTCTGCACCTCCTTGCTCCTCCTATAGTCCAAGGCTGCTAAGCATGTGTAGCTTTAAAATAGCACTGGTCACAGCATATCCTGGGTGGCCAGGGACAGGAGGAGGTTTTGAGTCCTGTCTGGAAACTCTGTGTTGGGGTGAAGGCCTGGGTGCCCACAAGGAGTGCTCTGAGTGCCACCTCTGGCACCCGTGCCATAGGTTCACCATCACTGATCTATACGTTCAGATGTGAAACAAAGTACATGCTTACATTTAGAAGAAGGAATTGTAATTAAAGACCTATTTTTGCTAAAGCCTGTAATGTAATGCAGGATAGAAATAAACCAAGGTATCCTCGGTATGATAAATATTCTGAACATCACTGATTACAATAAGGTTTTGTTTACATCAGAGAAGAGACTGGAAATTCACTGCTAGACACTGCTGTATAAGCCATTTAAAAGGGTTTTATCCAGGGCTAATAATACTTTTAACATATTCATATATGAAGTCCTATATATAAAAGGGCATATTCCAATTTTTACGTCAGTATGATTTTCATGGATAACAAACGGACCCTTTATTGTCACTATTCACATGTTTGCACTGACCTACGATCCAATACAAAAATATTTGGAGCTATTTATTTCTTTTTTGCAGGCCAAAACATTTGCAAAAAGTTTGCAGACAGGTTGGCAAAAAAAAGGGGGAAACAGGCGTTTTGCTTGGTGGGGGTCCAACAACTAGTACCCACATTTATCCGCAGTTTTAAGCAGATAGTATACAGGCAGTCCCCGGGTTACGTACAAGATAGGGTCTGTAGGTTTGTTCTTAAGTTGAGTTTGTATGTAAGTCGGAACTGTATACTTTCTTATTGTAACCCCGTTCAAAAATTTTTTGGTCTCTGTGACAATTGGATTTTAAAAATCTTGGGTTGTCATAAGAACCAGGATTAACAATAAAGCTTCATTACAGACACATTTGATAACTGTTATAGCTGTTTATTGTAGCCTAGGACTAAAGTACAATAAATTACCAAAATCCAGAGGTCCGTTTGTAACTAGGGGTCGTATGAAAGTCAGGTGTTCTTAAGTAGGGGACCGCCTGTACAGGGAATGAACAGGAAGGAGACAGCTCCAATCCCTGTGCAGTGGTAAGACTGGGTTACTGCAGATCAGCTGTCATTTATTTCAAAGGGACCCATGCTGTAGTGACCAGAGCTGTCTGCTTCCTGTTAAATTCTCTAAGAACAGATGATTTTCCCCCTGCAAACACACCATTGTGTGATATAATTTGCATGCTGCAGACAATGTTGCGGGGGACATGTTTTCCAATATACCGTACTTGTTACAAATAAAGAGAAAATATTGTATTTCATGATATTTCTCTCCATCCCTAGATTTTATATACAAGTCTTGGAATAGTTTTCTCAGTGTGTTCTTTATTGTGTAAGGGACAATATTTCTATGGTTAGCTCGATTCATTTTCATGACAATGCCTCTAGTGCATTTCCAGTGATTAGCAACCAAACCTGATGGGGAAGGGAATAGAACTGCTCATAATGTATGCAAGTCAGAGAGAAGATGCTTCTGGACCAGCCACAGAGAGGTCAGTTAGCAGCTATTATGCCTTTCTTTACCTTAAAGGAAATCCACCATCTGCTTTCATGCATTGTGAACCAAACATACCTTGAGAATGTTGTAGCTACTCTGATGCAGAAACATATCTTGTTTAATCCCTGTAGAGTGTTTTTGCGGAATAATTATCCTAATTATGTACTGCTCCAGCCTTGTCCTGCCCAGCATAAGCAGAGAATAAGTCATCACTGGGTTGTACCTGATGGGAGTAATAAATCACTGCACCATCCCCCAGCTGCTGTGTAGGAGTCATCCTGCTCAGGTTGATTAGTCCTGTCTGGACAGTTCATGAAGCTGATGGGAGGCAACATGCAACCCAGCTTTCCCAAGGTACTGAATTTTATAATGGTTTTTTAAGCAAAACCACTCGGTTCAGGGATTAAACAAGATATGTTTCTGCATCCGTGTTGCTACAACATTTTCACAATACATGAAAACAAATGGTAGATTTCCTTTAAGAACACACAAAAGCTAGGACTGCAGGACACTGGGCCCCTCACATGAAACAGAACTACCCATTCTTCAAAGATAAGGCATCACAGAAGGATAACTATCATCCAGGGCACATAGACATTTTATAAATATGACTTTGATAAGCCAAAAGAATCTGTATGCCCAACATGTGCAATAGCCTTTTTGGCTAAATGAATAGCCTATCAACTAGACACACAGGTTTGTGTAGACTGTGTGAAGCACAACTATCCTTTGCTGCGTGCATTCACTTCTGATCTGATACAGATTCTGCTACTGACAAATTTCTCTCAGTTATACCAGCATGATGTACACCACTCCAAAGTAGGAATATACGACTGCATACAGAGATAATATACAAACATGTCACATAATAAGTCTCTCTTTCACATTGCTGCCAATCTACAAGCTGTTAGAAGGAGAAGGAAGCATTTGATATTTATACTATTACAGTCTTCAGTATAACTACATAAACTGTATCCCTACTTTCTTATATTCTGCATCACTACATTAGATTTCTCTCTATAGGGAAAACTACTGGTTTTATCTACAAAATACCGATGAAAATACAGACTTGTGAAAGTGCCTGAAAGTTGGATTTATGCAGCCATATTTGGTCTGGCCCAATTCTAGTCACTTATGCTGTGTTGGGACTCTTTTGACAAGCGAAGGGTATCGCTCATTCACCCAGGTGTTTGTACATACTCCAGAAGAGTAATGAAGGAACACAAGATGCTCCAGAATTGTATTTTATTTTGGAATGCCAGTTGACCCATTATGGTTAGCCACTGTTGTATAAAGAGTGTGCCTACTACAGGCTCATACAGACCGCAGGCGTGTGCTGCATATGAAGAGCACACGGTCGTGCACCACTGAGCTATACCAAGCTAGACAAGATGTTTCTTTTGATACACCCCCAGGGGTCAATAATAAAAAAAACAACTTCTTTGGCGATTTTATAAATGCCTTCATCAGCATTCTGAATCATTTCAGTAGTTTATAAAACTTGATTTTACATTACCCGGCTCCCTGCCAGCAGTGTGTGGTGAGTCCCGGAGGAGAGGTGGGGTGCAGCTGTAGCAACCTGCCTCTCAGTCTCCTTCAACTCCTTCCCCGCTTCCTACATGTGCATGGCGCACACATGGGAGATGGTGTGGAGTAGTGGAAGAATGCGTGAGGAGACTGGGACACAGGCACACACAGGCTGCAGCTGCCCCTCAGTCAGGATCCCTTACCACACACACTATTGGCTGGAGTCCTGGTAATGTGAAATGAAGTTTTATAACGTACTGAAATGATTCAGAGTGCTGACAGATGCATTTTTAAAATCAGCAAAGAAAATGCTATCGGGACTGGTTACCAGCTATAAATGACTTTCCTGGTGACAGCTTCACTTTATGGTAATTATCTAACTTTGGTATAAAGAAATGCTTGTTGCTGAAATAACCAAATAAAATGTGTTACCAGATCAAGCTTGTAGAATTCTTATTGAAGATCAACACCACACTAATTAGAAATCATGAAAAAAACCTGTCTCCATTAATAAAAATCTTCAGCCACAGCCATTAATGTTCTATGTCATGGGTAGGCAACCCAGAGAGCCACGGGATAAAAGCCAACAGGAGACAGATCTTCAAAGCCCTCCAATTACTCCCTCATCTCTCACTGCTTGAATGGCTTATTATACATTAATTTGCAATGTACCAACATAACCTAATTCTACTATTACACAAAATGAACATCTGTGAATCTCCTCATATTATGAGCTGGTGAATTCTTTTTTTTATTGTTAACCAGTAGTCTACAAACATTTATACAACAATCTGCTTCCCATGTTTAGAAGAATAACAAGGTGTAGATTAAATTTGGGAGATATAGAGCCATCAATTCACATTAACTCGTCAAAGATGTAAAGGATTCCTTTTCACTTTTCGTCTCCATAGAGTCCATACATTGAACTTACATTTTGGAATTACACAAAAAGGAAGGTTCTTTATTATTAATATTGGAAAGTGATCAAGCAACTTTGGCAAAGTTTTATGGAAAACTGCTGCTGTAAAATCTGCTGTTAATTGCTCATTTACTGCACATTCCAGCTCATTTCCTCTGTGAACAGAAGGCTAATGAACAACATTACAAGAGAACAACATTACGAGCAGGTCAAATTACACTCTTATTTCAGCAACACAAAAATATTACAATCATATCAACTAACTGGAGTCTATCAGATATTCACAACTGTCTATAAAAGTACAATGAAAACAAACTTGCAAGACCATGGAAATGGAAGAAATAAAATGCTTGCACTTCATGTTCAAGCTTTTCAACCAACATGAAGCGAATACGAACAACTATGATGCAAATAAACACCATAAAATGGGATAAACTTAATTTCTTTTTCTACATTATTACACTGTATGGAAGTTCGTTTATAATAATAAATAATTCTTTTATTTATTTATATAGCGAACACCGATTGTACAGCGCCACACAGAGTTTTTTCAAATAAGTCCGTATTCCCATGAGGCTCACAATCTAATCAACCAGTATGGGTTTTTTTTTTTTTGGAGTGTGGGAGGAAACAGGAGGACCTGGAGGAAACCCACTCAAACACAGAGAAAAATATCAAATATTTACGTACAATTTCCTAATATACAGTCATGTATCTCTTTAAGGGTACATTCACACGTGGTATGCCCGCAGTGCGGGCATACTGCCGTGTGCTGGAGAGGAGGAGGAGTTGGCCCCTCCTCCCTCCATAGAGAATAGCAACACACGGCCGCACACACGCCAAAAGATAGAGCATGCTCTATCTTTTTGCAGTGTGCAGCCCGGATCGGTGGCACACATGTGTGGCACTGTATCTGCGCCATGCCGCTATTGCCGTCTATGGGGGACATACATGCGGCCGCAAATCTGCGGCTGCATGTACGTCCCCGCAGACAGCCATGTGAATGAGCCCTTAAGGGTGTAGTCCCACATACCGGTAGTGCTGAATTTATAAACACAGCTCTAGAAGACGGGGTTGTGCCTCTGCCCGATTGCATATGCGTTTCATTAGAAGCGATCGGTAACCAGGACCCAGTATCTTTGCATTAAAACAATTCAAGTCACAGTGTTTTTGTTACCGATCGCTTGAGTTTCATAGAAACGCCAATGCAATTGGGCCGAGGTCCGTCCCCATACGCTAGCGCTTTGTTTCTAAAAGCAGCACTAGCAGTATGTGTGACCGCACCCTTTAGGTTACTGTGTGCCAAGCGTGTGTCTCATAATGAGCAGTGACTGTGAATTTGTATACTGCTGGTACAGTTCATTCAGTTCACATCACATCATCCACAAAAACTGTCCCTAGAGAAGTTGACCACCTAGAGAGAACAAAAATGCATTAAAAGACATAATGGGGCAGATTTACTTACCCGGTCCATTCGCGATCCAGCGGCGCGTTCTCTGCGGTGGATTCGGGTCCGGCCGGGATTCATTAAGGCAGTTCCTCCGACGTCCACCAGGTGGCGCTGCTGCGCTGAAGAGCATCGGAACGCACTCAAGTTCACCGGCCTATTTCTAGTGAAGGTAAGTGCAAGCTCTGCGGCACTTTTTTTTTTTTTTTAAATGCGGCGGTTTTTCCGATTCCGTCGGGTTTTCATTCGGCCACGCCCCCTGCTTTCCATCGCGTGCATGCCCGCGCCGATGCGCCACAATCTGATCGCGTGTGCGCCAAAATCCTGGGGCAATTCAGGGAAAATCGACGCAAATCGGAAATATTCGGGTAACACGTCAGGAAAACGCGAATCGGGCCCTTAGTAAATGACCCCCAATGTCGCCATCTTGCCCCCACTACAGCTGCAGCCTATTAGAATTTTTCCAATTCTATCATATTAAGATTCTAACCTTGGTCTGGATAAAAAAGCTTGTTATAGATGTTGGTAAAGAACAGTACGGCCTAGGTAACCTATTTACATACACACAGGAGATCAAAATGTACCATCACTTGATTTTTTCAGAAATAACGTAATCTTCAATGATCAACATTTGATGGATTTTTTTTTTGGAAGGAGTACACCGGGCCTATAGAACAGTGTTTTACAAAATTACCAATGTATAACTTTATTTTGCAAAAAAACATAATGATCATAATCAAAAAAACAGCAATGCTTGTTGAACAGAGATTATATTTGCATTTTCTGAAAGTTGCAACAATCACCAATCAGTAGGAAGTGCACAGACCTTTGCTTTAAATGAGCACATCGGCAGCCACATGACATCACTATTCTCTCTGCCCTGGTGTGAATTTTGTCCACTCTTCTTCCAGTCCCTTCCACATTTGTCACTAAAGATTCTCCAAAGGTTTTCTACTGGGTTTAGATCAGGACTCTAGGGTGGCCTTTTCAGGGTGCAGCCAGACGTTCAGCTTTTCAGATGCAGTTTTTGAAGCCAAAAGCAGATGTGGATGATAATGGGTGAGGACTTATCATTAAAAAGTGCTGCTCCTCCTCGATTTTCAGTCCACTGGTTTGGGCATCAAAAACTGCATCTGAAAAACTCAACGTGTGGATGCATCTTCAGTGTTTCAATGCTTTCTGTTTCAAGGAACAGCTTTTTTTTCTAGTGAAGGTAAGTGCAAGCTCTGCGGCACTTTTTTTTTTTTTTGCAGGCATTGTCCTGCATGAAAATGGCTGACTGATTGACTGATAAACGCAAGGAAGCAACCATGTGTTGTTCTGATACACTCGCATTTACTCTGCTATGTCCCAAACCATGACACTTCCTCCACCACCTTTCACTCACTTCTTTGTAGACTTTAAGGTTAAGTCTTTCAAAATTAAATGGGGCTCATTTACCAAGGGTCCTGCATCCACGATTCTGTCGGGTTTTCCAAAATATTTCCGATTTGCGCCGGTTTGCGTTGAATTGCCCCGGGGTTTTGGCGCACACGATTGGATTGTGGCACTTTCACGCAACAGAAATCAGGGGGCGTGGCTGTCAGACAACCCAACGGATTTAAAAAAAACGCAGAATTTAAAAAACGATTTGTGTCGCACTCACATGCATCAGGAAGAAGAAGGTGAACTCCGGCAGACCTCGGCACAGCAGCGACACCTGCAGGAACTCGGCCGCACGATCTTAGTGAATCCCGGCAGACCCGAATCCTCGTCAGACAACTCGCCGCGGAATCGCGACTGGAACGGGTAAGTAAATCTGCCCCAATGTTTCCCCACAGAGCCAAATAAATGCCAGATTAACACCAATAACATACAGATATCTTAAAGTTTTCTCTAATTTTAATCGGTGTGATTTTACAATGATCTAATTTGCATTTTTTTCCTGTAGTTTAGAATATATACACAATTTATGAAATAAGCTTATAATACAGATTTTATTTTTTATTTTTTACTCTTGTTAGGATATATTCACATAGGACTTCACAATTGACCTTTTGATGCATATACTGCATGCTTAGTAGCACCCTATAATTTGTCTTTAATGCTTTCACATGCAATTTCTCACGTCTGTGGCCCCAGCTGTCATTGAGTTTCTCTCCTTCAACAACTACTTTTAATCCCTAGAATACCTCCTACCCTATATTTAAACTTTCCAGCTGCTGTTCTGATAATGCATGTCTTCTAGGTTTAACTCTGCAATGGAATGAAAGCAGAAAGGGTTAAAGCTAACAGCATCATAGGCAAAGAGCAATATCCTCACACCTGCTCCTCATCACTTTAAGAGAAAATATCCAATATATGGAATCTGTGGCATCTTATGTGCATGCCACCCATAGTATTTAACCCTGGGCTCAGAACACAGATACAAGATCCTAATGACTCACTGCTCTCTTCTACAAGGAGCTCCTGCAACTATTTTTACTCCAATGTTTACAATAGTAACTGGCCAAGACTCGCGTGACGGGTTTGTGTAACAGTAGAATTAAAAACAAGCACATGCATACTTACAATCATTGTGTAAATAAACATAATAGAACTAATGGTTTTTATGTCATCTGAAAGGGGTGGCTGCTTTCAGTAAGAAGATATTGTTTTCACAACAAAAAAATTTTTTCAATGTGCTTTGACGAGATCTGTGTAATCATAACTTTGTATTAGTAGCAGCAGGACTGTAAAAATAAATTTTTATTCCAGGATTGTAGCTGGATTCTCTGCTGTGTTCAGAGAAGAGATCGCAAAAACCAGTGCACCAGATGCTCCAAATCTAGCTACAATCTAGGAATATTAGATATATTTTTATAGTCCTGCTGCTAGAATAAGCACACACACAAAAACAGGTATGGTTGAACCTGCGGACAAATTCCTACTAATTTTCCCCCATTTGTTTAAAGGGGTTTTATTGTTGTTCCCTATCCCCATGGTTGGCCCTCCACTATTCAAATTACGGGGACCCTGCCCCCACCTTATGGATGAAGTGTTTGTGCTGACGCTCCATTCAATGTCTATGGTAATGCCACTAACAGACAGGTGCAGCGCTCAGACATCTCCAGCATCTATTAAAGTACATAACTATTTCTGACACTTCATATGCAGAAAAAGAAGAGGGTCTACACATACAATAAAATTCCATGATACTTTTTCACTGTTCCAATTCCTGATTTTGCTTCATGTACAGATATCAAAATACAGACGGTCCGCTTCTTAAGGACACCCGACTTACAGACGACCCCAAGTTACAGACCCCTCTGACCACTGTGACCTGTGGTGAAGCTCTCTGAATGATTTACTATAGTCCCAGACTGAAATGATCACCTGTAAAGTGTCTGTAATGAATCTTTATTGATAATCCTTGGTCCCATTACAGCAAAAAATGTTGAAACTACAATTGTCAGTGGGACAAAAATGAATTTCGTCTGGAGCTAGAATGATAAAATATACTGTTTCGACTTACATACAAATTCAACTTAAGAAGAAACCTATGGAACCTAGGGACTGTCTGTACTGAGCAACCCACCTACAACAGAGACATTGCTGAAAATCATCAATCACTAACAGAACAGGTCCTATAGGTAGGACTATGATCTATGGCAGGCAATCGCTCATTAGAAGAGCAGTTTCTTTATGCATCTTAGTCAAAACAATATGCTGGCTCACAAAAAATATGCATTTTGGCTTAAAGAGACACCAAGAAGTGTCAACATTCTGTCGGTGAACCAGAAAATAGGAGACTGAGGCATGGTAACTTTACACAATGACAAATTCCAAAGATCGCAGAAAAAGCACCAAGACATTTAAACCACTTATGTAGGTTACGGCCCCAATTCCACACAGAATTTATTACCGACAGAGGAGTTTTTAGGTATGTTTTATTATTCTGTCATCCAATAATATTACAAATGACAAATCAGACAATATACATCGGATGGACGCTTTCTTAGCCTGAAAACAAAAAGGATATGGAGCCTAAAAAGAATGTAAAAAATAGGGAGTATTAGTGGGCAATGTTATGGGGTATTGTTCTATGTATTTTTTGTTAGGACATGTACTCCTTTGCTTATACTAGCACTATGGAGGTGGATAAACCCTAAGCTTGCATGTATGGGTATTGTAATACATGTAATTTGCCACATGTTAACCTTTATAACAAAATCAATAAGAGATTGATAGGAAAAAAAAAGGATATGGAGCACAGTTTCTCTCACTAGTAAAGGTGTGAAGTCTACAGAGTGTGTAGTAAAGTACATGCAAAGTCAAACGGCAGGCTGGGATTTTCCCACCATGCGTAAAAATAGAAAAATCGTGTTAAATCTGCAGCATAACATGGAAGCGCACAAAGCAAGATATACTGTGCCATTAAGATTTACACCTGGTCACAGTTACTGCTCAAGTTAAAACTTCAACATAGCACTGAGGTATAGTTTTCCATATCCCACCCTGTAAAACATATTTCTTTCCCAGAATCCCCAGAGCAGCCTTTAAGTCTCTGGACACTTGTAAAGGCAAAATATTCATAAGGAATTTAGTTTATTCCGTGACCTACATGAACGGCCTTGCACCTAGCCAAATCATTTCCCTACACAGTGCTGATGAGATGCAAACACATCTAAACAGTGCTGTCCACAGTTAGGAGTCTGTTCCATATGGAATAGATATAGAGTTTTGGCTATTAGCACTTTGCTTCTTGTAAGTCATACACTGATGTAAAGGGTGCTTCCTCACAAGGCAATGCAGAGGCAAAGTTTCCCACAGTGGAAAATATATTTTTATATTTCTTTCCCAAATAAGCAGAATGTAGATATAGTGTGAAGATGGGATACATGTAGATGTCAAGGAGAAGTATTCCTGGAAATAACCTTCCTCTTGAGGACATTCTGCCTACACCACTACTTAACAATACAAATGTAATGCGTAGGTAAATGCACTTTGATCATTGTTGAAATATTAATTCTGACATCTTCCTAATTACAATAACTTCCCCTTTAGCTCCGGCAAGGAATTATACCTGACTTACTCTGTCAGATGTAAAAAAATAATCACTTTAATAAGTCAGGTTTAGAGCAAAGCGTTCATTGCAAATCAGTTATTTCTGACATTGCCTTTTGCTGACAATTGCCTCCCATTGGGGTATTTCTCAAGGGGCAGATTTGTAGGAGAGATAAGCTGTGGCATTACCAAATCTAGTAGAAATCCACATGATTGCCAAATAATAGCCCCATTCAGATTAATGGAACTGACTGACTGTTTTTTTATTTTTTTGCCACAAAGAATGTTCTACAACAAAACTGACACATGTGAATATGCACTTATTGCAAACAGAACACAGTCTGGGCGCTATTCTGTAGAGTAGAGGCACTAATAAAACTCTTCTTCTTAAGGGCACTCCAGTAGCTATAGCAACCAGCAGAAACAAGAAGTAATTAAAAATGAAGAAATCTTCACCTACTGTACTGTTTAGATGCTATCCAAGTCATAGAGGACAATAATGCACTCATCTGTGTTTACTTATTAATCTGGTTCTCCATACACGGGTCCTGCATCAGGGTGCCAAATATATCAGCCCCTCTGATACTGAGACCTCGAGGAACACCAAGGGTCCCTAGCCTCATATTTTCTAAAATAACAGTAGACCAAGTGCTTAACGGAGATTAGGGAACATCAGTTATGAAGAGCTTGGGTTTTATTTAAGATCTGTATAATCCTTTTGTTTCATGCACGATGCATCGGAGAAATGCCTTAATCATTTATATATAAAGAGGTTTTCCTTAGGCAGGAGAGTGAAGATCTGCAATGTGTGCTACAAGGTGACATTACTCCAGGCAACTAGAGCAGAAATGGCACCCATGGCTTCAGGAAAAAGCAGCAAATATAACACAAACACTGTAACAAGACTGAAGAACTAGAGAAGATCCAAGAATTACTAGAAGCTGCTGGAACAATGTATCAGTACAATGCAGTATGCACTATATACATGTATATATTGTCAGTGGGGTTCTAACCACTAGGAACACTCATCGTATCCTCTTTAGAAAGGGATCTCATAAAGATGTAAAGAAATAAAGAGTTTATTTAGTAAGTAATGCCCTGTAATAAGTTTTGCTATTTCAGCAGCCAATTCACAGGAAAATACCAATAAAACAACTATTAAACATGACCATTTCAACCAAATAATAAAAAAATAGAGAAGCTAAGTACACAATGACTCTCCAGCCTTTAGCCTCCCTAGAGACTAAAGAGCCAAATGAAAAACACAGCGACTGCACAGATAAATAAGGGAAACATCCACTTTACGTCCACTTGCACATTTATTGCTCTTGACTCCATTTAAAAACAAGAATAAAAAAAAAGCTCTAATGCCATTTACTAGGATGTCATCTAACTTTGTGCTTTCATTTTTCCATTGACATAACATAAGCCTTGATGCACCAGGCAGGATAAATTCAATTTCCACTAATAGTCAAAAAAAAATTCAGCGCATTTTTCATATCTTAAATAACTCCAGTCAATTCTATACAAATGTAAAGCTTGAACCACACATGTATTTGCAGGATCTCATTTTACCATAGAGCCAATCAGTTCCCATACTTTGGTAATGAAGATGTTTTCCCAGTCGAAGCCGACCACAGACGCTACAGATCAGCACAGTGTCCGGCTGCAGTTTTTGGCCAAGTCAGATGACGGATTAATGAAAATATGAGATCTCTGAACTTAAATGATGCAGAATTCTACCAAACTGAAGTTTTACTTACTACAGATTTTACAGTTCATCACATGTGAATTATTTCTCTAAAATATGCATCCCCATCCACAAAAAAAAAAAAATTAATGGTTAATCCACATGTGGGTGTTTGCCTAAAATATATGAGCAGCTCTATTAAAGCAGACCATAGACATCAGCTGACACATCCGGATCCCCAGTGTGTTGCGATACTCTTAATGTGTCACTCACAGTCATTGCAAGCACGGTCCAGCACCTGAGACAGGACAAGATTGTGGCTTCTTCCCAGCACTGAGTCGAGGATAATGTGATATTTTTAACAGCGCATGTTTAATGGGGGTCAGGGGTGAAATGCAAAGCAAATCATAAGAAACTAGTAAAAGATATAACAATGGAAAGTGGGAACACGACAGAGGCAAACAAAATAATACAAATTTGCACATCACACAACAGTATAGACAAATGAGAGATCTTCAAAGAGGACCTGGCCATCTTCCTACCTTGTCTTATTTCGTAAATATGTGCATGACCAATTTTAGGCTTCTTGCAAATGAACATGTCCATCTCTTAGGTCACAAACAAAAGCGTTCTGCTTTTTCATCCGGTGTTTCATCAATGTGTAATACGTTGCTGAGCCACATGTCTACAAAAACAGTCTGTGCGTCATCCATACGTTTTTATGGATCTTCAAAGAAAGAAATGGAAGGCTGGCAAATGATGCCACTAGCTGCTTCCAACCTCTTGGAGGGTCACATGACTGTGCTACCGATAAAATGATCTCCAAATACAGACACCACAAGGTGGATACTCATGTGGCATCCATAATGTTCACATGGACTAAATTCATTACTATAGGCTCATACACATGATGTGGTTTCCACGGGCCATGTGTGAGACTGTCTGGCCGGTTTTTATTGCCGCAATTATCTGACTGTACCGCAGATCCTTTGTTTGTTTGCGTCCTGAAGAAATGCACAGTTTAAACGCATTGTTACAGGAGAGGTGACATGTTCGTTTAATGGCCTAATACCCAATAAATTCTGCCATGTTTTACTAAGTAATGTGTGGTTTGCATTACTCATTTTACACTTAGGAGTGTTATAGAAGCATTATTATACTGTTTTATGAAACTATGCTTTATTTATTCAGTAGAAATATTGTGGCATCCTTAAAGGGTTTGGAATCAAATACCGTAATAAGGTTTACCTGGTAAAGTAAAATCCCCTAACAGGCTCGTCCATAGTACCAAGCCTAGTAAACTTTCCCCTTTTGCCTGGAGGAGCTGTGGATCAAGGGACCAATTCCATGAACACGACTCCCAATTTGTGGAGTGGCATTCGGATGTGCCTGACACGCCCCTACGGATAGCATGGCAAAAATTCACCAGGGAAAGCACAATATGAGCGACCTTTTAGGGGATTGTGCTTACTGGTACATTCTATGTGTGGCCAATCCCTTTAATTTAAAGCAGCTAGGGATATAATCCTACAGGTGGGATTTATTATTCAATCCAGAAAGGCTTTATATTCTGATGACTGTAATAGGCTGCAGACACACATGGATCTCATGTTCACTGGTCCAGGGTTTGCTGCAGTTGAGCCAAAGCAAACAAGTAGTGGAAGGACTGCAGCAAAATGTGAACCAAAAAAGACACAAAAACTCCATGTGCGTCACCATCCATATACAGTATTATCTAAGAATTTGTCTTCATGCAAAATGTTAGCGGTGACCTTGCTGTATCCATTCTCTGCTGGCTGTAGGCAACATAACAAATAGACTTTCATGTAATCAGCATCATGTGCCCTCATTATTTTAAAAATGTATCCAGAAGTGATATTTCATGCAGCTTCTCACCTCTGCTCCTCCGATGAACTTGAACTTTGCTGTTTGTTCCCTCTACCCTCTAGGGAAGACATAGTATAGTAGCTGCCTGCCATATATATTGGTGACAACCAAATTGAAAAAGCCACAAGCGATCAGATTTCATGTCACGATTTTAATGGTGCAGTTGCGTTCCAAGTCTATTATTTGATGTTGGAAAGCTCAACTTTTCTCCTTAATGGCTCAGAGAACGCCTTGGAGCAACTCTTTGTCTCACTATAGTTGTTAAACCAAGTACTGTAACGGATCCGTAGCAGAGATCATTTGCAATGAATTGTGTTTTTTCAGCAAATTCTGTACAAAGGACAACGGAACTTACATGGCAGTGGAATACTAAGTCCGTCATTACTGGCGAGAAAAGGGGAGAGAAATGTAGTCCATTGTGTTCCCAGAGCACGGGTGTCACTTGTAATGTTACACACTCTCACTAATACTAAGTGACAGTCTGAAGCCTGCATTTATGGATACCGTACATGATATTTACTTTCCTTTATTTTTTGCCTTTTGCTTAATAAAAGCCAAGACATGGAAGCATTGTTACACAGTCTAAAGGGTCACACCACGAAGTCTGGAGCTGAATGCTAAATATGGGAGTATATAGGAAGGTTCATGGAGGATACTGAAGACATGCACAACAGCAGATTACAAATGACTACACAGGGAATAGCTGAGTTCCAGCAAACACATAAAGGAATCACTGTTGCACATATTTTATCCCTAAATTTAACACAATATCATGCTATACAATGCTAGGAAAAAACAGAGTACTAATGAAAATAGCAACCCTTAGAAAGCATGAAAACAACAGGGGGGTCCTGTGTTATACAATGTAATGTAATGTTTTGTGCGTCAATAGTGACCATAGCCATTTCCATTGCAAAGCTCCAATGGGGGCTTCTATACAAATCAGTATTGAGATTGGAGATTTATGGTATTTGTAGCCCCAGCAACACCTTCATAACACATCCAAACATGTCAAAAAACAGATGGAAGTTTTCATGTTACTATTAAATAGTAATAATGAAGTGCTGGAACGTTAAACTCTATATTGGCTTCATTCCTCATCTTTGGGATATGTCATAAATGTCAACAACAGGAAAAAAATTAAGGCCACCTGCACAATACTGTTGTCTGTCACTGGATGATTGTATATATATATATATATATATATAAATAATTTATTCTAAACAGAAGCCCGAACTATAATCAGCATTACACTGTGTTGTCACAGGGCAGAAGGGGCTCCTGGCATCACAAACCATTATGATACATGAAGTCCCATCCTTTGCACTGTGGTCAGTCCATCAAAACTGAATGGCGCACGGTCCGTTTTTTTTACAGATTGACCATAGTCATGTGCAGCCGGCCTAAGATTTTATTCTCATCTGTATCTGAAATTCCTTTAGAACCCAATGTCACGATTCTGTCAATAATGGTAAACAGAATAGCACAGCATGTCCAAAAGAAACTATTCGTATGTGGAAGCTAAAAAGAGATAAGCAGAAGGCTCAGACTTCAAACATGTAATTTAAAGAAGATGAGACTCTATGCTGAATACTCTATGCTTAAATATTGAAGAGAATTTTCTCTTAAAAACCGTATTACATCAGTGCGTGAATAGTTTTCACTTCTTAGCATTTACTGAAAGTGACAACCCCATTCATCGGGCAACAGGGGGTTTTACCCAGTCTTTACAGACCTACAAATGGCAAATTCATCTAATGGTGTCTGCAGTATTGGGTGTAAGAGATAAACTTAGTAACTTCTCCCAAGAGCAACTCAAGGACTTCTGTCCAGGTCAGCCTTTGTTTGTAAGTGTAAATAATCTTCAGTATATGATAAATGATACATATTGAATATACAATGTTAAAATAAATTCATACAAAGCTGGAAGTGGTATAAAACACTTATAAATACGTCAGAATGAGCTATGTCTTTGGAGACACACAGACTGCAATTACAGCATTGTGTTCACTCATGCGGAGAAGATGCCATCTTCTGTATAAAACACTTCCCTGCACTGCCCACTATGGGACCAGTCATATTCATTCAATTAGAGATGTGAAATCATACAGAAGATCCAGACAGTCACTCGCTGCCCCACCCTTCATTCCCATTACACAGTGTAGCATAGCCTGCACTATTATTACCAATGCTACATCCACACAATACATGGTGCTACATCATGTAATAAATACAACATGTGCACACTGTGTGTTATAAAAGTGTCAAGCCAGAAAATGAGGCCTAAGAACAAATACAGATTGGGATACTGTATATAGGGTGTGGTTACTGGGATATCTAAACCTGCAGCTGGAATAATAATTCACTGGGCAGAAATACAAAAGTTTCTGTAAAGTGACACAGTCTAAGAGTTGCCAATTTAATATATAGAAGACCAAAAAAATCTAAATATACAAAATCCAAAACATTTGAATATATTTTTACGAGTACAGAATCCAATATCAAAACAAAACATCTAAATATGTGCAGCATTCAATAAATGAGTAAGAAAGAAGTCATCTCTGCACTGATACCCATCCTCTACATCACATTATATACATGTGGTAGGTGTTACTGGCAAATATACATTAAACAAACAGCACAACAACACAATATTGTACTGATGGGTGTGAGTAATCGATTTGATCATGTAAAACAACAAATACATAAAGAAAACTCACATAAACAAGCAGAATGTGCCTATGGTTCACATGTAATCATGCAGAGCTGAATGGGTTACAGTGGTCCAGCATTCTCAAGAGACCCCAGGAGCTGGGGAGGGGCTGCAAAGGTCAGCATGAATGAGGGTATGCTTGAAGGATCTGCACAGGCCACTAGAGCCTTGTGTCAGGATCCTGCCAGAGGGATAGCACAAAGCTGAGTCCTGCAGGCTGTTGTGTGCACTTGTGGGTACCACAGCATCCGCAGTAATACGGGATGAAGATGGAGCAATGTATACAGTTATGATGGAGCCAGGCCGCAGCTAGTGATGCAGCTTGTGCATGTATACAGAGGCTACAGGCACAGATTCCACCTCCCTCCCTCAGGACTTGATAAAGTTGATCCCTACACATGGGATGAGCTCTCCCTCCCTGAGTAGCAATTGATTCTCCATCACTCCTAGTGCAGCTGTGCATAATGGAAGCCATATGTCCTGTACTTACTGCGAGGAGCAGCCCAGACCCTGGCAGGGACCTCCAGGCTTCCCGGTGCAGATGCCTGGCACTGCAGAGGTCCTACATCACCACACCCACCGCATTGCAGAAGCCACCAGCTGGGTGCCCACCATGACTGGGGAGAGGCATGGAGGGCAGGTAAGTGCAACCCCCCCCCCCCCTGATAACAGCACTGCTGGAAAGTGAGAGCAGCATATGGGAGGCGCAGGGGGCATCACCCTGCAGCTAGCAGCACACAGGGGGCTATGCAGAGCGCTGGGTCTATGTACATACCTGGGGTTCCTATGGATCTCGCTAGAATCGGGTCAGCACAGTGTGCGGCCACGCGTCAGCTGCCCGGCCCAGCACACACACACACAGCAGCTGCAGCAGCGGCGCCCCCTCAGCACTACACTGCGCGCCCCCTCTACCGCACGCCACAGCCAATAGCAGCCCGCACTCTGCTCTGGCCCCGCCCACCGGACGGGAAGCCCACCAATTACCGCAATGACAAGGAGCCAGGAGACAGAGCTAGAGCTCAGTCTACACTGTGCAGGAGAGGGGCGTGCGGGGGCTGCGCTCTGCTGCAGTGATTCAGCCCGCAGTAGTGTGCACAGCATCCTATGCAGCACACAGCTCCGCCCCGTGCTGCACGAGGAGGAGGGGGGGTGCATGGCCATGGTGCCCACCACTGCATGGCGATCACTAGCAGCACACACAACTTTCCCATTGTTACATCTGCCACAGGTTCTCACGTCTCCCTATGTTATCACAGTCTGATGTCTATTATCACACAATCCAACAAAGTAATTACATAGTATTTTACAGATGGCAAGTGCCAGGGGATAGCCCGCACCTTGGCTGCTATCCTGGCTAGTAAAATAAAAACAAATGTGAACAGAGCCCAAAGTGAAAATCACCCATGTACCATGGTTCTTAGAATGGAGGGCACAGGGCTGCACTGAATACAATACTTTATATTGGATCAGTGCCAATGCCCATTATTTTACCAGACCCTGCGACCAATCCCTTCAAAAGTACAGCATGTCCTGCAGCATGTTTTTCCGCAGATCATAGAATATAGTTATTGAGGATGCCTGAAAGCAGATCCGCTGTGCAGGACAGTTGTTAACACCTGCTTTTCACAGCCAATTTTGGCCACATCTCTGTGCACGAGTTCACATTTGGCGTTTGATTTGCATTTTGGAAATACAGTGCAAAGGTTCTACCCGCAATAACATGTTGCAGGAACACTGCATTTCCATCGCATTTAGTGAACTCAATGGAAACGTAGCGTTACCTCAACATGTGATCGTGTGTGGAGCCATTGAATTGTCTTTTATAGCGCAACGCAAACACCACGTGTGAACACGGCCTTTAGTGTTAGGGCTTTTCAACTGTCCAACAGAGGTATATGTTGCAAGTATTTCTTTACTGGGCCCAATGTATAGATATCAGCGGATTGTACTATTCCATACAGCAAAATACTGCCCTAATCTGCATAACAATAACTGGAAGTGTCGATGTAGGATAAACAAGAGAAGTACTGAGCACTTCATTGTGTTATCTAAATACATCTCAGGCCTAAAGAGATTTCCACACTCTTTAGAAAACACATGAGTGATCAGGGGAGGATTACAATATAATATGCTGACCCTGCTCCCGTGTTTAGTCACAGGGTTCATGGGATCCTGACATTTTGGGGCACATTTACTAAGAACTGTGCAAACTGCACTATGTTGTGGAAGTGCAATATGCACACCTCTGTTGGGCTTTGTATGATAGATCTGGCGCACATACTAACTGTGCATCAGAACGCCCATTTTCGTGCAAAAATTTGTGTTGCATGAAGAATAGAGCAGCCGTTACATAAAAGGGTCACGTGCGACACAAATGTGGCACAGGCACTTCTTAAATACCTTTGCAAGCAGTTTGTACTGAAAAGAAGGTGCAAAGTCAGCTAGAAAACTGGCGCACAGCCCTTAGTAAATGTGTACAAATGTGAGTACATTTTTAAAAAAGCTTCTCTGGGAAACTAAACCTCCCACAGAAGCTGATGGAGCAGTGTTTAAAGCATAACTAAACCTGTGGAGTGATTTTTATTTCAGAAATGTGATAATAGTGATAATATGATCATAAAATAGATAATAATGAAGTATATTACAAAGTTTACTAAGTAAAACGGCTTCTTTTTTGGCTTCTTTATCCTGCATTGGCAACTTCATACTAATAAGGACAGAATCTTTAACTCTTTACACAAACTGCTTAAATAAGGAAGAAGGGCAAGTAA
Organism: Engystomops pustulosus; assembly: GCF_040894005.1. Lineage (NCBI taxonomy): Eukaryota > Metazoa > Chordata > Amphibia > Anura > Leptodactylidae > Engystomops > Engystomops pustulosus. Next base: position 61,343,503 of record NC_092415.1, read on the forward strand.
AAAACGGACACTGGGCTTCCTTTAATAAGTATTTTAGAAAGTTTACTATTAACATCTGCATTATGTACTTTTGTTATGCTTTAAGCCCAGACTTCCCATAAAAAAAACATAGAAACCTGAATCTGCTGTCCCTGGCACTGTAAGGTACACTCACTTACATGGCTTAAAGTCCCCACAGAGCATAGTACATACACTGCCAAAGTGTTTTTGTATAAAAAATAGGTTTTACAGAAAAAAAGAGATGTCATTAGCATCTGCTATGTGATTAGGCAGTTGCCAATTGGGAGGGGCTGGAAAGGAGCAGTTCCCCCCCACCCTTGGGAAACATGTGACCTTTTCAAATATATGAATAACTCCCAACACTCGGGATTGGCTGGAGAGGAGCAGGGAGCGTCGCTAAGCCCAGTGATGGGCGTTTTCATATATTTGAAAAGGTCACATGGAGAAGCTGGTTCCCAAGCCCCTCCCATTTGGCAACTGCCTAGTCACACAGCAGATGCTAATGAAAGGTACAATATAACATATCTTTTTTTCTGTAAAACCTATTTTTTTATACAAAAACACTTTGGCAGTGTATGTACTATGCTCTGTGGGGACTGGGGGAGTGCTAAAAATGGGTCTCCTGGTGACAGGTTCCCTTTAATCAAAGCACAGGAAGGGCACCAGTGATGAGTGCAATGCAATTCATCAAACTCATCAAGTAAGAATCTGGTGCTGATAAAGGGTAATGTGAGACACTAAAAACAGGCCCATCAGGACCCTTTACTGTATTTTAATGAGGACCTGTCACTATGTTGCCAAGCAGGTTACCATCTTCCAGATGTTTCATGTTCCAAAGTGGTGGCCTCATCCAGAAAATCACCTCATATGTAAAATGGTTGTATAGAGCAGAGAGCTCTGCAGTGAAGTCAAGCTCTTCCTGGCTCAGAACACCCCTCTGCTGTGATTGACATCATGCAGAAAACTTGCTTATGTGCCTGCATGCTGGGTCCTTAATTACAGGGACATCCTGAGGAAGGGAGAGCTTTACTTCAGTGCTAAACGCTCTGCCAACGTTCTGCCAATCAAAACTCTGTTCCATAACATAAACAGGATCTGGAAGGTCTCGAGATGCTGGACAACAAACTGAATGTTGTTTGTTTGGTCAATTTCTCAAGAGAGGCTCCCTTTAAATGTCTGTAGTCCACACAAGTACATCACCAGTCATCTTTATTGCTTTGTTGTTTTTGATGCCTGTGACATAAGTCAATGTATCTGCAGCCAGGGTTTTACACAAATGACATGTAGAAGCCTCTGAAAAGTAATGTGTGGCTGTGGAAAGATCTCAAACCTATCTGTCACATAATAGACAATAATCAACTTTTTTTTCTTCAGTGATATGAGCCATTATCTTTATACCGCTGATATCATTTTCTCTATAAAGGTTTTTCTTTTTCTGGTAATTGCGAGTGACCTTACTTAGATTAGTGCTGCAGTCCCAGGGAAATGTCAGCTGGAACTTTCTGCAATGGAGATGAATGAGATATTTAGCAGGCGGACGGTTTCATAAATGTAATGCCAATATCTTGATGGTGTGTAATGGACATTTATTTAGTTATCAGACAGGGATAGGGACACATAGCCTATCCAGTGCTGACCCCGAACCTGGACACTGCATGAAACCTTAGAGCTAAGCAGTGCAGGATAAGGGATAGCATGTCTGTGGTGGCTGTTAGCCAAAATGCTGAAGCTGCCGGTCACACCTTATGGTCCAGATCACACGCTCATAGCTAAAAGGATTCAGCATTTCAGGATGTTTTTAATGCAGCTATTATACATATACATATATATACATATACCTGATATATCTGAATCAGATGGCCATGCTCAGTCTGTGAATAACGGGTCTGCCCTGGCAGGATCGGACTGCGTTAGCATGCTGAGACAGACTACAGCCACTGTTGTGTGAACAATGATCAGAGAAAGGGAAGAAAAGGTGGGAAAAAAAGTCAAATACCGTACATACTCGACTATAAGGCGACGCAAGTATAAGCAGAGGACCCTAACTGTAACAAAAAAAATGGGAAAACCTATTGACCCGAGTATAAGCGGATGGTGGGAAATGCATTGGTCACATGCCCCCAGTATACAGCCACCAGTCCCTTAGTATAAAGCCAGTAGCCCACTTGTATATATCCATTGCCTGCCCCATTGTATATAGCCAGCAGCCCCCTGCCACCAGTATATAGCCAGCAGCCCCTTGTATATAGCCAGCCACTACCCCTTAGTATATAGCCAGTTCCCGCCTCCCAAAGTATATAACCAGTGCCTGCCCCCAAGTATATAACCAGTGCCTGCCCCCAAGTATATAACCAGTGCCCGCCCTACTGTATATAGCCAGTACCCGCCCTACTGTATATAGCCAGTGCCTGCCCCACAGTATATAGCCAGTGCCCGCCTCCCAAAGTATATAACCAGTGCCCGCCTCCCACAGTATATAGCCAGTGCCCGCCCCACAGTATATAGCCAGTGCCCGCCCCACAGTATATAGCCAGTGCCCGCCCCACAGTATATAGCCAGTGCCCGCCCCACAGTATATAGCCAGTGCCCGCCCCACAGTATATAGCCAGTGCCCGCCCCACAGTATATAGCCAGTGCCCGCCCCACAGTATATAGCCAGTGCCCGCCCCACAGTATGTAGCCAGTGCCCGCCCTACAGTATGTAGCCAGTGACCGCCCCACAATATATATCCAGTGCCCACCCAACAGTATACAGCCAGTGCCTGTCCCCAGTATATAACCAGTGCCAGCTCCACATTATATAGCCAGTGCCCATCCCCAGTATATAGCCAGTGCCTCACCCCGTATATAGCCAGTGCCTGCCACCCCACCTCGTGCCTTCCCCGCCTACCTTCCCTGCCTACCCCATATAAAGCCAGCAGCCCCCTGCCAAGCCTAAAAAATACACATTATGTCAGCCGCTTGATCACATCATAGTGTGTGCTCATGGCGGCGCATGTTGCCAAGTGGCTGAAGTTTGGGAACCCTTGGGAAGCCAAAGCTAAAGACAGAAGAGGACCTCCAGGGGGAGGTGGGCATCAGAAAGGTGAGTACAGAGTTTTTTTTCCCATTGACTTGGGTATAAGCCAAGCTAGGGTTTTTCATCACATTTATTGTTTAGTGGGGTAGAACCTGGTGACAGGTCCCTTTAAGTTTGAGAGCCTGTAATGGGGTTGGTTATGGTGCAGTGGGTAAGTTTCAGCTAACTATTTACAGTAATAGTAATATTGGATTGTATTTCAAATATTCCCAATGTAAAGAGAACATGCTAGGGGACTTAAATATACGATCATGATGGTTTAATGGTCCCAACTTTATTATTTGGTGGGCCGTAAAAAACCATTTGCATCAATTGTTTTATGGCATGTTTAAAAAAAAAACCATAGTTTTATTTTAAAGTTTTCCACTGTAACTGGGGCATTTATAAAAGTCGTGGAGCCAGGGTGACCTAAAGACTTGTACTAGGATGGACATAACATCTCTTCTACACTGGGGGACGCCTGATTAATTGCAAAGTTTTAGTGTGAACGGAGGACACATGTCATAATACACCGCTTCTGTCCTTATCCCAGAGTCGCGGCCATCTCCAACAGCCGGAGATCCAACCTGCTCCTGCTAGATTGCAGGAGAGGGACAGCAGCCAAAAGACATCGCTGCAGAGTTGGCACCTACATCGCCTGCAGTCAAACTAGAATCACAATTGGGTGGTCAGAGCAGGTCAGATTTATCATGCTGAGTGATTCCTATGCTAGTGGGAAGAGGCTCTTAATTCATTAAGCCACTTTATAAACCACATTTTGGGACAAATTATAAAAACATGTCAATTTGCAGCATGAGCTGCACCCTGCTAAACCCCGCCTATTTCCAGCAAAATGCAATGAGGGCTACAAGTATGCCAAAAGTTTTATGTTTTCACATAAAAACGTACATGCACCGAAATTTACCACTTTTCACATACATTTTATATCCTAAAATGTATAATAAATCCTTTCCCAATAAATCTCGTCAAAATATATTGTCTTACTGGCACCTACTAGATATTTTGTTTCACAATGTAAAATGTATCAGCACTGACTGATATATGATAATGGTTGTCTACCTTGCCTTAGTTAGAAGGATAATTGTCAGCTCATTATAATTCATATACCATATACACTTGAATATACCCCTTCTAGATACCTAATTTTAACACAAAAAACTAGGAAAACCTATTGACTAGGGTGGGAAATGCATTGTTCACAACCTCTACCCAGTATAAAGGTAGCCAGCCCAACCATGCCCCCAGTAGATTGCCAGCCTTCCCATGCCCCCAGTACATGGTCATCCAGGCCATGCCCTCCAGTATATAGCTGTCCCCCAGTATACAGCCAGCTCCCTGACCCCCAGTATATAGCCAGCCAGCCCATGCCCCCCAGTATATAGCCAGCCAGCCCATGTTTCCTAGTGTGCAGCCAGTACATGCCACCAATATACAGAACGCCAGCCCTTCCCCCTAGTATTCAGTCAGCCCATGCCCCCTAGTATACAGCCTGCCAGCCCATGCCCCCTAGTATACAGCCAGCCAGCCCATGCCCCCTAGTATATAGCCAGCCAGCCCATGTTTCCTAGTGTGCAGCCAGCCCATGCTCCCAATATACAGAACGCCAGCCCTTGCCCCCTAGTATACAGCCAGCCCATGCCCCCTAGTATACAGTCATCCAGCCCATGCCCCCTAGTATGCAGCCAGCCCATGCCCCTTCGTATAAAGCCAGCCAGCGCATGATCCCCTATATAGCCAGCCCATGCCCCCTGGTATATATCAGGGCAGCCCATGCCTCCTAGTATACAGCCAGCCAGCCCATGTCCCGTAGTATACAGACAGCCCTTGCCCATTTGTATATAGCTAGTCAGCCCATGCCCCGGTTTATACAGCCAGCCCCTGCTCCCAGTATATAGCCAGCCCTTGCACCCTAGTGTATAGTCAGCCCATGCCCCAGTATATAGCCAGTCATCTCATGCCCCTTGTATACAGCCGGGCATCCAATGCCAGCAAGCCAATGCCCCAGTATACAGCCTGCCAGCCCATGCCCTTGAGTATATAGCCTGCCACCAATGCCCCCTAGTATATAGCTGGCCAGCCCAAGCCTTTAGTCTATAGACAACAGACCCTGCCCTCAATATATAGCCAGAAACCCCTTCCCCAGTATATAGTCAGCAGCCCCTGCCCGAGGAATGCCCAGCCTAAAATAAAAAAAAAAACTAACTCTGACTCCCCCCGCAGGTCTTCTTCTTCCTTGTGATGCTCCGGTTCTGCCGTCATCATAATATGTGTGCTGATGCCGATGGACGATGGCGGTGCACACACTATGATGTCGACAAGCAGTATGTGTGAGCTACGCAGCGCACAGGGACACGGAGCCAGAGCATTGCAAGGTAGAAGGACCTGCGGGGGGCATTGGAAAGGTACAGGTACAGGTACAGAGTTTGTTTTCTTTTATAGACTCGAGTATAAATAGAGTTAGATTTTTCAGCACATTCAGGCGTATACTCAAGTATATACGTTAATAATCAAAAAGCTTTACTATAGGTACAGGAACAAAATACAACATCGTAAAAAAAAATCAAATATATATATCGTAATATAAACAATCGTAAACAGACCAATATTTATTATTTCAGCATTACAAAATGATCTTTCGCTATGAAATATTTGTTCATTATTCATATAAGCATTGGTACAGCAGTCTGAATTTTTTTGTAGAATTTAGTGGCCCAGTTAATAAAGAAGCAAGGATATCCAAATCTGTCAATACACATGTGCACAAGAGCCATTCTAGGACTCTTTAAAGGTCCTCCAAAGGTCCTGCAACCACAAATCAAAAGTAGGAAGAAGAGATACATCATCCATTCTCCAAGAAGCGGATTTTAGTACCATTTGTAGGAAGTGATTTCCAGGCTTGTAGGGGCTATAATATTCATACAGCCCAAGGCCCATGTGAATCTGAATCCGTCCCTGCGTGTATTCTCCATTTCCAGGAGTTTACACCTATACAAAATTGCAAATGAGTAAATTGTACATCTTTATTACCATATAAAAACTGATCAGAGCATTAATACATAATCCATAACATGCCAGTGCGTGCAGTATCAAGAAAGAATGAAAATATCTGAAATATTAGGGTGAATTCTATCAGTCAGTTTTTCTAATAAGAAAAACCCAAAGTTGCCTTTGTCTGTATGTCATCTCCTTCAGAGTCAGTTACTGTGCACACTCATGGATGCGCTCTGCATATCACAGTTGTAGCTTATGGTCCTTTGAGCAGAGTAAAGCTGTGTGCACAGACCCGATACAATGGAATACAATAATAGTGTAGGCTCCCTAGGTACTACCATGCAGCTCATCCGAGGAATAACTCCATAGGAGAACACTCACAATAGAAAGAGTTGAAGCATTCCATGATTTTTAGTCTCAAAATTTCACCATAAGACAATACATATTTGTGTGTTGCAGTATCATGAAAAATAAATGATGATCCAATAGTCGCAAACTGTATGAAATAGCATGCCGGTGCAAGATGCTGTGGTAACCGTGCTGGTTCAGTATACCTTCAATTTTGGGAACCAGGCATGTAGAGTCCATTACCTTTTCTGCTTCGAACAAAGACATGGTGGTAGGAACCAAAGATCTCAAATTTCCACTGGTCTAATGTCCATTCCTTGTGTTCTTTAGCCCAAACAAGTCTCTTGTGCTTGTTGCTTGTCCTTAGCAGTGGTTTCCTAGCAGCTATTTTACCATGAAGGCTGCTGCACACAGTCTCCTCATAACTGTTGTTATAGACAAGTATCTGCTGCTAGAACTCTGTGTGACATTTACCTGGTCTCTAATCTGAGCTGCTGTTAAAGGGGTTTTCCCACAAATTAAAGTTAGGCCCTATCACAGCACACAATACACAGCACACAATACACAGCACACAATACACAGCACACAATACAGCATCATAGTTTTTTTTAACGATTTTAAAGAACTGTTTCATACTTCGTTGATCTTCTGTGTAAGGGCATTGGCCCCAGTGAGAATGAGCCCATGCTGGAATGAGCCCATACTTGTGATCACTCAACATTTTAACAAGCTTCTGCCTCAAATCTTTACCCATTCCTAGATACAGATGTGTTATTCCCTATCATACTGCTCAGCCGGTGTTGCCAATGGAGTGAGCCGTCACACTCGCTATAGCCTGCAACTGTTCAAGCTAAGAGGTCACTGGCTAATAGTGTAAATCTACATCAGGCAGGGCCTGGGGTAGAATTGTATGCTGCGCAGCCCAGCCGCCAGATACATCAGGAGGCTGGATGTAACAATACACAAAAGCGTTATATGGTTTGCAAAGTATCCAAATGCAAACATAGGCAATTATTACATTGATATTACAAATTCAAGGAGAGACTACAGTAGAAAAGACAGAAAACAGGGGGAAAGAAAGAAAGGGCATAGGAAGAAGGGGGAAGGAAGGAGGGGGCTTGGCATCTCCCATTTCATTTGCCTAGACACCTGCCCCAGACGGCTGGCGGTGACGACCAATCAATCGTCTGTTCGTAGCCACCATCATCACCAGGAATCATAGCTCCTCCATATAACTAATTCAATTCAACACCTCTATCCATTGCAGCCTTGTAGGAGCTTCGGTGGATCTCCATAGTGTGGGGACTATCTGTCCCATAGCCATAATGAAAGTTGGGAGATGGGGTGACTCCTCTACCACAGACACTATTATAGAGCTCAAAGATGGCTCACCAGAGGTCCAAAATTGGTCCATATTCCCACCAACAATGGGGGCCACTGCCAAACTACATCACCAGCAAAGGTCTGGTACTCTGAGAAACATTTATTTGTCTTAACCAGTGTTCTAGACCATTGGGTAATTATCTTATAGTTTGATTGCCCCAATAGGGAAGAGACTGGTGACATATGCTTCAAAATACGCGCCTTTTGCCTCTGTTCAGCATTAAATAATTTGTTCAGATCCCCGACTTAACACCTGACGGAACCTAGTTACAAACGGACCTTTTGGATGTTGGTAATTTACTGTAATTTAGCTCTAGGCTACAATCCTCAGCTTTAAGAGATATCAAAGATGTCTGCAATTAAGCTTCATTGTTAATCCTGGTTCTTATAACAACCCAATATTTGTAAAATCCAATTGTCACAGAGACAATAAGCTGGGGTTACATTTATAAAATATATAGTTATGGCTTACATACAAATTCAACTTAAGACCAAACCTACAGAGCCTCTTGTAAGTAAAACGGAAACATTCAAAAGATTGGGTAAGGGGACACTCGTAACAACTGCGAGTAGACCAAGGAAATATTATGAGAGGGTGCAGAGGTAGCAAGGCAGAGATCCTCAAAGGTAGTGGGAGTCCTTACCAAAATGTGAGCTAAATTATCTATATTAAATCTATAGGATCCAATATTTTCTCCCAATATCCAGCTTTTCTTACACAACTTGACCCAAGTAGCTCATTTGTTAGGTTACATATCATTGAATGAGGTTGCAATTTTTGGATTCCATGTTATCTGATGACCTCACCTACAAGCTTACACACAGATTGGGGCACATTTACTTACCCGTCCCATTGACGCCGCCGATCTCGAATGTCCGATGAGGATTCGGAGCTGCCGAGACTCACTAAGATTGTGCGCCCAATTTCCTGCATGTGTTGCTTCCCGCTCAGGTCCGCCGGAGTTCACCATCTTCTTCCCGGTGCATGTAAGTGCTTTTGAAAGTTAAATTCTGCGGTTTGTTGCATGTGACAAAAACCCCTGTGCGATTCAGGGAAATGCATCCGACGGACCCTCAGTAAATGTGCCCCATTGTTCATTAGTCCATTAGTCCATCTAAATATATTTTCTTGCTAACCCACAAAGAGTTGAAGGGAAGGTAAAAAGAGAGTCACATGACTACACAGACTGAAGGGACGTGGGTGTGATTGTATTTATATGTTTGCACAGGAGACATAAAACTGTGATCTATTTTCAATTTTAAAGAAATATTCTGTTTCAAAGAAACTGCAGCACTGATAAACTGTAAAAATATCAATAACCTTTAAAACCAAAATAATTTCTATTCAGGTGCAGAACCTGCTGTAAACATCCATCAAGTTGATGAATAAGAAGGATCTGAAGGATCTTTTTTTGCTTTCAGCTTCCATTCTTTTTTTTCTATATAATCATTGTTGATGCGTCTCTGTAATATCAAACAGCTACACCTAAAAGCTTATAGTTCTCATTCAATTTCCATTTTGGACCGCTGCAACCACCTAGTGATTTGTTTGATTGCTTTTCTCATACAACATATTCTTATTTTTGTTGCAACTAAATATGTTTCTTTCCTTCAGACTTTTCCACTTAACTATTGTTATTTTTCTATGGATTCATATTATTCTCACTTTTTGAGTACCTGTCTTATTTATTTTGGCTTTGTATTATCTATTATACCTTCTCCAAAAAAATAATGTGTTCCATACACAAACTAGGAACTAAATCTTGCCAGGTCTCATTTCACATTCATAATATCTTATAGTACATGCATGTATTTTTCCCACACATTTTGGTCCCAGCTCACACCTGCGTTTGCACCTCTGTTATTATATGCAGTCACTAGAATGCTAATAACAGACGTCCGCTGTTAAAATTTTCATTGATTTCAATGGACTTTTAATGGCTTCCGTTAATGTCCTTTTATAACACTTCCGTTAGTGCTTCTGTTATTTGAGCGGAAACTTGGACAGAAGGCTCAGTGCTATTTTTACATCTCAAATATGAGGGCCTGGTATAGACTATACAATAGGACATTTCAAGTTATACCTACGTCAGTGTTTTCTAACAAACTAAGAACGGCAGGTGAACAGTAAGTCTCTTCCATTCCCCAGAGTAAGGGCTCATTTAGATGGGTGTTTTTAAACATCATAATGCTATCTTTTTTCTTTTTTTTTTTTTGCAGATGGCACCCGGACCCATTGATTTTTATGCTTCTGTTCACTTGTCGGTTTTTTTCACGGATGTGCAGACACAGCATACACATGCAGCCTGTGGTTCTCCATAGAAGTCGATGGATCTGCAATAGAAAAACGGACGGCACACAGATGACATCCATATACGGTCTGTTTTTTCTCAATTGTTTCCAGGCAAACAATTGGGCAGGGAACCTCATTTGCGGATGTGAAAAAAAAATGGATGATGTAAAAATGTGAAAAAAAAACACATGAGGATTCAATACAGACTGCACACAGATATCACATGTCCACAAAGGATAGACCCATCTGAATAAGCCCTAAGCCAAGCTATTTTTTACACTATTTTATAACCGATGGGAGAACAGGATCTGACAAACGCAGGTGTGAATTGAGCCTTACACATCTGAATGGAGAGTCGAAAGAGAATTAGCAGTATAACTGCTAACATTGGGGCCACCACACATCATCAATTACCATCGTCAACAGATTATACCATTTATCAGCTTAAGGGGATCAGGATTTCATATTTTCACCTAATTTTTCCATAGCCTTTATAATACTAATTCCCAATCTGCTTTTATAATGACCTTTAGTGGTTCTTCTTACTTTTATAAGTAGATAAAAATATACAGCGGGCCCCAACTTATGGACACCTGACTTACAGACGACCCCTCTTCCCACTGTGACCTCTGTGGAAGCTCTCTGAATGATTTATGATAGTCCCAGGCTGCAATAATCAGCTGTAAGGTGTCTGTAATGAAGTTTTAATGATAATCCTTGGTCCCATGACAGCAAAAAATTCTTAAAATTCAGTTGTCATAGACAAAAAAAATGTGTCTAGAGTTACAATCATAAAACAGACCTGTTTCAAATTACATACAAATTCAATTTAAAGGGGTTTGCCCATGAAATAAAATTCTCAAATTTCAATCCTTGAGTTATTTTTACACAATAAAGATAATTTTTAACCCCTTATCGCCAGTTTCAGCTTAATGACCAGACTCCATTTTTAGAATCTGACGCGATAATTGGTTATAACTTCTGAATGCTTTAACATATCCAGGTGATTTTGTGATTGTTTTCTCGACACACAATGTACTTCATGTTTGATGTAAGTGATAAGTGATGAAGTAAGTGATAAGTAATGATTTAAGTGATACGTTTTGCATTTTCTTCTGAAAAAAAAAAGAAAATTTGGCAAAAGTTTGTAAAAATTCTTCATTTTCAAAGTTTGAAATGTTCTGCTTTCCAGACAGGAAGTAAAACTACCCAAAAAGTAGTTAACGGACTGTCTGCTTTATGACGAGATGATATTTTATGCATACTCTTTTTTCTAGGATGTTACGAGGCGCAATTTTTCTAATTTTCATGAGGGACAGCTCAGCTTTCAGTGACTTTGAAAGGCCTAAATAATAGAAAAAGCCCATAAAATTACCCCACTATATAAACTATACCCCTCAACGTGTGTAAAACAACTTCTATTAAGTCTATTAAGCCTTTAAGTGTTTCACATGGGTTAAAACCTATGTGATTTAGGCCAAACCTGACAATTTCATAATGAATAAAATGATGAAATGCTCTGCAACGTTTGGTTCCCAATTTCTCCTGAGTGTAATGATTCATTTTGGGGGTCTATAGCTTATTCATGAGATTTTATTAACTACTTCAAGGGGGACACAAACAAAATCATCAATTTTGTTTGTGTAAGGTAAAAATAATATTTTATCTATATTCTCTGGTTGACTACAATTACGGTGATACGTCATTTATATAGTTTTTCTTATCTTTGCTCAATTTTACTGACAACTTTTCAGAAGCATAACTTCTGTATTTTCCTGTTGACTGATGTGGTCGACGGCTTATTTTTGCGAAAAGAGTTGTTCTTTTCAGTTGTACATATTAAAGCACATAACTTTTTTGATCACTTTACAAAATTTTTGGGGATGGTGTTTGATAAAAAAAATTGTATATGACGGGAAGTTTTTTGTGGGGTTTTTTTACGTTGTTCATCGAGCGGGTTCAAGATCGATTTAGATTTATTGTACAGATTAATACGGACTACTTTTTTTTACATTTTATCTGTAATTGAGGGATTAGGGGACTTTTATTTTATTTATTTAATTATTATTATAAACGATTATTAATGGGTTTTTTTTTAATTTTTTAGCTTTTCAACATTTGGGCTTGAACAAGCGTTCATCCAATTGTTTGTTCAAGCCCTAACACTGCAATACACTATTGCAGTGTACAATGTAAGTAACTGAGCATGCTCAGTTAGTTACAGCCGGGTCCTGCCAGGAGGCGGAACCGGCGTGAGGAGGAGTCGGCAGCCTTGGGGCACTTGCCGGACACAGTGATGTCACAGCCTGACATAGGCACTTGTGGTACCCGATGTCCCGCAATCTACTTCTGACGTGCCACCGTAGAAAGTTGATGCGTCGTGGAATCCCGCCGGTCATTAAGGGGTTAAACCCTTACTATCACAGCCATAACATACACATCTCTGCTATATCTCACCTATAACACATTCTGTCAGATGTGCTGTGCCTCCCTTTCACCTGGATAAAGATCTTATCTGTCGTAGCTTTACTCTCCTCATATGGCGCTTGCAGGAAGTCATTAGTGTGTTTGTGTGAGCTCGTCCTGGAATGCAAGGGTGGGGGCTAGAGGGAGAGGGCAGCTCAGTGCAGCTTCAGACATAAGAGCCAGATGTCTGCTGACCCTAAACTCAAAAGATATACAGGGTCGGGTTCAGGGGCAACCAAAATTGTGTCCACCAGACTGATGGACAGGTTGGAATTATATATGTGAAATGCTGCATTTTTGTTAATAACAGTGAATTAGAGAATATGTTATTTTGTTATCCTGAGTACATTTGAGAAACTTGTCTTCGTGGGAATACCCCTTTAAGAAAAACTTAAAAAAAACTAAATTCTTGTATGTAACCCCTGGATTGCCTGTTCCTAGCTTCCTGTCAGTTACCCTGTGCTATAAGCAAATCTCTGTCAGCTCATGTTATCATGAGGATGGGAGGAGGTGGTGAAGGGAGCAGGAAGTAGATTTGCTAGAACAGTGTGACAATAATGATGATGACTCCATGACTCGATGCAGTTTGCTGACACGAAAACAAGTATACCTTTAAAAGTGAGTGGAAACAGTAGTATAAATTATAATAGCAAATTGGGAATTAGTATTTAAAAGGATACGGGGACCGGTCATCAGATGAAAATGGAGAGATCCTGATCACAGGTTTGCTTATATTTGTGGCCATGATGCATGATTTCTCAGTAAAAAAGAAATGTAAGCACATGGGAGGTAATCATCTATGTAGCGACTCTGTCTCAGTTTTACATTATAGGACTGTATTCTATTTGAAAGCTCTGATAAGAATTAATCTTTTTCAACTCTATTTCCTGTGTGACCTTAGTCAGACAAGAGAATCTATTGAGTTTTGGAGTTTATCTAAAATCAGTAGAAAGGCATATAGCTACCCAAGTTTCCGGGGATAATACAAACCAATTAGTATACTTTTTTAATTCTACTTCCATAAAAAGTAATGTATGCTATGAGCACCACCATTTCGGTAGTCTTGGTTGAAACCCTCTAAAATTAATATTAAAACAGGTCAGAACAGCTCGTTGTGTCTCTTGACTAGTCCATAATGGTGCCATACATTGTGACTGCCTATGTTGTCTTGTTTTATATGGACTTCTTTGAAATATCCATAAACCCTACATCTGTATACCGCTTATCTCATCAAGGAAAAAAGTCTATTATGTAACAATTACATCTGCAAGATGCTCTTCTGTAGAGAGATTTCTCTTAATTGGACGTACAAAATCTTATTGTCCTTTGTTACTGCTGAAAACTGTGTCAATAAAGAAGAGCTGTGTGTCAGAATAACCGTCTCCCGCTAGGAAAATGAATGCTTGAACTTTGCTAAACATGTACTTTGCACAAGCAGCTTTGTCTTGGCATAGATATCTTTGTTACAGGGGACTATTATCCTTTAATTATCTATTATTTTGTTGTCACTTCTTTCCTAAATAAGTTCCCTGTTGTTATAAGACTTGTTATTTGTACTTCTTTAAAGACACATCAGGATAGAATTTGTATTCCCAAAGCATCACAACATAGAAGTAGCAGACGTGCACACATATAGGCACAGCGCTTAGAATACTAAGCCATGGGTAATACATAGATTGTATGATACAAGATCATTTATACTACAGCTGGAGGCCTCCCACCCAGGAGGTGTTACATCTTAAGGTAGAATCTTTCATGGGGTTAATTACACTGGGGAACAGTTTTTAGCATCATTTCTGTTGAGTTGGATTGTTGAGAGGTTTTAGACTTAAATAGTCATGCTGATTTCAAGACTGTAGTTAGTATTCTTCTATCATGTTAATTTTTTCCTATACTGCTTATCATAATGTGGCCACTTTAGGCTGAATCGAGCCTGGATTGAGGGAAGCACTAATGCTTTCCTATTGGCTGAGAGCAAACCTCCCCCGAGTGGGAAGAGATGGGGGGGACAATCATGGAGACCAGTGACAGGTTCTTGTCTGGCCTATTCAGTTAGGACTTTCTTCGTAATACAGAATCACAGAATTATGGCTTATCCCCTCATTGTGCATCCGCAAAAAATGCATCTCTCTGCAGTCCATTATGTGTCAGTATTGTATCCATATCCATTTTTTTCACGTCTGTCTGGCATCCATTGATTTTTTTTAATTTTTTTTGCGGAGGTGAAAAAAGAAAAATGATGGATTGCAAAAAAATGCAATGGCAAAATACCAGGCTCCCCAGTGTCACATCAAGAAAACACGGACCATACACGGTCATCTATGTTCAGAACATTTTTTTGGTGTACACATTTCTTTTGTTAACATTAAAGTCCTTGGTCCGTAAACTCAACTCTTTTCCAGTGGACTACAAAAACAGGCTGGCAGATGTGCCAAACAATAAAGGGTCAGTATGCTATCCATGGAAACCACAGATAGCACAATGAAGAGAAAAAATGGATGTGCGAATGAGCCCCTTCGACATGCTTGTCTGCAACGTGAGTATCAATGTGCATTTTCTGCCATATTTATGACATCCTGAATGATGTGATGAACCGGGCCGAATGGGTCCACCAAAATTTTGAAGGTCATGGAGGTGCTGTAAGTTGTACTGAATAATTATTTATCAATCTGTTCCACTTTCCCTGCTCTAGAACATGCTTCTGGTAGACTGAACTTTATTTTCTGTTCAGTCCTGGAAGGGTTTCCTTAGAGGGATCTGTCACCAGCTAATACATGATTAGGGTACATTCACACAGCGGTATGCCCGCCGTGCGGGCATACCGCCGTGTGCTGGAGAGGAGGAGGAGGCAGCCCCTCCTCCCTCCATAGAGAATAGCGGCGCACGGCCGCACACACGCCAAAAGATAGAGCATGCTGCGCCGCGCCGCTATTGCCGTCTATGGGGACGTACATGCGGCCGCATGTACGTCCCCGCAGACGGCCATGTGAATGTGCCCTTAAACTACTAGTCCCCTCAGGTACGGTATGAAATGTCCTTTCCAGAATTCCCTCTCTTATGTTGATTCTCACCTGTTTATATACAAAATCAACTCGAAGTCAAGTGAAAATGAGCAGAGAAGAGACATATTTGCCGGAGATAAGTCAAGTTTAGATGTTGCATGGGAAGTGTCACTTTAGACGCCCTTACCTTTGGTTCTATAGCACCTAGAAACATGCTTTTGGTGTCATATTAAAGAAGAGAATCTTCTCATTTCTCAGTTACGTAGCTCTGTGAACTACAGAATCACAGATATAGACAGTTTAAAAAATAGGCAGGAATTGGATCTTTATCCACAGCTCACATTTCCAATTAGGCCTTTTTCTGTTTGTATCTCACACAAGCCCAATGGAGATATTTGTAGGTAAACAGGTGAGCTTTCACATTCTAGAAAGGACATTTCATACCCTACCTGAGTTTGCTAGTAGTTTAATGGAAATTGCCTCAACAAGGCTGTGATCAAAGTGGCAAAGTGCTAACAATTCCATCCTCTGTTCAGATAACTGGAAAACCTTAGATCTTAATAATGTTCTTAGTACACAGTGACAGCCAGCAATGGTTTATAGGCCAGGGTTATAATCACACAGTAGAATGATCCATTCAACTTGTATTGTAGGCTGCTCTTAGTCACAGACACTCAGTTAACAAGACCACCTCTATACACAGCGGCACCAATGTTTTCATATAAAAGTATATAATAGTAGCCCTCAGCATTGCATGTATTTATTTATAAGCAGCAATGACACTTTGACATTACAATGTTCCGTTTGCAAAAAAACTCATAATAATAATTTATTTATTTATATAGCAGCAACATATTCCACAGTGCTACACAGAGATTGATCAGTCCCTGTCCTCATGGAGCTCACAATCTAGTCAATCTACCAGTATGTTTTGGAGTGTGGGAGGAAACTGGAGGACCCAGAAGAAATCCACACAAACAAGAAGAGAACATACAAACTCTTTTCAGATGTTGACCTGGATGGAACTTGAACCCAGGACCCCAACGCTGCAAGGATGTAGTGCTAACCACTGAGCCACCGTGGTGCCCTAGCATTAGGATAATCCATAAAGAAAAACACAAAGGATGATTTTTATGTGAATTCTATTGACTTCAGGACTCTAATGTATGCTCCCGAGCTTGTGATTGTACACAATTTCTATAATCAGAACAACTGATAAAATCTTGAATCTTTCATTTGTTTTCATCTATTATGATCCAATGATTTTATCCCCATTATTGGGTTGAATAGATTAAAAATAGGATAAAATATTTTAAATAAAAACCACACCTACTAATTGTCCCTCAGCAAAGATTAGTTCCCATTGTTCTGGCACAGGTCACAGCTGCAGCTACTGATCTGCTACAGCGGTCCATGAACAGGACACCATCACATGCAGATTTGGCATTGAGAGACATTTAATAGTTAAGTGACGCTGTGTTTGGTTGCTTTATTTTAAACAATTTAGTAGAGGACTTAAACTTATTGAGGCACAAATGTACTAGAGAACATAGTAACATAAATTTATAAAGCATGGGTCAAATTCTATTATGTTGTTTGATAGCAATAGACATAAGGAGGCTAATCATAAAACCCATCACACACAGACATATACACTGTGAAACACACTTACCTTCTCAGATGCCTTTCTTTCCCTCCTGCTCCCTCTGCTTTGAGGCTATGCTGCTGTCTGTAAAGCCTTATCTCCCATGTAATGTTCTTCTTCCACCAATAGATGGCAGACTACATTAATTATAGACAAGGCTAAAATTGGAATTTGAAGAGCAGAGGGGGTTTGCCAGGGAGTGAGGTTTTAGCTCCACTTTACTATACACCCCTGATAATACTAGTTATGTAACACATTGTTACCTTTCTTAAATATCCTCTACTTGATCTGGGAATCAATGACAACACTTTGCACAATCCTAAGATATCTGCGTCATTACATATTCTGATAAGAAGCACAGTTGAAAAAATTCCCTATGCAGGACTTTTTATAAGTAGTTCCTTAACACAAGTTACTAGACCCAGTTATAGTCAATAGGATGTTTTGGGCAGCGTTGTTGTTAATTATCTGTTTTTAGCTATTTAACCACCTGGACCAGCCATATGACTTTATCCATCATTGTGCAGTTAAGGATGTATGGAGGGAGCTCCATTCAGGGCAGGTGTCTGCTCTAATTTACAGCAGACACCTTCCATTAATTGCTCTGATCAGTAGGCACATGGGCGCTACCCTATTGCATTTATCTTATGGGGGAGATAGAATCCGATCAGTTGCCATGACAGCCAGGAGAGCAATTCTCCAAAATTTATTGCAGCCTTCCAAAGACAGCCTATGATAAATGAGCAGCATATTCACAACATACTGCAAGTGTATTCTACTTCCTACACACTTCTGATTGACAGTAGCATACTGTACATACACAGAGAAACTTATCAGTGCACGGGTCGTATGGTATCTTCAGAACATGATACAGTATCATCTAGTCACCTTGGATTGACCTTCAAAGCTCTGCAGACATTGGGACCTGGGTGGTTGGCTGATGCCACCAGGATCCCCCCTTATAAAGAAATGGCTCTATTATACCTACCAATCCTGCTCACTTTTATTTCTTCTTTTTCTCCCTAGTGTGTCTCCCTTGTTACTCTTTCCCGTTTCCTTCCTACCCTACCGTTACCTCCTGTGTCTTGCCGTTTGTGCCTGTATGTCACCTGTCCCAAGTGTGAGTGCTGTTTATAGGTCTCCCCTTATGTTTTTATTTTTTTTTCACCAAATAATGAATTTATTTTATTTTATTTATTTATTTAAGCATTCTATTCTTAATACATTCTTACTTTGATGCTTGAGAAGAATAAGATGGCACTCACTTGTCTATTAAAACGTGGTATAAGCTTTATTGATTCAGATCAACAGGACAGCCATGAAAAACGATGATGTCGTCTGAGGGATTTCAGAACTAGACGGGTCTTTAGTCATGGATGAAAAAGATCCTTATTGTGTAAACATCACTAGGGGTTTCAAATTTGTTAACTTTCTTTCATGGACAAACCCCTTTAAGAATGTTTGGACCGAAAGCTCACTCTGCAGTGACCAAACCTCCCATTAGCAGAAAGAATCAAAAGGCTAAACCCACCTTTGCTAAGGAGCATGTTATGTGGACAGAGAAGAAGTCGTCTTCAATTCATTTTAGTGATGAAAGCAAGTTTAATTTATTTGATGGGAAACAAACTTGGGAAAGACTGAACCCAAAGTGTGTAAAGAAGTCAGTAAAAGGTGGTGGTGCAAGTGTCATGGTTTGGGGAATGTTTTCTGCAGCAGGAGCTGGACCTCTGATACAGCTACTTGGCCGAGTGAACGCAAGTGTGTATCAGAACTGTCTTCAACGACACATGGTTCCTTCCTTGCATTCTTCACTCAATCAGAAATTTTAATGCAGGGCAATGACCCCTGTCACACAGCAAAACGTGTAAAGCAGTTAATTCAAATAGAAAACATTGAAATGGCAAGAATTGGGAATAGAAAAGCACACAAAAATTATGGCCAAGAAACCCAAAACAGTCACAGAACTGTGGAAGAGAGTGGAAGAAGAGCGGACTAAGTTCCTACCAGATCAGTGTGAGAAACTCGTGATCTCCTGTGGCTACAGATGCGCTGCAGTTATTTACAGCAAAGGCCTGTACACTTCATACTGATTAGTGACTGTTGTAACCTTTAACCAATTCTTGTTATAATCTCTCTCTGTTGTACAGTCATTGCTGTCCATCAAGTTTTGTACAAAATAACTGTTTTATGTTGATATATTTTGGTAATTTTGTAAAGCGCTGTTCTAGTGGCATGGTGCACCCCTTACAAAAATAAAATATTGATCATAAGAGATTACCATATATACTCGAGTATAAGCCTATTTTTTTAGCACAAAAAAATGTGCTGAAAACCCAAACTCGGCTTATACTCGAGTAAAAAAATATAGGTTTTACCAGGTTTTTGTGGTAAAATTACGGGCCTCGGCTTATACTTGGGTCGGCTTATACTCGAGTATATACGGGTACATTATTTCTGAAAAAAATCAAGTCATCAAACATTGTACTCTAATTTTTATCTCCATTGTATATGGAGATAATATAGTGGGATATGTCTTAGCCCTCTGTTGCAAGGATATGTCGGGAATCTGCCAAACTTAGACGCCGACTGCAAAAATGTAAAATATAAAACAACGTACCCCTGTAATTGTGTTTGGTGTAATACTGTGCTTGATACCCATACAACATATTGATTCTAGGATCGAGTAGCCCCCTAATAAGAAGAATATTGTATATTCAAGAGATGAATAGACAACACATGCCACCACAATAACACACAACTTAGCACGGAAGATACATAACTGTGACAGACCATTGTCCTAAGATTTCTAATACAGGAATAACAGAGTTGGAGATGCTGAAAGATACAATTGCCAAATCAATTTCAAATACCGGAACCAAACACTTCTGTATTTTCTCACCAGGACGGCATCTGCCGCTCTGTGGGAAATCACTGACTACTGATTGATCAGTATTAAACAATTGAACAGGCAGCGCACAAAATACAAACAAGAAGACCTCGACTTTCAATGCCCTCCTTTGAGAGAAAACACATAAACGTATATTAATGACACCGCTTACATAGGCCATTACCCCAAGCTCCAAGTCTCTACAGCACACCCACAAGAAAGTTTAAAAAATCTCATCGTGATTGTAACACTAAAGGTTCAAACTATACTAATGTGTCGTATGCAGCGTTTTATAGAGCAAGAGCAGGTTATACATTGTATGTGGGAATAGATTCAGCTTCATTTATTATTTCTTTACTCAGATATTTTAGCTCTTTCTACATTGAGAAACCATAGAGGTGGTCCTATCAGGGACTGACAAATAGTATAGAGGGGATGCTGTCAATCACTGATAGGACCGCCTCCTTGACTACTCACATATAGGCATAAAAAGGGCAAAAATGTTATCTTAAAAGTTACTGCAGACGGGACACACTCCTCAATTATCAATTTATTATTACTATTTTTTTAATTAAAGAACACCATGATTATTTTCTACAGGCTTTATCAAAGAAAATGGGTCCCTGCTGTACAAAGATACAAGTGGAAATTTCTCTAAAAAATATCCCATTGTGAAACAGGGAAGGTATGTCTGAAAACATTCAGAAAGGGCCATATGCAATGGAATTTTACTGGTGGGGTGAGTAGGAAGCGAGTGAACCCCCTTTTTAGGTTTATTCATATAATATGCCTAGTGCAGCCCTTGCTGTATAAGCTCCTTCTGAATGCACTTGTATCTCTGTAGGAGTCTATTCAACAGTTTGCAAGGACCCCATAATAAGTAACTTAACAAAATTAATCATGATTATTGTATTTTTACAATGATTTATATCCAAAATATTCCACTAAAGTGTTTCTGTGATTGAACTCTGTGATTGAGATTGCAGGGTATAACAATTGTGTAATTCACATTGGACAATGCTGGTTATTATGTGCGGGGTAGTTCCTGCCCCAGGTGATAGTTACTCTATACACCGTATAATTTTAATTATTTGTAGTTTTAAACAAGAATTTAGCTATTCTGTATGCATTTATTGGGAAATTTGTTTGTGGAATTGTTATGATTCCTCATAGACCCTGCTAGAATAAGCTGAAATATTATTATAAGATTTTTGTGGATGAGACAGCACGAATAATCGTCAGTTTGCAAACTACACAATGGAAGGAGGATATTGTCTTATCAGGATGTCGGTTTTCGTACAGCTTTTCTTACATCCATGACCTATCCCATGGGACTGTAAGTGCTCATTACGGAGACATTAGGCATTCCATACTGCTTTATAATACATGTATATTCAGTGGGGGAGGAATGATTGAGAATATTCTCTTCTGCTTTTCTTAAGGTGACAAATTCCTCAAGTTTTCACCCTAAACTGTGCTGCCATACAGATTCATCTCAAGCTACTTTGTTTGTTTTAATGCTGTCTACCGATGGGAACCAGATCAACCATGGTATTGTCATTGGTGTTCAATGGTCACCAATCTGGTCCATTATGAAATAGGTCCAGCATTTCCCGAAATTTCAGTTGTTATGGCATAATAATGGAATGTAGACTAATGAAAACATATTATTAATAAACAGCTGCACAGATGTGAACAGTCACTATACATTTGCTAGCACCCTTTGATGACGTACACCATTATGTTGCATTGTGGGTGGAGAGGACTTAGAAATAAATTAATCACAACTGTTCACCCGAATGCAATGGTAACACTTCAAGGGGCTGGGGCAAATGGGTGCCACAATATTGGCACCAATCAATACTCTTCCAGAAGTTATTGGGTGGCCATTATAGAGTTTCCATTACAGATGCATGGAAGCCTATCATTCAGCAATCCCTATTATGACCCCCATATCGGACATGAAGGGGCGTGTCCCCCAAAACGTCACTACATGTGGCTTACATTGTCCTGTTCAGTATCTAGAGGATTGCGAGTCTATGCTAGTTGACGGGCGATTGATTATCATCCATTACTTTTACACTCACTTTGGATTTGATCTGCAAGCTAAAGTGTCATTTATTGCGGTAAATGATTTTATGACTTCATGAAGAATGAATTGTATTTGCCTATTATCAGGTGAATAATTATGAAGGAAAAATTTTTCTTAACATTTTTTATGGTCTGTATTTTTGGACACTATTCATTGATGCGTATATAAGGCGCACACAGTGCTGATCACTGGATGCAGGTAGCTATGTTTCCGTTTCCTGCATCCTTTGAGCGGCCCAGGCGTTGCCCTGATTGCTTACACAGCAGCTCCTGGTTCATGGAGAGGAGGACCCCACTCAGCATCCGTCAGCACTCTGTCACAGATGAGTGCAGGATCGTGGAGGAGGCTGCAGGGAGAAGGTAAGTATAATTTTTTTTTGTTTTGCTTTTCTATAGTGCTGGGGCTATGTATTTACTGAGGAGGCATGTGCTGGGGCAATTTATATACTGAGGGGGCATGTGCTAGGACTATCTATATACTGAGGGGGAGTGTTCTGGTGTTGTATATATGTATATATATATACTAGGGGGCCATGTGCTGGGGTTATAAATATACAGGGTATGGGAACGTCAGGTCTACTCATCTCTGTATAAGGGGAAACTCATGTTTTCGGGGGGTGCAAAAAGAATGTCCAGGTAACATTATTTAAGCACCATAAGAAATCTGCTATAGAACCTGACAGGGAGAGCTTGGCTATTATTTTACCCTGTGCAGGATGCCTTTAGAATAGATTATGCAAAGGCTTACTATAAAATAATTTATGAAACAGTATTAATGCCCACAGCCAATTGTTTCCACTACACGCTGATGACATTCAGACCGTGCAGCAGGGGGCAGTCACTGCAAGTATAATTACAGCTCATAAACTTCATATTAATTACACATTTACTGAAGTATTGGAAAAATCAGATGGTGGCTTCAAAGTGAATGGAAAATATATAATGAAGAGCTGAATTTCATGTCCATTAATGTGAGATTCTGACTAGTATATTCCTTGCTGGTAATAACTTTACTATAGACCTTAAAGGAAATATACCATAAAAATCACTTACTCATAGATCCAGGCACTGTGACTGATATTTGTTATCTGTGGCCTCCTTTTCTTCCAAAATCAACATTTATAATTATGCTAATGAGCATGAAAGACTCAGAGGTGTTACCCGAGCCTCTTTGTGCTGTACTTCATAGGCAGTTACACTGTCTCCAACTCTCCCCCCTTCCCCTGCATGCATGTAATCTCATACATAGGGATGAGAGAAGTGTTCTTTCTCAGTACAACAGCCTGTAAAGTTGCAGCACTAACAACCCCCCAGAGCCCTTCTAGCTCATTAGCATAATTTGAAAAGCTGGTTTAGGAAGATGTAGACTATGGATAACAAATATAAGAAGATTACCAGAGTCACTGTGCCTGAATCTATGAGTAAGTGCCCCTGGTTTATCATGATGGATTTGTATGGTAGATTTCCTTTAATAGGGAGAACTGATTAAACAAAATTCCTCATGTGATAGCAGTTCTAGGGATAGATGTTACATTTACACTGAAGAATGTTATTTTGGGAGATCTGGAAGGGGTAGAATTAGATCGAGCAAAACAACAACTGGTCCAAAGGGTGTTACATCTGGGACGGGTTTGTGTAGCCTGAAAATGGGGAACCGCAGAACCCCCAACTAAGGAACATTGGTTGAATTTGGTGGATAGGATTAGGCAATATGAGAAGGTATGGTTTCACAGGCAGGGAAGGAGGGAAGGGAAAAGTGGAGTTATATTTGGGGAATATGGGGATAAATTCTCCTTCTCTCCTCTCTTGATTTAAGTAGGTTTTCTTTTTTTTTTTTCTCCTCTTTGTCTTCCATCGGTACTGAGAGAGGTGAGGGGAGGGTGAGGGGTAATGAGTTAGAATTTGCATAGAAGAATTTGAACAAATCCAGAATGGGTGGATTGGGTTACGCAGAATTTTTTTGTGAAATGTGCATAAAAACATTATCAATGTAAAGATGTTTTAATTGTGAAATGTAATTCATGCTTGAAATTAAGTTAATAAAGCTTTTTGAAAATAAAAAAACTAAATTCCTCAGTTTCATTTGTACTTTTTAATCTGCTCTATCCACCTCTGAATAAAGCAAAAGCAAAGGCCAGTCATAATAAATTCCACTGAATGGGGAAAATTTACTAAGCAAAATGAGAATTACCACGAGTATTTTACACAGCTCCGAGACACTTTTGGTGCAGTGTTCTGGCAATAAATATATACAGGTGGTCCCCTACTTAAGGACACCCGACTTACAGACGACCCATAGTTACAGACGTACCCCTTTGCCCACTGTGACCTCTGGATGCTTTAATATAGTCCCAGACTGCAATAATCAGCTGTAAAGTGTATGTAGTGAAGCTTTATTGATAATCCTTGGTCCAATTACAGCAAAAATGTTGAAACTCCAATTGTCACTGGGACAAAAGAAAAAAATTTGTCTAGAACTTAAATTATAAAATATACAGTTTCGACTTACATACAAATTCAACTTAAGAACAAACCTCCAGACCCTATCTTGTATGTAACCCGGGGACTACCTGTATGCAGGAAGACTTTACAGTCTTAGACCTTGTTCACCCCTGCGTTTTGACCTCTGTTATTATCTTTTGTCGCTAAAACAATAATATAAATTTAATAGATCTAAAATACATTGATTTCACTGGACTTTTAAGGTCTCGCTTTAATGTTTTTTTTTTTTATCCATAGCAACCAATCACACTTTTCAAGAACAAAGAGCAACATAAACAGTGGGGTGATCCTTCCTTCCATGTCTTTATTTCCTCTGTGACAGAGGCAATGGCACCTAATATTTTTCATGCCATGATGAATATAAGTGCATTTCTGGCTTCAGAAACTTCAATCCTAGCCAGGGGTGAATAAAAATGACCACGGGCTCTGGGCTGCATAACAATTGTCAGCCATTACAAGTCAAAATTTTTAATGGCATTTACTTGGGAAAAGATGGGGTCCTTCTGTTCACTTTTAGTTTTGCAGTTTGAGAACCCACATAAGAATGTGTTGAAAACATGAGGGTTTCGTGGTTTGAGGTCCTTCTCTTTATAATTTCTAAAGGGCAGTATCAACCTTGGCAATTGGCTCAGGTGGTCATGGGAGCACTTAGATGCCTTGGGCCAAAACTGCCTTTATTATAATCTTATATATAACAAATATCTACTACCAACAATATACACAACATTGAGACTGTGTTTCAATTGCTATATTATTTATACGCTCTAAAACATCTATCAACTAAAGCTGTAATTTGGAAAATTGATCTTTCCCAATTGTTGAGATGCAGTGCAAAAATGACAGCCATGCCCAAAACTGTAAGATTTTTATTTCAATGATTAAAAAGAATGATTGTGTCTATATAACCACCTTGCAGAAGAACATATAAATTCTCATCTAGATGTCAAGAAGGGTTTGGCATTCCCAACATTTTCCCAGATGTATAAAAACTGGTGCAATTTGCCTTAATGTAGTTAAATAATGTGCAGATTGTGCCACATTATTTAACCCCTTAAGGACGCAGCCATTTTGCAGGTTAAGGCTCAGCCCGATTTTTTGGATTCTGACCTGCGTCGCTTTATATGGTTCTAACTTTTGAACACTGTTACTTATCAAAACGATTCTGAGAATGTTTTTTCCCCACATGTTGTACTTCATTTTAGTGGTAAATTTTGGCTGATAAGTTTTGCGTTTATTTACAAAAAAAAAGAAAATATGATAAATTTTTTGAAAAATTTGCCATTTTCGAAATTCAAAATCATTGCGTTTCCAGGCAGATAGATTTACCACCTAAATAAGTTGCTGAATAACATTTCCCATTTGTCTACTTTACATTTTCATAATTTTTGATATGTCTGGATAATTTATTTTGATGTCACGCGGCTTACAAAAAGAATATCGCTTTTCCGGATTTTCAGAATTGACTATTTTGGGGATAAATACAGTTTTGAATGAAATTTTACATATTTAGCATCAAAACCCCTATATAATCTACCCATTTTCAAATCTGCACCCCTCAAGCTATCAGAAACCGCTTTTACGAAGATTGTTAACCCCTTGAGATCTTCATAGTAATTACATCAAAATGGAGGTGAAATTTAGAATGGTCAAATTGTTCCCTTATACGTTCATTTAGCCCTAAAATTTACACATTTCCAAAATATAAAAAGAGAAAACTCACCATACAATTTGTTCTGCAATTTCTCCTGAGTACAAAGACCCCCCACATGTGGCCGTTACTTGTTTTATGGGCGCACAGCGAGACGCAGAAGGGAAGGAGCGCCCTGCAGCTGCCAGGATTTTAGTTTCCTCATTGGCCCCTTTTGAAGGCTATAAAATTTTTGCTTTTGCGTTATTGGGGCCATGTGATGCCATTTTTTTTGCGCGATGAGATGCTTTTTCCATTGTTACCATTTTGGGGTTGGTATCACCTATTGTTGAAAATTTAGGAACTTTTTTTGAGGGCAGGAGTAGAAAAGCATCAATTCTGTACTGGATTTTTTACTCTTTTTTTTTTTGGTGTTCACTGTATAGACTAATAATCATGTTATCTTTATTCTATGGGTCGATACGATTACGGGGATACCAGACTTGAATATATTTTTTTACGTTTTACTAAATTTGTCAAACAAAACCCTAATGTGGGGAAAAATCTATCATTTATGTATTGCCGTCTTCCAAGTGGCATAACATTGTTACTTTTTTGGCTATGGAGCTGGTTGATGGCTTGTTTTTTGGGGGACATGTTGTACTTTGCACCAGTATCATGTCGGAGTACACATGGTTTTTTGATCGCATTTTATAGCATTTTTTGTGGGATTGAATAGCTAAAAATCATAATTTTTGGAAGGTTTATAGCAGTTTTTTTTTACGGCGTTTATCGTGGGGGTTCAATAATGATTTACTTTTATTCTACGGGTTGTTAAGGACGCGGTGATACTATATATGTGGGGTTTGTGTTATGATTTAGACTTTTTTTTAGTTATATGTCTCTTTATATGGTTTGGGGGTTTTGGGCATTTTTAGTGATTTATTACTTTATTTTTTTATTGAATAACATTTTTTTTTTTACTTTTTCACTTTTATACCATGGGACATGAACAAGAAATCCTCTGATTGCTTGTTCATGATAATATTCTGCAATACTGATGTATTGCAGAGTATTATCAGTGTCAGCCTATACACTTGCATAGGCTGGCACTGTGCCAGTAAGATGACGTCACAGACGCCATCTTACCAGCAATTCTACCGGCTATAGCAATGATCGGCGCCCCCCGAAAACGGTTCGGGGGGGCCCATCGTGGGGGAAAGACCCCCCAGAGGCATGTTAGATGCCGCGGTCGCGCTGACCGCGGCATTTAACGGGTTAAGCACCCGCGATCGGAGTCAACTCCGATCGCGGGTGTTACACTGGGGTGCCGGCTATCAGTCACAGCCGGCACCCCGTGTTTCCCGATGCCGGTTCGGCTCAGATCTTGAGCTGAACCGGCATGGGCTCAGCGTCCGATATATCGGACGCTGAGCGCTAAGTCATTGAGCTCAGCGTCCGATATATCGGACGCTGAGCGTTAACGGGTTAAAGGAAACCTACCACTTGTAGTGGCAGGTTTCCGATGGAAATACCGGGCACCAGCTCAGGGTGAGCTGGTGCCGGAGCTTATTTTAGTTAGTGTTTTAAACCGCGGTATCGCGGTTTAAAACACTTTTTAAACGTTATAGCCAGCGCAGGCAGGTACGCGCTCGGTGCTTACCGTGCACGCGGCTCTCATTCACTTCCTATGTAGCCGCGTGCACGGTAAGCGCCGAGCGCGTACCTGCCTGCGCCGGCTATAAAGTTTAAAAAGTGTTTTAAACCGCGATACCGCGGTTTAAAACACTAACTAAAATAAGCTCCGGCACCAGCTCACCCTGAGCTGGTGCCCGGTATTGCCATCGGAAACCTGCCACTACAAGTGGTAGGTTTCCTTTAAGTGTTGGAGCATGGAACATCTCTGGTAACACCACCAAGAGCACTTCTGTCTCATTAGCATCATTTTAGATTTTAGAAGGAAGGGGGTCAGTGTCTCCTGTTTGAGTCAATGGTAGATTTTCTTTAGTAAACTCCTGCGTCTACTTTTAATCTGCCGTCTGTATTCTCATATTGCTCATTTTCAGACTATCATTTTGGCTTGTGATTTTGTAGTGCGTTTGTTTTGTTCTGAGCAAGTTCTTCTCATTTTGTATTGCTCCGTCTTCATCTTTTGGGCTGTGGGACAGAAAGGGAACGCCGAATAGATGTCCCCTACTGCTTAGAGTGGGCAATGGAAAGAGTCCGGGATAACTAGAAGGGGGTGTAGTTTTATGGGCCAGTTTCTCTTTCATCTGCCACTCTTTGTACAGTTAGCTATAGCAAGAACTAAAGCTTCCATTTCATTCCTTACGCAATTCACAAGCAAGCTTAAAACCCCAGGTCCTGTGGTACTGGATATGTCTTCAATTCTAACACCTGGCATGACACAGAAATGATCAAAGCAATAGATGAAGCTTCAACCTTGAAAATATATAAAGTGTTAGATAACATTTATCTGAAAATAGTAACACAAAATGTCATATGTACTAATCAGGGCTAAGCCAACATGAAAAGAAGTTGTTTGAAGCAGGAAAACACTGCATTACACAGTTCTGCTGTTTTTGACAAGTTAACTAATGTACCAGATACACCAAAAGTAGCTTATGTTCTGAAAGCAGCCACTGGGTCATGCTACTTGCAGAATAAACAATCAGTCTGCCACACAGACTATTACAGTAAATCAGAAGCATTTGCCAGTAGTATGCGCCTTCTGAGCCGTGCCAAGTCTACATCCTGCCATCTCACAAATACAATTCTAGCTGAATCATATTGAAGGTTTATAGCCTTTACTGCATTCCAGTATCTATCAGACGGTAGCGGTTGGGGAGACAATACTTCATATATATAAGGTACGGCATATAAAATATCTTTCTGTAATATTTACATTTTTCTTCATTAGGGCAGACCTATTTTTAAACAAAACAGATGTATGTTTGCAGTTCTTCATCGACCTCATCTAAACTGACAGGAAGATGTACTGATCCCAACAATGTTGAGAGCCCCCCTGTAATGGCTTTTTGGATATAATTCTGATTTATTGGATAGCCCCTTTAATATCCAATTCATGGAGATCCTTTAACACAATCTTCTATGCACCTTCTTTTTCCTCAGAAACACTTGTCTTATTCATTCTCAACTTTAAAGGAAACCTACCATTTCAAATGGTAGTTATAAGCTGTAAACACCGAGCACCAGCTCAGGGTGAGCTGGTGCCGGTGCTTAGTTTCGTTAGTGTTAAAACCGCGGTATCGCGGTTTTAACACTTTTTAAACTTTATAGCAGAAACTGCTTCAGCTATAAAGTTTAAAAAGTGTTAAAACCGCGATACCGCGGTTTTAACACTAACGAAACTAAGCACCGGCACCAGCTCACCCTGAGCTGGTGCTCGGTGTTTGCAGCTTACACCTACCATTTGAAATGGTAGGTTTCTTTTAACAACAAGCTCATAATAAGCTAAACAAGTAATAATCCACCTGGTTTGGACACACTGGGGCAGATTTATCAAGTTGTCTAAAAGTCAGAATATTTGTAGTTGCCCATGGCAACAAATTACAGCAAAGCTTCCATTTTACCAGTGCTCATGAATATTTTAAAGGGGAGCTGCGATATATTCTGACTTTTAGACAGCTTGATAAATCTGCCCCACTATGACGGAGCTCTCTTTTGGTGACCAGAGCACCAGGGGTTCAAGGACATTACATATGTGTGTATGGAGATCCGCTGCCATTCTTGTAAACATGTTGCTTGTTTGGACTTTACATATTCCTCGATAAAATCTCAGGCGATATGATGGGTTGCCCCGACTCTTGCATTATGATATCTAATATCTAAGACTGAGAAGTATTCCCAGTCAGCATCAGAGTTCTGCACCAGGTGGATAAGACGCACCATGTGACATAGCCTGGGGGATTTATTTTAGAATAACATACGGAATCACCAGGTGACTAAAATAACTTAAAACAAACACTTCCAACCTACATTTCACAGAAAAGGAAACATGGGAAGGCAGGCAGGGCTGACAAGAAGGGAATGCTACATTACAAGAAGCTTGGTAGCATTATAAATATTCTTTAAGACAATAGTCTCACTCAGGAATGTTAAGTTCTTTGTTTGGGAAAAACCAAGTGTATATCCACACACAGAAGATTTGTTGGATAATTTTCCACCTGTCCCTATCTGAATAGAGGAAAGGGTGGTCATCTCATGTTTTTTTTGCAATTTGTGTAAGTGTGGGGAGCAGATTATTAGGGAATTTACCAATATACATTTATTAATAATAGTTTTGCACCACATTATAGATATGTAAATGTAATCCTCCTTTTTTCCTCATCAGCCAGGCATTCCTGACCATAAAATAGCCACAGATAGAGGGTCATCTCTAATTGTCCATGAACAATCACCCTACCATACTACTATCATAAGGTCGTTGCAGGGCGATTGTTCATAATCACATGACCCTCCATCTGCAACCATTTTATGGTCAGGAATATTTTGCCGATGAAGTAAAACAGGAGGTTTCAATATCTCTTATATCAATAGCAATTAAGCGGCGCAGAACATTTAATAGATGTATATTGGTATAGCACAACTGTAAAGCTATAGTGATTTTACCAAATTATTATATGCGATTCCCTCTTTGAAAACAAACAGAATGATTCCAACTTTGTGCTGCTCGTCCTTTTCTTTCCAAAGTTATGGAATTTTCTGTTCTGAAAGTGTTTGACAAAAATGGGCGGAGACTAATGTCTGCCTATGCCCTCAAGCTGAGGCCACAGATCTCATGATGCCTTGTGTTCTCTCTCAAAGTAATTTAGCATTAAATACATTTAGTTTCCCACAAGCAAATCCAGTGAACACTGCACAGTGCACATACAGGATGT
This sequence comes from Engystomops pustulosus, assembly GCF_040894005.1. Taxonomy (NCBI): domain Eukaryota; kingdom Metazoa; phylum Chordata; class Amphibia; order Anura; family Leptodactylidae; genus Engystomops; species Engystomops pustulosus. The sequence continues at coordinate 61,374,718 of NC_092415.1, forward strand.
ATATGGTGACGGCCTGGCAGCTTCCATCGCATGGAATCCATCACAGGGAATCTGTAATAAGCGGTAGAAATCATAAGTAAACCAGTTACATGCAGTCTATAGCCTGTACTGTGGGACCACTAAGGGTTAATAGATTATCTGCACAGAGCTGATACTGCCCTTGACAGGGTGGGTGAAGGAAACAGCATGAAGAGCAGAGACAGATAAAGTTCTGTAGAACCACTGACTGGGATGGAGGGACTGATATCTGGACATCTACAATCACTGTCTTGGACACCTCCAGCCCTGCTACATACACTGTTACATGAACTCCTCCTTTGTGAGCAGAGAGCAGCAGCCCCTCCCCTCCCATGAAACCAACTAGAAACAAAGTGTAAACAAAGTAGGGGTTCGCAGGGCTTGTCAGCACATGGAGGCAGATATTGCAGCTCTGAGGTAATATGAGGGGGATAGCAAAAAAGCTCCTGAATATAGGTAACAAAGATAATTGGCAAAGTTGCTTCACATCCCAAGAGCTATTGATAGTTTGCGGGGTTTTTCCTCCGGGTCCTTCAGTTTCCTCCCACACTCCAAAACATACTAGTAGACTGATTAGTTTGTGAGCAGCTCTGTGCAGTTATATAAATAATTTTTTAAAATTATAATTACATTACAAAATACACGCGGTAAAGTGGCCAACCCTTTAACCAACAGTTCATATGGACGGTGGTTGCTTTAGTGACCTAAATAACCATTACAGGTTATACAAACAACCATTACAGAAGGCATATTCAAGACACTATTTTAACATTCACTTTCTTCACAATTCTAAAATATTTAATAAGAGCTGAGTACACAGAATGTTGACAAAATAAAATATTTTTATTCAACACATTTTTGTTTATTTGTTAGATTGAAAAATTGAGAGCAAGTTAAAGAAAGATGATGACTCTGGACCAATAGCTTTTAATAACAATGAAAAACAGAGTTATTTTAGCTGTAGCTCAAACCAACCTCTGCATTGCCTCACAGCTTTATGGCAAAGTCTGTGTTGCAGCCCTAGTTGTAAAAACTGCAGTGCCAATAATATAAGTTTATATAACAGTAGGGTGAAGGATGTGGAACTAAACTGAATGTTATTTTTGATGAATATGGCACTACACATTTATATTTCCAGATTTGACATAAAAATATGCCATAAAATCACGGGATGCCACCTTGGATTCTACTCCTCCCCACCCTACATGGAGGCATGCTGTGATTTCATGTGATCAGCTAAAGGACCTTAGATCACCCTGGCCACATGACGTTACCTGCTAATGCCAAGAAGGCATGGCGAGGAGCTGCAGGATTCACGCCCCCTCTGACTCGCTATAGATTTGGCTATATGCAAGACAAGGTTATAAAGTTGATTTAGACGGGTGTCAGTAAGGTTCTCATAGAGCCTTATAAACTGTCACTAGCTGTATTTGTGAAAAATGTGGTGACAAGTTACCTTTACATTTAAAATAGAGTAATACTATTTTAGTAAAAGAGAAAGCCTAAACAATATACTACCCATGTGCTAGGTTAAAGGGGCAGATTTAAAGAAAATCTACCATAACAATCAAGCATGATTCAGGCTCTGTGACTGTGCTAATCTAAAATGTTATCCATGGACTCTGACCTTTTAAAATCAAAATAATGCTATTGAGACAGGGGGGCCATGAGTGTGTTATCAGAAGCAGAAGCCCTCCGTACCATAGCTGCAAATCTAAAGAAGCACCGTGTGGTCAATGCTGCTGAGATTATAGGCAGTGCAGAAGGAGTGGGAGGAGGGCAAGACACATGTTCTGCTGCAGTGTAATAGAAGCCCATTAAGATGCAGCACGGGCTCTGGTACCAACCCCCAGAGCCCTTTTACCTCATTAGCATAAATGGTAAAAGTTGATTTTAGAAAGAAGGAGGCCATGAATAACAAACAGAAAAAGATTACCAAAGTGCCTAGTCAAAGTGCCTAGATGTATATGTAAATGTCCCTGGCTTATCATGCTTGATTTTGATGGTAGATTACCTTTAAGAACATCCGCCGGATATTGTTGTTACACTACATTTAGCTCAATTATTTTGTATTTTACTGGTAAAGACTGATGTGTAGAGTTCACCATAGACATTCCTTACTTGAGACTTACAGTCTACACTATCTTCCAGAATTTCCCAGGAAAGTCCCAAATGTTCAGAGAGAGCAGTGACATGTCCCTTGACGAAAGTTGGAAGGACAAAGCAGTTCAGGGGTGGTTTGGGGCAAGACAGTGATCTCCCTTTTTTAGCCAGAATTTTACCACTCACACCAGTAATACCTGCTGGTAAAGGGTTAAAAGTCCTTCCCATATCACACAAAATGATTTGCCACTGAGACACAGTAACTTTATTACAGCTGTTTTTTTTAAAATGTAATTGAGTATAGAAGAGTCAAATACTGAAGAAAACAGTCAGGCTTTCTCCAGGCCGCCAGTGAACCATGCCTCCTTGCTTCTCTTCATCTCTCAGCCTGAGCAGACAGGAAGTCCTCTACCTGTCCACTTCCTGTTCTAACCAGAACGTGTATCCCTCTCACTGCATCCTTTCAGCAGTGAGCACTGTGTGGGAAACTGCAGATCTTCTCACCACTTCACACACCGTGAAATGGGCGGAGCAAAGACAAAGGAAAATAAAAAGAGTTTGGGGAACTATTTTGCCTGTTCTTGATGACAGGTTCCCTTTAAAAATGTTTCATAGCTAAGCAGAAAAATGTAAAATCTTCTCTAACTGCAGTTGGACGATTGATGTCACAAGTATACATACACTGAGCCCAAGACCATAGACATAAGAGGTCAATTAACTCACAGGAGATATTATCATTAAAACATTATACTATCCCCGGAGTTATTATATAATCAGAGGATTACCATAACAGACCTATTTATACTCATCATTTTACATAAGTGGCTGACAATTATCTAGTAACATTAGCATAATAAGGTTGATTTACTAGAACTATCTAACACTGGTCTGGATGATAAATTTGATGCCTCTAAGTTTATTCTGCCTTGTATTTGGCTTACTATTCGTTATGCCTGAACCATGCTCCAAAATTTAGCTCCATCTTAACATCTTTCCCTTTATCAAGCAAATTGGAACTATTGGCTTAAAGAGGACCTGTCACCCTGAAAAAGTGCACTAGGAGTTGCTTACTAGTGCTAAAACAAACGCAGCAGTGTTACAAACTAATACTAACTAACACCGCTGCGATGTACAGTACTAACGCTGGACCGCTCTGTGGGGGGTTTGGCCCAGTAGAGACCGTGGTAGCGGGGTGCTGTGATGCAGTTCACGACAGTGACACCAAAGTATAGTCCAAACAGGTCTCGCCTGTGTTTATTTCAGCAGGAAAATAAACAGCCTTTACATTCAGGCACAAAACAAAATAATAACCTACCCGTCCGGGTACTAACTATACACTGAGTTCACTAACTCACACTAAACAAAAATTCACGTGCTGCTCCAGACACACAGGTCAGAGCTGTGTCCTCTCAGCCTCCTTCCACAGAGAGACAACATTTCCAGCTCTGCTAAGTGATTTTATGCAAGCTAATTGGGCTGTTCCCATCACCTGTGTCCAAGGTGCTGGACAAACCCACTTCAGCACTAAGGCCTTGCATAGAAGCAAAACCTTGGGGAAACATACCGCCCATCCACAGTTAACCCCTTCAGTGTCTCACATACCCTCCCCCTCTGTTTGACCCTGTGGGGACGAACACTTTTGGCCATCAGACAGTGGGTACGGGATAGGGCATCGGCATTCCCATGCAATTTTCCTGCTCGATGTTCCACCGTGAACTTAAAATTTTGGAGCATTAGGAACCACCTTGTGACCCTGGCGTTCCTCTCCTTGGCCTGACTCATCCAGGTTAGAGGAGAGTGATCGGTCACCAGTGTAAACTGCCGCCCTACCAAATAATACCTTAGGGACTCCAGAGCCCATTTGATCGCCAAGCACTCCCTCTCAACTATACTATAGTTCTTTTCAGGAGGTGTGAGCTTGCGGCTCAGGAATGTTACAGGATGTTCCTCACCCTCCACTACTTGGGACAGGACAGCCCCTAAGCCCACGTCAGAAGCGTCAGTCTGCACAATAAAGGTCTTGGTGAAGTTAGGGGTGATCAGTACCGGTCCCTCACACAAAACCGTCTTAAGTCGCTGAAACGCCCCCTCAGCCTCTTCACTCCACTTTACCATCACCGCCCTGCTACCCTTAGTCAGGTCAGTCAGAGGTGCCGCTATTGTCGCAAAGTCGGGGATAAATCGGCGATAATAGCCCACTATGCCCAAAAAAGCCCTCACTTGCTTCTTGGTCAAAGGTCGTGGCCACTGCTGGATCGCCTCTACTTTGTTTACTTGGGGTTTGATGACCCCTCGCCCAATACGGTACCCCAGGTAACGGGCCTCTTCCAGACCCAGTGCACACTTTTGGGGGTTCGCTGTCAGCCCTGCTGCCCTCAGGGAGTCCACCACTGCTTGCACCTTGGCCAGATGACTCTCCCAGTCGTTACTATAGACTATAATGTCATCTAAGTATGCCGAGGCATAACTCCGGTGAGGTTTTAGCACGAGATCCATTAACCTCTGGAAAGTGGCGGGAGCCCCATGTAGCCCAAAGGGGAGTACCACGTACTGAAAAAGCCCATCAGGGGTAACAAAAGCGGTCTTCTCTTTAGCCCTGTCAGTCAGGGGTACCTGCCAATACCCTTTCGTCAGGTCAAGGGTGGAGAAGAACCTAGCCTGTCCAAGTCGTTCTATCAACTCGTCAACCCTGGGCATGGGATAGGAATCAAATTTGGACACCTCGTTCAACTTCCTAAAATCATTGCAGAACCGTAGGGAACCATCCGGTTTGGGAATCAACACAATAGGACTCGACCAGTCACTTTTAGACTCCTCGATAACCCCCAGGTCTAACATCTGCCTGACTTCTTCGGCTATGGCAAGCCGGCGCGCTTCAGGGACCCGGTAAGGTTTTTGGTGTACCCGGACGTGGGGTTCGGTTATGATGTCATGCTTGATGACTGAAGTACGTCCCGGTAACTTAGAGAACACATCCGTATTTCGGAGCACAAACTCCTTCGCTTCCTGAATCTGGGCCCTGGAGAGGGACTCCGAGATCCGTACTTCAGGCACCTTGGCAACGGGTACACCTACCTCCGGTGTCCCCTTCTTGGAGACAGACGCCTTCTCTACTCCCACGGCCATCAGGGACTCTCTTTCCCTCCATGGCTTTAGGAGGTTCACGTGGTATATCTGTTCGGGTTTCCTCCTCCCCGGCTGAGATACCCTGTAGGTTACCTTCCCCACTCTCTCCATGACCTCATATGGCCCTTGCCATTTGGCCAAGAATTTACTCTCCACGGTGGGCACTAGAACTAGCACTCTGTCACCTGGGTTAAAGGTCCTGAGTCTGGCTGTCCTATTGTAGACCCTAGACTGGGCCTCTTGTGCCCTTGTCATGTGTTCCTTTACAAGGGGCATTACCGCCGCTATGCGGTCCTGCATAAGGGAGACGTGTTCTATCACACTACGGTGGGGGGTCCTCTCCTGTTCCCAGGTCTCCTTGGCTACATCCAAAAGCCCACGTGGGGAACGGCCATATAACAGCTCAAAGGGTGAGAAACCCGTGGAGGACTGGGGAACTTCACGTATGGCAAACATCAAATAGGGCAACAAACAATCCCAGTCCTTCCCATCTTTGCTGACCACCCTCTTAAGCATCCCCTTCAAGGTCTTATTAAACCTCTCGACCAGGCCATCTGTCTGAGGATGATACACAGAGGTGCGGAGTTGTTTTACCTGTAGTAGCTTGCACATCTCCTTCATCACCCTAGACATGAATGGGGTACCCTGGTCAGTCAAGATTTCCTTGGGGAGGCCTGTGCGTGAGAACACCTGGAACAGCTCCCTAGCAATAGTTTTGGAGGAGGTGTTCCTTAGTGGAATCGCCTCGGGATACCGCGTAGCGTAGTCCAGGATAACTAGGATGTATTGGTGCCCCCTGGAGGACTTAACTATGGGGCCAACCAGATCCATTGCAATCCGTTCAAAGGGCACTTCTATGATCGGAAGGGGAACCAAAGGACTCCTGAAGTGGGAGACCGGGGCAGTAAGTTGACACTCAGGGCAGGAGCTACAATACCGGTTTACCTCCTCCCATACCCCGGGCCAGAAAAACCGCTGCAGGATCCTTTCTCGGGTCTTCTCAGCACCTAAGTGCCCTCCCAGCACATGTTTGTGTGCCAACTCTAGCACCAGCCTACGGTGAGATTGGGGTACTACAAGTTGCTCAACCTCCTCACCCCGTATCTGGTCGACCCTGTACAACAGTTCCCCAATAATCACCATTCGGGGATATATTTTATCAGCCCCTGGTATCTGGAGTACCCCATTTATCACCTTGACATTCTCCCGTGCTTTAACCAAGGTAGGGTCCTGTAGCTGTGCAGCCCCAAAATTGTCCCGGGAAATCTCAAGGTCCAGCATGTCGGCCACCTCCTCGTGGCCCTCGACCTCACCAGCAAGGACCTCTAGGGGAGAGAATTCATCACATGGGGTCACCCCTACTGCTGGTGTGTGTACATCGGCCTCAAAGGGTTCAGGGGCCAAGGCCGGACATACCTGATGTCCATTATCTGCAACAGTTCCTGTGGTGGGTCTTCGGCTCCAGAGGTCCCAAAACACTGGTAAGTCTCTGCCGATAATAGCCTCATGAAAAAGGGTCCCCACCACCCCCACTTCATGGGTAACAGAACCACAAGGGGTATGTAGGTTGACGACGGCAGTGGGATATTCGCGAGTGTCCCCATGGATACATAACACGCCCACTTTCCGCCCGCTGTACAGTCCTGGGTCAACCAAAGTTCCCCGCACCAGGGTGACCAGACTCCCGGAGTCTAGCAAGGCTTCCACTGTGTGACCACCGATCGTGACCATGCATACTTGGGGTTCTGCACCCGTGACTGACTCCGCCGACAGAACCGGTCGGGCAAACAGCGACACTCGCCGGGCCTGGCTGCAGTCCATTGGCTCCACTGACAGTGGACAGTTGGCAGCAATATGGCCCATTTCATGACACCGCCAGCACTGGACACGGCCATGACCTCTGTCACGAGCCTCACTGGGTTTCTGGGTATCCACGCCCCCCAATGAACCCCCTCCCAACCTGGCATATCTCCCCTTTTCCGCAGTAGCAGTCTTACCGGCTGGTTTGGTGACCCTGTCACTGGCACTGCTACGTGAGGGAGAGGTAAGTAGAAGGTCCTCTGTAGCCCGATACCTCTCTACAAGGGACACAAGATCCTCAGCTTTTGTGGGGCCGGCCTGTCCAACCCACCGCTGGAGCCGAGAGGGCAGAGAACGGGTGAATTTGTCGAGGACCACTCTCTCTACCATCTGTGCGGGGGTGCAGTCCTCTGGTTGCAGCCACTTCCGGACCAGATGGATCAGGTCATGCATTTGGGAGCGTGGGGGTAACTTTTCTGAGTAAGCCCACTGGTGGACCCGGCTGGAGCGGACTTGAACGGTGACCCCAAGACGAGCCAGAATCTCCGCCTTTAGCTGGGGGTACTTACGGGCCTCCGTCTCACTCAGGTCGTAGTAAGCCTTCTGCGACTCGCCGGTCAGGAACGGTGCCAGGACATCTGCCCACTGCTCAGCCGGTAACTCCTCTCACTCAGCTGTTCGTTCGAACACCGTGAGATACGCCTCCACGTCGTCGGTCGTCGCCATTTTTTGCAAAGCCTTCTGTACCGCAGCCCGTGCGGAATGCTGGACCACCGGGTACGCCTGCAGACCAGTACGGGACCCCTCAGCAGTCGTCGCCTGCGGTGCTGCCACCATGCCAGAAAACTTCTCCATCATCAGCTGGAACATGGCTCTGGATTCTTCCTGCTGTTGCTGGAGCATGGCTTGCTGCTGTCGGGACCTCTCCTCCTGCTGCTGGAGCATGGCTTGCTGCAGCTGCCGATTAGCCCTGGTCTCCTCCTGCTGCTGGCGGGATCTCTCCTCCTGCTGCTGGAGCATGGCTTTAATAAAGTCCTCCATCTTGGCTTTATCCTGCACTTTGCCTGCTGCTTTCACCCAGGCCATGCACTGTTGCAGGATGTAGCGAGCCTGTCGGGTGTATGTCTTTTGAACTGCCCGCAATCCGAAGCACCATATGTGGGGGGTTTGGCCCAGTAGAGACCGTGGTAGCGGGGTGCTGTGATGCAGTTCACGACAGTGACACCAAAGTATAGTCCAAACAGGTCTCGCCTGTGTTTATTTCAGCAGGAAAATAAACAGCCTTTACATTCAGGCACAAAACAAAATAATAACCTACCCGTCCGGGTACTAACTATACACTGAGTTCACTAACTCACACTAAACAAAAATTCACGTGCTGCTCCAGACACACAGGTCAGAGCTGTGTCCTCTCAGCCTCCTTCCACAGAGAGACAACATTTCCAGCTTTGCTAAGTGATTTTATGCAAGCTAATTGGGCTGTTCCCATCACCTGTGTCCAAGGTGCTGGACAAACCCACTTCAGCACTAAGGCCTTGCATAGAAGCAAAACCTTGGGGAAACATACCGCCCATCCACAGTTAACCCCTTCAGTGTCTCACAGCTCTCAAAGGGGCGGGTTTGGGGGGTGGTGACTACCGCAGAACGCATGGCAGTCACTGCTGCCCTGTGGAGCAAGTGGGGCAGTCTGGGGAAGAGGCGGCGTTAGTACTGTACATCGCAGCAGTGTTAGCGTTATCGGAGGTTTCTAATAACATTAACAGTATAACACTGCAGCATTTGTTTTAGCACTAGGAGCTGCTTACTTTAGTAAACAGCTCATAGTGAACTTTTTCAGGATGACAGGTCCTCTTTTTCATAAGATGGGCCAAGAAACACTTTTGAACGCAAAGTATGTGTGAGCCAATGTTAGCTGCTGAACAGCCAATGTTTTACAAACACTAATGTGTGGGTACAGCATTATTGGGCACATTTCGTTGAAGTGCAGCTTACAATTACCATAACATAATATGATTCTAAACAAAATGGGGGACATTTACTATGGCGTTTCCGCCAGTTTTGTGGCGCTCTCACCGCATGTTCTGCTCTCCGACATATTTATTAACTGGCAGCGCCAGAAAAAAGGACTTTTTCCGCCTGCTCCGATTCTTCTCCGAAAAGGGGCGTGGCTTTGGCGGAGTGGAAAATCAGACACAATTAATACGTGTCGCAGCCATTTTTGGACGCTGTAAACTGGCGGAAAGTGGACCAGAAGAAATTTGGTCTTGCCTGTACTCCGACTGTTGGACACATTTCTGGTGATCGGGACAGATTTTGGTCCCAGGGACAGAAAATGGTCTCGGCACCAGAAATGAATCTGCACAGCTCCACAATATTCAATGTGTATTTTCTTTCTGAGAGCAGGTCTGTAACAAAGCCAATGCAGACACTGACACTTTAAAATGTAAATGTCCCCCAATGAGTCTAAACAGCAAGGCTCTTCATTATACAGATGAAAAAAATCATTAATACAGATGATCCTCTACTTAAGGACACCCAAAATACAGACGATCCCCTCTGCCCACTGTGACCTCTGGTGAAGCTCTCTGGATGCTTTACTTTAGTCCCAGGCTGCAATCACCAGCTGTAAAGTGTCTGTAATGAAGATTTATTGATAATCTTTGGTCAGAATACAGCAAAAGATTTTGAAGCTACAATTGTCACTGAGGTAAACTATTTTTTGTCTGGAGCCACAAAATATACAGTTTCGACTTACGTACAAATTCAACTTAAGAGAAAACCTATGGAACCTATCTTGTATGTAGTTAACCTTTACCTTTATAAAAGTAGTAGGGCAGAGTAGACAAGTAAATGTCTGTTATAATATGATTCTAACATGATGTTCAAGTTCCACGTCCCATTTTGTAGCACACACTAGCCAGGACTAACAGATGGTATAAGCAGGTGTTCCACCAGATGCTAAGTCCATTTATCCCAAAGTGCACCTTTAAGTGGACCTCCCCACAACATTCACTGACTCACTAATTGATTAAAGTACAGAGAATTGATATTGCTTTCTTAACCCTTTCCTAGTCATCTTGTACATTAATATTACTAGAATTATTGGTGTTTGCACAACTACTGTATGTTGTATTTTGATTTATTTGATTGTTCTGATTTTTTTTTTATGCAAGTTATCGATAAGAAGTGTATCTTTACAACCACTTTTTATGACACAAGACCTCACAAGGGGAGATTTAGTATGCTAATTAATGTGCCGCACGCTGCTCACGATACACGCCACAGCACAATTCTGGTGAACATAAACAGACGTTCTAGAATTTATGTGCAGTCTACGCCAGAATTGTGGCACAGACTGCTTTGTAAATATGGACCAGTGTGTACCACACTTATAATGGGTTTTAAAGAACATCATCAATGATGGCAGATAATTATTACTCACCTCCCGATCCCACCGCCTTTACCATCCATCTTCTTTTTATATCTTGGAACACCGCATTTCAGTTAAATTAAAGTCTATAAAATATGCAAATCGGCCGGAGTTGCTCTGCAGAACACCTCCGGGCTCCGCCTTCATGTGATGTATTCATGTCCCCAGCCCTTTGTAGACTCCCTACAAGGCGTTCCGAGAGCTGATGACGTAACTGCGGGCAATGCAAGGAAAGTTATTCTCGTGCATGTTCGGGATTTGCAGAGAGAGAGAGAGAGACGGTGACGTCACTGGCTCTCAGAATGCTCCGGAGGTGGTACCCAAATGACCAGGGGCGTGAATAAAATAAATTACGGCAGAGCTCGCAGGTGCTAAGGCACATTTCTATATTTTATTAACTCTAGTTTCACCAAAATGCAGGCATTCAAGGATATTAGCATATAGAACTAACAGGGATAGGATGGAGAAGTGAGTAATATGGAAATCTGATGGTACATGTCTTTTAAGTATTTCTTTACCTTTGCCTTCTTTGCCATAGTGCCAAGCAGTTGATCATGACGTCACTTTTTTGTTTATATATTTGTAATTTCTATTGTTTTTCTCCAATATAGGAACAGAATACCACAAATAATGGAAATTCTGGATTATTGCCTGACACATAAAAACAGCACAATATTGACCCCATTCAATGAAATGAACAATTTTCTTCTAGGAAACCCACAGTTTTATGCAATCTCTGATGGATGCTCCTAAAATAGCCTTTTATGTAGATGTAAACATGATCTAAGACTTCTACAGCCTTAGCATACAGAGACAAAGTAGCCATGTTCCTATTGTACTCCTATGACCTTATAAGTGACCTTTACTAAAACCAAATAACAGGGGGCTACCAAAGTCTTTAAAAGAATAATTAAAGTTTCAACAAAATTTATAAATCAATATCACGAAAGATAACAGTAAACTTTGTAATGTGTTCTATTAAGGAAACTTATTCATGTCTCTTTTTCCCTATGTTTCACCCTTATTTAATCACTTTGTGTAACTCATCTTTCTGTCCTGTATCCACTGACAGCTGAGAGATAAAGGAGCCTGATAAAGTGTGTAATGAATTAACTCTTTACAGACTGTCCATGGATCGTCTAATCTCCTCTGAGAACAAAATATTCTCTTAGAACGGAAAGCCTTAATCTTAAGTCTCCTTATCTGTCAGAAGTGGACAAGACCTCTGATACACTGCCCACTGCAGAAGAGAGAAGAAAAAATTGCTTTTCTTATTGAAGTATATTACAAAATTTACAGTGATCACCTATTTAATCCATTGCTAAAATAAAAAAAACTGCTTCAAAAGGTTTAGTTACCCTTTAACGTTTTTATGTGAGCTTAGCTTTCTGTGGTTTAGCATCTAAATTGATGGTAAATTCTCCAATATACCAACACCATCTGATTTTAAGACAATGTAAACCTAGGCCACATAGTCTGAAAATGTATCAAAGTGCCTCATGCTGGATTAGATATACAATATATCATGTTTATTTTGTCACTTGTAACAACTTTATACCACTGATGTGGTGTACATCGCAGTGTTTTAATCCATGTTTACTTGTCAAGGTAGGCACAGAGAGCAACTGAACACATACAATAAATGTAACACAAATTATATTTTTTTGTATTGCCAAATAAGTCAACATATTGGTGCGTTTATATATGTAAATCTTTGCAACTGGTTTTTAAAAGTCAAGTTTTAGAATATCCCTTCGCCCTTTTATTCTGCAATTGTAAAAGAAACTGTAAAAATCAATGGCGCTTACTTTGCTGGTAGGCAAGTGAAACACTTGTCATTTAAATGCTACATTTATGTTACTTTACATAAGGTTTAAGAAACCATTTTATTATTACTTTGGGTAGTAGAACAAAAAAAGACAACCCTTTAAAAGTCACTCATGTGTTCCGAGCCTGAGCAAATCTCTCCCATCTGTCATACTCACTAATTAATCACGAAATTCTACAATATTTAAACATATTTACAAATTTCCTCCTCGTGTCTGTTTTTAGACATCTTCTGCTATTTATTTCTGTAGGATGAACCCATTACAACATTGAGGCAATAAAGAGAGTCACACAATTACTAATTAAAGGGCTAACGTAAAGTAAAAGATAATTGGAAAAGAGAAAAATAAACACATTTATTGTTTAAACAATTATTGTGAGAACATTTCGGAACTTCAATAACTAATGACATTAAACACAGCGTCTCAGTAATCATTTCCACAGTCGACTCAGATGATTAAAAGTATGGCAAGGCAAAATTAATCCATGACAGCAGAAAATTGTATTAGCCATTACATTAATAATGTAGATTGTCCCATGATATTTCTTTAATAAGTAGAGAAATACTACAAGCCACCTGTCAAAATCTGTACTCTAGATAGAAAAGTGCAGCGAGGGGAGGAAAAGATGTTCAATAATTATCTGAAGGTTCGGACAGGACATTATGTCTGGGATTCGGCTGTACAAACCAAGGCTCAAAGCATAATTACTTATTGATGAATTAATTAAATAAATGGAAAAATTAAGTCCGTCAAGTGGAAATATAATCAAATCATATCATATCAGTTTTATCAGCTCAACAGCATATGGTGGCCTCAAGTGTAACCACCAACACTATCAAAGGACCACACAGTACATTCAATAAGAAAATAATATATGTAAACACATATTACAGCTTACAGACACTTTATTGTCTGGTCTTCTGTATATACTCTTTGCTAAAAAGTGGACTAAAAAAAAAAAAAGAAAGTCTGACCCAATGATCTTTCCATGTTATACTTTCAAAATCCCCCCCAAACTTTTTTCAAAGTTCATACAGAAAGAGTATGCAACATATGACTATACTTGAGGTCATGTAAGCAAAATACATATATAAATAATCATAAAAACACATATACATTCATATATACTAAGGCATAACTTGAATTGTCTGGGTCCCAATGCAAAATCTGTGCCAGGTACCCTAACTTTGGGACACTCTTTACAGAAAACATCCCATAGACCCTCTGGGGCTAATGAGCTTTGCTCCACTATCTTTGAATCCTTGAGAGTCATGCCCCTTCATAAATAACCATCAGTTATTGGCGATGGGAAAGATGATATATAAAGATGGCCCATGCACACGTGGCACATGTTCCAGGCACACAATTTGCGTGCAGATTACAGCCCTTGTAGAGGTACCCTTTGCAAAAAAAATTCTGATTCTGGTATCCAATTACTGATGCAAAATACTTTCAAGAATACAGTTAAAAAAATGACATCCCCTCCATTCTCTGTACGGCAGGACACAGTGGTCAGCCAGATGATTACCCTGTGTCCATGTTGCCCTAGGGCCCGGGCTGCACCTAGTAACCTTGAGGATCATAAGCTTCCCCTAGGGCACCATTGCAATTTAATGGCCCATTTAACAGTTTTACTCACAGCCAATAGGCTTTTTGAAAACTTAGAGATGTGTTATTAAGTTGTCAATATTACTGTGGTCAAGAGCTAATTAAGCCAAAAAAAGGGCCATATTAATCTGAAGTCATTATCAAGACTGAGACTGAGAGTAGATGCTCTGTGCTGGCTAATTTCAACTTGCTCTAAAACACTTGTTAATGCAATGCATATTAATGAAAGGTAACACTTTGCTGCATTAACGGATTAGCACAATAAACTGCACAAAACAGAGTAAAAGGAAAAACTAAATAAATAAAAAAAATTCACACCTTCACAGAAAAGAAAACAATTAGGCCTCTAGGGTTCTAATACACCACAAATATAATGCATACTACATATGGGTTTGTTTGTAACCAATTATTCCCATTAAAACATATGGTATATAGAAAAAACCCAGGAATAGACAAAATAAATGTAAAAAGTGTAAAACTAAGTGAAATTACAAAGCCAGTTTAAATGTGGTTCAAGATGTACCTTATGGATATGTTATTTTATGGATAGTATAGCATTTGATTGTTGGTGGTTAGACCTCCGAGACCCAGGCAAATATGCCTTGCACAACATTTATTGTTTTATATCATTTTTGTGTCTTTAGTGGAAAAGGTACTTGTACTGCTGGAAATCTGTTCTAAAACTAAATAGGCACAGGTCAAACCTGCGGCAAGCGTTTCAGGTACACTCTCCGATTTATGAGACCCCAACAGCAACTAAAATCAGGCCAGAAGATCTTCCATTCACCTTCCATTCCTCACAGATTTTAATGGACTTTCAGTTACCTTCCATTACGCATCCTGTTACATCTGTGTAGGGAACGGCACCCAGTTATTGGCCCCAGTAAGTAGGCAGGTGACAGTTTAGGGGGCTCAGCTTTAGGGCTAACTGTCTTGTCTGTCTTTCTGTCCCCAGTAACACCATTGCACATACATTAATAAAAGCAGATAAAAGTTGCACGATATCATTTTGATGCACTATTTTTACACTAACCTGAAAGTGGGTGCAACCTCCCAAATGCTGGTGTGAACTAAGCCTAATATGTGATATAAGTTTATAAACAACCTGGGGTCTGCCTTAATTTTAACTGTGTGGTCTAGTGGTTGCATTCACTTTTACAGTCTGATTTGGGCTCTGTATTATTATTTATTGTAACTATTATTTATAATCTATGGTCTAGGGTCTTCATAATTATTGTCTAGTCTGGGGTCTGCACCGTTGTCCATTGTTTGGTCTTGGGTTTGTATTATTTATTTTCTAGTCTGGGTTCTGAATTATCTGTTGTCTGATCTGGAGTTTGGATAATCATTGTGTTTCCAATATGGTGGGTTTGCATTATTACTAATTATCTGCATGGGGCCTGTATTGTTTATTGTCTTACTGCAGTATTTGACAATTATGTTGTTATATCTAGGACTGTACTGTGGTATTTGAAATTTGTAGGTTACAACTTTGGGGTACACTGTGATAGTTGGTGCTTTCTAGAGTACAGGTACAGCCCCTTGAGGTGAGCCTCAGACCAAAAAGGCTGTGCAACCCTGGACAAGACAATTTCAAAATGCTGCAGAATTTTCACTGTCTCTGCAAAATATATAAATATATATACATTTTTTTTAACTACCTGTACTTAAAATGCCATTAGACTGGTAATAGCAAATGATCACATGCTTTATAGGTTATGGAAAACGTCTAATGAAATTGTGTCACAGTCTATAGAGTACCTGCACCAGCTGACATGGGCTGCTAAAAATCTGCCCCATACCTCTTGAAAAGGTACAATTGTAGCAGATCATTTCACTTCGCTGTTGTAGGTAACATAATCCTGACCTTGAAGTCACCCAAGTATGTTTGCCAGGAATTACTGCATTACTAGCAATCATAGCAAATTGTGTTGGCAGACGCACATAATGTGTCCCACTTACTTGCAAATACATTAAAATGAATAATGGATTATGAGCCGCTCCTAAACTTGCACATGCACATAGCGGTAAGTGACAAGTAAAGAATGCAGACTTTTATTTTTACACATTAGCACCGTGCCCAAGGAAGCTGATTTATCACGTCCCGTTATTTAGCATACACAACTATACATCAACAATGTGTAATTAGTACCGTCCCTAATTACAAACGCTTATTATTTATGCCGTATAATGATGCACAAATCGCCTCCTCCGTAACTAAATAACATTTTTTCCATACTGGAAATCACTTCAATATATGACTCCCTGTCGACTCCGACGTCCTTTCATTGCCAACCACCAAGGTCAGAAAATGTGAGTTATATCAAGTTGTTACTCAGACACATTAGATAACTACAGAAAACAGCTAAAATATTTATTAGCTATGAAATTGTTAGCAGAGGTTTCTTTCTCCAAGGGACATTATATCAGTCACTTATAGTGAAAAAGATCTGAGGATATGAATTTAAATTGCTTTTAGGCCACTTTTAGTAAGTGTCCTTTGGCTGGCCTCTGAAAACCTCGGAAGATTTTTCATCTGAACAGAAATGCAGGTTAATGCACGGTTCTTCTGCAACAATAAACACTTCAATATATGTAGCCAAGCTCACATTCTGTCTTTACTATGCAGCGTTTATGGCTGACATAGCAAATAAATACTTTCAATGATAGGTCATCATTGAGGTGGAATGGCTACAGGTCATTTTGTTATGCTACCTAATAATTTACTTGTAGTTCTATATAATTTCACAAAAAAAAGCCTCTTCATTCCCAGTCACAGTAAACCTGGTCTCTATAGAAGCTGATGGATGTCGCATGGTGCAATCACATAGCCCAGAGATGTATTTTCTCTCCTAAGACAAATCTGTCTGGAAGGTTTTATTATTTTTATATATCCTGAATAATAAACTATATGATGAATGATAAGACAGGTCTAGAAACTGCCAGATTTGACACTTAGAAAATTGAATTGATAATCCACTTCCCACATTGTGACACTGTAGAGGTGTTATGTTAGACAAATAAAATAAATCCATTTTACGGCATCTTCTCATTTTGTGCCCCTTTAGGAAACCTGCATAATCACTTTTCCAATTATACTCTCAACATCTTATCACTGTTGGCAAGTTACAGGATACATGCCCTGAAACTATTGAATCATTTTTAAGGGTTTGACAAAAAAAAAGACCCATAACTATGGATTTTAAGGATTTAGGACTGTTGATTTGTTGGGTTTGTTATGGTAAATTTAAGCTTTGAACCATTTTGTAGATAATTTTTTTAAATTAGAAGTTTATTTTAGTTTGTCAAGAATAATTCAAGCAAAGGTTACAATAACAAAAACGCCAGAGCACTGGAAGAAATATACGGAGGAGTTAAAGCGGTTGTCCACTTTAAGAAAATATTTGATATTGTTTGTGTTATGAAAAGTTTTACAATTTTCCAATATACTTTCTGTATCAAATCTTCACGGTTTTCTAAATCTTTGCATGATGTCCTTCTATTGAAAGCTTCTATGTTTACTTCCAGTGGATAGAAATCTGTCCATGGTCATGTGATGTCACACAGGTGCACGAGCCGCTAGTATGTGCACTTATGTGATATCACATGACCATGGACAGATTACTATTCATTGGAAGTAAACAGAGAAGCTTTCTATAGCAGGACAGCAAGCAGAGATCTAGAAAACTGTGAGGAATTGATACAAAAAGTATATTGTAAAATTGTAAAACTTTTCGTTAAACAATATCAATTATTTGCTGAAAGTGGAAAACCCTTTAAAGGGAACCCGTCACCACTATTTTCACAAATACAGGTAGTGGCAGGTTCCCATAGAGCTCTAATAACTATCTGACACCCTGCTTTTAGCTAAAAATTGTTCCCCTCAGATCCCCATAAAATCAGAGTTATAATCTTGCCTGGTATCTATGCAGCTTTGGAGCTAGTCCACGGGGGCGTGGCCTAATGTCATGTGACCAGGGTGACATCATCAAAGGTCCTTGAGCTACTTAATATGAAAACTATACCCCATGTACATATCTGACCACATAAAACCATCACAGCAGCCTCCATGGACTCCTACTCCTCTCCATGCTTCTGCTGTGATTTCATGTGATAAAATATGCTGTGATTTCATGACATATATGCTTAGTGTACAGCTCCTAATGCTACAAAAGCTATAGGACCTGCGATGATGTCACCCTGGTCACATGACATTATAGCAGCATACAGAGATAGGGATGGGGAGGAGCTGCTGGATTCAGACCGAGGAGGCCACGCCCACCTGGACTACATGTAGCCATGCTTAGTTACCAGATAAAACTATAAAGTTGAATATATGGGAATCTCAGGGGCATAATTTTTAGCTACAAGCAGGGTGTCAGATAGTTATTAGAGCTCTATAGGAACCTGTCACTAGCTGTATTTGTGAAAATAGTGGTGACGGGTTCCCTTTAAGCATCAAAGTGGGATAATATCAAAAGGGAGTTCAAGTTACATATTCCACATCCCCTTTTCTGACTTTGTAATTAACTAGCACAAGAACTACTTTACTGAGTGGCTGTTGACTTTATTGCTAATGCAGACATTTTCACAAATAAGTGTTGTTGGCATTTCCCAATATTGCTATGTCATGTATGTCAAACATAATGCTAATGTGCTAAATCCGGCCAACCATCTCATTTTATGTGGCCCGTAAGATCTACTGAATGAAAAATTCTGATTCAGGTTTTTACACCTAGTGTAACAACAGCCAATGCTGGATCATTGTGGCTTCTGTTACAAAGGCCTTGACTCATAACGCGGACTTGCCAACTAGAAACATCAGATAGGCTCCCCCTCCTCTAACACCAGCGCCAAAGCATTACTGCACATCCTATATCAGCAATCTGGCCTAACCTTTGACTATAAATGTGTAGGGCAGTTAGACAACATGAGCAGCCTGCTCACTTAGGCACATGAAGTGAAGTGAACAGGCAACAGGAAGAGAAATGTTACTACCACAAGGGGTAATTGTTAGACTCAATGTAACGGCCCTTTAAAGCCAACCGTAAGAATGATGTGGCCCTGAAAAATGAGATTGACACCCCTTGTATATGGGGACAGATTGTTTTGAGCAATTCTTTTTGTCTTTGTTTTATATTTATAGGGTCAGTACACACCACATAACTCTAAATCTTACACTTGCCTAGACTGCAAGGTTCTTTGGTGTTTGCCATTAACCACTGCTTAGGCTTTAACCCTTCCAGCCATGAGCTAAGGGTAAGGAGCTCTCCTTACACAGACTTTACCAATTAAGGCCACCCTTTAGGCATGTGTAAAATTATAGCCATTTATGCTCCACCAGGGGATGACTTTAAAGAAGCCTAATGGCATGATGTGAAACTAAAGCCAAGCCAGTATATCTATTACAGAAGGAATAGATTCAAAACTGTAGACAGCGCTGTTTTGACATGGTTGTGTCTTCAGTACAGCGTAGGGAGATGGTCTGGCTGAGGAAGAGGCTACTGACTAGGGTTCATTAGGCTTCTTGAAAGTTATGCTTGATGTTAAGGGGATTGCCTTTCAAGGTAGGAAAAAAATTTGTTTTCCTGGTCCCATCCTGTAAAACTTATTTGCATATTTCCCAGATTCCCCTAGTGGTGCCTCACTGGCTAAAAGTCTCCACATGCCTACAAGGTGTCCTTAATTGGCAAAGTCTCCATAACGAGAACTCTTAATTCCTGAACCAAGTCAATAGCCTCTCATTAAACCAAAACAGTCATATAATAACAAAACCAATATACAAGCCAGTTCCCTACACTGTGCTGATAAGAGGCAAAAATATTGCTGCCTATTGTTGGGAGTCTGTTCCCTCAGGAATAGATATATTGGTTTTGCTTTAAACCCACATAATGTCATTAGGCTTCTTGAAAGTCATGCTTGATGTTACGGGGGCTGCCTTACAAGTTAGCAAAAAGAGGCTATGAACTGAATCATGTATTCTTCTGCCTGTCAACATTTCAGAATATTCCTGTATTAACTGTAGTTTCTACTGTAAAATATTCCAGGGATACAAACTTGAGATTCCTTTTGGGACAGTCCATACCCCTATGAAACACAATTTAAGGTAGAAAACAAACAGTTCCTTATTTATATACGTATTGTGTAAATCAGAGCACAGCACGGCTGCTAGGCGGGAGGACGTCCGTGTATATGGAGCCTGAAGATCAATTAATCGAGATTTCATACTATATATAAGCAGACCCATGTATAAGCCTAATTTTAACACTAAAAATAGGAAAACCTATTGACCTGAATATAAGCCTAGGGTAGGAAATGCATTGGTCAAAGCCTACCCAGCATATAGCTGAACAGCACCTTTCCCCCAGTATATAGCCAGCTGCCTGCTCCCCCCACACTATATAGCCTGCCAGCCCATATCCCCAGTATATAGCCTGCCAGCCTCTGACCCCCATTATACAGCCAGCCCCTGCCCCCAAGTATACAGCCACCCGCTGCCCTCCACTATATTGCCTGCTACTCCCCTCAGTATACAGGACTAAGGACCTCTCATCTCTAATTCCTGGCATCTACTTCCCCCATGTGGTCAGCAGCTATTGGGACAGATCTGTGTAAGTGTATAATTGTAGATATCAGTGTATAAATGTCTGAGTATACACATATATTTATTTTCTGAGTTATGCGCCTGCAGCATCAGACACTTTGATAGTTCTGGTGCAGCAATAGTCTTTCTCGTCCAACTCTGCACCGTAATGTCCTTAAGTCATCAGTACAGTCATAACAATAAAACATTACAAGTAAAAGCACTAAGAATAGATGCTCCAGAATTATTATCTCATTAAAAATGCAAGAATTTACTAGAACAGGGAAGTATACCGAAATGAAAGGTTCTCCTTAAAGGGGTCCTCATAGAAACGACCAAAATGTGCAGAGAGCAGATAGCCTTACCAGCATAGTATAAAGCCAACATCTTCTGCAATAGGACCATCCCAGAGCTTACTGTAACGTTAGGTCCTTTAAAAGGTGAATAAGGCCTTATGGACACGGCCATTGTTTGGGGCCTTGTGTTAGCCATTGCAAACACCTCCATGGCTCTGTTAATTAATCGTGAACAAACAAATCGTTGTACTCCCCAAAATTGCTAACTACTTAACATTTCCCATATTGCCAGTGTTCAGCTTTTTTAAATGTCTTGATATTTTATTTTGACGTCACACGGCTTACAAACCAAACATCCATTTTCCAGATTTTCACAAACATGCTTACAAAGCTTGTTAACCGTTTGAGAGCTTCATAATAACTAAAACAAAAAGGAGGTAAAATTTTGTCTGGTCTAATGTTGTCAGTAATACGTTCATTTAGCCCTAAAATTTACACTTTCCCAAATTATTGGGAGAAAATCTGTTATGCAATTACACCAGAATACTGAGACACTTGTTGTATAGATGCACAGAAAGGTGCAGAAGGGAAGAAGGGCCATGAAGTTTTGCCCTACAGGATTTAGTGGTATTTAGTTTCTTCCATGGTGCACTATTGTGAGCTATAAAATGTTTGGGTTTCTGTTAATTTCCCGATGTGAGAGTGGATTTTTTGTGGGATGAGATGCATTTTCTAGTGATCCAGTTTTGGTAGGGATATGCCCTACTGATGAAAAATTATTAACTTTTTTGTATCAAATCATATTTCGGTATTTTTTATATGGTTTTCTACACTTACTGAATAAAACCTAATGTAGGGGAAATATGTACAGCTTTTGCTATACTTCTAATACTATACTTCCAATAGGTGTAACAATTATATTTTATATAACCGTCTATAGAGGCGGTTGAAGGCTTGTTTTTTGCGGGTCATATTGTACTTTACACTAGCATAATTCTGGAGTACATACACATTTTATTTAATTTTTTGTGGGACAAGGTATAAATCATAATTTTGGAGAGTTTTTTATGTGTTCATCATACAGGTTCAGTAATTATTAAGTTTTATTGTATGAGTCATTACGGACCAAATATGCGAGGTTGGTGTTTTTACTTTTTTCTTTTATATGTAACTTTTATATGCAAAAGATGAATTTTTATTCATTTCTTGATTTGTTTTTATTTTTAAAAAATGTATTTACTTTTTAAAAACTTTTTTACTAGTCCCGCTATGGGACATGAACAAGCAATCACCGGATTGCTTATGCATTATAATATCCTGCAGTACTGATATATTGCAAAGTATTATCACCGATACCCGATGCAGATGGATCGGCTGACACACTGCCTATAAGATCTTGCTGTGTGACAGGATCTTCCAGGCTCTGACTATAAAGAGCCCTGGGCTCCCGATTGTACTGCCATAATAGCAATCGAAACTCCCCGAAAATGCTGCGGATGGTGCCAATCATGGGGGGAACCCCATTTATAGGTTTACATGCCAAAGTCACCCTGAATGCAGCATTTTTCAGGTTAATACCCACAATCTGAACTCGGTCCAACCATGGCCGTTACACAGGGATGTCAGATATTTTTTATATGTAAGCCAATTAACAGTGCTCGATGCCGGATATGCAGGCATACATTTATATACTATACCATACAGTATATATACATAATATACACGCTCTTGTTTCGGAAAATGGAAAGAACCAGCGCTTCAGACGTTTGTAAACTTAGAAATTCTCTTGATCCTTTATTCGTACCTCTTTAAAAACATGGATAATGGCAGGCCGCACAACACAAATGGCAACATGACTAAGCTCTGCTGAGCGAAACGCGTAGGAATTTGCCCTGTGTTGCCATTTGTGTTGTGCGGCCTGCCATTATCCATGTTTTTAAAGAGGTACGAATAAAGGATCAAGAAAATTTTTAAGTTTACAAACGTCTGAAGCGCTGGTTCTTTCCATTTTCCGTGCTGCTGCCCCGGGTCCACGGGGGATCTATTCATGACCGTGCGCTGGATGTTCCACGTCTGATTGGTGAGCCGGATTTTACCTTTTTGTTCCTACACGCTCTTGTTTATACACATGTTAAGGTAAACCTAGCTGATCAAATCCTGTCATTTCTACTTGTCCTATTTTCCTAAAAGCATTGTAACAGAGACTTCATTTTAAGATGGCGCCGGCATCGTGATTATAACCAAAACACTCAAGGCTAAAGAATGTCAACATGACGTCAGTAAGCTACAGCAGGGAAGTTCTCCAATCAAGAGACTACATGAGCTGGGAATTCTCCGCCCCTTCTGCTTCTTACTAATTTCTATATAGTTTTGTGAAACCAAATAAAGAACATGCAGTGCCAACAAGCCCAGGGCATGAGTGAGACTTAAATCAGCATGTGTCTGAATTATTTCTTATGATGTGCACGCATGCTCATTAAATTAGAAACACGCAGTCAATGCACACTAAAAGAGGATGTCTTAAATCCTACCCCAACACACACTGTACAGTATATACACAAAATCTGTACACATACTGTATCATACATACACACATATATATATATATATATATATATATATATATATATACTGTATATTATATATTTAGATATATAGTATATACACACTATATATACACACACACATACAGTATATTCACACTATATATACATAAACATCCATTTAGTATATGCACACTATATATACACATATATACAGTATAAACACCATATACATACATACAGCATATAAAATATTCTGCACAATGTACAGCATATGTATATATTGCTCCATTCTTTATTGTGTCTGGTTGGGTGCCGGGCTCCCCAACACTGCAGGCCCCATAGCACCTGTTATGGCTGCTACCACTATTGTTATGCCCCTGCGTACATGTAAGGTGCAGAGTGGGAAGGGGTTAAAGATCCATAAATTCTGATAAGTGGTTTTTAAAGGGAACTTGTCACCAGGAAAGTAATTTTTAGCTTGTGACAGGTACCAATAGCCTTGGCAAGGACGAGTTTAAAAATCCCTTAGTAAATTGTTTCAGTACTTTATAAAAGTATAATAGACAAAACTTGGCTCACTGCCAGCAGTATCCAGCAAGTCATGGTGGGGGTGTCAGCTCCAACGGCCTGAGTCCCTGTCTCCTCGATTCATCCTCCCCTCCCTCATCCTCATCTCTCTCCCTACACCTCTCCCCTGAGCACTCCGCCTGCCTACATCAGCTGGAGACATCAGCATAATAACTGGAGAGTTCTAGCAGGGATATACACATTTTCAACAAAACCAGAAACTCAATATATTGGCATAGTTTTCACAAAGTAGATAGAAAAAACTGGCCATAGTAACTGTGGACTGTTCAGACACTTACAAACTAAAATCTAACTTTACCACAGGCTAACGTGACTTTCTGAACTCATTTATGATATTTGGACATTGTATTCATTTAAATTTCCAGTCCTTTTCCAGCCCCGGTAATCGCTGCAGATTTTATCTTCTGCCAAGCTGTGCATTAGTTTCTCAAGCCAAGCAACACATCTGCTTCATAGTGTAGAGTAACTGCAGCCACATGAATAACCACTGAGTGAACTTTGTGCTTCACATAGATACAATTATAGTGAGTAGGATACATACTGTAGGTGCAGAATTGCTAAGAGTGAAAAACATTAGCATCTTCCATTTTTTTAATGGTCGCAACTAAATGCAGTTCTTTTTACCGGATCAGTATACCTGTCACGTCCATTCCATTAAAAAGTAGAGCATGTCGTAGTCAGAGCTGTTTTCACTGCCCTGCTGTCCAATAAAAGTCAATGGATCGGTGAATAATGGTCAGGAATCTGATGGCATTATACAGGCTGTCAGTCATGCACTGGGGGTGTGGCTGTACCTCCCACTCCATGAATAAGGTGGACAGCTTGAATATGATAATGAATCAATGGACATTTCACAGGTCATTTGCATACAGCTTTAGGACCTCATTGCTTAGGTTTTACACGTATGTAGAGGGACAATGAAGGGATAGAGGCAATGCTTTCTAATGGCAGTTTATGAAAATATATTTAGTTTAGGGGGGCTATTTTGCATGACGGGTTCTCTTTAAGGTTTTTAGTGATTTTTTTATGCGTTTTATGCGTTTTTCTTTGTGCGCCCAAGATCCTGTATGTGTCGCTTCCCCGCTGAGGTCCGCCGGAGTTCACCTTCTTCTTCCCAGGGTTGTGTCTTGCGACACAATATGAATTTTAAATTCTGCACTTAGCCCGAATCAGTCAGGTTCTCCAACGGCCACGCCCCCGATTTGTGTCGCATAAAAGTCAGCTTGATTGCGCCAAAATCTGATCACTTGCGCCAAAACCCCCTGTTAAATGCGGCGCAAATCAGGAATACTCGAGAAACTTGACGGAAATGCGGTGTGTGGACCCTTAGTACCCTTAGTGGCCCCAATATTATTGGAGACAGACTCCAATCTGCCATACACATAATTGATTCCTAACCTCTATACAGGCGGTCCCCTACTTAAGGACACCCGACTTACAGACAACCCATAGTTACAGACGGACCCCTCTGCCCACTGTGACCTCTGGTGAAGCTCTCTGGATGCTTTACTATAGTCCCAGACTGCAATGATCAGCTTAAGATGTCTGTAATGAAGCTTTATTGATAATTCTTGGTCCAATTACACCAAAAATTTTGAAACTCCAATTGTCACTGGGGCAAAAGAAAAAAAATTGTCTAGAACTTCCATTATAAAATATACAGTTTCGACTTACATACAAATTCAACTTAAGAACAAACCTCCAGACCCTATCTTGTATGTAACCCGGGGACTGCCTGTATTTGTTTTACATGCTGTTTAGCAGGCGTACCCTTTCCAATTAAATGTTTTTTTTAAAAAAACATTGCCGTCTTATCTTTGGCTCTCCAGCTGCTGTAAAACCACAACCCTTTGCATGTTGCAACAGGGAGATCCACAGGGGGATACCACAGAGATCAGGGTTTATTTCACTTAAAGGGGTATTCTCGTCTGGGCATTCACATCCAGATTAATTAATCTGCCATATATAAACATTTCTTCAATTAGATGTTATTAAAAAAATGTTCCTGTGTGAAGATAATTTCTCATAAGTGTAGTCATATGGTCCCTTAGAAACAAGACTGTGTCCCTAGATACGGCCACCTCTGCTGGAGGGATTGCACAAATAAACAAAAAGTTTTTGTATATGAAATGTCCGAAGAGTTACTGAAGGTCCCACAGCCGTCCTGTGGTAATGATTGCTGAATCCAGGGGGTCAGGCAGGACTCTATAGCCCAAGTCTGGCCACCGCTGCCAGAGTGTGACGTGGTCGTATCCGAGGAAGCTATCTGGTTTCTAAGGGACCATATGACTACATTTATGAGAAATTTTCTTCACACAGGAACATTTTTTTAATAACATCCAATTGAAGAAATGTTTATATATGGCAGATTAATGAAACTGAATGTGAATGCCCAGATGAGAATACCCCTTTAACTACACAAGAAGTAGTCTTCTTCCTCCAGTTTATTTAGAATGTCTTCTGAGTTTTTTGTAGGACAAATTTTATCATAGTGGCTTAGACTGCTTAATAAAGCTGGCACATGAGAAGTTAATGGCTGCATTTGATTTGACACATTTTTTTTTAGAAGCACAACTAATAAGTATTCTCAAGTATTTCATAAGCCAGGAATAAACGGGAAGGAAAGTTGTGACTTTTTTTAAAAGTTGTACTCCATAAATCTGTCTTGTGCATGTGAATTCACAATCTTGCTTAAAAGGGCTATTCCCACGTAGACAAGATTCTAAATATACTCAAGATAACAAAATAACACAATTTCTAATTCACTGTTATTAACAAAAATACATCATTTCACAGAGACAGGATGGAAGTATGTATCTGACCATAAATATTTTATCTTCTATGGTCGGGCAGGGCAGATTCTTCTCACAAATAGCTTCTCCTCTCTGCCTTCAGCCCCTCCCCGCTCCATTACAAAACCAACTGTAAGGATCCCGTGGCCTCGTTTCCGTCGGGTTCTCTGATGTTTTCGGAGATCGCGCCACTGGGACAGGTATTTAGAAGGCGATTGTGTTGCAATCACGCCGGCTTTCGTGCGACACAAATGGGGTGGGGGCTGCCGTTGGACGATCCGACGGATTTGGACAAACTGTGGGATTTAACTTAAAATTGTGTCGCAAGCCAAGAACTTACATGCACCGAGAGGAAGATGGTGAATTCCAGCGTACCTGCGTAGGGGAGCGACACATGCAGGATATCGGGCGCACGATCTTAGTGAATCGCGCCAGACTGCCTGATCGTCGGACACTCCAGACCTTGTGAACTCAAGCCGCCGGGTAAGTAAATGTGCCCCAATGTCTTTATCCGGGGGAACACTCAGTCTGTGTTATAGTTCAGATGTAGCAGAGCTGAAATGTGTCTTGTGTGTTATATGCATATCAAGAATCTCATCATCTCTGACCTCTAGTAAAATGTTCAGAAGCTAGTAAAAGTGTAAATAAACCTGTACCCTGATAATCTAAGCACATTGTCAGCATACAGCATCTAACAGCACTAGAGGAATAGGCTAAAGTGAAAAGGGGAGTAGGTCACAAAACAGATGCAAATTTGTCATAAGTTGGCTGTTGAGGCAATTGTCAGACATTGTTACGCCATAAAATGACTATGACAAAGTAATCAAATACAGCTATTAAAAAAAAAAACACAAAACAATAAAATTTCCCCAATGCGCTTTAACATGACTTCATACATCTGGTTAATGGGATTTCAAGCATTTCTACAGCAAAGTTTCTTTCCTCTCTTCTTCAGATCTCTGTGGCTGTTGGAATCATGATGTCGGCGAGAGGTAGCAGAAGTATATTTGGAACACGTATCACAGCCTGTTACATGTAACCTCCTGAATAAACTCTACCTAAAAATAGCCGCCATGATCAAGAGGCACCAGACAAAAGACGATAAAGAAAACTTTTGAGATAGTGCTACCAAATAAGGACTTCAGTAAAAAAAAAAAAATACATGACTTATCTCTAAAAGCAAAGTCTGCCACTTCTGCAGCATTTAAACTTAACCCTTGCCCCAACTCAGAAATCCTTTAGCCAGCAAAGCTTTTATCACATAAAGAGGATATTAGGCAATAAACTTACTTACAGCCGGATAGAAAATCCTGGCTAAACAAATTTCATCTGTTAGCTAACAGATTGCTGATTATTGCTATAACCTTTGAACAGTGCAAGACATGCACCTTCCATGAAGAAAATAGATTTAGTAAAAGATAATTCAGGCATGGTGTGGGATTTACACATAAATGATGAAGAGACAGTGTCATGCAGGGAATATGTAATAAGAATAAGAGGTATAAATGGGCTCAATGCTCTGCATATAGACTTCCCAGCAGGACTATTACTATATGTTATTGGTAGTAAATAGACAGACAACCACTTTCTATTACAAAGGTCACCACTTCATAAACTTATTTCTGAGATACCCAATGATTCGCAATAGGAAATAGTCTGTGAGGCAATTAGGCTGCAGCATTCTCACAGGGGACATGAGGGACTACAGTATATAAAAAATCCATGGGAAAAATGTATTATTTCTATTGTGCTAGTTTTCTGGCAAAAAGAAGTAAGATTATTAAAATTTAGACTTGAAATAGAGCAAAGATATGTACAGGTGTGTGTAAGTCTGCCTTAGGCCTCACACAAGAACATGTGATATTCACTTGCTGCAACGTGCCTAGAGGTCCACTGACACATTGATGACAGTAGAAGAGACTGCGGCCTGGGTAGTGGGCTCACACATGGGGCCTAAGAAACCACAGCTGTGTCTGGGAGCCCACTGACATACATGTGCCCATGTGCTTGCCTTTGAAACAACAGCTAGCACATGGGAAAGATACATGTAGCCTTACAGGCACTTGGACTACAATATTTGAAAGGGGGCTTTATATTCTTAAAAAAAGCATGTTCTGTTAGAACATAGAAAAAAAAGCACACCCACCCCTACAATTTCAGTAGTCGATCACATCACAATAATTGGTCTCTTGCACACCAATGTCATGTTAACACTCCTAGTCTAAATTGGAAGTATTGAAGCACCACTGGAGCCATGGGGAAGTCTCGAGAGGTAAGTGATTTTTTTTTATTTGTTAAGAAAACCTGCCCTCTTGTGGATTTATAGAGAATTGACACACCCCTAATAAATCAGGTGCACCTCACTCCAGTGCACTTAAAATAAAGATTGACATTTTATTATTCACATCTTATATTAAAGATAATCTACCATCAAAATCCATCATGATAAACCAGGGACACTTAGTTATGGATCCAGGCACTGTTACTGCGGTAATCTTCTTATATTCGTTATCCATGGCCTCCTTCATTCTAAAATCAACTGTTAAAATTATGTTGATGAATCTGAAGGGCCCAGGAGGCGGATATCATAGGCTGTTACAATAAGCACAACAGGTCTCAAATTTCAGAAGATTATCACAGTCACTGGTCCAGATTTACTAATTCACTATTGTCAGCGGGCGACACATTCATGAAGACCCGAGCTCGGTCTCCATATATGTGATGCACGCTGCATTCGCCCGAAGTGCAGGAACTGTGTGCACCAGATCTTTTTCAATGGGCGTGCGCCACATTTCTGTTGGACTTGCCATGTGACGCACCGTAACACCCCTTTCTGTGCAAAGGATTATGTAGAGGCGGGCATAGTGCAACCGCGCCACAATACTAGCGCAGACACTTTATAAATACATGTGCAACTAGTTTGCACATGTATTTAAGTGCCGCCTACGCCATTCTGGCACAGACTGCATGCTAAATGTGGCCCACTGTGTCTGGATGTGTTAACTTCACAAAACCACATTATAGATGAGGATTGCGACTAGTTATCCCCCATCTGTTAAGTCAGAATTTCTTCATATATACGGGATTTGCAAAGTGGAATTTGTAAAGTAGAAAATTATTTTTATTCTCTCCACCACATTTGCCAAGAGTCACCTCCATTTTTACTAAACCAGGGGGATTGTTCAGTTGCATACATGATAGATAACAACTGATACAAAGTCTGAGTGATTAAAGTGGTTCAGCAAAGATTTAAAAAAAAAAAACTTAAATATTTATACCGTGAAAATGTAGAAATTTGTTTTCTGGAAATTAAATTTGTTGTCTGGAAATTATCCGTGATGGGATAATGGGAGTAAATGGGAGCTGCAATTAAGGCTTCTGGCCACTAACCAAAGCACAGAGCTAATTGATTCTGGCTCTGTGGTCCTCCATAAATCAAACACAAACACCCAAATGGTGCAGGAGCCAGGTGTCAGCAATGGTAACCGCTTGACAACAATTTTAAGGTTTATATACATAGGATGAAGTCACACATCGGGTCTAAAGCATGCATTTAAAAACGCATTGTAGCAGCTGAAACAGTAAACAGCTGTTAACATTGTGTTAACTGTTGTTTTGTAAACACAAATGTTAACCGCTGTTTAATTAGGCAAATCACTCTTCAGCTGGTGAAATGCGTTTTGACGCAACGTGTGACTGCGCCCTTAGAGAGAACCTGTCGTACAAATTAACCCACCCAAAATAAATACTTAACTAAAAGCTATTAAATAGCATCGTCCTTATCCCTAAATAGTTCCTTTCCGTGGCTGCAATGTTATAAATTGACTACTTGAGTCCAATGAAGCCCTGCATTTTCATGGCTTACTTGCATAGCCCTGCCTCCTTGTTCCCGATTGACAGGTCTCACTCCTACAGAACTGCTGCTATGTGGAACATAGAGAGAGTTCTATTAAATAATTGGCCACTTCATGTCATGTGATTGGGGTGATGTCGTCTGTTACATTTTTGCAGTCTACCCCATGTATAGATCTAACTACATGAAATCACAGAAGCCTCCATGGAGGATGAGAAGGAATAGAAGTCCATGTAGGCATGCGGTGATCATGCCATGATACTGCCACGTGATCAGATACATACCTGGGGTAGATGTGGCAAACATAGCTGGGTAAAGGACCTGAGAGATATTATCTTGGTCTATAAGTATATAGGAGGTGCCAGACAAGCAGAACATTCCCCCTCTGATGCCAGGTATTAGAAGATAAAGTTGATTTATGTGGATGTAAGGTAATTTAGGGATGAAAGGTGTAATTTTTAGCTAAAAAAGGGTGTCAGTGAGTTTATATGGCTCTATGGAAACCTGTACTGGGTGTATTTTGCCACTTAATCTTTTGTGCAATGTGTGTGTATATGTGAGGGGCAGAATATTATTAGATAATTTACTGAAGTCTGTCTTTACTTCATCACCCAGACCTCACCAAAATATTCACTGCAGATGGAGGGTGATGTGATCTTATGTGTCCATGAACATTCACCCTACCCAACCTTATGATAGTATTTAATGACTATAAGATCAACGTCCTGCACAGGAATGTCTGGCTGATGAGGTAAAAGACAGGAGGCTTCAATTAAAATTTCAAGAAAACAGAGCAGGACTTTTAAAAGATGTACGGTATATTGGTAAATTACCTAATATCCTGCCCCCCCCCCCCCAACTTACACAAACAATTAAAAAAAAAAACATGGGCTAAAGCAGTGATGGCAAAACTTTTACAGCCCGAGTGCCCAAACTTCAACCAAAAGCCATTTATTTATTGCAAAGCAATTTAAGCAGCAATTTATTTTTCCCTGTTCTTTAACAACCTTCAATCGTATCAGCCTCCTGAGGACACCAATGCAGTTAAAAGGAGGAGAGCAAATTTGTCTATCGTTGCAAAAAGATTCTGCATAAAGATCCTTTGATTCCTGTCTGGTGAACTTCATTCCTGGGTGATGGCCTGGGTGCCCACAGAAAGGGCTCCGAGTGCCGCCTCTGGCACCAATGCCATAGGTTTGCCGCCACTGGGCTAAAGTGTCCAACTCCGTTAAAGGGAACCTGTCACCAGATTTACCTCAGGTAGGGTCTGAAATGTCCTTTCTACAATTTCTTCTTTTAAGTGAAATCTCCCCTTTTACTTCTGAAAAATCTCCCTCAAAATCATGTAAAAAAGAACAGAGAAGAGCAATATTTGCCCGAGAGGAGTCAAGTATAGAGGCTGCATTCAATGGAACTTCAGATGCCCTTATCTTCAGTTTAGAAACAGGCTTTTGATATTGAACATAAGAATCTCGTCTTTCAGATCGCTCAGGCTTGCAGTATGTGATCTAGAAAACCGGGCATACAGGCGGTTAGAACTCTAGTTACAATGCAGCTAAAAGTCTCCACAGCAAGAGCGAAGGATAGGTGTGAGTGGCATTGCCTATCCAGAACCTGGGGACCAAGATGGACCCGGATAGGGTCAGAATAAGAGCAGTGTTGGATGGGCATCTGAGTATCCGGCGTCTTCTGTTTCAGCTGGTTTAAAAGTGTTTTTTTCTTAAAATATTTTTGGACATTTTTCTTTGTGAATTTCTGCCAATATTTGTTACATTATGGTCCATTAGGCCAGGCCAGTTGCTCTTGAAAGGTCAAAATCATGTTTGCCCGATTATAAAATCCTATGATCCCATTATAAGTCAGTGGACTCCATAAAGGCCCATTAGTATTCATGACACAGCAGATCTGTCATACTTCACCACACTTGCATATGAACAAGGCCTTACATTTAAAATGGGCGAAACACATGAAAAATACCAAAGTTACAAATGACATAAAATCCTCCCAGATGCCGCGAAACGCAATGTAGAATAGATATCTGCTATTAACGCTAGATAAATAATAGTCATTTCCATCTTCCTTTCGTCGTCTTCCCGCTTCATTGATTTCCCTACAAGCATGACTTCACTTTTCCTATGCTGCATATTCTGTCTGTGGAATTTTAGGTTTAGGTTTTTTTTTTTCTTTCTCAGATTATATTATATCAGAGCAGATGGCTGCTGCCCTTTTAGCTCTCTCACAAATCATGTCACATCCATATGTCTCGCTGAGCCGCAGATCTTCTGGCGTGCCAGAGACTTAAGACAGTGATGGGAAACATTCAGGTAAATCTTTGCTTCTTGGCAATCAGGATACATTGTATAAGGCTAAGTTATCACTGTCATGTCAAAATGTCTCTCCCAAAAGTCATAGCAGATAAACAGGTTACAAAAGTATCTGGCATTTGACAATGGGAAAGAGTGACCTATAACTTCCCTGTAGTTGTAAATCGAAATCTATCATGATGAGAGTTGTAGTACTGAAAGGCACCAGCTTCCTATACGCTGCTGCAGAAAATACTACCAAAGTGTTAAATGTGAATAGTCTACTCAATCTTATTTTATTACAACTCTCTTCAGCCAGCACTTTACTGAGCCAAATAAACCAACATATCATTGTGATTTATGCTATTTGTTTGGCTGGCGGTAATGTGGAAAAATATCACCTCCTAAACATATGGATAATGAACATGATGTAAGGGCATTTTCTAATATTGAAACAGACAAGTGAGGCTCTGTACACGCAAAGCGCTGAGTTACAGTCCCAAACCAGAAAAATAACCTTTGCTTGTTTTTATTAGCTTAAAAACATATATATATAAAACAACGGTGACTTATCTACTTGCTTGCAGCCAACATGTGCTAAGTTATTTTACAGCTCTGCCTGCCCGGAGCCTGCTCCGATATAATGGAACAATAACTCCACATAAATCCAGTGGACACCACAGCAGTCCACATACAAGAAAGTCTGCGGTATAATTAAGAGATAAATAATGCATCAAACAAGTAAGAAATTCACAATTACTGTAATAATCGCTCACATGCCGTCCTAACACTAAAACTCTTCCTCTTCTAAATATGCAATGGTCTCATAATTATAACACACAACATACCAGACGGATTTTATATGGGTCCACATTTGAAAAAAGATCAACCACGGATTTGTAGCGTATTCCATTCAACTTTCACTTTGATTCAGGTCCAAATCTAATTGGATCTAAACTGAGGTTTCTTGGTCCTGTAAATTGAGTTGTAACCTCCTTTAGTCCTCTACAGTACAGGAGGGGGTTTTAGAAAGAAATTTTCAGTGTTTTCTAAAATGATAATAACCAAAGTGGTGAAAACAAACAATAACAGAAACCACCAAAAGTAAATTGAAATCAATGGATATTTTACCAGATCGTTAGACTTCCATTATTATCGTATACACAATATTCGTCCGCAGCAAGTCAGAAAATATTCAAATTCAATTTAGTGCCTGAAAATCCTCAGACTTGTACCAAATCTACAACAAATTTACAAGGAGATTCGCTCATCTCTAAACAGATGCTGAATTTCTGGCAGTGAAGTGTGTTCTCCTGCAGGCCCCCACATCTATAATCGTATTGTTTATGCGCTTCCAGTAGGAATCGCTCCAGGTCTTTCACAACTTCCCAACTTTATACTGCAATGTTTGCTGCTACTGCTATTGCAGTTATTTTGCTCTTTAAAACAGACATATTATATACAGAGTGCAACATCTGATTTTATCTATAATATCAGCAAAACTTATTAAAAATAATATATATTTTTCTGTAAAAAATATAAATAACATAAATGGAATCTTACTTATGGACTCACTTATATCTTTTCAATGCTCCAGCATCATAACTACACAAATACAGTTTCTGCTTTGCTCTATTACTTCAGCCTCGTCCAAATAAATCCTATTGACATCAATTTCAATGAAAGCAATCACTTCCATAGATTGATTCCTGAAAAATCTCTATCCCATAAGAGCGAGGCTGCCTGCACACAACAAGAAAATGAGTATATTTGAGAGCTGTATTCTCTACATCTAGTCCTCATTTGCTTATATGGGTTCATGCACAGCTGATAATTTTACAGCCCTGTGCATGTGAGGACTACCCAGGACCTGCTCTATGTTGTGCATCCAGGGCTGTCATTTTCAATGGTCATCCATTGCGTCCCATATATCCGAACACATCAGGTGCACGTTTGAATTCCTTCCATTGGCTACAACTTGCGCAGCATTCCCTATACCGATCAGTCATATAAATGTCATTTCACAAATGAACTTGACTTCAGTCGATTATTGCAGGTTACATTGAGGATTAAACATATTTTGCGTCCTGCAAACTAATAAAACATTTCACAAATAAATGCCCAAGAGCAATAAATATATAAAAAAAATTAAATAGCTTCAAGATTATATATCTACTCAGAGGATCTTTCACCCCTGACTATAATACTATCACATCCGTTACTATGTGTCCAGAGTCCAGGTCAATCAGAAAACTAGTATTAAGTGAACCACAAGGTTTCGCCAAGAAGATCTGTCACAAGGTGCAACATATTATAATAATCACTGCAATAAGTGATAAAAGTTCTCTGAAGTCCGTGCCTGCAAAGTATGAATCACTTTCTGGTATTAGTGACTAAATGTTTACTCAGCCATTAGGGATGTCTCCGAAATAGTTTTTTTAAACCAGACAAGGCATGTAAAGAAATTCTCCTTTGTGATAGATCTTCCTTTAAAAAGATTAGTTAGCTTTCCTGATTTATCTTTTTTTTAATACTTGTATTTACGATCTCTCAGTTTTCTAGGAAAAATTGAATATGTCAACCATGAAAATTGTTGGAGATGCCAAATCAGCCAATCACTGAATTGAAGCCGGTCACAGCTGCAGCCAGGAATTGACTCTGCTGTCATCACTAGGCACTTTGTGGATCAATAGATATCAGAAAGATATAAAGGTATAACAATTATGCTAATAAGTCTGAGATGTACTGGATTACCCTCCTGGTCCCGCCTATCCACATGGGTGGGACTGGATAGGTGAGGGTGATTATAAATCATAAGTCGAGGTGATCAGAGACTGATTAGCATGTTTATGCCTCTATATTGCCAAAATAGCGGTGTACAGGGTTATAATAAAAGAAATTTTTTGAAGGATCCTGTAAGTAGGGCTAGTCTACCACAAGTAAAAGTGACAGTAGATGTCCTTTAAAGAAATATACCACCAAGAACAGGGATTGTAGATCAAGCACACTTACCTGCTGGTGTGTGCCTCCCTTGTCAGGATCTGCTCTTTTCCTTAGCTTATTTTAACTTATGATCTTGTTTTACCAAAAAAGGCTTTAATAATTATGCAAATGAGCCTGAGGAGCTCCTGGCTCTATTAATAGCTATGGAACCAGGAGCCCCTCGGGCTTATTTGCATAATTTTTAAAGCATTTTTTGGTAAAAAAAGGCTATAAAAAGCTGATGATGTTGTGTTCTTTAATATAATTTAAGGGGAGTATATGATATATACATATATGTATATGTATATATTTATACACATACATACATACATGTGTAACACACCTTATTAATGAATTTATTTTCGTTTTATATTAAAAACAGTTATTTCTAAGCAACACTCTTATTGATTATTGCGAAGAAAGCTCCATATTCAGTCTACATAGCATGCAGGCTTAAGGTACTACTATTGACTGAACAGGCAGGCTTCTGTTACAGTGAGAGGTATAGATGTAAATTCATGAATAAAATCCATTAGAAATGTTGGTTAAAATCATTCCGCTAAAATATATTGAAAGTTACTGAAAGTGACATTTACTCTTCGAAGTCAATGTATGATGTAGGGAGGCATGAAAGTAGCTTTCTAAGTGGAGAAAGAAGCACTTTTCTCTGATGAGATACAACACAAAGTTTCTTGCATTCATTTTAATGTAGATTTATACAATAATACTGGAATGTTAGTGACCATCTAAGTTTCTTTCAAAAACCATTGAACTCTGTTTTCTGTTTTCTAGATGTTTGCTAAAAAGGTGTAACTAAAAACATTCTGATTCCTGCAGCAGTGAGTGAACATTATCAGACTGTGTATATATAAGTCTCAGCCCAGTTGTCAATTTAGATGTCTAACAGAAAAATAGCACGCTACAAAAGGTCTAGAAAAAGAATTGCCATTTCATAAAAATATTTACCAAAAAGAACTTGTGAAGATATTGTACAGACAGATCTTTAAAAGTAGGAGCACCTTCTCCAAGTAGATATTCTAAAATCCATTACACATATAGGAGGTAAAATTCAAAACCAAGATAACACAAATAGCACAATGAGGTAAATAGTCACCTATGACATCACACAAAAGAATACCTTGGGATCATGTCACTATTATAATGTGGTCTCTTTCACAATGACATAACCACCAATTCACAAAGACATGACCCTGCCTAAAATTTTCAGCGCAGCATAGATGCAATTCACCACTTCTTAAATACTTAAGAAAATGTTCAAGCACTTACCAAAACATCATGTCCCCATGGCACCGGCAATTCCAACAAATTAATGGAGACCATAATTCCAAATGGGGATTCATGAAAGAAAAAGAAAAAGTATAGTTAGAACAGATTCCATATGCATCAGAAATTGAATTGCTAAAATCATATCATATAGTATTCTAGCTTTGCCCAAAGCAAGTGATCCACTGGACCACTAAGCATAGGGCAAAGCCCCTACTATTTTAGTATTATGTTGATGGAAAGTGTTTAGTTCAGGCAAGATTCCTCAAAAACTACAATAGGACACAGACTATTATATGGATTCCATTTATCCAGACTATGACAGATACTTTTGTCCATGGGTTACCGTATATACTCGAGTATAAGCCGACCCGAGTATAAGCCGAGACCCCTAATTTTACCACCAAAAACTGGAAAAACATATTGACTCGAGTATAAGCCGAGGGTGTAGTATACAGCCAGCCTGCCCCAAGTAGTATACAGCCTGCCCCAAGTAGTATACAGCCTGCCCCCAAGTAGTACACAGCCTGCCCCCAAGTAGTACACAGCCTGCCCCCAAGTAGTACACAGCCTGCCCCCAAGTAGTACACAGCCTGCCCCAATAGTAGTATACAGCCTGCCCCAATAGTAGTATACAGCCTGCCCCAATAGTAGTATACAGCCTGCCCCAATAGTAGTATACAGCCTGCCCCAATAGCAGTATACAGCCTGCCCCAATAGCAGTATACAGCCTGCCCCAATAGCAGTATACAGCCTGCCCCAATAGCAGTATACAGCCTGCCCCAATAGCAGTATACAGCCTGCCCCAATAGCAGTATACAGCCTGCCCCAATAGTAGCATACAGCCTGCCCCAATAGTAGTATACAGCCTGCCCCAATAGTAGTATACAGCCTGCCCCAATAGTAGTATACAGCCTGCCCCCAGTATGTCAAGTGAATAAAAAAAACAAACTTAATACTCACCCTCCAACGATACTCACCTTTGATGCTCGGCACGGCTCCCGGTCCTCGGCGGTGGCTCCCGGTCCTGGCGGCGGCTTCCGAACCTCGGTGACAGCTCCCCTCTTCTTTCTTCACTGGCGGCTCCCGGTCTCTTTTCTTTTTCACTAGCCGGCAGTCGCGTCCATGCGACTTGCCGGCGGGCGCACACTATGATGCGGCAGTGTCGCCGCCGATGACGTCATCAGCGGCGACAGCGCCGCATCATAGTGTGCGCCCGCCCGCAGATCGCATGGACGCGACTGCCGGCTAGTGAAGAAAGAAAAGAGACCGGGAGCCGCCAGTGAAGAAAGAAGAGGGGAGCGAAGCCGCTGCCAAGAATCGGGAGCTGCCGCCGAGGATCCGGACACCGGAGGGTGAGTATTATTATTTTTTTTTTTGCCCCTTTATGTTTGCCCCTTAGTTGACTCGTGTATAAGCCGAGGTGAGGTTTTTCAGCACATTTTTTGTGCTGAAAATCTCGGCTTATACACGAGTATATACGGTATGTTATAATAGGATTGTTTCTCAATTCCCTGACATATGTACATTGCATACTGACCTATAAAATTCCAGCACTAATTTTGGATGAGAGTAAGGCTACTTTCACACTGTGTATGCCCAGCCGCAAGTTTACATATACAACACCTCCATGATATCTACAGAATGTCCTGCTGTCAGCTTCTCTGCTATATATAAATTGTGCATTAGTTACAAAAGTGGATTGGGAAACAAGGTACAGATCTAACCTCTGGCCTTTAGGTATATTACAGTTTCAGTGACTTTAGGGAAATAAATGACCATGACAGTCAGCAAAAACTTGTAAGAATTAGAAAACTAAAGGGAATGGATATAGAGATTACAGGCAGTCCCCGGGTTACATACAAGATAGGGTCTATAGGTTTGTTCTTAAGTTGAGTTTGTATGTAAGTCGGAACTGTATATTTTATCATTGTAATCCCAGCCAGAACTTTTTTTGTCTCTGTGACAATTAGATTTTAAAAATGTTGGGTTGTCATAAGAATCAATATTAACATTAAAGCTTCATTACAGAAACATTTGATAACTGTTACATCTGATGATTGCAGCCTAGGACTAAAGTACAATAAATTACCAATATCCAGGGGTCCGTTTGTAACTAGGGGTCGTATGTAAGTCGAGTGTATACTGAAAAGATTTTACTGAAACTGGAATAAACCCAGTTACCTTCAGTGATGTGTCTAAATAGAGGTACAGGGAGCCCGGCATGTTGTACATACCGGCGGATCAGCTGGTGCTATTTTATATAGTAGCTCAGGAGGATTTTGTGAGGGTAATGGATAACTAAATAAATTGACATCCATGTATAATATAAGCATAACTTGAAAACAGAATTTACAAAATGAATCTTTTCACTCAAAACAATACATCAGTCTTCTCTTCTGCTCGACAACATAGTACATACAGTCAGGACATTATGCTCAAATCTCCTCAGCTCCTCCTGTTCTAAATCAAACACAATACCTGAAGATGGAACACTATCTACAACCTGCTTAGCTCCTCCTCAAGGGCGTAACTACAGGGGTCGTAGCCATAGCGGCTGCTATGGGGCCCACAGTGTCAGGGGCCCCCGACATCTGTGGTATTGGGTGTGAATATGCTATATGGATGTATTTGTGATGTGTATATGCTCTAAATGTGTTTGCATATGTGATGTGTATATGCTGTATGTCTATGTATATGATGCATGGGTATATATGGTAGTGTATGTATGTGTGTATATATGGAGTGTATATACTGTATGTTTATTTTTTAAGGGGTGAGTGGGATCCCATTAAGAAATCCGCTATGAGGCCCTGCCTTTCCTAGTTACGCCACTGCTCCTCCTGCTCTGTAACATACTGTCTGCAGATTGTACATATATTCCTATCTGCCCAGTTTTTCCTGCTCTATTATGCAGATAGGACACCATGTACAATTTTCTCAGCTCCTCACCTTGCATGTTCTATGTGCTAGGTTCCTAACATATAACAATATTTGATAGAATATTATATAATGCAGTTTAAAATGGTATAGTTACTATATATACAAGATTCCACTCCTGCTGACACAATTGCGACACCGCACACAAGTGATGACACTTACAGCAAGTTTCAGTTTCCACTACTACATGGGGAAGTCTTGACCACAGGCATGTGATTTTTTAGTAGAACTATAGGACTCACATGTCCTCAGATAACATGAGATGTACTGACATCCTCCAAAAATAAAGGAAGCGTAAAATGCAATAAATCACAAAATACATTGTACAAGGTCATTTTTATAATGATAGCGAAGGCAAAACTATTATTGATGGCATAGTTAAGGAATATAACATAATACAACATCTTATGGTATCCCTAGAATCTACCCTCTTTTAGGAGTCCATGGTGAAAAATGTTTCTATGGAGACAAATATATTGCCTCTTACTGGAAGTTTGTAGCCTTGTTTGAGAAATAAAAAGATTTTTCTTCATTCAGCTTTTGTTAAAGGGAATCCGTCAGCTCTAATTGTATGACCCATGAAATAACAAATCTACATTCCTCTACTACTCTGTTATTAGTCTTGGGTGTTTAGGAGGAACATAAAAGCTGGATTCTACTAGTTAGGGGTACGGCACTCTACTAGGTGCCAGGCTATGTAAGGATATACTGGGGCACATTTACTTACCTGGTCCTGTCGCGATCCAGCGGCGCGTTCTCCGAAGAGGATTCGGGTCTTCCGGCGATTCCCTAAGTCCAACAGGTGTTGCTGCTACGCCGAGGTCCGCCGGAGTTAACCATCCTATTCCTGGTGCATGTAAGTGCGTGTCAAGCAACACTTTTTTTTTCTTTTAAATACAGAGGTTTTTCCAAATCAGTCGTGTTTTCCAACAGCCACGCCCCCGAATTCCGTTGCATGCAACCCGGCGCCGATGCGACCCCAAAACCCCGGGGCAATTTGGTGCAAACCGGTTATTTTTCGGGAATCCTGACAAAAATGAGCGATTTGGGTCCCATTGTATCTTTCGACAAGGGAATAGTTATACCAAGATGTCAATGAAGTCATAAATATCTACGAGAAATAAGAAACTTCTCTCTACAATTGGAAATTTGGGGTATTGACAGGGAAAAGTTTTTTCTCTCCTGAGCAGTGAGCAGTCTATGACCCCCTGAAAACAAATGTGTTTGGCTTTTTAAAAGGGGCCTGTAAGCTGGTCCAATGCTGCTGCACCTGCACTAAAACAGAAAATACATTGTATCGGGTTAAAGGGGACATGTTGAGCCGGTTAGGGTGGGGTTTAAGTGAACTGGGAGCCGGCTCCTTTCGTTCACGAATAAAAGTCAGCTCTTAGAGCCGGCTCGTTCGTGAATGACACATCACTACTCTGTTCAGTCTATGGAATTGGATCAGCATACGGGTCAGTTTCCACAGCCTGCACATATTTTCAAGCAGCTGGCCCATCTCAGACTCCTACATCTTGAGAGCAAGGGCCCTCTGACCCCTTTCCTGTGGCCATTCAGTCCTATGGGAGCGAGACTATAAGAGAAAGACTGGAGGGATAAGGCAGAATATCATTTTTCACATGGCAAGGCAAACACCTTTAACTACCCACAGTAAGGTAGTAATGCAAGTAATGTCAATGCTATAAAGATCTCCTGGTTGCTTGACTGTAGATATACAAAAATCTAGACCCCAGCTATTCAACTTTTTATATAAAAGGAAAAGGATTTAAGAAATGAAATATTTTCCCTCCACACTACAGAACATTTGTGGCATATCTCAATCTTCTTATCATGGGAAGTGCTCAGTGCTATTCTAGAAGGCTGCATATCTCAATGTATCAGGCAAGCTTAAGCGTGATCACTTTATCTGCTGTTAATTCTTCTTAAAGGTAACCTCCGGGTATATTCACACGCAACATATCTATTTCAGAGATTTCTGAAACTGAGGACACGTTGATGCATTTAAATTGCATTTAGAAATAAAAATACAGGTCCAGTCGGGAGGAGCTTCTTCCAATTTACAGATACATTTAGGCCGTGGTCATACCTGCCGCTAGCATTTTGTTTTCTAACACAACGCTTTCGGACAGAGGGCGGGCCTCAGCCTGATCGCATATATGCGTTTTGAAGGGAAATGCTTGCATCTGGTAACCAGATCCCGGTGTCTTGTATTGTTTAAAAGGAAGACACTGTGCGGCTGGTAATAATCGCATGAGTTACAATGTGGATGAGGTGAGCCGCCTGGCGCTAGCGTTGCATTAGAAAACACAACTTTAGCAGGACGTGTGACCTAAACGCTTGCAATCAGAGAGAAGCAACGTGTGTTTTTCATTGCAAAACATCTGTCGCTTGCTCCTGATCACGAGCTTGGAGGAAACTCCTCTACGCTGTCGATGAGTTGCCTCTCCAAATGCAAGTCAAACGCAGCGTCTGAACATGGCCTGGTGTTTTGGTTTCAGCCATCATAAAGTGATTGTGGTAGGGAGATTTCTGCATCAGATGAATACGTAAAACAACTTTTGTAAGAGATACTGTGTCTGAATATAAATTTAAAGGGATCGCTGATGTAGCGATGGCTATACATCTGACACCATGACTGCGCATCTCTGCATCATAAAGCAGATTTATGCCATAAACCGTAAATGGAAAACAAGACAAAAGGACATCTGCACAGAGAGATTACCCTGCACATAAAGAGGCCTTGTAAAGACAAAGACCCTAAAAGTGAAGGGACTTTACATTTGTCCGTCCAGTCACAGGTGTCACAATTTATAGCGATTTCACTAAATTTCATTTACCAACCTGACAACCCTATAACTCATTTCAAAATGATTCTTCAATTGCAATAAACGTCCTGACAGCTTTGTCAATGTTCTTCAGATTAAAATATTTAATCTGGGGATGATAAAATGGAATATTAAATCAGATTCCACCAGATCAAAGGGATTGGACCATGGCTGTATGCACATATAAATTCACATTCCCACATGCATCATTTTCATCTATGCATTCAAGGGTTAACTACCCCTAATTAAGACATCTTTAGGCCAATTCTTCATTTTTGCTGATCTAGATATAAACTTTGCTCTGTGATCTTTCCATTAGTCATCAATGCTCAATCGCCTAGACTGCAGAACATCTTTAGCTCAGCACAGCTTGGAAAGTAAGCTCCAGTATGAGCCTGAGCTGGTTAATCTTTGCTAGAAGCCCCATCCCCCATACTTGTGCATCTTTCTGCTAGAGTCTGGTGACATGAACCTGGACTGCAGGAGCTGAGTCTAGCTGCACAGTACATAGCCACACGTTATACTGCTGATCAGCCGCCGCTGGGGCACAGATAACATGAAGGATCCTGCCAGGAGTCGCTGATAGAGAAGAAGAGATCATCATTGCGAGTCCTCCAGCATACTGAGCCATTTTATGTCTTGCTGAGATACTTCCATCATTAAAAATTATCAGGACAATGCTTCTACAGGTGCAAAGGTTTTATATGACAGGTATAAAGTCAAGCTCCTCCGGGGGGTAATGTCTTATTTTCTTTATAAATGTAACCCATAATCTGTACAGTGTGGCGGAATATGATGGTGCCAAAATAAATATTTATTATTATTAATACATTGTACAACACTTGTTTCAGTTGGCAAGATCAACATGGATACTTAGTTGTAGATGATAATCCTGGCACCAGGATGGATGTCCTCCACCCTCCATGCACATGTATGTAGTTATGACTAAGACTGGCTGCCCACTTACCATACAGCTAGACATACACCCTAACATGGCGATGAGTAGCCAAGGATGAATGTCTGGAGGTCTGATGTAGAGTCCTGTGCAAAGAAAACTGTTCTGGACCCTCATCCACATAGGAACAATTAAGTTTCCATGATCCACAAAACCTCAGCATCCTGAGAGAATTCATGTACTTATTCCATTCCAGGGTTAATTCTGATTCCAATTCCTATCAATAACTTGGCATCATCCATAAGTGACGGAAGCAGTGTGATACATGCAGCTCTCAGACCTCTTTGATTGACGATCCCCACATTCTAGGATCAACCTCCATAGATGATCACTTCAGTATTATATCTTTACATTAGAAAGAAATGTGTCTCTGATCATATTTTCCCCTCCCCTGTCATCTGCTGCTGCAGCTCTGGGTAACATGACAGACATGCAAACCAACATTTACATGTGTGTGGGATTTGGGTGGTGTAGCCTTACACTGGGCGAGCTGCTGTGCAGATGGAAGACCTGCTGCTCCACATCATCAGCAAAAACTTCAAGAGAGAAACACAGATTTACAGGAACCTGCTGCAAGGTGCTAAAAGACTGGATACAGGGAAACATCAGGAAGTAGATGAGCAGGTTGCATTACTACTGAGTGTAGGTGGGTAGTAGGTAGGGAGAATGAATAGGAGATCATTGCTGCAACATTTTACATAGCAATGGAGACAGGGAATACAATTTTTACTAAAAAGTCACTATGTCAACCAAGGTCTATGACTAGTATTGCACCTACCTCAGCCTATGACTAGTAGTGCACTTACCTCGGCCTATGACTAGTACTGCACCTACCACAGCCTATGACTAGCATTGCACCTACCACAGCCTATG
Organism: Engystomops pustulosus; assembly: GCF_040894005.1. NCBI lineage: Eukaryota > Metazoa > Chordata > Amphibia > Anura > Leptodactylidae > Engystomops > Engystomops pustulosus. The sequence continues at coordinate 61,419,455 of NC_092415.1, forward strand.
ACAAGTACTGCACCTACCTCCGCCTATGACTAGTACTGCACCTACCACAGCCTATGACTAGTAGTGCACCTACCACAGCCTATGACTAGTAGTGCACCTACCACAGCCTATGACTAGTAGTGCACCTACCACAGCCTATGACTAGTAGTGCACCTAACACAGCCTATGACTAGTAGTGCACCTAACACAGCCTATGACTAGTATTGCACCTACCACAGCCTATGACTAGTACTGCACCTACCACATCCTATGACTAGTACTGCACCTACCACAGCCTATGACTAGTACTGCACCTACCACAGCCTATGACTAGTAGTGCACCTACCACAGCCTATGACTAGTAGTGCACCTACCACAGCCTATGACTAGTACTGCACCTACCACAGCCTATGACTAGTACTGCACCTACCACAGCCTATGACTAGTAGTGCACCTACCACAGCCTATGACTAGTAGTGCACCTACCACAGCCTATGACTAGTAGTGCACCTACCACAGCCTGTGACTAGTAGTGCACCTACCACACCCTATGACTAGTAGTGTACCTACCACAGTCTATGACTAGTACTGCACCTACCACAGCCTATGACTAGTACTGCACCTACCACAGCCTATGACTAGTAGTGCACCTACCACAGCCTATGACTAGTATTGCACCTACCACAGCCTATGACTAGTAGTGCACCTACCACAGCCTGTGACTAGTAGTGCACCTACCACACCCTATGACTAGTAGTGCACTTACCTCAGCCTATGACTAGTAGTGCACCTACCACAGCCTATGACTAGTACTGCACCTACCACAGCCTATGACTAGTACTGCACCTACCACAGCCTATGACTAGTACTGCACCTACCACAGCCTATGACTAGTAGTGCACCTACCACAGCCTATGACTAGTAGTGCACCTACCACAGCCTGTGACTAGTAGTGCACCTACCACACCCTATGACTAGTAGTGTACCTACCACAGTCTATGACTAGTACTGCACCTACCACAGCCTATGACTAGTACTGCACCTACCACAGCCTATGACTAGTAGTGCACCTACCACAGCCTATGACTAGTATTGCACCTACCACAGCCTATGACTAGTAGTGCACCTACCACAGCCTGTGACTAGTAGTGCACCTACCACACCCTATGACTAGTAGTGCACTTACCTCAGCCTATGACTAGTAGTGCACCTACCACAGCCTATGACTAGTACTGCACCTACCACAGCCTATGACTAGTACTGCACCTACCACAGCCTATGACTAGTACTGCACCTACCACAGTCTATGACTAGTAGTGCACCAACCACAGCCTATGACTAGTAGTGCACCTACCACAGCCTATGACTAGTATTGCACTTCAGGTCTAAAAACCTGTACACAGAGAAGCTGCAATAGCAGACACAGTCCATAAGCAGAAAAGGTTTGGACTCTTCGCTATTCCTGGATTTTATTTTGGTAGAGTGATTGTCCGATATCTAAGCTCCTATCTGCAATATACACATTGGATGCCCCCCATGATGACCGCTCTTTACTCTGCCTATGTTTATGTACAGGACTTATGCCAGGAACATTGCTTTTCACGCATCTGGACTCCCCCTTTAAGGCAGTGGTAGAAGGTGACATTCAGATGACAGATAATAAAACAGCTGCTACTTTCATTAACCCCTTGCAATAGATGCCAGTGGAGTTTGTTCTTGGTGTAATAAACAGCAAGTTCTATCCATGTCTCTGAAAGACTTGTCATGTGAATGAGTGTATGGAGCACGGATGTACATGTGTATGAAGCAGGGGTGTACATGTGTATGAAGCAGGGGTGTACATGTGTATGAAGCAGGGGTGTACATGTGTGGAGCACTGATGTACATGTGAATGGAGCAGAATGTACATGTATGTGGAGCAATGATGTGTATGAAGCTGGGGAGTACATGTGTATGGAGCAGGGGTGTACATGTGTATGGAGCAGGGGTGTACATGTGTATGGAGCAGGGGTGTACTTATGAATGGAGCAGAATGTACATGTATGTGGAGCAGGGATGTACATGTGAATAGAGCAATGATGTGTATGAAGCAAATATGTACATGTGTATGAAGCAGGGATGTACATGCGTATGAAGCTTGGATATGCATGTGTATGGAGCAGGCATGTACATGTAAAGTGCAGGGATGTACATGTGTATGGAGAAGGGATGTACATGTATGAAGCTGTGATGTACATGTATGAAGAAGGGATGTACATGTATGGAGCTGGGATGTACATGTATGGGGCAGGGATGTACATGTATGGGGCAGGGATGTACATGTATGGGGCAGGGATGTACATGTCAGGGATGTACATGTATGGGGCAGGGATGATGTACATGTACGGGGCAGGGATGATGTACATGTATGGGGCAGGGATGATGTACATGTATGGGGCAGGGGTGATGTACATGTATGGGGCAGGGATGATGTACATGTATGGGGCAGGGATGTACATGTATGGGGCAGGGATGTACATGTCTGGGGCAGGGATGTACATGTCTGGGGCAGGGATGTACATGTATGGGGCAGGGATGTACATGTATGGGGCAGGGATGTACATGTATGGGGCAGGGATGTACATGTATGGGGCAGGGATGATGTACATGTATGGAGCAGGGATGATGTACATGTATGGAGCAGGGATGATGTACATGTATGGGGCAGAGATGTACATGTATGAGGCAGGGATGTACATGTATGGGGCAGGGATGTACATGTATGGGGCAGGGATGTACATGTATGGGGCAGGGATGTGCATGTATGGGGCAGGGATGTGCATGTATGGGGCAGGGATGATGTACATGTATGGGGCAGGGATGTACATGTATGGGGCAGGGATGTGCATGTATGGGGCAGGGATGCACATGTATGGGGCAGGGATGAGCTCTGCAGAAGAAGATGATGAAGGAGCAGAGCCCGGGATGCAGAACCTCCCTGCTGCTTCTGCAGACACACATCGCACTGCAGCCCCACAGACAGAGCAGAGGTAAGTTACAGGAGGTAGGTGAGTGGTAAGCACTGACCTGACTGATGCCTCCTCCAGCTCTGCGCTCATAAGTGACAGAAAGTCCCGGCAGGCAGCAACATCCACACACACACCGGCCGCTACTATGTGTCCACAGGGGGGACGGCAGAGCACCACAGGTCCTGTCTCCTCACTGTCACACCTGCAAGGCTGCGCAACCCAATGTGGAACTGCTACCCCCCGTGCGTCTCGTCATGGTCCCTCCCAGCTGAGCCGCTGATTGGCTGCGGGCCGGCTCTGTGAAGGGATTGGGGTTAATGAGTTGTGTGCAGCTCCCGGAGAACGTCAGTGTTATTACAGTGCAGAGCCAGGGAAATCAGGAACACAAACAGTTACTGGCGCCGGGATGGAGGAGCTCCCCCTAGTGTCCACCAGCATGAGGCACAGGAGACACGTACCTCACATATAACAACACGTACCTCACATATAACAACACCTAATAGTTATGTTTAACAAAAACTATTCTATGCATTGATCCCTCAACAACTTGGCCCTTTTTTTGTTTTTGTGTTTTCATTTTTCACTCCTCACCTTCAAAAATCCATAACTTTTTATTTTTTGTGTGTGCAGAGCTGTATGGGGGCTTGTTTTCTGCATAAGAAGTTGCTCTTCCTAGTGAGGGTATGTAATATTCCAAGCCGTGTACTGGGAAGCAGGAAAAAATCCCAAATGCAGTAAAATTTGCAAAAAAAAACCCATATAAAAACCCCCATTCATTCCTTGGGTCGTTACCATAACAGGAATTCCGAATTTATGTTTTATTATATGTTAAAAAATTAAAACCTTATGTACAAAATGTTTTTCTTCATTTCACCATGTTCTGAAGCCAATAACTTTTTCATACTTTGGTGTATGGATCTGTGTGAGGTTTTATCTTTTATTGGATGAGCTGACATTCTCATTGCTACCATTATGCGGACTATACAACCTTTCGATTACTTTTTATTCACATTTTTATTTGCAAAATGGCAAAAAAGTGGCATTTTGGACATTTGGGAGTTATTTTCACTACTGGGAATAACTGTTTTTCTACTTTTATAAACCGGGCATTTAGATGGCTTTCCGACACTGTGCCGTAATAGCAGTAATCCAAGTGTATTTTTTGGTATTTTGAAAAAGTTAGTCGAATCTTAGGTGGCTGCTGCTAGATACAACTTGAGGCCCAGGGTGCCTCATCATAGATAGCAATGCTAGCATGGTACACCATACCCTCCCCTCTCAAAAAAGTGTATATAAAGGTATTTCTAAATTATGTTCTCTTGAATTTTTAAAGCATGGAATCTATAAAAATGATAATTATTATTATACATACATATAAGTCATACATAAACAGTACCCCTAACTACTTTATATAGCCTGGAAAACTTTCAGCCAAATAATTTTATGGAATTCTCCATACTTACGACAGTTCTATGTAGGACTCCAAATACAGGCAATCCCAGGGTTACATACAAGATACGGTTCGGAGGTTTTTTCTTAAGTTGAATTTGTATGTAAGTCGAAACTGTATCATTTATATTTGTAGATCCAGACAAAATTTTTTTTTTGCCCCAGTGACAATTAGAGTTTAAACATTTTTTGCTGTAATGGGACCAAGGATTATCAATAAAGCTTCATTACAGATACTTTACAGCTGATTATTGCAATCTGGGACTATAGTAAAACATTCAGAAAGCTTCACCAGAGGTCAGAGTGGTCTGTCTGTAACTATGGGTTGTCTGTAAGTCGGTTGTGTCCTTAAGTAGGGGACCACCTGTATCTGGAGGATTTGTACTGGTGAGATGCAGGTTCTCCAAGACAAGTTGTTATAAAACAAGCGCTTCAGGGTATCAGACAGAAGTGAGATGCCACATCCCCCTGTATGCTAGGATCTTTACAGCATTCTCTATCGCCCTCTGCCAATGCTTAAACATGGAGGAGGGCAATAGACTCCTTGCTCTGATTATTGGAGTGGTGCATTAGGGGGCAGCAGAAGAAAATCCACCCATCTCCAAATATACACATATTGGTAAGAAGTGTCTGGGACCACCATTGATGATGAGAATGGACTTCCTATGTTCCCCATTTTAAATGCAGTAACAATGAAGCATGTATGTTGCTGCTTCATTCAAAAACAGGTGAGCACTGTATGTGGTGTCACTTCAGTAGTCTCACAAAAATGACTGGAGCGATGGAGCACATTTGCAGTTGCTGCTCCATAAAACTGGGGTGGCTACTGGGTTGGACAGGAACCCTTTGCTTGGGTAGACATATATCATCTATCCTTTGGGTAGCAGTTAAATTTTTATTTTTATGAACTTTTTGGAAAACCCCTATAACCTTCTAAGGGAGCATCCTGTTTTAGTTTTTGCAATGTATTGGGAAACTGGAAAAAATTCCAAATGCGGTGAAATAGAAGAAATCAACGCAGTTGTAGTATTTTCTCACATTCTTTGATGTTACAGGTTTCTCTGGCTCCCACAGTCTGGTGTGAAGGCTGATTGACATGGGATCACGCGGCTGTCAATCGGAACCCTGCAAATGCCTTGGTAATACAAATCATCATTAATGAAGGATGTTTATTGCTTAGAACAGCAAACACTTGGCCTGCATGGAGAGAGTTCATGGATATCCAACTCTTGGCATCCCCAGTGATCAGCAGCCTTTCAGTTTAGTGCTGAAGTTTAAGGATCTTTAGAGGAGTTGTCAAAGGTCCTGGAAATTGGAGGCCTTTTCCTAACTCTCTATTAGCCCATATTATAATGTGCTTCTTTGCACTATTCATCCCTGCAGTTCTACCACCTGTCTCACCTTATATATGGTGTCTTCCTCAAATCCTGTTCCTAGTTGGTTCCGTCTTTAGCACAATAAAATAGTAATTAACTGTATATTTCATAAATTTTATATACCCTGATCACTGCTAGTATTTTTATGATTCATATCTATCAATATCCTTCAATATAAGTATTTACCCATTTAAGGCTACATTCTACATTGATGTGTGCCCCCTGTACCGAAGCACAACGGGCACACGTCGGTGCCGGGGAGAGGAATAGGGGGTGAGCGCCGATCACCCCTGCCCCTCTACACAGAGGAACATTGCGCACTGCGCCATATTCTGGGAAAAGATAGGACGTGTCCTACCTTTCTCCTGGCTACGGAACGGAAAGAGAATATTGGGATTTCAAATTTTCAAACAGCTCTCATGGGAAGTGTTAAACTAGAGACTCCGGGTAAACTAAATGTCAAGGAGTACATGCACTACAGCTATACTGTATGTGTTTTCTGCTTTATACAGTCTTTCCACAGGATAGGGCCTAACTTGCTGATCAGTGTGGGTCTCAGTGATGAGACCCCCACAGATGAAACCTGTGAAAACATGAAAACGAGGGGTCCGATGGGGTTTTCCCACAAATACAAGTTAGGCCCTATCCACAGATCAAGAAAATGAGGGGTCTGATTGGGTCCCACGTTCCTCTGTCGGACCCCTCGTTGGTCCTTCAGATTAATGGAGAAGATGGCTGCGCATGGCCATTCTCCTTCATTAATCTCTATGGAGCTCCATTAATCTCTGTCAGCTCCATAGAGATTAATGGAGCAGAACGGAGCGACGAGGGGTACATGGGACCCAATCAGACCCCTCAACGCTGAGCCCCCACTGATCAGCAAGTTAGGCCTTACTGTGTGGATAGGGCCTAACTTGTATTTGTGGGAAAACCCCATTAAGGACACGACTTTCAAATGTCCCATTTGATCCCACATCTCATGTCAGGATCATTTTTTACAATGTACATTATAAGTTACTGTACATTAAAATTACTGTTTTTATTTTGATTTCACATTGCATTTTTCTTCTGTTCTGAGATCACTTTGTATGTTAAACTTGTGTTGTTTTGTTTCATGCATTATAATTATATTTTACATTGTCAATTTGCATTTTCTATCTAGTATGATGTCTGTGTTTGAGTATCTGTATACTGCAATACCACATTCTTTATTACCCCTTCTTAAACATGTCTATGGCTGTTATCCCATGTGCTGTAACATTCCCGTATCCATTATTCTATTAGTGGGATATCACTACTAACATATGCTTCATCATAACTTATTATTGTTACGTTGGTTTTATCAATCTGTTACACTACCCTTCCCCTGAGAAGTTATTGTGATTACTATACCTGATGTGTATAATTGCTTTGTGCGATACTTTGTGACATGTTGTGACATGGATGGGAAATCTTTCTATTGAGAAATAACTGTATATTATCAATGTTCTATAACATCACTGTGTGCATTTGACTGTGCTACGAGTGTGCACTGTATATATATATATATATATATATATATTTATATATATATATATATATATATATATATATATATATATATGTTATTTCTATTTGATAGCATCATAGTATATAACGCCATTATATACATTATATCTGTATTATGACTTTTCTGTGCAGCTATTCCTGCTTGTGGATTATAGATATTGCACTGGGAATTCAGAGCATTTATGAAGCGGATTATCTGATAATACTCTTCTGTTATCTATCTGCTGTAATATAGTCTTGTTTAGGGGTGTAACTAGGAAAAGAAGGGACCCCCTCCACTTAAGTATGAACATCATGGGCTGAAATGCGCGTTTCTGCTAGTCTAAGGTTTGAGTGTGCCCGTAAATGGGGCATATTGGCTGGGGTCAACTAACTTATTACCAGGCTCGGTCATATATAAACATGTGCAAACTAGCAACCAGTGGTAATTCATACGTTTTGCCTAAAATGGATGCATTGGGGAAGATTTATCAAAAGTCTGATGGGAAACTGTGCAAAATAAGACTAGTTTTATGCTGCAGCAGGTTTTTTCCACTGTCTGATGCTGGATGATAAATCTGGCGTAGTTTATGACTGTTTAGACATACTTTACACTATCTCTTAGTTGTTGTAGTTAATGCCACAAAACTGTGGCACAATTTTGGCACAGTTGCATAATTTTCATTGCATTAACTTTTCTCAGTGAACCAGAGCTACAGGAAGTATAAAACATATAGGGGCAGATTTATCAAGCTGTCTGAAAGTCAGAATATTTCTAGTTGCCCATGGCAACCAATCACAGCTCCCGTTTAAAATATTCATGAGCACTGGTGAAATGAAAGCTGAGCTGGGATTGGTTGCCATGGGAAACTAGAAATATTCTGACTTTCAGACAGCTTGATAAATCTGCCCCATAGTTGGAGAGCTGCACATAAAAATCAATCTCCTGCTCTCTTGCTTCACAGGCTGTTGATGAAGGGAAAGGATGAAGTGTTGAGCAGTAGCAGAGGGAGACTGAGACAGTGTTATTGAAAACATATATAAGAAGATTACCAGAGTCACAATGCCGGGATCTATGAGTAAGTGCTTGATTTTGATGGTATATTCCTTTAATATGACACTACAACATGTTGATAGGTACTATAGAACCAAAGATAATGGGGTCTAAAGTTACACCATCCCTGCATTCTCCAAACTTTCCTCTCCTTTGCTTGTTTTCACATGATTTGGAGTGGAAATCAGGGGAGATTTAACATAAATGAAAACATTCTAGACAGGACATGTCATACCCTACCTGAGAGGTATAGTAGTTTAATAGGTAAAATCTTGTAACAGGTTTATTTTAACACATGAGGCCCCATAACCACTATGGCTGCTATAGATGTAGTGATGTCCATGACTAAATCAATCAATATTCCTGTATTTGGACATCACTGCTTGTATTTTTCCTGTCCAGTGGCATGGCTATGTGCATTATTTATTAGTTGTAACTAATTGCTTTGTTTCCCTGTTGTGATGGCAGTTTGTACATTATCTTGTTGTAGTTTTATCACTGTAGGCTATTTTCAACATTATAATAACACTATATCATTCCTTTGCTTTGCATCTCTATCCTCATTATACCTATACGGTGATCTTATTTTGCATTTTGTTGCTCTATTATGATATCCAGTTGTGTAAAACAGATTTTTGCTATTATATCAGTGTCTTTATTAATTTACAGTATGTCAATGCATATCTATAATATGTATACATTGGTCCCTCATGTTGCAATATTAACCCCATACCGCTCCAGGATTTTCATGAACATCCTGGTGTGGTTGTGAGGGATGAGCCCTCCTCAAATACCAATTACTAACACCCACGATGGATGTTAACAATTTAAGTGTCGACGGTGCATGTGCGCCACCATCCTGGGCTAGATTGTCATCCCCTGTGAGGTCATTTGCTGTGACAGTCGGGAGTCTATGTGATACTCCCAGGTTTGTCCTGTGACACAATCTATAACAGTCTGCAGTTGGCATTATAGGTCAATTAATCTACAATGCAGTTGTATTACAGTATATACAATATATGCAGTATTCCAGTATTATTGAAGTATATGGTGGAAGCTATTAGATCCCAAAAGGTTCAATTACCCTAGGGGGTCTAAAAATTCAGTAAAAGAAAATAGAAAAAAATATTTTTTATTCAATAAAAACTAAAGGTTTAAATCACCCCCTTTTCTGCAGAACTAATATAAAAATAAATGCATAAAATCATAAACATATTGGGTATCAAAAATGGTTATTCCCAGAGGTGAACTTTGTAACAGAAAATATTGCCTAAATGTCCAAATCAACACTGGGGCGTGCAGTGAAAGATGTAAAAACAGGACCCAAAATTAAATTGCATAAATGCGGGTTTTCATCAATTTCATAATTTTTTCCGGCTTCCAAGTCAACAGCATGAAATATTAAATGCAACCACTAGGAATTACAGTTTGTTACACAGAAAACAAGTCCTCATACAGCACTGTGCACACTGGATTTTTGAATGAGGGAAGTGAAAAATGTAAACACAAAAACAAATAAGGGCTATGGCGGTAAGGGGTTAAATAGAATCAACATGAAAATGCAGTGTATGTTGCCGTATATTATGGAACTGGAGGAGCTATGCAGAATGTAAAAAAATAGCTGATGTTGGTTGAGCCCGTACCTCATCATTCTCCGTAATGAGTACAAGTTAAAAATATTGTAATTCTCTGGAAATCTAGTAATTGGTCTCAAAAGTCAATACAAAATGAAGAAAAAGTAGGTAATCCAAACAAAAAAATTATTTTCAGAAAGTCAGAAAAAGCTGCTTTTTATGGTGACAAGAGAAGTTCTGCGTGATCTTGCGTGGTACAAGCTGTGTATAAAAGAAATCATATAAAATGGTTGTGCCTTTATCTGTTTCCCCATTGGTAGTGTAACGCTACTAGACAGCTAATCAGGCCACACCTTGTTTTACATGAAAAATACCTATGCTGATTGGCTCTGCGTGTGGCATTGCTTAATGAATGTTGGTTCATGTTATGATAATCAAGAAATGACCATTGTAGAAAATATTGTAGGATGAGTCCATTGTGACGGATGGAGTGGGTGATAAACATCGCACACAGGAGGCGGGAATACTTATGAGATGAGGGAGTAGCGGGCGGTCTGTGTGACATGCACAGCATATTTTTAAAATTATTTTCTTTATTGCAATTTTTTAGGCCCAATGAAAATATGATCACAAATAAATAAGAAAATGCTGACCTCTAAGTGTATTTAGTTTATATCATGACTATCGAAGTGGTAGCTTTATGTCTGTACACGTGTGCATTATTCATATATTGTGATCCTGAGAAAAACTTTGCAGTAGAGATTCAGAGATAGAGAGGGAATAGTCGGGAATGAACATTTGTGCAAACTCTTCAACCAACCATTGGCTGCAAAAAAGGAGCAATAACTAAACCTTTATGAGTCCCAAAAATCTCTTAATGGAATATGTGTGTATTCATGATCGGACAAGCTCATTTCACACCATAGTTTTTTAATTTGTGACATGCTTGTGATATGTGCCATTCTTAAAAGACAACAATTGTACAACAGTCTAAAATAGACTTTACATATTTCAAATCCATGAAGAAAGAAAAACAAGCAAAGGCTTCCATGGATGTAGTATTCATCATCTGCTTAGCATGTATGGTCACTGATCGGCTGCCGCACCTTCTCCCATCCAGGCAGTGACCATGCACATCAGATAATTGATAGTGGAGAGATGGTGGAATCAAGGATCAGCAGAATTTGTGACACTTCCAATTTTCACCTTTCAACTAGACTTAATGGTTATTTTTATTACTGTATGTAAATGACTAGTTTTCCTGGAAAGACCCTCATACATATTAGATAAAAATCAGCCAAATCTAATAGTTTTGACCAATCATAAAATGTGTACAACATACACTTTTTATGATCGACCAAACCCATCTTAATAGTCATATTAGAGTCTTGACTCTCCCCCAACTAGAATCTACGGTAGGATCAGGCAATACAACTCCCTGCTCATTTTGTTCTTAGAAGATAAATCAGTGGCGGAGGGGTCTGGCAGCTGCTTTATCCATTCACTATGCATTTTGGGAATGTGTATGAGGAAGATGTAACAGATGTTGGATGAATATACCTTAGTATTGCACTCGGCTGCAAAGGGAGCATGAGATAAAGAGATAATGTAATCTGTGGAAACGCAGAGCTAAGGGCCGATAGCACACCTTGTAAAAGTTGCCCGGTGATTAAAATTGGCTCAGCATTGTCTCAACGTGCAGTAAAAAACCAAACCATCGCACCTGCTTTTTCCTTTATATGTCCTTCTTTGTTCTATTTTTGTGTGTTTGTTTCCCCCAGGTTCTCTAAAACCATGTTGTTCATGTTATATTCTGTTCCAATGTATGTACTTTCTTAGACTTTGCAGTGCTGTAATATATATTGATGTGACAATTAATGCTTTATTTTCATATAGCATTTTGGTTGCAGTGGTTTGTATTAATATCTGTTCTATTATTTTAGCCTTCATTAGTCTATCCGCACACTTATTTTGCAAAAGCAGCCATGAATAACTTTTTTGATCTATCCGTCAAGTTGCATCCATCTACCAATAATTTTATTAACATTCATTAAAAAAACGGATGATTTTAACAGTAAACATTGTGACGCCTAGCAACCACTCTTTTTTTATGGACCCATTGACTTCTATAAGACAATAGGTCTGTGAAAAAGGGTCTGATAGGATATGCTCTATGTTTTGGACACAGGAGTTTTTTTTACTGTTGTGTGCATCTGCCATTGTTTTGTTGTCTTTCTACATTTTTTTTGTTGGACTTTCAAAAGGCAATACAGACAATCCCTGGGTTACACACAAGAGAGGTTCTGTAGGTTTGTTCTTAAGTTTAATTTGTATAGAAGTCGGAAATGTATCACCAGGGGATAATTTGGGAATAAAGATTATTAATAAGCCTTTGATAACTTTTACAGATGACCATTGCTGCCTGGGGCTAAACATGTCTAAATTATCAGCATCCAGAGAGCTTGACAGAGGTCACAGTGGGCGTAGAGGTCCGTCTGTAAATAGCTTTTGTACTTAAGTCGGGTGTTCTTAAGTCGGGGACTACCTGTATTCTGCTCAATAATTTCCATCAGTGGTTATATACCAGAAACAGGATTGGGTCCCAATATGGAAGAATTATAAATCTTTCCATTATTTTACTAGTTTTTGATTTTAGCTTATAAATATAGAATAAAACAATGATTCCATAATATTACCATCAGAGAATTGAAAAATAAATGTGAATATGTTGACAAAGATGGGCAAATTAAAAGGGCTATTCTAAATCTCCTTTGATTCTTTTGACACTTTACCTTAAGAAATGTGGGTACCAATTAAAATAATGTAAGATTTTGAACTTACAAATACTAAAATTTCAAAAACATGAAAAAAATCTTCATAGAACTAATATAGTATTGACTACAATTAAAATAAAAGCCATCTGAATTTTTTAACCTTGTTGGACCCATGGTTGCAGGGAATCCTGGTCCAATCAGTTAGTCGGAGAGTTCTTCCGCAGTTTACTTGTGAGTGCAGGAGGTCATTACCTTCCAACCACTCTATACTTACTTTGCAGTTTTATCTGTACTATTAATAGTCAGCATTTGACAAGACAAGGAAAACATGGTAAAGGCCATGACTACATTTGAGAAAACTTCAAACATGATTTTCTTATAACCATTAAAAAGTGTGTAGCCATTTCCATAGGTCTGGTACTACCATTCATATTAACAACCTTGTCCTGATCATTGTCTGTGCCTAAAGGATGTGGGTTTTTTTTTATTGGCCAACACAAGCTATTTTCAGAGTGAGTTCCGAAATGGTTAAAAATTATGCCCTATTGAGTCAAAATTCACACTTGGCAACAAACATATCTGTCCAGGGCAGTTCAAAGTTCAGAGAACATCTTTTTGATCTGAGCTTTCTCATGCTTGCTAGGTAAATAACAGATTATTTATGAGAGAACTGGGTAAAGAATTAGGTAATTTATTAGTTAAAAAGAAATGTTTCCAATGCTATATTATTTTACAGACATTCAGTGGCTTTGCTTGCAAAAAAGGATGCTGCTTGCTTTTCAAATACCTGTGCGAGGAACTGTTTCATGTGCAAGATTAAATTTTCAGAGTGCTGGCAGTAAATGTTAAATTGATTTTTCTCCAGGCAGTGCACAGTATCATTCCTTGCCCAGAAGAAGATAAGAACTTTCAACTGAAATGAGTATGTAACCGTATAAAGGTAGCCTACATATGTTACGGGTAAGGAGAACAGTAGATCAGATATAGTAAACACTTAGTCCAATCCATTCACTCCATATGAGAAACAATCCTTAAAATTACATTCCATTAATATACCCTGAAATAAAGACAATTATCCACAAACATAATCTATAAGTAGAGAAATGCGGTTAATAGAATAGTTTTGTCCATACCAAACTGCAGATAATGGTAGGTAGCAAATCCACATGAGTTCATATCCAGTATAGACAATTATTGGCAATTCATGTACAAAATACTGTAAATAACATATAGTATAATTCATATGGGGAATACAAAACACATGTTTTTATTAATTTTGGGCCAATGGCTACATAATAACACATCTTTTAAATTCTGCAATTTGTACCATGTGACTGTAGGAGTACCAATAAGGCAAGATCCCTATCCATCTACAGAACAGACCATATGGTCTTCCTCACATGTCTCCTTTATAATTTAAAGCTTGCAATGAACCAAACTTTTTGTTCACTTTTACATTTTCCTTGCTTACCTACCAGTAGAGAATCCTGTGTCACATTTGTTGCCCTCTCATATCATTGTCCGTATTTTAGTTGTAACTCATATTGGATAGGTAATTGGCTTCCCTTTCAAAAGAGGGCTCAGTGGAAGACATTTGTCTTTCTCTCAAAAACTGTCCGGCTGACACAGATAAACCCTTCTTGGTATACAAGGGTTTATGTACAGGAATGTAATTATTTAATCATATTAAAAAGTTATACTAAGATTGTATTTGATTGGTCATGGCTGACGGGAGGGGAGTGGCTGATAAACTCAGCGGGGATATTTAAACCGGCTGACTGATCATACCCCTTAGTTCCACCTGTATTTTACCTGTTGGATGCCATGAAGTATTGAATAAAGGCGGGTTTATTCTACACAAAAGCTGGATCCTGAAGTGTTTCTTGCAAACCCTTCTTGGTCCCTTTCAATCTGGATGTCCAATAACTACAATTTAGATTGGCTACATCTCTACATTTACATACTACAATTTTAGTTTGTTGTTATTAAGTCTTTGAAGAAAAACAATTCTAAATCTGTGATAGATCATTGCCAAATCTGCAGGATATCATCTATATATCTGGACCATGAGATGATAGCATCATAACCTGAGGTTTATTCCACTATATCTCTTTCCCATAGCCCAATGAACAAACTCAAATTTTTAGTGCACACAAGTTGCCCCCATTGCTGTACATTGGAGCTGAAGGAAGAAATTAGACATTTGTAGAAAAAGAATATACTAATTTGTCATTTGGTTATGGCATATAGACATAAATAATGCTTTCACGAATTACCAATCAAACAACATCTTCGAGATCCTTTGTAGCACATCAGTGTTGTCCTGGACAAAGGGTGGAAGGGTGGGCCATATGTATATGGTCTCCATGGTTAGACATGCTCCATTCTCCAATGAGATTCTCAATTTACGTCACTATTTGAAACTAGGTGATACCCCTCCCCACTCTCTCCTTCTGCCTGATTACAGGCATGAGTGTCTTTTTTTTTATTGGGGTTGGGCTATTTACAGTTTACAGCTATTACCATTAATTTTTCTCTGCTGTATAGTTAAAACTTTCAATAATAAGAGACTTTGTCTATGAACATAACAGTGTGTACTTTCCTCTCTCCAGCTATCAGGTCCCCCTGACACCACTGGCTGTTTCTATACAGGACTGTTTGGATACAATTTGTCCAGTCTGCATTCCTGCAACCACCTATTAACCGTAACTAGAGTGTGGAACAGGCGTGAGATAGGTAAGTATACATATGTTGTTACAGTATGGTCATAAACCACAGGGCCCATGGTAAAGGCAAAGAATATCCTAGACAATTCCTTTGTTCACCCCCAATACATAAAGGAACAGTCAATCAAAACTCATTAACAATGACTCATTAAACTTAAGCTTTTTAGAAACGGAGTATCCCGCAGCATTACTTGACAAGGATTAAGACAAAAGTGAGGGAATTTACAAAAAAGGAACCATTATTTAGGTAACGTAATAAAAAGAGGAGGGAACAAAATGAATGTCCCCCTCCTCTTTTAACTATAGCCCGCATGAATGAGCAATAAGAACGGCAGTCATGAAAAATTAAAGAATACTGACCCTTACCTGAAAGAAGTAATTGTCCAATACATATTGCAGCAAAGACTTACCGGTAACATCCGGTCGCGGGTGTTTTCACGGCATGGGCTGCCGGCAAAGCTGGCGGCAGCCTCAAAAAGATAGCGGCGCATGGGCGCCTCCATCTTACCTGGGATCGCCGCTCCCCGTGACGTCATCGGGGGGCGGCGATCCGTCTCCATAGTAGCCTCGGGTCTTCCAAAGACCCGAGGCTATTTCGTTTTAACCCCTTCATTACAATGTGCTGATAGCACATTGTAATGAATGAGGAAGAAAATCCCCATATACTGCCATACTGTAGTAACCCCGTAACGGAAAATAGTGCCCAAAGTCGAAAATGGCACTTTTTTGCCATTTTGAAAAATCTAAAAAAATCTATAAAAAGTGATCAAAAGGTCGTACAGTCCTAAAAATGATATCATTGAACATAATATCAAATTTCGGAAAAAATGACACCACCCACAGCTCCGTACACCATAGTATAAAAAAGTTATTAGCGCCAGAAGTTGGCAAAATCAAAAAAATTATTTTTGTACAGGAGGTTTTAATTTTTGTAAATGTATGAAAACATTATAAAACCTATACAAATTTGGTATCCCCTTAATCGTACCGACCCAAAGAATAAAGTAGACATGTCATTTGGGGCGCTCAGTGAAAGACGCAATATCCAAGCCCACAAGAAAATGGCCCAAATGCGTTTTTTCACCATTTTCATTGCATTTGGAATTTTTTTCCCGCTTCCGAGTACATGGCATGGAATATTTAATACCATCATTATGAAGTGCAATTTGTTACGCATAAAACAAGCCGTCACACAGCTCTTTATGTGTAAAAATAAAAAAGTTATAGATTTTTGAAGGTGGGGAGTGAAAAATGGACATGATAAAACAGGAAAGGGCCCAGTCCTTAACCGGTTAAACCGCAGCATTAACAAAATTGGATATGCCAAGGCTTCTAAAAATCTCCACACTCAATGCTAAACCATATTTATGGAAGATGCAAAAAGAAAATGAGACAAGCTTGAAGATTTTATTATCTTTTTCTGGACCATCAAATTCCGGGAACTTTATCATTATTTTATGTTATGTTATTTTATGTGGATTAAGGATCTGGATGCCTTATATTTAAACCATTTATGTCTTGAATGCAGCATAGTTTGATCAAATTGTATTTTGGACCCCAACAATTGCACAAAATATTGAAAAAATTGCAGCAATTTTGCTTTAAAGGAAGTTACCTAAAAACACCCATGAGAATGAATCTTCAGGACACACAAGTGTATTGTCAACTGGGAGTCCAAGAGCAAAATAAGCTTATGTAATGCTGCCCTCTGGTGGGGAAAGCTGCAATATTCAAATGAAACTCATTGTAATGATGTATCACATGGTCATGTCTGTACTGTGGCTGTTTTTAGATATTACACAGGTACTAGTCATTTTGATAGTAGACATAGTAGCTACTGTATCATACGTTTGCATCATATCACAGGTGTAACATATAATATTTTGTAGTTGGTACACGTCACTCTTTGTTTCTTTGACTTGTCAGGGTGCTCAAGTAGGTTACAGAACCATCGATAGATATCAAGAAAACTTGGCACTCCTATTGGTTGCGTTTTGGAAATCAGTGAATTTTATTTCACAGGTGGCAATCCAATCAATTTATACAATGTTTCGGTCTACACACAGACCTTCGTCAGGTACGGATTGCATGGTATACGTAGGAAAAGATGGATAGGCTTGCGACACTGTGGCCGCTATGGCGCTGGAGAGGAGATGGCGGAAGGTCCGCTATGGAGGAGAGTGCTATTTGTTAACATATGGCCAACTATATTATGCAATGATAGTTTGTGTACATATATTTTTTGCTTCTGATCTGGCTGACACAATGTTAAAGGCATGTGTTGCTGGACAGCTTAGTGGAGATCCTATTTCCAGGTTTGGTGCATGTCCCTCAATGATCTGATCCATACAACATTAAACAACCATAGTTGGTACAGTACCACCATCTCCTTACTTCCAATCTTTCAGCAGGACCCTCCAAAAAGCTATTAACACTGATGTGTCATCTTGTAGCTGACTATTCTTCCTGGATTTTGCTGAAGGATGCAGGTTGTGTGATGACGTAGCTGTGAATAATAAGTGCATAGAAAGAGATATCTCTGCCGGTGCTGCTCCCATCATCAATTGGATATCTCCATCTTTCAGGACATTTTTTGCCACTTAAGCCCCACTCTTTTCCCTGACCCCTAATGCCATCACCAAAATATCATCATACAAACATCATGCAAAAATATAAAACTCCCCTTAGTGGTACAAAATAGTATAATGTTCCCTTCTGGTGGTTTACCCCTTCTTATTACCCCATTCTGTATCATGTCTCTTTCCAGTGGCCCCCACTGGATAATGCCTCTGATCCTATGCCCGCTCCTGACTACTAATGCCCTTGTTGTAGGCCCTTATTTATAATGTCCCTCTTTTTAGCCTCTACTTATAAGGCCCCATTTCAGTAGCCCCTCCACTATAAATGGCCACTTATAGGTTGCTCCCTTTTCAATTTTTTAGATGGTATCTGCATCAGTGTTATTGTTGTTTATCCTCTTAGGGACCTGCAACTGCTTCAAATTACCTTCCAAATTACTCAACTCATAGCAGATGAGGCCCTGCACAATATTTAGGAGAGGCATTTTTTAAGCCGTACTGATGACCTTCTTCTGACCACTATGTTCAGCAGCATGACCTGGAGCTGAAATCTACATGACATTACATTAATACATCAATATTAAAGTTTGTGTTGTGCCTGATCAGAATAAACGTAGTAGGTACAGCAGCACAGAATCCATTTTCTTCCTCCGATTTCCTGGTCTTTCTAAGCACAGAATTGCTTCAGCATGTCAGTGCATTAAATGTAACGTGAAGCATCCAAATTCAGGATTGTCTTTACAAGCTGCGTTGCTTTGCAATTTTTCAGTGGCTTTAATCATTTTATGGAAGATTATGCAAGAGGTCCCATAATATCATCTAAAGAAGAAAACAGCCTGAAAAATTAATAGTGTAGAAAATTGCTTATCTTCTGCTTGCTGTGTGTGAGAGGCATAGGGTAGGATACCTAGAGATGGGATCTGAACCTGCAGAGTCTGTTAGTACATGCTAACAATGTAGACCTCTAAGCACAATACTTTCTGTATTTGCTTGCAACATTGTGATGCAATGCACCGTTTCCACATTGTATCAATTACATATTGGCCGCTGGTATACTTTGAATGTTATTTGCTCTAGTTAAGCATAAAACTCCGACAACTTCACTACTACTTAATTTGTCATAGAAACCACACATGAACTTTCAGCAATTCTAGCATGTTATACAATTTTCCTGTATACTTTATATATCAATTGTTCATGGTTTTCTAGATCTCTACTTGCTGTCATGTATAGAAAGTTTGTATGTTTACTTCCAGTAGATAGAGATCTGTCCATGGTTATGTGAGCCATTATTATTACAGAGAATACTCAGAGACGTGTGATAATAACGACTCGTGCACCTGTGTGACATCACATGACCATGGACAGATTTCTGTCCACTAGAACTAAACATAGAAGCTTTTTGTAGAAAGACAGCAAGCAGGGATCTATAAAACCATGAGGAATTGATACTGAAAGTATATTGGAAAATTGAATAACTTTTCATTAGACAACCAATCAATAATTTGCTGAAAGTGGACAACCCCTTTTGATCCATCTTTTGTTATAACTTGGTAATGTTGCTCCATTATTCTTCATGGAAATGTAGGCCTTGACAATCCTCTGTTACCTTACCTGCACACAACGTCTGCTTTAGTGGACTGCAAACAACGGATCTGTTGCCCTTGGTTATCGGCAGCTGAGGTCCATAGACCGAGGACAGGAGACCAGAGCTGCAAACACTAGCAAAAATAGGATCTTCTTTGTGACTCTGTAACTTTTTTTAAGGGTTGTACATTAGTTCAAGCCTTGACCCCTGCAGTTCTTGTGCAGGGAGCCTTACCATTCTCCTTGTCTCTGCACAGTGTGACAATGTTCATTCAGTATTGGCAGTGTCAGAACGGGTAATGCCACAAACAACCAAGAAGAATGGATACTGTAACCTGTAAATTCACATAAACATTTTAAGTAAAAAGAAGTAATAGAAAAACAGCAGAATTTTGAGAACATGCTACTATATTTCATGGACAATTAAGGCTGTAAAATAATATTTTTTTTTGAAGGACACCTGTCAGCTAAAAAAGCAGAACTAGCTGCACATGCTAATGAAAAACTGTCCCATTGCGGTCTGATCGCTGGCCTATACTGCAGCGGTCCAGTGTGTTCATGAGGGGGCTATCCAGGGGGCGGTGACTGCAGCATCGAGCCTGTCACACACTGCAGTCACCACCGGCACCTAGCGTGGGAGGGGCGGAGAGACAGAAGAGAGGGGAGTGCCTTGGCCGCCCCCTCGTGAATACGCCGGACTGCTGCAGGATATGGCCGGTGATCAGGCCGAGTGTGGCGGAGCTTGCAGGTATGTTCTGCTACATCAATGATTGTGACCGTAGGATAAATGGAAGAGGCCTAGGGACAGTTTTTCATTAGTATGTGAAGCTAGTTCTGTTGTTTTAGCTGACAAGTGTCCTTTAATGTTTGGCAATACATAACAATATAAAAGGGGTATCCACCTGAGTTCCTGGTCCTCTCATATCCCAAGCTGGAATTTTCCTGTATGTTAGGAGGCACCAGAATGTAGGGGCAAGTCAGGACCCCATGTAAGTTTCAGAATGAGACTGGATGGAAGTACCATTTTGTACATACCACAAATATTGGGGGAGATTTATTAGGATTGACCTCAGAGGCAATACCTTGGAGGTGAGGCTTTGTATGAAAAAATGCTCCAAAAATTTGGCAACTGCACCAGCATTTTGGGGCAGTTTTCAAGAGTAAAATGGACAAACTAATAGTAGACTAATGGAAAATATTAGTTGCTTTATTCCATAGGGAAAGATTCAGTGAAAAAGGATCCTGTGTTTGTGAGCCAAAACATTTCCCGTGGCCATACAAAATATTTGTAAGATATTGTTAGCATGTTAGTGCATAATTATATTTCACTTTTTTAAATTTGTATAATTTGGGTTTGAAAATGGTGATGACATGGTTAATATAAGTGCTGATGTTTCCAGGGAAATTTACATCCACTTGAAATCATCATGAAATGGAAGAACTGGTGTGTATTATTGTTTCTCTAGAAGAAATGGTACAATGCATCATATCGGGAGGGAAAACTTTAATTAGTCTTACTTCCTCTTTTGTAATTTAGAATTAACTTGAAGTTAAAAAGACTTTAGGAGCGTTGGCAGCAGCATTCAGGCTATAAACTAAAATGTGCGTTTCAGGGTAATCTCTTTTACAACTTATTTTAAAACATAATTGAATTTGAGTGCATGCATGGAAATGAAGCCAAAAATGGCATATGTTACCTTAAAAATTAGTCACGGTTTGCAGATTTTTCTCTATAAGTACTAAACCTTTGGAGATTTATACGCATTATAATGTTCCCTGGAAATTCTACTGAAGTAATTATACAAAATATAAATAGTTGCTATTTAGGAGAACAATAACCAGAGAAAAGCTCTGTTATAGAGGTATGAAAAAGGTTTGTACAAAGTAGAAAGTTGTTATTTACAAAATCACATTTTCATATTTCAAAAAGTACGGAACAGATAATTAACCACTTATTGACCAGGCCCTTTTTCGTTTTTCCATTTCCATTTTTAACTTCCCACCTTCAAAAATCTATAACTTGTTTATTTTTCCATGTAAAGAGCTGTGTGACAAATTGCACTTCATAGTGACAGTATCTAATATTCCATACCGTGTAGTCGGAAGCAGGGAAAAAATTCCAAACGCAGTGAAATTGGTGAAAAACATTTGAATGAGAAAAAGAAGTAAAGCTGGCACTCACCGATTAAAAGTCCAAAACTTTATTCCAACACAGTTAAAACAACATTGTTGCGGGAGGGAAGTAAAAAGCTGCAGGAGCCCACTTCCCTCCCTCAACGATGTTGTTTTAACTGTGTTGGAATAAAGTTTTGGACTTTTAATCAGTGAGTGCCAGCTTTACTTCTTTTTCCTCATTCGAATGTTTACCTGCACTCCTATGAATTTTTTAAGCTAGAGCACCGCCCCACCACCCAACAAGTCGGCCCCCCAATGATATTTCGTGCAATGTGTATGTGGTTAAAGGTCGCCAAAGTGCAGTGCCCCCCATCTGTTCATCTCTTTTTTGCAAATGGTGAAAAAATTTATATGCCTCATATTCTTTTGTGCTTGGATTTTACGGCTTTCATTGTGTGCCCGAAATGACACGTCTCCTTTATTTCTTGGGTCGGTGTGATCACGGGATACTAAATTTCTAAAGGTTTTATAATGTTTTCATAAATTTACAAGAATTATAACCTGCTATACAAAATTAATTAACAGTATGCGCCACTCATGGATTATCTGGCGCAAACTGCACATTAGTGCAGCAAACTGCACAAAGGTAGTTTTCATATGTCTGGGCCTATGTGATTGCATTGTGTTTTAACCCCTAATTTGGCTTTTAGAACGCGGCCCCATTTTTCAGATCTGCCCTGTGTTGTTATAAGTGGTTATAGCTATGGAATATTATGATGAGATAAAGAAAGTCCACAGCAGCACAGTGTCATGCAGAGACCCCTAAGAAGGGGGGGGGTGCAGAGACTCACCAGTCCTGGTAAAAGACTTGCATGTACACAATATCCAAAAAAATTGAGGCAGCACTCCCAAGTGTAAGTGAAAAAAAGGAAGGGTTTATTCACAAACCGGCGACGTTTCGTTGTTTATCACCTTTTTCAAGCAATGTGTGCATACAAATGGACAAACTTATATACCCCCTAGTGGGAGGGTTTACAACAATGACATCATGTACAAATGTGCAAATACAATTATAATTAGAAAGGACAATAGTGATATGTTAAAGTGCTAGTGCTTATTAGAATATAATTCATAAAAATATTAAATCTTATCACATAATACCTTATATATGAATGATAGTGCAAGGTTGAGTATCAATGTCCGGCGTCTCACTAACTCTATAATGGCGACAAAGTGCTTGTTCGTGTCTGTACAACTCCACTGCGCATGACCGGAAGTCTATACCATGTGCGCATGCGCAGACTCGGTCACGGAGTGAATGGTGGCCATATTGGATATGGGAACCGCGTTATATGTGTACACATAAGTGTCTGGCAATATCGAGTCTAATGTAAGATAGTAATACTTATAGAGAGTGTCTTATAGACCAGTGTATGTGACGGTGTGTATAAATTAAGGGACCTGGTCACAACATGTGGGCAGGACTGGCGAACAGCTTGGCATGAATGCCCGCTGATGCCAGAACACAAGCACAAATGCATATGGTGCATTCGAGGTCACCAAAAAGTAAGAACGAGCACCAACATAGCGCGAGTAAAAGCCCACAATAACTGCGACATTTCGGTCCCATATATATGATGTACACCCCACATACATGCGACCCATTGTCAGTGCCGATGTACACTATTGCAGAATCCCAGATGTGGCCCAGATGAGACGCCAGTGCATAAGTCAATCTTCAAGTGCAAGTGACAGTGCATATGATGTGATAATGATCTAAAAAATAGAGAAGAAGTATTAAAATAACATAATTGAAAAAATCTTAAGACATATTGCATATTTCAATGTCAATCAGATAGTAAGAACACGGGTATTGCAGGATAGAGGATGTATTCACATAATAGATCCCAGATTAAAGTCTACATTGAGACCATGGGGTTTCAGGGTGTTCAGCCTATATATCCATTGTAACTCCTTCTTGCGTAATAGTTTCTCCCTATTACCACCACGTCGTAGTTTGGGTACGTGGTCTATTAATGTAAATTTTAATTGTGTTTCCATGTGTCCACAATCTGAGAAATGCTTGGAGACAGGAAGATCCTGTCTAGCCTTTCTGATGGTATACCTGTGCTGAGTGAAGCGGATTTTAAATTCCAATGTCGTCTCCCCAACATATGTCAAACCACATGGGCATTTTAGAAGATAAATGACATGGTCACTATTACAATTGAGATAATGTGAAAACTCACAAGAAAAGATGTGCCATAACAACCCAAAAAATGAATATCGAAAATTACTTTATTAATTTACAAATTTACAGACAACAAAGACCAGACAAACAATATAAAAACAATTAAAAGGTGTAGTGACTACACCAAAAAACTCAATGTGGTGAGTGTAATAAACTCACCAACAACCATCCCTGGTTCCAATAATCATATGGGTTGCTGCTCAAATACACACAGAAATGGGGTGAAAGTAGACATCCCCAATTCATATGATACAATAAAGTGCATATAAGTAAACACTGAAGTTATAGTCTGTATAAACAGTATAAGTACAGACACTATATGCTCAACATAGCCAGGGCATAATGACCACATGAACCATCCTAAATACTAAACCTGAAGTCAGCATGGCTGTACAAAGGGGAGCAAAACAACCCAGGCAACAAGGGAAAGTGCGTGTCCACCCCACGCGTTCCGTCACTCACGGTGACTTCATCAGGGGAAGTGAGGACAAGGAGTTTGACTGGCGTTTTTATGTGCATGTGCTAGGGGATTGACCCACCCGCGGTCACCCTCTCACCTGTGCAGTCAGGTATGGCGCCTGATTAATTTCCGGTAGAAAGCCTCTGAATGAGCGCGCTCAGAGGATTTACTGCGCGTGCGCCAGAAAGTGATGCGCATGCGCCAAAATTACTGAGTGCCGCGCATGCTCCAAAATTACTGAATACTGCGCATGCGCCAAAAATTGCTGAATACTGCGCATGCGCCAAAAGTCATTAAATACGGCGCAATGTTGTTAATTGACTTGGACGACCACGATCTAGTTGTAATAAGAAATATTACAACTTCATTTCTATGTATCTCCACCACCTCAATACCTTACCAAATGTGTGTCCCACCACTTTGGTAAGGTATTGAGGTGGTGGCGATACATAGACGACATCTTCCTCATTTGGACTGGCACCGCCTAAGAGTTGAATGACTTCCATCTATTTCTAAATGAAGCCGATAGTGATATCAAATTCACTATGGTAGCCTCTAAAACGGATATCCAGTTTTTGGATGTCCTAGTGAGCCTTAAAGCTGGTATCTTGTCCACTGATTTATACACGAAAAGTACCGATAGGAATAATCTTCTTAGATTTGAAAGTAATCATCCCAAACCTATGATGCGATCTCTTCCATTGAGTCAATTTCTAAGAGCTAAAAGAATTACCAGTGAGACCACATCACTTGAAAAAAAATTTTCCGTCATGGAGAAAAGGTTTAAAGACCGGGGTTACCCAAGTAAAATCATAGAACATAATAAAAAATTAACGATGAACAGAGATCGCAATTCTCTTTTAAAACCCAATTTGAACAAAGACAATATGAAAAGGTTACCCTTCATTTCTACATATAACGATCTGAGTCCTCAGGTGGCAAACATAGTCAGGAAACACTGGTCAATTCTAATTAAATGCTCAGTTACTATCGCCGAATTCTCTAGACCTCCCCTCTTTTCTTATAGGAGATCCAAAAACCTAAGGGACAGACTGGTAAGGGCTGACGTTGGACCCCTTAATAAAATGACTCAGTCAGGATTATGGAGCATGACACGCAGGGGCAGCTTTCCCTGCCGCGCCTGTGTAAACTGCTCCTATATGCACAAGGGCGAGACCTTTGAACATAATGGTGAAACTTTTCGGATTAGACATTATCTCAATTGTAATAGTGACCATGTCATTTATCTTCTAAAATGCCCATGTGGTTTGACATATGTTGGGGAGACGACATTGGAATTTAAAATCCGCTTCACTCAGCAGAGGTATACCATCAGGATCTTCCTGTCTCCAAGCATTTCTCAGATTGTGGACACATGGAAACACAATTAAAATTTACATTAATAGACCACGTACCCAAACTACGACTTGGTGGTAATAGGGAGAAACTATTACGCAAGAAGGAGTTACAATGGATATATAGGCTGAACACCCTGAAACCCCATGGTCTCAATGTAGACTTTAATCTGGGATCTATTATGTGAATACATCCTCTATCCTGCAATACCCGTGTTCTTACTATCTGATTGACATTGAAATATGCAATATGTCTTAAGATTTTTTCAATTATGTTATTTTAATACTTCTTCTCTATTTTTTAGATCATTATCACATCATATGCACTGTCACTTGCACTTGAAGATTGACTCATGCACTGGCGTCTCATCTGGGCCACATCTGGGATTCTGCAATAGTGTACATCGGCACTGACAATGGGTCGCATGTATGTGGGGTGTACATCATATATATGGGACCGAAATGTCGCAGTTATTGTGGGCTTTTACTCGCGCTATGTTGGTGCTCGTTCTCACTTTTTGGTGACCTCGAATGCACCATATGCATTTGTGCTTGTGTTCTGGCATCAGCGGGCATTCATGCCAAGCTGTTCGCCAGTCCTGCCCACATGTTGTGACCAGGTCCCTTAATTTATACACACTGTCACATACACTGGTCTATAAGACACTCTCTATAAGTATTACTATCTTACATTAGACTCGATATTGCCAGACACTTATGTGTACACATATAACGCGGTTCCCATATCCAATATGGCCACCATTCACTCCGTGACCGAGTCTGCGCATGCGCACATGGTATAGACTTCCGGTCATGCGCAGTGGAGTTGTACAGACGCGAACAAGCACTTTGTCGCCATTATAGAGTTAGTGAGACGCCGGACATTGATACTCAACCTTGCACTATCATTCATATATAAGGTATTATGTGATAAGATTTAATATTTTTATGAATTATATTCTAATAAGCACTAGCACTTTAACATATCACTATTGTCCTTTCTAATTATAATTGTATTTGCACATTTGCACATGATGTCATTGTTGTAAACCCTCCCACTAGGGGGTATATAAGTTTGTCCATTTGTATGCACACATTGCTTGAAAAAGGTGATAAACACCGAAACGTCGCCGGTTTGTGAATAAACCCTTCCTTTTTTTCACTTACACTTGGGAGTGCTGCCTCAATTTTTTTGGATATTATGGAATATTATGAGATATCCAGGGGATTTTGAGATTGTTTTCTTGTGACACAGTGGGGGTCATTTACTAAGGGCCTGAATCGCGTTTTTACGGCGGGTTACCCAAATTTTTCAGTTTTGCGCCAATTTTTCCTGAATTGCCCCGGGTTTTTGGCGCACACGATCAGATTGTGGCGCATTGGCACCGGCATGCACATGACGGAAATCGGGGGCGTGGCCGTATGAAAACCCGACGGATTCGGAAAAACCGCCGCATTTAAAAAAAAAAAAAGTGTCGCTTGACACGTGCTTACCTGCACTTGGCCCGGCTTGGTGAACTTCAGTGCATTCCGATGAACTTCAGCGCAGCAGCGACTCCTGGTGGACGCCGGAGAAACTACCTTAGTGAATCCCGGCAGAACCCGAATCCTCCACACAGATTGCGCCGCTGGATCGCGAATGTACCGGGTAAGTAAAGCTGCCCCATTGTACTTCAAATTAGTTTCAAAATTCGGATGATATATTTTGTGTTTAATTATGAAAAAAACTAAATTCGGCAAAAATGTGGAAAAATTCTTTATTTTCAAAGTTCTAAATTCTCTACTTTTGATGCAGATAGTCATAGCACCCAAATAAATTCATAATTTACATTTCCAAAATTCTTATTTCTTTTGCCACATGAGATGCACTTTTCTGGTACGTAATTTTGTGGCATCTATAGCTAATTGGTGAAATTTTATTAACTCTTTGTTGTTGGAGGAAATGAAAATCATCAATTTTTAGGAAGATTTGGGGGGTTTTTTGGGGAGCCTTTACCATACCATAAAAATAGTACTGGTATATTATTTTTATTCTATGGATTGCCACGATCACGAAAATACCTCATATGTATTTTTTTTTTATTTTTCCCCATTTTTACTGAATAAAAAGTAGTTTGGCGAAAATGTTGTTTATTTTAGCATCACTATCTTTCATATGCATAACTTTTTAAATTTTCGGCTGACAAATCTGGTTAAGGGCTTATTTTTTGCGAGAAGCTTTGTTCTTTTTAGTGGTCTTATTTTAGAGCACATAACATTTTTTATCACTTTTTGGAGCATTAATTGAAAAATTATCTTTTTTTGGGACCTTTTTTTGCGTTTTTTATTTCCCTGGAGTTTACCATGCAGGTCCAGTAACAATTCTGTTTTATTACACAGATTGTTATGGATGTGGCAATACCAAATATGTGGTTTTTTTTTGTGTGTTTGTGTTTTTTATTCTTTATTAAGTGTTTTTATGGGAAAGTGACATTTTAGGGGCTTATATTTTTATTTATTTATTTTTTATTCTCATGTTTAAACTTAAGTGTTTTCACTTTTTTTTACTTCTACAAACTTGAACTTGAACCAGCGATGCTCTGATTGCTGGTTCAAGTCCAATACACTGCTCTACAATACTTATTCATTGTAGAGCAGTGTAAACTGTCTGAGCATGCAGACACATGCGCAGACAGTTTACAGTCAGTCCCAGAAGGATCGGGCCGCCCCGGGGCACTTGGCAGACCTCGGGGCTGCCCAGAAGTGGATCAGATCCACCAGTAAATGGCACGAGTTGGCTCCGATCACGGGTGTTAGCGTGCGGTGTCAGCTGTGATATACAGCTGACAGCTGCTGCTTCTGGTGCCGGCTCCGTTTGTGCGCCAGTGCCAGAAGTGGGACATCATAGAAGTATCTTCCCGTAGGGACGTACTGTAACGTCCTAGTGCGCGTAGGATTTAAAAAGCATTGCAAACACAATGGGAAAATGCAACTGCGTTTGTGTTTTTACCATCATTAACAATGATGTGTTTGCTTAATGCATTCCAAAGCAATGCCAACACATCGTTTTAGTGTGGCCTAAAAATGCACATTTAAGATTTCCATGTAGCAGTAGATGAGCACCCAGAATCTTGGTGGTGGACCCTAGGCACCCCAATCTGACATTCTCCCCAGACTATCCTTAGAGTCTGGTCAGGTCACAGTGACCACAATGGTCAAACATCACAGATTCTTTATAGGATGTGTATTTTTTTTTTATCCCGTTAACTGAAAAAAGAATTACATTTTTTTTTCATTAATTATTAATAAAAACCAAAACCTACTATAAGGGAAAATAGGGACCCAACAGACTAAATATCAACCTGTCCATGTCTACTCTTTCTTGTGACATTAGCCGCAATGGCTGCCAGCTTCAAACCATTAACATTTCGAATCAACCAAGCTGAACAATCATGGTGCTGGAAGAGATAGAAGGATACTTGTGAGCCAAAGTATTGTTTATTCAACAGTTATCTTGTGTCTATGGTCAACCTCACCTGAGTAGCAATAGACAGTAAAGTATATAACTTCATAGTCAGGCAATATTCTGATTGTGTGCTAGCCAAAATTGGATTTGGTTGATAACGAAGGGCTTGGCTCTTATGTCCAACAGAAATAGTTTTCATTTATCAACTGAACTTCTGAAGACAGTAGCAACTGTTATCAAATACCAAAGCTATAGTAAGGTATGTATCATGAGCCAGTGACATTATCATAATAGGCAATTTACCAGTCATTCAAAGTGCTGGGAGGAAAGTTCACTTAAATACTTAAGTGACATCTATTTAAACAATAGTTGTAATGGACTTTATTGTTTACACAAATCACAATTACAAATGTAGCCCTGAAAGCATTTGATTGTGGGTTACCATGATCCCTAGCAAACATCTACTGAAAACAAACATATTATTAGCTTACCTGACTGACCAGTATCTTCACTGCATGTGCACAGGTTACTGGAAAAAGCAAGGAAGAAAATCCATATCAAATATTCACTTTTTACTTAGCGGTATTTCCATTTCATGGAAAAATAGTCCACAAGAAGTTTCCAATGCACCACTGAGGGCAAACTGAAGGTATACAGAAATACCTATACATAACTAAAAGTACCTGATTGTCAGTTAACTTTAGCAAAGGTAATCACAAAACAAACTATAGCAATGCTGCAATATAAATAAAACAGGCAGTCCCCGGGTTACATACAAGATAGGGTCTGTAGGTCTGTTCCTAAGTTGAGAACTTAGAAGTCGGAACTGTATATTTTATCATTGTAATCCCAGACAGAACTTTTTTGGTCTCTGTGACAATTGGATTTTAAAAATGTTGGGTTGTCATAAAAATCAATATTAACACTAAAGATTCATTACAGACACATTTAATAACTGTTACAGCTGATCATTGTAGCCTAGGACTAAAGTACAATAAATTACCAATATCCAGGGGTCCGTTTGTAACTAGGGGTCGGATGTAAGTCGAGTGTTCTTAAGTAGGGGACCGCCTGTACTATTCAATGAACATCAACTCTGTCTATTTGAATAATGTAATAGGGGTCTATACCCTACTGATTCCAGTGAATTTAGAAATTTTATCCACCAATCCAATGCGTACACTGTCCTTGGTTTCAGTACCCAATAAGCTACCTAGCTTCTATTCAATGAGGTGTGTGTTACTACCTGGCAGTAGGAAGCTTAATTTATACATTGAAAATAACAACATTAATTGCTCAGAAATGGTGGGGACTACAGAATACATTCCAACTGTTTCGGAATCAATGGATAGATTCCTATTAAAGGATACAAATAGTTGGAGTTAATGGGGGTGGTAGAAGATCCTCTTCAAAGTAAACCATTTACTAGGAATGTCTTTTTTAGCTGGTGTCAGGTTCCAGTAAATTGTGCTATGCCGATTTAAAAAAAAATGTCTTTGTCAGCATTCTGAATCATTTCAGTATTTTATTTAAGTTTAATTCACATTACCTGGCTCACTGCCAGCAGTATGTGGTGAGTCCCAGGGAGGGGCAGCTGCAGCCTGTGTCTCCTCGTGCATTCTTTCTCTTCCTCCTTATATGGTAGATGGGTGATGGTAGGCGTCCTTTAATGGGTAACATGTTTTACTATCCATAAGAGAAATCATGATTTAGAGGGTATTAATATTTTGGTTATTTCATCCATCAAATCAACAAGAAGATGATATTTTATTAATGGTGTAAGTTCATCATCAAGTACTAGAGAGAAGAATACTCTAGAATCTCTTTTTTATGTAGTTTCAATGATGAATACAATGCGGTGATTGCTGGAAAATGAGAAGTAATGTGTTTAATGAATTAGGTATTTCTGGATGTCAGATTCATTCATGCCATACAATTATTAATGTATTAGAAGCCCTTAGCAGATACAATATTAGCTGCCCACAAAAAATACTCCTTAAAGACTAGCACAACTATTAAATCAATAACTGATGCTGAACATGTAGTTTATGCAATTTACTGCAAGCTAAATAAAATGAGTGATCTAGAGAAGCTTAAATATAAGACGCTTGGATTAACATGATTGATGGGAACGTCTGTGCAGAAAAATTGAAGGTAGAATTGGCCAGGATGCCTGAAAGTAAACATATTATGGAAATGTCTATTGAGCTGTCTGATAAGAAGACTGTTATTCTACACATTTTAGGCCTTAATAAGAAATCATTTGCAGAAAGCACAGTCCAAGCAATCTTTTCTATTAAGTACTATTCAGAAAACTTTACAAGGCATTCTGCATTCATAGCTGTAGTTATAGCTGTCATAGTTATGGCTGTGATAGTTTAGGTGAAGATGCTGTATTCATGCTGGTGCAGTAACATTTACTGATGCTATAAATATATTTGCTCTTCGATTTAACTCTTTTTTGTATACTATACAATGCTGATCCATGCATAAAGAGAAAACAATGAACAGAGTTCATTATGCAAATGCACCATCATGCTCATATATACAGTACATAAGCACAAGCATAAAGAGAAAACCATGAACAGAGTTCATTATGCAAATGCACCTTCATGCTCATATATACAGCACATAAACACAAACATACACTCACCGGCCACTTTATTAGGTACACCTGTTCAACTGCTCGTTAACACTTAATTTCTAATCAGCCAATCACATGGCGGCAACTCAGTGCATTTAGGCATGTAGACATGGTCAAGACAATCTCCTGCAGTTCAAACCGAGCATCAGTATGGGGAAGAAAGGTGATTTGAGTGCCTTTGAACGTGGCATGGTTGTTGGTGCTAGAAGGGCTGGTCTAAGTATTTCAGAAACTACTGATCTACTGGGATTTTCACGCACAACCATCTCTAGGGTTTACAGAGAATGGTCCGAAAAAGAAAAATCATCCAGTGAGCGGCAGTTCTGTGGGCGGAAATGCCTTGTTGATGCCAGAGGTCAGAGGAGAATGGGAAGACTGGTTTGAGCTGATAGAAAGGCAACAGTGACTCAAATAGCCACCCGTTACAACCAAGATAGGCAGAAGAGCATCTCTGAACGCACAGTATGTCGAACTTTGAAGCAGATGGGCTACAGCAGCAGAAGACCACACCGGGTGCCACTCCTTTCAGCTAAGAACAGGAAACTGAGGCTACAATTTGCACAAGCTCATCGAATTTGGACAGTAGAAGATTGGAAAACATTGCATGGTCTGATGAGTCTCGATTTCTGCTGCGACATTCAGATGGTAGGGTCAGAATTTGGCGTCAACAACATGAAAGCATGGATCCATCCTGCCTTGTATCAACGGTTCAAGCTGCTGGTGGTGGTGTCATGGTGTGGGGAATATTTTCTTGGCACTCTTTGGGCCCCTTGGTACCAATTGAGCATCGTTGCAACGCCACAGCCTACCTGAGTATTGTTGCTGACCAATGACAATGAGTTCACTGTACTCAAATGGCCTCCACAGTCACCAGATCTCAATCCAATAGAGCAGTGATCCCCAACCTTTTTCTGCCCAGGGACCAGCTGTAAACATACATTTTCTTCAGGGACCAGTTTGGTGGGGGGTTGCGGTCTGGTGTCATAGTTTCATAGCTAAAAATGTATATTTGAATGCTCCACCATAATTCCCTGTGTGCTTAACTTACTTCGTTCCATTTCCTGAAGAAGCACCCCAACTTGTATTGTCCTTTTTCCTGTAGCATGCTCCCCTCCCATGTCCCCTTTACTGCATCATGTCTTCCCTCCATGTGTCCTTTCCTTTGCTTCCCTCACCATATGCTTCCAATGTCCCCTTTCCCAGCCGAACTCTGTCAAAAATAAATATACTTACCTTCCTCATTCCCCTGCAACAGTCTTCTCTTCCTTCCCTTCAATAATAGCATGATGTTATGACATCATGACGCTTATCGTCAATAGAGCATTGCATTATTTGGTGGGTTTTTTTCTTGTTTTACAGAGGTCAGGCGCGGCCCAGTACCAGGTCTTCCAAGGCCCGGTCTTGGGCCTGCAATAGAGCATCTTTGGGATGTGGTGGAACGGGAGATTCGCATCATGGATGTGCAGCCGACAAATCTGCGGCAACTGTGTGATGCCATCATGTCAATATGGACCAAAATCTCTGAGGAATGCTTCCAGCACCTTGTTGAATCTATGCCACGTAGAATTGAGGCAGTTCTGAAGGCAAAAGGGGGTCCAACCCATTACTAGCATGGTGTACCTAATAAAGTGGCCGGTGAGTGTATGTCACCAGTGTACGGAGGTTTAGAGATGGAAGCAGCTGGGCTCTCAACTTCTATGAGACCCAGGGATTTTGGTGCCTCAATGTCCAAACTTCTTCATTTGACACTTTATAAATTTTATTTTGCACTATTTATTTCATACCAATAACAGCACCTGTATCATTTAATGTTAGGATTTGTATAGAGAAAGACTAGAACAAACAGTAAATATTTCATTTACTTGGGATTGAGCTGTGATATGAAGCACAGCCACTATATAATATAATTCACAGTGCTATACTTGCCAAGGAGTGAAGAGGCCAGGGTCATGCATTGTCTCTCTGTGATGGAAACCATCATTTTAGTGCAATAGTGTGTGCATACATGAAGCAAGAAACCAGGAGGAATGGTTCTTCATATTTTAGACAATTTTATGTTTCGTTTTTATTTAGATCCTGGTGAACCACCTTAAGTTCAACCTCTGTAAGAAAATCCATAGGAAATGATTACTGCTGGGTTTGATAGATGTACACTCACCGGCTACTTTATTAGGTACACCATGCTAGTAACGGGTTGGACCCCCTTTTGCCTTCAGAACTGCCTCAATTCTTTGTGGCATAGATTCAACAAGGTGCTGGAAGCGTTCCTCAGAGATTTTGGTCCATATTGACATGATGGCATCACACAGTTGCCGCAGATTTGTCGGCTGCACATCCATGATGCGAATCTCCCGTTCCACCACATCCCAAAGATGCTCTATTGGATTGAGATCTTGTGACTGTGGAGGCCATTTGAGTACAGTGAACTCATTGTCACGTTCAAGAAACCAGTGTGAGATGATTCCAGCTTTATGACATGGCGCATTATCCTGCTGAAAGTAGCCATCAGATGTTGGGTACATTGTGGTCATAAAGGGATGGACATGGTCAGCAACAATACTCAGGTAGGCTGTGGCGTTGCAACGATGCTCAATTGGTACCAAGGGGCCCAAAGAGTGCCAAGAAAATATTCCCCACACCATAACACCACCACCACCAGCCTGAACCGTTAATACAAGGCAGGATGGATCCATGCTTTCATGTTGTTGACGCCAAATTCTGACCCTACCATCCGAATGTCGCAGCAGAAATCGAAACTCATCAGACCAGGCAACGTTTTTCCAATCTTCTACTGTCCAAATTGGATGAGCTTGTGCAAATTGTAGCCTCAGTTTCCTGTTCTTAGCTGAAAGGAGTGGCACCCGATGTGGTCTTCTGCTGCTGTAGCCCATCTGCTTCAAAGTTCGACGTACTGTGCATTCAGAGATGCTCTTCTGCCTACCTTGGTTGTAACGGGTGGGGATTTGAGTCACTGTTGCCTTTCTATCAGCTCAAACCAGTCTGCCCATTCTCCTCTGGCATCAACAAGGCATTTCCGCCCACAGAACTGCCGCTCACTGGAAGTTTTTTTCTTTTTCGGACCATTCTCTGTAAACCCTAGAGATGGTTGTGCGTGAAAATCCCAGTAGATCAGCAGTTTCTGAAATACTCAGACCAGGCCTTCTGGCACCAACAACCATGCCAGTTCAAAGGCACTCAAATCACCTTTCTTCCCCATACTGATGCTCGGTTTGAACTGCAGGAGATTGTCTTGACCATGTCTACATGCCTAAATGCACTGAGTTGCCGCCATGTGATTGGCTGATTAGAAATTAAGTGTTAATGAGCAGTTGGACAGGTGTACCTAATAAATTGGCCGGTGAGTGTAGTTGCCTATAAGGAAAATACAAAGCCCAATACTCAAGTCACACAGAAGCAGTAGAATCTACTCTGCAACAGTCCATACTGGTTATTTTGAATTACTAACCAAAACCCACAGAAGGCACATAATAGAAAAAACAAATGCAGATGAAACATGATAGATTCTTGAGCACAATTACACATAATTTACATATCCCCATACCAGGTGGTGCAGTAACTTATCGTATTGTTAGTATACTTCAATTACAATCCAACTTTAACAGTTTTCTTGACTAGCATCAAGAAGTGTTTCTCGAATAATGTTGCCCAGGAGATATACCCTCCCACACCATTAAGCTCTTTTAATAGTCGTCTCTCGCAATCGTTGTTCAGTACAATGAGATACAGTATCAACCTAGCATAAAGCACCCAAACCAGTCATTACTTTGTCGTAGAGTAAGGGCTGTGTTTGCAATGTGCTGCTTTTGAATTCCGTAATTCTCTTTTAAATGTATTTGTTAGATAAAGGGACTCCTGAAATAATTTTTCATTGCCATAAGCTTTGTTGCTGTCCATTGTACAGAAAACACGTGGAAGGATCCATATTAATAAAGAGTGTGTCAGAACTCTCTGAATGGGTTCTGGCTTGCATGGTTCTGATCTTATGACCCACACCCAGGATTTGGGTCTGTGATTGACAGATTACCCTGCATGGTTAAGTTCCCTTGGCTGAGCTGGGTGTATGTTCTGTGGAAAGCTGGGTGGTTTTAAATGGGATCTAGTGTCCTGATACTTGTGGTTCTGCTTCTAAACTTTGCAATTTCTGTATTTTGAGCCTTGCTTAGTTTGATGACTACTCTTTGCCTAACCATTTTGTACTTCAACGCCATCCTTGTGTCTGTCTAGATGTCTGTTTCACTGTTCGTTTGTCATCTGTTCTGAGCTCTTACTCAGAACAGGGACTGTCATTCAGTTATCGCTTGTGGTTTAGTGTGGGCATGGCAAATAGGCAGGGATAGGGGTACTGGCTAAACTCAGGGCCAGGACCTCCTTCTCAGCCTTGACAGAGTTTATGGTGTGGGGGGTTATATCCTAAAGATAAATCAGTGGTGAAAGCCATAATCTTCCCCATGTGCCTTGTATAACGGTCGAGCATATAGACTATTTGAATAACATAATAGAAAATGAAGAGTAATAACCTACATTCAGTTATTACATTTTTGTACAGTGAAATATGGGGTATAGGTGAGCTTCTATTCACTTTTGGACAAAAATAATTTTCAATATAATGGAAGAGCTTGTAATTTCCCTGCTCTGTTCAATTCAATTTTAAGTCTGACTTCATACTGAGAGGGCAGAGAAAGTAACTTTCTTGATAACATAGAATGCGGGGCACTGCTTTTATACTGCCGTCTAAGATATGTTTCATGAATGCGTATTTTCCAACAGTGACTTAAATAGCACGTTCTTACAATACATCTTACATTTCTAACTCCTTAGTGACATTCATTTTATAGCAGAAATTACTCTGTGAGCTCTGTAATACTGAAAAATGTATTAAAGACCCAACATTGTTATTTGGGTTAAACAGTTCTTTTCTGGAATCTATTTGTGTTCTCAGATATGGGTCAACCCTGAATTGTTTTCATATGGTTCATTTGAGTCCGCCGTGCAGATATCTCTACTGTTTAGATTCAATATTGTATCAAGTTAATTTTCTTACTTCAGTGAACTTTTTTTGAAACAAAGCAAAAGAAGAAGATGAGCCATAGAAAATTTATCTCAGTCTCCAGTGGCTCATTACATAATGTGGTTGATACCTTATACTGAGAATACTAGGCAATATATTAAGACAAATTATTACTCAACATATCAGTGAGAACATCATATCTCCCAAAGGCCCAGGATTTATTTGTTTATTTGCATAAAAATATGGAAACAAAGTGGTAAATAACAGTTCCACTACTAAATATTTATATTTCTAGATCAATAAAATATCTTAGGTTAAAACTCACATACACATAGTTGATTGTAACTTGGTAAAAAGACAATGGGAGACACGTATCATATTTCTTTTTCTTTGGTGTATAATTGAGACATTTGGAAGGTCTTTTTTGTATGATCATGTCTTTTTTCTTGTGATACATGTTCAGTTTTTCCTATCCTGGCAGGCGCAACTTTTGGCTTTTTTTTGAGACTTTTGTTACAAATGTCTCAAATCCAGATGGACACAAGCCACATGAGGGGGTTATATGCAGGATTGGATACTACTGTAAATTTTGCATCTGAGGCCATGTCTTGCATTTTTAAGCACTGTAGTCACACCCCAGGGAGATGACGTCAAATGAGGCTGCGGTCACACGTGGTGTTAACACATGTGTTTTGAGAATCCAAACAAAACAAGAAAAAGGTGGGATGCATACACAAGGCCGGACAAGAATGTAACAAAAGTTTTATTAGATAAATAATAATTCAAACACAATCAAGACGGGACAACAATAAATATAAAAACACTTAAAAAGTACACCAGAGGGATGTACATGGCTGCCAAGGGCCAAGTTGCCCTAAAAACCCCTACTACAGTCTGCCAAAAGGTGAACTACAATAACCATGAGGACCAAAGTATGAATAACCATATAGAGCTAAAGTGCAAAGAATGGTACATGAAAAGGGCAAATGACCAATAAAACAAAGCTCAGATGTATTGATCCCTACATGCCCAATATATACAATACCATGTTGTCATAGAGTAAGACAATAGAACAAGGCAGGCAGGTGTAGGCAGAGAGAGAGTGGGGTAGGCAGACCCCACGCGTATCGTCACCTATTCAGTGACTTACCCCTGAGGAATGGATTGTATAGTCATTGGGGTGCGTTGGCTTACATATATTCGTATACTTTGGTAGTGCCTTTCCCACACATTTTCTGTCTAAACACATCTGTTTTGAAACGCATCGCAACAACTGAGAAGAGTATATTTGCCTAATTACATTACTGTCCACATTGTATTTACAAAATACATGTGTTAACAAGATGTTAACATACATTCTAACATAACACTAACATTTCTTTGTTAAAATGTAATCTCTATGTAAACAGCAATGTAACCGTTGTTATGCTTTTGAAAACGCATGTGTTAATGCTCCGAGTGACCTGAACCTTGGAAGTAATCAATAAATTCAATAAAAATGTAATGCAAAGTTTGTGAATTAAAAAAAAACTGCACAAACTTTCAATGCCCAACAGATCAATGTGCAAATTATAAATATTTGCAGCATGTGAAATAATTACATGTTAAAACAGGTTTCAGGAAACAAAATCCTTCTTTTGCACCTGCCCTGGACCAGGTGCAGATTTAGGCCTAAAAATTCACAAAAATAAGCAAAAAAAAGTGATACATAAGTGAAAAGTTGCAAGGAACATCTGGAAAGATACATAAGACACACTGCAGAAGGTGCAGACCAAGGCGTACTTGAAACACTACAGCAAAAGTCGCAATGAAAAGTTACAAAAATGAGACAGTTAAACTAGCAGAAATAAAGATACATGTCCCCCAATGACAAGAACTAGCACCATATTTGTGTGTACAGTAAGTGACTGTTGTATGTATAAAGGGGATTTAATATTTGAGCAAAGCAGTGAGGCTAGTTTTAAATTTCAAGCAGCACTCCTCAAAAGTGTAAAGATCCCCTGCTCGCTGTGCTGTTCCACTATTTGTTTTTCTGGCTATGCAAGGGAAAATATGCATTAAAGAGGTTTTCCCACGAAGACAAGTTAGGCCCTATCCACGGGACAGGGCCTAACTTGCTGATCAGTAGGGGTTCCCTCATCGCTCCATTAGATTAATGGAGCAGATGGCCGTGCATGGCTGTCCAGCTCCATTGATCTCTATGGAGTTTACGGAAATTTCGGAGCGCACCGATCTCTGTCAGCTCCATCGAAATTAATGGAGCAGAAATGCATTAATCTGACGTTCTTGTGATCTGTGGGGTTCTCAGCACTGAGACCACTACTGATCAGCAAATTAGGCCCTATCCCGTAGATAGGGCTTAACCTGTCTTTGTGGGATAACCCCTTTAAACAAGAGGCCAAAGAGTTTCCATTTTTCTAATCAGTATATGTTCCATAGATTATAGGAGATTGACACATTGACATATACAACTGTATACTTTACTTTTCAGTCCACTGTTGTAAACTGTCAGCATAAGATTAAAATGAGATGTGAATCTACCGACAAACTTAGGATATAGTTCACCTGACTCTCCCACTAACAGAATTATTCAATGAATGCCTGCTGCTCCCAGTCTGGGAGGGATATAAATGAGGAAAGTACATGCAAATGAGGTAAGGTTGGTTCTTGGTGGAGAATTGTGGTAAGCTCCAGCTACTAGTAGTAATGAGGGCAGACTATGGTGGTTAGAAGGACAGAGCTGCTACCAAAGGCACTTGGTTGCAAAAAAGGAAATTGTGCTGCTGCTACTGGTGCTTCAGGGTAGG
The DNA here is from genome assembly GCF_040894005.1 of Engystomops pustulosus. Lineage (NCBI taxonomy): Eukaryota > Metazoa > Chordata > Amphibia > Anura > Leptodactylidae > Engystomops > Engystomops pustulosus. The sequence continues at coordinate 61,459,194 of NC_092415.1, forward strand.
TATTTTGTGTTGCACTGTGGTATTTGGTATTTTGTGCTGCATTGTAGTGTCAGGTGCAAAAAAATTTGTTGAAATTGCATCTCGGCAAGAAAATTATGTATATGGTTACTATCTCTAAATATTTGGTCACTGTTTCCTTTTTTCAGCTATGATTACTAATATGATAACATACTTACTTCAATATGCTGATTCACACGGCTTAACTGGTTCTCACCAAACTTTGAATATAAGAGGAGATTTATATTTTCAGAGCAAAATGCCCATTTCTCCACTCATCTCCACTTCATTCCTAATCTGCCTTTCCGTCAGAATCTCTATTGAAATCCATTGAGATATCCGATTATGTAGCAGCTCTAAGCAGAGGGGAAGGGGATAAGTGAGTCACAACAGCTAGCTATAAAGCAACTTAGAGGACTCCAAAATTAGGAATATAGACTGCAAAGATGAGAGGTGCCAGAAAATTAACATCATAAGTCACATAATATCCGGAAACAATGTTATTCCTCATGGACATACACTGGAACATTGATCCTGCAAAGTTTGTTGAAATGTGAAATTGCTTCAGTTGTATGGACTAAAGAGCAGAATTCCTTGAAGTTGACAACCCTCATGGTAGAAATGGCCACAGCTTTGTTGCAATGCAGTTTTTACTGTAATATTGTAGACTGGTTTGCTATTGTGAATGAAGCAGCATTGACTTTGGATGAAAATACTTTAGATGAAAGGGATATGTTTGTTATACGCTGCATTGCATCAGTGACATCACTTTTTTCTGCTGTCCATGGACTAGTGCCAGGCGCTTTAGTGTCGCTTAATAATATACTTTGTGGTTTCCCGAACAAAAGATCCTTTGTAGGAAAAATTGCTGTCTTTTCATTTTTTAGAGTAGAGGATGAATACACAATTTTTTGTAAAAAAAAAGTGTTTGCTTTTATATGAAAAGAAAAATACACTACATTCTCATTGGCACTTATTGTAATTTCAAATTTAGTTTGATACAACATTTTGTTGTTGACGATCCAGTACCTAAGCACATATCCTGCCATAGTCTCATTCAGATGGGGGAATTAAATCAAAATGACATCAATTGAAATTAAAATGTAATTAAAATTTACAGTTTCAAGAAATAATTTTTATTAAAAATGTATTTAAAAGTCACAAGGAAAACTACAGAATTATCATAATTACAATCAGTGTAAGCCCTCAATCTCACATCTGTATGTTTCATGTTCTGTTTTGTGGTTCCATATGAACCACAAAAAAGGACCGTAAGACAATTGCATGCATCAGTATGAGAATCATATCTGCAAAAATAAAAACCCTAACAGCCCATGTCTTCTCACCTGCAGGTCTCCCTGGCAAACCTGAAAATATGGATTTCATACAGCTCCAAACTTGTGTGTTCTGTATGCCATGCATTTTTTTTACATTCCCAAAGACTTCTATTGGGCTGTACAGGGGCAGACCTGGAAAAGTATAGGATGGGCTCTATTTTTTGAGGACCATGCACACATATCTTGCGGGTGGAGGGACATCTGGAATGCATATGGAACTCATTTTTAAATCTATAACAAAGAGAACCAGAAATAGGGGCACAATTAAACGTTATCTGCTAAGAACTTTATTAACTTAGAATGCTTAGACGCAGCACAAGTGCTGGAGAGTGTGACCAAAGTCCTAATGATGGTGCTCTAAACACAAATCATCATAGATAGACGTCTTCAATCACAAAAATGAAGTAGTAGAAAAAATAGTTGGCACTCACCACTTTTTCTTAAAATGTTTTCTTTTCCTTTATTTCACATTGTTAAAACATTCTTTGGTACACAGGGAGCGGTATGACAACAGGAGAGAGAGTGAGAGGGAAGAGTCATTTTTTGAGAAAAAGAAGAGAGGGATGCATACATTCAAAATACACAATATAATTTTATTGTAGATCAACACAAACACAACTAAAAACCATTAAAAAGTCCTCAATCGGACGTACAAGGTAAACTTTGTAAACCTTGTACGTAAACCTTGTACGTCCGATTGAGGACTTTTTTTTTCAACTTACTTTTTTATAATTTTTTTTTTTAAAACATTACAGACATTTGCGTGCAAGCAACATATCACAGACATATTATATCACAGGAGCGGTATAAGCATATACCGCGTATCAATAGAGGCAAATATAGAGAGACCGTAATGGACCTATAAGCATGGTACAAAAAGTGAAAGGCACATCAGGTGTCTTGATTGCAAGTAATAAAGAGCAAAGTCCAATGCATTGAGAGTCTCTTATAGAGTTGTGGTCCAATTGTATGCAGTACCTCCTGTTATATAGACTGTAAAATGAAAGATATAGGGACCTAAAGTCCTAGAGATTAACATGTCATGATAAAAACATAGCCAAACATAACCCAAACATAACCATGGATCTCTTTTCGAATAGAAGTTGACATCAAGGATTAGAATCTGACATTTAAGATGTGGGTAGGTTGTCTCCGTTTATGTCCCAGGGGGACCACATTTTAAGGAATTGGTCCACTCTTTCATGTATCGACGCTGTCATGTGTTCCAGTGTATGGATGTGCCTAATACGGGAATAAAGATCTAACATGGAGGGTGGCGTGGGTTGTCTCCAATGTAGGGAGATCAAAGTCTTAGCAGCACATAAAATATGGAGAAGTTTTAATTGTAATTTCCCCAAATCCGGGGGTGGGAGCCCCAGCAGGAACGGGTCATCCACCAGTCTCACTCCCAATATTATTTCTATTACCTCTTGGACCATATTCCAAAAAGGTTGTATTTTCGAACATTCCCAGAAAATATGGTATAAGGTGGCCCCTGGAGCGTTGCACCTCCAACAGACGTCCGTCCATTTTGCGCAGAATTGCTCTGGGATTTTGGTGCACATGATCGGATTTTGTGCATCGGCGCCGTCTTGCACGCGTCAGAAGACGGGGGGTGGGCCATCATACAACCCGACGGATTCGGACAACACGCAGGATTTAACATTTAAAATTGTGTCGCAAGAAACACACTTACAAGCACCGGGAAGAAGCAGGTGAACTCTGGTGGAACTTGGAGCAGAAGGGACGGATGCAGAAAGTCGCACTGCGGGATCGCGACAGGACCGGGTAAGTAAATCTACCCCATCATGTTGAATAAACATTATTTGCATTTAATGCCCCAATTAATCTAGCTCCTTGACAGGATTATTAGTATTATTACTGTATACCATATACTATGCAAAACACAGGAAGCTACGTGTTTCCATCCTGTTCCCTTCTGCTGCGAGACATATTTATTCAGTGGAGGCAATTGAAATCTATGTGCGGTGGATTTAGCAGTACTGAAGCGCTCCCCCCCCCCCCACCATGGCCTCTGCTGAGCCTAAGCTAAGATAGGTTCTCCAGGGATGTCACTGCCCTCATAATGATAATGCCATCACTAGGGGGACACCCTGAACATTGACAGCATTTAATCACCAGATTCTGCCAATGTTCACTCATCCCTACACATTCAGAGGGGTGGATGCACCAAGCAATTTATCCCACTGTATGTGAATATAGTGGGATAATTCTGTGCCCTACGTTGTCAGGAATCTGCCTAATGTGTCATTACGCAGTAGGCAAAAAATTAAATGTGAAATGAGCCTAACTGTATCTCACCTTGTTACCAGAAAAGAGGAGTCCCTACAGGAAACAAGTACCTACCTTCTTTTTTACAGGTTTCCCTAATAATGATATCCTTTCATATACTTTCACAATTACATTCACATTTAAATACTGTATTTATCTGTTCAAAAACAAGTGATCCTTATAGACACAAGGTGAATGGCTTTCACCTAAAGTTTTAGTTAAGGGAGTCCATAATATTATTATTGATATATATATATATATATATACAGTAGTAAAATGGCTTTTACAAAAAATGCTATTTAGTAAAGAAGAACTAGAATTAATGATTTTACCCGTAGAATAGATTTAAACACAAGCTATGAAATGGGCATCTAACATTTACAAGAATATATAATTCAAGACATTTTAATCTTAGAATCATAACAGAACACTTTATTTTTCAAAAACTGCACACTGCCTTAACCCATCATCCTGCCATGCTGAGCATCTTATGCCTCCATGGAAACAGACATGCTTCAGACTTGGCACCAGACCTTGTACGTTCATACTGTAAAATAATTTTGATGCCACTAGTGATAACAGAAAATCAACAAAATTGCCTGTGTCATAGACTGAGGAGGCTGCAAAGTCAAAATTATAATTAACAAAGGGCAGAGGAGACCAGCAGAGAATAGCTACTTACACATTGATTTTTGTAAAACCTGGGTTTATAATGTGTTTTAAAGATGGTCATTTTAACTGTGGAAATCTGGATGTGCTAAGTGAAAGAAAAGAATCTCTATATAATTCCCAATCTATATTTGAATGGTCTGTCTGGAACCTGAAGCAGGATTCATCAAGAATACAAAACTGCCGAGAAAATGCCAACTCTCCAATTTGTTCTATTTATAGCATCAAATGCCGGATGCTTATTTCTCTCAACTGGAGGTCTTCCAATTACAAAAGACAAAGGATCTAACTTCATATTGGAGCTTGCAGCACTCAGGTATAATTTCCACAATCTATAGAGCCATTTGGAAAAAAGTTATTCTGTATCAAGAACATCGACAATTATATTTACAGGATTGGCTTATTTAGTAATTAAAGGGAACCTGTTTTTTTTTCTCATGAATGATGACTCCTGAAGTGAGAATCTTAGCTTGGAATGTCTTGGGTCTTAATGACCATCAAGAAAGATGTATGATTTTTGATCATATTAACAGACCTTTTCCAGCAATTGTGTGTTTCATTGAGACTGTTTGACTCAGGGACATCAACTCTAGATATGGATGAAATGGGCTCAGATGTAATTTTTGGGAGCGTTTATTCCTGGGGTTTTTCTGTCCAGGGGTTTTTCTGTGGTAGATTTTCACTTCTTTCCCAGTCCTTTGACAAAGAATGAAGATACGTTTTTTTAAATGGAGAGCCTAGAATTGGTTTAAGAATTGATCACTTTGTAAATGATTGTACAAGAGTTAGATCACTGTTAAAAAGATCTCAAATAACAGGTGTTTTCATAGACACCCCACTTTCGCACAATTGCTGAGCCTCATTTGGTACCTGATGTTCTCTTTTGTAGAGATTGGGGAATCCAAAATATTTTTCAGACACTAAAATTAAACTGCCCATAAATATAAACACATGTTGGGTCTAATTTGTATATACTTATACCACTGGTAGGCTCTATCCCCTGTTTGGGGTCTTCATGTATGAGCCCTAGTTATTTTATGGTTACCCTAGCTTTATGTTATTGAATGGTTATACATATATTCCCTTGTTACATATGATATCAGTATATTTATGGGCATATAATGTTTTTGTATGTTACCAATTTTGATGTTTGTTTCAACTAAAGGTCGAGGTGCTAATTAGCCAGATTGATAAAGTATCCACCATGTCTTAAGCTGCCAATATCTTTGGGTAGATCACAGAACCAGAAGCCTGACCACATAGGACTTTGGAGGACATTTTTTATAGAAGTGAGATTTCACTTAGAAGATGGAATTCGAGAAAGTACATTTCATAAACTTCCTGTGAAGACTAGTAGTTAAATGGGGTAAAATCTGGTGCCAGGTTCCATACAGGGGCATCTTTGTACCTTTGTTTGCCTCCTGTGAGAGCTTCAGCCTTTCCCTGTCCTGACCATGCTGCCCTCTGCATATATACAAAGCTTCCTGTTTCTCACTCCGACAGCCCAACTGTGCACAGGAATGACCCTTTATGTGCAGAATTTTGTGTCGCTTTGGGAATAGTGCAGCGGTACCACAAATGTGTCTTGTACACTTTATAAATACATGTGCAAGCAGTTTGCACTACAAAGAACATGCAAAGGAAGACAGAAAACTGGCGCAGGGGCATCAATAAATCTGGTGCTAAGCTAATTTCACTAATTTAGTATCACTGTGTATAATGATATTGAGAATATAAAAATGTTAAGTGAGCACTTAAAGTGCCTTTGTGAATATTATTTTGGGGCTGATTAGCAGCACTGATCTATGGTTTAGAAAAGAGAAATCTATCAGAGAGTAATGTTGATGCTGTGTTCAACTGTCCACACACCTACCTCAACTTTCTAGTGCCTTGTCCCTCAGCAACGCAGACTCATGCATATTTCACATGCTGCTTGTTGAGCAAAGATCATGCACATATCCCATAAAGTTGGCCGGATTGATAAGGGACCTCGTTGTTTGACACTGTGCTACATCAACCACAACATAAGTGAAACTAGAAGAGACATTTATGACAATATTGTCACATGAAAAGGTACCACAATGAAGCCTCATAAAGCAAATCTGATAATTGTGTGTTATTGTTAATTCTAGTAGTTGAAATGTTTTATATAAATTTTAAAATATGTTGATGAGCCCTAAAGGGGTTTCCTACAAAACAACTTAGACCCTACCCACAGCATAGGGCCTAACTTTCTGATCGGTGGGGGTCTCAGTGATGAAACCCCCATAGATTAAGAGAACATGGGGTCCAATGTACATCAAGATCAGCGGAGCAACCGGCCGCACATGATCGTGCTGCTCTATTCATCTCTAATGAGCTTACAAAGTGCGTCGCTCCCCATTCTCTTAATATGTGGGTGTGTCATCACTGAGACCCCTACCGATCAGAAAGTTAAGCCCCTAAGCTGTGGATAGGGCCTAAGTTGTTTTGTGGGAAAACCCCTTTAAGTGCTATGGGGCCCGATCAGAACCCCTCCATGCTGAAGCCCCCACAGGCTGTTATACTGTTTAAAAGCACTTCCCCCTACCGCTGTGTGCTGAAAGTTCCACTGCTTCCATGAAGTTACATTTGGCAGAGGGAGATTGGAAATGCTGAGCTAACAGGGGGTAACATGCTCCTGCACAGTGTAATAGCCTATAAAGCCAGATCTTGGATGGTAGCACTTCCGGTAGTATAATTTGTAAAGTTTAGAAGGAAGGAGGCCATGGATAAAAAATATAAGAAGATTACCACAGTCACAGTGCTTGGATCTATGAGTAATTTTCCCTGGTTTATCATGCTTGATTTTGATTTCCTTTAAGGATTTAATCCCTTCACAGCAGTCCTTATATTTACAGATTTTTCATTGGGTGGTTGTGGAGGGGAGTATGGAGACCGAGCCCTCTCTATAAGCAGGTGTCAGCTGTATTACACAATTGAAACCTGCCAGGAACTGCCATAGTCGGTCAGGTTCGACTGCGGCACCTAACAGGCATGCTGCTGGGCGCTGCCATCTTTAGGCGTCATCAGAGGTGCATTAACAGCTGGAAGTCTATTACAGGCTCCAATACCTGTCATTAGTATTTCTGTATTAAAGTCATACAGTACAGTTGTATTACACTATATTGTATAAATGATCAGACCCCCTAGGGTTCAAGTACCCTAGGGGAGGCTGAAATAAAAGTTTAAAAAAATATGAAAAAAAATTTTCAATCACCCCCTTTCCCTAGAACACGTATAAAAAAATAAAGAAAGGAATAGGTAAGGTTGTTAATTATCAAAAAGTTAAAAATATACAATGGAAGAGTATGATTTTATTTTGTAGTAAAGAGGTGTTTATTTACATTGAAAGTCCCAATTCAGTGACATATTCATTGCCAGACAGATCCATGTGATTTGTTATGTGATGTGTTAGGTTTCAGCAAGGGCAGAATCTGAAGTAAAAGAAATAAAATAGAGGTAGATCTACCGTATATATGAAAAAACAGTAATTTTGTAGTCCTGGTATTCATGGCTGCCAAGACGTTTAAAGTGCTTTGACATAAACAGCTGCATCACTTATCATGTTATCATATATATCATATAATATGATAATAGCCACTAACAATGAGATAAACAGTGAGATCCTAACAGAGCTTAATGTCACAAGATATTTATGGGAGATTTTTAAGAAAAGCCAGCGGGATAAATGTTAATCTCCTTTAATCTACTACACTTAGGTTAAGAAATATCTGAAATCATTCTGAGATTCTGGATGCATATTACTACTTCTTTCCATGATCTTTTTTAGGCAATTGTTTTTCCACTTTTATACATTAAGAAAGTACATAGGTTTAAAGCGTAGCCTTCACCTGAAATATTTTTTTATATTGTATATGGGAGGATGTAGTTAACATTTTTGTAATACACTTTAGAAAATTAGAATATTAACACATTTTGCTTTGTTTGTAAAACAAAATCAAGCTACTCCCTCCCATAGAGACACAAATAACAGTGTGTGTCTATGGAGGCTGCATGAGCTTGCATCTAATGTCCCTGTGTTTGGTTAAACAGCTCTGGTAGTGAGGATTAACCCATTCACTTTCAGCTTGATGCTTGAAAATTATGCTTAAAGCATACTGCAGCCAGGGAGAGAGCAGAAGCAGGAGAGAAGAGAGACAGATTTGCCCTAGCAACGTAGAAGGGGGTCGGGGATTTCATGATAAGTTTCCCCAATGTATTTCAAATTAACAGAATTTTTTAGGTTGTCTACTTTTTGTCCACATTTTACTTACATTCATAGACTTATGTCCAGTTTACAAATGTACTACCAAGACTTGAAGCCTCCTCAGATCAACCTGTGTATGGGAGGCAGCCGTGTTTTCTGGCTGGGAGACATGGGGAAGGTTTAGAGATAGATTATTGGAGCATTGTGAAAGTTAAAGAGTAGTTCAATAACGCTTTACTATGAAGCAGGTTGAAAAACTTCTTGACCCGGAATATAACTTGATAGATGCAGGGGATGCTGACCCAGATGGGCCACTTATGGGGTTCCATTAGGAGTCTCTTCCCCACATGAGAGATTTACTATAAATAATACATTATAGTTGATAAAATGCAAAAATGCTAAAATTATGCATAGCTTCAATGTAGCTTCATGACACTAGCTCATATTCATATTTGATGTATCTGACCACATCCAGCAGTGGCTGATAAAGTTTAATTCTTCCTCTATTCTCTGATTTGTGTTGAAATTGCTAATTATGTAATACGGCTCAGCAATATTACCCAGCTTTGTCAGGATATATTTGTCAGTGAATGTGTCTTACACTCTGGTCCTATTATTTTCTATGTTGCTGTTGCAGATTTTTCTATCTACTCTCTGATATTTTGCTTGGCCTGAACCTTCTACGCCAGGACCTTTGGCAGAAATGCCTTTGACTTCCGTTGACCTGCTGGATATGGTAATGAGTACACCACTGCCCTCTTCATACACCAAAGCAGTACAAGGATGACCTCTGGCCCCAGTGACAACACAGAAAAGAAAGAAATGTTTGCATTAGTGGCTGTGGTAAAAATATCTAGACAATAGGAAATCATATCTATTAAACATTTGTACATAATTTATAGCTATGAGGTTGCACTAACAGGGTAGATTTGAGGAATTTTACTTTACCTGCCTTTGTAAATGTCACAACTCTGGCTGTTTGAGAACAGGGTCAGATGACATAACAACCCTGCTTTTAGGCCTAGCCATGAGGATGAGGTACCCAGTCAATTGAAGATGGTTGCATCATTATAATCATTTTTTGGAAAAAACAATTAGTTTTCTTAACAGCACACCTAAAATATGTCTCACTGAGGATGGTGGTGTATTTCATTAGCATGTGAACATTCTCAGTGATGTCACAAGGTGGGAGGTGGGGGGAAGACCCACCGGCTATATATTATAGGGCTATGGTAATGCCCAGGGTCAGTCTTCTGGAGGAGCCATTCATTGTACAGGCTGGTCAAAAGTTTTTCTGCTGCAACCTTCTATTTGCATAGTAAGGTTATACATTTTTGTATCTTGTATTTCTGTATGTATATTGCTTTGTAACCTTTTTATCTGATATTTGAATGTTTTTATTTATTTATTTATAATTTACTTTGTATATTCAATTTTAAAACTTAATAAGTCTCTGTTAGTAGCCTTAAAGAGGACCTGTCACCCTAAAAAATGCTCTAGGAGCTGCTCACTAAAATAAGTAGCTCCTACCCCAGTAATAGCAGTGTTAAACCGCTAGCTTTAATGGAACATACCGCACTGCCATAGCCTTGGAATGCCGGGCTTACAGCGGTTCGGCATATTCATGAGTGGTCCCAGGCTTCATGCGGCAGTCACCACCTCCTCAGACCGCCCTCTCATGAATACGCTGGACCATTGTAAGCTTGATACGGCATTCTGAGGCTATGGCAGTGCAGAGTTTGCTATCTTTAACGGTGTGTTCCGATAAAGCTAGCAGTTTAACACTGCTATTACTTTGGTAGGGCTAGGGGCTGTTTACTTTACTAAGTAAGCAGCTCCTAGAGAGTTTTTTAGTATAACAGGTCCTCCTTAAAGAACCTACATTTCTGAAGCAGTAGCATTACCAGATTACATTTTTTTTAGAAATCGTATAGATTTATGAGTAATTGTTAATGTGTAATATGGGTCTTTAAATTGTTGAGAAATTTATGTAGACAGGAACCTTTTTGCACTCTCATTTATAATTTTTTCAGGAGAAAGATAAGTGGTGGCAGAGAACTGAGTGAGTGCCAGGGCTAAGAAAATAAGGTTTAGAGAAAAGGTGCCATCTTGCGTAGGTGGGCGGGACTTTATGTTCTAAATTTGAAGCTCTCTAGCATAGGTGCACCCTGTGACATCACTCAGTGGGGAGTTTCTCACTGTGCCAACCCATCTAGCTCTGCAAAATGAATTGGTATGTCTTTTCAGAGTTAAAAGCAGACCATCCTCTATATAAGAGGAAAGAACAAGGCTTCAATACAATTACATGAAAATGTAAATCTTTATTAGTGGACAACAATAAAAATGTATAAAAAAGTTCCCTTGACAAGTACCTGCTGCGATTGAAACGTCGGGGTGCACGCCAAGTAATATCATGTCCTTCCTTTTGTCGCATTAACCTTCACTCAGTTTGTATTACTTACATTTGCTTATCACTGGCCGTGGTTCAGCTTTTGTGACGTCTGCTACTATAACAGTATATCCATTAGCTACATAAGGGCTCTATACCATCACTGTTTTACCTTTACCTCTGTTGAGTACTGCTTACTATATTCATGGGTCTCTGACACTGTATATTATGTGTTTAGATTATGTGTCTTAGGACGTATTACCTGGCGTGCTTTCTGCCTGACATGCCTGACGCAGGCTCCGGTCCGGAGCAGAAACGCGTCGCAAAGCTTTTAGTAATAAAGAAATTCTTCTGGTTAACGCACTGGGGCAGATTTACTTACCCGGTCCATTCGTGATCCAGCAGCGTGTTCTCTTCGGTGGATTCGGGTCCGGCCAGGATTCACTAAGGTATTTCCACCGACATCCACCAGGTGGCGCTGCTGCGCTGAAGTTCCCTGAGGCCCGCCGGAATGCACTGAAGTTCACCGGCCTATTCCTAGGAAAGCGCGAGTCCCGCAACATTTTTATTTTTTTAATGCAGCGGTTTTTCCGAATCTGTCGGGTTTTCGTTTGCCCACGCCCCCCAATTTCCGTCGTGTGCATGCCAGCGCCGATGCGCCACAATCCGATCCCGGGGCAATTCAGGGAAAATCGGCGCAAATCGGAAAAATTCGGGTAACACGTCGGGAAAATGCGAATCGGGCCCTTAGTAAATGACCCAAACTGTGTTGTGCGAACTACTACTATCGAAGCGCCGGTCCCTTCGTCCCTCGGGACCCATCCAGCACTACTGGCGTGCTTTCATGTATCTCTTCTGAGATGCTTCTCAGTCTTTTTTATTCATTTTTATTGTTGTCCACTAATAAAGATTTACATTTTCATGTAATTGTATTGAAGCCTTGTTCTTTCCTCTTGTTTTCTCCTTTTTGGTATTTTGCTGTCCATTACTAAGAGGCTTTCTCTTGGCTATACTGGTTTATATTACTGTCACTAGACTCATCTACTGTCACACTGTGCTTTTTCTGTTTTTTGCATGTCATCCTGTATATAGCCAATGGGGGAGAGGGGTTAATACAGTTACTGCCTATTGATATATCTATCTACAAAACCCAAAGAAAATTAATGCAGCAACAAATTTAAAACAATGTAACAGTATTTATAGGGTAGAAGTAATTTAACAGATATATGGAATGTACAGAAAATACAGTTCTATGTCAAGCACTAATAAGTTTGCCTATAGCATAACAAGACTTCAACCTTTTACTTTTGAGCAGATCTAAAAAGTCATTTTATTGTGGTTTTGTCTGCAATGGATACCAAGTCCAAAATCTTATCTACTGTTGACATGAAATATGCATCACATCTAGAGACAGCACTGACCTTTCCCCACCTACAGGAATGAATCAATATTGCAATACTTTCTTATAGACAACTTGCCGTAGATCAAAGTTTACCAACTGATTCACAGTAAGAGCACATAAAGCAAGTCCTTACCTGGAAATTTAGACAGAAATATACAATTCTGTTTAAGGATTTCCTGAATATCCTTTCTGTCTGTTTTATTTTCCTGGAAATAGGATAATAGTAGCTTTAAGCAATAACCTTAAAAAAAACTTTTAAGGCTTTTAGAAAGTACAAACAGTTGATTCGATGCAGAAAGTTTGGGGGACTAAAATCCCCTTCCAGACTTCTGCATATTTTTATGCATCATGTATATAAAATCAGAGATTTTGGCATCTAATCTTGCTAAAAATTTATTTCTAATTTGGAAATAGTGAACATTATTGAACGAAAGTGAAAATAGAATGTACAGTGAAAGGCAAATATAGGGTCAACCTTGGTACAGCTATAATCCCTTCATATATTTTATACACATACTGCAGGTGAAATAAGAATTAAAGACGTCACTAAATATATTCCTAAGGGTGTGCTCACACATGACCACTTTGACTCTGTTTAGAAACAGAATGGGGGTGTGCCATTGCCCAATCGTATATGCATTTCTATGGAAACGCATTTGATCGCTAACCAGCAACCTGTATGTGACATATTTGATCAGGCCGTGGCTCACCCCATGTGCTTTAATTATGTTTCTAAATGAAGTCAAAGTGGTACGTGTGACTGCACACTAAGGGACACATGTATCATAGTTTGGTCTCTCTGAGGTGAATTTTAGAGACTTTTGGCGGCTAGTTTTTGCACCTTATGTATGATCCTGTCTTTTTACTTGTGATACATGTTCAGTTTTTCCTATCCTGGCAGGTGCAAATTTTGGCTTCTTTTTGAGACTTTTGTTGCAAATGTCTCAAATCCACATGGACACAAGCCACATAAGGGGGTTATATACAGGCGTGGACACTACTGTTAATTTGGGATTTAACATGTTTAATTTTTAATTCATTTTGAAACTAATTACCGTATATACTCGAGTATAAGCCGAGTTTTTTTAGCACAATTTTTGTGCTGAAAATTCCCCACTCGGCTTATACTCGGGTATTAAAAAAAACAACCAAAAAAAACAACTTGGTACTCACCATTCCTACGGCCCGAGCAGCGGCAGGTCCGCGGCAGCTTCGTCTGCAGTCCCTCTTCTTACTTCATGCCGGCGCCAGGTCCGCGATGGCTCCGTGCCCGCGTCCTGACCGGCACACAACTATGCAGTGCCTCTACTTACTTCATGCTGGCCCCAGGTCCGCGACGGCTCCGTGCCCGCGACCTGACCGGCACACAACTATGATGTCAGCAGCTGCCGAAGAGGCACTGCAGGCGGAGCTGCCGCGGAGCTGCCGCTGCTCGGGCCGTCGGAATGGTGAGTACCGAGTTTTTTTTTTTTTTTTTACAGGCTGCTACAGAGGGCTGGCAGGCTATTACTTACAGGGGGCTGGCAGGCTATTACTTACAGGGGGCTGGCAGGCTATTACTTTCAGGGGGCTGGCAGGCTGCTACAGGGGGCTGGCAGGCATCTGCAGGGGGCTGGCAGGCATCTGCAGGGGGCTGGCAGGCAGCTACAGGGGGCTGGCAGGCATTTACAGGGGGCTGCCAGGCATTTACAGGGGGCTGCCAGGCTATATACTACAGGGGGCTGGCAGGCTATATACTACAGGGGGCTGACAGGCTATATACTACAGGGGGCTGGCAAGCTATATACTGGGGCTGTGACCAATGCATTTCCCACCCTCGGCTTATATTCGAGTCAATAGGTTTTCCCATTTTTTTAGTGGTAAAATTAGGGGTCTCGGCTTATACTTGAGTCGGATTATACTTGAGTATATACGGTACAACAGCAGAGGAGAGGTGATTTGCCTTATTTCATTACTTTTAACATTTGAATTAACAAAATGCATAGTAAACGCAATGTTAACACCAGCACAATGCAAAAATATAAGAATTTTGACGATAAAGGTTACTGTTCAAAATGTTAAACAGTTAAAGCATGTGAAATAATTCCAATTTACATGTTAAAATCGTGTCCATGAAAAAAAACCTTCCTTTGCACCTGCCCTGGACCAGGTGCAGATTTGAGCCTAAAAAGTCGCAAAAAAACTTGCAAAAAAGGTGAAAAGTCACAAGGATCATCTGGAAAGCTAAGATACATGAGGGACACTGCAAAAGGTGCAGAACGAGGTGCACTTGAAGAGCGCCAATAAAAGTCGCAAAAAAAAGTTCACTAAAAAAAGAAAAGTCGCAAAAAAAAGACAATTTGCCTAGCTGAAACTATGATACATGTGCCCCTAAAGGTGCTATTGACATGAAATTATCATCAGAGGTCAGAAACAACCCATCTTACCCACACTGGCAAAGAAACTAAACCATACATTTTTATGAATTAAGGTACATGTAAATATCTGAAATAACGCATGGAAAAACACCCTTCCTGAAATGTATTTAATAGTTGGCACAAAAGCCTTTGTGGGAGGAACCAGTTACAGGAACCAGTCATATTCTGAAGGTTCTATAGGCTCCTTCTATGACCTTTTTAGTTTATTCTATAAATTTCCAGGTCAGGTAATTGATTGGGCCATTTTGGCAGCTTTATTTTCTTTTTCTGAAACCATTTGAGAGTTTGGGATCATTGTCTTGCTGAAATGTCCAACATTGTTTCATTTTCATCAACCTGGAAGTTTGCCAGTGCCGCATGCTACACAGCTCTACACCACGATGTTCCCATCTCCAAACTTCACTGTTGGTATGGTGTTTCTGGGGTGATATGCATTATCACCTCGTTGTCTGGTGTCTTGGTGTCTCCGGTGTTGAGACGAAAAAGTCTAAACTGCAACAATGTCAGCAGCACCTTTACACTTGTTGACCAAAAACAAGTAACACACCACAAGAGGAGGTATTGGAATGAAATAAAACTTTGCATATGTAAATGTAATGAAATATAGTGACAAGCAAAAGGGTAACAATCAGATTTAAGCATGTCTCGACCAAAATCTGATCCTGGGTTTCTTCTACATGTTTCCAATGTTGATGTAAATTAGATTGAAGAAAAGAGCCACCTCCACTGTTGTGTTTTTCATGCCAGTACTGATAGACAAGAGACAACTTTTCGCATGGATATCTACCTCAGCGTTGGAATGGATAGAGACTTATTTTCCTATTGTTCATGCCTCTAATATATTGTGATTTGGCAATTTTGATCAGTGAATTGGATGATGCGGTTTCTCTTTTCATGGGAAATCTTCTTGGGTTGCTTCTTAATTCCATCCACTGACCTCATTCTCACAGATGGTGTAGTTGGTCCAGTAGATCCTGCATACTGGGAGGTGGTTACACTATCTAGATGTAGCCTTTGAGTGCTGCTTTTTTGTCAGGACTTTTAGCTTTTCTAGCTGCTAATTTTTAGGAATATTTGGGCTTTTATGGCAGCAGAAAACCCCAGTTAAAGAGAACACACCATAGCAAAAGCCCACATTTATTAAATGGTTTGTGCAAGTTTCTGGTCTGACTTTGCAAACTGCTTGTACATGTGTTTATAAAGTCTCTGCGACACATTTGTGTTGTGACTGTACTATGCCCGATGCAACACAAATTTCTGCCCATGAAGTGGTGTTCCACTGCACAGTCGGACCGTGTGTCACATTTATCACCCCTACAGAATTTTGTCCCATGGTCCATGTTAAAGATGCACCAAAAAAAGTTGGAGCACTCTGCTGGAGCAGTGCAGGGGGCGCCAGATTCATGAAGAACGTGCACCACATTTTATGCACCCTGTGTTTGATAAATGTGGGCCAATGAGTTTCACTATGCCAGAATAAATCCAACTTAAGAATGAGCCCTACTGAACATGTCTGACTTTGAACAGCCTCACTAGAGCTTATAATTGCTATATTAGGAAAAGGTTTAAAGGAAACCTGTCACCAGAAACCTCATTTTCACTAAAGTTAGGCTGCAGAAGCCTATTACATCAGGATTGCAAAGACAACGGAGCCTTCTTTAAGCATTTGCATTACAATATAATTATGTTTTTTAACTTACCTTGCACCCTGACAGAATCCCCTGTTAAGTCCCAGGCTTTGATGTGCATCCATTTAAAAAAACACGTGACTCGTATGTGCTCTCCTCACTTCTGATCCCCCACCTTTGTGCTCCTATATAGCTCCTCCGAACCCCACAGATGTCAGCTCTCCACGTGAAGGGGCAGGAGAGAGGAGCTGTACAGGAGCACAAAGGTGGGGACTGAGAGCTGAGTAGTCTGCATCCAAATCAAAGCCCAACCCCTGGGACTATACAGAGGATTTGGTCAGGGTGCAAGTTAAGTTGTAACACAATTATATTGTAATGCAAATGCTTAGAGAAGGAAGAAAGGCATCTTTGCAATGCATCTCTACACTCACCGGCCACTTTATTAGGTACACCATGCTAGTAACGGGTTGGACCTCCTTTTGCCTTCAGAACTGCCTCAATTCCTCGTGGCATAGATTCAACAAGGTGCTGGAAGCATTCCTCAGAGATTTTGGTCCATGATGGCATCACACAGTTGCCGCAGATTTGTCGGCTGCACGTCCATGATGCGAATCTCCCGTTCCACCACATCCCAAAGATGCTCTATTGGATTGAGATCTGGTGACTGTGGAGGCCATTTGAGTACAGTGAACTCATTGTCATATTCAAGAAACCAGTCTGAGATGATTCCAGCTTTATGACATGGCGCATTATCCTGCTGAAAGTAGCCATCAGATGTTGGGTACATTGTGGTCATAAAGGGATGGACATGGTCAGCAACAATACTCAGGTAGGCTGTGGCGTTGCAACGATGCTCAATTGGTACCAAGCGGCCCAAAGAGTGCCAAGAAAATATTCCCCACACCATGACACCACCACCACTAGCCTGAACCGTTGATACAAGGCAGGATGGATCCATGCTTTCATGTTGTTGAGGCTAAATTCTGACCCTACCATCCGAATGTCGCAGCAGAAATCGAGACTCATCAGACCAGGCAACGTTTTTCCAATCTTCTACTGTCCAATTTCGATGAGCTTGTGCAAATTGTAGCCTCAGTTTCCTGTTCTTAGCTGAAAAGAGTGGTCTTCTGCTGCTGTAGCCCATCTGCCTCAAAGTTCGACGTACTGTGCGTTCAGAGATGCTCTTCTGCCTACCTTGGTTGTAACGGGTGGCAATTTGAGTCACTGTTGCTTTTCTATCAGCTCGAACCAGTCTGCCCATTCTCCTCTGACCTCTGGCATCAACAAGGCATTTCTGCCCACAGAACTGCCGCTCAATGGATGTTTTTTCTTTTTTGGACCATTCTCTGTAAACCCTAGAGATGGTTGTGCGGTAAAATCCCAGTAGATCAGCAGTTTCTGAAATACTCAGACCAGCCCTTCTGGCACCAACAACCATGCCACGTTCAAAGGCACTCAAATCACCTTTCTTCCCCATACTGATGCTCGGTTTGAACTGCAGGAGATTGTCTTGACCATGTCTACATGCCTAAATGCACTGAGTTGCCGCCATGTGATTGTCTGATTAGAAATTAAGTGTTAACGAGCAGTTGGACAGGTGTACCTAATAAAGTGGCCGGTGAGTGTAATAGGCTTCTGTAACCTGTCTTTAGAGAAAATGAGGTCCCTGGTGACAAGTTCCCTTTAACTTTATGAGAGGAATAATGACATAAGAACTTCCCACAGCTCCTTTAACCAGTGTTCCTCTTGTTAAATCTCAGAACTTGTCCTTAAAGGGGTTCTCAGGAGGTGGAAAAACATGGCTGCAGTCTTCCAAAAACAGCACCACATCTGACCATGGTTACTGCCAGTACTGCAGCTCAGCTTTATAGAAATGAATGGAGCTTATTTGCAATACCACACACTACCCATGGTCAGGTGAGGCGCTGTTTTTGGAAGACTGCAGACATGTTTTTCCACCTCCAGAGAACCCCTTTAAGATTCAGGAAATGGACTAAATTATCAACCATGCCTGTAATGTTTATTGAACATTGGAACTTCTGATAAGACTCGATGTGTACACATTTGACCCCTTGGTGCTTTTCTTTAATTTTAATAAGTTTGCTTTTCAATTGCAGATCATTATCTGTGAAGTGTACATTTCATCACTACAGACCCACGTTTTAGCAGTTTTTCACACAGCTAATTCATTTGCTTAGCTTAATGTATCAACCTTCTCATATCCACTTCTGATCTAATATGCACTTTGATAAGCTTGATTATAATGTTCAGAAGAAGAAAAACATTTTCTCTACAGCAATAAAATTATATAATGTGAATTGAAATACTTCAATTTACATCAACACTTTACATGATTGTAATGTCACCAGCTGCATACTTGTTTTGAAGTTCAGATCATTGCCTGGCTTATGAAAGCTATTCCCAGCTTGGCGCTATGTAGAATCTCTGCTTTGTAAGCTGCAATGCTGTGCCTTTAGGGTGCACAAATACACTGGCAGGATGAAAAGTGCACACAACCACAAGTTAAAATACAAAAAGGCTAAAAGTGTACTCCAGCTACATATAAAATACAAACAAAAAATACAGTTTGGTTGAACCAGGGCCACTACTAAGAATTTTGTCCCCCCACCACCACATACATTAATTTCCATTACTTACATTACTACATCCCATCGCGCACAAATGATGAGACTATCATGGACCTCGTTACGACTAAGGACGGTGATCCGTAGACTCTATATCAATGTGCACACTATTTTGTTTTTACTCTAACATGGAATAAATATCTAAATGTTTTTAGTGGACTCCCTGGAAAACTTCCTTTTTCTTGATACCTGTATAATGGAGCAAAGCCTGAGCCTCCCCAACGGTTTTTAAATGATCTGGCATTTTGCATTTTACATATAAATGTTAATATAATCAAAATTTCAACATAGATACTGGACTGGAACCAAGATTACTACAAAGATATGACCAGAATCAAGATTAGTACATATATATATTGGCTGTTGTCCATGCCACCCTTCATGCCCCTCCACACCCACTTGTGTGGAGATGGAAAAAATTTAAAAATCGCAATTACTGGTGGTAGGGCTTGTTTGCCAGGAAATTGGCTTGCAAGCACTGATAAATCCACCCCAGCCTATTGAACCAAAGTGGAGGCAGTTCAATAGAGCTCCAATACCTTTAGGGACCTTAACCCCTTACCAACATGTGATGTAGTACTATGTCACGCGTTGGCTGAGCCCTCTCCATATCCAGTAAGTCTTTGCTGCATATTGCAGTAAACACTTTCCGGTAACACTAGGTGATCACCGCCGGCAAAGCGGTGAAGATCATCGCTCACCGTGACATCATCGGGGGTGGCGATCGGTCGCCACGACAGCCTGGAGTCTTCCTGGAGTTTTAACCCATTCATTACCTTGAGCACTTTGCACATTGTAATGAATGAGTAGGAAAATCCCCATATACTGCCATGTATGTATACTGTATGGCAGTAAATGTTAATATCAATCAGACAACCTACTATTAAAGTACCCTAAGGGGTGTAAAAAATTGTTAAAAAAATAAAAAGTAAAAAAAAAATTATATTAAAAAAACCTAAAAATTCAAATCACAAGTTAGGTATCGCCGCATCCAGAAGTGCCTGATAAATCAAAATATAATAACGTTTTTTCACTGTGTTTAACCCCGTAACAGGAAATAGTGCCCAAAGTCGAAAATGGCACTTTTTTTGCAATTTTGAAAAATATAAAAAAATCTAGAAAGGGATCAAAAGGCCGTACAGTCCTATAAATAGAAGCATTGAAAATGTCATCAAAATTCGGAAAAAATTACACCACCCACACTTCTGTACACCGAGGTATGAAAAAGTTATTAGCTCCAGAACATGGCAAAATACATTTTTTTTGTGCAGGAGGTTTTAATTCTTGTAAATGTAACCGTTAAAGGATCGTACCAACCCAAAGAATAAAGTAGACATGTCATTTGGGGTGCACAGTGAAAGCCGTAAAATCCAAGCCCGCAATCAAATGCGTAAATGCGTTTTTTCACCATTTTCACTGCGTTTGGAATTATTTTCCTGCTTTCCAGTACATGGCATGGAATATTAAATACCGTCACTATGAAGTACAATTTGTTACGCAGAAAACAAGCCCTCACAAAGCTCTTTACATGGAAAAGATATTAAATACTGACACTTGGAAGTACAATATGTCCCGCAGATAACAACACCCCACACAGCTCTGTGATGGGAAAGATAAAAATGTTGTTGTTGGCATATGGGGAAAGAAAAATGGTAGCACAAAGTACAGAAAAGGACTGTGGCATTTAGGGGTTAATGAACTGTTAATATATAGGATTTGGGTGAACGGGCCTCGTTACTGCAGGCAGACCATTCCTTTCTTGAAGGTGGCCCTGGGTGGAACTCTCAACTTAGTAGAGAGTGTAGGGGGGATTCAACAAATGAATATTATGTCATAGTCCACATATAATATGAAAGAATGATGTGGCACCATGGGTGTGAGTATTGCTATAACCATGCTAACCATAACAGATGCTACGGGTTGTCACACAAGAGTAAATAGTGAAGTTTGTGTATTACATAATGCAACAATGGGGGGGATCTGATGGACATTTCATTATGAAGGGGGTTTTGCTGGCCATTTTAGTAGAGAGAGGGTCTCTGCTGTATATTCTATTAATGAGGGGGTCTCTGCTGGCCATTTTAGTAATGAGGGGGTCTCTGCTGGATATTTTATTAATGAGGGGGTCTCTGCTGGACATTTTATTAATGAAAGAGGCTATGCTGGACATTTTATTAATGTGAGGAGGCTGCTGGACATTATATTAAATTGTAGCAGCTGCATTTTCTAACCTTGGCTTATACTAGAGTCAATAAGTTTTCTCTGTTATTTGTGGTAAAATTAAAGGCCTTGGCTTATACTCCAGTATATACAATATCTATTTTATAGTTCATTTATGTGTTTCTTGCTGTCCTTCACAGTGATCATAGATATTTGATTACTGTTACCAGATATCTATATTACTAGATATGCAGATAATTCACATGTCTTGTCTTCCCAGATATGTCTCTAGATTTACCAGAATCCAGGAAAATGTGGAAGCAGGGCTTTCATGTTAAGGGAAATTTTGTGCATTGGGAAATGTGTGATATTGCTTTCAAATTTTCCCAAAACATAATAATTTTTCTTTTATTGTACAGTTTTCCATCAGTTATAAGAGAAACAATGCCCTTTGGGGACAAGTCCCTTTAAGTCACAGAGCTGAACTGGGTCTGATGAGAACCAGCAGCTTAATTACATCATGAAGAACCCCATAATCATAATATTACTAGGTCCAACAGAAGTAATGGAACTACTGCCTTTGTTAAATACATAGCTCTCATTTACAATTATACAGTGTGATAAGAAGAAGACAGAAGTGGAAATCGACAACTTCTAGTTGTGTCTTACCCACACATTTACCATCAGCCTCCTCTCCAGGAAGGTCCTGGCCTGGGCTACCCCTCTGTGGGACATAGACGACCTGGTCATGGCTACTCACATGGCATTACTGGCGGAACTCCTGTCCATGTTCGAAGAACCTGCACGGGACTTCTCTGCTGAGACTGCACAACTGAATCTTCGCCAGGGAAACTCTTCGGTAATGCTGTCCAGTTTCGTACCCTGGCTTTGGAACTCACCAGGAACGATGCAGCCCTGTCCGCAACCTTCAGGAAGGGTCTCTCGCCTCAAGTTAAGGATGCATTGGCCGCATAAGGAGAGAGTGTCCTTCTATGTACTTCCCCATTACACATCCTCCGTCCTTCTGGGACTTCTGTAGATGCAGCGAAATGCACCTGTTCTCAACTGGCAGACTGGGGAGGTTCTTCACTGGGGTCCTAAATGCCAGTCTTGCTGTCTCATAGCTCTCCATATTTAGAGAAACCATTGCAGCTTGAGGTTGATGTCTCCTCAGTAGGTGCCGGAGCTGTGCTCACTCACACAGGGCACAAAGGCTGAACGTTTACTTGCGTTTTTTTTCTAAAACCTTCTCTGGCTGAGAGGAATTACTCCATAGAAGATCGGGAACTCCTGGCTATTAAACTTGCCTTGGAAGAGTGGCGCTATCTTCTGGAAGGAGCTCATCACCCAGTCAGCGTATATACTGACCAAAAGAATCTCGTGTACCTCCAGACTGCTCAGTATCTCAATCCACGACAAGCCCGCTGGTCCCTTTTCTTTTCATGTTTTAATTTTTTTATCCTCTTTCGTCATGCTACGAAGAACATTAAGGCAGATGCCATTGCCGATACCCAACTGCCCGTGGACTCACATGGCCATGGACTTTGTCACGGACCCTCCCTGTTCCTCTGGGAATATTGTCATCTGGGTGGTAACCGACCGGTTCTCCAAAATGTTACATTTTGTCCCGCTGCCAGGTCTGCCGTCTGCTCCTCGCCTTGCCAGCCTGTTCTTCACTCATATCTTTCGCCTTCATGGTCTCCCCCTGCATATAGTATCTGACCGTGGGGTCCAGTTTGTTTCCCGGCTGTTTTCTCCGCCATTTTGTCTCCGACCGACAGGACGACTTGCTCACTCTGCTCCCATGGGCAGAGTTCTCCTACAACTCCCTGGACTCTGAGTCTGCTGGTGCCGCTCCTTTCTTTGTTGTGTATGGAAGACATCCATGTCCACCCCTACCTCTCTGCATGTTTGCTGATGTTCCTGCTGTGAAAGAGTTGGTAGAAGACCTTAAATCCATCTGGGAACAGACTCATTAGTCTCTGCTTTGGGCGTCCGCCCGTACCAAAACTCAGTCTGATAAGAAGCGCAGGTCTCCTCCTGTCTTCTCTTTGGGAGATAAGGTGTGGCTGTGCTCCAGATATGTTCAACTGAAGATCCCCAGTTATAAACTGGGCCCACGTCTCCGGGACCGTTCGAGGTGTTACAGCGCACTAATCCAGTGGCGTATAAGCTCCGTCTTCCTCCCACCATGCGCATCCTGAATTCTTTCCACATCTCATCTTAAATCTTTTCTCCAGACTAATAGCTACTCCTGCTCCTGTGGCTGATTCCACCAGTGTCTATGAAGTCAAGGAGGTCCTGGACATGAAGTTGGTACTTTTTCGTTGACTGGAAGGGGTTCGGGCCGGAGGAGAGATCCTGGGAGCCTGAGGACAACATCCTGGATCATGCTCTATTTCATAGGTTCCTCCAGTTTAAAAAGAGGGGGAAGCCGAAGAGGGGGGGGGGGGGTACTGTCACGGGTGCCCCTGCGACCCATATCCCGGGTGCCTGTCTGCAGGAGAACTCACCTCTCCTAGCTCCAGTGGCGGTCCCTGCGGCTCCCACCGTCGGCGCGTGCGCGCCGGCTCACAGAGGTTTAGAGGGCCAGCGCGCCAATAATTGGTGCTTGTCTGCCGCCTTCCCAGAAACATTCCCAGCCCCTTGCTGGATCTTAAAGTCTATGCCATTGAGAAAGCCCCCCTGCGACATTCCTGTGTTCCTACGTGTTCCTGCGTTCCCGTGTTTCTGTGTTCCTGCATTCCTGTTTTCCTGTTCCCATGTTCCTACGTTCCTGTGTTCCCGTATTCCTATGTTCCTGTTCTCATGCTCCTGTGTGTTCCAGTCTGTTTCTGTGTTCCCTTTCCCATCTGCCTGGACCTCCCGCCCAGATTGGACTTGACCTTGCATCTCTGCCGCTTGCCCAGACCATGTGCCTGAACCTAACCACGAGACTGCTGCAGCAAGACCATCCCGCTTTGCGACAGCTCTGGTGAAGATCAGGTACCACTCAAATTCCAGTCCCAGGTGTCAGTTAGTACCACCTTCCACAATGGTCCAGAGGATCCACTTATCCTAAATCCTGGCAAATATTATAGATATCACAGACTTGGAATGACCAATTTCTCTTGCTATGGTTGATAGGTTGCCGGTTAAATATGTTTTGTTAGATAATAAAGGAAATTGCTTCCTGGTGTCAGATTAACACCAACTACTTGCAAGTATCTGAAAGTGTTCTGTAATTTTGATCAGTGTTCATTTTCATTTATCACATTTACATTTTATTCTGTGCTTTAGTATATAAACAATTTATGAAATAAGCTTAAAGTACTGCTATATTACTGATGTTAGCATATATTCACATATGATTACACAATAACCTTAACATTTTGAGAGTTGAGTGTTGATCTCTAATTTTGATCTCTTGTGTACAGTGTGCAGAACATTTCTATCTTATTAATGCGGAATGAATTCTTATCTTATTCTTATCCACTATTAGAGGATAGAGAGATGTGTCAGCATGTGTTTTGATTTAAAGGCAGACTATGATGATACACATCTGGGTATCATAGACATACCTATGCATTATTTGTTAATTGTGTCCATCCTCCAAAATCAAACCTTTATTCTGCATGGTAATGAGCACTGTAGTTTACTTGGGGCATTGCTCTAAGCCTCCAGGGCACCACAGTGCCAATCACACCCCTCCTTTCATCTCACTGTTCCTCCCTTGTCATGCAAGTTTCCAAACTGGTTACATTGGCATTGACAAGTGACAAAAAATGAAAACCAATAAAATTCTCTCCATAAGTAAATCTCTCCCCTGAAAGATTTGTACATTATTAGCAGAAGATTAGCTCATTTATTATTATGATTCTTACATCGTAAGATGACATTTTTCCCTGAGGCAGAATATAATTAAAATGCAGTATATTCAAAAAACAGTTGTATTACAGTAATTTGTATGAGCAACAAGACCTTCTACAGTTCAAATATCCTAGGCAGTCTGGAAGGATTTAAAAATAGGAACAAAACCTAAAAGTAAAGTAAACATAAATCATAAACATGCTAAGTATACCCAATCTTATTCCTGGTATATCCTGGTATATCCTGGTATATCCTGGTATCAGCCCTTTTGTAAAATCAATCTCAGGAGGAAGGTGGGCACCTCCTGACTGTGACATCAGGGCACTTATGTCAGAGCAGCTTTCCCTTATTTATCAGAATGCTGAGCAAGCCAGCCAATGAAGACACAGAATCTCAGACTGAATCATCTTCAAAGTGATTGTTTCCTTAACTGGATAGATAAATACAATGTCAGTTTTATACACACACACACACACCTATGCACAGTTACACAGATAGACCTATAACTTAATGCAGCCTTATGACTATTCTACACATTGCCTGCTATGATGGATAAATCAGCCAGGCAGTTTAGCAGATGCCATCATCATCTGTACTCACCATCAACCCTCATTAGTGGGAGATGGTGAGTACAGAAAACCACACAAGCATCTGCACGGAGGAGACAGATCACATAACATGATCTGCTTGCATTTAGTTCTATGCCTACTACAGACCCAGTTGTAGTAAGCCCCTGGTACTTAGGCATCATTTTATCTGATCTCTTTATTCTGTTATTTCCTTCTGCTCTTGAAATTTTGTTTGCCCTCCTTGTTGTGACCAGGCTCTGGATACTATTCTTCTGTGTTTTGTCTTGTCTTTGCAGTTTTGCACTTTGGTGCAGGGAAGGAAAATTGTTCCTTACTGTCTGGGCTAATGTGAGGCAGCTGGGAAGGAGATTAGTCTCAGAGCCCTCTGCCTGTGTCTGTCAACATGAATATATGTTTTGTGTGTGTGGCGACTCTTTAACCCTTTATAGCCACAGCATGGAGCCCATTTGACCATTTCTCTGTGCCCTAGGGATCTTATTGTCTCCTCTTTTCAGAATAAAACCTATTTTTATTAGCTTGCTGAGTGCTAAACCTAAAATAGCGAACTCTGCCTTGAACTTCAGGGAGGAAGTTGCCATAAAAGTTCCTAGTGTGATTTTGTTTCTATGGCAATTAGAAGATTATCTGCAACTTTCTTGCTCGGTGCAAGCAACAGAGAACAACTGCTAGAAATAGATTCACAGATAGATTCACTAGATGTAAATAGCCACACAAATGTCAAAAGAGAGAGCTAACTATGTGTAGCCACCAGTCATTGCAGCCACAAAACCAAAGCCATAGAATTGCAGGTGTTGCACGGCTATGGAAGTGGATATTCTATAAATGTTTGAGTTTGAAATATCTGAAAAAATTTAAATGACTTTCACCACTGTAAGCTGTGATGTCTTTGCTTTCACTAATTGGAATTGTTGGGATGAAAAGGGCTGGTATCTGTGGTTTTATGATGCGTTTTTGATATGCTATGGCAAACCTTACCCAGAATCTGCAGTAATAAAATAGACATGCTGCAGATTCTAGATTTTTATGGGTCCTGTTCAGTATTGCACTGTGTCTTTTTTACATTAAAATCTCTGCCGAGAATAAGAATTAGATCACTGGAGGGTCCAACTGTAATTTGAAATGGGTCTGCCAAGTGCATTGTGTGAATAAAGCACTTGTGTCTGTAAAAAGTCTCCTTTAGGGGTTTTCAAGTACAGATATCTAAAATAATCAATGAAGCAATAAGCTTCAACGACAAACTCTGATTGTTAACACCTATGCACAGAATAGGTTACAACAATCTGATCAGTGCAGGTCCTACTGACAGGACCCTAACCAATCACGAGAACGGGTCCATGAAGCTCACAACAACTGGCTCCCATTTTCACTAATTGAGTGAAGCAGCAGGACGAGGATGAGTCATTCAATATAGTAGGAGCACAGGAAATTACAGAGCACAGTGCTCGGCTATCCTGATATCCTGAGTGCTTCACTCAACATGACGCTTTATTCATTTTGTGATTATTTAATTTTCATGCTGAGTGGAGCTTCCAGCAATCTGACCCCCACCAATCAGATTGTGATCCCCTATGCTGTGCAGGGGCAGACTGGCCATAATTACCCACCGGGAGAAATCTCGGTGGGCCGATGAGTCTGGGGATGGTCCGGGGCCGGTCCAGGGCTGGTGGGGCCAGTTGAAAAAAAAAAATCTACTCACCTTTCCAACATTCCCCGAAACTCCACTGCTACAGGCCGGCCGGCGGTGACAGCTACCGTGTTTGTCGGCATCACATAGAATATGACGTCGGCAATCGGCTGACGTCATATTATGTGAACCGCCAGCGCTCACTGAGCTGTCACGGTCTGTACGGCCGGAATGTAGCAGCGGAGCTTCGTGGGAACACTGGAAAGGTGAGTAGATGGTTTAATAATTGAATGTGCTGGGCTAGATATGTACTGGGGGGGCTATCTGGCATTGGTATATGGCATAGTAGTTATATTCCTGTACATAAGGGCAGTATTATAGTAGTTATATTCCTGTACATAAGGGCAGTATTATAGTAGTTATATTCCTGTACATAAGGGCAGTATTATAGTATATATACTCCTTTACCTAGGGGGCAGTATTATAGTAGTTATATTCTTGTACATAGGGGCAGTATTATAGTAGTTATATTCTTATACATAGGGAGCAGTATTATAGTAGTTATATTCTTGTACATAGGGGCAGTATTATAGTAGTTATATTCTTGTACATAGGAGTAGTATTATAGTAGTTATATTCTTGTACATAGGGGGCAGTATTATAGTAGTTATATTCTTATACATAGGGGGCAGTATTATAGCAGTTATATTCTTGTACATAGGGGGCAGTATTATAGTAGTTATATTATTGTACATAGGGGGCAGTATTATAGTAGTTATATTCTTGTACATAGGGAGCAGTATTATAGTAGTTATATTGATGTACATAGGGGGCAGTATTATAGTAGTTATATTCTTGTACATAGGGGCAGTATTATAGTAGTTATATTCTTGTACATAGGAGTAGTATTATAGTAGTTATATTCTTGTACATAGGGGGCAGTATTATAGCAGTTATATTCTTGTACATAGGGGGCAGTATTATAGAAGTTATATTCCTGTACATTGGGGGCAGTATAATAGTAGTTATATTCTTATACATAGGGAGCAGTATTATAGTAGTTATATTCTTATACATAGGGAGCAGTATTATAGTAGTTATATTCTTGTACATAGGAGTAGTATTATAGTAGTTATATTCTTGTACATAGGGGGCAGTATTATAGCAGTTATATTCTTGTACATAGGGGGCAGTATTATAGAAGTTATATTCCTGTACATTGGGGGCAGTATAATAGTAGTTATATTCTTATACATAGGGAGCAGTATTATAGTAGTTATATTCTTATACATAGGAAGCAGTATTATAGTAGTTATATTCTTGTACATAGGGGCAGTATTATAATATTTATTCTTGTACATAGGGGGCAGTATTATAGTAGTTATATTCTTGTACATAGGGGCAGTATTATAGTATTTATTCTTGTACATAGGGGGCAGTATTATAGTAGTTATATTGTTATACATAGGGGGCAGTTTTACAGTAGTTATATTCTTGTACATTTAATTATTATTACATATTTTACTTAGGGGAGTTTTATAGTAGTTACATTTTTGTTTAACGAAGAAGGTATTGTAGCAGTTTTTTTCTTTGTGTATATTAGTCAGTATTAAGTTGTGCTCTTTTTAAAAAGAAGCTTTATTCCTGTATAAGGGAGGCAGTGTGTGTTTCTTTCGCTGGGCTGTACATGTTCATTTAGACCATCTATAAACAGTTCGTGTGGAGTTTAGGAACTCCACCGATATCACATGGCCATGCCTACTTGTTTTGAAGCTGCCCACAGAATGGGGTCACTTTAAATTCCCAGTCTGCCCCTGATGCTGTGGATAGGGGATAGCAAACAAAGTTGGTAAAATCAAGCTGGTAAAATATTCCTGTACATAAGGGCAGTATTATAGTAAATATATTCCTGTACCTAGGGGGCAGTATTATAGTAGTTATATTCTTGTACATAGGAGTAGTATTATAGTAGTTATATTCTTGTACATAGGGGGCAGTATTATAGCAGTTATATTCTTGTACAGAGGGGGCAGTATTATAGAAGTTATATTCCTGTACATTGGGGGCAGTATAATAGTAGTTATATTCTTATACATAGGGAGCAGTATTATAGTAGTTATATTCTTATACATAGGGAGCAGTATTATAGTAGTTATATTCTTGTACATAGGAGTAGTATTATAGTAGTTATATTCTTGTACATAGGGGGCAGTATTATAGCAGTTATATTCTTGTACATAGGGGGCAGTATTATAGAAGTTATATTCCTGTACATTGGGGGCAGTATAATAGTAGTTATATTCTTATACATAGGGAGCAGTATTATAGTAGTTATATTCTTATACATAGGGAGCAGTATTATAGTAGTTATATTCTTGTACATAGGAGCAGTATTATAGTAGTTATATTCTTGTACATAGGGGGCAGTATTATAGTAGTTATATTCTTGTACATAGGGGCAGTATTATAATATTTATTCTTGCACATAGGGGGCAGTATTATAGTAATTATATTGTTATACATAGGGGGCAGTTTTACAGTAGTTATATTCTTTTACATAAAATTAATTATTATTACATATTTTACTTAGGGGAGTTTTATAGTAGTTACATTTTTGTTTAACGAAGAAGGTATTGTTGCAGTTTTTTTTCTTTGTGTATATTAGTCAGTATTTAGTTGTGCTCTTTTTAAAAAGAATCTTTATTTGTAATTTTTATGCCCAAGTAGGCTTTGCCATTGAAATGGTGTTGCGGTTTTAAGTTGAGTAATGACATGTTTGGGGGCTGAAATATTCATGGCCTCTGATTTCCCATAATTTATTTCATTTTACATCACCTACTTGGGCATAAAAATTACAAATACAATGTCAGACCTATTAAGTGCTAAATACAATAAATTATTATCCTCAATCTCAGATCAACTAAAAACTCTAAACATCCCTTTTGTGTCTTGGATGGGGCGCAAAAACCTATTAAAGTCTTTCATTATGCCGAAATTACTATATCTCATACAAATGCTACCTATTCACATACCTCAGTCCTACTTTAATATGTTAAAGTCAAAATTCTACTGCTTCCTCTGGAAAAACAAAAGACCTAGACTTAGTCACGACAAACTAATCAGGAAAAAAGGGTATGGAGGACTAGGTCTTCCAGATCCACTTTCATATTATAGCAGTACATCTCAAAAGGTGGATCCAAATGTTCAATGCATCATGCACCAATCTAGGCATAGACATAGAAATGACAATCCTTGACAAAAATCATAAGGCACAACTATGGAACATCCCCACACAGGGGACTTGCAAGAACCCTCTAACAGCAGGAACTATACAGGTTCTGAGATGGATAAAGGATAGAGATGAGCGAGCACTAAAATGCTCGGGTACTCGTTATTCGAGACGAACTTTTCCCAATGCTCGAGTGCTCGTCTCAAATAACGAGCCCCATTGAAGTCAATGGGAGACTCGAGCATTTTTCAAGGGGACCAAGGCTCTGCACAGGGAAGCTTGGCCAAACACCTGGGAACCTCAGAAAAGGATGGAAACACCACGGACAGGAAACAGCAGGGGCAGCATGCATGGATGCCTCTGAGGCTGCTTAATCGCACCATTATGCCAAAATTATGGGCAACAGCATGGCCATGACAGAGTGACAGAATGAAGCTAGATAGCATCTAAAACATCCAATAATTGACCCTGACACTATAGGGGACTTCATGCAGAGGCAGCGGCAGCAGCGGCAGGCTAGAGAGTGGCATGGCGACATACCCTAAATGGACTCAGGCTTCAAACCAATGGGTGGCAGAGAGGAACCAAAGGAGGTGAGCAAGAAGCGCTCAAATAATATCGGTACATGATAAAAGTTTGCCAGTATATTTTGTGGATTACACAGCAGGGTGGCGACAAAGTTAACATGGAAGCCATGAAAACAACCCAAAATTCTGCCTGACACAGCTCGTTTGATAAGGGGACCATGTATGGAGTGTTAGGTTCAGTGGATCCTCTGGACCACCGCGGGAGATGTAACTAGCCAACACCCGGAACCGGAGCCTAGCGGCACCTGGTATTCACCAGAGCCCGCCGCAAAGCGGGTTGGACTTGCTGCGGCAGGATACCACTAGGTCGTTCCCAGGTGTGACTAGCCCACGGTGGCAGCCGAGGTCGAGGTACCTTAGCGGATGACAACTCGTAGTCGGGTCCAGGCACAGAGTCAGGGCAGGCGGCAGAGATGCAACGTCAGGTCCAAGTCCGGGGTCAGCAACGGGAGGTCCAGGCAGGTGGGAACGGGAACACAGGCACACGGAACACAGCAACACGGAGGAACTCAGGAGCGGGAACACACAGGAATACACAGGAACGCAGGGAAACACAGGAACGCAGGAATACACAGGAACGCAGGAATACACAGGAACGCAGGAATACTCGCTTGGAAGCTTTCTCTAAGGCTATGAGGCACAAAGATCCGGCCAGGAACACAGGAAGAGGCAGATTCTTAAAGGTGAGGTGTTCAGCCAGTGCACCAATTAGCGGTGCGCTGGCCCTTTAAATTTTTGGCCGGAGCCGCGCGCGCGCCCTAGGAGGCGGGGACGCGCGCGCACGGCAGTCCGAGGGAGAGCAGGAGCCGGGAGAGGTAAGAGACACCGGGCAGCAGCGGGGGCACGTGGAGGAGCACGGATGCGCCCGCGATCCGTGACAGGGATCGCGGGAGCACCCGTGACAGTACCCCCCCCCTTCGGCCTCCCTCTCTTCTTGGGCCTGAGAAAACGTTGGAGCAGGCTCTTGTCCAGGATGTTATCCTCTGGCTCCCAGGATCTCTCCTCAGGACCAAATCCTTTCCAGTCTACCAGAAACAACCGTCTACCTCTCACAGTCTTAGTATCCAGGATCTCTTTCACCTCGAAGACATCGGTGGAATCAGCTTGTGGTACCGGAGGAGGAGTAATTTGTCGGTTGAAGCGGTTGAAGATGACTGGCTTAAGGAGAGAGACATGGAAAGAATTAGGAATGCGCATGCTGGGAGGCAGACGCAACTTGTAAGCCACCGGGTTGATGCGGCCGAGAATTTCGAATGGGCCCAAGAACCGAGGTCCCAATTTATAGCTCGGGATCTTCAGCCGAACATACTTGGCGGACAGCCAAACCTTGTCACCAGGAGCTAAAACAGGGAATGGTCGGCGTCTTTTGTCTGCTTGACGCTTGGTCTGGGCTGTAGCTCGGAGCAATGAGGTGTGGACTTGCTCCCAGATGGCTTTCAGATCACGTACCAGGTCCTCCACAGCAGGAACATCTGCAGACGTAGGTAACGGAAGAGGAGGCCGAGGATGCAGTCCATAGTTAATAAAAAAGGGAGCAGAACCGGCAGAAGTGGAGTCCAGGGAATTGTAAGAGAACTCCGCCCATGGTAGAAGAGATGCCCAGTCGTCCTGTCGGGCAGAGACGAAATGGCGGAGATAGCAACCCAAAGTCTGATTCACCCTCTCCACTTGGCCGTTAGTCTGTGGGTGATAGGCAGAAGAGAAGTCCAAGTTCACCTGCAACTGGTTGCACAAAGATCTCCAGAATTTGGACACAAACTGAACTCCTCGATCCGAGACGATGTGCTGAGGGAGACCATGAAGCCGGAAAATATGCTGGAAGAAGAGGCTGGCGAGACGTGGAGCAGAAGGCAGACCTGGTAGAGGGACAAAGTGAGACATCTTCGAAAAGCGGTCAGTCACCACCCAGATAACGGTGTTGCCAGAAGATGGCGGTAAATCCGTAACAAAGTCCATAGCCACATGAGACCATGGGCTGGTAGGCACGGGTAACGGCAACAGAAGACCAGCAGGCTTGAGTCGTGAAGGCTTGTTGCGGGCACAAGAGGCACAGGAACCCACAAAATCCCGGACGTCCTTGACCAAATCAGGCCACCAGTAGAATCGGGAAATTAAGGCCACAGAGCGCTGCACCCCAGGGTGCCCAGCCACACGAGAAGAATGTCCCCAGGTCAGAATCCTCTTTCGGAGACCAGGTCGCACATAAGTCTTGCCGGGAGGCAGCTGCCGGAGGTCCACCGGCGCGGCAAGCACAAGTCTCTCTGGAGGAACAACATGTCTCGGAGCAGAGTCCTCCCCCATAACATCAGAAGCACGGGACAAGGCGTCAGCCTTGATGTTTTTCTCTGCAGGGCGAAAATGGATTCGGAAGTCAAAGCGAGAAAAGAAGAGGGACCACCGGGCTTGACGTGGATTCAAACGCTGAGCCGTCTGAAGGTACTGAAGGTTTTTGTGGTCCGTGAAAATGCTGACTGGAAATCGGGCTCCCTCCAGCAGATGACGCCACTCTTCCAAAGCCAGCTTGATGCCTAGAAGCTCCCGATCTCCAATGGAATAATTTCTCTCCGCGGAGGAGAAGGTTTTGGAGAAGAAACCACAAGTGAGTGTTCGTCCCCTGGGACCCTTCTGGGTAAGGACTGCCCCAGCACCCACGGAGGAGGCATCAACCTCCACCAGGAACGGCTTTTCAGTATCCGGTCGGGTAAGGACTGAAGCGGAGGAAAAAGCAGTTTTTAATTTCGTGAAGGCTTCTTCTGCTGCTGGTGGCCAGACACGGGGATTAGCACCCTTTTTCGTAAGCGCCACCATCGGCGCGACCAAAGATGAGAAGTGTGGGATAAATTGCCTATAATAATTAGCAAAGCCCAGAAATCTTTGTATAGCTCGCAGTCCCACTGGGCGTGGCCACTGAAGGACCGCAGATAACTTGGCAGGATCCATCTGCAAACCCCTATCAGAAATTATGTAGCCGAGGAATGGAAGGCTCCTCTGATGAAAGTGGCACTTCTCCAGCTTGGCATAGAGGTGGTTTGTCCTGAGGCGGCTGAGAACCTCCCGTACATGAGACTGGTGGGACTCCAGATTGGCAGAATACACAAGGATGTCGTCCAGGTACACCACGACACAACTGTACAATAAGTCCCGAAAAATATCATTTACAAACTCCTGGAAAACGGCTGGCGCATTACAAAGTCCGAAGGGCATAACTAGATATTCAAAATGCCCATCACGGGTGTTAAAGGCGGTCTTCCACTCGTCACCCTTCCTGATGCGGATGAGGTTGTAGGCCCCTCGAAGATCCAATTTGGAAAAAATTCTTGCACCCCGCAGACGATCAAATAGCTCCGTGATAAGCGGAAGAGGATAGCGGTTCTTAACGGTGACCTTGTTAAGACCGCGATAGTCTATACAGGGGCGGAGAGAGCCATCCTTTTTAGTGACAAAAAAGAAACCAGCGCCAGCTGGCGAGGAGGATTTGCGGATGAAACCTCTTTGCAGATTTTCCTTAACATATTCCGACATAGCGGCAGTCTCAGGAACCGAGAGCGGATACACCCGACCCCGTGGTGGAGAAGATCCAGGCAGCAGATCAATGGGGCAATCATAGGGACGATGTGGAGGAAGGATCTCGGCTTGTTTTTTAGAAAACACGTCTGCAAAGTCCCGGTACGGAGCTGGAAGTCCCTCCAGAGGCTTGGGAGACAAGGTAGCAGTCCTGACAGGAAGCGGCTGTGGAACCGTCATGCAGCGTGAGGGGCAATCCGGACCCCAACGGAGAATCTCCCCAGAAGACCAGTCCAGAACAGGGGCATGATGCTGCAACCAGGGGAGACCCAGCAGGAGAGTGGAAGTGCACTGTGGCAGCACAAAAAAGGAGAGTCTCTCTTTATGCAATGCACCAACTTGAAGGAGCAGGGGTTCAGTACGAAACCAGATAGGCACGGAGAGAATCTGGCCACTGACTGAGGCAATGGACAAGGACTTCTCAAGACGAACCACCGGGAAGTGATGCAGGGCGACCAGTGCAGCATCTACAAAGTTCGCTGTGGAGCCCGAATCCAGGAAAGCGGAAACCTGGACCGGAGTACTGGTGCCAATGCTGAGGAGTACAGGGAGAATCAAGCGTGGAGAAGCTTTATTCACACCTAGGGACGCTTCTCCGGAGAAGCCTAGGTGCTGGCGTTTCCCGGGCGCTGGGGACGTACAGGGCAAGTCCCGACGAAGTGCTGTGGGCTGGCACAATACATGCACAAGTTCTCCTGACGTCGTCTGGAACGCTCTTGTAGAGTGAGCCGTGTTCGGTCAACCTGCATGGGTTCCTCAACAGAAGATTCAGGCGGGACCTGGAGCGGCCTTTGGAAGACTGGCGCCAGGCGAGGAATGCGTCTAACACGGCCTTGGGGATACTCGGAGCGTAGTTCCTCAGCTCGCTCCTTAAACCGAACATCAATTCGAGTGGCCAAGGTGATGAGGTCACTCAGAGTAGATGGAAGATCCCGAGCTGCCAGTGCGTCCTTGACCTGCGCAGAGAGCCCTTTCTTAAATGTAGCGATGAGGGCTGCATCATTCCAAGCAAGTTCAGAAGCCAGGGTGCGGAATTGAACTGCGTACTCTCCCACCGATGAGTTGCCCTGACGCAAGTTCAACAATGCAGACTCCGCAGAAGAGGCTCGTGCTGGTTCCTCGAAAACTGACCGGAACTCTGACAGAAACGCAGTGAGGCTAGACACAACCGGGTCATCTCTGTCCCAAAGCGGAGTAGCCCAGGCCAGGGCTTTCCCGGAAAGAAGGCTGAGGACAAATGCCACCTTGGACCGCTCTGTGGCAAATTGCGACGGCATGAGTTCTATGTGCAAGGAGCACTGGGTTATGAAGCCCCTGCACATCTTGGGATCCCCGTCATACTTGCCGGGCAAAGAGAGGCGTAGCCTGGGTTCAGCAGCAGGAAGAAAAGCTGGGGTAGCAGGGGTCGCAGCGGCAGCTTCTGGAGACTGTTGCTGATGCTGGGTTGCTAGCAGCTGTTGCAGCATGGCGGTGACTTGCTCAAGCTGATTCCGCTGTGCTGCAATCTGCCGGGACTGGTGGATCACGATGGTGGCGAGATCAGGCTGACTGGGAGAAGGAGCCTCGGCGGGATCCATGGCCGGATCTTACTGTTAGGTTCAGTGGATCCTCTGGACCACCGCGGGAGATGTAACTAGCCAACACCCGGAACCGGAGCCTAGCGGCACCTGGTATTCACCAGAGCCCGCCGCAAAGCGGGTTGGACTTGCTGCGGCAGGATACCACTAGGTCGTTCCCAGGTGTGACTAGCCCACGGTGGCAGCCGAGGTCGAGGTACCTTAGCGGATGACAACTCGTAGTCGGGTCCAGGCACAGAGTCAGGGCAGGCGGCAGAGATGCAACGTCAGGTCCAAGTCCGGGGTCAGCAACGGGAGGTCCAGGCAGGTGGGAACGGGAACACAGGCACACGGAACACAGCAACACGGAGGAACTCAGGTAACACAGGACTCAGGAGCGGGAACACACAGGAATACACAGGAACGCAGGGAAACACAGGAACGCAGGAATACACAGGAACGCAGGAATACACAAGAACGCAGGAATACTCGCTTGGAAGCTTTCTCTAAGGCTATGAGGCACAAAGATCCGGCCAGGAACACAGGAAGAGGCAGATTCTTAAAGGTGAGGTGTTCAGCCAGTGCACCAATTAGCGGTGCGCTGGCCCTTTAAATTTTTGGCCGGAGCCGCGCGCGCGCCCTAGGAGGCGGGGACGCGCGCGCACGGCAGTCCGAGGGAGAGCAGGAGCCGGGAGAGGTAAGAGACACCGGGCAGCAGCGGGGGCACGTGGAGGAGCACGGATGCGCCCGCGATCCGTGACAGGGATCGCTGGAGCACCCGTGACATGGAGGCAGTGAACTAGTAGTAGATTAAAGGTGCTGCAGTTAAAACTATGTTAGTTGGATCTTGGCATGGAGCTGGCGCTCCGCTGCCAGGCGAGCTTTCGCCAATCCAAGCCCGTGTCTCTAGGCTACTCCCCAAACAGCACTTCTAAGAACCTTTTGTATAAGATCAAGTGTAATAGCGTTCTTATAAGTTCAGGATATGACGGATGAGGGGAATGGAAACAGATGCGCAAGAAGCGCTGAAATAATATTGGTAAATGATAAAAGTTTGCCAGTATCTTTTCTGGATTACACAGCAGGGTGGCGAGAAAGTTAACAAGTTTGATGTGGAATGCCCTGTAATAGCTCTTGGCCGGTGTGCCTTTTATCGGCTAGGCTCAGCAGTTTGAGCACCGCCTGCTGTCGCTTAGCAACGGCACTGCTGCTGTGCCTAGAGCTACCGACTGATGGCGCCATGGCCACGGATGGTAATTCGGAGGAGGAGGAGGTGGAGGAGGGGTGGGAGGAGGAGGAGGTATAGTAGGCCTTTGAGACCTGGACCGAGGTAGGCCCCGCAATCCTCTGCGTCGGCAGTATATCACCAGCCCCAGGGTCAGACTCGGTCCCAGCGTGCACCAAGTTAAGTGTAGTAGCGTTCTTATAAGTTTGGGATATGGCGGGTGAGGGGAATGTAAACAGATGCGCAAGAAGCGCTGAAATAATATTGGTAAATGATAAAAGTTTGCCAGTATATTTTGTGGATAACACAGCAGGGTGGCGACAAAGTTAACAAGATTGTTGTGGAAGCCATGAAAACAACCCAAAATTCTGCCTGACAAAGCTCGTTTGATAAGGGGACCATGTATGGAGGCAGTGAACTAGTAGTAGATTAAAGGTGCTGCAGTTAAAACTATGTTAGTTGGATCTTGGCATGGAGCTGGCGCTCCGCTGCCAGGCGAGCTTTCGCCAATCCAAGCCCGTGTCTCTAGGCTACTCCCCAAACAGCACTTCTAAGAACCTTTTGTATAAGATCAAGTGTAGTAGCGTTCTTATAAGTTTAGGATATGGCGGGTGAGGGGAATGTAAACAGAAGCGCAAGAAGCGCTGAAATAATATTGGTAAATGATAAAAGTTTGCCAGTATATTTTGTGGATAGCACAGCTGGGTGGCGACAAAGTTAACAACTTTGATGTGGAATCCATGAAAACAACCCAAATTTCTGCCTGACACACCTCGTTTGATAAAGGGACGATGTATGGAGGCAGCTATATGGACGACTTTTGGAGGAAGCAATGGAGACAACGTGTGGAGGCTGCTATGGAGACAATTTAATTTGGATAGTGCCTGTATGTGGCAGTCCAAAAAAGTTTTCAAACCAGAGGAGCAGGTAGGTGGCCCTCCAGAAAAATGGAATAGATTGAGTGCCTGTATGTGGCAGTCCAAAAAAGTTTTCAAACCAGAGGAGCAGGTAGGTGGCCCTCCAGAAAAATGGAATAGATTGAGTGCCTGTATGTGGCAGTCCAAAAAAGTTTTCAAACCAGAGGAGCAGGTAGGTGGCCCTCCAGAAAAATGGAATAGATTGAGTGCCTGTATGTGGCAGTCCAAAAAAGTTTTCAAACCAGAGGAGCAGGTAGGTGGCCCTCCAGAAAAATGGAATAGATTGAGTGCCTGTATGTGGCAGTCCAAAAAAGTTTTCAAACCAGAGGAGCAGGTAGGTGGCCCTCCAGAAAAATGGAATAGATTGAGTGCCTGTATGTGGCAGTCCAAAAAAGTTTTCAAACCAGAGGAGCAGGTAGGTGGCCCTCCAGAAAAATGGAATAGATTGAGTGCCTGTATGTGGCAGTCCAAAAAAGTTTTCAAACCAGAGGAGCAGGTAGGTGGCCCTCCAGAAAAATTGAATAGATTGAGTGCCTGTATGTGGCACTCCCAAAAATTGTTTAAAACAGAGGACCGGGTCGGTGGCCCTCCAGAAAAATTAAATGCATAAAGTACTATAGGTAGAGCCAGTGGGCCCTGTCAAAAAATAACCAGTTTCCTCTGCTTTACTGTACAAAGAGCAGGAGAAGGAGGAAAATGAGGAGGAGGAGGAGGAGTGGATAATTATTCAGGTTGAGCTTCCTTCACCTGCTGGAGATTGGAAATTAGGAGAAATCCATGCTTTATTCATCTTGATAAGCGTCAGCCTGTCAGCGCTGTCAGTCGACAGGCGTGTACGCTTATCGGTGATGATGCCACCAGCTGCACTGAAAACCCGCTCGGACAAGACGCTAGCGGCAGGGCAGGCAAGAACCTCCAAGGCGTACAGCGCCAGTTCGTGCCACATGTCCAGCTTTGAAACCCAGTAGTTGTAGGGAGCTGTGTGATCATTTAGGATGATGGTATGGTCAGCTACGTACTCCCTCACCATCTTTCTGTAAAGATCAGCGCTACTCTGCCGAGACTGGGGACAGGTGACAGTGTCTTGCTGGGGTGACATAAAGCTGGCAAAAGCCTTGTAAAGCGTACCCTTGCCAGTGCTGGACAAGCTGCCTGCTCGCCTACTCTCCCTCGCTACTTGTCCCGCAGAACTACGCACTCTGCCGCTAGCGCTGTCAGAAGGGAAATACTGTTTCAGCTTGTGCACCAGGGCCTGCTGGTATTCATGCATTCTCACACTCCTTTCCTCTCCAGGGATGAGAGTGGAAAGATTTTGCTTGTACCGTGGGTCCAGGAGAGTGAACACCCAGTAATCGGTGCTGGAATAAATTCTTTGAACGCGAGGGTCACGGGATAGGCAGCCTAGCATGAAATCTGCCATATGCGCCAGAGTACCAACGCGTAAGAATTCGCTCCCCTCACTGGCCTGAATGTCCATTTCCACCTCCTCCAACTCCTCCAATTCCTCTTCTTCTGCCCATACACGCTCAACAGTGAAGGACTCAACAATGGTCCCCTCTTGTGTCTCGCCAACATTCTCCTCCTCTTCCTCCTCCACCTCCACCTCCTCCGATATGCGCTGAGAAACAGACCTAAGGGTGCTTTGGCTATCAACAAGGGAATCTTCTTCCCCCGTCTCTTGTGAGAAGCGCAAAGCTTCCGACTTCATGCTGACCAGAGAGTTTTTCAACAGGCCAAGCAGCGGGATGGTGAGGCTGATGATGGCGGCATCGCCACTGACCATCTGTGTTGACTCCTCAAAGTTACTCAGCACCTGACAGATATCAGACATCCACGTCCACTCCTCATTGTAGACTTGAGGAAGCTGACTGACCTGACTACCAGTTCTGGTGGAAGTTGACATCTGGCAGTCTACAATCGCTCGGCGCTGCTGGTAAACTCTGGATAACATGGTTAGTGTTGAATTCCACCTCGTGGGCACGT
This sequence comes from Engystomops pustulosus, assembly GCF_040894005.1. NCBI lineage: Eukaryota > Metazoa > Chordata > Amphibia > Anura > Leptodactylidae > Engystomops > Engystomops pustulosus. The sequence continues at coordinate 61,499,482 of NC_092415.1, forward strand.
CGCACAACAGTCGGTGAGCGGGCAGTTGGAGGCGGCGCTGCGCTGCCCTGAGAGTGGCAGCATCTGTGCTGGACTTCCTGAAATGCGCACAGATGCGGCGCACCTTCGTGAGCAAATCAGACAGATTGGGGTATGTCTTGAGGAAACGCTGAACTATCAGATTTAACACATGGGCCAGGCATGGCACATGTGTCAGTCTGCCGAGTTGCAGAGCCGCCACCAGGTTATGGCCGTTGTCACACACAACCATGCCTGGCTTCAGGTTCAGCGGTGCCAGCCACAGATCAGTCTGCGCCGTGATGCCCTGTAATAGTTCTTGGGCGGTGTGCCTTTTATCGCCTAGGCTCAGCAGTTTGAGCACCGCCTGCTGTCGCTTAGCGACGGCACTGCTGCTGTGCCTAGAGCTACCGACTGATGGCGCCATGCCCACGGATGGTCGTTCGGAGGAGGAGGTGGAGGAGGGGTGGGAGGAGGAGGAGGCATAGTAGGCCTCAAACACCTGGACCGAGGTAGGCCCCGCAATCCTCGGCGTCGGCAGTATATGACCAGCCGCAGGGTCACACTCGGTCCCAGCCTCCACCAAGTTAACCCAATGTGCCGTCAGAGATATATAGTGGCCCTGCCCGGCAGCACTCGTCCACGTGTCCGTGGTCAGGTGGACCTTGTCAGAAACGGCGTTGGTCAGGGCACGGATTATGTTGTCTGACACGTGCTGGTGCAGGGCTGGGACGGCACATCGGGAAAAGTAGTGGCGGCTGGGGACCGAATACCGAGGGGCGGCCGCCGCCATGAGGCTGCGAAAGGCCTCGGTCTCTACTAGCCTATAGGGCAGCATCTCCAGGCTTAGCAATCTGGAGATGTGCACATTAAGGGCTTGGGCGTGCGGGTGGGTTGCACTATATTTGCGTTTCCGCTCCAGCGTCTGGGGTATGGAGAGCTGAACGCTGGTGGATGCTGTGGAGGATCGTGGAGGCGACGATGGGGTTTTTGTGGCAGGGTCCTGGGCAGGGGGCTGACTATCAGCTGACACAGGGGAAGGAGCAGTGGTGTGCACGGCCGGAGGTGAACGCGCTTGTTGCCACTGAGTGGGGTGTTTAGCATTCATATGCCTGCGCATACTGGTGGTAGTTAAGCTAGTAGTGGTGGAACCCCTGCTGATCCTGGTTTGGCAAATGTGGCACACCACAGTCCGTCGGTCATCCGGTGTTTCCTTAAAGAACCTCCAGACTTCTGAAAATCTAGCCCTCGCCGCAGGAGCCCTCGCCACGGGAGCTTCACTAGTTGACACATTTGGCGCTGATGCACCAGCTCTGGCCCTGCCTCTCCGTCTGGCCCCACCACTGCCTCTTCCAACCTGTTCTGGTCGAGGACTCTCCTCCGTCTCAGAAGCACTGTGTTCACCCGGCCTCTCAACCCAGCTTGGGTCTGTCACCTCATCATCCTCCGATCCCTCAGTCTGCTCCCCCCTCGGACTTCCTGCCCTGACAACAACTTCCCCACTGTCTGACAACCGTGTCTCCTCATCGTCGGACACCTCTTTACACACTTCTTCCAGTACGTCAACAAGGTCATCATCACCCACAGACTGCGACTGGTGGAAAACCTGGGCATCGGAAAATTGCTCATCAGCAACCGGACAAATGGTTTGTGACTGTGGGAAGGGTCCAGAAAACAGTTCCTCAGAGTATGCCGGTTCAAATGGCAAATTTTGCTGGGAGGGAGCAGACTGGGGGGGAGGAGGCTGAGGTGCAGGAGCTGGAGGAGTGCCGATTTCGGTGACATGGGTGGACTGCGTGGAAGACTGACTGGTGGACAAATTGCTCGAAGCATTGTCGGCAATCCACGACATCACCTGTTCGCACTGTTCTGGCCTCAACAGTGCTCTACCACGAGTCCCAGTAACTTCAGACATGAACCTAGGGAGTGTAGCTCTGCGGCGTTCCCCTGCTCCCTCATAAGCAGGTGGTGTCTCACCCCGCCCAGGACCACGGCCTCTGACCCCTGCAGTAGTTGGACGCCCACGTCCCCGCCCTCATCCTCTACCCCTAGCCCTCGGGTTAAACATTTTGAAAATGAGAGTTATAACTTGAATTTTTTTTTTAACTTTTTTTTTGTTTTTTTGTTTTTTTTTTGTGTTTTTTAGTTTTTAAAACCAAACGATGCTATCCTATTGCTATGGCTATTTTATAGCCAAGTATGAAAGCACACTGCTATGCCAGATGAGATGACGCTGAGTTATGAAAAAAATAAACGTAAAATAAAAAAGGAAATGGCAGACTGTGCCTAATTGAAATACAACCCCGGGCCCTAATAAATTTTCCCACTTCGGTCTTTGCGATGGATATGTGCGTCACTAAAACACAGTGGTCGCAAGTCTGACTCCAAATTGCTCACAATTTGCTAGTAGATGCACTGCAACAACTACAGCCACCAGCAGATCAACCAGAAATCAAATATATATAACGCTACTGTAGGCGTAATTAAGCCGTTTGTATTCTCCTATGGCTATTTTCTAGCCAAGTATTACAGCACACTACTATGCCAGATGAGATGACGCTGAGTTATGAAAAAAATAAACGTAAAATAAAAAAGGAAATGGCAGACTGTGCCTAATTGAAATACAACCCCGGGCCCTAATAAATTTTCCCACTTCGGTCTTTGCGATGGATATGTGCGTCACTAAAACACAGTGGTCGCAAGTCTGACTCCAAATTGCTCACAATTTGCTAGTAGATGCACTGCAACAACTACAGCCACCAGCAGATCAACCAGAAATCAAATATATATAACGCTACTGTAGGCGTAATTAAGCCGTTTGTATTCTCCTATGGCTATTTTCTAGCCAAGTATTACAGCACACTACTATGCCAGATGAGATGACGCTGAGTTATGAAAAAAATAAACGTAAAATAAAAAAGGAAATGGCAGACTGTGCCTAATTGAAATACAACCCCGGGCCCTAATAAATTTTCCCACTTCGGTCTTTGCGATGGACATGTGCGTCACTAAAACACAGTGGTTGCAAGTCTGACTCCAAATTGCTCACAATTTGCTAGTAGATGCACTGCAACAACTACAGCCACCAGCAGATCAACCAGAAATCAAATATATATAACGCTACTGTAGGCGTAATTAAGCCGTTTGTATTCTCCTATGGCTATTTTCTAGCCAAGTATTACAGCACACTACTATGCCAGATGAGATGACGCTGAGTTATGAAAAAAATAAACGTAAAATAAAAAAGGAAATGGCAGACTGTGCCTAATTGAAATACAACCCCGGGCCCTAATAAATTTTCCCACTTCGGTCTTTGCGATGGATATGTGCGTCACTAAAACACAGTGGTCGCAAGTCTGACTCCAAATTGCTCACAATTTGCTAGTAGATGCACTGCAACAACTACAGCCACCAGCAGATCAACCAGAAATCAAATATATATAACGCTACTGTAGGCGTAATTAAGCCGTTTGTATTCTCCTATGGCTATTTTCTAGCCAAGTATTACAGCACACTACTATGCCAGATGAGATGACGCTGAGTTATGAAAAAAATAAATGTAAAATAAAAAAGGAAATGGCAGACTGTGCCTAATTGAAATACAACCCCGGGCCCTAATAAATTTTCCCACTTCGGTCTTTGCGATGGATATGTGCGTCACTAAAACACAGTGGTCGCAAGTCTGACTCCAAATTGCTCACAATTTACTAGTAGATGCACTGCAACAACTACAGCCACCAGCAGATCAACCAGAAATCAAATATATATAACGCTACTGTAGGCGTAATTAAGCCGTTTGTATTCTCCTATGGCTATTTTCTAGCCAAGTATTACAGCACACTACTATGCCAGATGAGATGACGCTGAGTTATGAAAAAAATAAACGTAAAATAAAAAAGGAAATGGCAGACTGTGCCTAATTGAAATACAACCCCGGGCCCTAATAAATTTTCCCACTTCGGTCTTTGCGATGGATATGTGCGTCACTAAAACACAGTGGTCGCAAGTCTGACTTCAAATTGCTCACAATTTACTAGTAGATGCACTGCAACAACTACAGCCACCAGCAGATCAACCAGAAATCAAATATATATAACGCTACTGTAGGCGTAATTAAGCCGTTTGTATTCTCCTATGGCTATTTTCTAGCCAAGTATTACAGCACACTACTATGCCAGATGAGATGACACTGAGTTATTAAAACAATAAACGTAAAATAAAAAGAAACTGGCAGACTGTGCCTAATTCTACTCAAACCCCTTATAAATTTTCCTACTTTGGTGTTTGAGGTGGATATGTGTGTCACTAAGAGCTAAACACAACGGTAGCAAGTCCCCCTGCAAATTCCTCACAATATGGTACTAGCTGCAAATTAAAAAAAAAAAAAATTATAACGTTATTGTAGCCCTAAGAAGGGCTGTTGGGTTCTTTTAGAATCACTCCTGCCTAACAGTAAGCTAATAGAACACCCTAACGCTTTCCCTGACCAGCAGCAGCTCTCTCCCTAGCGGCATCCAGACAGAGAATGATCCGAGCAGCGCGGGCAGCGGCTAGTCTATCCCAGGGTCACCTGATCTGGCCAACCAACCACTGCTATCTACGTGTAAGGGTACCACATCATGCTGGGTGGAGTGCAGAGTCTCCTGGCTTGTGATTGGCTCTGTTTCTGGCCGCCAAAAAGCAAAACGGCGGGAGCTGCCATTTTCTCGAGCGGGCGAAATACTCGTCCGAGCAACGAGCAGTTACGAGTACGCTAATGCTCGATCGAGCATCAAGCTCGGGCGAGTATGTTCGCTCATCTCTAATAAAGGAACATTATACTAACATACCCAACCCCCTCCCCCTCATGCCTAGTGACATGATCCCATACCTTCTAAATCCAAAATTAAAATTACCCCCCACAAATTGGAACAAATTTGCACATATCCCTCTACGAAAGTTTTTCCGAACTACAACAGCCGAACTCATTCACACACATACACACAATAAAAATGCTAAGAACTTTTTACATGAGGCGGAGATAAGAGCAGTAAAATGAACCCTCCATAAAAAACACGCTCTCATGCAAGATCCCTCATGGCTGGAGAAATGGCTACTTAAACCTAAACTACAGAAAGGAGCAATATCCATAATATATGACTACTTACTCTCCAGAGGTATTGAAGCTAAACCAGTTTACATAGGGCATTGGGAAAAAGACCTAGGGATCAACTTTAAAGAAAAGCAGATCAAGGCTATTCATAATAACTCGCATGGATTTTCTAGATGCGTAAGGATTCAAGAAAATTCATATAAAATTGTGACAAGATGGTACAACACCCCAGTATCTCTGAAAGAAAAAGGGCTCTCACAGCAAGACACTTGTTGGAGATGTCAATCCTCAAAAGCCTCACTTACACACATATATTGGTCCTGCCCATTATTGAAGCCATTTTGGAGCGAAGTGGAAAATACTATATATAAAATATCCAAAGAGCGTATATCCCTAACACCAGAATCAGTTCTACTATGGATGCCCAACAAATCTTGGCGCCCACGAAAACATTACCTACCAACCATCCTTATACAGGCAGCTAAATTAACAATACCTCCCAAATGGCTTCAGTCTAGCCCTCCCACAGTTAAGGAATGGCTCTCTAGGGTAGACAACATATATCGACTAGAAGAACTAGCACATTGGGAATCAAGGACCCACCATAAATTCTCCAGAATCTGGGAACCATGGTCCAAATATAGAGACAAACTTAATATAATACAAGGATGTGCACAATAAAGTGTAATCCAAAATGCCGTAATCTATGCCACTTAAATAGAAATCTCAGAGAAGAGAGGCATACACACTTTAGAATACAATCTAGAAATAAAAACTTTAGAATACAGTCTATACATAAATAATCTCATACCTAATTCAAAAATAAAACAACAGGTATTACATAGGTGAAATCTCCTAAAGGCAAAAATTGGTCTTTTCTTCTATTATTTGGTTGTTTATTGTTATTAACTGAAATGTTTGAAAAACATAATAAATACTCATTTGTATATAGATAAGATACACCCCCATAAACCCTCCCCTTCTCCCCTCCCTCCCCAGAACCAACTCACCCCACCACTCCCAATACCCAGTCCCAACCCATCCTCCCCCCCCCTTTTCCCTCCATCGAAGGAAACTTCTGGAGCAAAATGCTCTCTTTTGTTAACTGAATTATCATTGATATTTGAATGCTCATTGGTGCACTTATATTTGCAATGTAAAATATAAAATCAATAAACAAAGTTAAAAAAAAAAAAAAGAAGCTTTATTCCTGTATAAGGGAGGCAGTGTGTGTTTCTTTCGCTGGGCTGTACATGTTCATTTAAACCATCTATAAACAGTTTGTGTGGAATTTAGGAACTCCACCCACATCACATGGCCATGCCTACTTGTTTTGATGCAGCCCACAGAATGGGGTCACTTTAAATTCCCAGTCTACCCCTGATGCTGTGGATAGGGGATAGCAAACAAAGTTGGTAAAATCCTTTTAAGATCCATTGTTTCAGATTTCTAGAAGCAGGACTTCTTGTCTGTCAAAATGAGGGACACCAGAATGTTAGCCCACTGTGCTTTTTAAATTCAGTGCAATCTTTTGATGATCCATCGCTGCCCATTAATTGAACCATCTGGCCCTCTGTTAATTTTGTTGTTCTATAGTAGATCAAAAAGGGAAATTCTGTAAGAAGTACCTAGGAAACCTAGCCTAGCATACATATAATATATACACATTTCATTAACAAGACAATATAATCTAAAATAAATGTAATGCCACATTTATCTAACCAGGGTAGTAGTGCAATGGCCTAAAGAAATTATGTGGACACCTAGCAGTATTATGACATGTTTAAAATACAGTTACTTATACTTATCCTTCTTTCATTTTAGCTTTTTAGAAGTTTCCCTTTAGAATTCAGTACAGGTTTACTTACTATTATCTTTCAAATTGAATATGAATTTTTCATCTGCTGTGACATTTTGATCTGCTGCCACTGATTCAATATGTCATAATTGATCCAAGATTGGGTATGTTTTAACTAAGAACAGATGTAGTCCCTATTCTGTGATGTATTTCAGAAGATAGTTTGGCTCATTTAGATTCTCTACTAGCAATGAATGGGCACTAATTAAAGGCACATTATGCAGAATTTGTGGCATGTGCTTGCACGTCACTTAGTGCAGGAAAATAGATGTATCTTGCTATATAACACATTTTGCTTTAATAAGATCTCCTTTTCTTTCATAAACAGGAAGGGATGTAACAAGGGTTTATGATTTTTATACTGGCTACTACAGCATTTATTTCAATGTGAGAAATTTCTGAGAATGCATGTATATGTACCCTATGATATCTAAAGCATTGTGGAATATGATGTTGCTGTAAGGCTAAATACACACGTGTGCCTGCCGTACCGTAGCATGTCGGGCATGCGTTGGTTCCTCTCTCCATGGAGAAATATGGCGCATGATGCCGTATTATGAGTAAAGATAGGACATGTCCTATCTTTCTCCTGGCTACGGGATGGTGTGGTGCAGCATGTGTGGCACCCGTATGGCGCAGTGCGCCCATTGCCATCTATAGGGGACACATATATACTGTATATACGTTCGCCATATATACGTCCCCCATACGGCCGTGTGAATGTAGCCTAATGTTCGTGCAAAACGTCACTCTATCCGCAGTTGACAGAATAGGTGGCGTTAATTTATTTGTGTTTCTTGTGTGTGAACATTGGCTTAGGTTTCTCCTGTGTTTCGAATTATTGAGCCACACAATTCTCAGTTCAGCCCTGTCCTAGCCTGATGGACAGCTGCTCCAGTCTGCTGCTGGAGGTGTGTCCAGGAATTGCCTCATATACGTGGCTAGTCGCATCAGACCTCGCTTGTTATTCAGTGTTCTGTGTTTCTCCCTCAGTGTAGTGTATGTTCCAGTGTGACCACACTTTCCCTGTCTCAGTTTTGTGTTGGATTTCTGTGTGCCAGTGTGAAGAATAGTTTTCATCCGCATTCTTGTTACCTGTCTGCTCCCCTATCCAACAACTGCCAGAGGAAGTAAGTCTTCCCTGTTACCTTGTAGGGTCACTCAGGGACCATTAGTTAGGTTCCCCCTTGTCAGGGCAGCTTCTCTGCTGGACCTTGGGCCATAGCCTATAGGGACGTAGCAAGGTAAGTTCACCACCAGTTTGATAGCTAGTGCCAAGATTAAAAATTATATTTGAATTACTGGAATATTGAATTGTTTCTTTTAATACAAAATGCATATTTATTCAATAGACTTTAAATCTTAACTCCAAATTCATATATTTTTTTTTAACAAATTGTCATATATGATCACCCTTCCAGCAACTTAAAATTGCTAATATTGTTTTGCACAAGTTTTCCTTTCCATTATGGAATTTCTCTGTTCCATGATTCTTATCAGAAATCTTTCTTAGCAGCAGGGAAGTGGGAGGAGATTGACCCTTTGAGTCAATTTTTAGCTGCTCAAAGTTCCCAAGATGCCTAGTGTTCTCTACTAAACTAGCTTAGTGGATTTCCTTTTTGGAATTTCACCGGATTAACTGCCGGGCTCAACATAGTGTGTACATAAAGGATCTATATAGGTTCTAGCTTTGTAGCTTTAATCACAAAATAAATGTCTGTTTGATGTCAAATTTGATTGATGCGTTTTGTCCTGAAAAAAATGGAAATTCTGTGTTATGTAATTGGTGTAGTGCAGTTGGTGTTATGTAACCGACTGAGCATGCTGGCGCATGCACAGTTAGTTACAGCCAGGTCCTGCCATGATGCAGAACCTGGCATGTAGGCTCCCAGAAGTTGTACCCCAAGGTTGCCACAGGATGGATCGGATCCCACGGTAAGCTCAGATTGGTGGGTTCAATCCACAGGGGGAATCCACATACAGGTTACGGTCATGCACATGAGGAGAACTACCCTTAATGACCACAGTAAAAACATGATACAGAGCTCATTAAAGGGGTTTTCCCATGACATAAAATTCTCAAATTTCAATCCCCTAGGGATGTTAACACAACAATGATAATTTTTAACCCTTTACTTCACAATTTTGCTTATTGCTGCTTTAGCTCCTATCACTCAGTGATGGTCTGTGTAAGATTCCAGAATGTGGGAGGGGACTTTCTAAGCAGACATATTATGATCCATCTAGTTCTGTGTGCTGACAATGTGGTTTGATTATCAAGGTACAGGTTTATATACAGTACACCTTCATCTAGAGACAGGTTGGAATTATAATTGAAATACTGTATTTTTGTTAATAACAGTGAATTAGAGAATATGCTATTTTCTTTGAGGGAATACCCCTTTAAGGAGTTAATTAAAAATGGTTATTTTTCTAATTTAGTAAACAAATTTATTCTAAAGTAGTAAAATGACCATTGCCCTGCATCTTGCATCTTTTTCTTTCAAGCGCTCTGTGTAATGTGATGTCAGCAGTCACAATACAAGCAAAGCGATGACATCACTACTCAATTTTTGGTCTGTTCTTGGTGCACTAAAAATGCATGTGTTTTTGCATGTTTACCATGTGTTTGGCTGGTTTGAATCTGTTTTTCTTCCTTTGTGGAAGTGCAAGAAGCTGTGAGTATTAATACAGGATTCAAACCAAACATATGGAAAAATGCAAAAGCACATGTTGTGACAGCATTGAGTGACAGCACCCTGAGGAAGCGTTCACACGATGCGTTGCTTCACCTTTTTTTCATGCGTTTTTGAGGAATTCTCAAAGGCTTCAGAATTGATCACATGCTTAGGTTACATTGCGTTTCGACTGCATTTGCTAAAAACTCCGCATGTAACCTCCATATGTGATCAATGTTAAAGCCTTTGGAATGTGTCAAAAAAGCAAATGTGATGCAACGCATCATGTGAACGCGCATTCACTGCTTTGGACTTTCACTTTAAGGTGTAGTGTTCCTTTAATAGGGGCATTGGTGCACTGGGTATTTCCCATTTGGAAGCTACATGTAATGACTCACCTCTATCAGCTGGTGAGAAGTTTTAGCTTGCGGTGAAAAGTTAGAGAAGTGTGTGAGCGGAGCCTGACTGTCATCTGCAGTAATGAATTCTGACAGATGCTTTACTTTACCAAGTGATATCAATGCTAATACAGCTCCAAAGAACTTTACTGAAACTTCTCCTGACTGTTCAGGTAAATCACCAGAATATATTAAAAACACAAAGTAAATGGACTTTTGTATTATTTACTAGAACTCTTCCCTTAACTGACATTGAATTATATTTGGCTGTGAAGATAAATGAGATTTTTTTTTATGCTGGGCATCAGCTGCTTGTCTGGAAATGGCTTATGAGATGAAGATGCTGTGGCCCACAGGGTAACATTTGTGTTTGAAGATCAAAGTAAAAGCTGCCCATTAAATTGTATGTCTAGGGTCCTGGTAGTGTGTGCACGGCTCACACAATAAGTAAGCTGAGAGATCTGGCTCTTATGGCTTTGATTCAGTGTTTGCTGTAGATTGTAAAAATTTATGTTTTGGTAATGCACATAGAAATTTTTAAAGAAACATTCCATAGGTTTTATTTTATTTTTTTTTCCGCCGTGGGTGGGTCTGTGTTCTTATGTTGCTTCTAGTGTTTACATAAACCTGATGTAAATGCAATGTGTAAATCCAGCTTTGGGTTTATGTCTAGGAATTTAGAATGTGTGCTAGCTGTATTTTTAACATCATTGGTATAACTAGGAATGAGTGGGCTCCATAGCAAAGTTTTGGCGCCCCCCCCCCCTAGGTCCTCAGTTTTAGAGCTCTTTCACATTGGTGCTGATGTTCAACTTCAGTTGCGTTTTGTCTCCCTGATCCATCAGTTTTGTCTCCGTGTCTGCAAAAAAACTGAAGGTGTAACATTGCTTTGAAAACCTCACACCTTGATTTTCTGCCTTTTACTTTTTGCCTTTCGTGATCCGCATCTGTGAAAAAATTAGGATGTTTCATAATTTTTTTTCTACAACGGATCAGTGAAAATACAAGGCAATGTGAAAACACATTGAGGGAACTGTGGAAATCACTGAACCACTGATATGAAACTCAACTCCAATGTGAAGGAGCCCATACAAAGGGGTTTCCATGATCTTTTTCTATTATGGCGGAGAACAATGGAGACCAGTGGTAGATGGGAGCTTTGTAGAAGGTTTCCTTACATCACATAAGGAATACACGCTTTAAAAATAATGCTGATTGCTACATATGTTTTTTATGTTATAAGTAATGGTTGAAGTTCTGTGTCTAAATCAATGGCGGTAGGGAAGAGGCTTCCATTTACTATTAGTCTATGTTAAAGTGGGCGTGTTGAGCCATTTAGTGGCAGGGTTGAGTGAGCTATCAGCCCACTGAAAAGAACAGTCCTGTCATTGACACTCTTCGTGCCGGCTCATTTGTGATTGACCCATCACTATTGCTAATGGCTGAATATTTTTTTTTCTATCTTTTTTGCCCCTTTCTGCGACTTCTGCCGTTCTACAAAGTTGGCCATATTTGTTTTTTTTTTCAGTGTTTCTGCTGATTGTTATTAGTTTTCAGATGTATGATGTATGAAAATGTCACAATTGTGGCACACATCTGTTAAAATGTCGCACAAAAAGTTGCAGAAACAATCCAGCTCTCTAATGGCGTCTTTCATGACAAACAATGTTAAAGGGAACCTGTCATCAGGAGTCCTTTTTCTGGCTCCCCCATGTCCCCATAGAGAACATAGTACACATTGCCAAAGAGCTTTTATGGTAAAACTGGCTTTTTCCAAAAAAAAGATAAATTAGATCAAAGTTTACCTTTCTGTATGCAGAGTTGTGGCCAGTGAGAAGGGGTTTCCCCTCCACCCAGAGGAAACTGCTCTGTCATTCATTGATTTCAAATAAAAAAAAAAAGCTCCCATGTCCCATTATCTCCTCCTCCCCCTGGTCGCTTTGCCCCTCAGGATGTCATACATGGATGCCCCACTCCTCACTGGCCACTCCCATGGGACACTGGGCACAGCTCTGCATACAGAAAGGTAAACTTTGATCTAACTTATTTTTCAGAAAAATACAGTTTTACTATAAAAACTCTTTGGCAATGTGTACACTAGTCTCTATGGAGACGCGGGGAAGCCAGAAAAAGGGCTCCTGATAGCAGGTTCTCTTTCAAAGACATCTACCATCAGATATACTGATAGAAGACCCCAATCATGTTTTTGTTAAACCCTGGAATGTTTTTTTTTTTTTCCAACAAGCGTTTTATAAAATATGATAATGAGCTGGAGGCACTCAGGCTTGCGTCACCCATGCACCTCCTGGCGCCTGGGGGCTGATAATTTATGCACCCCCCCACTGTTCTTTTTACAGACCCATCCCGCCTTCAAATCCCTCAGACTGCCGGTGACGTCAGAGGCTTTCCTTGCATACAGTTGAAGCACAAGAATAGTTTTGGCGTGCATGCGTGAGATCTACAGACTACTGGCTAACATGACCAACATCCTGAGGGATCTGATAGCAGGACCCGGCTGTATAAAGAACAGTAGGGATGTGCATAACTTATCAGTCCCTGGAGCCAGGAGGTGCTTGGGTGATGTAAGCCTGAGCGCTTCCATCTCATTATCATGTTTTATAAAATGCTTTTTTTGACAAAATCAGTCCATTCTAGGGTTTAATAAAAACAGTATGTTAACAAAGACACCATTCTGAATAATTACATTATAGGAGTCTACCATCAGTTGAAGGATTGTAAACCAAGCACACTGGCTTACTGGTATATGCCCCCTCTGGCAGAATACACTCTTTTATTTTTAAAAACCAGGGTATAAGAAGCTTAAAGCCTTTAAAAATTATGCAAATAATTAATACAACCAGCTGTACGCTTCATTAAAACCTCATTTGCATAATTTTTAAGTTCCAGTTTTTTGTAAAAACTATGAAATAAGAAGCTAAAAGAGGAACAGATCCGTCCAGAGGAGGCAGACACCAGTATGTCAGTGTGCTTGGTTTACAATCCTTAATCCTGGTGGTAGATGTCCTTTAAGCATCACTTCCAGGGCTGATTTTATGTTGTAACTAAAAGGTTAATAGTTTTATCAAAGCCTTGTTTTGGCTTTCCTAAAATAATTTTTACGAGTTAGTGCTAGCGCCCAAGTGCCATCACATGATTCTATGCTTGACTCTGCATATTCAGGAACATTTGGCAGTGCTGCTGCTTTCTTGTATGATAACATTTTATTATGCGAATTTCTCAATCTTGGGCAAAAGGCCTTAGGGGGAAAAAGATTCAAATGCTTGTTGTTGTTGACTCTGGAAATCGAAGGCGGGGAGAATGGTTGGGTTGATGTTGGATCAGGGAGAGAAGACTCCACGTGATGTCTGTCTTCCTGGGGTAAATCCCACCTAATCATTTATGGTAAAATGAAGAAGGATTATTTGTATTTGGTTGGTCAGCTTTTATTTTAGCATAATATTATTGTTTGGAAGCTAAATAGTGCTGAATTAGGATGATGTACATGGTTTCTTACCCAGGTTAATAATTATAGTACCGTATTTCATATTGGAATTCTCCTCTGGCTAACAATGGGTACATTACATTGAAGGTGAGGAACTAGCTTATAGTGTACTTGCTTAAACTGTTCTATGTAGCTTGTCTGGGCCTGGTCATTTTATAGGCTGTGAGGGATCTGTTTTATTTCTACTGCAATTAATGGTAAATATAGGTGCATGAAGTGTACTGGTGTACAAGCCTTGATATGGATGCAATTCTTGGTATTTCCAGGAATTGCAACTATCTTACCCCCCTCCCTTGCTCTACCTCCATGTTGGACGGCAGAATGGACAGCTGCAGTAACCATTCCTGGATAGGGTTATAGCGCAATTCTGTGCCAGACCGGGCTGAAGCCTCTTGATATATCTGGCATGGCAGGAGAGATAACATTAAGTGCTGGCACATGATGCATCAAAGTTTTAATGAATCTGCCCACTTTTTTGTATGCTCCACATCAAAACATGTTTGCTTCCCCATTCGGGTTGAACCCAAATAATTGTTAAGGCTGACCCATTGGAAAGCTCTTGCCTATCATGGATAAATACTCATTCCATATAAATTATTTTTTTGGGGGGATTTATCTTTAGTATCATTAGTTTTTTAGACTCCTAGGAGCTTTTGTATGTCAGATTTATCATAGTGGCTTTGACTACTTGATATATGTGGCACATGAGGTGTTAATTTTACACATTTTTGCACAATAATTTCCTAAGTACTGTATTTTCTGGATTATAAGACGCACTTTTTTCCCCCCAGAAAATGGGGAAAAAACAGTGGTGCGTCTTATAGTCCGGATGTACTTCAGGAGGGGATGGAGCTGCGCTCTGCCAGCTAATACTGGCAGTAAGCGCAGCCCTTCACAGTGAAGCGCAGCGGCTCTGTGCTGCGCTCCTCTCCTCCTCTCAGCCCTACACTGCTGGAGGGAATGGAGGGCATCTAAAGCTGGCACAGCGCAGCGCTTTGTAACTCTCATATATATCGATGTCCTCAAGCTTTGTGGCAGAGCAGCAGCAGAGGAGAAAGAGGGGGGAGGACAAAGGAACTGACTCTGGCCAATCCCCGCTCGGCTTAGTAGCCCGGGAGGCTCAGAGGGAAGAGAGAAGATGAAGGCTGCCGCCAGAGTGTGTGAGAAGAGGAGCCTGTACATCACTGCAGTGTCTGACCTGTAACTTCTCTCCAGACAGGATCAGATGAATAAGTCCTCCCTGCCCCCAGGTCTCTGCTCTCACTCTCTTAACCCCGTGTTGCCTGGTATTTAGAGGCTGCTGTCTTGTGAAGGTGCCTTACCCCACAGACCAAGCTCTTGTGGCCATTGTACAAGGACTATCACCTCCTGTGTCCCCTCCTCCTCATAGATTGTAAGCTCTTGTGACCATTGTCACATATACTCATACCTATACAGCCCTGGTAACTCTTGAGACCCCCTGACTACGTGCCAGCATAATTCTATCTAAAGATAGACGGCAGTGCCCGGGAGAGGAGGGGGGGGGGGGGTGATCGCTGCTCGCCCCTGCCCTTATCCAAAGAGAAAAATGGCTGCCCTGCACTGCCCAGTTACTTTATTAAATATTTTAGCATACTATTTGGGGAAAAAATCATTTTTTCTTATTTTTCCTCCTCTAAAACCTAGGTGCGTCTTATGGTCCAGTCCGTCTTATAGTCCGAAAAATATTTCCTAGACCAGGAGGGGACTGGAGTCAAATGTGCCTTTTTGAAAAGTCACAGTTATTAAATTTGTCTACCACAATCAGGATTCACTTGATAAGTCTGGTGTAAGTAGTACACAGGAAAACTTACATAACTACAAT
Organism: Engystomops pustulosus; assembly: GCF_040894005.1. Lineage (NCBI taxonomy): Eukaryota > Metazoa > Chordata > Amphibia > Anura > Leptodactylidae > Engystomops > Engystomops pustulosus. The sequence continues at coordinate 61,514,850 of NC_092415.1, forward strand.
GATAAATGATGCCAGCAGTGTGGCATCAGAGTGGGTGTTCAGTGCGGCGGGGGCCATCGTTACCCCAAGGAGAACCCGCTTGTCCACCCGTAATATGGAGAAACTGACCTTTGTCAAGATGAATCAGGTGTGGATCGGCCAGGATTTCAACACACCAATGCATCAGATCAGCAATGAAACCTCCCCCAAACATTGAGAAATGAGTCTGGATTCTAGATACCTGCCTCAGCCACTATTCTGATGCTGCCACCCACCTGATGCCCCATCTGCTGCCAGTTGCTCCATCTGCCTCCCTTCATCTTTACCAGGTACTGGAATTGTCACCCACCTCCACACTTTGTCATTGTGCCACTCTCTGACCTCACGCTGCTGCTGCCACCTCCACACTGTGGCCTACGATGTTGCTGTCACCTCCATGATTTGTCCTTGTGCCACTCTGCGGCCTACTCATGCTGCTGCCAACTGACCGCTGTCTCCCTGAAACACACTGTGATTTCATTTATGCTGTTTTCACCCTCCACCACTCTATGACGTTGCCACTAGGTTTGGTTTTCCCCTTCATTCCATCTGTCAAAAGGAATGGAAACCTGCAGTATTGATAGCCAAAAGCAGGAGTGGATACAGAACACAGAGGAAATGCAAATATCTCATTTACTGGTTATCTCTGTTCTGGATCCACTCCTGTTTGTTTTTTTTAGCTTTAGCAATACTGATGGATTATTGACCGATTTGAAAGCGGAAACTGATGGATGAAAAGAAGGACAAAATGATCAGTGACGTCAATGCAAAATTACTGCTGACACTGTCTCCACTCTTTTGGGGGGGGGGGTTTCTACATGTATCAGAGTTTAACAGAACAGGTTCTGTCATAATCTATGGAATCATCTAATGTCAGTGTAAAAAGAGTACCCTTTGATGTTATAGTGGGATCTTGGCCCTCAGCTCAGTCCTTTCGAGCTGGCACAGATGTTACCTTGTCAGGCTGCATTCCCGCTTCACTTATTTGGTGAAGTTGGCCCCTGTAAGTGCCCATGGAATTGAAGAGTAAAGCGTTTCTAAGAGCGCCGGCTGTCATGTGGGTCATACTAAAACACAGCATTGTTTGAAGACCAAACCACGCTCCCTATGCATATTTGAGCAATAGCACAACGTTCTACAACACCCTACAGGATCTCTGTAGCCAGGAAATACCTGTTTTTAATGTGATTTGTCATGATTCAATTTGGGTCGAAACGAATTTTTTCTAAAAATTTGGTGAACTCGGCGAATCGAATTTATGAAAAATGCGCCCATTGTATGTCTCTGTTAAGGATACATTTCCTATTTTGCCTTCCAAATTCTTCCTAGAATACAGACATGTCAAAATGGCCTTATTCAGCCTGGATATGCTCATGCAAAAGCAGCCTATGTGTAGAGATGTCAACAACTTTAACAAAAGTCAAATTGTGAATACTATTTGAGTCAGATCTTCCTGAAGTCAGCAAGATTTCTGTGGTGTTCCCAGGACTTTAAAATAGTGGTAAATAAGTCATGTTGGTCTCTTTGGTGCCCAAAGCTCTTTGTTTCTAGGGAGCAAAAGTTAAACTGTTGGATCGTAAGAGTTAAAGGTTTTTTTCACTAAACATGTGAGGCCCTGTTCACACAATAAGGCCTAGTTTGCTGATCAGTGGGATTCTCTGTGATGGGACCCACACAGATCACAAAAATGGGGGTCCGATGTGCCTCATTAGGACCCCTTGCTGAGATGAGCGGAGGAGCCAGTAGCACAAGGTCGAACTGCCCCGTTCATCTCTATGGAGCTGTTAGAGTTTGCCGAGTCTGGCAACTCCAAAGAAACGTATGTGGCAATCCGACCATGCCCAACCAGCTACTCTGGTTGCAGAGTAACGGGGGGTCTGACTGGAGTACATCGGACCCCGTTATCATGATATGTGTGGTTCCAATCACTAAGACCCCCACCGATAAACAACAAATTAAACCCTGTGGATCAAGACTGAATTGATTTGTGTGAAGCCATATATAACTTCAAAAAAAAACACTGTGGACTTCATACTAAAAAGTGGCATTGCAAAGAACCCCTTTTAATTACCATCAACTTTACAGTAGTGGGGGCTTTATGATGGTGTTTGGCTTTTAAACACATGCTGTGTCATTTATCCATCTTTGGACATTTATGTTGTAATCTTCATTAGATTATTTGGGGTTGTTGCTATATTATTGTACATGTTTGCACGTACACTGATTCAGTGGTAATGTCAGATCTACGGTTTAATGTTAGCAGGCTGACATTTAAATTATAGTCACTTTAATTGGACTAATTTAAAAGCCATATTTTGAGCTGCGTATACTTGGCACAATACTGTTAGCGTTGTAACCAAAAACAGCTCTCATTCAAGAGCATTTGTCGGCTCCCACAAAGACATTAGTGTGATTTAAAGATCAATTTAAAGTTAAATGGTTGCTTCACTTTCCTGTTAACTTTTCTAATATGTTACATTTGTTTGAAATGTTCAGATGCTGCGGGCTGATAAAATAATGGGGGAGATTCAATGACTTGTTTAATCCATTGCCACAAATGCTTACTCCACAGTCCTAATTGCATCAAGATGACAGTGCGAATTGGAACACAGGATAAAAAAGCACTGCAGAAGGCTCCATGCTTCTTGTTAAATCACTGATTTTCAGCGTAGTTATCTGCTATCTAAATTCCAGCCATCATTTGATTCTTTATAAATAGAGCAATAAAATAAGTATTTACATCTATGTGCTGCTGAGTACAAGTGCTTCTGAATAAATTAGAATATTATTTCCACCACGTCCCCCATGACGGCCACCTGGAGGATGCCCTTTGACCTCTGTGGGAACAGGAAGGAGAGAGGTTAAAAGTCCCCTCCCAGCATCCTCCCACCAGTGTTCTTCCTGTTCCCACAGGGTCAGGATGGAGAGAAGGTCTCTCCTTGCATCATCCAGGTGTAAGGGGGGACGGCAACACTCACCGTCGCGCGGTCCTCGACCAAGCCACGCAGGTCCCTGGTCATCCCCGTCCGGCCTGGTAAGCACCGCTCGTCCCGCTAGCAGCGGCGCCTAAGGGAGAGCGGTGGCGCTCCGTGCGCCTTAAATGAAAAGGTCCCGGTGTGTCGCGCGGAGGCAAATGACGACTTCCGGCGCGACTGGAAGTGACGCTCCGATGCCAGGTCCCAGAGCATGAACGCCGGCTGCAGCCTTCAACAGGGGGATGGGCTCCCCTAGAAGGTATTTAAGTCAGGTTTTTGCGGGTACACGTTGATCTGAGGTCTAAGTTCAAAGTTTGTGCTGGACTCTCGTGCAGCCGTGTGTTTTGTCTCCCTGCTGTCACAGCCATGTCTGAAGAGGCAGATGCAGGCTCTCTCCACCCACTGGTACCCGTAAGTGCGCTGGAGGTGTCCTCCACCTAGTATATATGTGTATATTTGTGTTTATTATGGTCTCCTGCAACAAATCCTCCTCCTTCCCTTCCAGGAGGAATCTGGTGGAAAGGGGAAAGACAAGGAGGAAAAGCAGGAGAAAGGGGGCAAAGTGGCGAGATCCAAATCAAAATCATCTGATGTTCAGAGCAGAAGATGTAATATGTGCATTAGCAAGTTACCCGATATGCATAAGAAGCCAATATGTAAATCTTGCATAGATAAATTATTGAGAGACGAAAAAACCTCCTTTATGGATGAGATTAAGGAGTTTATCGAAGAAAAATTTGTATCCCTTGCTTCAAACCTCTCAGATTCTTCAGGGTCCCTCCACTAAAAGAGCCCGTATGGATCCAGATTTAGCCACTCCTGCATCAGATTCAGATGTCTCTGAATCTCCGTCATGTTCGTATAGAGATTCAGAAGTAACGCATTCTGATTTACAAGACTCTGAAGCCAGGTATTTGTTTCCTATTGAGGAAATGGAAAGGGATACAGTAAGGGATACACTAAACATCGAAGACATAATCCCTCCTAGATCAGTCAAAGAGGATCTCTTTGGAGGACTGAGGAATAAAAAGCAAAGGGTCTTTCCTGTCAATGATGCCTTGAAAGATCTGATTACGGCAGAATGGCAAGAACGGCAAGGAAACGACTTCTGTTCGAGCCTAACGATTCGTAGATTTGGGACGCCTGTCCTAAAGTGGACGTACAAGTCTCCAAGGTATCCAAGAAGATGGATTTACCGTTTGAAGATGCAGGGCAGCTAAGGGATCCTATGGATCGTAAATCCGAGGCACTACTCAGGAAAGCATGGGATACATCTATGCTAAATCTTAAGACTAACCTGACGGCTACCTCGGTAGCCAGGACATTACTCTTCTGGCTAAAGGAGCTGGAAAACCACGTTAAAGACCATACTCCCAGAGAAGTTATCCTAGAGAATATTCCTCTCCTTAAATTAGCGACAGCCTTTTTAGCTGATGCCTCAGCAGAGTCCATCAGATTTTCAGCTAAAGAAGGGGCCCTATCCAACGCATCCAGGAGAGTGCTTTGGCTAAAGCAATGGGGAGGAGACATCCGTTCCAAAACAAAATTGTGTGGAGTCCCCTTTTCCGGCGAGTTCGTCTTCGGCCCGGACCTCGATGCCATTCTCGAGAAAGCAGCCGATAAGAAGATGGGATTTCCGGAAAATTGACCTGACACCAAAAGGAAATTTTTTTGTGGCCCCAAGGACCAAAGGGAGAGCTACAGAGGGAAGGGCAAACAAGGACGTTGGAGCTATCCCAAGTGAGGCAGAGGTCGTGGCTTCTTGTTCTCCTCAAATAGTGACCCATCAAAAAGTAAGAAGCGGTGATGCCAGGGTTGGGGGAAGACTCACGTTTTATACTTCTCAATGGGAGAAGATAACATCAAATCTCTGGGCAAGAGACATTGTAAAAAATGGTTACAGAATAGAATTCTCCCGTCTCCCCCCCCCCCCCCAAAGATACTTCTGTCCATCTTCTTCTCCTTCTACACAGGTCACCATCTGGCAGGAGGTCCAGAACCTGCTACAACTGGGGGCCATCCTGAGAGTTCCGCTCAATCAAGAGGAACAAGGTTTCTACTCCCCTCTGTTCACAGTGAAAAAACCCAGCGGATCGAACTGCCTCATAATAAATTTGAGAGGATTAAATCGCTTCATAATATACAGACGCTTCAAGATGGAGTCGGTAAGATCTGCTATACCCCTCATCCACTGAAACTCCTTTATGTACACCATAGACATAAAGGACGCTTATTATCACGTTCCTATCCACCCTTCCTCTCAGAAATATTTAAGATTCTCTGTTCTTTCCTTGGAAGGGGTAACTCGCCACTTTCAATTTTGTGCATTACACTTCGGAATCTCTTCCGCTTCAAGGGTATTTTCCAAAATGATGATAGAGGTGGTTGTTTTCTTAAGAAATCAGAAAGTGTCTGTCGTTCCCTACTTAGACGACTTCCTGATTGCTGATAGCCAATACCAGCTTAGACCTAACCAGGTCTCGGGATTTCACTATTTCTACACTCACAAGTCTGGGGTGGATCATCAACTTTCAGAAGTCAAATCTTTCCCCCCTTACCCAGATAAAATTCTTGGGGGTAATCTTGGACTCATGTCGTCAAATCTCTTCTCTTCCGCAGGACAAGAAGGACAACATCAGACACCTCATAATATCATTCAGGAAAAAGCCAAGTGTTTCAATCCGGACAGCTATGAAGCTCTTAGGACAGATGACAGCCAGTATCCCAGCAAAACCATTCTAGATCACTCCAAAGCTGGATCCTTTCATCCTGGGACAGATCACCAAGAGGCTTAGAGAAAAAGGTCCAGATCCCACTGAGTGTGAGACGAGATCTTTTGTGGTGGCTAAGTACAAAGAACCTAGGAAGGGGCGTCCCATGGATCCAACAGCCCTTGATTACCATCCAGACGGATGCAAGCAAGTCAGGTTGGGGCGCTTGTTTCCAGGATCAGCTGGTACAGGGTCAATGGACTCAGGAAATCAGTGCCAAATCCTCCAACTTCAGAGAGTTACGTGTGGTTTGGGAGACACTGAGATCCAACAGGTCTCACCTAAGGAATTCACACCTCCTGATATCCGACAACATCACCACTGTATCATATCTGAGGAGACAAGGAGGAACCAGGTCTCCGGATTTACTGGCCCTATTGCAGAAGATCGTCAAATGGGCAGAGGACAATTGCCAATCTCTCTCTGCGACTCATCTTCGTGGAAGAGAAAATCTAACAGCCGACTTCCTGAGCAGGAAAACTCTCACCAAACGAATGGTGCCTAAAGCAGGAGATTTACGACCATCTGATCTCCCTATGGGGGCATCCACTAATAGATCTGTTTGCCTCAAGAGAGAATACAAAGTGCAACCATTTTTATTCTCTAGACGCAAGAGAGCCATTCTCGATTCTGAACGCATTCAGCCATACTTGGGACCAGCCACTAGCATATGCCTTTCCCCCAATTCCCCTGATTTCAAAGGTGCTACACAAGATCTACCTGGACAGGGCCAGGGTAATACTAATCTGCCCGAACTGGAGGAAGAAGAGTTGGTACCCTCTTCTGAGATCCATGGCTCTTCAGGAACCCATCCTACTTCCTCCGGAGAATGATCTTCTATTCCAAGGCCCAGTCTTTCATCCAAGACCGAGTTATTTCAACCTATCGGCATGGATCCTGAAAGGGAACTCCTGTTAAGGAAGGGTCTTTCCTCAAGGGTGGTAAACACAGGCCAGTAGAAAACCAGTGACATTTGCCATATATCATAAAATATGGAAAACATTTGTATCCTTTTGTGGGGATAAACCTCCATCACAAGATAACCCTAATGTCTTTCAGGTGTTGGAGTTCCTGCAAGCTGGATTAGAAAAGGGTCTATCCACAAGCACTTTAAAAGTGCAGGTGTCTGCCCTCGATGCCTTTCATGACTGCTGCCTTATGGACAATCGGTGGGTAAAAAGATTCATAACCGCCTCTTCAAGGATCCGTCCTTACTAAAATCCCTACCTGGGATCTTACTTTGGTTCTCAATGCCTTAACTAAAGGTCCATTCAAACCAATAGAAAGTACTGATATCAGAAACCTGACCTTAAAAACTGTTTTTCTGATAGCTATAACCTCAGCCCGAAGACTAGGAGAACTCCAAGCCATTTCTATACAAGAGCCTTACTTAAAAATTTTAGATGACAGAATTATAACAACTCTTGACTCTGCTTTTCTTCCTAAGGTGGTCTCGAATTTCCACAGAAACCAGGAAATTATCCTGCCGTCTTTTTGCAATAATCCGACATCCTCCAGGGAGGCCGAATGGCATACTTTTGATGTAAGGCGCATGGTATTAACCCCTTCACGCTCCGCGGCGGATATATCCGCCACGGAGCGCAGTGACTTAGCGCTCAGTGGCGGATATATCCGCCACGGCGCTTATGCCGGCTCGGCTCTGGATCAGAGCCGAACCGGCATCGGGAAACACGGGGTGCCGGCTGTAACTAATAGCCGGCACCCCAGTGTAACACCCGCGATCGGAGTTGTCTCCGATCGCGGGTGCTTAACCCTTTAGATGCCGCGGTCAGCGCGACCGCGGCATCTAACAAGTATCTGGGGGGTCTTTCCCCCACGATCGGCCCCCCCGAACCGTTTTCGGGGGGCGCCGATCGTTGCTATAGTAACTCTGGGGTCCGATCTGGACCCCAGAGTTACTAGCAAGAATTGCCAGTAAGATGGCGTCTGTGACGTCATCTTACTGGCAAAGTGCCAGCCTATGCAAGTGCATAGGCTGACACTGATAATACTCTGCAATACATGAGTATTGCAGAATATTATCATGAACAAGCAATCAGATGATTGCTTGTTCATATCCCATGGTATAAAAGTGAAAAAGTAAAAAAAAAAGTTATTCAATAAAAAAATAAAGTCATAAATCACTAAAAATGCCCCAAACCCCCAAAACATATAAAGAGACATATAACTCAAAAAAAAAGTCTAAATCATAACACAAACCCCACATATATAGTATCACCGCGTCCGTAACAATAATAAAATACTTTAGAATAAAAGTAAATCATTATTGAACCCCCACGATAAACGCCGTAAAAAAAAAACTGTTATAAACCCTCCAAAAATTATGATTTTTACCTTTTCAATCCCACAAAAAATGCTATAAAATGCGACCAAAAAACCATATGTACTCAGACATGATACTGGTGCAAAGTACAACATGTCCCGCAAAAAACAAGCCATCAACCAGCTCCGTAGCCAAAAACGTAACAAAGTTATGCCACTTGGAAGATGGCAATACAAAAATTATAGATTTTTCCCCACATTAGGGTTTTGTTTGACAAATTTAGTAAAACGTAAGAAAATATGTTCATGTCTGGTATCCCCGTAATCGTATCAACCCATAGAATAAAGCTAACATGATTATTAGTCTATACGGTGAACACCAAAAAAAAAAAGTCAAAAATCCAGTACAGAATTGATGCTTTTCTACTCCTGCCCTCAAAAAAAGTTCCTAAATTTTCAACAATAGGTGATACCAACCCCAAAATGGTAACAATGGAAAAAGCATCTCATCGCGCAAAAAAAATGCCGTCACATGGCCCCAATAACGAAAAAGCGAAAATTTTATAGCCTTCAAAAGGGGCCAATGAGGAAACTAAAATCCTGGCAGCTGCAGCGCCCTCCTTCCCTTCTGCGCCTTGCTGTGCGCCCATAAAACAAGTCACAGCCACATGTGGGGGGTCTTTGTACTCAGGAGAAATTGCAGAACAAATTGTATGGTGGGTTTTCTCTTTTTATATTTTGGAAATGTGTAAATTTTAGTGCTAAATGAACGTATAAGGGAACAGTATGACCATTCTAAATTTCACTCCATTTTGATTCAATTACTATGAAGATCTCAAGGGGTTAACAATCTTCGTAAAAGCTGTTTCTGATAGCTTGAGGGGTGCAGATTTGAAAATGGGTAGATTATATAGGGGGTTTTGATGCTAAATATGTAAAATTTCATTCAAAACTGTATTTATCCCCAAAATAGTCAATTCTGAAAATCCGGAAAAGCGCTATTCTATTTGTAAGCCGCGTGACGTCAAAATAAATTATCCAGACATTTCAGAAATTATGAAAATGTAAAGTAGACAAATGGGAAATGTTATTCAGCAACTTATTTAGGTGGTAAATCTATCTGCCTGAAAACGCAATGATTTAGAATTTCGAAAATGGCAAATTTTTCAAAAAATTTATCATATTTTCTTTTTTTTGTAAATAAACGCAAAACTTATCTGCCAGAATTTACCACTAAAATGAAGTACAACATGTGGGGAAAAAACAATCTCAGAATCGTTTTGATAAGTAACAGTGTTCAAAAGTTATAACCATATAAAGCGAAGCAAGTCAGAATCCAAAAAATCGGGCTGAGCCTTAAGCTGTAAAATGGCCGCGTCCTTAAGGGGTTAAAATACCTTCAATCCACCGAGGAATGGCGAGTAGATAATAACCTCTTCATTCAATTCCAGGGACCCAACAAGGAAAAAAAAGGCATCTAAGGTCACTATCGCTAGATGGCTCAAGATGGCAATCTCAAAGTATTACAGTATACAGAACAAGCCAGTACCATCGAACATAAGGGCCCACTCCACAAGAGCCATGTCTACTTCGTGGGCAGAAAGAAGGGGAGCTACGTCAGACCAAATCTGCAGGGCAGCAACTTGGGCTTCCCAAAATACATTCCCTAAACATTACAGATTGGACATTCCTAAGAATATAGATCTGGCCTCCGGAAGGAAGGTGCTTCAATCAGTTATCCCACCCTAACTTATCATCTCATTTGATAAGTCTCCAGGTGGCCGCCATGGGGGACGTGGTGGAAATTAAGATTTAGAACCTACCGGTAAATCAGTTTCCACTAGTCCACCATGACGGCCTATTTATTCCCTCCCTAATATTGATTGTTTTGTTGTATTCTGGTGTGTGACTTAACATACTAAATAAATACAGTTGCATCCATTCCAGGTGTGGTTATTTGGTAGACACTGGTGGGAGGATGCTGGGAGGGGACTTTTAACCTCTCTCCTTCCTGTTCCCACAGAGGTCAAAGGGCATCCTCCAGGTGGCCGTCATGGTGGACTAGTGGAAACTGATTTACCGGTAGGTTCTAAATCTTAATTTTTTAGCAATTCTGTTCACAAAAGAAAACTCATATTTTGTATATTTCATACGAACAGTAAACTGTTTCTAGTGTTTATGTATATTACAACGAACCTCTCACCAGGAATAACCTTTTTTTTAAATCAGGGTTCATTAGCCTATGCTGTGCTTTTTTTTTTTTAAATGCAATCTGCATTCTGAATAATTTGTTTATATAAATTTAATTCTCATTAATGGGCTCCCTGTCAGTCCCAGGGGAGGGGCAGCCTGTCTCTCCTCCACACTCATGCAGCTCACCCTCCCCACCTTCCTTGGAGACACAAGCACACACAGGCAACAGCTGACCCCCCCCCCCCCCCACACACACACACACACCGGGAGCAAGGTAATGCAAATCAATCTATTATAAACTACTGAAATGATCCAGAATGCTGCCAAAGGCATTTTTAAAATCGGCATAGCATTGGGTATTGGAGCCTGCCACTAGCAGAATGTTATAATTTTTCTTAATGTATTAAAACACAATAAAACCTATATACATTTAGAATCTCTGTGATTGTACCTACCCTAAGAACAAAGTAGACATGTCATTTGGGGTACACAATGAAATACATAAAAACCAAGCCCACAAGAAAATTTCCTAAATGCATTTTCCCCCAATTTCACTGCATTTGGATTTTTTTTCCCGTTTCACCATCACTATGAAGTGCAATATGTTACACAGAAAAGCTCTCACACAGCTCTTTACATGGAAAAATAAAAAAAGTTAGTTTTTGAAGATGTGGAGTAAAAAATGGAAATGAAAAAGGCCCTGGCTGTTAAAGGGATTTTCGCAAGAAAGAAAATCGTCAAATCTCAATTCCCTTATGATGTTTACTCAATAAAGGTCATTTTAACCCCTTACTTTACAATTTTACTCAGTTTTATTGCTGTTTTAGATACTATCACTCAGTGATAGTCAGTGCAAAATTCCAGGGTGCGGGCGGGGACTCTAAGTAGGCACATTACGATTCATCTAGTTCTATGAGCTGACAAGGGTACAGGTTTTAATACCTGTTATTATCTATTACCAGTTTTTATTAATATTTAGTCTTGTCTTATTTTTAGGTTGCCATGGGTGAATATCGCCTCACGGCAAGTTACCTGCCTCTAATAGGAGCCATGATGCCGCTTATCTCCAGAATATGCATCTGGCCCACCAGGTTCCTTGCCACGGGGCTATTTCTTCCATGAAAAAAACCCTCGGTCTACCTATGTCAAGGTTTCTATACAGTGAACTACACCTCCCTCATGAATATTCAACAGTGCACCGGAAATGAAGCAAGCACATGGGGGCAAGCCCTTGTTAACTCGGAGGTTTGTTTAAAAAGTTTATAGTTTAGTATTTTATGCAGTCCTTCTTAAGGGCGGGCGTTCCTCTTGAAACACATTCACGTTTTGTACTTCCATGGTTTGCTGTTGGTGATTCTACCCAATAAAGATGAATGATGTCAGGAACTTGGCTGGACCATGACCTTATTTTGTGAATTTGTCTTACCTGAGCAGAAAGGTGGCCTGTGCCTCATCCGACTCATATGGCAGATTACAGGAAGGTGAGGTGGTGTTCCAACACATATACAGATTTTAATACACTTTTATTCACCTTCTGAACATTGTACTAGTATCTGACACATAGAGAGATAAGACAGGTCAGAGATGATGCGACATACTGTCAGCTCTGCTACATATGTGTTCTCACTGATATGTGCCTGCCTTCCCTTTTCCCATGATAACTTATCTGTCTGTAGCTTGCAGCTTCTCTTCCCTCACAATGCTGTTTGCTGGCAGGAGGTGATGAGTCTTTGTGAACTCCATCCTTGACTGCAGTGGGTGTGGCTAAAGTGCAGGGAGCAGAGAGAGAGAAACCGTCACACAGAAAGGGGCTCCTTTTGCATGAATGAGTGCATCAATGCAGTGCGGCATGGATGGATTAGCTGATGGCACTGCAGAGATGTTATGGAAGCCAAGTTGCTTTGATGGTAGCCTTATAGGGTTACAGTCAGGTAAGTTTGCTGGTCAGTAATACTGTGGTTATTAACCCCTTTAGGACGCAGCCATTTTTTTTTTTTTTACTAAAGGCTCAGCCACATTTCTTTGCAGCCTGACAAGCATTGCTTTATATGGTTCTAACTTTTGAACACTTTAACTTGCCAAAGTGATTTTGAGATGGTTTTATCATCGCATGTTGCATTTTGGTTGCTAAGTTTTATAAAAAAAATGATAAAATGTCAAAAATAAAATGGAAAAATTTTAACATTTCCACGGTTCGAAATGATGTTGTTTTTAAACAGATATTCGTTTTACCACCCAAATGAGTTACTTACTTTTTCCTTATGTCTGATTTATGTTTTCATTATTTTTTAAATATCTGGATAAATTTTGTTTTGATGTCACACAGCTTACAAATCCGACATCAGTTTTCTGTATTTTCATCATATACCCTAAGTAAGATGTTATCTTTATTCTATCGTTCAGTATGATAACAGTGATAACAAATTTCTACATTTTTGCTTACAATTTATTTCTTTTGTAGAATAAATCCTAATGTGGGGAAAAAAAATCAATAATTTTTGCATTGCCATTTTCCAAGTGGCATAAAGCTTCTTTTATGCAGCATATGCTGTACTTTGCAGTATAGTTGTACCATTATCGTATAGATACATGTATTTTTACACTTTTTGTACAGCACATTACAGACTACGGTACAATACTATATATGTGAGGTTTGTAAGGTGATTTTCACATTTTTATGTTCTATGTAGATTTCATATGTTATAGTTCTTAGGGGGCTTTATTTGTTTATTTTTTATTTAAGTTATAGTGCTCCTTGCACTAATAATACGTCATGGAACACTGAGAGGTTAAATGAGGTATTGGTACTTTTGGAAAGGTGAACCGGTGTCAAGTCCTGCTGGAAAATTAAAATTCTATCTCTAAAAAGCTTGTCTGCAGAGAGAAAGCATGACATGCTCATAAAGTTCCTGGTAGCTGGCTGCACTGACTTTGGTATTGATAAAACGTAATGGACCTATGCCAGCAGATTACATGGCTGCCCAAATCAACACCACTCTTTCTCCAGTCTTTGGGATCTTGATTTCCAAATAAAATGCAAAATTTATTTTAACCTGAAAACACCTTGGACCACTGAGAAACAGTTCAATTTTTTTCTACTTGCCCCAGGTAAGATGCTTTTCGTGTGGTATATTGGTCAGGAGTGGCTTGACACATGTAATGCAGCACTTGTAGCCCATGTCCTAAATATGTCTATGTATGGTGGCTCTTGAAGCAATGACTCAAGCAGCAGTACACTTCTTGTGAATCTCCCCCAAATTTTGAATGGCCCTTTCTTAACAATCCTATCAAGGCTATAGTTATCCTTGTGTACCTTTTTCTACCACACTTTTTTCCTTCCACTCATCTTTCCATTAATATGCTACAATACAGCACTGAACAGCTTGACACTGGCAGTGTTAGTGACTGCCTTCTGGACCAATCGGCAATCCTCACCATGATTATGTCGCCTACTAAGGCACATTTTAAAATGCTTTTGAAGTGTTTTGGGTTCATTATTTGAACTTTCTGAAAAAAGACTTTTGGGTCATCCTTGTCTGTAAGCCATATTTATCAACATTAACACACATAAACATTTGAAAAAGTTCACTCTATAATGTCTCTATAAAATGTTTAAAATTCACTTTTTGAATTGAATTACTCAAAAAACATTTTTGTTGGTATTCTAGTTTGAGAGGCAACATTTAGCAGCCCTTACTGTAATGCAATGGACTACTCTGAGTGATGGCTGTAGCATTCAACCACTAGAGCTTTCATTTAGAGCAGAATTGAGAGGCTAAGGTAAATCCTAATGCACAGTGCCCAGGACACTTCAGCATAAGTGCCAATTCAAATATATATGCAAGACTTGGCCCATAGATCAAACCTTAAATGGTTAAATGTATGCTACTTGCTCCAACACATGCAAGTGTACAGCATCTGAGTAATATTGCTCTGTTGGGACAGCTCTGTACTCCTTAAAGGAAATCTACCATGAAAATCCATCATGATATATGCACAGATCAAAACACTGTGACTGGGTAATAATTTTATATTTGTTATCCATTGCCTCTCTTGTTCTAAAATCAACTGTAAAATTATGCTAATGAGCATGAACTGCTGTAGAAGAGGAAGTTTCAGCACACAGTAGTTGGGAGAACTTCTCTTGCATAGTGTAACAGCCTGTGAAGATGAAGCATGGAGGGGCTCTAGGAACTGCCCGGAGCCCTTTTTGCTCATTTGCATAATTTTAAAAGTTGTTTTTGAAGGGAGGAAGTCATGGATAATAAATATAAGATGATTACCACAGTCGCAGTGCTTGAATCTATGAGTATGTGTCCTTGATTTATCATGCTTCATTTTCATGGTAGATTTCTTTCATTTCAATAAAATTGCATATCACATAACTCAGTTTGATCATTTTCTACACTGCTATTGAGAGTATGAGGAGTTAAGATTGGATAGGGGGTTAATGGGAAGGAGGATAAGGTAGGGTCGAGAGTAGGGAGATAAATAATCATAACAATAATTTGGCAACAGTTCTAGTAGTTATATCAAGTTACAAAGGCAAAGTAATAGTGAAGCTTAAAAAAGGGGAGTATTTTATTGTTAGAAGAGTTGAGCCATACATTCCAATTAATTTGGAAAAAGGTGTAACTTATGCGTTTAATGGGCTATACATTTTTTGGTAAAGACAGTTCTTGTTGACTGCGCCTATTCTTTCCGCTACAGGTGGCGGATCTGGGTTTTTCCAATATTTGGCTATTTTTACTTATGCTGCATTCATCACACCGGAAATAACTGTAAGATATAGGGGTGGTATATTCTTCTCAATCTAGGAAAAAGGGCTTCAAGAACTGTTAGATTAATTGGGAAATTACAAATTTTGGAGAGTAAAGCTTCTATTGCTTTCCAAAATGCTTTGATAATTTTATAGTTCCACTTATGTGGATCATATCTGCGTGTTTTTCTTGGCATCTCCGACATTCATGTGGGCAGTCTTGATATATATGCGAGAGTCTGTTGGGAGTAAGATTCCAACAGTGTCTTATTTTGATTGCATTCACCAGGTGATTTATACATTTGGAAATTCGTGAGGGGATATTGAATGCCATTTCCCACTGCTTAGTTTCAATATTCATGAAGAGTTTGTTGGACCTTTTCTTCAAGTTAGAAAAAATTATGTCTGAACTTGACTGTAGCAGTATTTTATAAATGAAGATTAACCTTTCTCCTTTGTAGTGTTGAATAGAAATTTTGTAATTGGGGTAGGCCCCTTATCTGGGAGGAAGTTGGCTTTAGTCAGAGCTGGTTTCATCTGATAATTTGCACAGACCTTCTACAGTATTATCTGATGGCTTGTTATAAATTGGGTTAGAGGTTTAACTCTGTGGTTATCCATTATATCAACTAAACTAATATCAGTGGCGTAACTACTGTGGTAGCAGACCCGCCTCTCAGGGGGCCCGGATCCGACCTGCCACACAAAGAGAATGGAGAAAGTGCAGTGCAGTAACTACTGTCTGCAAAGTCTGCACATCTTACATAGTATAGGACTATATAATGTGAGCTGCTGCTCTGAGGAGAAATACCGTGAGGGAGGAGGGGCAGAGGAGAGCAGCGACAGGAGACACTTTAGATAACATCCTGTACTGTCCTCCGGTTGCATTTATATCCATGTGGCCTTCTGACCCCCTTCCTGCAGCACCCTCACGCTCTGCACTCTTTCTACATGTAACCGCGTTTAACCCCTTCCCGACTCGCGCCGTACTAGTACAGCGCAAGCCGGGTCCCGGTACATGGACAGGGCTCGCGGGCTCTCCATAGCCGGTAAGTCTTTGCTGCATATTGCCGGTGGCTTCAAAAAGATGGCTGCCCGGTGTGAAGTAAAGCTGCTAGAAGCTGCTCTCCTCTGATCAACAGTGGTGCCAGGTGTCATATACCTTTCCACCTCTCATAAATAATCTATCCTACTGAAAGGCTGCAATATTTTGTATACTTTATATGTATTCGTGCCACTTTATAGGTTTTACCTTCGTTGCTGTATTATGAGCTCTAATAAGAATTTGTATTAATTTCTGCAATGATCTATCACTAGCCTTTCATCTATAGCTGTATTTTGATACTTTGTATTAGTTTTTTTACATTTTGATATGTTTTATTGTTTGCAAATACACTTGGTTACGATCATATCTTGTGTACACTGTTCCCTTGACGACACTTACCGGCTTTGATACATAAATTTAGTGCGTCGCCGGTAGATGACGTCAACGGCTTGAAGATGCGCTAGTAAGCACGAAATGGCCTGTCGCCGTCTGGCTCCAGTGTTTCCCCTGTATTTGCACCATCCTCTGAATAAAAGAAGTAGTTTCACATGCTCGGTGAGTGCCGCCGCCTTCTTTCACGTATGCTGCAATATTTTGTGACTGTAAAACTACACTTTATATGTATTTTAAAAGGAACCTGTCAGTAGGATATCACATATCAGGTTAATGGCAATCCCTTTATACACAACACAAACATGTATTTGAAGAAATCTACTGGTTTGTTATTGAGGAATTACATTTAGAAAAGGTATATCGCTATAAAACTTCTGGAGCCTGAGTCATGTGGGTGGGTGTTCAGTGGTGACTCCATGAAACCTCCTTCTTGAGACATCACACTTGGGACCCAGAAGCTGAATAGAGATAAGTACCTTTTCGAAAGGTGATTTCTCAAAAATAATTTTAGAGAAATACATGTTTGTGCTGTGTATAATGGGACCTGCAGCAGCTGCCATAATCCTTATAATGGAAATCCTGCTGGCAGGTTCCCTTTAAGGTTATGTGGCACCAAATTACTTATAGGGATTTAGAAGACTAGGAGCTCAATTTATATCCTTTTAATAAATTTAGGTACCATGGCTTGTATCATGTTTAAGGGGAAGGGGGCCCCATTCAGAAGTATGCTATGGGCCCCTGCCTTTCCTAGTTACGCCTCTGACTATTATGTTTATTGAGAATCCAAAAAGAAATTTTTAAAGTGGTTGATTCCTATTTAAGGGGGATACCTTTTGTATCTATTTGAACAAATTCCGGTCTAGGTAGATTTCCTTTCATAAACCTTTGGTACATTATGCCTAACCCATTGCAGACCTTTTTTGTTTCCATTTCAAAAGCAGTGAATATTTCCCTTGTCATATAGGGCCTGTGTTTTAAGAGGTGAAAGGGATTTCAAGACTTATATTAAAGGAAATCTACCACTGACTTAAAGTAAAATGAAAAAAAAAAACATACTCACCTATAGTCCTCTTCTCCAGGATCCCAGCACTGGTCTTCTTTAATGGTGACACTCCAGGATCACTGAAAAAAATTTAGCTAGAAAAAGCAACACGGAGCGTGGGAATGCAATGTCTGGTGGATCCGGGCTGTTAATTATTCATGTCTCTCACGTCACATTCCTCTCCCATGCTCCCTCTTCCACGTCATGCAGGAGGCGTGAATAATAATAACTTTTTATTTTTTGCGTGTCAAGACCAGCGACCGACCTGTAGAAGAGGACTATAGGTGAATGTGAAAAGTAAAATTTAAATAAACATACTCACCTATAGTCCTCTTCTCCAGGTTGGTCGCTGGTCTTGACATGTGGAAAATAAAAAGTTAATTATTTACACCTCGTGCATGACATGGAGGAGGGAGCATGGGGGAGGAATGTGATGTGAGAGGTATGAATAATTAACAGCCCGGATCCACCAGACATTGCATCCCCAAGCTCCGAGCTTCTTTTTCTAACTATTTTTTTTTCAATGATCCTGGAGTGTCACCATTAAAGAAGACCAGTGCTGGGATCCTGGAGAAAAGGACTATAGGTTATTTTTCTTCTTTTTCAGTGGTAGATTTCCTTTAATGATATATACACTTATGTAATAGGGTGCATTGATCATCTGACTGATGACTTTTCTAGGCAAGTTAATGGAGGACTGGGCTAGGAAAGGACTTATATTTTTAGAGTGTGGCCTTCATTTTTTGGATTACTGAAGGTAGCATTGCGCTCATCTGTTTTCATTTGTTTGCTGTGCTGCTCTTTTTTCTTTATATGGATTTTTTCATTACAAAATTATTGCAAATAATTGACAAATTGGAAGCTTTTCAGTTTCTGTTAATGATGCCATGATAACTGTGTGCTGTCTTACAGTATGTGACCACTATATTACTTTTAATACATAGCTTATTAGGCGAATGTTTAATAACTTCCTTTGATGCTTCAATTCTATTAGGATTTTAATGCTTGTAATGCATAAACAGAAAATCTCTCATAATTGGATGGTCATTTATCTCAATAAACTCTGCTGGATTCACACTCTAATTTCCCTCTAGCTGTGATGAAGATACTTCAGATTATCTTGATAACCATGTAAAATATAAATAGAAAATGATAGGAAATAGCCTTGTTCTGTTCAGAGGCTTGATATAAAATGGAATTCAGAAGAAAGAGAAACGATAAAGAAAATGGCTCTGTAATATGAGTCAATAACACAGACCCTTTCACTTTGTACTTGGCTCTGTTCCTGATTGAACTGGATGGAAATTGAATGTTTGCAGAAACAAAATGACCTTTCATATTGAGTTTAGTGGAAAATAAATGTAATATTTTATAGGAAAAATATTGCTTTTGTCGGTGTGCTATAGCTCAGAAGCAATTTGTTAAAATGTCTAAAAATCTAATGTTGTATTCTGATGGTTTCAAATATTTGTGCCATACAAAACATTGGGGATTGCAGTTTTTATTAGCTAAAGCATTAGCTTGGAGGGGAATGGGTTAAATATTGTGCTGCATAGACCTTGTTTTTGTGTTAAACTTTTGAAACTTGTAAAGGATTTGCCATGTTTGTTGAGTCAAAAATATCTGCCTGCTTGTCTGTCTATCTGAACATGGAAGGAAATAAATGGGTATCAGATTGGCGATTTAATGATTTTTCCTTTTGCTAATGAGATGTAGCTATCTCCACAGTACAGAGTCTATGAATTATTAAGAGTCTTTCTTCTTCATAGGAGTATGCTGCTGTTTCAAGGCGGATTCTGAATTACTAGAACTTCCATTCTTTGAAGAAGACATTTCAAAAGTGTTTGAAAGTAAGTCAAAACATCAGTCTTAAATGGTAAGAGCAGGAATTGTATTTTCTATGTCTATTTTGCTATGTGCTTCTTAAACTAATATTCATTTTAATTTGCCGTGGCATTAATAATTGATCTCTACCAGCAAGATGCAAGGTCAACTGTTAGATGCCTCTGCAACACAAAAAGCTTGTAAATTATCTGTTCCCCAAAATTGTTGTTCCCCAACCTTTTCCAAACCAGAGACGGGCTGCACACAATTTTTTTTCTGGGAATGTGAAGTGTTTTTTTTTTCTCTCTGTCACCAATGTATGCAAATCTGAAGCTGGTACTCACTGTCAAATAATGATATAAAAGACATCCAAATAGCCACAGAAAATAATTGAATAAATGAATAAATAAGTGATCAGAGGTTTAGTCCCCAAAAATGAAAACCTCAGCTTGTCCTGCAAAAAAATTACACCATGAACAGCTATGTGCACTGAAATGAGATATTATTATTATTATTATATACACTCACCGGCCACTTTATTAGGTACACCATGCTAGTAACGGGTTGGACCCCCTTTTGCCTTCAGAACTGCCTCAATTCTTCGTGGCATAGATTCAACAAGGTGCTGAAAGCATTCCTCAGAGATTTTGGTCCATATTGACATGATGGCATCACACAGTTGCCGCAGATTTGTCGGCTGCTCATCCATGATGCGAATCTCCCGTTCCATCACATCCCAAAGATGCTCTATTGGATTGAGATCTGGTGACTGTGGAGGCCATTTGAGTACAGTGAACTCATTGTCATGTTCAAGAAACCAGTCTGAGATGATTCCAGCTTTATGACATGGCGCATTATCCTGCTGAAAGTAGCCATCAGATGTTGGGTACATTGTGGTCATAAAGGGATGGACATGGTCAGCAACAATACTCAGGTAGGCTGTGGCGTTGCAACGATGCTCAATTGGTACCAAGGGGCCCAAAGAGTGTCAAGAAAATATTCCCCACACCATGACACCACCACCACCAGCCTGAACCGTTGATACAAGGCAGGATGGATCCATGCTTTCTTGTTGTTGACACCAAATTCTGACCCTACCATCCGAATGTTGCAGCAGAAATCGAGACTCATCAGACCAGGCAACGTTTTTCCAATCTTCTACTGTCCAATTTAGATGAGCTTGTGCAAATTGTAGCCTCAGTTTCCTGTTCTTAGCTGAAAGGAGTGGCACCCGGTGTGGTCTTCTGCTTCTGTAGCCCATCTGCCTCAAAGTTCAACATACAGAGCGTTCACAGATGCTCTTCTGCCTACCTTGGTTGTAACGGGTGGCAATTTGAGTCACTGTTGCCTTTCTATCAGCTCGAACCAGTCTGCCCGTTCTCCTCTGACCTCTGGCATCAACAAGGCATTTCCGCCTGTCCAGTCTGCCCGTTCTCCTCTTACCTCTGGCATCAACAAGGCATTTCCGCCCACAGAACTGCCGCTCACTGGATGTTTTTTCTTTTTCGGACCATTCTCTGTAAACCCTAGAGATGGATGTGCATGAAAATCCCAGTAGATCAGCAGTTTCTGAAATACTCAGACCAGCCCTTCTGGCACCAACAACCATGCCACGTTCAAAGGCACTCAAATTACCTTTCTTCCCCATACTGATGCTCGGTTTGAACTGCAGGAGATTGTCTTGACCATGTCTACATGCCTAAATGCACTGAGTTGCCGCCATGTGATTGGCTGATTAGAAATTAAGTGTTAACGAGCAGTTGGACAGGAGTACCTAATAAAGTGGCTGGTAATATAGAGCCACCATAATAAAAAATATATTATTATTATTCCCGTAATAAAAAGAACCCTGTAATCCAAATGTAATGGCCTGGAAAAGCTTATGGCATAGTTATATGGACTTAGGAAGTCAAGGGTAAGACATATCTGTAGATATGAAAAGAAGGTTAGAGTTTATTCCATTTCATTACTGAGTTCCAGCTAGGTCCAGAATAAATCAGGTAGCACTAAAATCATATGTGGGGTACTTTATGTACCCAGGGTTTAACTTATTTGCTCCATCCATAGAGCCAAGCTTTGAGTTCCAGGGAAGACCACAATTGTCAACTAAAGCGGTGGTTACAGAAAGCTGGTACGTTTTGTTTTAAACCAGGGTGCTGTCTAAGGAATTCAAATCTTTATATAATAAGTTTAGAATATTAGAGTTTTTTAATTTTACATAATGATTAGAGATGAGCGAACATACTCGTCCGAGCTTGATGCTCGATCGAGCATTAGCGTACTCGTAACTGCTCGTTGCTCGGACGAATACTTCGCCCGCTCGAGAAAATGGCAGCTCCCGCCGTTTTGCTTTTTGGCGGCCAGAAACAGAGCCAATCACAAGCCAGGAGACTCTGCACTCCACCCAGCATGACGTGGTACCCTTACACGTAGATAGCAGTGGTTGGCTGGCCAGATCAGGTGACCCTGGGATAGACTAGCTGCTGCCTGCGCTGCTCGGATCATTCTCTGTCTGGATGCCGCTAGGGAGAGAGCTGCTGCTGGTCAGGGAAAGCGTTAGGGTGTTCTATTAGAATAGTGTTAGGCAGGAGTGATTCAACAAGAACCCAACAGCCCTTCTTAGGGCTACAATAACGTTATACTTTTTTTTTTTTTATTTGCTTGTGGCTGGGCTTGCTGGCACTAGTAGTGCAGCTAGTACCATATTGTGAGGAATTTGCAGGGGGACTTGCTACCGTTGTGTTTAGCTCTTAGTGACACACATATCCACCTTAAACACCGAAGTGGGACAATTTATTAGGGGTTTGATTTCAATTAGGCACAGTCTGCCAGTTTCTTTTTATTTTACGTTTATTTTTTTAATAACTCAGTGTCATCTCATCTTGCATAGTAGTGTGCTTTCATACTTGGCTAGAAAATAGCCATAGGAGAATCCAAACGGCTTACTTACGCCTACAGTAGCGTTATATATATTTGATTTCTGGTTGATCTGCTGGTGGCTGTACTTGCTGCAGTGCATCTACTAGCAAATTGTGAGCAATTTGGAGTGAGACTTGCGACCGCTGTGTTTTGCGCTTAGTGACGCACATATCCATCGCAAAGACCGAAGTGGGAAAATTTATTAGGGCCCGGGGTTGTATTTCAATTAGGCACAGTCTGCCATTTACTTTTTTATTTTACGTTTATTTTTTTCATAACTCGGCGTCATCTCATCTGGCATAGCAGTGTGCTTTCATACTTGGCTAGAAAATAGCCATAGCAATAGGATAGCATCGTTTGGTTTTAAAAACTAAAAAACACAAAAAAAAAAAAAAAGTTAAAAAAAAATTCAAGTTATAACTCTCATTTTCAAAATGTTTAACCCGAGGGTTAGGGGTAGAGGATCAGGGCGGGGACGTGGGCGTCCAACTACTGCAGGGGTCAGAGGCCGTGGTCCTGGGCGGGGTGAGACACCACCTGCTTATGAGGGAGCAGGGGAATGCCGCAGAGCTACACTCCCTAGGTTCATGTCTGAAGTTACTGGGACTCGTGGTAGAGCACTGTTGAGGCCAGAACAGTGCGAACAGGTGATGTCGTGGATTGCCGATAATGCTTCGAGCAATTTGTCCACCAGTCAGTCTTCCACGCAGTCCACCCATGTCACCGAAATCGGCACTCCTCCAGCTCCTGCACCTCAGCCTCCTCCCCCCCAGTCTGCCCCCTCCCAGGAAAATTTGGCATTTGACCCGGCATACTCTGAGGAACTGTTTTCTGGACCCTTCCCACAGTCACAAACCACTTGTCCGGTTGCTGCTGAGCAATTTTCCGATGCCCAGGTTTTCCACCAGTCGAAGTCTGTGGGTGATGATGACCTTGTTGACGTACTGGAAGAAGTGTGTAAAGAGGTGTCCGACGATGAGGAGACACGGTTGTCAGACAGTGGGGAAGTTGTTGTCAGGGCAGGAAGTCCGAGGGGGGAGCAGACTGAGGGATCGGAGGATGATGAGGTGACAGACCCAAGCTGGGTTGATAGGCCAGGTGAACACAGTGCTTCTGAGACGGAGGAGAGTCCTCGACCAGAACAGGTTGGAAGAGGCAGTGGTGGGGCCAGACGGAGAGGCAGGGCCAGAGCTGGTGCATCAGCGCCAAATGTGTCAACTAGTGAAGCTCCCGTGGCGAGGGCTCCTGCGGCGAGGGCTAGATTTTCAGAAGTCTGGAGGTTCTTTAAGGAAACACCGGATGACCGACGGACTGTGGTGTGCAACATTTGCCAAACCAGGATCAGCAGGGGTTCCACCACTAATAGCTTAACTACCACCAGTATGCGCAGGCATATGAATGCTAAACACCCCACTCAGTGGCAACAAGCCCGTTCACCTCCGGCCGTGCACACCACTGCTCCTTCCCCTGTGTCAGCTGATAGTCAGCCCCCTGCCCAGGACCCTGCCACAAAAACCCCATCTTCGCCTCCACGATCCTCCACAGCATCCACCAGCGTTCAGCTCTCCATACCCCAGACGCTGGAGCGGAAACGCAAATATAGTGCAACCCACCCGCACGCCCAAGCCCTTAATGTCCACATCTCCAGATTGCTCAGCCTGGAGATGCTGCCCTATAGGCTAGTAGAGACCGAGGCCTTTCGCAACCTCATGGCGGCGGCCGCCCCTCGGTATTCGGTCCCCAGCCGCCACTACTTTTCCCGATGTGCCGTCCCAGCCCTGCACCAGCACATGTCAGACAACATCATCCGTGCCCTGACCAACGCCGTTTCTGACAAGGTCCACCTGACCACGGACACGTGGACGAGTGCTGCCGGGCAGGGCCACTATATATCGCTGACGGCACATTGGGTTAACTTGGTGGAGGCTGGGACCGAGTCTGACCCTGCGGCTGGTCATATACTGCCGACGCCAAGGATTGCGGGGCCTACCTCGGTCCAGGTGTTTCAGGCCTACTATGCCTCCTCCTCCTCCCACCCCTCCTCCACCTCCTCCTCCGAACTACCATCCGTGGGCATGGCGCCATCAGTCGCTAGCTCTAGGCACAGCAGCAGTGCCGTCGCTAAGCGACAGCAGGCGGTGCTCAAACTGCTGAGCCTAGGCGATAAAAGGCACACCGCCCAAGAACTATTACAGGGCATCACGGCGCAGACTGATCTGTGGCTGGCACCGCTGAACCTGAAGCCAGGCATGGTTGTGTGTGACAACGGCCGTAACCTGGTGGCGGCTCTGCAACTCGGCAGACTGACACATGTGCCATGCCTGGCCCATGTGTTAAATCTGATAGTTCAGCGTTTCCTCAAGACATACCCCAATCTGTCTGATTTGCTCACGAAGGTGCGCCGCATCTGTGCGCATTTCAGGAAGTCCAGCACAGATGCTGCCACTCTCAGGGCAGCGCAGCGCCGCCTCCAACTGCCTGCTCACCGACTGTTGTGCGACGTGCCCACGAGGTGGAATTCAACACTGACCATGTTATCCAAAGTTTACCAGCAGGGCCGAGCGATTGTAGACTGCCAGATGTCAACTTCCACCAGAACTGGTAGTCAGGTCAGTCAGCTTCCTCAAGTCTATAATGAGGAGTGGACGTGGATGTCTGATATCTGTCAGGTGCTGAGTAACTTTGAGGAGTCAACACAGATGGTCAGTGGCGATGCCGCCATCATCAGCCTCACCATCCCGCTGCTTGGCCTGTTGAAAAAAGAAGCTTTGCGCTCGTCACAAGAGACGGGGGAAGAAGATTCCCTTGTTGATAGCCAAAGCACCCTTAGGTCTGTTTCTCAGCGCATATTGGAGGAGGTGGAGGAGGATGAGGAGGAAGAGGAGGAGAATGTTGGCGAGACACAAGAGGGGACCATTGTTGAGTCCTTCACTGTTCAGCGTGTATGGGCAGAAGAAGAGGAGTTGGAGGAGGAGGAAATGGACAGTCAGGCCAGTGAGGGGAGTGAATTCTTACGCGTTGGTACTCTGGCGCATATGGCAGATTTCATGCTAGGCTGCCTATCCCGTGACCCTCGCGTTCAAAGAATTTATTCCAGCACCGATTACTGGGTGTTCACTCTCCTGGACCCACGGTACAAGCAAAATCTTTCCACTCTCATCCCTGGAGAGGAAAGGAGTGTGAGAATGCATGAATACCAGCAGGCCCTGGTGCACAAGCTGAAACAGTATTTCCCTTCCGACAGCGCTAGCGGCAGAGTGCGTAGTTCTGCGGGACAAGTAGCGAGGGAGAGTAGGCGAGCAGGCAGCTTGTCCAGCACTGGCAAGGGTACGCTTTACAAGGCTTTTGCCAGCTTTATGTCACCCCAGCAAGACACTGTCACCTGTCCCCAGTCTCGGCAGAGTAGGGCTGATCTTTACAGAAAGATGGTGAGGGAGTACGTAGCTGACCATACCATCGTCCTAAATGATCACACAGCTCCCTACAACTACTGGGTTTCAAAGCTGGACATGTGGCACGAACTGGCGCTGTACGCCTTGGAGGTTCTTGCCTGCCCTGCCGCTAGCGTGTTGTCCGAGCGCGTTTTCAGTGCAGCTGGTGGCATCATCACCGATAAGCGTACACGCCTGTCAACTGACAGCGCTGACAGGCTGACGCTTATTAAGATGAATAAAGCCTGGATTTCTCATAATTTCCAATCTCCACCAGGTGAAGGAAGCTCAACCTGAATAATTTATCCACTCCTCCTCCTCCTCCTCATTTTCCTCCTTCTCCTCCTCTTTGTACAGTAAAGCAGAGGAAACTGGCTATTTTTTGACAGGGCCCCCTGGATCTAGCTATAGTACTTTATGCATTTAATTTTTCTGGAGGGCCACCGACCCGGTCCTCTGTTTTAAACAATTTTTGGGAGTGCCACATACAGGCACTCAATCTATTCCATTTTTCTGGAGGGCCACCTACCTGCTCCTCTGGTTTGAAAACTTTTTTGGACTGCCATATACAGGCACTCAATCTATTCCATTTTTCTGGAGGGCCACCTACCTGCTCCTCTGGTTTGAAAACTTTTTTGGACTGCCACATACAGGCACTCAATCTATTCCATTTTACTAGAGGGCCACCTACCTGCTCCTCTGGTTTGAAAACTTTTTTGGACTGCCACATACAGGCACTCAATCTATTCCATTTTACTAGAGGGCCACCTACCTGCTCCTCTGGTTTGAAAACTTTTTTGGACTGCCACATACAGGCACTATCCAAATTAAATTGTCTCCATAGCAGCCTCCACACGTTGTCTCCATTGCTACCTCCAAAAGTCGTCCATATAGCTGCCTCCATACATCGTCCCCTTATCAAACGAGGTGTGTCAGGCAGAAATTTGGGTTGTTTTCATGGATTCCACATCAAAGTTGTTAACTTTGTCGCCACCCTGCTGTGTTATCCACAAAATATACTGGCAAACTTTTATCATTTACCAATATTATTTCAGCGCTTCTTGCGCATCTGTTTACATTCCCCTCACCCGCCATATCCCAAACTTATAAGAACGCTACTACACTTGATCTTATACAAAAGGTTCTTAGAAGTGCTGTTTGGGGAGTAGCCTAGAGACAGGGGCTTGGATTGGCGAAAGCTCGCCTGGCAGCGGAGCGCCAGCTCCATGCCAAGATCCAACTAACATAGTTTTAACTGCAGCACCTTTAATCTACTACTAGTTCACTGCCTCCATACATGGTCAAACGAGCTGTGTCAGGCAGAATTTTGGGTTGTTTTCATGGCTTCCATGTTAACTTTGTCGCCACCCTGCTGTGTAATCCACAAAATATACTGGCAAACTTTTATCATGTACCGATATTATTTGAGCGCTTCTTTCTCACCTCCTTTGGTTCCTCTCTGCCACCCATTGGTTTGAAGCCTGAGTCCATTTAGGGTATGTCGCCATGCCACTCTCTAGCCTGCCGCTGCTGCCGCTGCCTCTGCATGCCGTCCCCTATAGTGTCAGGGTCAATTATTGGATGTTTTACATGCTATCTAGCTTCATTCTGTCACTCTGTCATGGCCATGCTGTTGCCCATAATTTTGGCATAATGGTGCATTTAAGCAGCCTCAGAGGCATCCATGCCCCTGCTGTTTCCTGTCCATTTCCGTGGTGTTTCCATCCTTTTCTGAGGTTCCCAGGTGTTTGGCCAAGCTTCCCTGTGCAGAGCCTTGGTCCCCTTGAAAAATGCTCGAGTCTCCCATTGACTTCAATGGGGCTCATTATTCGAGACGAGCACTCGAGCATCGGGAAAAGTTCGTCTCGAATAACGAGTACCCGAGCATTTTAGTGCTCGCTCATCTCTAATAATGATCTTTTAAGATGCCATAGTCATAGAGGGAAGACTGATGTTTAGCCATTTCTATGTTTATAGATACTTCCCAGCTTCCCAGCATAGAAAGAGCAGAGATCTAAACGGATAAATGATACATTATTTTAAATCTTTTCCTACAAAGCTACACATGGCTCTGCTCTGTTATTCTTACTCTACACCACACCCCTGCACATTACACTGTTCATTTTTATGTGACTGGTTCCCTTAAAGGGGTTGTCCGTGACTTAAAAAACCAAAAGATGGCTGAGAGGGGGCTGCTTAAAAAAATAAAGTGATACTCCCTCCTTCGCCTTCTGGGTGTCCCGCGCTCCTGTCCGTGTACCATGAAAACAACATGGCAGGCCACACCCACCCATCCCTATCCACAGCATTGTAAAAGCAAGTTGGATGGGTGTCCAGAATGCAGTTCTGCTCCCACAGCCATGTTTGTTTAAATGGCGCACAGACCAGAGCAATAGCAGCACAAGACACCCAGTGGTAAGTACATCTTTATTTTTTTTAAGCAGCCCTCTCCCGGCCACCTTTTTGTTATTTAATAAGTCTCGGACAACTCCTTTAAAGTTGTCCATTGATTTTACGGTTGTATTTGCCCTGGATTTAATATGACACCAAGTAATGAGCTACAAATTTACGCTACTGATTTGCCATAGACCTGCCATGGAAGTACACCCTTTACTGCAAATCAACATTGAATTCTACATCCAAGACTTTTGGATCTTACTGTGGATTTATACATGTTACCACAGCATGGAAGAGACTTTGGAGTTAATATATTATTTATACAGTAAATGTAAGATGTTCATACATAATCCAAATGTAAAAAGATTTTCTAAACTAATTTGTTTTCAGCACAGTCAATCCTTCTGAAACATTATGCAGCAGTTCTGAGCTGGAATTGTTTTGCTTCATTGACAACATTATTATAACACAGCACGTTTTCGATAGCTTTGTTAGACCTTTTCAACTTCTTTCCTTTAGAGTTTTCAGTAAACTGGAAATTGACTGAAATTTCCATGCATTACAGATTAGGTTATCTGAACTTATGACCAGTGCCCATTGCTAAGATAAACATTGCAGAATTGCTGTCTTTGAATCTAAGTTACACATTTTCCTACAAAATTAACACTTTTTAATCCAATATACATGATGATTGCCATGTAAAGGATTGACTTTTCTGTCTCCTAAGAGTGCTATAAATTGATCTCTCATATCTTAGTCGTAATGTCACTGTTATGTGGCATAGCATAGCCTGGCATAGTCACTGTTATGTGCATGGCAGTGTGCTTGATGCCAGTGATGAGTCTCTTCTCAGCAGATCCTGGAACAACTTTAACAGAATTGCTAATGCACATGCAGTTTTGAAATTAAAACTATGGAATTGACTAAATCAATGAATTAAAATATAAAACAATCTTCCAATGTTTATAGAGAATCAGTCACTCATGTTCATATCCTGAAAAACTCTTCCCATTCCCCAATGTATTATCTGATCTCAAAACTTGTTGTGTTTCAAAGCCAAGTGCCCATTGTTCTAATTAATTTTCATTAAAATATCTGTAACGCCATAGTAATAGACTGTGAGAGTAATGCTTTGAGAGTACTCTATAAAGGCTTAGCATGCAGCCCCTTGTCTTCACAAACTACAGGATGAAATCCTAACGGTGAACAAGCTACAAATTGGTATTAAGGTTTCAAGCAGCAGATTGTAATTTGAATTGGATGTGCAGATATCCACGTATTGTCATACTATTTGATTATCTATTATTTTTTCTGTTTTAGTTGACACCAATTTAAGGACTATGAAGAGAAAGAAAAAAACCTTCCTGAAAAGAAAATGGTCCTTTAGAAAGTATAAGCCTCTTAATGTCAAGACAAGTGCACGTTCCTCAATGCTGATTACAGCTCAAGAGAATCGGCGCATGGCGTTAAAAAACACTGGAAAGGAGAATAAAGAAGAGCCTGGAATTAGAAGTGCAGACCGTTATTTACCATCAGGTTTGCTTGAAGCATGTGACATAAAAACCAATAAAATGATAATGCAGACTCAGCAGTTTTATAGCAGCGCGCCAGAATCACAAGATGGCATCCAGATAACTGAGAATATTGAACAATCTATTAATAAAGAAGACAGTCCTGTGCTGGGACAATCACAAAATACTGTTGTCACTGAAGAGGAACATTGCAACAAACTTGACTTGAAGATGAGAAAAGAGGAGAATTGTGACGCAAGTGTAGAGCTGGAAACACATAGTGAAGTCATAGAGGAACAATCACAAGAAAGTGAAATCAAAGGTTCAGGAGATGGGAACGTGGAAAAACAAATTATTAATTCTCAAAGAGTCCGCCCAAATTACTTTGTGGCAATCCCAATCACTAATGATGAGGTACGTGTTCTCTTTCAAAAATTGTATTTCTCCATATGCTAATCTCTTACATGGATTTTCCCATGTGCTTTTTAGAAAAACTCATTGGAAATATATGTGCACCGATCACTGGTTGACTGCGGGCCGTAGCATATTACTGTGTATACTCGAGTATAAGCCAACCTGCGTAGAAGCTAGGGTACCCAATTTTAACACAAATAATGGGAAAACCTATTGTCTTGAGTATAGGCCTAGGGTGAGAAAGCATTCCACCCAGTATATGGCTCAACAGCCCCCTGCCCCCCCCCAGTATATACTCTTCCTCCTGCCCCCAGTAAATAGTCTGCCTCCTGCCGCCCAGTATATACGACAAATTATACTTCCTAGTGGCACTTACTAACTCGGACCTGATGGGCTGCAGAGCATGGCTGTAATTGGCAAGGTGGACACTTATGTGGCCAATTAAAGCGATGCATAGTTGCAGAACCGAAAGTTTGGCTCCACTTTTCTTTATTTATAACCATGAAAATGTTTATTGTTGTTTCATTCCTAAATTCAAAGCACTTCACATCTCCATTGAGTTTTTACTATATTTTAAAGTGGTACCTTTGTGGCGTGAGAAAAGCCTATTTATTAACTTTTGTTAACTCTTTAGAGGAAGGAACAACCCCTCCCCCCCCCCCAAGAATTCCAGCCCTGTTTTGCGTTCCTTTAAAAATATCTTTTTTTGTCTCTCTCTCCAGCTAGGGAGTTCAATGTCAATCATTGCCAATTATTTGCCATAGATTTCATTGTTTTTTTTGTGTGATGTTGCAGCGCTTTAAATTTTTCACTCTTTTTGTTACAGCCAGTTGGTAAGATCAAAAAGTTTTTTTTGATCATTAATGCACATATTGCACCCCATCTTGACAGAAAGAAACCAGAAATGTAGATATTTTTGCCAATTTATTAAACAAGAAAAGCTAAAATATCACATGGTTGAAAGTATTCAGACCCTTTGCTCAGTATTGAGTAGAATCACCTTTTGTAGCCAGTTCAGCCATGATTCTTTGGTAATATGCAACAAGTTTTTAGCACCTAGATTTGGGTATCCAAATCTTCCTTGTAGATCCTCTCCATTTCCCTCAGATTGTATGGTGAACATTGGTGGACAGCCATTTTCAAGTCTCTCCAGAGATGCTCAAATGGGTTTAGGTCAGGGCTCTGGCTGGGCCAGTCAAGAATAGTCACATAGTTGTTTAGCAGCCACTGCTATGTTATTTTAGCTGCATGCTTGTAGTCATTCCAGTCTGGGGTCCAGATCACTCTGGAAAAGGTTTTCATCTAAGAGATCTCTATACTTCATCTTTCCTTTAATTGAAATCAGTCGTCCCGTCCCTGCAGCTGAAAAAAAATACCCCCATAATATGATGCTGCCACCACCATGTGTCACTGTTGGGATTGTATTGGGCAGGTGATGAGCAGTGCCTTTTTTTCACAAACATACTGCTTAAAATTAATACCAAAAAGTTTAATCTTCATCTCATCAGACCAGAGAATATTATTTTTCAAAGTCTGGGAACCCTTTCAACCTGTATGCAGACTTTCATAAGTCTTGCACTGAGGAGAGGCTTGCATCGACACTCTCTGCCATAAAGCCCCGACTGGTGGAGGGCTGCAGTGATTTGACTGTGTGAAACTTTCTCCATTCTGCATCTCTGGTGCTCAGCCACAGTGATTTGGGGGTTCTTCTTCACCACTCTCCCCAAAGCTCTTCTCCTACAAATGCTTAATTAGGCTGGATGGCTAGGTTGAGGAAGAGTTGTGGTCATGCCAAACTTCTTCCACTTAAGGATTATAGAGGCCACTGTGCTGCCCCATTGCTGTCCCTCTTTTTTGCAAACAGTAGTCATCCTGCACGAGAAAATTATTTTCAGATAGAACAACATCTAACAATTCTAATAAAAACGTCCTCAACTCAGAGGTGATGGATGGATTGCGATATAACATTTTTTCTACCACCTTGATGCCCAGTCTATGTTCTATTGACGTGTATAAACGAATCACGTCAATAGTAACTAGTATAAAAATACTGACACCATATGTTAAAGACACAGCTTCATTCCTGCTTGATATGGCATTCCTTGACATTATTAAGAATGTAGATAACATTGCATCATCTGATATACTAGTTACAATTGACGTGGTTAGTTTATACATGTCAATAGAACATAGACTAGGCATCGAAGCGGTAGAGAAAATGTTATATCGCGATCCATCCATCACCTCTGAGTTGAGGACGTTTTTATTGGAATTGTTAGATGTTGATCTACCTGAAAATTATTTTCTCGGGCAGGATGACTACTATTTGCAAAAAAGAGGGACAGCAATGGGGTGGAATGTGGCCCCACCCTACGCAAATTGTTACATGGTAGCATTTGAGGTAGAACATGTCTATACCAATCCTCTTTACATTCAACATGTAAAACTCTGGAGTTGTTTTATCGACCATTAATATGCTGTAAGCTACATTTATAAAAAATAGAACTTTTATGATCTTACCAACTGACTGCAATGAAAATAGGACCGAAAAATTGGGGGCTGGTAGGCTTCATACTACAGGGGGCTGGTAGGCTTCATACTACAGGGGGCTGGTAGGATTCATACTACAGGGGGCTGGTAGGCTCTATACTACAGGGGGCTGGTAGGCTTTATACTACAGGGGGCTGGTAGGCTTTATACTACAGGGGGCTGGTAGGCTTTATACTACAGGGGGCTGGTAGGCTTTATACTACAGAGGGCTGGTAGGCTTTATACTACAGGGGGCTGGTAGGCTTTATACTACAGGGGGCTGGTAGGCTTTATACTACAGGGGGCTGGTAGGCTTTATACTACAGGGGGCTGGTAGGCTTTATACTACAGGGGGCTGGTAGGCTTTATACTACAGGGGGCTGGTAGGCTTTATACTACAGGGGGCTGGTAGGCGTTATACTACAGGGGGTTGGTAGGCTTTATACTACAGGGGGCTGGTAGGCTTTATACTACAGGAGGCTAGCAGGCTATATACTACAGGGACCTGGCAGGCTATATACTACAGGGGGCTGGCAGGCTATATACTACAGGGGGCTGGCAGGCTATATACTACAGGGGGCTGGCAGGCTTTATACTACAGGGGGCTGGCAGGCTTTATACTACAGGAGGCTGGCAGGCTATATACTACAGGGGGCTGGCTGGCTATATACTACAGGTAGCTGGCTGGCTATATACTACAGGTAGCTGGCTGGCTATATACTACAGGGAGCTGGCCGGCTATATACTACAGGGAGCTGGCCGGCTATATACTACAGGGAGCTGGCCGGCTATATACTACAGGGAGCTGGCCGGCTATATACTACAGGGAGCTGGCCGGCTATATACTACAGGGAGCTGGCCGGCTATATACTACAGGGAGCTGGCCGGCTATATACTACAGGGAGCTGGCCGGCTATATACTACAGGGAGCTGGCCGGCTATATACTACAGGGAGCTGGCCGGCTATATACTACAGGGAGCTGGCCGGCTATATACTACAGGGAGCTGGCCGGCTATATACTACAGGG
This sequence comes from Engystomops pustulosus, assembly GCF_040894005.1. Taxonomy (NCBI): domain Eukaryota; kingdom Metazoa; phylum Chordata; class Amphibia; order Anura; family Leptodactylidae; genus Engystomops; species Engystomops pustulosus. The sequence continues at coordinate 61,548,382 of NC_092415.1, forward strand.
AGCTGGCCGGCTATATACTACAGGGAGCTGGCCGGCTATGTACTAAAAGGAGCTTGCTGGCTATATACTGGGGAGGCTGTGACCAATGCATTTCCCACCCTCGGCTTATATTTGAATCAATAGGTTTTTCCAGTTTTTTGTGTTAAAATTACGGGTCTTGGCTTATACTCGTTTAAAAATTATATTTTAAAAATGTCTAAAAAGTTTGATGTTTATATTCTAAAATGTAAATATTTGAAAATTGCAATTTTCGGGTAAATATTCTTTTATTATAGCTCTGTTTTAGCAGGCAGGATGAGTGATATTTATATGGTTATTTATTAGCTGGAGTCATTATGGTAGTAATGCCAAATCCGTTTTATTGAAAGAACTATATAAAATGAAGCTGGGAAGTAAGGTAGCTTACAGCAATACATAAAGCGTTTGGTCTGTAAGTAGAAAGGTTACTGCTTTTAAGCTTCAGCTGGAGCATATGAAAAGTGATGTTATGCATGCAAATGAATTTAATTAATATTTAATAGATTTTCTTTCCTCCTTTTGAATGCAGTACATTCAGAAGTGCCAACTTGTAGAGGGGGAGAAGAAAAAAGTAAAATGTTTCTATCCAGTAGTTTTTATACATAGTTGTGGAGGGACTAGTAAAATGGCGAACCCATGAAAATTGTCAGGTACAGACAGAATAGATACCTCATGTGTTCTTCCAGTGCCAAAAGGGATATGTGTATTTTTTTCAGGTAATTTTTGAGTCCATTATATTTTATTACTTGAAGGTGGTGACTGGTAAGTCTGGGGATGCTTTGCAATTTGTATAACAATCTAGTATTGTTGTTCATGATGTGATAGTTTACTCACTGCACAAAATCTATTCAAAGTTTAAAGGGGTATTTTTTAATTTATAGGGGGCACTGCTTTTTTTAGTGAAATTTTTTTGAAAATGGAAAGTAGAGATTCAGAATTATCTTTTTGGTAGGCCACAGTAAATATGCATCAAGGAGAATTAAGTGAAAGTATTGGTGTTCCAATATGGTCATGGTCAATTCTGTCTCCATTCTTTTTTACAATTTACTAAAGCAAAGGAGGTGGTGATTTAATTTTGGAAAAAAGGTCAATGATATGACTATGAAATTAATTATGGGATTATGGGATGTGTGCTGTGTTAGGGCTCTTTCACATTGGCGTTAAAGTTCTGCTTCAGTTGCCCATCCGTTAGTTTTTGTCTCCGCTGTGTCTCCATTTTTCCTTTGTTTTGTCTCCCTGATGCATTAGATTTGACTCCGTTTTCCCCCCAAAAAAACTGAAGGTGTGACATTGCTTTGGAAACATCAAACCTGGTTTTTCAGCCTCCTCTGTGAAAAAAAAACGGATGTTTCATCAGTTTTTTTTTTTTTTTTGTAGACCCATAGACTTTATCACTTCCGTGATCCACATCAGTGGAAAAAATAGGATGTTTAATAATTTTTCTCATGGACAATGGACCAGTGAAAATACAAGCCAATGTGAAAACACCCATAGAAATCAATGGCTTTGTGAGGCATTTGTGTAAATTGCTGAAAAGATTGCAATGTGAAAGTTCTTATGAAATGATATTGAAACTCCTTCTTATCAAGTCTAATTGCTCAGTAAATGTAGACCGTTCTGGAATATTCTTTTAGATGTGATTAATGTTTAATATTTTATCATATGTATGATTACTAATGTGCTAAATGTGTATTATTTTATGTCACAGTATATGGGAGGAATAAAATCTCTATCTCAAAGGTTTTTTTCAACTAATGGCACATATCCACAGGATCAGGGGCTTGTGTCTAATTTTAGGGTGACCAACCATTTCGACCCAACCCCTTTTGATCAGGCCATTATTGTCATTATTTCACTAGTTGGAACACCAGGGACACAAAGTTTGTCTTCAGCAGACATTCCACGTCATATTGTTTGTAACAGAAAAAATCTTTTCTTGGAGTAACCTGCAGCTAAACAGTTTCTTCAGATTTCTACATCTTATAACTTAGTGTCATGCAATAAGTAACAAATCCTTGCCTTCTAGAGCTACAATATTTTAAGATTTATTGCATTATCTAAGTTACGAAAATATAACCTATAATCTAACCTAAAAATATAATACCTTATTATTGTTTATTCACTACAGTTTTTTATTTGCTGTAGATTTTAGATCTAATTGAAGATGTTCAGGAACACATATTATTAAAGGAACCAAAGCTGCTTAGAGCCTTAATACCAGCTGAGAAAGTTCATATCACAATTTTAGTTGCCCATTTGCGAACTGAAGACGACATCAAAAGGTAAATATTAGGTTTATAGATATTAAGAAACTGGTATTTTACTAGTAATCTCATAAAATGTAGTAGCATATAACGTTTAAACACCCCTTCAGATGCAGAAAGTGTCAGTTTTATTAAAAACACAGCTACATTATCCAGTGATATATAAAAAATATATTTTGTGGTCAATAATGCTAAAATAAAGTATATACAAAAATATATTGCCAAATGAACATGACACATGGGGGACAGAACTGCTACTATCAACGCCAAGTATATCCAGTTATAAAATAGATAATAACATGGCACTAAAGCTGTATGTACAAAGGTAAAAAATTACTTTTATATTAATATTAGAGATGAGCGAACATACTCGTCCGAGCTTGATGCTCGTTCGAGCATTAGCGTACTCGAAACTGCTCGTTGCTCGGACGAATACTTCGCCCGCTCGAGAAAATGGCAGCTCCCGCCGTTTTGCTTTTTGGCGGCCAGAAACAGAGCCAATCACAAGCCAGGAGACTCTGCACTCCACTCAGCATGACGTGGTACCCTTACACGTCGATAACAGTGGTTGGCTGGCCCGATCAGGTGACCCTGGGATAGACTAGCCGCTGCCCGCGCTGCTCGGATCATTCTGTGTCTGGATGCCGCTAGGGAGAGAGCTGCTGCTGGTCAGGGAAAGCGTTAGGGTGTTCTATTAGAATAGTGTTAGGCAGGAGTGATTCAAAAAGAACCCAACAGCCCTTCTTAGGGCTACAATAACGTTATACTTTTTTTTTTTTTGTTTGCTTGTGGCTGGGCTTGCTGGCACTAGTAGTGCAGCTAGTACCATATTGTGAGGAATTTGCAGGGGGACTTGCTACCGTTTAGCTCTTAGTGACGCACATATCCACCTCAAACACCAAAGTGGGAAAATTTATTAGGGGTTTGATTTCAATTAGGCACAGTCTGGCAGTTTCTTTTTATTTTACGTTTATTTTTTCATAACTCAGCGTCATCTCATCAGTGTGCTTTCATACTTGGCTAGAAAATAGCCAAAGGAGAATCCAAACGGCTTACTTACGCCTACAATAGCGTTATATATATTTTATTTCTGGTTGATCTGCTGGTGGCTGTCCTTGCTGCAGTGCATCTACTATCCAATTGTGAGGAATTTGGAGTGAGACTTGCGACCGCTGTGTTTAGCGCTTAGTGACGCACATATCCATCGCAAAGACCGAAGTGGGAAAATTTGTTAGGGGTTGGATTTCAATTAGGCACAGTCTGCCATTTCCTTTTTATTTTACGTTATTTTTTCATAACTCAGCGTCATCTCATCTGGCATAGCAGTGTGCTTTCATACTTGGCTAGAAAATAGCCATAGCAATAGGATAGCATCGTTTGGTTTTAAAAACTAAAAAACACAAAAAAACACAAAAAAAAGTAAAAAAAAAATTAAAGTTATAACTTTCATTTTCAAAATGTTTAACCCGAGGGCTAGGGGTAGAGGACGAGGGTGGGGACGTGGGCGTCCAACTACTGCAGGGGTCAGAGGCCGTGGTCCTGGGCGGGGTGAGACACCACCTGCTTATGAGGGAGCAGGGGAACGCCGCAGAGCTACACTCCCTAGGTTCATGTCTGAAGTTACTGGGACTCGTGGTAGAGCACTGTTGAGGCCAGAACAGTGCGAACAGGTGATGTCGTGGATTGCCGACAATGCTTCGAGCAATTTGTCCACCAGTCAGTCTTCCACGCAGTCCACCCATGTCACCGAAATCGGCACTCCTCCAGCTCCTGCACCTCAGCCTCCTCCCCCCCAGTCTGCCCCCTGGCATTAGAACCGGCATACTCTGAGGAACATTTTTCTGGACCCTTCCCACAGTCACAAACCACTTGTCCGGTTGCTGCTGAGCAATTTTCCGATGCCCAGGTTTTCCACCAGTCGCAGTCTGTGGGTGATAATGACCTTCTTGACGTAGTGGAAGAAGTGTGTAAAGAGGTGTCCGATGATGAGGAGACACGGTTGTCAGACAGTGGTGAAGTTGTTGTCAGGGCAGGAAGTCCGAGGGGGGAGCAGACTGAGGGATCGGAGGATGATGAGGTGACAGACCCAAGCTGGGTTGAGAGGCCGAGTGAACACAGTGCTTCTGAGACGGAGGAGAGTCCTCGACCAGAACAGGTTGGAAGAGGCAGTGGTGGGGCCAGACGGAGAGGCAGGGCCAGAGCAGGTGCATCAGCGCCAAATGTGTCACGTAGTGAAGCTCCCGCGGCGAGGGCTCCCGCGGCGAGGGCTAGATTTTCAGAAGTCTGGAGGTTCTTTAAGGAAACACCGGATGACCGACGGACTGTGGTGTGCAACCTTTGCCAAACCAGGATCAGCAGGGGTTCCACCACTACTAGCTTAACTACCACCAGTATGCGCAGGCATATGAATGCTAAACACCCCACTTAGTGGCACCAAGCCCGTTCACCTCCGGCCGTGCACACCACTGCTCCTTCCCCTGTGTCAGCTGATAGTCAGCCCCCTGCCCAGGACCCTGGCACAAAAACCCCATCATCGCCTCCACGATCCTCCACAGCATCCACCAGCGTTCAGCTCTCCATACCCCAGACGCTGGAGCGGAAACGGAAATATAGTGCAACCCACCCGCACGCCCAAGCCCTTAATGTCCACATCTCCAGATTGCTTAGCCTGGAGATGCTGCCCTATAGGCTAGTAGAGACCGAGGCCTTTCGCAACCTCATGGCGGCGGCCGCCCCTCGGTATTCGGTCCCCAGCCGCCACTACTTTTCCCGATGTGCCGTCCCAGCCCTGCACCAGCACGTGTCAGACAACATCATCCGTGCCCTGACCAACGCCGTTTCTGACAAGGTCCACCTGACCACGGACACGTGGACGAGTGCTGCCGGGCAGGGCCACTATATATCGCTGACGGCACATTGGGTTAACTTGGTGGAGGCTGGGACCGAGTCTGACCCTGCGGCTGGTCATATACTGCCGACGCCGAGGATTGCGGGGCCTACCTCGGTCCAGGTCTTTCAGGCCTACTATGCCTCCTCCTCCTCCCACCCCTCCTCCACCTCCTCCTCCGAACTACCATCCGTGGGCATGGCGCCATCAGTCGCTAGCTCTAGGCACAGCAGCAGTGCCGTCGCTAAGCGACAGCAGGCGGTGCTCAAACTGCTGAGCCTAGGCGATAAAAGGCACACCGCCCAAGAGCTATTACAGGGCATCACGGCACAGACTGATCTGTGGCTGGCACCGCTGAACCTGAAGCCAGGCATGGTTGTGTGTGACAACGGCCGTAACCTGGTGGCGGCTCTGCAACTCGGCAGACTGACACATGTGCCATGCCTGGCCCATGTGTTAAATCTGATAGTTCAGCGTTTCCTCAAGACATACCCCAATCTGTTTGATTTGCTCACGAAGGTGCGCCGCATCTGTGCGCATTTCAGGAAGTCCAGCACAGATGCTGCCACTCTCAGGGCAGCGCAGCGCCGCCTCCAACTGCCCGCTCACCGACTGTTGTGCGACGTGCCCACGAGGTGGAATTCAACATTAACCATGTTATCCAGAGTTTACCAGCAGCGCAGAGCGATTGTAGACTGCCAGATGTCAACTTCCACCAGAACTGGTAGTCAGGTCAGTCAGCTTCCTCAAGTCTACAATGAGGAGTGGACGTGGATGTCTGATATCTGTCAGGTGCTGAGTAACTTCGAGGAGTCAACACAGATGGTCAGTGGCGATGCCGCCATCATCAGCCTCACCATCCCGCTGCTTGGCCTGTTGAAAAAATCTCTGATCAGCATGAAGTCGGAAGCTTTGCGCTCGTCACAAGAGACGGGGGAAGAAGATTCCCTTGTTGATAGCCAAAGCACCCTTAGGTCTGTTTCTCAGCGCATATCGGAGGAGGTGGAGGTGGAGGAGGATGAGGAGGAAGAGGAGGAGAATGTTGGCGAGACACAAGAGGGGACCATTGTTGAGTCCTTCACTGTTCAGCGTGTATGGGCAGAAGAAGAGGAGTTGGAGGAGTTGGAGGAGGAGGAAATGGACAGTCAGGCCAGTGAGGGGAGTGAATTCTTACGCATTGGTACTCTGGCGCATATGGCAGATTTCATGCTAGGCTGCCTATCCCGTGACCCTCGCGTTCAAAGAATTTATTCCAGCACCGATTACTGGGTATTCACTCTCCTGGACCCACGGTACAAGCAAAATCTTTCCACTCTCATCCCTGGAGAGGAAAGGAGTGTGAGAATGCATGAATACCAGCAGGCCCTGGTGCACAAGCTGAAACACTATTTCCCTTCTGACAGCGCTAGCGGCAGAGTGCGTAGTTCTGCGGGACAAGTAGCGAGGGAGAGTAGGCGAGCAGGCAGCTTGTCCAGCACTGGCAAGGGTACGCTTTACAAGGCTTTTGCCAGCTTTATGTCACGCCAGCAAGACACTGTCACCTGTCCCCAGTCTCGGCACAGTAGGGCTGATCTTTACAGAAAGATGGTGAAGGAGTACGTAGCTGACCATACCATCGTCCTAAATGATCACACAGCTCCCTACAACTACTGGGTTTCAAAGCTGGACATGTGGCACGAACTGGCGCTGTACGCCTTGGAGGTTCTTCCCTGCCCTGCCGCTAGCGTGTTGTCCGAGCGGGTTTTCAGTGCAGCTGGTGGCATCATCACCGATAAGCTTACACGCCTGTCGACTGACAGCGCTGACAGGCTGACGCTTATTAAGATGAATAAAGCCTGGATTTCTCATAATTTCCAATCTCCACCAGGTGAAGGAAGCTCAACCTGAATAATTGATCCACTCCTCCTCCTCATTTTCCTCCTTCTCCTCCTCTTTGTACACTAAAGCAGAGGAAACTGGCTATTTTTTGACAGGGCCCACTGGCTCTAGCTATAGTACTTTATGCATTTAATTTTTCTGGAGGGCCACCTACCCGGTCCTCTGTTTTAAACAATTTTTGGGAGTGCCACATACAGGCACTCAATCTATTTCATTTTTCTGGAGGGCCACCTACCTGCTCCTCTGGTTTGAAAACTTTTTTGGACTGCCACATACAGGCACTATCCAAATTAAATTGTCTCCATAGCAGCCTCCACACGTTGTCTCCATTGCTACCTCCAAAAGTCGTCCATATAGCTGCCTCCATACATCGTCCCCTTATCAAACGAGGTGTGTCAGGCAGAAATTTGGGTTGTTTTCATGGATTCCACATCAAAGTTGTTAACTTTGTCGCCACCCTGCTGTGTTATCCACAAAATATACTGGCAAACTTTTACCATTTAGGGATATTATTTCAGCGTTTCTTGCGCATCTGTTTACATTCCCCTCACCCGCCATATCCCAAACTTATAAGAACGCTACTACACTTAACTTGGTGTACGCTGGGACCGAGTCTGACCCTGGGGCTGGTCATATACTGCCGACGCAGAGGATTGCGGGGCCTACCTCGGTCCAGGTCTCAAAGGCCTACTATACCTCCTCCTCCTCCCACCCCTCCTCCACCTCCTCCTCCTCCGAATTACCATCCATGGCCATGGCGCCATCAGTCGGTAGCTCTAGACACAGCAGCAGTGCCGTCGCTAAGCGACAGCAGGCGGTGCTCAAACTGCTGAGCCTAGGCGATAAAAGGCACACGCCCAAGAGCTATTACAGGGCATTCCACATCAAACTTGTTAACTTTGTCGCCACCCTGCTGTGTAATCCACAAAATATACTGGCAAACTTTTATCATTTACCGATATTATTTCAGCGCTTCTTGCGCATCTGTTTACATTCCCCTCACTCGCCAAATATCCCAAACTTATAAGAACGCTACTACACTTGATCTTATACAAAAGGTTCTTAGAAGTGCTGTTTGGGGAGTAGCCTAGAGACAGGGGCTTGGATTGGCGAAAGCTCGCCTGGAAGCGGAGCGCCAGCTCCATCCCAAGATCCAACTAACATAGTTTTAAGTGCAGCACCTTTAATCTACTACTAGTTCACTGCCTCCATAATAATAATAATCTTTATTTATATAGCGCCATCATATTCCGTAGCGCTTTACAAATCATAGGAAACAAATACAAATGTAATGTAACAGAGCACAACATTTGTATGGAACAACAGGAGTGAGGTCCCTGCTCGCCAGAGCTTACGGTTTATGAAGATGATGGGGTAACACGAGGTAAAAGAATTTTTAATGGTCAAGCCATTCTTCTTAGGGAATAGAACAAAATATAATAAATGGAATTGCTGTCGCTTGAACCACTCAGCCGTCACCAGGTCCAGGGTGAATGGGACTGCAGAGAAGTCTGGTGCCTGTTGGTTGCTGGATAACAGATGGGAGGACGACACAGGACGGGTTAGTAGAAGAGTTAAAACTTCATGCAGTTAATGAGTGTTATAGGCTTGCCTAAAGAAATGGGTTTTAAGAGCACGTTTGAAACTTTGGAGGTTAGGTATTAGTCTGATAGTCCGGGGCAGAGCATTCCATAGAATTGGTGCAGCTCTAGAGAAGTCTTGGAGACGCGAGTGGGAGGTCCGCACTAGGGTAGAGGTTAATCTAAGATCAATGGCGGATCTAAGAGCACGGGTTGGGCGATAGACTTAGATAAGAGAGGAGAGGTAGGGGGGTGCAGCATTATACAGAGCTTTATGGATGAGGGTTATTATTTGAAACTGTATTCGAAAGGAGACTGGCAGCCAGTGCAGCGACTGGCATGAACTGTAGGCATACATGGTCCCCTTATCAAACGAGCTGTGTCAGGCAGAATTTTGGGTTGTTTTCATGGCTTCCACAACAAACTTGTTAACTTTGTCGCCACCCTGCTGTGTAATCCACAAAATATACTGGCAAACTTTTATCATTTACCAATATTATTTCAGCGCTTCTTGCGCATCTGTTTACATTCCCCTCACCCGCCATATCCTAAACTTATAAGAACGCTACTACACTTGATCTTATACAAAAGGTTCTTAGAAGTGCTATTTGGGGAGTAGCCTAGAGACAGGGGCTTGGATTGGCGAAAGCTCGCCTGGCAGCGGAGCGCCAGCTCCATGCCAAGATCCAACTAACATAGTTTTAACTGCAGCACATTTAATCTACTACTAGTTCACTGCCTCCATACATGGTCCCCTTATCAAACCAGCTGTGTCAGGCAGAATTTTGGGTTGTTTTCATGGCTTCCATGTTAACTTTGTCGCCACCCTGCTGTGTAATCCACAAAATATACTGGCAAACTTTTATCATGTACCGATATTATTTGAGCGCTTCTTGCTCACCTCCTTTGGTTCCTCTCTGCCACCCATAGGTTTGAAGCCTGAGTCCATTTAGGGTATGTCGCCATGCCACTCTCTAGCCTGCCGCTGCTGCCGCTGCCTCTGCATGCCGTCCCCTATAGTGTCAGGGTCAATTATTGGATGTTTTAGATGCTATCTAGCTTCATTCTGTCACTCTGTCATGGCCATGCTGTTGCCCATCATTTTGGCATAATGGTGCGATTAAGCAGCCTCAGAGGCATCCATGCATGCTGCCCCTGCTGTTTCCTGTCCATTTCCGTGGTGTTTCCATCCTTTTCTGAGGTTCCCAGGTGTTTGGCCATGCTTCCCTGTGCAGAGCCTTGGTCCCCTTGAAAAATGCTCGAGTCTCCCATTGACTTCAATGGGGCTCGTTATTCGAGACGAGCACTCGAGCATCGGGAAAAGTTCGTCTCGAATAACGAGTACCCGAGCATTTTAGTGCTCGCTCATCTCTAATTAATATACAAAATTGAACACAATAACCTATATCTAAAATATATATCATACTGCTAAAAAACACAGAATATTTCATATAAGACAGATACAGTATATCAATTCATGAAGTAATCCTTAAAAAATCCACAGAGCAATTGCTGGATAACTCATATATGTACATACAATGGCCCTTGTAGAGAATTATGGTAATTGGAATCCTAATCGTTATAGTTAATATCAAATTGCTGTTCTTTCTTTTAACTATTGCTATTAAACTATCCTTGAAGCATATTCAATTTAAAAAGTGCACTTTCTAGAACTCTGACCTTGCCACATGCATTATTGTCCATTATTTTGTATTCTATAGGGATCGTTCTTGCAAATTCAGTTTCTTAATACACTCAGTTTGTGTGCAAATTCAATCTCCTTCGGTGTCTTCGCAGCACTTTGGCACAGTGGCGAGTTGGATCGGGACTAGTCTCAAGAAGTGACATTACACAAATAGAAACAATGTTGATGTCTGGCTGTAGGTCTGACAGCAGTGGTCTGTGGTGGTGGATGACACAGTGGTGGAGTGGACTATAGGAGTGGAGTGCACCACTGTGTCATCCACCACCACAGACCACTGCTGTCAGACCTACAGCCATTCATCAACATTGTTTCTATTCCCCTGATGAAAGTTCCACAAGGAGTGGCACTAGAAACGCGTCGGGAAGACTGAATACTGGATGTATAGGGCAAAATAGGGCCACTTTCAAACCTACAGGGAAAGCTTGGGACCGTCCTTGTTAGGGCGGGAGCAACATTGGGACATAAAGGGAGATCTTAAGATATAGGGCACAATAGGGTCAGTGCAATCATCTTCATCCTGACCTAGAAGTGCCCGTGACGGATCACCCGTACCTCCCCCACTGTGACGACAAGATGGGTGAGATCTATGCCTTTTCTAATATGCACTGGTTTAGATAGCAGAGTCACCATATGTTGTAATTATTCCTATATTGTGTGATTATCTCTGTAGGTCCCTTGCACTCTATACTTACAACACTGACACATAGTGATGAGTGAGATTTATTTGGTGGTTGAAAAGTACATATTTTATTTTCTTTTAATACAATATTAATAAAAGTTATATTTTATTTATATGCCTTCACCATAGTAAATTAAGTGTAAATAATGTGGCAGGTGAACCCAGTAGCCGGGCGATAGAGGCCTGTGGCAGTATAAGCAACAAAGACTGCTATATGTGAGTTTGTACACATGTGCTCTTGATGTAACCAAATACCTAAAACTTCAAGAAGACTGCCCCATAGCCAAAGTCCAGACAGGATCTTGTTTGATCAGCTGATACACTCCAGTTAAGCTGTGGTAGATGGTCGATTAAAATAGGTGGATTCTCAGTATAATAAATGGGTAGTAGATGGCTGGAATATGCCAAAATGGCTACAAAATTATAATCTATGTTCCCATTTCCTATCCTTCTTAAATACTTTCCGGGTAGGATGTAAACAAAGGACTGTATGTGGTCTTTAAATTATGCAGTTGTAAGCTAGAATAATCAGTTCTGTATCATGCTGCTGCCTTCTTCCTAACCTACCTGTGTACCTATATGCAAAATAAAGATTGTAGGGTTCCTTCTAAAATACATTATTATTTTATATCCAGCCAAGAGGCTGATAGAGGGCAGACCAGAATGAGTTTTCTGGGACACAAGCCCTAAAATAATCACAATGCCTTAGGGAACCGGCACCACCAATAAAAGATGAAAGCACATAAAGACTACCAACAACCAAGTTAAAAATGAATACTTTAATTCATCATTACAATGCACATAGAATATATCATGAGAAAATATCACATAGAGAGCAAGTCAGAATGTAGAGCAAAAATTACTAAAAAGTGGGGAGACACAAAGTTGCAGAGTGAGAACCAATACCTCAGAACGAAGATATAAATAAATGGGGACAATACCAGTTATCTGTTTAGTAACAATACTTTGCTGGAAATAAATAAATAACATCAGAAATAATAATAGGGGCCAATACATAAGGTATCCTTAATTGCATAAAGACCAATATTAATACTAAGTATTAAGGCTACTAAGGCTATGTTAAGTTTTGAGAGCCTAGAAAAATTGCCGAAGTACTAAGGCTATGTCTTACTCGGATGTACACAAAAGTCCTATAATGCATATAATGAAATATCAGGATCACATCCTGTGTATACCTTACATCATGCTGCCAGTATATTGGAGCGCACTGAGGACACAATCATTTTGATGTATGTTTCACCCTGTGGCTTTGTCAGCCTGTGTATCGTACACCCTGTATTGTTACTACACGATAGTTTATAATATGGGCATATATTTGGAGACCTGTTATAACTGGTATTGTTCTCATCTATATCTTGGTCATGAGTTAGTTATTGGTTAATGCTCTGCAGCTTTGTGTCTCCCCACTTTTTAGTCGGTAATCTTTGCTCTACATTCTGGCTTATTCTCCATGTGATATTTTATCATATATTTTATGTACATTGTAATGATGAATTCAAGTATTCCATTTTAACTTTGTTGTTGGTAGTCTTTATGAGCTCTCATCTTGTTGGTCGATATTCTGTGGCCTTTTGGCTGAATGAGTAGTACAATGGTTTAGGTCTAATTTGTTTTTGAGGTTTGTGTAGGTAACTTTGTGATTATTATCACCTTTACCCCATTTACACGCCAGGGTCTTGGAGGGGCATGAAGGGGGTGCAGCCAGCAGCAGAGCGGCCAATCGGGAGTTCCTGCCCTGCACAAGCGGTACAACTAGCTACTGTTTAAACTGAAAGGGCTTTGGTTAATGGTGCAAATCTACGCCAGACACAGAAGAGTTGTGCACTGTGTAGCCCGAGGCTGGGGACTCTATATGTATTCAGAGGTGCTTGATGCACAAGCTCCAGCATGTGACAGTTATCCACCATGAATGTCTATGGGCAATTGAGGAGTGGATGGCAAGAGGGATAATACAAGGTGTTGTGAGGGTACCCAGGGTATATGAATTTTGTCTGAAATATAGAATGCATGGGCAAATAGGGGGTTGATTACATAGTAAGAATAATGGGAGGTGACAGGAGAGAAGATGGGGGCAACTGGATATAAATCATAACAAAAAAAACGAAACTTTTTTGGTCCCCAAACTCCAATGCCTCAAGGCTTGTGGGATGAATTGTGATTACAATATACTAAGCTTTTTATCTGTATTATGATTTGATTTGTTACCTATACATATTGCTATCTTGGGTAATTTGTTGTAAAGCCATATACAAATTGATACTTTAGAAGTCTTTGCGTTCCTTCCATTGCATTACTAACACTTATTATCTTTCCTCATTCACAAGACTGGCACACTGCAATTATAATTCTCCATGTTGGCCACTCTCCACCTCTGGAACTAGCATCATTTAATAAAAATTATTTCAAACCACACGGACATATGCTTTCAGCATAGCTTTTATTTAAATACCAGTAAATTAAACACAAAATTAAATATTTACCTCTAACATGTTAATAGTTTCCTTGCTTTAATTTCAGTTCTCTTTTTTTTATTACATAGGAAAAACAGTCTACTATGATTTTTATGGAGTCAAATATATACCTATTCAAAAAAAAGCTAGGTGAAAGTACAATGCTTCTACAATGGCACACATTAAAAGCTAATGATATACAATGGGAAATCCTTCAAAAGCAAGATGTCCACTATTTTTAAAGTATTGGTAATGTCTGATCTTTTTCTCTCTGTTTGTAGAGCTGTTTCTGCATTGTTGCAAAGCAAGGAAAAAGTAGAAAAGCTATTGATTGGCAAACAATTTGCCTTATCCCTTCATGGAATTGGCGAGTTTAATAATCAAGTTATATTCCTAAAAATAACCAAGCATGAAAATAAGCTGTTGTCCGAAATTGCAGGTAAACATTAGGTTATAATTTAAAAATACAGATGAAAATTTTGTTTTAAATAAAATTGATTTGCAAAAATGTTATACGGGTAAATTCTAATCATATACTGTAACTATAAATGTTACATCTGGATCTACACAATCATACTCTTAAAGCATTTTACTTACTATTTCATTTCTCTGATGATGTTCCTCTCCAATACATTGGTGATACACTGGTATATACTTTATGATAAGTATTCTCTGTCTCAAGTACTTGTCTAGTGCTGTTGAACTCGTGCTCTGAAGTATTTCATAAATCAGTTTTTACTCTACTGATACTATGCTGAAGTAAATACTGAGCACAGCATAAAGATAATTGACGGGAATGTACTTGCCTATCTTGACCTTTTTGTTTTTTACTTGCAAGTTAAAAAGAAAAATAGATAATAGTATATGCTGTAGGGAAAACTTGAACCCATCCTTTGCTGCATAGCAGAAACTTCACAGAAAATAACTATTTAAAGCATTTCAGTTGACTATGTTTAATTTGCTGAAATACTCTGCTGTATCTGCTTTTGTATATGACAAAGTAGCTGAACAACTGGAGATCTTAATTTCTCAATAATGATCTGCAGCTATTAAAAGAGTAAGGAAATCAAGCCATTCTACTTATCATTACATAACCAAATTACTCAACAGATTAAACAGTAACAATATGTAATACTTAAGTTCTGCGATATATAAGGGAGTATGAAAGTGCAAAAAGAAAAATGACAAATGCTTACTCAAAGTTATGTTATTTATCGAAGACTGTAAAATGTCTTGAATGATTTATAATCTGATCTTGGCAACATAATACATTTCTTTGGGGTTTAAAGGAAATTTACAGTTCGCTTTTATGCATTATGAACCAAACATACCTTGAGAATGCTGTAGCTACACTGATGCAGAAACATATATTGTTTAATCCCTAAACTATTATAAAATTATGATAATGAGGCCCTGTTTCTCCTTTGGGTGGCTCAGCACTTCTCTTCTTACCTCAATCATGAGCTGCTTCAGGGAACGCTGAATTCACTGTGTTGTCTGTGTTGTCACTGACAGGCAGTAGTAATCAATTCCAAAAAGTATCCAAAGCACCAGCATTCAGAACATATATATACAATATGGAAACTATATACAACATGGTAACTAGGTAACTACAGGTAACAAGACAAGCAACCTACAAGAATGGTCACCCTTGTGAGTAAATCTCACAAGGAATGAAGTAGATCAAGAAAAGACAGCAGTATGCTAACTGTGGATATTTGTGTGGAGCCAGAATCTCTGCCCCAAGTGATTGGAACTGCAGAGGAAATGGGTGTAGTGAAATGACAACACCAACACACATAAACCATAGTTCATACTAGGAATGTCAGGTAAAACATGTAGACTAGATAATTGTTGCTAGCTTGGATCCATTTTTTTCACAAATATTTTTGTTTCCTTGTTAGAAGTTGTGAAGGACTGCTTCATCAGTGAGGGTGTGAACATCAGTGGAAGCAAAGATTTTAAACCACATTTAACCTTTCTAAAGCTGTCGAAAGCTCCATCACTCCGGAGAAAGGTACAGGATTTTCTTTTTTTTTATGTACATATGTATGCACATTCTGCCTGCCCTGACCTTATCATTTCTCTGTCCCTTCTGTACAATGTGTCAGTACTTCTCAACCCACCTGCGTCAGCCACCATAGAAAGGAAATTACATGTTGAAAACCAGGATACCATCAAACTAGTTGCCTTACATTAAGCTTCTGTAACCATCACACAGGTTAAGACTGTTTAATAATCTTCATTTGTCATTCATCTGTGTTTAACTACACCCAGTAGACCACTTAGTTGGCCAAAGATTCTGAAGATCTGATCACCCTAAATGCGCATGCACTGTACATATATATATATATATATATATATATATATATATATATATATATATATATATATAATTTTCAAGTGCTTGTAGAGCAGATATAGAAAAAAAGATGTCAACTTACCTTGTTCAGGTGTGTAGAACCATTTCAGAAACATTTATTCTATTGGCAACCGAAGGAGGAAATATTTGGTTGAGAGAAAATTGGATCATAAGTAATTTAAAATGGCTCGGATAGTCAGTTTTCTTGAATTCCAATTTACATAAAGTTATTAGTGCCTTAAAGAACATGAAAGGAAGGCAATCATGATGACGATGAATTGCAGACTGCAAGAGGAGTATTATGTGACATAAGACCTGTTAAAATTCATGTGTATCAATCCTTAGCAAATGTTAGGTTGAAAAATAGTTATATACTATAGATATCTATATATTAGAAAAAATAATGGGGTTAAAAAAACTAGTACCATAAGTGGTGGAGAAAAACGATTCCTTCTATTCTATATTACTGGTGTAGATTTTGTTGAAATAAACAGTGCAATGAAGTCATGAATTCAAATTGGTTTCTGTTGTACCCAGAGGACTCTTAATCTTTCCATATGTCTCTTCAACTTGATTTAGACATAAATTCAACAAAATATGTTAAGAAAATGCGATGCATACTATTTCTATTTAAGAATCCACCCTTAAAGGGATAGTACAGTTTCTGTAAATCAATGCTGTTTATGTAATGAAAAGAATTTAAATTTTCCAATATATTTTCTGCTTGCTGGCAGCTTCGTTGTGATCTACCAGTGGATATAAATCTATCCCTGGTCATGTGATGTCACACAGGTGCACAGCTCGTTAGTATCACAGAGAGTAATCAGGAGCTGTGTGATATAATGAACCGTGCACCTTTTGTAGCATCACATGACCATAGACCATTTGTTATCCACAAGAAGTGAACAATGACACTTCCCATAGCATGAAAGCAAGCAGAGATCTAGAAAACAATGAGGAATAGATGCAGAAAGTATATTGGAAAATTGTGTTACTTTATTATAACTTCATTATACAAAATGTATTTGCAGAAACTGGACAACTCATTTGAGTTTGCTTGTACTTTTGCTAAGTACAGGTGGTCCCCTACTTAAGAACACCCGACTTACAGACGACCCCTAGTCACAAACGAACCTCTGGATTTTGATAATTTACTGTACTTTAGCCTTAGGCTACAATAAACACCTATAACAGTTATATATGATATCTGCAATGAAGCTTCAGTTCTTATTGACAACCCAACATTTTTAAAATACAATTGTGACAGAGACACAAAAATTCTGGCATTAAGGGTTACAATTATAAAGTATACAGTTCCGACTTACATACAAATTCAACTTAAGAACAAACCTACAGACCCTATCTTGTATGTAACTCGGGGACTGCCTGTACTCCAATTCCTCATTAAACCCAAAGCAAATCATTCCAACGCAAACCCACCACACACTAGATGGCTGCAAATACATACATAAATTAATATCACTACATGAAACTAGTTTGTCTTAAAAAGATGACCATCAGAAACACATTTATTTAAACAATGTTACAAAATATTTACTTATGTAAAATAACAGTAAACACTATTTACTGTTATTTTACATAAGTAAATATTTTGTAACATTGTTTAAATAAATATGTTTCAGATGGTCATCAATTTAATCCTAGATCTTGAAGAACTCTAATTCATTGTATAGAAAATTCCCACTGCTTACATGTGCAATGAGAGTAATGTCTGCCAGTGTAATGGAGTGGTCACAAGAACAGTCTTCTCAGATCCTAATAAAATCAATGTAAATGTTTCTTATTCAAGAGTGGATTGTAGAGATGGCATTAAGGGTTAGTACTTGGTTTATACTGTTTTTAACCTGCACAGAATGAAATTGCATTTAGTATCTAGGTAACTAACACTAGAGACACTAGGATTTACCACACTAAACTATTAGTCCCCTCGGGTAGGGTATGAAATGTACTTTCTGGAATCTTTTTATATGAAATTACCCCCTTTAACCTATAAAAAATCTTCCCCAAAGTAATTTTCACTTGAGATGAGTCAAATTTGGTTGTTGTAGGGATAGTGTCACTTCAAAAGCCCATAACATTTGGTTCTATAGTACCTAGAAACATGCATTTTGTGTCATATTAACTCCACTGCGCAATAAGACGTACCTGTACGTTTTATTGTGCATGGGGGAGTATGAAGAGGGCCCATCTGTTGCTCGATCTGTTGCCATGAAAGCCTTGGATCACACAAAGATCCGAGGCTATCATGTTTTAGGCCAGTGATGGGCAACCTTTTGAGCTTGGTGTGTCAAAATTCGCCAAAAAACCGAGCATAACTCGGGTGGTGTGTCACCTTGACAAAAAAACATAGTTTTGTGATATTTATAGTTTAAATAACAAATATGTATACTATTTAACTTCTAGGGTACTTTAACCGTAGGTTGTCTGATTGATCCTACCATGTAATGCCATACTACAGTATGGCAGTATATGGGGATTTTCCCAATCATCTATTACTATGTGCAAATCTCACATTGTAATAGATCGGTTACAATCAGACAGGTGTGGAAATGCTTAGTAACCTGTGAACTTTCTGTCATGAAAGTTCACAGGTTATAGCGAGGACGCAGGCACCACTGTCTGCATCTCCCTCATGCCCTCTTGGCATGGAGAAAGTGTGAGGAGCAAAATAATCCCAATGTCTGGCGATTTGCAAGGCGTTGCGATTATGTCAGGGCTTGTACGTCACAAAACTGACACACAAGCCCTGATGACTGTCTTCTATCATACAGTGCACTGACCTTACTTACTATATGATGAGTGGTTGTGCTCCCTTGCCCCTGCTGTGGAGATGGTCAGTGTAGAGGTGGCAGCTGCTGGGACATCACACAAGGCAGCAGCGATGTGACCTCTGACTGTGCTGCCATCTTCCCCCCACCACAACTATCAGGAGCTGCAGAGGAGCCTCCTGGGTGTATGGCCGGGTCACCTCTCCTGCTGTGCCCCATGCTGATACCTGTGCTGACTGTAGACACTAGGCACAGCTCACACATGGGGAGGGGCCGGCCCGCTGGAGGAGGAGGAGGAGGGAGTGCTGGAAGCCTAGTGCAATCTCTCATCCTCCCGGCTACTGCACCTGGTCATGTAGGATGAAACTTAACTCTCAGGCAGCCGTGTGTCAGTGAAAATGGCTACGCATGTCAGCACTGTCGCGTGTCATAGGTTAGCCATCACTGTTTTAGGCTATCTATTACAATGGGCGGTGTTCAAAATCCCCAGATACTGCCATACTGTAGTATGGCAGTATATGGTAGGATCAATCAGACAACCTATGGTTAAAGTACCCTAGGGAGTCTGAAAAATAGCAAAAAATAAAAAAAGTTATAAAATGATATTAAAAAAACTTAAAAATTCAAATCACCCCCCTTTCCCTAGAAGTCATATAAATAATTAGTAAAAATCATAAACACATTAGGTATTGCCGCGTCCAAAAATCCCTGATCTATCAAAATATAATAGTGGTTTTACACTGCGTTTAACCCCGTAACAGAAAATAGCGCCCAAAGTTGTAAATGGCATTTTTTTGCAATTTTGAAAAATATAAAAAATTAAATAAAAAGTGATCAAAAGGTCATACAATCCTAAAAGTAAAATCATTGAAAACGTCATCAAAAGTCTCAAAAAATGACATCAACTACAGCTCTGTACACTAAAGTATGAAAAAATTATTAGCGCAAGAAGACGGCAAAATGAAGAATTTTTTTGTACAAGAGTTTTTAATTTTTGTAAATGTATGAAAACATTACAAAACCTATACAAATTTGGTATCCACGTGATCGTATTGACCCAATGAATGAAGTAGACCTGTCATTTAGGGCGCACAGTGAAAGACGTAAAATCCAAGCCCACAAGAAATGGCGCAAATGTGTTTTTTCATCATTTTCTCTGCATTCAGAATTTTTTTTTTTTTTTGCTTCCCAGTATACGGCATAGAATTGACATTCTCCCTGCACCCATTAAACTTGACTCCTCTTATGTGAAAATGAGGTAGGAAGATTCATATTTGCTTCACTTTTGAGAGACATTCTTTATAAGTAAATGGTGAACATTTTACATAAGAGGGAATTCTAGTAAGCATATTTCCAATACGTCCCCCATGACGGCCCACTTGGAGGATGCCCCTTGACCTCTGTAGGGACAGGAAGCAGAGAGGTTAAAAGCCTCCCACCCGCATCCTCCCGCCAGTGTCTTCCTGTCCCTGACAGGATAGGTCAGAGAGGCTCCTCTCCTCCAAGGGGGGGGGGGGACGCTTGTTTCTTGATAAAGAAAAACTTACCGGGGTTACGCCGGCCTATTGCAGGCTGTAGTTTCCCTCCGGATCGGGTCCGCGGCCGGGTCCTTCCCTCCCTGGTCCCTTGATGATCCGGAGAGCGGTCCTCTCCAGCAGCCGAATGGGGCCTACGCGAGGACACGCGGAAAGCTCCGTTCCCAGGAGTTCCTTGCGGCCGATGACGACTTCCGGCCGCGACCGGAAGTGAGGTCAGGCGCATCTCGGAGCGCCAGAACGGGCGCGGAAGAGCCACCGGCTAGGGGGATGGGCTCCCCGATAAGGTATATAATCCAGCACTATCATGAGGAGCGGTGTCTCGTATTGGGGCTTATACCGCTCGGTGGCCTTGCCGTCCCAGACATTCCTGACATGGCTGATGAGGCAGACTTGGGCCTACTCCACCCTCCTGGTTACGTAAGTGGTGCTGTATGGCATGTTCTAGTAGTAAATCACATTAGAACCCCAAGTAAGTTATTCCTTACCTTTCTCCCTTAGGACAAGGATCAAGGGACTAAGGGGAAAGGTAAAGAGGACAGACCAGAAAGGTCTGAAAAAGCTAGCAAACCTGCAAAGAGCAGAAGCACTGCTAAGAAATGCAACATGTGTTTTCACACTATGCCCGAGGCGTATCAAAAGCCCATTTGCAGAACCTGTATAAAAGAGTTCATGCGAGAAGAGAAAACATCGTTCATGGATGAGTTAAAATCCTTTATTGAGGAGAAAGTGGTAGCTTCAGTGGCTTCGGCAACACAGAAGGAACCCCCTCCAAAAAAACCAAGATTAGCGGACATCTCCTCCTCTGAGGAAGGAAATTATGATTCAGAAGTCCCTTCCTGTTCCATGGTCGACACAGAAGAACTCGATTCCCAGGATGTAGGTCAAAAGACTGATCCACGTCATCTTTTTCAGTTGGATGAGTTAGAGAACCTACTGAAGGCCATACGCGAAACTTTAGATATTGAAGAAGTTCCCTGCACATCTAGAGAGGACGAATTGTTTGGAGGACTGAGAGCCAAAAAACAACGCGTCTTCCCAGTTAACGATACCCTCTTAGGGTTAATTACAGAAGAATGGAAGGACCCAGAAAAGAAGATAACAACTTCCAAGGGGTTTAGGCGACGTCTAGTCTTTGATCCAGAAGTCTCCAAAGTTTGGGACTCTGTTCCTAAAATGGATGTGCAGGTGACAAAGGTTGTCAAAAAAACAGACCTACCGTTTGAAGACTCTGCACAACTCAAGGATCCTATGGACCGAAAGGCAGATGCCCTTCTTAAAAGGGCCTGGGAAACATCTATGACCAGCCTAAAATCAAATTTATCGGCCAACTCAGTTGCCAGAACCCTCTTCTTCTGGCTAAACCAACTAGATTCCCACATCAGAGAAGGCACCCCTAGGGCTTCTCTGTTGGAAAGTATTCCACTTCTTAAATCTGCCACTGCCTTTCTAGCCGATGCTTCAGCCGAAGGCGTCCGTTTTGCGGCCAAATAAGGGGCTCTAACAAATGCTACAAGGAGAGCCTTGTGGCTAAAACAATGGGGCGGTGATATTCGTTCAAAAACGAAGTTATGCAGTATCTCGTTTGCTGGAGATTTAGTCTTCGGTCCAGAGTTGGACGCCATATTAGAAAGAGCCTCTGACAAGAAGAAGGGGTTTCCGGAGAACAAAGCACCTTCCAAGAAACCTTCATTTCGTCCCTTCAGGAACACCAAGGATTCCTTTCGGGGCAAAGGTAAACAAGGTCGTTGGAGCTACCCTAAAGGCGGCAGAGGTCGGGGGTTTCTATTCTCAAATTCCCCTGACAACTCCGGAGGGAAGAGACAGTGACGCCAGAGTGGGGGGGCGTCTTCTAGGGTTTGTCAATCAATGGTCTCGTATTACTTCAAACCCGTGGGTCCTGAATATCATCAATTCAGGATACAGGATAGAATTCAGTTCCCTCCCACCTTTAAGATTTATGCCTCCCTTATCTTCTACCTCTTCCTCTACCCATTATCTCATCTGGCAGGAAGTTTCATCTCTCATTCTCTCAGGAGTGATCTCCCGGGTTCCTCAAGATCAAGAAAAGACGGGCTTCTATTCCCCCCTCTTCCTGGTCAAAAAACCAAACGGGTCAAACCGGATGATAATAAACTTAAAAGCCTTGAACAAATTCCTCACCTACAGACGTTTTCACATGGAATCGGTAAGATCTGCTACCCAACTCATTTACACCGATTATTGCATGTGCACAATAGATCTGCAAGACGCCTACTATCACATCCCAATTCACCCCTCATCTCAAAGATTCTTAAGATTCTCTGTCCTCTCTCCAGAGGGTTCTGTCCTACACTTTCAGTTTCGGGCTCTTCCCTTTGGGATTTCGTCAGCTCCAAGAGTGTTTACAAAGATCATGGTGGAGGTGGTTGCTTTTCTGAGACTACAGGGAGTATCTATCATCCCTTATTTAGACGACCTGCTGATTGTGGGAAAAGACAGATCAGATCTCAGTATAGCAAGAGATCTTACGATGAACAAACTCTCAGATCTGGGATGGTTAATAAACACCCAGAAGTCAGATCTTTCTCCCTCCACCCTCAAGAAATTCCTTGGTGTAATGTTAGATTCTACTCACCTGATGTCCTTTCTTCCTCAGGAAAAAGCGGAAAATCTGAGACATCATGTTCACTCCTTCAGAAGGAAGATTTCTGTCTCAATCCGAGGAGCCATGAAGATTTTAGGACTCCTTACAGCCGGTCTCCCATCAGTGGCCTGGAGTCAAAATCATTCTCGTACCCTACAGAATTGGATTCTGAGCAGTTGGGATCGAAGGCCCTCAGGTTTGGACAAGAAGGTCATCATTCCATCCTCCGTAAAAAGAAATTTACAGTGGTGGTTACAGAGAAAGAATCTGGAGAACGGGGTCCACTGGCACTGCCTTCCGCGTCTCACAATTACGACCGATGCAAGCAGTGTGGGCTGGGGAGTGGTCTTCCCTTCCCACTACGCCCAAGGTCCATGGACACCTTCCCAATCCAGGAAGCCATCCAATTATCGAGAGCTACGGGCTGTCTGGGAAGCCTTAAGGCTAAATACACCTCTTCTAAAGAACCACCATGTACACATATTATCAGACAACACCACAACACCACCATTATCGACAACTCTTTCCACCTTAACACACACCATCTTCTCCTGGGCAGAGGAGAACGTGCTTTCCCTCTCTGCAACCCACCTGAGAGGAATTCTAAACGAGGAGGCAGACTACCTCAGCAGGGAAGAAATATCTCCCAACGAATGGAGCATCAATCCAGAAGTCTTCATCCATTTGACGAGTCTGTGGGGAGTTCCTCAGATCGATCTGAGGAAGAATACGGTATGCCATCGATACTACTCTCTGGAAGCAGGAGAACCAAAGGATTGATTGGATGCTTTCAGCCATCAATGGGTGGAACCTCTTTCCTATGCCTTTCCCCCTATTCCCTTAGTGGCAAGGGTCCTCAGAAAAATCCTTACGGACCAGGCAAAGGTGATACTGATCTGTCCAAATTGGCCAAAAAAGAACTGGTACTCCCTGTTGACATCCCTGGCCCAGCAGCAACCAGTGATACTGCCTTCACGGAGAGACCTTCTACATCAGGGACCGATTCTTCATCGCGACCCAGGACGGCTTCAGCTAACAGCCTGGATCCTGAGTCCGAATTCCTGACATCACGGGGTCTTTCCATGGCTGTAGTAACCACTCTTAAGGCAAGTAGGAAGAAGGTTACGTTCGCAATTTATCACAAAATCTGGAAAAAATTTGTAACATTTTGTGGGGATAATCCTCCATCTCAATCTAACCCAAATATCTTACAGATTCTGAACTTCCTACAGAAAGGCCTGGAACAGGGACTTTCTACTAGCACCCTAAAGGTCCAGGTCTCAGCCCTTGGCGCCTTCTGCGATCGTCCACTGGCGGAGCACAGGTGGGTCAAGAGATTTATCCTAGCCTCCTCCAGAATCAGACCCCAGATTCTCAGGAGAGTTCCTACATGGGACCTCAAACTGGTCCTAGACGCACTTTCCAGACCACCATTTGAACCTCTGGATAGCGCTAACATAAAGAACTTAACGTTAAAAACTACCCTTCTTGTCGCTGTCACTACAGCTAGAAGATTGGGTGAGCTTCAGGCTATTTCAATTTAAAGAGCCTTATATGCGGGTTTTGTCTGATCGTATAATTCTTACTCTAGATCCAGGCTTCATTCCCAAGGTGGCATCCAGATTTCACAGGACTCAAGAAACTCTTCCATCCTTTTGCGAAAACCCCTCTTCTAGTAGGGAAGCTTCGTGGCATCTTCTGGATGTAAGAAGAATTGTACTAGCTTATCTACAGGCTACAGAACCCTGGCGTTTAGACAATAACTTGTTTATTCAATTCCAGGGAAAAAACAAAGGGAAGAAAGCCTCGAAAACATCAATAGCAAGATGGCTAAAGTTAGATATCTCCACCTGCTATACGCAACAAGGGAAGGAGATTCCATCGAATCTAAAGGCCCATTCCACCAGGGCTATGTTCACTTCCTGGGCTGAAAAAAGAGGTGCATCACTAGAACAGATTTGCAAGGCCGCTACCTGGGCCTCATCATCCACCTTCATAAAACACTATCGACTGGATTTACCTTGTTCTCAGGATCTTTCCTTTGGCAGGAAGGTTCTACAAGCGGTCATCCCACCCTAGAAATTCCTACTTATCTGGTAGATCTCCAAGTGGGCCGTCATGGGGGACGTATTGGAAATGTAGAATTAGACTCACCGGTAATTCAGTTTCCATCTAGTCCTCCATGACGGCCTATATATTCCCTCCCTAGCATATTTCTGTATTGTATGTGAATATTTAACATACAAAATAAAATTTTGTTGTACCTTCCACCGGTGTATTTATTTGGTAAGACACTGGCGGGAGGATGCGGGTGGGAGCCTTTTAACCTCTCTGCTTCCTGTCCCTACAGAGGTCAAGGGGCATCCTCCAAGTGGGCCGTCATGGAGGACTAGATGGAAACTGAATTACCGGTGAGTCTAATTCTACATTTCCTATCTAAGGGGCTAGTAGTTTAATGGAGTAAAATCTGGTGACAGGTTCTCTTTACGCATTCTTCATTCTGGAATATTCCATAGGGGTTCCGTTCTTGTGATTGGTTGGGTCACAGTAGGCATTCTCTTTGTTATCCAGAATCTTGTGGATAGGGGACAACTTCTAAACTTGCGACAACTACTTTAGGTTTATGATCAGAACAAAAAACCAGTTGGTGTGTAAAGGCTAAGTAGTGTATAAATTGTATTTCAAAATATAGAAAACACACACAAATGATGCCATGCATCACATTCCATAAAAGCTTTTAAAAAGTGTACAGAATACACATCAACAAGTGGAACGGAGCCAGTCCAACCGATCCACACACGGCCACCAATCAACATCAGATAAGAGAAATCCCCCCCCCATGCACAAATGAAGATCAATGTTAGCAACAACGTACAAAGATTTCTGGCACATTTGTCTACCAAGTGATGAAAGTTATGGCAGACTCCTAAATGACAAGGTAAACAGATGGTCAAAACCGGGTATTGATCAAAAGGAGTCAACCAGTGGAGAGGTCAAAAGGCCAGCATTAAGTAGATAGCTGGAAAAATAAAGGGTAAGCCATGGGGGAAAGTGGTAAGGGGAAGAGGGACGAGTGGCCGGAGGCACCCCACGAGTTACGCCGCGAGCCTGCGACTTCCTCAGGGGTCTTTATTTTTAGAAAAGTCATTTGTTGCAGAAACTAGCCTAATAGTCCTCACAAAGACCTACTTAAATCATAAAACTTTGGGTGTTCTCTTTCTTTCATGGCAGATTCAAGACACACCTACAGCGATCCAGGAAGCCGAGATATAATTGAATTTTTTTCCATGGTGTTTAGATTAGCAGAATGTCTGTCCAATGGGTTAATGAATTATTTACTTTTACAGAAGGGGTTGTAATAGCTTGTTAACCCCTTAATGCCGAGGCCCTTGTTCATTTTTGGGTTTTCATTTTTCACCCCCCACCTTCCAAAACTTTTTGTATTTTTCCATGTAGAGAGTTGTGTAATGGTATTTAATATTCCATGCCGTGAACTGGGAAGCCGGAAAAAAAGTTTTCTTGTGGGCTTGGATTTTACGGCCTTCACTGTGCGCCCCAAATGACATGTTCTCTTTATTCTTTGGGTCAACACAATAACGGGGATATCAAATTTCTATAGTTTGTATTATGTTTTCATACATTTACATGTACAAAATTTTTTTTATTTTGCCAAATTCTGGCGCTAATAACTTTTTCATACTTCGATGTATGGAGCTGTGCGTGGTGTCATTTTCAATACTTGTCTTTTTAGGACTGTATGGTTTTTGATCACATTGAATTTTTTTATATTTTTCAAAATGGCAGAGGCTGTCATGGCATCAATTGGCGCCCCCGATGACGTCAGGGGGAGCGACTCTCTAAATCTGTTTGTAAATAGTTTTCATTACTTATCTAAGTGACCCAACTATTTCAGTAGTTCCATCTGTATTTAAACTATAGGGTGAAAACATCCTGTAAATTAAAAACTTTTTCTTCCTTTTTGATGTCCTTCCAACTCCACCATGGCTCATGACTAGGAGTACAATTTTAATACAGTTCTGAATTATATACCTTCTAGTTATACTTGGGATAACTATAAATCAATGTTGCTTCAATAACGATTTACAACAAAGGTAATTAGAATAAAAGCATTAAAAATTGAAAGTCTCTCTAAAATTTCTTGACATGGCATTGGCTGGTATCCCAATTATTAAAATGGCTCCCATATACACTTCTACATAACCCTGTATTTTCTAGATTTATATTAACTTGGTCTAACTATTTATTAGAGGTTGTCCACTTTCAGTAAATAATTGATATTGTTTGGGTAATGAAAAGTTATACAATTTTCTAATGTACAATACTTGAAACAATTGCTCACAGTTTTCTAGGTCTTTGCTTGCTGTCATTCTGTAGGAACTTCATTTACTTCCTGTGGATGAAAACCTGTCTAAAGCTCGTTCTAAAACAGAGGGGCCCATTTGCTTATCAGTCTGCTGGAGTTCACCGAAAGTCAGACGGTAATGCACTGTGCCGCGATTAACTAAGATTGTGCACCCGATATCATGCATGTGTCACTTCCCTGCTCAGGTCCGACAGAGTTCACCATATTTTTGGTGGTGCATGTAAGTGCTTGGGCTTGCGACACAATTTGAATGTTAAATCCCGCGCTCAGTCCGAATCAGTTGGATCATCTGACAGCACGCCCCCCAATTTGTGCTGCATGGAAGCTAGCGCAGCTGCGCCAAAAAACAATTGCATGCAGCCAAATCTCAGCTCAGACATTTCTTAAATACCTGTGTAATCTCCGGGAAAGACACACAGTCGCAGTGAGCAGTGCGGCCCTTAGTAAGTGAGCCACAGAGAGTAATCAGACTTGCCTGATACGAGAAGCGGTGCACCTGTGTGACATCACATGACCATGGACAGATTTTTATCCCCAGGAAGTTAAATGACAGAAAGCATATATGACAGATCCATGAAGAAAGTATATACTAGAGAATTGTATAGCTTTTTCATTACACAAACCAAATCAATGATTTGCTGAAAATGGACTTTAATCTGCAGTCTTTTTATATTTCTAATCACAATCTCTAACTCCTGACTGCCATCAGTAATTTTTGGTGGTGTAAAGTTAAAGTTGCACTGGGACACAAGAGGCTTTGAAGAACACTAAATACCAAAGCTCCTAAGTCACAATCATTATGGCTACTTTTTTAAACAGCCCATATTAAAACTGACATGGCCAAAGCCATTAATAACTAAAAAAAAAAAATTACTAACCTCTATCATATACTTTTGGTTTTATCCACTTTTCATCTTTGTGCTACTCTTTCTTATACCTTTTAAATTGATTGTAACTTTTCTGTATATCCCAAGAAAAATCTGTTAACCTTTTCCCCAAATCAATGTATAAAGTTAAAATAATTTTTCAGTGTCTATAATATTGGTTGCATTTGGCCTTCTATGAATAAAAAGTAATGGATAAAAATGTGTTTCTTTTTTAATCGTATTCTTTATGATTTTTTTTAATGCTTTTTTTTACTTGAGCATTTTTAAGATATCCTGTTCGGGCCACATAACACATGAGAATTTACTGGTTTTCTCTGGTTTTAGTACTGAAGTAAAATACAGAAAGTTATATGAACGTAATCCAATATTTATATACAGCTATAGGAGTGCCATCTAGTGGTCATTCCACAACATTTGTTTTAAGAATAACCTTGGATGCAACATAAAGATTTGGGAGAATTAAAAATATTAATTTATATTGTTCTTTCATACATAAATTGCATATTACAGGAGTAATTCACAGGTTTAATCTTGCGGTCCTGCTTTTTTATTAGTGCCCATTAAGTTTAGTACAAAATGTGGAAAATCTCCTGAAAAAAATGAATCGCTTGAATTGTATAGAGGACTCGTGTTAAATACAGAATAGAAAATACTAAACAATAATTTAAAATATACACTGCCCCCTATGAATTTTATATATTGGGGCCCCTCTATCTGTTAAAAACTAAAAAAAAAATGTACTCGCCTGTCTGGTTTTGTCTTCTAGCTTCAGCCACTGGAAGGGAAATCCTTTCCCTGCTCCAACAGGTTGTGGATAAGATCATTTGTGCACCACAAAATTGCATTAATTGGGAGGTGCACCCAGGGACTGACACATACACAAGTAAACATGGGCAGGGATGTTAATTCTCCTCAACTGCCCACTACTTTAATGTAGTGGTCCGTGCAGATACAGACTGGATGACGAGCTCCCTCCAGAAGATAATGCCATTCTTCCAAAGCTAGCTTTATTGCCAGAAGCTATGGAATAATTCCTCTCTGCGGCAGAGAGAGTCTTGGAGAAGAAGCCGTAAATAAGGGTTCCCCCATTGGGCCCTTTCTGGGTGAGAACGGCTCTAGCACCAACTGATGAGGCGTCAACCTCGAGTGGGAATGGTCTCTCTATATCAGGCCAGTTGAGAACAGAAGCGGAAGACTTCAGGTTGGAGAAAGCCTTTTTTCATTCGCCAGAGGCCAGAGTTTTGGATTGCCGCTTTTCTTAGTGCCACGATAGGAGACATGAAAGGAGAAAAGCGGTATAAACTGCCAGTAGTAGTTAGCAAAGCCCAAAAGCTGACGTTATATGCCCCATGGAGGTCTAGTTTGCTTAAGACCTTAACTCCACATAAGCGGTCGAACAGTTCTGTGATCAATGGCTAAGGGTAGCAGTTCTTCACGGTAAACTTTTTAAGGCCGCAATAGTCTATGCAGGAACGGAGTGACCCATCTGTTTTGGCCACAAAGAAGAATCCTGCACCGGGAGAAGAAGACTTGCATGTGAATCCCCTCTGTAGGTTCTCTTTCACGTAGGCAGACATAGCCGCGGTTATAGGCACAAAAAGAGGATACACCCAACCCCGTGAAGGAGATGTGTGCTAGCAACAGGTCTATTGAGCAGTCATAGGGGTGGTGTGGTGGCAAAGTCTCTGCTTGCTTTTTCGAGAAGACATCGGCAAAGTCCCTAAATAGAGCGGGGAGACCCACCAGTGGCTTGGAGGACAAGGTGGAGAAGGGACAAGGTACCTCCAAACAGTGTGACTGACATTCCGCTCCCCAGCGGAGAACTTCACCGGTCAGCCAGTTGAGCACAGGTGCGTGGCGCTGCAACCACTGAAGGTCCAGAAGAACAGGCGACGTGGACCAGAGTAGCACATAAAGAGAAAGTCTCTCCTTGTGCACGGCTCCCACTTGCAGACATAGGGGCTTAGTGTGATAACGGTCTACTTTGTAGAGAATCTGCCCACTGACAGAGGAGATGACCAGCGGCTTCTTGAGATGGACCACAGGAAAATGATACTGAGAGACCAGAGCAGCATCCACAAAGTTTTCAGCAGAACCGGTATCCAGGGAGTTTAATCTGATTACCTGTCCGGGAGCCGAGTAAGACAGCTATGTTCACATGTGGAGAAGCTTTGTTCTCACCTAGGGAGGCTTCTCCCAAGAACCCTAGATGCGTGCGTTTCCCTAACGCTGAGGATGGAGCGGGCGACTCTGAAGGAAATGTTCTGGGCTGGCACAGTAGAGACAGAGGTTCCCCTGTTGTTGCCTAGAATGCTCCTGGGGAGACAGCCAAGCCTCTGAGACAGAAGATGACAAGGTCTTTGGAAAACAGGAGCTAGACAGGGCAGACATTGGATCCTGACTTGCAGTCGTTCCAGATGCTGCTCCTTAGAATGCTCAGCAAACCAGATGTCTGAGTGTTCAGAGAGATGAGACCACTCAGTGTAGATGGCAAGTCACGTGCAGACAGTGAGTCTTTAATCTGCCCTGACAGTTCCTTTTTAAAGGTTGCGACAAGAGCGGCTTCATTTCAGGTTAGCTCAGAAGCCAGGGTACTGGACTGAACCGCATAGTCAACTTGACGCAGGTTTAGCAGTGCGGTCTCAGGAGAAGACGCCTGGGCAGGTTCCTCAAAGACAGACTGGAATTCAGTGAGGAACGTGGTAAGAGTAGCAATGACCGGATCGTTCCTGTCCTATAGGGGAGTATATAAAGCCCACACCAGGGCTTTCCCGGAAAGAAGACTGATCAGGAAAGCTCCCTTACCCCATTCTGTGGCTAACTGAGAAGGCATCAATTTATGTAAGGAGCACTGGGTGATGAAGCCCCTGCATAACTTGGCCTCACTGTTATACTTAGAGGGCATTGGAAGGCGCAGCCTGGGTTCAACAGTAGACGATACAGCCGTAGTAACAGGAGTTACTGCAGGTACAGGAAGCTGGTGCTGGTAGTACAAAGTCATCAGGGAGAAGCATGGTTGGGGACAGGCAGAAGGTTAAGACGTGCAGCAAAGGATCAGGGTCAGGTTGTAGCAGTAGTTTAGGACAGGCAGAACAGGAGAGAAGTCAGGAACGTAATTGGGCATGGGCATAGAACAAAGATTTATCTTGGGCATAAAAGCACAAAGATCTGGTAGGGGACACAGGAAGGGGCAAGAATTTATCAGGGCAGGTGGATGGCCAGTGCCAATTATTGGTGTGCTGGCCTTTTAAATCTTATAGAGGCAGCACACATGGACCCTAGGAGGCGGGAATGCGCGCGCCAGACTTCAGAGACTGCCACTGGAGCCGGGGAAAGGTGAGTGTGCAGGCTGGATCCAGGGGCACAGGGGGGAACATGGGTGCACCTATGACCCAGTATATGGGTCACAGGGGTACCTGTGACAAAGGACTTCTCCCAAGCTGCACCCTTTCTTGACTATCAGACTAATACTCAATCTCCAAAGTTTCAAACATGCTCATGGTCAGACATGACCAGACCCCTTGGAGCTCAAAAATTTGCAGGTTAAAAAATAAATTTTATCTTGACTTTCCAATTATCAGTTGTGTATGCTAAGTTAATAAAGTGGCCTACTTGCAGCTCGTTTTGGGATAATTTTTGAGCTCACCAATTCCCTTTTGAGAAATTATTTTAGCCATCCTTTTAGTTACCAGAAATTTCTAGAACTAAAATTTCTAGAACTAGAATAATATAAACCATGTTTTGATTAGTCCTTTTCATTTTTAACAATCCTTTAGTTTACATGGCTCCCTGCCAGAATTCTGTGCTGAGTCCCTGGGGGTTGACCACTTTCAGCAAAAAAATTGATATTGTTTGTGTCTTGTGAAGTTTGTGCAAATTTCAAATATACTTTCTGTATCAATTCCTTGTTGTTTTCTAAATTTCTGTTTGCTGTCCTTCTTTAGAAAGCTTCTATGTTCACTTCAGGTCGATAAAAATTTGTCCATGGTCATGTAAGGGACAGGCAGGAGCACAAGCCATTATTATCACATGGCTATGATTACTCTCTGTGATAACAACAGTTTGTGCCCCTGCCTGTCCATCATAAAACTATGGACATATTTCTGTCCACCTGAAGTAAACATAGAAGCTTTCTATAGCAGGACAGCAAGCAGAGATCTAGAAAACCTGAGGAATTGATACAGAAAGTATATTGGAAAATTGTATAATTTTTCCTAACAGAAACCGTATCAATTATTTGCTCAAAGTGGACAACCCCTTTAAGCACTAACTAAAACACAAGCAAAACACAAGTGTGATGACTGGTTGCCTTTCAAGAAGTTTGCTTTATTTACATTCTAATATACTTTATATATGACTTATTCCACAGGGATTCAAAAAAATATGCAGCGAGTTATACAAGGAGTATGAAGATTTTTCTTTTGGGACTGAACTGTTTAGTCGGATAGATTTGTGCTCAATGCACAAAAAGAATAAAGAATCCGGCTACTACTACTGTGAGAGCTCTATTCTGATAGATAGCATAAAACCAAAGGAGGGAGGAGGGTCGATCCATGAAACTAATGTAGATTCTAAAGATCCAGGCAAAGAAACTGCTGCAGATTTCAGTATTACCTCTTGCCTAGCAGAAGTTGCTGACAAAATAAGTTTAGAAATTGCTAATGTATTAACTGTAAGCCAAAACGAAGGAATCAAAGAGACGGATGGGCAGCCTGAAGCCACGAACACTAATCCGGGAGAAAAATCCTGCTTCCAGTCAACACCTGATCTATTTCTAGCACAACCAATAGCATCAACAGCTGTGGATGATGGACCTGAAAAGCAAAACTGACATATAAAAAATTTCTGCCAAAGAAATGTCTGCTTGGTTTAAGAAAACACAGAGATAGGGAGGAAATCAGGCGTTCTACCGCAATAAAATTCTGTGTTTAATGGTACAATGCCAACTAATGAGACCATATCAGGAGATGCATTACAAAGGTTAGAGAGAAATGTAGATTGTCAGCTACAATAGCAATCTAAGCTAGTGTGCATCTCCCAGAAGGATCACAGAGCCAGATGGTATGTTCTGTTCATCAAGTTATTGTAAGAATGGCAGAAATGAGCTACTAATATAAGTAGCGGCAAGAAACAAGAAATAATGAAATGCATTTTCCTCGGACTGGAGACTGGGTTATCTTAGGGGAAAATCCTCTTTGCACGTTGGGAACTCAAATCGTTTTCTTTCAATGCATTGCTGATTGACCAATTTAGCATAATAAATGAGATTCATCGACGCTTAGATTCCATTGTTCAGGTAAATCTATACAGTAATTTTGTAGGTATAAGTGACATAAATGTGTTGTATGGAGCCGAAGAAGTCTTTAAACAATGAAGTTAAACATTCAACCCCCTCTTAGCATTTTATGGTGATTTAACAACCATGACTTTATTTATTGTATTACTACCTTTAAATAAAATATGTCAGCATTTTTTTTGACCCCCATAGCAGCTGTTCATACTTTTTTTTTTTTTTTTATTTGGGGTAAATTGTTAAAATGTGGTAATCTTCTCATTTGTTATCCATGTCCTTCTTCCTTCTAAAATCAACATTTAAAATTCTGGAAGTAAAGGGCTGCTCCTGGGGTTTATTTCCAGAGCCCCTTCATGCTGTAGCTTCACAGGCTGTTACACTGTCTCCACTTCTGCCTGCTCCCTTACCACTTCCTTTTTCCTCTGCCTGGTGTAATTTCGCTTCAACAGAGGAAGTTTCGGCACACAGTGGGATGGGAAAGTGCTTCTTGTACAGGATAACAATATAAGAAGGTCTATGAATAAGTTACTCATGCTTATCATGAATGATTTTGATGGTATATTTCCTTTAATTGACCTCCCAGGCTACCCATTATTGAGGAGTGTGAGCATAATATATGGAGGTAACAGAACATGAGGTGGGATTTTCCGGGGGTTGAAAACTTGGTTGCTTCCTTCCAAAAAAACGTTCCAGATCCGACCATGGTTTGTGCTGGGATTGAAGTTCAACTGTACAGAAATGATTGGAGCTTAGTTGCAATACCACACACTCTGGACAATCCTTTTAAAACTACCTCTAAACAATATAGCTAAACTATAGTCACGGACCACAGCTGTAGCCTAATAAAACTAAAGTGTGAGTACTGAAGAAAATAATTAGCAGGTAAACATCACCTAAAGATACTGTTTTACATAAATTTTTTCAAGTATTTTCTGGTCATATTTCATTGAAATCCTGCAGAAATCTTAAGAGTAGGGTGTCAAAATCCTAATTAAAATAAAATCCATAACTGCATGAATAAAATGGGAGCAAAAATACAACAGCATGGTTTTAGAAAATTAATAAAACTTAATTGAATGAATTCTGTTTTTGTTTGATTTTATGTATTTTATGGAACAATTAGCTCTTTATCAATTAAAATATCTATCTATCTAGATTCAATAAAGCGGGCAGTAAAGTACAAGTTTTGGTTAAATGAAGAAGCACTACTAACCTAACTAACCAGCATAATTGCTAACTAACATAACTACTGATGTTTCGGGATAGACATGTAAAATGTTTATTATATACAATTGCATGTATACCGTATAATCCGGCGTATAAGATGACCTGGTGTATAAGACGACCCCCCTACTTTCCTGTTTAAAATATAGAGTTTAAGATATATTCGCCGTATAAGACTACCCCTTTTCCAACGCATACAAAACACCGGTAAAAATTAAAAAAAAAAACAGATTTGAATTTAACATGGTCCTTTTTTTAATTTAAATTCTTATGACATGCAGGTATATAGCAGGAAAACTGTCGCTCATAAACATAAGGCATACAACAACAACATTACCATTGTCCATTTTACTGTAAATGTTACCATACTGTACCTTAAATTTTTATTTTATTAAATATTCCATGCCATGTACTCAGAAGCGGGAAAAAAATTCCAAATGCAATGAAAATGGTGAAAAAACGCATTTGCGCCATTTTCTTGTGGGCTTGGATATTACGTCTTTCACTGAGCGCCCCAAGTGACTACTTTATTCTTTGGGTCGGTACGATTAAGGGGATACCAAATTTGTATAGGTTATAATGTTTTCATACATTTACAAAAATGAAAACCTCCTGTACAGAAATAATTTTTTTGATTTTGCCAACTTCTGGCGCTAATAAATTTTTTATACTTTGTAGTACGGAGCTTTGGGTGATGTCATTTTTTGCAAAATTTGATAATATTTTCAATGATATAATTTTTAGGACTGTACGACCTTTTGATCACTTTTTATAGATTTTTTTTATATTTTTCAAAATGGCAAAAAAGGGCCATTTTCGACTTTGGGCGCTATTTTCCGTAACTGGGTTAAACGCATTGAAAAACCATTATCATATTTTGATAGATCGGTCATTTTCGGACGCGTAGATACCTGATGTGTTTATGATTTTTACTGTTTATTTATATTTATGTCAGTTCTAGGGAAAGGGGGGTGATTTGAAATTTTAGGTTTTTTTATTATAATTTTTTTTTAACTTTTTTTTATTTTTATTTATACTATTTTTTAGACTCCCTAGGGTACTTTAACCCTAGGTTGTCTGATCGATCCTATCTTATACTGCCTGCTACAGTATGGCAGTATATGGGGATTTTCCTCCTCATTCATTACAATGTGCTATCAGCACATTGTCACAGGGAGCGGCGATCCCAGGTAAGATGACGGTGCCCATGCGCCGCTATCTTTTTGAGGCTGCCGGCAGCCATCGCTGTGAAAACACCCGCTAGCACCGATCGCGGGTGTTACCGGTAAGCCTTTGCTGCAATATGCAGCAAAGACTTACCGGCTATGGAGAGGGCTCAGCCCGTGAGCCCTCTCCATGCAGCGCGACACGACCGCCGCCGTGAATATATGGCGGGCGGTCAATTACCGGCGTATAAGACGACCCCAGACCAGAAAGAAGATTTTGCAGTCTTCAAAAGTCGTCTTATACGCCGGAATATACGGTATATCCCAAAATCAAACATGATATTCAGACCTATGTATACCTTGCGTCATCTTGCCAGGAGGGACACAGACACGCCGCGGTCCAAGAACCTCAACGTACGTTTCACCCTGTGGCTTCGTCAGGAGGCATATAATGAAAATAAAATCGGAAGTATATATACTGGGTCGATTGAGAGATGCATTACACCTGTGCTGAGATAATACGGTGCGCTTCCGCTGTGATGTCCGGGTCCAGTCACATGACCGCGCACATGACCGGAACTAAGGCTGGCCCCTGGATGATGTCACAAGGTGTAACCCGGCAACACTTGTAAGCGGCGCAGACACAGGACGGGACCTCGGACAGCGCACGCGTGGAGCGCGCTCATCACCAACACAGGTTAGTGTTACAACCAAACAAGTTAATATATAAACAAGACAATAAAGCAAAGGATAATAGATTGCAGAACACAAAATTCCAGAAACGGGTGTCTAGAAGAGGAATAAATGTTAAAGATCTTTCATACACACAGGAGTAAAAGTTGCAATTTGATGTATTGCTGTGAGCGATTTAATATAAAACCAAAACTGTATATGATAGTTCATTATAATTATTATAAAGTGCAAATAGTGCATAACGTGCATCTATACACTGGGCATTGCATATAAAACATAATAAGAATTCATTGAGGTCAAAGCAAAGTGCAAAAGTGCATGACATATGTGCTAAATACAAGGGTCTCCCCTCGCCACCCCAAATACGCTCTGTCAATGCTCCAATGCCCCTGAAACCTTTTGGGTTGCAGGAATGATGTTCACGAAAATGTCGGGGTATGGTATCCAATAGATCTACGCGTTCAGCCTGAGATGCCCTCGAAATGCGACTGATGTGCTCCAACCCTCTCACCTTTAAGGCTCGGGTGGTCATACCAACATATAGTTGGTTACAGGGGCATTCTGCCAAATAAATGACACCCACCGTATTGCATGTTATGTTGTGCACAATTTTGTACTCTCTATCGTGTGCTGTCCCCCATTTTGGCCCCCGACTACCAAATGTGTTCTGTTGGGGAGGTATACAGTGACTGGCTGTCAAAATGTCGCCCAAATTTCTGGATCTTTGCCAGGTCACTGAGGGGGATGATGGCAAATGAGGAGTCAAGTCAGGGTCGGTGTGTAATGTTTCCACAAAATATCTTTCACCAGAGTCCAGTCAGAACTGAACGTAGTGATAAATCTTACTTGCGTGTCAAAGGTTTTGGTTGACTGTGATGCATGTGGTTTACTTACCAATAGGGAGTCTCTCGATGTATTTTGTGCTTATACAAAATGGACTTCCGGTTCCGGCCCCGGCATGTGAAGAGGCGCGTGACGGAGCTCTGCCGCCGAGAACAAGTAAAAGTGCCGCAGAGCACGTAAATCGCGACCCCACCACCCGCTCTCATGGTACATCGCCTCCCCTCTGGGCCGGGGAACACACCACCGGGAGTCCATAGCAACGGGACTCGTGGCGGATAACACCGCGACACACTCCCTGTTAGCCGGAGTGTCGCAAGATGGCGCCGCTGAACCCACGCAGTGGGAAAGAAGAGGTTCAGAGTCGTGAGCCCAGAGGAGAAGCATCGGAGGACGAGATGGGGGAATCAGACGCCAGCTCCCAGCAGGGGGTAAGACGGCATATTAATTATAAAAAGATAGCAAAGGAAGTGGCTAGGAGAATCGCCCCTGGCATACAGGCAGCTGTCTCTGATGCATTAGAAGAAACATTGCAGGGGATATAGGCAGAGGTGGATAAGCACTCTCCTCTGCTCACTGAGGCAGAACATAGAATCTCTCTATTAGAAGATGATCTAGGGGCAGCAATGAACAAGTTAACAGCGGTCACCACAGACTCAGCTCGCTTGGCAGAGAAACTGGATGACCTAGAGAACAGGTCACGTCGGAGTAATTTACGAATGGTGGGGTTGCCAGAAACAATTCAGACCTCTCAATTGGCTCAGATATTTTCGGACCACCTGCCACAACAACTCGGTCTACCAGGACCATACAAAGTAGAACAGGCGCACAGAATAGGCCCCCAGAGAGCACCACGGTCCCCCTCTACGCAAACATCAGGGAGGGAGGATCGACCACGCCAGGTCATCGCAAAGTTCCTAGGCGGGAACCGCTGAGAATCCATAATGCATCCATACTGCTTTTTGCGGATTACTCGGCTGAGCTAACGAGAAAGAGACGGGCCTTCAGTCCTTTATGTACAGAACTGTTCCGGAGAAAATGGAAGTTCCATCTTCTCTACCCGGCCACGTTGAAAGTCACTCATCCAGATGGCACGTCATGCAGCTTCACGGACCCGGAGATTGCAGACACCACGATACAAGGCCTACAAGCATGGCGTGACCACATGAGGAACCACCAAGACTCACCATCGACTACTTCTGCCTCACGACAAAGAGCATCGTCCCAGGAACATGTATCCCGGGACTTCCAACAGCCACCCAAGACCCCTCTTCGTGTATGATGCTCTCATCAAGAGGGGAATATACGATCCAACAGAGACTTGCTGGAAAAAAGAATCTACATCTTTGGTGGAGTTGCATCATTATTAGTCACCCATGAGCTGGCGGTGAAGCTTGTCTCTCATGCCGGAATATGTGGAAGTCACCGAGACACTGTTCGTTATGCCCACCATGCTGGGCAGGGGTGAATATGCTCCTTATGTTATACCACGTTTTATTTAGTAATAAGGCATTGTTGATGGTTTTTTTGCTTTGGTTATGTATAATGTTTAACAGAAGACCGACCACAACAGGGTAGAGATTGTAGAGATATAGAATCCCATAGCAACACAGTCCAGTTATTATGACTACGAAAATAATATCATGGAACGTTAAAGGGCTTAGGTCACCACAGAAGAGGTCTTTGGTTTTACGCCACCTTCACAAATTGAAGGCTGATGTGGCATTGCTACAGGAGTCTCACTTGCTTAGCACAGAGACAGGCTTAATGAAAAAGTTCTAGGTAGCAGAGGCAAGGGGGGGTTCAATTTCTAGACAGGGGGGGGGGTTATTGTACTTTATTAATAAACGCTCTAATATCACAAGACGTATTCATACAATGCTGGAAGATGAACGGGTGCTACACGTTATCCTAGACACCCCCACAGAGCAATTGAGCATATACAATATATATGCCCCTAACCACCACCAACGCCCCTTTTTTGCTAAACTTACAACAATACTGGCTCAGGATTCATCGCCTCAAATAATAGTAGCTGGGGACTTTAATCAGGTCATGCACACGGCAGAAGATAGGACAGGTCCGACTCTGGGGTCACAAATAACATCGCAACCTGATACCAATCTGAGGATATTAATGACTGACCTAGGTATAATAGACACATGGAGATATTATCACCCTGATGATAGGGAATACACGTTCCACTCGGATGTGCATCACACATGGTCCAGGCTGGATTATATTTTTGTCAAGGGGTCTCTGCTTCAGCTGGTGGAGGCTGCGGAGGTGGAACAAATACTAATCTCAGATCATGCACCGACATTCGTGACCATCAAACACACATTTAGACCAGGGACAGAATACTGTTGGCGGTTCCCAGCCTACCTTGCCAAAGAGGATTCATTTATACAGCTGTTAAAGGGTTGGTGGACAGAATATGAGTTCTCACAAACGATATCTAGAACCTAGCATATACTGGGAAGTGGCAAAAATGGAGGCATGGAAGACAGCGAGAACACAACATGAAGCGCTGATAGCACACCAAGAAGCACAAAATCGCACTAGATATGAAGCAACATTGTTTAGGTTTGGGAACAAATCAGGAAAAATCCTATCAAACCTAGCTAAGGGTCAGTCACCAAGAGTACAGATAAATAGATTGAAGGACACTGACGGGACAACACAAGAAGACCCGCA
Source organism: Engystomops pustulosus (assembly GCF_040894005.1). Taxonomy (NCBI): domain Eukaryota; kingdom Metazoa; phylum Chordata; class Amphibia; order Anura; family Leptodactylidae; genus Engystomops; species Engystomops pustulosus. The sequence continues at coordinate 61,588,360 of NC_092415.1, forward strand.
AAAGATCCTAAACATTTTCCGCAAGTTTTATTCTGACCTATATGCTGAAACATCAACATTTGACAGGAACAAGGCAGAGGGCTATCCATCCAAAATTACACTACCCAGGTTGTCAGAGGAAGACTTACTGACATTAAATGCAGACATAACACCAGAGGAAGTGAAGGGAACAATCCGAATGTTGGGACATGGGAAAGCGCCGGGACCGCCGGATTCCCAGCAGAGTTCTACTGAGGGATTAGTGATCAGATAGCGACACCCTTAGCACAATATTTCTCCAGCATAATACGTGGAAAGCAGATACCCGCATCCGCAAACACAGCACACATAAAGGGGTTGCCAAAAGCCGACAAAGACCCTTTACTGCCCAGCTCTTATAGGCCCATATCACTTATCAATCAAGATCTAAAGCTGGTGGCCAAGATTATTGCTAATCGTTTGGCGAACTTTATGCCCAAATTGATAAGCCCACCTCAGGTGGGGTTCGTGAAGGGCAGAGCGGCTTCACTTCGTGAAGGTTCATTTCGCACCTTTGTCAGGGCTTTATATACTGATCCCAGGGCAGAGATTTTATTGTCGGGTTACAAATCCAAGGTCATACATCTAGAGAGGGGAATGAGACAGGGGTGCCCTTTATCACCCCTGCTGTTCGATTTAGCCATCGAACCGTTGGCACTGGCAATCCGCTCACCGACTATTAACAAAGGGATTGAAGTGGGAAACGGTTGGGTGAAAACCGCTCTTTTTGCGGATGACATTTTATTGTTTGTGTCAGATCCAATACGTGCAGTGCCTCGGATCCTAATACATATTGCAGAGTTTGGGGAACTATCGGGATTCAAGGTGAACCCGAGCAAAAGTGACCTTCTCCCTTTAGACCATCTCCTCTTTGAGGAGCAAAGAGCGATAAAATCGATAGGAGTGGGACTTGCAAACAAAAACATAAAATACTTGGGGCTAAACATAGGCAATACAGCCTCATCAATATACACACTTAATTACCCGCCGCTATTCCAAAAAATCAAAGCAGAGCTCCAGCGTTGGGAATCTCTTCCATTAAACATCTCTGGTAGAATACATCTAATCAAAATGATTAGCTTCGCACGGCGAACACTACCCCCTACAAACACTACCTCTCTTGCTGAAAACCGCAGATATCAGAGACTGAATAAAGCTTTTACTAGGTTTATATGGCAGGGAAAAAAACATAGGATTAGAGATGAGCGAGCGCTAAAATGCTCGAGTGCTCGTTATTCGAGACCAACTTTTCCTGATGCTCGAGTGCTCGTCTCGAATAACGAACCCCATTGAAGTCAATGGGAGACTCAAACATCTTTCAAAGGGACCATGGTTCGGGAATAAAATGTGTTATTTAATTGAAAAAGAATGTCTTCTCATAAGTTAGCAGATGTATGCAAACATCTGCAATCTATTCTTCACTGTTCTGCGCGTATATTATCTCCCGACAAGTTAGCAGATGTGAAGAACAGTGAAGAATAGAATAAAAACAGTGAACACAGGATCATTTAAGTGAAAAACACAGTGAAGAATAGATTGCAAATGTTCGGCACACCTGCTTACTTGTCGGGATCCGTGCTGCTGCCCCTCCCCGAGTGTCTCCGTGCTGCCCCTCCCCGAGTGTCTCCGTGCTGCCCCTCCCCGAGTGTCTCCGTGCTACCCCGATGTCTCTGCGCTGCCCGTTCCCCCGATGTCTCTGCGCTGCCCGTTCCCCCGATGTCTCCGCTCTGCCCGTTCCCCCGATGTCTCCGCTCTGCCCGTTCCCCCGATGTCTCCGCTCTGCCCATTCCCCCGATGTCTCCGCTCTGCCCGTTCCCCCGATGTCTCCGCTTTGCCCGTTCCCCCGATGTCTCCGCTCTGCCTGTTCCCCCGATGTCTCTGCTCTGCCCGTTCCCCCGAAGGCAGGGAGGACAAGTAGACTGTTTGTCCCATGGAAACTTAAGGGGATCACGCAGATGCGACACCTGATACATCAAACTGAACCTAGGCTCAAATCATTGAGAGAACTCACAGAAGAATACTCACTGCCAGATAGGCAAGAATTCCCATATGCCCAGATTGTGGCATTCTGCACTTCCAGAGTCCTTAATCTGGCGGGGGAAATGACCACCAACACTTTTGATGAGCTACTGGGAGGCCCAGGGGTTAGACGGTTGATAGCGATACTGTATACCATACTAGGTAGAAAAGGGGAACCAGTAGAGCAACCACTCAACTTCCCGTATTGGGAGAAACGGTTACATTGCATTCAGATAGCACCCCGCATATTACATAGCTGGGCCAAGATACGCTGGCACATTTTAAGCGAAAGATGGCGAGAGACCTTCAACAAACTGATACATGCAGCCGAATATGCCTTTAACCTACCGGCGTCAGAATCACATCCTGATAGGATAACTAAATGCCCGAAATGTGAAGCACCACTGGTGGACCTCTACCATGCTATCTGGACTTGTTCCAACTTACAGGCATTCTGGAAAGAAATCCGGGACCAAATAGACAGAGCATACTCAGTTATACTCCCATTAAATGCATTAAGTATTCTATTCCATTCGGTCATTCCTGAGGGGGAAGAGGGAGACAAAGGGGATCTGCTACCACCACTGGTACACATCACGCTGCTGGTAGCAAAAAGATGCCTGCTGAATCACTGGCTGGAAAGATCGATACCGGACTGGGCGGAAGTGTTGGCCCAAATGAAAACCTACCTAGAGGTAGACAGAATAGAAACCGAGCGGTTGGGGAACAAACGCACTAAATCATTCTTCCGAAAGTGGCGAACATTCATTGTGACATACCTTTCGACTGACGAAATTAGGAAACTAAGGACCAAGCTAGGGCAAACTGATGGTACCACACGGAAAACCTCAAAGGGACCCTGGGCCGCTTGTAAGTGACACTGGACATACACTAACTTAACAGAAAAGGGAAATATTGGAAAGGATATGACTACACTCGCTATAATCGCTGTTAGACATGTAACCCACATCCATGAAAGGTCGAGATGTCTTCCGATGTTAATTGTTTATGTATATTATGCTTTTTCTGATGTAAACATATCATACTTTGAATTGCTTACATGTAATTGTTAACAGTGGAAGTTAAAGCTAATTGCGCTCAGTTGTAATACTTAATGTAATAAGAAAGCGTTACGGTTAAACCATGGTCTTTAACCGGTTCGCGACCGCCCGCCATGTATTCACGGCGGCGGTCGTGTCGCGCTGCATGGAGAGGGCTCACGGGCTGAGCCCTCTCCATAGCCGGTAAGTCTTTGCTGCATATTGCAGCAAAGGCTTACCGGTAACATCCGCGTTCGGTGCTAGCACCGATCGCGGGTGTTTTTACAACGAGGGCTGCCGGCAAAGCTGCCTGCAGCCTCAAACAGATAGCGGCGCATGGGCGCCGCCATCTTACCTGGGATCGCCGCTCCCCGTGATGTCTTCCGAAGACCCGAGGCTATTTCGTTTTAACCCCTTCATTACAATGTGCTGATAGCACATTGTAATGAATGAGGAAGAAAACCCCCATATACTGCCATACTGTAGTATGGCAGTATATGATAGGATCGATCAGACAACCCAGGGTTAAAGTACCCTAGGGAGTCTAAAAAATAGTATAAATAAAAATAAAAAAAGTTAAAAAAAAAAAAATTATAATAAAAAAACCTAAAATTTCAAATCACCCCCCTTTCCCTAGAACTGACATAAATATAAATAAACAGTAAAAATCATAAACACATCAGGTATCGACACGTCCAAAAATGCCCGATCTATCAAAATATGATAACAGTTTTTCAATGCTTTTAACCCCGTAACGGAAAATAGCGCCCAAAGTCGAAAATGGCACTTTTTTGCCATTTTGAAAAATCTAAAAAAATCTATAAAAAGTGATCAAAAGGTCGTACAGTCCTAAAAATTATATCATTGAAAATATTATCAAATTTCGCAAAAAATGACACCCCCCACAGCTCCGTACACCAAAGTATGAAATAGCGCCAGAAGTTGGCAAAATCAAAAAAATTATTTTTGTACAGGAGGTTTTCATTTTTGTAAATGTATGAAAACATTATAAAACCTATACAAATTTGGTATCCCCTTAATCGTACCGACCCAAAGAATAAAGTAGACATGTCATTTGGGGCGCTCAGTGAAAGACGTAATATCCAAGCCCACAAGAAAATGGCGCAAATGCATTTTTTCACCATTTTCATGGCATTTGGAATTTTTTTCCCGCTTCCGAGTACATGGCATGGAATATTTAATACCATCATTATGAAGTGCAATTTGTTACGCAGACAACAAGCCATCACACAGCTCTTTACGTGTAAAAATAAAAAAGTTATAGATTTTTGAAGGTGGGGAGTGAAAAATGGACATGAAAAAACAGGAAAGGGCCCGGTCCTTAACCGGTTAATGTGCTGAACCAAGATAACCGCTAGTAAATAGAGATGAGCGAACACTAAAATGCTCGGGTACTCGTTATTCGAGACGAACTTTTCCCGATGCTCGAGTGCTCGTCTCGAATAACGAACCCCATTGAAGTCAATGGGAGACTCGAGCATTTTTCAAGGGGACCAAGGCTCTGCACAGGGAAGCTTGGCCAAACACCTGGGAACCTCAGAAAAGGATGGAAACACCACGGAAATGGACAGGAAACAGCAGGGGCAGCATGCATGGATGCCTCTGAGGCTGCTTAATCGCACCATTATGCCGAAATTATGGGCAACAGCATGGCCATGACAGAGTGACAGAATGAAGCTAGATAGCATGTAAAACATCCAATAATTGACCCTGACACTATAGGGGACGGCATGCAGAGGCAGAGGCAGCGGCAGCAGGCTAGAGAGTGGCATGGCGACATACCCTAATTGGACTCAGGCTTCAAACCAATGGGTGTCAGAGAGGAACCAAAGGAGGTGAGCAAGAAGCGCTCAAATAATATCGGTACATGATAAAAGTTTGCCAGTATATTTTGTGGATTACACAGCAGGGTGGCGACAAAGTTAACATGGAAGCCATGAAAACAACCCAAAATTCTGCCTGACACAGCTCGTTTGATAAGGGGACCATGTATGCTTACAGTTCATGCCAGTCGCTGCACTGGCTGCCAGTCTCCTTTCGAATACAGTTTAAAATAATAATAACCCTCATCCATAAAGCTCTGTATAATGCTGCACCCCCCTACCTCTCCTCTCTTATCTCAGTCTATCGCCCAACCCGTGCTCTTAGATCCGCCAGTGATCTTAGATTAACCTCTACCCTAGTGCGGACCTCCCACTCGCGTCTCCAAGACTTCTCTAGAGCTGCACCAATTCTATGGAATGCTCTGCCCTGGACTATCAGACTAATACCTAACCTCCAAAGTTTCAAACGTGCTCTTAAAACCCATTTCTTTAGGCAAGCCTATAACACTCATTAACTGCATGAAGTTTTAACTCTTCTACTAACCCGTCCTGTGTCGTCCTCCCATCTGTTATCCAGCAACCAACAGGCACCAGACTTCTCTGCAGTCCCATTCACCCTGGACCTGGTATATAAGATGACGGCTGAGTGGTTCAAGCGACAGCAATTCCATTTATTATATTTTGTTCTATTCCCTAAGAAGAATGGCTTGACCGTTAAATATTCTTTTACCTCGTGTTACCCCATCATCTTCATAAACCGTAAGCTCTGGCGAGCAGGGACCTCACTCCTGTTGTTCCATACAAATGTTGTGCTCTGTTACAATACATTTGTATTTGTTTCCTATGATTTGTAAAGCGCTACGGAATATGATGGCGCTATATAAATAAAGATTATTATTATTATTATTATGGAGGCAGTGAACTAGTAGTAGATTAAAGGTGCTGCAACTATGTTAGTTGGATCTTGGGATGGAGCTGGCGCTCTGCAGCCAGGCGAGCTTTTGCCAATCCAAGCCCCTGTCTCTAGGCTACTCCCCAAACAGCACTTCTAAGAACCTTTTGTATAAGATCAAGTGTAGTAGCGTTCTTATAAGTTTAGGATATGGCGGGTGAGGGGAATGTAAACAGATGCGCAAGAAGCGCTGAAATAATATCCCTAAATGGTAAAAGTTTGCAAGTATATTTTGTGGATTACACAGCAGGGTGGCGACAAAGTTAACAACTTTGATGTGGAATGCCCTGTAATAGCTCTTGGGCGGTGTGCCTTTTATCGCCTAGGCTCAGCAGTTTCAGCACCGCCTGCTGTCGCTTAGCGACGGCACTGCTGCTGTGCCTAGAGCTACCGACTGATGGCGCCATGCCCACGGATGGTAATTCGGAGGAGGAGGAGGTGGAGGAGGGGTGGGAGGAGGTATAGTAGGCCTTTGAGACCAGGACCGAGGTAGGCCCCGCAATTCTCTGCGTCGGCAGTATATGACCAGCCCCAGGGTCAGACTCGGTCCCAGCCTGCACCAAGTTAAGTGTAGTAGCGTTCTTATAAGTTTGGGATATGGCGGGTGAGGGGAATGTAAACAGATGCGCAAGAAGCGCATGATGCGCATGGAGCTGGCGCTCCGCTGCCAGGCGAGCTTTCGCCAATTCAAGCCCCTGTCTCTAGGCTACTCCCCAAACAGCACTTCTAAGAACCTTTTGTATAAGATCAAGTGTAGTAGCGTTCTTATAAGTTTAGGATATGCCGGGTGAGGGGAATGTAAACAGATGCGCAAGAAGCGCTGAAATAATATCCCTAAATGGTAAAAGTTTGCCAGTATATTTTGTGGATAACACAGCAGGGTGGCGACAAAGTTAACAACTTTGATGTGGAATCCATGAAAACAACCCAAATTTCTGCCTGACACACCTCGTTTGATAAAGGGACGATGTATGGAGGCAGCTATATGGACGACTTTTGGAGGTAGCAATGGAGACAACGTGTGGAGGCTGCTATGGAGACAATTTAATTTGGATAGTGCCTGTATGTGGCAGTCCCAAACATTTTTCAAACCAGAGGAGCAGGTAGGTGGCCCTCCAGTAAAATGGAATAGATTGAGTGCCTGTATGTGGCAGTCCCAAAAATGTTTCAAACCAGAGGAGCAGGTAGGTGGCCCTGCAGTAAAATGGAATAGATTGAGTGCCTGTATGTGGCAGTCCCAAAAATTTTTCAAACCAGAGGAGCAGGTAGGTGGCCCTCCAGTAAAATGGAATAGATTGAGTGCCTGTATGTGGCAGTCCCAAAAATGTTTCAAACCAGAGGAGCAGGTAGGTGGCCCTGCAGTAAAATGGAATAGATTGAGTGCCTGTATGTGGCAGTCCCAAAAATTTTTCAAACCAGAGGAGCAGGTAGGTGGCCCTCCAGTAAAATGGAATAGATTGAGTGCCTGTATGTGGCAGTCCCAAAAATGTTTCAAACCAGAGGAGCAGGTAGGTGGCCCTGCAGTAAAATGGAATAGATTGAGTGCCTGTATGTGGCAGTCCCAAAAATTTTTCAAACCAGAGGAGCAGGTAGGTGGCCCTCCAGTAAAATGGAATAGATTGAGTGCCTGTATGTGGCAGTCCCAAAAATGTTTCAAACCAGAGGAGCAGGTAGGTGGCCCTGCAGTAAAATGGAATAGATTGAGTGCCTGTATGTGGCACTCACAAAAATTTTTCAAACCAGAGGAGCAGGTAGGTGGCCCTCCAGTAAAATGGAATAGATTGAGTGCCTGTATGTGGCAGTCCCAAAAATGTTTCAAACCAGAGGAGCAGGTAGGTGGCCCTGCAGTAAAATGGAATAGATTGAGTGCCTGTATGTGGCACTCACAAAAATTGTTTCAAACAGAGGACCGGGTAGGTGGCCCTCCAGAAAAATTAAATGCATGAAGTACTATAGCAAGAGCCAGTGGGCCCTGTCAAAAAATAGCCATTTTCCTCTGCTTTACTGTACAAAGAGGAGGAGAAGGAGGAAAATGAGGAGGAGGAGGAGTGGATCAATTATTCAGGTTGAGCTTCCTTCACCTGGTGGAGATTGGAAATTCTGAGAAATCCAGCCTTTATTCATTTTAATAAGCGTCAGCCTGTCAGCGCTGTCAGTCGACAGGCGTGTACGCTTATCGGTGATGATGCCACCAGCTGCACTGAAAACCCGCTCGGACAAGACGCTAGCGGCAGGGCAGGCAAGAACCTCCAAGGCGTACAGCGCCAGTTCGTGCCACATGTCCAGCTTTGAAACCCAGTAGTTGTAGGGAGCTGTGTGATCATTTAGGACGATGGTATGGTCAGCTACGTACTCCCTCACCATCTTTCTGTAAAGATCAGCCCTACTCTGCCGAGACTGGGGACAGGTGACAGTGTCTTGCTGGGGTGACATAAAGCTGGCAAAAGCCTTGTAAAGCGTACCCTTGCCAGTGCTGGACAAGCTGCCTGCTCGCCTACTCTCCCTCGCTACTTGTCCCGCAGAACTACGCACTCTGCCGCTAGCGCTGTCAGAAGGGAAATACTGTTTCAGCTTGTGCACCAGGGCCTGCTGGTATTCATGCATTCTCACACTCCTTTCCTCTGCAGGGATGAGAGTGGAAAGATTTTGCTTGTACCGTGGGTCCAGGAGAGTGAACACCCAGTAATCGGTGCTGGAATAAATTCTTTGAACGCGAGGGTCACGGGATAGGCAGCCTAGCATGAAATCTGCCATATGCGCCAGAGTACCAACGCGTAAGAATTCACTCCCCTCACTGGCCTGACTGTCCATTTCCTCCTCCTCCAACTCCTCCAACTCCTCTTCTTCTGCCCATACACGCTGAACAGTAAAGGACTCAACAATGGTCCCCTCTTGTGTCTCACCAACATTCTCCTCCTCTTCCTCCTCATCCTCCTCCACCTCCACCTCCTCCGATATGCGCTGAGAAACAGACCTGAGGGTGCTTTGGCTATCAACAAGGGAATATTCTTCCCCTGTCTCTTGTGACGAGCGCAAAGCTTCCGACTTCATGCTGACCAGAGAGTTTTTCAACAGGCCAAGCAGCGGGATGGTGAGGCTGATGATGGCGGCATCGCCACTGACCATCTGTGTTGACTCCTCAAAGTTACTCAGCACCTGACAGATATCAGACATCCACGTCCACTCCTCATTGTAGACTTGAGGAAGCTGACTGACCTGACTACCAGTTCTGGTGGAAGTTGACATCTGGCAGTCTACAATCGCTCTGCGCTGCTGGTAAACTCTGGATAACATGGTCAGTGTTGAATTCCACCTCGTGGGCACGTCGCACAACAGTCGGTGAGCGGCCAGTTGGAGGCGGCGCTGCGCTGCCCTGAGAGTGGCAGCATCTGGGCTGGACTTCCTGAAATGCGCACAGATGCGGCGCACCTTCGTGAGCAAATCAGACAGATTGGGGTATGTCTTGAGGAAACGCTGAACTATCAGATTTAACACATGGGCCAGGCATGGCACATGTGTCAGTCTGCCGAGTTGCAGAGCCGCCACCAGGTTACGGCCGTTGTCACACACAACCATTCCCGGCTTGAGGTTCAGCGGTGCCAGCCACAGATCAGTCTGCGCCGTGATGCCCTGTAATAGCTCTTGGGCGGTGTGCCTTTTGTCGCCTAGGCTCAGCAGTTTGAGCACCGCCTGCTGTCGCTTAGCGACGGCACTGCTGCTGTGCCTAGAGCTACCGACTGATGGCGCCGTGCCCACGGATGGTAGTTCGGAGGAGGAGGTGGAGGAGGGGTGGGAGGAGGAGGAGGCATAGTAGGCCTGAAACACCTGGACCGAGGTAGGCCCCGCAATCCTCGGCGTCGGCAGTATATGAGCAGCCCCAGTGTCAGACTCGGTCCCAGCCTCCACCAAGTTAACCCAATGTGCCGTCAGCGATATATAGTGGCCCTGCCCGGCAGCACTCGTCCACGTGTCCGTGGTCAGGTGGACCTTGTCAGAAACGGCGTTGGTCAGGGCACGGATGATGTTGTCTGACACGTGCTGGTGCAGGGCTGGGACGGCACATCGGGAAAAGTAGTGGCGGCTGGGGACCGAATACCGAGGGGCGGCCGCCGCCATGAGGTTGCGAAAGGCCTCGGTCTCTACTAGCCTATAGGGCAGCATCTCCAGGCTAAGCAATCTGGAGATGTGCACATTAAGGGCTTGGGCGTGCGGGTGGGTTGCACTATATTTGCGTTTCCGCTCCAGCGTCTGGGGTATGGAGAGCTGAACGCTGGTGGATGCTGTGGAGGATCGTGGAGGCGACGATGGGGTTTTTGTGGCAGGGTCCTGGGCAGGGGGCTGACTAGCAGCTGACACAGGGGAAGGAGCAGTGGTGTGCACGGCCGGAGGTGAACGGGCTTGTTGCCACTGAGTGGGGTGTTTAGCATTCATATGCCTGCGCATACTGGTGGTAGTTAAGCTAGTAGTGGTGGAACCCCTGCTGAGCCTGGTTTGGCAAATGTTGCACACCACAGTCCGTCGGTCATCCGGTGTTTCCTTAAAGAACCTCCAGACTTCTGAAGATCTAGCCCTCGCCGCAGGAGCCCTCGCCACGGGAGCTTCACTAGTTGACACATTTGGCGCTGATGCACCAGCTCTGGCCCTGCCTCTCCGTCTGGCCCCACCACTGCCTCTTCCAACCTGTTCTGGTCGAGGACTCTCCTCCGTCTCAGAAGCACTGTGTTCACCCGGCCTCTCAACCCAGCTTGGGTCTGTCACCTCATCATCCTCCGATCCCTCAGTCTGCTCCCCCCTCGGACTTCCTGCCCTGACAACAACTTCCCCACTGTCTGACAACCGTGTCTCCTCATCGTCGGACACCTCTTTACACACTTCCACTACGTCAAGAAGGTCATCATCACCCACAGGCTGTGACTGTTGGAAAACCTGGGCATCGGAAAATTGCTCAGCAGCAACCGGACAAGTGGTTTGTGACTGTGGGAAGGGTCCAGAAAACAGTTCCTCAGAGTATGCCGGTTCAAATGCCAAATTTTCCTGGGAGGGGGCAGACTGGGGGGGAGGAGGCTGAGGTGCAGGAGCTGGAGGAGTGGCGATTTCGGTGACATGGGTGGACTGCGTGGAAGACTGACTGGTGGTGGACAAATTGCTCGAAGCATTGTCAGCAATCCACGACATCACCTGTTCGCACTGTTCTGGCCTCAACAGTGCTCTACCACGAGTCCCAGTAACTTCAGACATGAACCTAGGGAGTGTAGCTCTGCGGCGTTCCCCTGCTCCCTCATCAGCAGGTGGTGTCTCACCCCGCCCAGGACCACGGCCTCTGACCCCTGCAGTAGTTGGACGCCCACGTCCCCGCCCTCGTCCTCTACCCCTAGCCCTCGGGTTAAACATTTTTAAAATGAGAGTTATAACTTTATTTTTTTTTTTACTTTTTTTTGTTTTTTTTTGTGTTTTTTGTTTTTTTTTGAGTTTTTAAAACCAAACAATGCTATCCTATTGCTATGGCTATTTTCTAGCCAAGTATCAAAGCACACTACTATGCCAGATGAGATGACACTGAGTTAGTGCCTAATTGAAATCCAACCCCTACTAAATTTTTCCACTTCGGTCTTTGCTATGGATATGTGCGTCACTAAGCGCAGAACACAGCGGTCGCAAGTCTCACTACAAATTGCTCAGAATTGGCTAGTACATGCACTGCAGAAAGTACAGCCACCAGCAGATCAACCAGAAATCAAATATATAGAACGCTACTGTATGCGTAAGTAAGCTCTTTGTATTCTCCTATGGCTATTTTCTAGCCAAGTATCAAAGCACACTACTATGCCAGATGAGATGACACTGAGTTAGTGCCTAATTGAAATCCAACCCCTACTAAATTTTCCCACTTCGGTCTTTGCTATGGATATGTGCGTCACTAAGCGCAGAACACAGCGGTCGCAAGTCTCACTACAAATTGCTCAGAATTGGCTAGTACATGCACTGCAGAAAGTACAGCCACCAGCAGATCAACCAGAAATCAAATATATAGAACGCTACTGTATGCGTAAGTAAGCTCTTTGTATTCTCCTATGGCTATTTTCTAGCCAAGTATCAAAGCACACTACTATGCCAGATGAGATGACACTGAGTTAGTGCCTAATTGAAATCCAACCCCTACTAAATTTTCCCACTTCGGTATTTGCTATGGATATGTGCGTCACTAAGCGCAGAACACAGCGGTCGCAAGTCTCACTACAAATTGCTCAGAATTGGCTAGTACATGCACTGCAGAAAGTACAGCCACCAGCAGATCAACCAGAAATCAAATATATAGAACGCTACTGTATGCGTAAGTAAGCTCTTTGTATTCTCCTATGGCTATTTTCTAGCCAAGTATCAAAGCACACTACTATGCCAGATGAGATGACACTGAGTTAGTGCCTCATTGAAATCCAACCCCTACTAAATTTTCCCACTTCGGTCTTTGCTATGGATATGTGTGCCACTAAGAGCTAAACACAACGGTAGCAAGTCCCCCTGCTAATTCCTCACAAAATGGTACTAGATGCAAATTAAAATAAAAAAAGTAGAACGTTATTGTAGCCCTAAGAAGGGCTGTTGGGTTCTTTGAGAATCACTCCTGCCTAACAGTAAGCTAATAGAACACCCTAACGCTTTCCCTGACCAGCAGCAGCTCTCTCCCTAGCGGCATCCAGACACAGAATGATCCGAGCAGCGCGGGCAGCGGCTAGTCTATCCCAGGGTCACCTGATCTGGCCAGCCAACCACTGCTATCGACGTGTAAGGGTACCACGTCATGCTGGGTGGAGTGCAGAGTCTCCTGGCTTGTGATTGGCTCTGTTTCTGGCCGCCAAAAAGCAAAACGGCGGGAGCTGCCATTTTCTCGAGCGGGCGAAGTATTCGTCCGAGCAACGAGCAGTTTCGAGTACCCTAATGCTCGACCGAGCATCAAGCTCGGACGAGCATGTTCGCTCATCTCTACTAGTAAACATACTGGTACATAGATGTGGGACCAGGATATGTAATGTGAAATGTATATATAAACTGTCATCACATTTTGACCAAATAAAGCTTTGAAAAAAAGAAAAAAAAGAAAAGTCAAAGATGAAAAGATGGCAGTAGAAATCGATTTTTCGTATGGACCCTGTGAGATACCCCCACTCTTGATTTTTTTACGGGGTGCACTTATGCTAGATTTCCTTAAAGTGTAATCGTCTTTCCGAGCAAAATAAAAAATATAATGCTGCTCCAGGTTTCCCTGGGAATCATTCCTCAAAGTATTTTACCTCTCGGTCCTCATTTAGTATCTTTTTTGGCCCATAGCAACCACGGTTTCCAGCTCTTAAAAAAACTACAATTGGCAAGAAGGAGGGTCAGGACCTGCCTCCTGTGATATAATCACAAGCACCTGCTGCTGACCAATGAAACCAGAGCTATCTATCTATTTATCTATCTATCTATCTATCTATCTATCCCATAACTATCTATATCATATCTATTTATCCCATATCTATGTATCTATCTATCCCATATATATCTATATCATATCTATCTATCATCTAGTCATACCTATCTATGTATCTATCTATACCTTCAGCACAGCACATGGGGGACGGCTTGAAGACTTAGAGAGTCTCTCCTGTCATTTCCTGCTGTGGAGTGTGGGGTGATGGGGGACTGAGATGGATCCGCATCTTGTGTCTGTGTGGATTATTTGTTTATATACAAGTGTAGGGAAAGCTGAGGGAGAGATAAGGGTAGTTGTTTGGTGTATTGTAGGCAGGGCTCCTGGCAGCACATGAGTGCTGGATCACTGAGCTATGAGGTAAACAGATGACAGCAGGGAGAGAAGAGAGAGGGGGTGTGTCTCATTCTTCCTCTGTAGTAAGCTCCCCGGTGAAGCCAGAATGTGATCTCCCGCTAATCGCCACTGGCGGCTTCAAAAAGATGGCAGCACACGATCTATAAAAATATAATAACTTTTTTTCACTGTGTTTAACCCCGTAACGGAAAATCGCGCCCAATGTAAAAAATGGCACTTTTTTGCCATTTTGAAAAATATAAAAAAATTCAATAAAAAGTGATCAAAAGGTCGCACAGTCCTAAAAATGATAACATTGTAAACTTCATCAAAAGCCACAAAAAACAACACCTCCCAAAGCTCCGTACATCAAAGTATAAAAAAGTTATTAGCGCCAGAAGATGGCAAAATCCCCAGAAATCTTATTAAACCCTATACAAATTTGGTATCCCCATAATCGTACCGATCCAAAAAATAAAGTAAACATGTAATTTTGGGCATAATGTGAAATCTGTAAAATCCAAGCCCACAAGAATACGGCACAAATGCGGTTTTATATCAATTTCACTGCATTTGGAGTTTTTTTTCCCGCTTCCCAGTACACGGAATGGAATATTAAATACCACCATTGTGAAGTGTAATTTGTTATGCAGAAAATAAGCCATCACACAGCTCTGTACATGGAAAAATAAAAAAGTTATAGATTTTTGAAGGCGGGGAGTGAAAAATGAAAACGCAAAAACGAAAAAGGGCTGCGGCGTGAAGGGGTTAAGGATGCAAGCAGAGACTTAAGTTTTAAAGGTTTAATAAAGAAAAGGGGCATAAAATTGTCAGATAAAAATGGTTACAAAGGAATATACACACAATGTACACAGAAGCAGTTGTAAAATAAAAAGGGAATAAAACAAATAGAAGCTACTACTGAAATAGTTGAAAATTACTTGCTACTGAGACCCAGAAATTAATTCCTGGGTATCAAGAAGACTGACAATGGGCATTTGTATAGCCCCATAATTTATAGTACAAGGATTTTCCTCCCAGCTTGTTACGTCACTGGGATAGGGATAAAAATACTGCCCCCCCAAGCACATTTTTAGGTGATTTGTTAAAAAAATCCACATAATTCTTTCCAGAAAATGGTTACAATGACGCAACAATTGTCAATTGACTTTGTACCTCATCTTCTATCACCCCATACTGAATTTTGGGTGGCTAGATTAAAATCAGGGGTGTTGTTATCTGACCATGTTCCCAAACAGCTACATTTCTGAAATGTTTAATCCTACCCTGTTAGTGAGGCCTCATAACAAAAAATTATGTCTGAGTTATTAAGAGGTATGTAATTCCTTTTGTTGCCATTGTTACACACTTGGCTACAACCAGGAGAGGTGTAAACGGACACACTTTCTAGACTTTCCTCGAGACTTTTGAAAAAAAAAAAACAGGGTTTCTTTAAGGCAGATTCTGTCCTGGCTCTAAAGCAGTGATGGGCAACTTTTTGAGCCTGGTGTGTCAAAATTCCCCCAAAAAACGAGCATAACTCGGGTGGTGTGTCACCTTGACAAAAAAACATAATTTTGTGATATTTATAGTTTAAATAACAAATATGTATAATTATTTAACTTCTAGGGTACTTTAACCCTAGGTTGTCTTATTGATCCTACCATGTACTTCCATACTACAGTATGGCAGTATATGGGGATTTTCCCAATCATCTATTACTATGTGCAAATCAGACAGGTGTGGAAATGCTTAGTAACCTGTGAACTTTCTGTCATGAAAGTTCACAGGTTATATCGAGGGCGCAGGCACCGCTGTCTGCATCTCCCTCATGCCCTCTTGGCATGGAGAAGGTGTGAGGAGCAAAATAATCGCAATGTCTGGCGATTTGCAAGGCAGGGCTTGCAATTTCAGGGCTTGTACATCACAAAACTGACACACAAGCTCTGATGACTGTCTTCTATCATACAGTGCACTGACCTTACTTACTATATGATGAGAGTTGTTGTCCTCCCTTGCCCCTGCTGTGGAGATGGTCAGTGTAGAGGTGGCAGCTGCTGGGACATCACACAAGGCAGCAGCGATGTGACCTCTGACTGTGCTGCCATCTTCCCTCCACCACAACTATCAGGAGCTGCAGAGGAGCCTCCTGGGTGTATGGCCGGGTCACCTCTCCTGCTGTGCCCCATGCTGATACCTGTGCTGACTGGAGACACTAGGCACAGCTCACACATGGGGAGGGGGAGGCCCGCGGGAGGAGGAGGAGGGGGGAGTGCTGGAAGCTCAGTGCAATCTCTCAGCCTCCCGGCTACTGCACCTGGTCATGTAGGATGAAACTTAACTCTCAAGCAGCTGTGTGTCAGTGAAAATGGCTGTGTGTCATAGATTAGCCATTACTGCTCTAAAGTATAATTAACATTAGCAAATGAAACTTAGTAGAATGGGTGAATTAATGAATGTGATTAAGAATATAATCACATTCCCCGAGGGATGATCACTTGAAACAACTAGTTATGGCTATATTTCATACTTTTACCACAGACTCCATCGCTTCCAACGGCTGCAAGCCCCAGTAATACCTTTTAATAGATTAAGTATAGTTATTTTATAGACAGTCCCTTACTCAAGAAGTGCTGACCTACAGATGGACCTCTGCGTCCAGTGTGACCTCTGGTGAAGCTCTCTATATGCAGGTAATTAACTGTATTTTAGCAACAAGCTGTAATGATCAGCAAGAAACTGAGACGCCGCAGGCCTGGGATATTGATGCATGACACAATGGATATCGTGTTTTAACTTTAGTATTTCTTTAATAAAATTCACAATAAGGACAATTTGGAATAAATATTAAAGTTTACACTTTATAGGACTAACACTCTTCATAGGAATAACTTTTTCTCCGCCGCCACAGTAAAACATATTTGTCAATGAGCTCACCAAGTCATAGCAACGTAAAATAATTTAACCATAATGTGCTCTAGATAAGGGGCTATAGACTGCATAATACCTTTTATCCATTAGATGGCACTAATGCAAAAAGCATTTCAGTTTGACTTACAAGAGATATATTTGGCATTTCACATCCAGCAGCGTAATTCCTGCTGTCTAACATCACAGACAATTATGCATCACTGCACCAAGGTATATTTTACACTTGTATGACGTGTGAAGTCACAATATAAAATGTGAACAACTGGAAGTAAGGAAGAATTAGTGATGTTCTCACATTTTGGTGCTTGCTTAGACAGCTGCTAAGGAGTCATAGACAAAAAGCCATCAACCTGCTAAATCACAGAAATGATGGGCTCCACTTTGTGTGCTACTCAAGGACATAGGGAAAGTTTGAATTATATAATATCTAGAGTTTTTCCACTAGTTTTGTGATGGAAAGCAAGTTTGGGGATCATCTGACAGCAGGATTGCCAAATGTTTTAAAGGAAATATACCATCAAAATCAAGCATGATAAACCAGAGATCTAGGCACTGTAACTGCTTTAATCTTCTTTTATTTGTTACACATGGTCTCCTTTCTTTTAAAATTAACTCTTAAAAATATGCTAATGAGACTGAAGTGCTACTGGAGCGGTTCCAAGAGCCTTTCTGTGCTGCTGGTTGACAGGATGTTACACTGTCTCACCCTACTGCCGTGTATCCCTCTCCCTCTGTCTTATGTAATCTCACTGCACGATAGGAAACACTGTAACTGCCTATGAATCAGCAGCATGGAGGGGCTTTAAGGCATATTAACATAATTTTTTAAGTTAGTTTTAGAAGGTAGGAGGCCATGTATAAAAATATAACAAGATGACCACAGTCACAGAGCCTGGATCTATGAGAAAGTGTCTCTGATTTATCATGCTTGATTTTGATGGAAGATTTAATTTAAAGGACATCTACCACCAGGATGAAAAATTGTAAACCAAGCAAACGTGCATGCTGATGTGTGGACCCTATGGCAGGATTCACTCTTTATTTTGAGATTTTTACCAAAAAGGCTTTAAAAGTTATGCAAATGTGGCAAAAGTGTTAATTGAGGCTGTAGCCAATAGGTTAATTTGCATAATGTTTATAGTCCTTTTTCATGGAAACAAGGATGTGGGGAACTAAAAGAAGAGTGGATTCTGCCTGAGGGGGCACACGCCAGCATGTCAGTGTACTTGGTTTACAATCCTTCATCCTCTTGGTAAATGTTTTTTTAATCTACCATCTACATGTTCACAAGCAACCATTAGATTTCCTTGTTAACTCTATTCATTTATGATCACTTTTATATACCATATATACTCGAGTATAAGCCTAGTTTTTCAGCACAAAATTTGTTCTCAAAAACCTTAACTCGGCTTATACTTGAGTCAAGAAAAAAAAGTCATAACTCACCTTTCCGACATCACCCATAGGTTCCATGCTTGATTCGATGCTCCGGTGCCACTGCGGGACCTTCAGATCCTCTTCAGGTTTATCCGCTCCTCTTCAGGTCCCCTCGCGATGCCGGCGGTTCACAAACAATGACGCCGGCAAGCAGCTGACGTAATTCTGTGTGCCGGCCGAGCACGAAGACCCGAAGAGGACCAGAAGAATCCAAAGAGGACCGAAGGACCCGAGGCAGCAACGGAGCATCGGAGACAGACTGGGCAGGCTGTATACTACAGGGGCTGGGCAGGCTGTATACTACAGGGGCTGGGCAGGCTGTATACTACAGGGGCTGGGCAGGCTGTATACTACAGGGGGCTGGCAGGCTATACACTGCAGGGTCCTGCAGGCTAAACACTACAGGGGTCTTGCTGGCTATATACTGGGAGGCTGTGACCAATGCATTTCCCACCCTCGGGTTATACTCGAGTCAGTATTTTTTCCCAGTTTTTTGTGTTGAAATGAGGGGTCTCGGCTCATACTCGGGTCGGCTTATACTCGAGTATACGCGGTATACACTTTCTATTTTTCTTAATCCCTTGACTAGAACCACTGCTAGTGCAATGCTATGTAAAGCCAGATTTATGACTTGCGAAAAATGTCAAGCTCACTCCACTCCACTGTGCTTGTGATTATTTTAATCCTTTTGCTATTATTTTACATTACTTTTTTATAAAATCCCAGAAACTGCTCCAAAGGCAGAAATAGACAAAGCCTACCTGATGATAAATAATCCCCTGTATACATCGTAGTCATTTTTGTTTGATCGCACATTAAACTATAACAAGGTGACAAATAACATGAGTTCATATTTTTGCTGTGTACAATGATGGGTAAAATGCGGTAAATAGGAAATCGCAAAGAGCCACATGTAATATGTTCCATTGTAATGTATATTTCACCTCCTCTCAATTCCATTTGAGCACCATTATACCAAGAACATTATTGAAAATTAGCTTTTAAGATCATAAATCTTATTATGTAATACACTGTTACACTGAACTTCCTGTAGATACATTTTCTGTATATGAAATTAGCGGGAATATTATACAATTAATTCCATGTATATCTCCTTTTCTAATTGTCTCTGATGTAACTTTTTAGTTTTCCTCTGCTATATTACTATAAAACATTACCTTATAGCCTACAGTATACTACGTGCAGTACTTACTGTAAATTAATATAACTTTAGGAGTCTTTATGTTAAACATTTAGGCATCGTTTGGGTTTGGCTAAACCCACCATCAATCATTGGTGTTAACTTTAAATGCTGGCGGCAAAGCATTCAAATTGATGCAGTACGTATACACCGACACTCGCATATCATTTTCTGGAGGGTCCGCGCTCCCCAATGACATCACCAATGTTTTAAATGTTTGCGGCAGAATTAAAACACAGATGTGTGTTAACTATAACCAACGAACAAAAAATTAGTACAAATCCTAGACGTAGCAGAACATCTAAAATGGCCTTTAACTAAATTCAGCTTTTAATTAAAAATGCAAACCTTCCTTACTATAACAGAACTAATGCAAGTAATTACTGATGATTACAAACAAATTGGTTGGCTAATTAACAAGAGTAGATCAGATCCACAAGCAATGTTTCACAATGGACCGCAGATAGCTAAAAGTATGTCTAGGGGGTATTGATGTATCCCTTTTCTTTTACCATTCTTTTTTGAAAATCACCTCTTGTGGATATGATCTGCATTTGTTAAAATAGACACCTACTTTGTTATTATCACACCCATAGGCGTATGTCCTGTTCTTTCTTGGAAGAAAGTAACCATGCTTTTTCTATTTCTTTTTATACTGTCCAAAATTCTGCATTCATTAACTGTATGAAATCAATTCAACTTGAAAAACTGCATTTTGTATTTTTGGTTTTCCCCAGTGTCTATTTCTGTAGATTTAACCCAATTATGTTGTAATAAATCCTATACATTTGCTACACATATATAATTAAAACTGGTTTAATGTTAAAATGACTTTTGCAGATCTTTTCACAAATGTGTGCCTTGGGAGAATGTACACAATTTCTCTTCCGTATTCTCTTTAAGGTGATCTCTAAAGAGCTGTAAGGAAAACCAGCAGCTGAAAAAGTGCTTCGTTATTTCAGTGATTCTCTGCAAGAGTCTCTTAAGGGCAATTACACTGGGCACTGAGGAAATTAAATTGCTAATTCTGACACACAAAATGAGTATAATTGCAGCAGACTAGTATAATTGATCATTTTCAAGCTAACCAAGCATCAGTTTCTGAATAGAACTGGGTCTCCATGCCTTATGGGAAACAATTGGCTATGCTATTGATACAAGTCTTGTTTCAACTTAATATTTTTAAGCTCTGATGTGTTAAAATTATTTTACTATATGATTTTATAATTTACATTATTGCACAGATTCGTTAAGGGCTTGTTTAGAAATAAAAATGTCAAGATTCAAGATTAGAATCGTAAATGAGATAATACAAAAAGAACACTGGTCAAATTTAGATAACGCTTTCAAAAAGCGGAAAGGTATTGGTGTTAAACAGGCTCCTCTTTCTGATTTCCTTAATTATATGACAAACCCTATACAACTAGCAGGGTAACTTTTCAGTTTGCGCTCACTGCAAAGAACCTCTCTGACAGCAGGTTGTCCAGATGAAGGTCAAAGGGGTGACCCTGTTCGCCAGGTGTGGTTTGTTTCCAAAGAATTGGAACATATGCTCTCACAGCAATGATAAGAAAGCATAGTAGTGTATGTTTGTAATTGTGGGGGGAGATGTCTTTGTGATGTAGGAGGAGTAAGGGAGGATCCAATCGGATCGAGTCACCGCAGATCAGAGAAAGAAGGCGTTGAAGCTCTTGACAATAGGAAGTTAAAACACGAAATTGTATATATTCTAAAGCACAGAATAAATTTCTAAATGAGATTTACAGACACCTGCAAATTATTGGTGTTAATCTGGCCCCTGGTGCTAATTTCCTTAATTATCTGACAAACCCTATTTAACTGGCAGCCTAATCTGGCAGTGACGGTGCTGTGAAATAAAAATGTGTTCACTGCACCATAACTGGGTGCAATAGACCTCTATGGGACCATGATCTGGCGATGGATTGTCCTGCAAGATCACAGTTCAGTCCCCAAAATGGTTGTGTGAATGTAACCTTACAGAGGAAACACAGAATGTAAGCCTAGTGTACAAAAGAATTAGCCTAATGAAGACTACAAATGTTAACTATAGACATGTTGGAACAGATGGGAGGTACTCTTTTAAAGAACATTAGGTTGATGAACAAAGTGTAAATCACTAATGCAAATCCAATTGTATTTAAAAGTAAACTTAATTGCACTAGCTCATTCAATGATTAAAGTTACTACAATGCCAAGGTGTCTATATTTATACTTCGGTTCAATGTTGTAATTTATATGGAGAGAGGGGCACTAGAAGGTACTATAGTATATATAGAATAATATTTTTCAACCTTAGTGCAGATTTCAATATACCACACATCATAGCTTAGTTCATAAAATGTCTCTTGGGGGGAAAAAAAGCAAAAACATAAAAACTCCAGTTCACTACACAATCCAGGAGTTTGATCAGTTCAAGATTAAGGAATCTTTCCGAAATGCGTAGACTGTGAGCTGTGGTTGTGTGTTTCCCATGTTTCATGTACTATGGATTTTAAAGGAATGAAATTAAAAAAATCGTCATGTTTTTATGAAACTCCTGGATTATGTCGTGAGCTGGATTTTTCCAGTTTTTTCTTGTATTTGGACATGAAACAAAGTTTATCTGTGCTCCAATCTACCAGGATTAACTGCATAGCCCTCAGATGAGCTTCCTCTCCTTCCTATATTCATTATATTTCCTTGTTTTATTTTTAGAACTTGGTGAAATCATTACTTGCTACAATGTTTAAGAAGAAATGTATTTCTAAGGCCTCCTGCACACGATCATGTGTTGCCGGGGGAAAGAGGCCCATATGTAGTCCCATGGAGTGGAGTCCTTGCATTATACCAAAATATGATGCAAGGACTTCCCTTCTGCAGGCCATCACTGTTTGCATCATATTTTGGTATAATGCAAGGACTCCACTTTTCTACAAGTTGTGTCGTCAGTGGGATTGAGATGACATATGGGTCAGTTTTCACCTGCAGCACACGATTGGGTGCTGCAAACTTAAAGTAAATATTCCTATGAATATATTAATAGAAGAAATATTCCAGAATTCCAATTTCAATTAAAACGTATAAAAAAAGGTTAAAAACCAGGTGCGGCACAGTGGACAGGTAGAGCTTAATCATAATAGATATAACACTGTGGGTAATATTATGCAGAATGTATTATGCAACATTTATTTGCTTATGAATAAACTACTGTGCTGCAGTACCAATATCTTCTTAAAATAAGCATTAGTTAAGCTTTTGAAACAGTTGTCTGGTATTTGTACATTTGCTTTATACACGCTGGAATTTCTAACTATGTATTTTTTATCTGATAATTTGTCCTTCGTCCACATTAGACCATTTGCTTAAGATGTAAGACTCTGGAGTATGCCTTAAATCTCTGTGTGTTCTGTAATTTTACGGTAACATTGAACGCTTTTAGAGCACTTCCTGGCTCCAAGAGTTACAGTCTTATTCAACAATCGCTCACGTTCTATAAACATGTGATACAAGACAGACATAAATGACTATTTTATTTGAAAATTCTGCTTCAAATATGTATGATCTCAACGCTTACTGAGGAAATGAGCTCCATTACATCCTTCTATTTTTCCACACTTAAAGGGGCTACGGCTTTTAGGCTACTAGATTAGCAACCCCTCAGTTTAGGTATTAAATATTCTTTCTAGCCTTCTTTTTTTTGCACAGTAGAATTACTGTGCAGCATTGTTTAGGAGAGGGCATTATGCAGCAAACGCCCATGATTGGTGCTGGCACCGATTGTGGGTATTGATTTATTTCTTTTTAACCATTTTTTATTGTAAAATAAAAGAGTAGATTGTATAAATAAGTAAATAAGAGACTGCTATATAACTTTAGTTCAGAGGGTGTAGTATGTATAATAAATGAGGTAATTTATAGGATAATGCATTTATGAAGCCCTGCAAATATATAACATATTAAATGCTAATTTAGGGGGAATATAATGTATATAGTAATACATTAGGAGGGCCACACTGTGGATGTTTTATATGTGGGGATCAGAGAGTGTTGTTATCCAGGTAACATTATCCTTTAAGTAATAGTTGACCAGGTCTGCCTTCTGATTGTGGACTGGCAACAAGGAATGGAGGTGTTATCATGTGTTAGTAATGATATCAGCTTTTATTGATCGAATGTGGGTGCTTTTGCCTGTAAATTAAGTGAACTGTAAATAGCAGGGGCATCAGGGGTAACAGTCTGTATCTATGCATCTAAAATACAAGACTGGTTGTGGGCCCACAATCTTAATACTGCCCAGGGCCAATGGTTGACTTAAAGGGCATCTACCACCAGAATGAAGGACTGAACGCAAATGAGCCTGAGGGGCACCAGGCTCCAAATGTGTTAATGGAGCCTGGAGCCCCTTAGACTCATTTGCATACAGTCTTTCATCCTGGTGGTAGATGTCCTTTAATCTTCATAAAGACACTGGCCTTACTAAGGTATATAATTGTGATGTAGGATGCTTACATCATGGTTGCCTCTCTAAAAGTTGCCCAACAAATTAATCCACTGATTTCCCCTACTGCTCACATTTCATTACTCGCCAAGTCTCCTTTTCCCCAACTAACAGCCATTTTTGATGGGTCTCAAAGGTTCGGTAACCTTCAGTTGTTTTAGGTCATCATTGTGGCAGGCAGACAATAGTTTATGTATTTTGTTTTATGCCTTTGAAGTAATGTGCAAGCCAAAAATACACTGCATGATATCAAACAGACTAGTTCATTCTTCTTATTTGCTTAAATCTACTAGGAAATATTCAGCAGCTTAGTTATTTTTGGTACTTCTGTATTAAAGGGTGACTCAAACTAATTACATGGATATTTTGTACAGGCAGGACAGGGAGGAATTCAGAAGCCATGAAAGATAACTTTGAATACAGATTTAGAAAACAGCAGCTGAAAAGGGTTTGGTTACATTCATATTTTTAGGATATTTCTAGTAAAACAGATTTTTTGGCATAAAGTAAAATGTATTTTGACTCCTGAACACCTTCAAACAGTTGATGAAGACACTTCTACATGGAATGACCATTTAAACCATGTCTAAATGAACAGGGATTTACAAAATTGATTCCAAATCATTCAATGGATGTTTCCATCAGGATGATCCTCATAGTGCCAGCTCTATACTAATTCTCAATAGCTATTGTAAATACTTACCAATTCTACTCTCATGAATGCATTTTTTATGGTACTGGATAATGAATTTTTAGTTTTTTTTGCTTTGTACTTTTATCATTATAATATCCTGGAACTAATCAAGACGAGTGTATATCCTGTATCATGGATCAGTACAGATTTAATTAATGTATATTATTTATAAAGTCAGGAAGAGAAGAAGGTGGTCCGTATTTATGATTTGTACTGTAACATAGATCATGGAACATATCATAACTTTAAAAGATCATATTGTATGTTGACAAAACTATTATTAGAAATATCCATTTCTGAATTATAGCTAAAAATCTTAAACATGGATGTATTGTCAGATAACAATGAACAGAATTTCATAAAAACTGGTCTCCGGGATAAACTGCTAATAAATATGAAGTGGATATATGTTAAAAAACATGTCATGTGAGCAGGTCCAGATTTTAATAAGACCCTCATGCATAACCTTAGAAAAAAATGGAAATCTATAGTGTAGTCTATATTGAACATCTTTATATTTATGATGTGCCATAGTTCTGAAGACTCTTGTATCATTCTTTTTCATCCACATTCATTTATTTCAGTTTTTTATTGAATGTGATATGGTTTTCACACCACCAGGTACTATGTGCCTTTAATCCCTTGAAACTTAATTATTTATTACAGGGTTAACCTTTGGTAACTCTTGATTAGTATATGAGGAAACTGCATATATTTGGAGCAGGCTTTATAAAAAATACAGAACTTTATATATTTATTGGTTTGTCCATGGAGGAAGCTTTTGATTCTTTCAAGTATCAGAGCAACCACAAAACCAGAATACTGATACGTTAAAGGAAACCTACCACTTGTAGTGGCAGGTTTCCGATGGCAATATCGGGCACCAGCTCAGGGTGAGCTGGTGCCGGAGCTTATTTTAGTTAGTGTTTTAAACCGCGGTATCGCGTTGTAGCCGGCGCAGGCAGGTACGCGCGTACCTGCCTGCGCCGGCTACAACGTTTAAAAAGTGTTTTAAACCGCGATACCGCGGTTTAAAACACTAACTAAAATAAGCTCCGGCACCAGCTCACCCTGAGCTGGTGCCCGATATTGCCATCGGAAACCTGCCACTACAAGTGGTAGGTTTCCTTTAAGAAAGTTATTGGCCTTCTGTTATACATGAAGGAATGAAAGAAAACATTATATTTTAAGGCTTTTATATTTGTCTGTATAGTTTATTTTTTACTGTCATTGTCATGAATTTCTAAAGTGTTGAGAAAGCCGATGTGTTCCAGTTTCTAACATGTATAAACTTGTCCTGAGTCATTGCCAGGGTATAAAAATAAATGTAGAGAATTTTATCCTGATAATTTTTGAATTACAGCTCATTCCAATGTGAAAATCACTACCAATCGACAATGTACCAAATTTAAATAGCCTTTGTCACAATGCTGGGAGCGTCTGCATTTTACTGTTTAGGTTTAACAGGTCATAGACATTAGATCATTGTCTGAACTATGCAGTTCTGGAAGATTCAGTTGTGAATGGAAATGTGCATGGTAAGCCTCTGAACTGTCTCTGGATGGGAGGTGTAAGGGGAAGATAAGGACCAGGAGTTGGGGGACTGATTAAAGAAAATTGCACAGCAGCTATTAATCATTTAGCTTACATGAGATTTTTACCATCTGATAAGATAGATAGTGACCAATTGCTTGTAAGTCTGAATAAGCATTTCTAGAGTGAATTTTCTTTGTCATTTTTGTATCAATTTTCAGTATTATTATTAGAAAGAATTTACATAGTTACTCTATTATATGTGTCTAGAGTTTACTATAAATTGTAATTGAGTCTATTATTGTTGAAATGGTTATAAATCACTCAGCAAAGTAAAGTGATTAGCCAAAAAGTGTTTTGGGAACCAATAGCCAGTAGGTGCCATATTAATCTTCAAGTGCAAGTTATTCCTATTCACAAGCATCTTCAGAAGAATGAGTCATTGCACCGCTGAGTTTTACAGGGGACTTATTTTAATCCAATTATCCGATGCATTGTGTCATTTTGACCTACTGTGTTTAATACAGCAAGAGGCAATTTTAGTGTACAGCAAACTGAATTATGTATAGGGCCTCTAGCAGAAGCATAGCTTTGACTGAAACCCACATGTGATGTCACAAGAGCTTACAACAACTCACAGAAACAATATTGCTATGTCTACAAATAATAATCTGAGGAAAACCAACTTGTGATGTCACAGCAGTTTTCCTGCATTAAATGGTTGTGATGTCATAGCAGTAATCTGAAGAAAACATAGTTGTAATACTAAAGCTGTTAACCATTACCAACTTATCATGCTATAGCAACTTGAACCCAAATGTGATTACCTGACTATTACAGTTGTGATGTGAAAAAAACAAACAAACTATGTATATACACATACCACATACATGGCCTTCATGATTTAAATATTTTTATAAATAATTTTTATCTTCTATACTACAGCTTCCTGGACAAAGAAATTAATTGCATTTATCAGCATGAACATGGCCAGCTCTAAGTAAGCTCAGCTTAAAAGTGCTTTTTTAAAGTGGTTTATTTCCTTTAAAGGCATTATAAACCAGGGAAATCCAGGCACAGTGTTGGAATCTTATGTTGGTATTCATGGGTTCCTTCCTTTTAAAATCAACTTTTAAAACTATGCTAAAGAATCTGAAGGGCTCTTGGTGTGTTAGGATGCCTTCTGTGCTCTGGATTCACAAGCAGCTGTTCCGTTGCAGAATCACGTGTCAGTTTCACCCTCCCCTGCACTTCCTATAACCTTAGCAGCAATGAGTATACAGTAGGAAGGGTGATTGCTCACTCAAAATGTAACAGCCTGTGTGTCAGCAGCATGAATGGGCTCTGATAACACGCCAAAAGTCTTTCAGGCTCATTAGCATGATTTTAAAAGTTGATTTAAGAATGGATCTATGAGTAAGTACCACTGGAATATCTTGTTTGATTTCAATGATAGATTTCCTTTAATTATTTAGTTTTAGTGGACCACTAAATTATTTATTTTCATATGCTTGCGCCCTAATTTAATTAATGTATTATAGTTACTCACTAAATTATTTATTTACATAACCCCACCCTGTCCCTGAGGTACTCTGCCGGCACTACCGCTATTCCTCTCCTGTCTTCACTCATGGAGGATGCGTGCCCATGTGATGAGCAAGACATGGCCTAGGAAGGCTCCTGGTTGTTATACACTCAATCTCAATGACATCTGCATCTTAAAATCATACATGGCTGATTCTATATACCTGAATGGCTGGTTACTATTACCAGTGACCAGTAATATTACCTGCTGGGACCCTCTATGGGGAAAAAGGCCTCTGCTGTAGGTGTTGGGGCTCACCTTTGGATCCACAGGTCCACCTGTAGGTCAGCCCCAGCCTGCTAGTATTCATCATTTTATGGACTTTTGCTAGAATATCTATTATCCATATTGATTTTGGTACATTGTAATTGTATCTACTATTATTAATAATCTTCTATTTCCTTTATTGTTACTGTTAAGTGATAATTAATTTTTTTGCTACTTGTGTGTTACAGTCGGGTGTGGATAGGCATACAACACTACAACACAGAGTGATGATGTCATTCCAGATGAGCAGCTCTTTTAATCTAACAACTGATGGTTCGGTAATCTGCCTTGTCAATAAGTATAAACACAGGGGGATTTGTAATAGCTTAGACTCGAACTGTGACTCTGCAACTAATTCCCCCTCTACAATAACCTGGTGCCAGACTATTGGAGTAGGCTGGGACAGGGCAGGGATGTGTCAAGCCAGTGAACACTAGCTATAGCCTATGCCTGGTACAATTCTACGCCAGACTGGTCATAGTATAGAACTGAGCTGGGGACATAACAGTGCGTCAGATATATAGCAGAAGGTTGGAGTCTCATGATATATCTAGTGCAACCCAAGGGATAGGGCCAACTTTGAGTGTTGGCGTATTCAGCACCAGCACTTGAAAAATGTGCCATGTAATATAATATTTCTTTTTTACGTGGCATGGCAATATCTCAGTCACATTAGTGGAAAACATTTGTGAATGACAACTTTCCAGTCAAGCAACAGATTCTCAACTGGTTTATGTCTGAAATTTGACTGGAGCCCTTTAACACATGAATATGATTTGATGTCAACCGTTCCATTGTAGCTCTGGCTCCTTGTTGGAAGGTGGACTTAAAGCACTGTCTTAAGTATTTTGCAGCCCCTAACAGGTTTCACCTTTGCTTTGGTTCAACATCTTGCAATAATTGCATGAAATAACCAATACCAAATCAAAAAACTTTTAGAGCAGCACAATGAAAATATAAAAACCTGTTATCGGAGCAGAACAACAATAATAGGAGAGCTGGATCCAGTGTAATCACGGACACAGGCAATGCTTTAATCTCATCGTCTATAATGGGGTCCATCAGGTTTTTATTGTATATACAGAAATTTTACAAAATCACTTATCAGGCATTTAAATTGATCCTTAAAACAGAAATGTAAAAAACACAGGTTTTTCTTTCTATATGCAGTAATTTACCAGGAATATTGGCTTTTTCAATACAAGAATATCCAGCTAAACTAAGTTGTTTTTTGGAAATTATTTCTACAGTACATGTCATTCATTGTTATGCTCATGGTCCCTATATCAGATATGTATTTAATTTCTTTGCCACTGAGATTGTTACTGGAGCCCCATAGGCTCATCCTGTGAGATAGAGCCTATGAATATTTATAGTGCACATTACTTGCCGTGCTGAACTGCTTCATTATGCTTCACAGTAAAAAATAAATGCTATGAGCTATAAATCACACTGACACTGTCTATCTTGAGCTCATAACTTCATCCTATTCCACCCAGGCTGGAATATTTCAAGAGTTTCAAATGCAATTTTCAGTTTAGATAACTAGATGGCAACTGCCTCATGTTGCAGTACTCAGGTAATTTTACACCAGGCACTAGGGAATGGCTATATTGGACAGCGCTTATACTTTCAATGACAAACAATGTGATTGTCAATCTGCATTGTAGTTAGAGAGAATGATATACCTAATAGTTATTTATGGCTATCACTTCTCATTCTCAAGGCAGTTTGCAAATTTAGACGTTACAAGGTATGAATTGGTTTGTAGAATACGTTTACCACATTTTCAACATTAAATAATAGAAAATAACATTATAAAAGATTGTTTTCTTGCCTTGAATGATCTTTTATATACATAATGCAACAGTCAAAAAAGAAGAAAAAAAAAGAAGCAGCTCATTGTAGTAGCCAGTATCTTGGATTCGAAGATTCCCTTTGCCAGTGTGAATGGAAGACTGTAGCCATTCCAGCAATAGATATGGAAAAAATGGTAGATCCAGCACTCATAATAAAAATTCAAGTTCTTTAATTCATCCTTCTAAAATATCTTCGATACAAATGATGTATAATGTGCAAAGCACAAGCTTGTACCCATTAAAAGAAAAATAATGACCTATGCATTTCAGACATCAGATATTTGCATCCTTACTTATGGTCAAGAAGAGCAGAGAAGAGAGTATGACTTCTCTGGGGAAAGGGGAATGGAGAGAATCAGATTTTTTTTTTGGACCAGGTGTTTCAAGTTTAAATTTTTTTTTGATCACCTTTCATTAAAACACTTTATACTAAACAAAAATGTAAAAAAAGATATTCGGTATCCCCATGTTCCAAACTAAAATAATTATCCAATGCAGTGTACATCATAATGGAATTCCAAATTGTCCATTTTCCCTATTTTGGCACGCATAAACACATAAAGAATTTGGAATCTCTGTGATTGTACTTACCCATGGAATAAAAGCAATGTGTTATTTGGATCTCACAGTAAAACCTGTTTTCAAAAAGTCCATTAGAAAATCATGCAATAAATGGTGAAAATAGGAAATATGTTTTGTACCACAGAAAACAAGCCCTCATATGGCTCTATAGGTTGAAAACTAGAAATGTGGCTTTTTGAATATAGTAAAAATAGATTTTAAAAAATGTTACTTCTTCCAAAAAATGTACCACATCTGTATACTAATGTTATGGAGTTGAAACACACATGGAACAAAAGGGGTTGTCCACTTTTCACAAATAGTTGAATGATATTGTTAGTGTAATGATATTACACAAAGTTATAGTGTAAGTTATACAATTTTCCATTACACTTTCTGTATCAATTCCTCATGGTTTTCTAGGTCTATGCTTGCTGTCATTCTATAGGAAGGTTCTACATTTATTTCAAGTGTATAACAATCTGTCCAAGCATGTTCACAAGCTGAGGAAACAAAAAGGAGGGTAAGGATCGGCACTCCAGGCTTTCTAAAACATGGTACTTCTTTATTCAAAATTCATTAAAATCCATAAAGAGGTCATAGTGCATAGTCCATAGACCTACGCGTTTCGAACATTAACATTAGTTCTTACTCATGGTCTGAGAAACATTAGCAAGGACCTGCATTTAAAAAGAGGATACAACAGGTGGAACTAACTACGTTGATTAGCACATGCGCAAAGTGGAATGGCCGAGTATGTTGATATGTAAACATGGAAACAAGGTGTTAACTATAAAAATATGTTACAATACATACGAAACATATATAAATTGCAGTGCGTGTAGTTGACAAAGTCACACAATACATTAATAGAGATACATTGTGTCTGTTTTGTTATTAAGACCGCTGGGCATGCGTGTATCTAACTGGAGGATCCACAACATTTCTCGGTTACGGAGTTTATGGGTACGATCTCCGCCTCTACTAGGGGCGGTAACTCTTTCTATGCCAGTAACCAAAAGGTTCGAGAGATCCCCGTCATGTCTTTCTAAAAAGTGTTTGGATAGACTAGATATGTTCTTGTCAGTCAACCGTATTTTGGAGCCGTCCGTCATATGTTCTGCAATCCTTTTCTTTAAAGGGCGGATTGTACTGCCCACGTAATGAAGATTACATTGTGTGCATTCCGCTAGATATACTACATATTTTGTGTTGCAGTTAATAAATGATTTTATGTTCCATTCTCTGTTAGTAATGATATTAGAAAATGTAGTAGTGTTACGCATGTGGCTGCAGCAATTACATCTGTTGCCCCCACATCTGTAAGAGCCTTTGACAGAAAGCCATGTACACTGGCCTCTGTTGTGCTGTGAGACATATGTTGAGGGGGAAACTGTGTTGCCAATTGTACGAGCCCTACGTGATATGAACTGGCATCCATTGTTCAAGATTTGTTTTAGTTTACTGTCTGCTGTCAACATAGGTAAGTATTTCTTGATTATGGTTACTGTGCTGCCCACTGGCAAATGTTATGCAGGTTAAATGATGTTCATAATTTGTCCATTATGTAACAGATGTTTGTTTGCAGGCGCCATCTAATGGCCAAAGTTAATAACTACTTACATTCTGTTTTCCCCACCCACTAGCAGCTACAAAGGATTGTGGGTAGGAGAAGGGCAGTTCCCTTCATGTCTACACAGAGAGAAGACCTATATTCATTCATCTTAACCCTTGTTGTAGTATAGCCGGTAAGGAGACTGTCTATAAGAATCTATAGCTGCTAGCAGTTATAGGACCACTCTGTATAAAGTCTCTTATATGAAGTGTAATGTATAGATCTGTAATTGCACTGTAATTGCACACATGGGCCCAACCTCATGGTCGGCCATGTTTGGTCCCAAACTGTATATGTATCAGCTTGTTTCCTGTTATATGCTAATGTAATGTATGTAACATGCTCCTGTTATATTATTGTACTATTCTAATAGATTGTACATTCCTGTTTTTCTTCAGTTTCACCCTAATCCTACATCAGTTTAATAAAGCTACGGACTTTGAACCAGTCTCATTTGTTGAACTGTAGGAAGGCGTTTAACTGCCTGTCGAGCTCCGCATAGACCCCGGGGGTACGTGAAGTGGGGGCAGGACAGTGAAACGGCTGCTTGAAACAAGCGGGAAAGATTTAGCCTACACAGAGGTCTGCTACTGTCTACGCAGTCACCTGCAAACAGTCAACACAGCAATCTCTAAACGGTCAAAGCATGTCACAAAGCCAAGCGTCTTCTATCAAGACAAGATCACGGGCCAGTTCCTCAAAAGCATCTACCACGAGCAATGCAGCCGCCATCGCCCGCGCAAAAGCGGAAGCAGCGAGGACACGGGCTACCTTTGCTGAACAAGAGATGCAGTTGAAATTACAACAGGCCTCCTTAGAAGCAGAGAGGGCACGTCAAAAGGCCTCCTTAGAAGCAGAGAGGGCACGTCAACAAGCCTCTTTAGAAGCAGAGAGGGCAAGACAACAAGCCTCCTTAGAAGCAGAGAGGGCACAAGAACAGGCTTCTCTGGACTTAGAAAGAGCACGCTTGGAAGCAACACTTGAGAAGCTGACAGTTGAGAGGGAAGCCGCAGCTGCCATGGCGGAAGCAGAAATCTTAGAGGCAGCCGCATTCTCTCACAGCGAGCCCAGCAGACACAGTAGCATGCCTGATCTGGAACAAGAACCCAAGGATACACTAGAACGCACTTCAGAATACGTCCTTCAACATCCTGTGTGTAATCCTCAGACTACACATGAAACAAAGGTTACCAACTGCGAGTCAAGTCCAAGGCATCATATTTTACGTCAAGAAGCGGACCTCAGACCACAGTTCTGCAAGCAAGAGAATGCTACGGCTCAAGTCAACTTCCTTGCCTACCAGAGAACCCAAGCTTCATCCCAGCGTCCAGGAAGTTACTACACTCCCAGACAGTGTGGCACTGTGAAACCTAAAGAAGAGACTTCTGACAGGTATGGCTACACACCACACTCTCACCAAGGCAACCATTTGCCAACCTGTCTCAGCACAAACCAAGCCACAATAGACTTTGCTAAGTTCTTTGCTCGACGTGAGCTTGTCACCAAAGGACTTGTAAAGTTCAATGATCGCCCTGAGAACTATAGGGCTTGGCGATCCTCATTCCAGAGTCTTATAAGAGACTTAGACTTGTCTTCTAGGGAAGAGCTAGATCTACTGGTGAAATGGCTTGGAGATGAATCTGCTGAGCATGCCAAGAGGATCAGAGCCATTAACATAAACTATCCAGAAACAGGCTTAAAGATGATCTGGGATAGACTCGATGAGTGTTATGGCTCAGCAGAGGTTATAGAAAATTCATTATTCAAAAGAATTGATGACTTCCCTAGAATAGCTAGTAAGGGCTACCAAAAACTTAGGGAACTAAGTGATCTGTTAACTGAACTACAGGTTGCCAAAGCAGAAGGAGATTTAATGGGACTTGCATTTCTTGACACAGCCAGAGGTGTCAACCCTATAGTGCAAAAACTTCCTCAAAACCTACAAGAGAAGTGGGTCAATCATGGTTTCAAGTACAAGGAAATCCATGATGTACAGTTTCCACCCTTCAGTGTATTTGTGGAATTTATTACTCAGCAAGCAAAAATCAGAAATGATCCCAGTTTCGATTTTACTCTATCCTGTGCCACTCCATCTGGTCTTAAACAACATAAAACTCCGGTAGCAGTTCACAAAACTAATGTTTCTTCTAAAAGTAATTCTTACAGGCCTTCAAGCTCCTCTCACCAGGATGGAAGATCCACGGACCCAAGTAAGCAGTGTCCCCTGCACAAGAAGCCACATTCCCTACTGAAATGCAGAGGCTTCAGAGAGAAGTCCATGGAGGACCGCAAAGCTTTCCTCAGGGAGAACAAAATCTGTTACAAGTGCTGCTTAGCAACATCACACTTCGCAAAGGACTGTAAGGTCAGTGTTAAATGTACAGAATGTGACAGCACAGATCACAACTCAGCTTTACACCCTGGGCCACCACCATGGGCCTCGTCTCATATAGAAAGTGGCCAGGAACAAGGTGGAGAGGAGGGAAATACTGAAACAGAGACACCAGATGTTACTTCTCAATGCACTGAGGTCTGCAAAGGACTTGTAGGTGGCAGGTCCTGCTCAAAAATCTGTCTTGTCAGAGTTTACCCAACGGGCTGCAAAGACAAAGCCTTCAAAGTATATGCCATTCTTGATGACCAAAGTAATAAATCTCTGGCTAGATCTACTTTCTTTGAGATTTTCAACATTAAGGGACCCAGCTCTCCCTACTCCCTAAAGACTTGTGCAGGCACTGTTGAGACGGCGGGGAGAAGAGCTACTGGGTACACAATAGAGTCTATAGATGGTCGCACCTGCCTGACTTTACCAACCATAATCGAGTGTAACCAGATCCCTGATAACAGGTCTGAAATCCCTACACCAGATGTTGCAAAACACCAACCCCATTTGAAGCATATAGCTCATCTCATACCAAAGTTAGATCCTCAAGCTCAGATAATTCTGCTCCTTGGAAGAGATATCTTGCAAGTTCACAAGCCTAGACATCAAATTAATGGTCCTCACAATGCTCCATTTGCCCAGAAACTTGACCTAGGGTGGGTGATTGTAGGTGATGTTTGTATAGGTGGTGTGCACAGACCCACTTCGGTGAACAATATGCTTACCAGCACATTAGAGAATGGACGCCCTTCTCTCTTTCAACCATGTTACAGTAACATCTTCATAAAAGAACTTCCACACAGCATTCCTCTACCCTGTCATATCACTAGCAACCTTTGTGACAACCATACTTGTACTAGTGACCATGACCACTTAGGATGCACAGTCTTCCAGAGAACAAAGGAAGACAATCAACTGGCAATGTCCTTTGAGGATAGACTGTTCTTAGAAATAATGGAGCAAGGAATAGTTAAAGACGAATCAAATAGCTGGATAGCACCTCTTCCCTTCAGACCCAAAAGGCAGTGTTTGCCTAACAATCGAGAACAAGTTTATAAACGCTTTGCTTCCCTTAGACGGAATCTTCAGAAAAAGCCTGATATGAAAGATCACTTCTTTACATTTATGGAAAGAGTATTTGAGAACTCCCACGCAGAGATAGCTCCAACCTTAAAGGATTCAGAGGAATGCTGGTATCTACCTATATTTGGAGTTTACCACCCAAAGAAACCAGGACAGATAAGAGTAGTATTCGACTCTAGTGCCAAATTTGAGGGTGTTTCCTTAAATGATGTCCTACTGCCAGGTCCAGACCTCAACAACCGACTCCTTGGAGTGCTTCTCAGATTTCGCAGAGACTCTGTTGCATTTATGGCTGACATCCAACAAATGTTCCACTGTTTTCTTGTTAAAGAGGAACACCGAAATTTCCTTAGGTTCTTTTGGTTCAAGGACAACAACCCCTTGGAGGAACCCATTGAGTATCGCATGCGTGTGCACATCTTTGGTAACAGCCCTTCCCCATCAGTGGCTATATATGGACTTAAACATTCAGCAAGGGAGGGTGAGAAAGAATATGGTTCAGACGTTGCACAGTTTGTCAAAAGGGACTTTTATGTGGATGACTGTTTAAAATCGCTACCTACAAATGAGTCTGCAATCAGTCTTCTTAAGAGAGCTCAAGAAATGCTTGCTAATTCAAACCTGAGACTCCATAAAATTGCCTCCAACAGCAAAACATTGATGGAAGCATTTCCCTCTCATGATTACAGCAATGACTTAAAGGACTTAAGTACTGACACTTTTCCAATGCAACGTAGTCTTGGACTGCTCTGGGACTTAAAGTCTGACACCTTTACCTTCCAAGTCAGCGAGGAAGAGAAACCCTTTACTCGGAGAGGAGTACTATCTGCTATAAACAGCTTGTATGATCCATTAGGGTTTGCAGCTCCTGTTACCATCCAAGGTAAAGCAATACTTAGAGATTTGACTCATGATGCCTCTGACTGGGATGAACAACTTCCCAATGAAAAGAAAGCACTGTGGGTAGAGTGGAAGGACTCTCTAACAAATCTCTCTCATCTTCATGTTGCACGCTCATATGCCCCTGTGCCATCTACAGAGGTTCAGCTACAAAGACTTTATGTGTTTTCTGATGCTTCTATCAAAGCCATTGCTGCTGTGGCCTATCTTAAAACAGTAGACATTAAAGGACAATGTCATATAGGATTCGTCATGGGCAAAGCAAAACTTGCACCACTCCCTGAGCACACTATACCGAGACTAGAATTTTGTGCTGTAGTATTAGCAGTTGAGCTAGCTGAGATGATCGCAACAGAGATGCATTTGGAGATCAAAGATGCTGTGTTTTACACAGACAGCAAGGTAGTCTTGGGATATATCTACAACGAAAGCCGACGCTTCTACGTGTATGTCAACAACAGGGTTCTACGAATCAGGAGGTCAACTTTGCCAAAACAGTGGAATTTTGTTCCTACTGATCAAAATCCTGCAGACCAAGCAACTAGATCTGTTGCTGCCAACCGCCTTAAAGACACTACATGGTTTACAGGTCCTGCCTTTCTATACAGCTCAGAACACGGCACTACGGATCTTGAAACATTTAAACTTGTGGATGCTGACAAGGATGCAGAAATCCGTCCCAAGGTATCGACACTACACACAGTGACTTCAGACAATTACCTTAAGTCTCACCGATTCAGCAGGTTCTCAACCTGGAAATCACTTGTTCGTGCCATCACTTTCTTAATCCACATAGCTCGTTCTTTCAAAAATATCAAGCTTGCTAATGTGAAGGATTGTAAAGGCTGGCACCTCTGCAAAAATGTTCAGACCAGTAACTGAACTAATCTTATTGCTGTCATCTGGGGACTCTTGTGGTGGCATCGATTGACGCCAGGCGGGGAGTGTGCTGCCCACTGGCAAATGTTATGCAGGTTAAATGATGTTCATAATTTGTCCATTATGTAACAGATGTTTGTTTGCAGGCGCCATCTAATGGCCAAAGTTAATAACTACTTACATTCTGTTTTCCCCACCCACTAGCAGCTACAAAGGATTGTGGGTAGGAGAAGGGCAGTTCCCTTCATGTCTACACAGAGAGAAGACCTATATTCATTCATCTTAACCCTTGTTGTAGTATAGCCGGTAAGGAGACTGTCTATAAGAATCTATAGCTGCTAGCAGTTATAGGACCACTCTGTATAAAGTCTCTTATATGAAGTGTAATGTATAGATCTGTAATTGCACTGTAATTGCACACATGGGCCCAACCTCATGGTCGGCCATGTTTGGTCCCAAACTGTATATGTATCAGCTTGTTTCCTGTTATATGCTAATGTAATGTATGTAACATGCTCCTGTTATATTATTGTACTATTCTAATAGATTGTACATTCCTGTTTTTCTTCAGTTTCACCCTAATCCTACATCAGTTTAATAAAGCTACGGACTTTGAACCAGTCTCATTTGTTGAACTGTAGGAAGGCGTTTAACTGCCTGTCGAGCTCCGCATAGACCCCGGGGGTACGTGAAGTGGGGGCAGGACAGTTACTATTTGTTCAAATTGATTACTGTATGTGGTAGAAAAAACCACCTCAGCTTGGGTATTAGATTTACATCGGCCATCAGATAGTAGGGATCGTCTCGTTTTGGTTTTGGCTATGTCTATAGCTCTTTGTATGACAGATTTTTGATATCCTCTTTCCGTCAACCTTGTAGTTATAACATCACATTCTCGAGAAAAAGATTCCTCTGTGCTGCAACTCCTGCGAGCATGAATGAATTCGCCCACTGGCAAATTCCTTACCACATGACGGGGATGACAGCTGGAAGCTTGTAACACCGAATTGCCACTGGTACTTTTACGGTATAGTTCTGTCTGTATAGATTGTATCTTTGAATTACCTATCAACATGATATCTAAATATGGAATTTTATATCTATTGATTTCATAGGTAAATGATAGGTTACAGTCGTTATCATTAATATACTGTATAAACTCGATGACGTCCTGCTCACATCCGTCCCATATGAGCAGGGCGTCATCTATATATCTTCCGTACCAGTGTATTTTACTGATGAAAGAGTTGGTACTGCTGTACAAGTAGTTGCGTTCCCACCAGGCTACATAAATGTTAGCCAATGATGGTGAAAAGCAAGACCCCATCGGGCACCCCTGGATCTGCACATAAAAGGTTTTGTTAAACGAGAAAAAATTATTAGTGAGTAGTATGTGGGTTACTGCAAGAATGTATTGTTGTAGCTCATATGAATAATCAGTAAAAAGACTCATGTGTTGTTCTAGAGCTATTAATGCTTTATCATGCGGTATATTAGTGTATAGTGAGACTATATCACACGTGATCCACAGGAAACTCTCTCTCCATTCTAATTTCTCCATGATTTGCAATACTTGTTTGGTATCTTGTATGTAGCCCGGTAAAGCTTTCACCATGGGCTGCAAGTAAGAGTCTAGCCACCCACTAAGTCGTTCCAAAAGAGAATTTACTCCAGAAATAATGGGGCGTAAAGGTGGGGGAAAAATATTTTTGTGTGTTTTAGGAAACGCATGAAAAATAGGGCACAAAGGGAAATCTGGAACCAAAAAAGAAGCCTCTTTTTCTGTGTGCAAACCCAGGGATAACCCCCACTGTATATTTGCTATTACCTTTTGTTTGATGTCATTGGTGGGGTCACTGGTTAATGTTTTGTATACCATGATATCACTTAGCATAAACATTATACATTTTTCATAGAGGCCCCTGTCCATAACAACAATAGAACCGCCTTTATCCGCCATACGGACGGTTATGTTTTCATTATTCTGAAGTTCCTTCAGTGCCCTCTCTTGTGCCTTGGACATATTGCGTTGTAAATATTGGTGTTTGTTGTTAAGTTCTTGTAGATCCCTTTCCACCAGCGTTTGAAACATGTCCATTTCATTAGTTCTAGACCCTATAGGGTAGAATTTGGTATTTTTAATGGATATTGAAGGCACATTATCTTTTTTAATTCTACTCTCGTCTGACAATTGCTGTAGATTGTATATTACACATTGGTCCCGGAAAGTATGGTCTTTAAATTCGTTATGTATATCCTGGTGGGGTGTTTCTGGAGCATTGGCTACTTGTTTTAAATCCATCAGATCTTGATTATGAAAATGTCTCTTTAGGGTCAGTAACCGTACAAATTTATTAACATCCAGCAGTGTATGGTATAAGTCAAAATTAGTGGTAGGTACAAAGTTAAGACCTTTGGCAAGAACCTGTTTTTGTTCTGTAGTGAGAACACAGGCCGATAGATTTAGTACCGTCAATTCTTCCGCTTCTTGTTGCTGTTGGAATTTGTCGCCCTGGTGTTGTATTGTGCGCTTGTGTCTTTTTCCTGCATGTCTTGTGCGTTTTTTTGATTTTGGTTTTTGGAGTTTTTTTGATGTTGTTGTGTTTTGTTGTTTTTTGTCTGATCTGACTTATGAGTTTGTCGGGTTTGATTAGTTGCAGTTGCACCCTCACTATCAGAGTCCTCTGAGACCACATCTGTTGACTCCTGTTCAGATGACGTAAAGCCCACTTTACTCGCACTCTGGGAATATTTGCGTCTATTCGTACTTCTTAGGATGGATGATGTGGCACGGTTATGTCTCCTATAGGCATGCCACGTGTACACACAATCTTTCTCATAGTCTCGCAAATCTCTGTTGAATTTATTCTGTTTAATTTGTGTTATGGCATTTTCCATGTCTGCAATATTATCCTTAAGTTTCGCATCTAGATCCTTAAATTCCGGTTTTTCTACATGCGGTTTCAGAGATTCACGTATTTTTGCAATGTCCTCCTCTATGGCTGATAACTTATCTTTCTCCATAGAGATGATGAGTTTCATTAGGTTTAAGGAACATTCCGACAATATTTGGTTCCATTGTTTGGAAAAATCATCATTGTATATTACAGTCGGAAGTTTCTTGATCCTGAGACCCCTCGGTATCATTGCTCTTTCTAAATAGGACTGTAGTGTTGTATAATCCCACCAAATTTTCACTTGGTCCGACATCTGTATCTCCAATTCCTGCATCAAAAAACGCACACTTGAATTTTCTGTTCCTTGTTTTGAAAAAATCTCCGCTGCTCGGTTTCTTCTCGTGGTATTATCCACATTTTCAAAGGCAGTGTTATTAGTATCCATAATTCCTGTTGTATCTTGTTTAAAAACACCTACGCAAATATGAAATATTCTAGAGAAAAAATTTTTTATGAATTTATATATACCCAAAAAAAAAAAATTGTGGGGAGGCCAAGACTCACATAAAAAACAATTTATCGGTGTTTCCTGATATATGAATAGGTATCCTATTGTAACATGGATACTCTAAGTAAGAAGTTGCACTAAATTTTTCGCATGCAAAATGTAAAGGGCTCGTATGCACAAGGTTCTATTCACACTTGAAAAAACTTATTGATCACAGAGTCATCATCTTGAAAAAAAAGGGGGCAATCGGCATGTAAAAGTGCAAAGTGAGGTGCAAAACTGCTTCACCCGACAAATTTCAACAATAGGCAACAAAACACATGGAGCGTGTTGCTCACTCACGTGAACCTTGCTGAGCCGCAGGAAACACTAGTGTGGTCCGGTGCACGAATCCAGAGGACTTGTCGGAACGTCCCAACGTAGTAGAGGAAACAAAAAGGAGGGTAAGGATCGGCACTCCAGGCTTTCTAAAACATGGTACTTCTTTATTCAAAATTCATTAAAATCCATAAAGAGGTCATAGTGCATAGTCCATAGACCTACGCGTTTCGAACATTAACATTAGTTCTTACTCATGGTCTGAGAAACATTAGCAAGGACCTGCATTTAAAAAGAGGATACAACAGGTGGAACTAACTACGTTGATTAGCACATGCGCAAAGTGGAATGGCCGAGTATGTTGATATGTAAACATGGAAACAAGGTGTTAACTATAAAAATATGTTACAATACATACGAAACATATATAAATTGCAGTGCGTGTAGTTGACAAAGTCACACAATACATTAATAGAGATACATTGTGTCTGTTTTGTTATTAAGACCGCTGGGCATGCGTGTATCTAACTGGAGGATCCACAACATTTCTCGGTTACGGAGTTTATGGGTACGATCTCCGCCTCTACTAGGGGCGGTAACTCTTTCTATGCCAGTAACCAAAAGGTTCGAGAGATCCCCGTCATGTCTTTCTAAAAAGTGTTTGGATAGACTAGATATGTTCTTGTCAGTCAACCGTATTTTGGAGCCGTCCGTCATATGTTCTGCAATCCTTTTCTTTAAAGGGCGGATTGTACTGCCCACGTAATGAAGATTACATTGTGTGCATTCCGCTAGATATACTACATATTTTGTGTTGCAGTTAATAAATGATTTTATGTTCCATTCTCTGTTAGTAATGATATTAGAAAATGTAGTAGTGTTACGCATGTGGCTGCAGCAATTACATCTGTTGCCCCCACATCTGTAAGAGCCTTTGACAGAAAGCCATGTACACTGGCCTCTGTTGTGCTGTGAGACATATGTTGAGGGGGAAACTGTGTTGCCAATTGTACGAGCCCTACGTGATATGAACTGGCATCCATTGTTCAAGATTTGTTTTAGTTTACTGTCTGCTGTCAACATAGGTAAGTATTTCTTGATTATGGTTACTATTTGTTCAAATTGATTACTGTATGTGGTAGAAAAAACCACCTCAGCTTGGGTATTAGATTTACATCGGCCATCAGATAGTAGGGATCGTCTCGTTTTGGTTTTGGCTATGTCTATAGCTCTTTATATGACAGATTTTTGATATCCTCTTTCCGTCAACCTTGTAGTTATAACATCACATTCTCGAGAAAAAGATTCCTCTGTGCTGCAACTCCTGCGAGCACGAATGAATTCGCCCACTGGCAAATTCCTTACCACATGACGGGGATGACAGCTGGAAGCTTGTAATACCGAATTGCCACTGGTACTTTTACGGTATAGTTCTGTCTGTATAGATTGTATCTTTGAATTACCTATCAACATGATATCTAAATATGGAATTTTATATCTATTGATTTCATAGGTAAATGATAGGTTACAGTCGTTATCATTAATATACTGTATAAGCTCGATGACGTCCTGCTCACATCCGTCCCATATGAGCAGGGCGTCATCTATATATCTTCCGTACCAGTGTATTTTACTGATTTTACCAGTAAAATACACTGGTACGGAAGATATATAGATGACGCCCTGCTCATATGGGACGGATGTGAGCAGGACGTCATCGAGTTTATACAGTATATTAATGATAACGACTGTAACCTATCATTTACCTATGAAATCAATAGATATAAAATTCCATATTTAGATATCATGTTGATAGGTAATTCAAAGATACAATCTATACAGACAGAACTATACCGTAAAAGTACCAGTGGCAATTCGGTGTTACAAGCTTCCAGCTGTCATCCCCGTCATGTGGTAAGGAATTTGCCAGTGGGCGAATTCATTCGTGCTCGCAGGAGTTGCAGCACAGAGGAATCTTTTTCTCGAGAATGTGATGTTATAACTACAAGGTTGACGGAAAGAGGATATCAAAAATCTGTCATACAAAGAGCTATAGACATAG
Source organism: Engystomops pustulosus (assembly GCF_040894005.1). NCBI lineage: Eukaryota > Metazoa > Chordata > Amphibia > Anura > Leptodactylidae > Engystomops > Engystomops pustulosus. The sequence continues at coordinate 61,631,248 of NC_092415.1, forward strand.
CCAAAACCAAAACGAGACGATCCCTACTATCTGATGGCCGATGTAAATCTAATACCCAAGCTGAGGTGGTTTTTTCTACCACATACAGTAATCAATTTGAACAAATAGTAACCATAATCAAGAAATACTTACCTATGTTGACAGCAGACAGTAAACTAAAACAAATCTTGAACAATGGATGCCAGTTCATATCACGTAGGGCTCGTACAATTGGCAACACAGTTTCCCCCTCAACATATGTCTCACAGCACAACAGAGGCCAGTGTACATGGCTTTCTGTCAAAGGCTCTTACAGATGTGGGGGCAACAGATGTAATTGCTGCAGCCACATGCGTAACACTACTACATTTTCTAATATCATTACTAACAGAGAATGGAACATAAAATCATTTATTAACTGCAACACAAAATATGTAGTATATCTAGCGGAATGCACACAATGTAATCTTCATTACGTGGGCAGTACAATCCGCCCTTTAAAGAAAAGGATTGCAGAACATATGACGGACGGCTCCAAAATACGGTTGACTGACAAGAACATATCTAGTCTATCCAAACACTTTTTAGAAAGACATGACGGGGATCTCTCGAACCTTTTGGTTACTGGCATAGAAAGAGTTACCGCCCCTAGTAGAGGCGGAGATCGTACCCATAAACTCCGTAACCGAGAAATGTTGTGGATCCTCCAGTTAGATACACGCATGCCCAGCGGTCTTAATAACAAAACAGACACAATGTATCTCTATTAATGTATTGTGTGACTTTGTCAACTACACGCACTGCAATTTATATATGTTTCGTATGTATTGTAACATATTTTTATAGTTAACACCTTGTTTCCATGTTTACATATCAACATACTCGGCCATTCCACTTTGCGCATGTGCTAATCAACGTAGTTAGTTCCACCTGTTGTATCCTCTTTTTAAATGCAGGTCCTTGCTAATGTTTCTCAGACCATGAGTAAGAACTAATGTTAATGTTCGAAACGCGTAGGTCTATGGACTATGCACTATGACCTCTTTATGGATTTTAATGAATTTTGAATAAAGAAGTACCATGTTTTAGAAAGCCTGGAGTGCCGATCCTTACCCTCCTTTTTGTTTCCTCTACTACGTTGGGACGTTCCGACAAGTCCTCTGGATTCGTGCACCGGACCACACTAGTGTTTCCTGCGGCTCAGCAAGGTTCACGTGAGTGAGCAACACGCTCCATGTGTTTTGTTGCCTAATGTTCACAAGCTCTTGGTATCACAGGGCTCTGATTACTAACGGCTCATGCGATTATGTGACATCACATGACCATGGACAGATTTCTATCCACTGGAAGTAAACAATGAAGCTTCCTACAGAAGGACAGCCAGCAGAGATCTTGAAAACTGTGAGGATACAGAGAGTACATTGCAAAATAGTTTTTTTTAATTACACAAGCAATATCAATTATTTGCTGAAAGTGGACAACCCTATTTAAATTATTTCTACTTCACAATTTTCACTGTGACCGCTAGCGATAAATTACACTAGGCTTTTACTTTGCAGCAGTCACCCCATTTACACCACAAGCCCTTTATAAAAAAAAAACTATAATGTCATCCATTGTTGGCAATAGATGATATAACAATGTATCTGCGTATATCACAGACTGTGAAATAGTACAGTTAAACATGCTCAACATTGGGGGAGATGTATCAGTGTCTGAGGTAAAACTGTTCTAGGTGCCTATTGCGACCAATGAAAGCTTAGCTGTAATTTAATACACAGCTGTTGGAAAATGAAAGCTGACCTATGATTGGTTGCCATGGGCAACTAGAACAGTTCTGCCATCAGACACTTCTGATAAATCTCTCTCAATGACTTTACAGTTTGGCTAATAACCCTAGCAGAAACATATTTTCCCCTAATTGCCAATGCTGTGTTCTGCAGCCTCTTCACTGTACTGATCTCTAGTCAGTGATGGGGACATAGAACAAAGCTGCAGTACATTTAACCTTGATGATGTGAACATCTGTGCACTCATACTGACACCTGCTCTCTGCTCCTAGAATAAATAAGGAAACAACAACGCATCTTAATGATTTATGAGCCTCTTTTATAACAGTTGAAAGATGCACTTTTTAGCAAGAAAAAATCTTGTTAAGAGGTGCCTGCGTCTTATAGACCAAAGGTCAGGAGGATCCAGCACTGCCAGACCCTCCTGACCGCTGTAATGGAGATCGGGTGATGCCCTGATATAGAGCTGCACCCGATCTCCTGGAGAGGTGAGCCTCCGCACTGCTCTCCCCTCTCCCGAGTGTCCTACAGGACCTACGGTGATGTCAGAATCATGTGACTGATCACATGCTTCTTACATCACCAGATACTGCCGAGAATGGGGACATGCTGTGCTGGTACAGTGTAAGAAGAAGGACAAGAGGGGAAGAGGGGAGTGTGTAACTGTATGGATAATGGAGAGCTGTGTGTGTAACTGTATGGATGAAGCAGAGCTGTGTGTAACTGTATGACTCCTCCTACTAGTACTCTTGCCGTCCCAGCTTATCTTCTGCTTATCTTTTATTTTATTTATCCAGGTCTCTGTGAATGGGTGTACGCAATACTTACCGGACGGGTACACTTAAAGACGAGTGTATTTTTAATTTCCTCTTGTCATCCAGCACCCCTCCCCTTCTGCCCGCATTAACTAGGCAGGATTGGTCTCTCAACTGTGTGTATATTTTTTTGCCCCCGAGCAGCCAATGGGAGTGATCGGAGGCGTTCTCGGCTCCCGGTCTCTCCATTGGCCGCAACATCAAATGACAACAAGGGGACGTACTAATGCGGGGAGACCCATTCCCCTGGGTGCCTCCGCATTGGTTAGAGACCAATCTGGTCCATAGCCACCTGGAATCGTCACGATCACCCCGTACGTGGCTCTCAGAGAGGACAGGGACCTTTAGGTGTGGCAACTGTAATGTGTGCCCGCTGGTCCTAGGGGGGAACACTTTCCAAAGCGCCAGTAATGGAAGAAGTTTCTCCATACGAGACTATGCGAATTGTAGGACGGAAGGAGCTGTCTATATGCTGACATGCCCATGTCCTCTCAATTATGTGGGCAAAACCTATCGCCCCATTAAAGTTAGGATTCAAGAGCATGCTGGTGACATGAGAAATCAACGGACTACTACAGTGGCTAGACATTTTGCAATCTGCCATAACAGTAATCCTAAACTGTTACGGTTCCAAGTCATAGAAAAAGTGAGACCACCCAAACGGGGGGCAACTGGGACAGGCTCATCCAACAAAAGGAGACCAAATGGATCTTCACCCTAGACACAGTTGACCCCAAGGGACTTAACGAAAGCATGTCTTTCGTTAGCTTTCTATGACCAACTTAGTTCTCTGCTACAGTAATATAACCTTTCTGGGAGGAGCATCCCCTCCCTCCCCCTAATCGTCTTTAACAATCCGTGTCTCTACATCTTATTTCCCCTGCCTCTACCTTCTCTCTCTGAATGTCTATATCCCGTTGTTATTCATCCCCCTGCTAAAAATCATAAATGTTCCTCAACGATGACAAATATTTGGAGTTTCCATCGGTTGGATGACTCCTCCTACTAGTACTCTTGCCGTCCCAGCTTATCTTCTGCTTATCTTTTATTTTATTTATCCAGGTCTCTGTGAATGGGTGTACGCAATACTTACCGGCCGGGTACACTTAAAGACGAGTGTATTTTTAATTTCCTCTTGTCATCCAGCACCCCTCCCCTTCTACCCGCATTAACTAGGCAGGATTGGTCTCTCATCTGTGTGTATATTTTTTTGCCCCCGAGCAGCCAATGGGAGTGTTTGTCGCGCGATCGGGGCGGTTCCTTTGACCTTCACTCTGACGCGCGACCACATGACCGGACTTGGCCCCGCCTCCGTTCTCGGCTCCCGGTCTCTCCATTGGCCGCAACGTCAAATGACAACAAGGGGGCGTACTAATGCGGGGAGGCCCGTTCCCCTGGGTGCCCCCGCATTGGTTAGAGACCAATCTGTGATGTCACAAGGGAGGTAGGGGTTTAAGCATTAAATATTCGGCGTTCCCCGCGAGTGATTGCCGTTGATATCATAGCGGGGACACGCTATCTATATGTGTCAGACCTACCATGTGGTCAACCACATAATTGCATCTACAATATGTGGATGAATATGTTGATCACAATATCCACTATCAGATCCCTGATGAATGTTATCAGGAAACGCGTCGGATCGCAATAGTATCTAGAGGAGCGCTAGCTTAGACAGAGACTGTATCATATAGCCTAGCGGTTTGAGTGCTTGATCTAGGCACCAGCATTAGAAAAGGTTAGGGTCTCTGTCTCATTGTATTGCTGTAAAAGCCTCCCAGCAATATCTGTTAGATCCTAGCAGTTCTCGACTCTCATTAGTTTGTTGTTAGGGTCGTAGCTCCCCCTTTTTTTAACATTTATATAGTTTAGGATTGTGTATCATTTTATCTTTATATATAATAAAGGTTATGTTTTATTACCAGACATACTCTCGTGACCCCCACAGTGAATTAGTTCCTATATAGAGAGGTTTATAAACCCTTATCTCAACCCAGTGAATAAAAACTGTGTGTAACTGTATGGATGAAGCAGTGCTGTGTGTGTGTAACTGTATGGATGATGCAGAGCTGTGTGTGTGTAACTGTATGGATGATGTAGAGCTGTGTGTGTAACTGTATGGATGATGCAGAGCTGTGTGTGTGTAACTGTATGGATGATGCAGGGCTGTGTGTGTAACTATGGATGATGCAGAGCTGTGTGTGTAACTGTATAGATGATACAGAGCTGTATGTGTAACTGTATGTATGAAGCACAGTAATTGGAGCAATATATACACTAATTGGAGCAAAAAAATACAGTATTTATTTGCATGATTGAGGTCAGTGACTTGCTTCAATGTGAAATTTCTAGAAATGTCCCTGTTTATTTTCTTGAAAAAGTAGATTAAAAGGGCAAGGTTTCTTAATATGGGTATAAAAGAAAATATAGGTTCTATCCTACCAGGGCAACAAATAATCAAAGTAAAAGAGAAATCTGATCCCTAGTTCTCAAAGGTCAAATTCATATTTGGCGGACGTTTCCAATATTCTAAAAAAGTGCTTCTAAAGTTTTTTAAATGAGATTGATGTGTCATTAAAGGGGTATTCCCATCTGGGCATTCACATTTATTTTAATTCATTTTCCATATGTAAACATTTATTCAATAGGATGTTATTAAAAAAAATGTTCCTGTATGAAGAGAATTTCTCATAAATGTAGCCATGTTTTCCCTTAGAAACGAGATGGCTTCCTCGGTTACGACCACCTCACATTTTGACAGCAATGGCCAGATATGCCCTATAGAGTTCTGCCTGACCCGCTGGGTACAGCAATCATTAGTACAGGATGGCTTTAGGACCTGCGGTAACTCCTCCGACATTTCATATTCAGAAACTTTTTGTTTCCTTGTGCAGTCCCTCCAGCAGAGGTGGCCGTAAGCAAGGACACAGTCTTGTTTCTAAGGGACCAGATGACTACATTTATGAGAAATTATCTTCACACAGGAACATTTTTTTAAATAACATCTAATTGGAGAAATGTTTATATATGGCAGATTAATGAAACTGAATGTGAATGCCCAGACGAGAATACCCCTTTAAAGCATGACCTGTCACTTTAAGTGACCATATTTGCTCATGGCAATGAAATCAACTTTCCTTCTGTTTAGTGTTCATCAAAAAGCCTGTAGTGACTGTTTCTTGCCTGTCCCATATTTGTCTACCTACTGCGTGACCATACTGCTTTCAATTTCAACTCAACCAGGTCTGTTATTGTCAGGGGCATAACAAGGAGAGGCATGGGCTCTGTAGCAGACTTCTGAATGGGGCCCCCCTTCCCACTTATATACATATTTATAATACTATCACATGCAAATAAGAATCACACATTAAACCACTTATGTGCACACATATAGAGCATATATACACACTTACAGTATATACACACACCAAATACACATATAGCATACAAACATTCAGATACAGCATATATACATCATATATATGATATATGCATATAATGCTGTACCACTGAAGTTACGCCGCTGTGTATAGTTACTGCATTTTCTTTTAACTAAACTACTGTTCTTACTTTCGTCTTTTTATTTTGTATTTGGATGAATTTTCTGGTTTTAGGAGCTAATTAGCAGGGATGTGGAGTCGGTGTTGGAGTCATGGGGGGGTCATTTACTAAGGGCCCGATTTGCAGTTTCCCGACGTGTTACCCAAATATTTCCGATTTGCGCAGATTTTCCCTGAAATGCCCCAGGTTTTTGGCGCAAGCGATTGTATTGTGGCGCATCGGCACTGGCATGCACGCGACGGAAATTGGGGGCGTGGCCAAACAAAAAACCCGACGGATTCAGAAAAACCGCCGCATTTTTTAAAAAAAATGTTGCGGGACTCGCGCTTACCTTCACCAGGTATAGGCCGGTGAACTTCAGGGCATTCTGGCGGGCCTCGGGGAACTTCAGCGCAGCAGCGGAACTACCTTAGTGAATCCCGGCCGGACCCGAATCCACTGCAGAGAACGCGCCGCTGGATCGCAAATGGACCGGGTAAGTAAATCTGCCCCACTGAGTCAGTCGTTGACCTTTTTGATAGAATCTGAATAAAATTGTAAAAAATCTTTATATTTTTTGAAGTTGGTCAATCAGTTCACTACAGTATGTGCTGAATATTGTTCTCATCAAAATTTAGGGGAATTATGCAATGTCCTATAAATGTCTATTCTATTCCTGATCTAAGTATGTAGGCTTTTAGATGAGATGAATGTGGATGCACTTTTTGCTCATGCTCAGTAGTGAAGATTCTCCCCTACAGATAACAGGGGAAGGAATGTTTGCACTTATCTTAGAATTGCTAGAGTGCTCAAGAAAACTTAAGGCAGAATTGTCCAGTGTATGTTGACTATTTTATGTTGTAGTTTGTTTTCGCTCTGAGTTCAAGTTTTTATAGGTTAGTTGCTCTCATGGATTCAATACACTATACATAGAATATGAGGGGAAAATTGTTTTCTAACATCCCAAACATACACATGATAAAGTACTATAGGTATATAACCTAAGCCTTCGTGTTACCTAGCACTGCTAGACTGTACAGCATTATGATGTAAACCACCTACTGAGCTGTTCCCAGAGAAAAGACTGATATTGATACTTCAACCTTTCATCATGGCTGAATTTGATGGACATGTGTCTTTTTTCAACCGTATAAACTATGACACTATGATCAAAATTAACTGTTCATGAGGCAATTCCTCTATATACAGAAATTATTAGAGATGTTGCCCTTCTGGTTACTGCATTACCACCAACCCAAGTCAGTTTAATAAATAGGTCAGACTTGAGGTCATCTATGAAGGAAGATCTCATGGAGACGATAAAGTTCTAAGGTTGTATTCCAATAAATATTTTATATGTTCCACGTAAATAGAACATTACCATTATGATACAATACCATTATTGTATCATAATGGTAATAAAAGGCCTTATTATTACTGTAAATCGCTTAAACATGCTGTGATAAATATGGCCTGGGGAGGGAGGCCTTATAATACTCAAATCCCCCACTTCCCCCCAGCCTCAGCGTAATTAGCCTAATGGAGCTAGCTAGTGTCACCTAACACAGCAGGCGTCCGAGCTTCAAAAGATCTCTGTAGCTGCATTGTCTCTAGAGGCTTCAGCTGATTTTCCCTCCATTTTCAAACAGGAGACAAAAAGGAGGCAAATACATTTTTGTATTCCTGTAGTATCATTTCTATTTAGGCTCTAGCACCCTTGGGTCCAGAGACATAAATATCTCTGAATAGGACCATAGCAAATGGGTCAGGTTTGTTATCAATTCAATTCAGCGATTCACTCGGATCCAATGATACAAGAACCATGACCCTACAACTTCCCCTTGAGAAGATATGGCTTTTCCAGGGTTCGGGATGTAATACCAGGTAGGAGGGACCCATGACCGCTCCTGGGGTGGACAGAGGTGTGTCTGTACCTGATATAATCAGACACCTCTAAGGCCACATCGTCTTTGTCTGGGAACACATTTTGAAATTGAGGAGTCAGAGGTTAATTTATTGACTCCACTGCCCTGCTTAGTAGTAATGAGTGGACCCAGGGGCATTTCGGTCAGGCAGGTTCAGAAAAAACCTGAACACCTTAATTCGGTGCTGGAGTAGTCTGGCAGAGGGTGTACCTGACTTGCTGCTGTGCATGAACTATAGCCTACAGTTGGCACAGCCTGTAGTACAGGTCAAAACTTAGCAATACCTGGTGTAGTATTGCCCTTCTGCAGTATATATCAAGACTACAGAGTATCTAAATATATCCAGCGTGTGCAAGGGGCCATGGCTAACATAACATGCTGGAGAACCATGCGCCAGTCTAGTCAAAGCCAAGCAACACCTGGTATAGAATTGCCCATCAGCAGGATATATCAAGAGTACAGAGCATCTAAATATATCCAGCACATGCAGGGGATCATGGCTAACATAGCCTGAGTCTGCAAAACAGAGGCTCCCGAACCATGTGCCAGCATATGACAAATCTTCCCTTAGTCTTTATGCTGCACTCCATATTTATTTGTTTTTGACACTTTATCAAAATGGCAATTGGACATAATTTCTTTCATATTCTGTATAGTCTATAATAGTCTGCAGAGTTTTCCAGGCTCTCAGCTGTCATGGCAACCAATAGATGCCCTCTAATGACATCACAGGCTACGCCAATCAGCTCCAGCTCTATATAGATACCTAACATGTTACCTTGATCAGTGCAAGTACAAAAAAATTGGGTGCATTTTTAGAGTTTAGAGTGAAACTATGATCAGGAATGTAATTTTTAGCTGGTGAAAGGTTCTAATAGCCCAGTGATGGCAAACCTTTTAGAGGCCGAGTGCCCAAACTACAACCAGGACCCGCTTATTTATCGCAAAGTGCCAACACAGAAATTTAATTTGTGATTTATACTTCCTTCTCTGTCACAGTTTTCATTGATACCAGCCCCTGAGGACACCAATAAAGCAGAAATAGTCCCAGGTAGAGCTGTCACTTTAAAATAGCTCTGTGCACAGCATGTCCTGGACTGTCTGGGACTGCAGGAAGATACCTGGAGTCATCTCTGGTGATGGCCTGAGTGCCCACAGAAAGGGCTCTGAGTGCCACCTCTGGCACCAGTGCCATAGGTTCGCCATCACTGTAATAGCCTATACTGATAAAAATACATGCATGATGAATACTGCCACTACTTTATAAAACTTTATTTCAAACTACCTGGTAGCAGTGTGTGGTGAAGGGGTTAAATCATGGGTGGCTAAAGCAGCCTATGTCTCCTTATCCTTTCTTCCTCTACTCCACACCATCCCCTCCCCCCCTTTCCTGCTCAATGCACATGACAGGATGTGTGGAGGGGGGTGGGAGCTAAAAGAGTATGGTAGAAAGGAGACTCACACAGGCACACACAGGCTGCTGAAGCTTCCCTAACCCCTGGGACTTGCCTGCTGGCAGGGAGCCAAGTAATGTGAAAAAAAAGTACTGAAATGATTCGAAATGAAGACACATCATTTTTAAAATAAGCATAGCATAGACTATTGGAACCTATCACCAGCTTAAAATGAAATTCCTGTAGACAGATTTGCTTTAATCTGTGTTGTACAATAATATCTAGTTGCTCCTGGATGCCATATTTTGCAGCAGTTACACATATTGGACAATAAATTTTTTTTTTATGCAGCATTTTTAAATTGCATTCATATATTCATCTACTTTTCAGGGAAGGCAGCTGCATAATTTCCTGTGCTACCATTCTGCTCTCTCAGTACTATTACATTGTGTGTGTTGCATAAAAGTCATTATTTTTCTAAATGAATACTGATCAGAATGAATCATAACATCTCGAGAAACAAATGAGAATATAAATAGACAGGATGCTTCATACATTTCTACCTTTACTTAGGAGGCTGTTGGCACCAAAGGATAAAATGTCACTATCCTTCAGAAACCAGTACAAATGTAGGTCATTGAATTATCCATATGGGTTGCAGCCAATGCTTCCAGCCTTATAATGTTTCTTCAGAGATAAGCGAATTACTATTATTAGTTAAGACATCAGTCATTTAATGCAGTCTCTGTACCATTCTTCTTCATAACAGGGACAATTATCGCCATATATTTTCCATGTGGCTGTTTGACATACTAAAATAGTAATTTAATAATCCTCTATATCTTTGTCTTTCATGAGTGAAAATGAATGTCAAAGGTGATATTAAAGATTCTGAATTTATGGAGGGATGTCTACAGAAATAATTATTTTGTTCTGCTGAGAAATGTAAGGATTCTGTGATCATTTACAGTTATAGACAGATATATCAATTTTGGTAAAAGACTTGCATTTAGATCATCAATGCTATTCTAAGGCCCCTTCCACACTAGCGAGTGTGATGCGATGAACTCGCATCACACTCGCAACGCAAGCTGCCGGGAACGCACGGCCCGAACGCTGCACCGCGGGAGTGAACTCAGCATGTCAGTTCACTCCCGCGGTGCAGCGTTCGGGCCGTGCGTTCCCGGCAGCTTGCGTTGCGAGTGTGATGCGAGTTCATCGCATCACACTCGCTAGTGTGGAAGGGGCCTAAGGGGTTGGTTTTCATGCTGCAGAAGTACAACCAGCCCAAATATACAGTCACGCCTTATGACCTGTCTGCAGCATGAGGATGTCCTGGGAGTGATGATATGGCTGCTGCAGAGCCCTCAGCTCAAAATAATAAAGTCACATTAAATGAACATTTCCAAAATTTTCTGTAAAAAATGCAAATTACTGTCTCTTTTTAATGATATTTCTTACACAGTCTTCTCACTGCTCTTGCATGGTCCCCTGATATCATGGCAGTACTGGGCAGGTTGGAGAGGGAGGCTGTGTGGGGCAGATAACGGAGGGAAGTGTAAAGCAGTACGGGGAAGATTGGAGAGAGGCTGTGCAGGGCAGACCCCTCAGAAAAGCAGGAGGCTTGGCTATGCAAATTGGTGAGGGAGACTGTGTGGGGCAGACCCCTCAGGGAAGCGTGAGGCTGTGCGGGGCAGACCCCACAGGTAAGCGGGAGGCTGTGTGGGGCAGATCGTCCAGGGAAGTGTGAAGCAGTGCAGGGCAGATTGGAGAGGGAGGCTGTGCAGGCCATACCCTGCAGGGAATCAAGAGGCTGTGTGGGGCAGACCACATAGGGAAGTGTGAAGCAGTGCAGAGCAGATTGGAGGGGGAGGCTGTGCAGGCCAGACCCCACAGTTAAACGGAAGGCTGTGTGGGGCAGGGAAGCAGGAGGCAGTGCTGTGAAAATTTGAGAGGGAGGCCGTGCAGGGCAGACCCCTCAGGGAAGCGGGAGGCCGTGCGGGGCAGACCACACAGGGAAGTGTGAAGCAGTGCGGGGCATTTTGGAGAGTGAGACTCTGCATGCCAGACCCCACAGTTAAGCGGGGGAAAGACCCCACAGGGAAGCGAGAGGCAGTGCTGTGCAAATTGGAAAGGGAGGCTGTGCAGGTCAGACCCTGCAGGGAAGCAGGATTTTTATGGGGGTTTTGCAGTGTATATACATATTTACACATCAATATCAGATCAGCATGGTTCAGACACCCCCTGGATTCTGCTGCCTCCAAAACTGCAACAAAGGGAAGAGAGCCATAAGCCAGCCACGTGCTCTCTGCAGTGATACACATTGTTATTGCAGCTCAGTTCCAATACACTCAAGCATTGCATAATGGACCCCTTCTTTTGGTCTCTATTCTCTGTGACACTAATGGCACCAGCAGGTCAGATTGGTGGGCCATTGCTTCAACAATTCACTCTTTTGATAAGTACGGATATATACATACACACTGGAAAACCCATTTACGGTAATACAAGTGCAGAGATATAATTCCAAAATATAGAGCTGCCCAGATGATGTCCTGTTACTATACATGTATACTTAGTTTAATATATGTTAGGCTACATGCACACTGCCGTGTGCCCGCTGCACCGTAGCACGGCGGGCACACGGCAACGCGGGGAGAGGAGGAGGAGGTGAAAGTATGGGCAACGGCGCCGTAATACGGGAAAAGATAGGACATGTCCTATGTTTTCCCTGGCTATGGAGCGGTACGGTGCCGCACGTGTGCTGCACCGTACCGCTCCCGTACAATGTCGTCAGCCCATAGAAGTGTATGGGGGACGTATTTCGGCCGTAAATATGTCGGCCGTATATATGTCCCCCATACATGTGTGTGAATGTAGCCTTAGTATAACTATATAAGTTTCCACATTTCTTGTGGACTCCTGAGCCAGGAATGACTTCTAGTAAGAAATATAACAGAAGAATTTTGTATAAAACTGGAGGAATAAAATGTTTAGCTGCAGATTCTATGGTAGCTGTTTACAAGAACATTGCGACACAGATCTGTACAATGACATTGTTCAGGAGTCTCAAAGCCAACTTTTGTCTTATAGTCAATTTTTTTTTTTCATCACTGACTAAAATTATTTGATAACTTCAATCGGCTTTAGACATCCTTATCATCAAGCAACTACAAAGTATCCAGTAAAGGTGTTCGAATTTTGATTGTGAAAACATTATATTCTTTCAAGTCAAGTTTTTGATTTTTTTTTACAGCATGTTTATTAAAATAGTGAACATAACCTGTGCCAGACTCCTAAGCAGGAAACACACTATTGAAGAAAGACCTTAAATGAAAATGTTGGCACATTCTACTTTTCCGACCTTCTCTGCTGGGATCTATCTGTTACAAAGCCTATGCGGCTTAGCTAAAGGACTCTCAAAGCTTTGTGAGAATTCTGCTCAGAGCTATAATTCCCTAGCAGGAGATATCTGGGTTAATAATAAGATGTTATTGAACATGTTAAACATCTGTGATGTGGAGGATTTTCTGTATTTTCAGGAGAAGAATCTCTGCATTTCTAGGCACGGCCCGTTTGGCACTACAACAAGATCTCTCTAGACTTTTAGTGCAGTCATGGGAACATCTTTGTGCACTGCATATTTAGTTACTGCATTGCAGGCAGCCGAGAAGAGTTGGTAACATTCACAATTCTTACTGCAAAAACCAACTGAAAAGATTTTCTAAGGACTAAAATAGATGACTAATTAGTAATAGATTTCACTTGTCATAGAATGAAGATGTTAATCGAGTAATCAAAGTAATCAATTATTAATAGAAAAATTTGAAATCATATTTGTTTAACATCTTATGACAAACCTGTTTTGTAAGGATTCTATGCAACACACAGACAGAATCTCCTGCAACTCCATGAAAATTCTTTTTCCATTTTTTCTGCATGAATTTATGAATATGTCATCTGTTTGTATCTGCTACATCTTGCAGTGTCAAAGTGATCTACATTTGGGAATGTATGTACAGATATTGCGTCATACAAATTCCGGCCTTCAAACTAAAGCTAAAGGATCTGTACTATAATCTTCCCCATTGATGCAATTTTTTCATTCAAATCGAATCTATGCTTATTTTTATGGGTAATTGCACCCTAAAAACAGATTGAGTCTGATACAGTATTCAAGCATTATTTTAATTAAAAACCCGCCCCCTTTTTACTTTTTTTTTTACTTTACCTATTTTACTCCAGGGATTTCTTTTTGACAGTATTCTGTGGTTAAAGAATATTTTTAATTGCTTTTTTAAAATTGTTTAAGCTCAATTTTTTTCTATTATGCTGTCATTGCTCTTGTTACCCACTGATATTTTGCTCACTCTTTCAATATGAAAAGGAAAGCCAAGAAACCTTAGCCCAGTCCTCAATGATATTAAAAAATCTGGATTATACATATAAACGTAATGCAGTTAACCAAAACAAGACAAAACAAAACATGAAAGCAAACTTCTAAAATCATTGGGGCTGATGTATCAATCTTTAAGTACCATTTTCCTGACTTGTTTTCAGCTCTTTTTGCGCCCTCTTTTCCTGTTTGTTCTTTGTCTTTAGCGCCATACTTGTGTTTTGTGTCTGGGGTTTGTATCACATTCTGCATGGAATCAGATTTATGATTTGCAAAAAAAATTTGCAAAAAAAAGTCTTAAAAGCCTGCCACACCATACAAAGCATTTTCCACACAAACATATGAAACTGGTATTCCCATACCATACAGTTTTCATACGAGTACCACACCTGTATAAAGGTCAACACTTATTGGACAGCATTGATAATAAGATAAAGGCAAATGCAAACCCTTGCCAATGCATAGTCAGGTGGGAAGTTGCGAATAGCGCCCTCTCCCTGTCGGGATCTATATAGTGAGCCTGCGCAACTCATCCAGAAGCTAATGGTAGGAGAACTTGATGTTATTATAGCTGTAGATACTGTTTGGAAAGGTAAATTGGAGTAAGTGATTATCCACTGATGTGGTTGTATTGTTAGCTGGGGTGTGATTGGAAAGTTGCTACCACCTGGCAAGGGGGAGTATAAAACCCCTATGGGATTGAATAGGTAAAAATCATAATTTTTGGAGGGTTTATAACAGGTTTTTTTTTACGGCGTTTATCGTGCGGGTTCAATAATTATTTACTGTTATTCTACGGGTTGTTACGGACGCGGTGATACTATATATCTAGGGTTTGTGTTATGATATAGACTTTTTATTTTTGAATTATATGTCTCTTTATATGTTTTGGGGCTTTTGGGCATTTTTATTGATTTCTTTATTTTTTATTGAGTAACTTTTTATTTTTACTTTTTCACTTTTTCCACCATAGGACATGAACAAGCAATCATCTGATTGCTTGTTCATGATAATACTCTGCAATACTGATGTATTGCAGGGTATTAGCAGTGTCAGCTTATGCACATGCATAGGCTGACACTCTACCTGTAAGATGACGTCATAGACGCCATCTTACTGGCAGTACCTGCAGGCAACACTGGGGTTAGCGGTTCGGGGTTGGGGAGCGATCGTGGGGGAAAGACTTCCCAGAGGGACGTTAGATGCTGCGGTCGCGCTGACTGCAACATTTAACGGGTTAAGCACCCGCACTCGGAGCCCACTCCGATCGAGAGTGTTACACTGGTGTGCTGGCTATTCGTTACAGCCGGAACCCCGTGTTTTCCGATGCCGGTTCGGCTCAGATCTTGAGCTGAACCGGTATCGGCTCTGCATCCGCTATATATCGGGTTAACAACACCCAGAGTTCCATTTGTAACTAAGGGTCTGCTGTAAATTGGGTGTTCTTAGGTTGGGGACCTCCTGTATGTCTTTTTTATGTATTTCACCATAACAAAGAAGCCAAATGACCCATCACTATGAAAAAAAGAAAAGGCATGTCTTGAAAGCTTATAAAGCACATTACACAAATCTTTTGGGAACTGTAGACACCCTAATATGCTGTATGTGTTTATGCATTAAAGAATATGTTGGTGCTATGCAAAATCTTATAAGTAAGTTAATAACCCCCATCCATTTTTAAACCACTACAGCTTCGCTCATTCCATTTCTAAATGATTTACTGAAGCTTTTCTTTCTATAAGCACATTCATTACAGTACATAAGTACAATACAATGGTTACATGTGAAAGAGGAATAATTGCTTTACCAAGGCTAATAAAACCTGAAATAATTTATAATCCGTGTCATAATTGCCAATGCCATGATGAGCTGGTAAGAATATAAACAGCAGTTAATCATAGTATGAATAAAACCAGGTCACACAGGCCTGCAAGGCTGGCACTGTACATACAAATAGCATTATTTTTTAAAGCAAACAAAGATAGTTACACATTTTGACTGGTCTTTGAAAAATTGGCAATAGAACTATATTGAAAATGGGTCACTCAGATTTCACCATTAACTTATAATGAATGTGGATTATTTTAAAGCTCCTGGGTAGGAATGAGCAAACCTGTTAGAATTCGGCCAAACCTGAATTTAAAATCCTTGTACGGGTCCGGCTGTGGCTGAGCATGTTGCCATTTTGGGCAGTTTCGTCCTTCCCGATAATGTTATTGGGGGAGTGATGATCCTCCCCAAAATGGTGGCAACCTGTGCTGAAATAATTTCAACACATCTGGCAACTTTGCCATAGTTGTTTAATGAGTTAACGCCTGCGATTGATTCCAGCAATGTTCGTGGGCGTTAACAGCGAGAGCTAAACCCAGACCCAAACTAATTAAGTTCAGGGTCAGGTCAAGGGGGGACCAGGCTTTGTGGTTTGGGGCCATTCAACACTACTCCTGGGCAAAATGTAAAACCTGTGCCAAGTACCATTTACAATATTGATGTCTTCTTATGTGTCAGAGAGGTCCAAGAGTGACTGCTACCTCTGAACCCTCTATAACTATAGAGTACCTCCAGATACATTTCAGTATAAACAGACACCAATGCTCTTTGCAGAGATACAAATCCATGTAAATTCCATATTACAAGATGATATGATTATGATTACATTTTTACTATAATTTTACTGTATAGATTGCTCACCGCAATTGTAGCTACAATTTTATTTAGCAAACAGAATAAATTGGATTGGATAAACAGGGAATATTCAGAATGTTTCCTTCCTTCCTAATAAATCCGGCATTTTATTACTTGCCTTCAGCTACTAAGTAAACGTTGGTAAATAACTCGAAGGAATCTATTACTGAATAAATCTTGTATGCAAAGTAATATATACATTTACATAGTGATGACATATCACAGTCAAGTGACTTGTGTTACGTTATAATGAGTATGTGTAGAGGATTTCTATAGTGCATGATTAAAAGGCTGTTAGAATGAATGAACATCAAATCATATATACAGGTCTAATCTAAACAGCACTAGGTTGTAATAACTGATGCTGACAACTTTGAACAGGCTGGCTATATATAACTTTATTACAAAGTACCTTTTAAAGCGGAAACTTGAGGCCATGATTGTTCGTGCTCTAACTAAAGTAAGGCATGAAGTTAAAGCAGCTGCACACGGTTGCACTAAATTCAATATCTTTTGAGGGATTCGAAGTACATGGCAGGACAATCTGGACCATTCATTATCGTCTTTACACCAGTCTTGGGTCCAAACTTAGTGTTAGGAATGCCTGTTCCATATTTATGAGCTGTTGGCCCACAGTATTGAGTTTTATTTAAAGGGAACCTGTCACCAGGAGAGACATTTTTAGCACTCCCCCAGTCCCCACAGAGCATAGTACATACACTGCCAAAGTGTTCTTGTATAAAAAAAATTGGTTTTACAGAAAAAAAGATATGTTATATTGTACCTTTCACTAGCTTCTGCTGTGTGACTAGGCAGTTGCCAATTGGGAGGAGCTGGAAAAGAGCAGTTCCCCCCCCACCCTTGGGAAACATGTGACCTTTTCAAATATATGAATTACTCCCCTCACTCGGGATTGGCTGTAGAGGAGCAGGGGGTGTCGCTAAGCCCAGTGATGGGTATTTTCATATATTTGAAAAGCTCACATGGAGTAGCTGTTCCCCAAGGGTGGGGGGGAAACTGCTCCTTTCCAGCTCCTCCCAAAAGGCAACTGTCTAGTCACACAGCAGATACTAATGAAAGGTACAATATAACATATCTTTTTTTCTGTAAAACCAATTTTTTATACAAAAACACTTTGGCAGTGTATGTACTTTGCTCTGTGGGGACTGGGGGAGTGCCAAAAATGGGTCTCCTGGTGACAGGTTCCCTTTAAACTTAATGAATGTGGAAATAGTTTAGACCATCTCCAGTCATGCGCCAATTCACTAAGAAATGTAAAAAAATATTGATAGAAAGCGGCTATGAAAAAACATGAATTTCTTCAGATCCTATGATTTCTTATCCAAGAGAAACAGAAGCAGATCTAGATTTCAACAATGCAAAATATGTTACTATGAGATGAACTGACATGCTGCAGCTTTAGAACTCTCATATTTACTCTACTTATAGCTCAGAGTAGAATTGATGGTACCAGGGATTCCCTACAAAGGGCAGAAAGCCCTGGGTGAATTACTTGAATGTATCGGGGGAATCACATTGTTGTGTCAGTAGGAAATTCCCAAGACTGCTGCAGAAAAATCAGTGCCAGAAATGTGTCCTAATTAGCAGGGGCGTAACTAAGAAAGACAGGGCCCCATAGCAGACTTCTGAATTGGGCCCCCTACCTTCTCTGAAAATATACATATTTTTATATTTTTATACACATGACTATACTATACATTTATACACTCTTAGGCTACATTCACACTACAGTATGGGGGACGTATATACGGCCGACGTATATACGGCCGATATACGTCCCCCATACACTCCTATGGGCTCACGGCCCTGTACGGGAGCGGTACGGTGCAGCACACGTGCGGCACCGTACCGCTCCGTAGCCCGGGGAAAGATAGGACATGTCCAATCTTTCCCCGTATTACGGCGCCGTGCGCCATTAGTTTCTATGGAGAGGGGCGGGGGTGAGCTGCGCTCACCTCCTCCTCCTCTCCCCGCGCTGCCGTGTGCCCGCCGTACTACGGTGCGGCGGGCTCACGGCAGTGTGAATTTAGCAGACATTTATACACTTATGCACACATATTTATGCACCGATATCCATGTATACACTTCTGTCTGACCTCTGTCTGTCGGTCTGTCTCTGTATCTGTGGGTCCCATAGCAGCTGCTATGGTTGATACGGCTGTAGTTATGCCCCTGCTAATGAGGTGATGTTATTTAACACATTCAGAGGCTGCATTATAAATTAAATTTATTTAAAAGAAAAGGGTAGTGAGAACTTTGCAGAGAAGCTGGTGAATACACACTATTAGGAGTTTAGTATTATCCCAGCAAGTTTAGCAAATGTATTGGTAACTCTAAGACCAGAAAAGGGCACTGTCAGTAGAAAGAGAAATGATCAAATCAACGTGCGAGAGAAGTGATCGAATCAACGTGCGACCACATCCAGGACTTATTGTCTATGGAAATCCAACTGCATATTAGAAATGGTACAAGTGGCAAGTGAAAATTTAGATATTACTCTTAACAACATCAGAATCAAGCAGGATAAACCAAGGGCTCTTGATCCAGGCACTGCAACTGTAGTAATCTTCATATATTTATCTGTGTCTTCCTTCCTTCTGAAATGAATTTTTAAAATTATGCTAATTAGTATTGAGGACTCCTATGGATGTTACTAGAGCCCCTCAATGCTGCAGCTTCAAAGGCTATTACACTGTCTCCTCTTCCCCCCTGCTCCTCCCACATTACCACCCCTTCCTCTGCCTGATGTAGTCTCACTGCAGCAATGGAAGTTTCAGCACACAGTGGGAGGGGGAAATTCTCCTGGCACACTGTAAGAGCCTTTGAATCTGCAGCATGGAGGGGCTCTGGTAACACCACCCATGAGCTCTCTAATCTCATTAGCATAATTTTACAAGTTGATTTCAGAAGGAAGGAGGCCATGGATAACAAATATAATAAGATTACCATGGTCTCAGCATCTGGATCTGGGAGTAAGTCATCTGCTCTCAAAAAAAAATTTTTTTTAAATGATGCTAATGAACCTGAATAAATACTGGGGGTATAACCAAAGCCCTTCCATGGGCAACAGGGGGAGGCTATATATTGAAACATTCACAGCATAAAGAGTTATAATAAAAGAACTTCTTATTAGGACATATTTACCTTCCGTAAAACTTATGGTAAATGTCCTTTAATGATATTACTGTAGCTTTTCACCCTGTCCAAATAAATTGTTCTCTGGTGAAATACAAAAACTATAGGTGTACATATTGGATGATCTGATGTGCTTCCTGAGGATTCCTCATGTCTGAGCCTAGTGTCCATAAGAAAAAACTCAGACCTTGTCCTATTTTGATTCGAGTTTGTGAGTCAGAATTCCAAAGAAGTTAATGGGGCTGTAAAAAAAATGTATTGCATAGGCTGTACTAGGTTTTTTGGCTGGTTTTGTGGCTGGTTGCTGAGAAACAATCACATGACCTTAATAAACTGACAGGGGTAAAATACTTATTTGAAACAACCCACAAATAAGGCCATTACAGCCGTAGATTGTTGACTTAGAAAAACAATGATCGTGTGCAGGTAGCCTAAGAGAACCTTCTGCCATCATCTGGATTGAACACAACCCTCATAAATGACTTGTCCGTAGTGGCCATTTACTTGTCACTTTCTGATAACGGATAGGGAAATGAGGAGTTGGTGACTATGGATTTTTTTGGCTTACTGGTAAGGTATTAACAAAGTATCTTAAAAGTGCTGACTTGTTGAATTAATATTTGCATATTACTTTTAACTTAGTAATTTAGTGACTAAATGTACAGTATTATTCACTCACTGTATGACTGTTACCTGGTTAGTATTTAGCAGTATATTTTATTCTAACTGGTACAGTTTTTTTATGATTTTGTTAAATTTATAGTATTAGCATAAATAAAATCAGGAGATAACCCTCACAATTATTTGCATAAACTTCTATTTTATGATTTAGGATGTGAAAGAAGATCCAAGAATGTACTTTACACATTAATTGGAGTTTTGGAGAGAATCCCTGATTATTAGGAAGAAAAATACTAAATCCATTTATCTCTGACTTAACCTAAGCCTTGGCAATTCCCATCACAGATCCTTTAGATTCTCCACTGTATTACCATTATCATGATTTTCTTCTTGCTGCATGCCACATGTATACTACATAAAAATGGAAACATCGATAAATCCGACATGGAAGCAGGTACATTGTACGATAGAGGGGAACATAATGAAAAACAATAAAACACATCCTACATCTGTACGCCCAAATGCTTGGAAATGTATAATATTGGGAGATTCACTTGACATACTTTTTATGGGCCTCTTTCAAAAAACAAAAAATGTGTTTGAGCATTTGAGTGTTTGAGAAAATTACATTTATCTTTGCAGTCCGGTACTTGGATTAGAAGGAGTCTTGTCAGAAGACCATTAGAGTAAGTAGAAAAAAGAAGTATCCGGCACTCCAACAGGGCAAGATGATAGAACAATGGAGATGCTAATATAGATACATAGGGGCACATTTACCTACCTATCCCTGGCGTGTTGTCGGATGTGCGTTGTCCGACGAGAATGAAGTCTTCCACAATTCAGTAAGATTGTGCGCCCTGTTTTCTGCATATGTCGCTTCCCCGCTCAGGTCCACTGGAGTTCACCTTCTTCTTCCTGGTGCATGTAAGTGCATTGTATGCGACACAATTTAAATGTTAAATCCCATGCTGAGTCCGAATCAGCCGGATCGTACGACGGCCCGCCCCCCCACCCCGATTTCTGTCCCATGTAAGCCAGTGCACCCGCTTACGACCCCTAGTTACAAACAGAACTCTTGATATTGGTAATTTATTGTACTTTAGTCCTAGGCTACAATGATCAGCTGTAACAGTTATCACTGGTGTCTGTAATGAAGCTTTAGTGTTAATATTGATTCTTATAACAACCCAACATTTTTAAAATCCAATTGTCACAGAGACCAAAAAAGGTCTGGCTGGGATTACAATGATAAAATATACAGTTCCGACTTACATACAAATCCAACTTAAGAACAAACCTACAGACTCTATCTTGTATGTAACCCGGGGTCTGCCTGTAGTTGATTTAAACTGTTCAGACATTATTTACCTACCCCAATTATTTGATCACATGTTTTGGTAAAAGATTTTCAGTGGCCCACATCTAATGAAACAAATCTTTTAGGTCTTGGGTTTTTTTCTGCTTCCTGGGCATTGTAACTTATCCTATACACCATCCTCTACATCTACTGCTTCCCTAAGGACAAGTTAAAGTGCTCAGTGCACAGTAATAAAAAAACATGTAAAAATGTTAAATATCGAAGATGAAGTGTTTTAATGATATAATGCAAGGAGCAGGTACTGGAGATGTATGATGTACTCACTGCTGCCATAAATTAAACAACAGACTAGAGATGAGCGAGTATACTTGTCCAAGCTTGATGCTCGTTCGAGTATTAGCATACTCGAAACGGTTCGTTGCTTGGACGAGTATTTCGCCTGCTCGATGACATACAATAGTATGTGAAGAACAATATGTGTGAAGAACACATTGCAGATATTTAACACGGGACATTCTCTTTTTTGAAGTTGCACGAATATTCCATTGAATAAAAGAAACGAAGAAACAGAACTGACTTCCTTATTTCTAAATAAAATTACACATTTTATTGCAGAGCCTTGGTCCAATTGAAAAATGCTCGAGTCTCCCATTGACTTCAATGGCCGCTGTTTTCTATGGAGGGAGGAGCGGGCATACCGTGTGTGAATGAACCTTAAGGCTGCATTCACACGTATACAAACCTGTATATTTATCTAGAGTCTCATGACTTTCTTATCTTTTCAGTTAAGTGAGGAATTTGAATCCCAGCTTTACTTATGCCACACACTTCACACTGTATGGACATTGGACATTGTATGGACATTGTATCAGATTTATTAAAGCCACAGAGATTAGTCTGATGTGACTTATCTGACTCATCTCTAGGCAAGTATAAATGTCCAACACAAATTACATGGACACTATACAATTGGTCTGTAGTGTCGTAAATCTAGATGGCATAGTTATGTATTCTTCGTGGTTGCTTTGGGCAACAGAAAGCTTTGACCATGTGCTACATTTTACAAAGTTTAGATGTAAAAGAACACTAGGGAGACTCCACCACATATTAAACAAATTACAAGGAATCACTAGTATGCAATGGTTGCGCTATTTTAAAAATCAGCTCTAAAAAAGAAATACAGGCGGTCCCCTACTTAAGAACACTCGACTTACATACGACCCCTAGTTACAAACGGACCTCTGGATATTGGCAATTTATTGTACTTTAGTCCCAGGCTACAAAGATCAGCTGTAACAGTTATCAAAGGTGTCTGTAATGAAGCTTTAGTGTAAATCCTGGTTCTTATGACAACCCAACATTTTTAAAATCCAATTGTCACAGAGACCAAAAAAGTTCTGTCTGGGATTACAATGATAAAATATACAGTTCCGACTTACATACAAATTCAACTTAAGAACAAACCTACAGACCCTATCTTGTATGTAACCCGGGGACTGCCTGTAGCTAGAAAAAACTAACACTTTGTGTATCTAGGTGAGGCTAAGAAGCCAAGTGAGCATCTATTTCCAAACATGTGATGTGTACGATGTGGAAGACAGTGGTGCCATATTTGCTTTTGTATGTGTCAAGAATTTTAGGGTCTAAACTATAGGGAGTGTATGATTTAGCAATGTGGCAATAATTTTACCACAAATAAATATGAAAATATATGGTAAACATGTGAAATTCTGCCAAAATCAGAAGGGGTTAATAGTATAAAATTTGGGGAAAAGGCCTTGTCTTGTTTATTACCGTATTTTTCGGACTATAAGGCGCACAAAAAAAATCCTTTGATTTTCTCAGAAATCAAAGGTGCGCCTTATAGTCCAGTGTGCCTTATATATGAACCATACTTACAGACAACAGCTGCCCTGAACTGTACACAGGTCTGCCACCTGCCGGTCATTCATCCTTATAATCAAGTGCGCCTTGTAATCCGGTGCGCCTTATATATGAACCTAGATGTTTTAGCAGGCATTTATTGATAGTGCGCCTTATAATCCGGTGTGCCTTATAGTCCGAAAAATAGGGTACATAATTGAATCAGGATGGTAAGTGAGGTAACATAGGGAAGCCCTGGCTGCTTTGCCTAATGTGACATTAATGGGATTGGCAAACAAAAATTTATTATATGACAAATTAAACAGCAGTAAAAAGGTAACAATGTGGTGGAAACTAGAATGGTTCATCCAGCTGATCGGAGAAAACTGGAATGTGTGCTGCTCTTTGTTAATACGACAGTTTAGCACCTACAGATTTGACAGTGAATTCTTAGTCTGTAGCGTTACCATACAAACATTCACAGTATTTATCCATAAAAGTGAACATTTCACAGAGTACCGTAACTAAATATGTGACAAAATGAATGTGCTCTTCATGTCTTCAGCGTTCAAGGTCAGTACAACATATATGGGGGTCATTTATCTTTAGTCAGGACATCTGTGTGTCTCTTTTCTTATTTTTTTTTCATGGTTTTGGACTGGTTAGATTTATCTTGGGGATTCTGTGGGCTTTTGTGACTTTTAAATAAAACGTTGCACAAAAGTTGCAAAAGTTGTCAAACCCATTCTAATGTTTTTCCTACGCCTGGGGTTTATTTGTGACTTTTTAACCACAATTTGCACCAAAATTGCAACTTTTTCATATGCACACATCTGGATTTTAAAGATATATCAGGCGCAACTCAAAAAAGCAGTAAAAATAACAGAAATAAAAGAGAAAATTCTAAGATAAAATGTCCCCCATAGTTTAAGAGACAGAACATGGTGTATTGTATTTTGTCAAAACAATCGAAACCATATTGTAAGATTTGTAGCAACCGTTATTCAAATATCGTCCAAGGTTCTTTATTTTCTTTTTTGGTTGTTGACCCCCTACTGATCCCCACAAGCCTTTATGCCCAATGGACAATAAGCATGGCCGGATTTGTTGGACTAACTGGCTATCTGCTCAAATTACTTGCAGACTGTTGCTAAACCTAAAATTTCTGAAGCCAAATGACAGATTGGGAAAAGAGTCCCCTGCTTACCATGTGCTATTTTTAACATTGATATCTTCCTACATAACAAAGGATCCTTTGGACTCTCTCTTGTAGAAAAGACTAGGGACATATACTACCATTGCAAAATGTCTTTGAATTAGATGATGTCATCGAAAACTGAACCCCAATTAAAAAGTAGGTTAAATAAGTGAAATGTATCTATACAACAATATATACAATAACTAAATAAAAACACATTGAAGAATAAAATAATGAAAAATACATTCATATCCTACTGATATATACAGAACATCCCTCTGAGATCTGATGAATATCTGCAAAGAATGACAAAGTGAAAATGTTGACAATACCGGAGTCAGTAAGTCTAAAGAAAGAGCAAAGGAGACATAAACATGGTACAGGCTTCAAGGCTACAAAAATGGAAAATCAGTTAGTGAAGGTGCTAAAGAGTTATGTGTTTTCTGTAAGGGACTAGTTTAACCATGTCGTATTGTATAGATTCCTAGCATACCAACCAGAATATTACTTAAAGAGGACCTGTCACCCTCAAAAACAGCACTAGGAGATGCTTACTAAAGGAAAAACAAATGCAGCTTTGTTACACTGCTAGCGTTATCAGAAACCTCCGATAACGCTAACAAACACTGCTGCGCTGTACACTGGAAACGCCGGACCACTCTCAAAGCAGTCCGGCATATTCATGAGGGAGCGGTCTGAGGTGCTGCCTAAGCAGCTCCTAGTGCCGTTTTTGAGGGTGACAGGTCCTCTTTAAATATATTAGGTGTCCCCCTCCCCATTTTTCTGCCATGAAATATTAGCATTAATATTATACAGTTCTACACAATCTGATCATTTTGTAAAAGTTTTTTTGGAAATTGATATTTTAAAAGAAGAGTACCTTAACATGGCTGGTACCCAGTGAAGAGAGACAATATTACATTATTGATCTATACTTTAGAAATAAAAAAAGATGAACAACGTTTTTTATATAGCTAAATTTTAATTTAGCAGTTCTTTTCCATTTTTGCAGTTTAATCTTTTTTTCTCCCTATTTATTTTTTTATTTCTGTTTTTCGCTCCCCTACTTTCAGAAGCCATGGTTTCTTATTTTTAAGTTTGCAAAGCTACATGAGGGCTTGCTATATGCAAATTGTGCTTCCTGATGGCACCATTAAAAATCTGTCCCATGTACTCAGGAACTGTAAAAATAGCCAAAAGTGGCAGAATTGTTGGTTTTCACTGTGCAATATAATAGACACATAGGGGGACATTTATAAGAAGTGTCGGAGAGCAGAATTGTTCTAATTGCTCATGGCAACCAATCAGGTCTTAGCTTTAATTTTATAAACAGATGTGTGAAATGAAAGCTGAGCTCTGATTGGGCAACTAGAACTGTAGAACTTCTGATAAATCTCCACCATACCCTTTATTATTTTAATTAGTACACAGAGATGGTGAGCTTGGTTAGGTTTTTCTGCCTCCAAATTCCAAAACTTTGCTTAACTGATCTCAAGGTTCTTAGTTTTTTCTTTTGTTTTGGTTTTGCGTTACCCTCATTCCACAAGCCATATGTTTTTGATATTTCCATGTACAGAGCTGCATGAGCAGCTTTTACTGTTATGGCTTTTACTGTGCAGTCCAGTTGACACCTCTCCTTTATTCTTTGGTGCTGGCACTTCATACTGAACCAACCACAGCAGTTACTGGCAGGTGTCACATGTATGATAAATTTGACACCCGCTGTGTATGGAGAGGGCTCAACCCGTGACAATACCCAGCCTGTTAATTTACATTAGCTGACATCAAAGGTTTTAAAAAAGGTATTGCATCACCATATTGTGACACCTGTAGCTTTTTCATACTTTGGTGTACAGGGCTTTTTTCTGTTAAGGTGTTCACCACATGGGATGATAGACGACATTTTGGGAGATATGTTGCAGAGCCTGTGTGCAATATGCTATGTATTAAAATAAATAAAATACCTTTACTATTTAAAAAGAACCCGTCACCTGCCATGAAAACTGTGAAAATGATAGAAGAGCTGAGCTATTGAACTAGTGAGATGCATTGATCCGCATCCTCCACCAATTTACAGGTAATTGAACTGAAAGTAGAAGTGCAAGACTTGTTTGTACCACATTTCCTTAGTGTAAGGATTGTTTCACATAATCCGTGATCAACCTGTGTTCATTGACCATACTTAGTCTTGTGTCAGAGGTTCACCACATTTCTGGGGCATGATTCCTTGCTTCATATCGATCTATGATACATGTAATCCTTGCATCCCTCCTAAACAACAATGCTGCAGTGTAATTGATTACAATATCATTGCTACTATTTAACTGGGAAGCATGGACTTCTCGTATCATAGATCGATATGATGCATCGCGCGTAGTGTTGTCATTCTGTAACACAGGACACTGCATGGTCCATGATCGCGGATAATGAGAAACTGCACTTATTCTGATTAAGAGATGATTGCATTATCAGGCAGGTGAATGACACCTCATTTCAGACTATTGTCATTTCAATAGATCTCAGTTGTTTATGGAAGATGAAGAATGGCCAACATTCAGCTTTGGGTCCACTCATCATTCATAAAGACTCAATGTAAAATTACATGAATATTAAGTACTAAGAAATCTCCTTTAAGAAAATCAGTCAGCTTTTTATTATTTACTCAATCTTTAAGATTAACACTGTGAAATGTTTTCTTCTAAGCTGTTTAGAGCTAAGGCTCTAACTCAGGGAAGGATTTTATTTGAGGCATATATTTACTACAGCAGGGGCTTTAGGGTAGAATATGTACTCAGGAATCAAGAAATATAACTATGTAATAAGAAGCAATTAAATTGAAATCACCTGCAGATAGGGAAGTTAATCTGCAGCTAAGAGTAAACTTTATTTATAAAATATACATTTTACATAACAACCATTGAACTTTCTGTAGCAAAACGCCCACATCTAAGCACAATAAAGGGAACTTTACGGTGGAATTCCACATAAAACTATTTTTATTGTATGATCTGGATTATAAGGCGCTTCGCAATGTGTTCTGTAACTGTTGATATCTGTTTTTCTTCAGGTTTAGACTAGTGTTCCGGGGGCTGACATTCCAATTCCTCTTATGCATGGTTACAGATTACGAAAAGTTATTCATAAGGTTATTCTTAAAGAAGTTTTCTAACTATTGTGAATACAGAAAAAAGACAAAGGGCTAACTTGATGAGCTGACGAATTCATACATTTGTTGGATGTTGAGGACACTCTACCTGACAAAATCAAAAGCAAGTTTACTCATTACAAAAGTGCTACATTCAAGAACAAACATTGTTGAGGTGGCAATGGTCTCTGTTCATGTCATTCAACTTCATTTTTATATAATGTCTTATAGCAGTAACGCAAATTGACATAAAATGTAGCAGTTTCTGTAAATCATCTTTCTGTCCTGTACCCACTGACAATTGAGAGATAAAGGAGTCCATAATGCCACTTAAGTCTTTGCAGACAGTCCCTTGATAGCCAAAGAGAGCTGAATTATGAAGGGAAACAGGTAGAGGTATAGTTGGTATGGAAGAAGTTAATCATTAGCCTCCTTATCTGTCCAAAGTGGATGGACCTCAGAAGTCTTGATGGACCTCTGCTCACTACAGGAAGAAGAGCAGAAAAAAGGTACAGACAAGCTGCTTTACTTAAAAGACATCTACCATAAGATTAACTGATAGTAGATGACTAGTACATACCTCGTTGTCCCATCACTGTGTGTCCCAAGCTTCATTTCTTATATCTTTGCACGGCCACTAAGATTTGAAAAGAGAAGCCGATGACATCAACGTCTCTCAGAACGTGGCTGGCATTATTTTGTGGTGGAGCCTGATGGTGCTCTGCAGAGCACCACAAGCTAATATGCATATGTTATATACTTATTTTTTACAGAAATGAAATGAAGCTTGGGGCAGGATGGGGAGGTACGTAATAGTAATTTCCAGATAATCTGATGGTAGATGTGCTTTAATTCTCTATTTATATCTGAAATAAAATGCTTTAAATGTTGTAAAATAACAAAAAAGAAAGCTAGCAATGATGTGTCCACAAGGCACAAGTGACAGCAGTAGACAACTACAGTCATGGCGAAAAGTTTTGAGAATGATACAAATGTTAATTTTTACAAAGTCTACTGCATCAGGTTTTATAATAACAATTTGCATGAACTCCAGAATGTTATAAAGAGTGATCAGCTTAACAGCACTTAATTGAAAAGTCAATATTTCCCTAGAAAATGAACTTTTTCCCCCAAAACACATTTCAACTTCATTGCAGGCCTGCCTTAAAAGGAGCAGCTAACATCGTTTCAGTGATTGCTCCAGTAACACAGCTGTGGGTGTTGATGAGGACAGGGCTGGAGATCACACCACTGGACACTTTAAAAGGAGGCTGGTGCTTGGCATCATTGTTTCTCTTCTGTTAACCATGGTTATCTCTAAAGAAACACGAGCAGTCATCATTGCACTGCACAAAACTGGCCTAATAGGGAAGAGTATCGCAGCTACAAAGATTGCACCTCAGTTAACAATCTATCGCATCATCAAGGAATTCAAGAAGAGAGGTTCCTTTGTTGCCAAAGAGGCTCCAGGGCTCCCAAGAAGGACCAAGAAGCGCCAGGACCATCTCTTAAAAGTGTTTCAGCTTCGGGATCGGGCTACCAGCAGTGCAGAGCTTGCTTAGGAATGGCAACAGGCAGGTGTAAGTGCATATGCATGCACTGTGAGGCGGAGACTCTTGGAGCCAGGCCTGGTGTCAAGGAGGGCAGAAAAGAAGCCACATCAGGGACAGACTGATATTCTGCAAAAGGTACAGGGAGTGGACTGCTGAGAACTGGGGTAAAGTCATTTTCTTTGATGAATCCCCTTTCTGATTGTTTGGAACATCTGGAAAACAGCTTGTTCGGAGAAGACAAGGTGAGCGATACCACCAGCCTTGTCTCATGCCAACTGTAAAGCATCCTGCAAACATTCATGTGTGGGGTTGCTTCTCAGCCAAGGGAATCGTCTCTCTCACAGTCTTGCCTAAAAACACATCCATGAATAAAGAATGGTACCAGAATGTCCTCCAAGAGCAACTTCTCCCAACCGTCCAAGAGCAGTTTGGTGATCAACAATGCCTTTACCAGCATGATGGAGCACCTTGCCATAAAGCAAAGGTTAGAACTAAATGGCTCAGGGAACAAAACATAGAGATTTTGGGTCCATGGCCTGGAAACTCCCCAGATCTTAATCCCATTGAGAACTTGTGGTCGATCATCAAGAGACGGGTGGACAAACAAAAACCAACAAATTGTGACAAAATGCAAGGATTGGTTTTGCAAGAATGGACTGCTATCAGTCAGGATTTGGTCCAGAAGTTGATTGAGAGCTGCCAGGGAGAATTGCATAGGTTCTGAAGAAGATGAATCAACACTGCAAATACTGACTTGCTGCATTAACTCATTCTGTCAATAAAAGCTTTTGTTACTCATAATATGATTGGACTTGTAATTCTGTATGTGATAAAAACATCTGACAAACACACATAAAACCAGAGGGCAACAGATCATGTGAAAATATTATATTTGGGTCATTCTCAAAACGTATGGCCATGACTGTACTAGCTGTAGCTGGTAACTAATGAAGACTGTAACAGTCCCACATCCCATGATGATACAAAGAAGGTAAAAAGGTAGAAACCAGCAGTATTGGAGTGACCGTGTGTGTCACTATATAAAGTGCACACACCAGATAGCTGCAATGTTTTGCCCAAATAATTAGAAATATTATAACATAGAAAATGGCTATTTTATCCCTTAAAACAAAGAAAAAGACAGAAAATTAGTCTTGCTAATAGCGGAGTCAAGAGAACCATCTACCCCCACCCTAAAGACTTAGGCCGCGTGCGCACGTGTGCGTGTGAAAAAAAATGCAATTCTGCAAAAGCCCATTGATCACAATGGGTCACAGTGCAATGCAAGTTCTTGTGTCCGTTGAAGCTATATAACAGTATAAGTTCACTCCCCATTAGTTATATTGTTCCTATCAGAAACCTATTGAGTCAATAAATGGATACAACTCACATTTTGTGTAAAAATTGTCCTTTGGATATTTGTACATTGTAGTAATATTGCTTAGTGTAATGAAGTATAGATTCTTCTCAAAGGTGGGATGTTTTGCTGGAAAAATCTGAAATATTTATGTAGGGAAAGTCCTTATGATGGGGGAAGATGTTTCTCTACTCTAGGCTCTTCTATTGGCAATACACTGTAATGAGTGTCTCTTAGTCTGATCTCGGTCCCTTGCACATTTGAAGGGGCACCATGTAATACTTTATTTTGTCTTCAATTAAAATAAGGGCAGACATACATTTGATGGCTGGAATAACTTGATAGCAATGATAATTGGAAATGCTATCATATGAGACAATAAAGTATACAATGTACAGGCAGTCTCTGACTGCCCATGAAAATGCTCAAATTTCAATCCCCTAGTGATGTTTACACAATTAAGATAATTTTCAACCCTTCACTTTACAATTTTATTCTTTTTAATTGCTGTTTTAGCTTTTATCACTCCCTATCCTGGTCAGTGTAAAATTCCAGAGTGTGGGTGGGGACTCTCTAAGCAGATACATTGATTCCTCTAGTGCTGTGGGATGCTATGTGCTGACAATGTGTGCTGCTATGTGGTTAGATTATGCTTGTAGATTTACTCTCCTCACGTGGCTGCTGTTTGCCAACAGGAAGTCTCTGTGTATGTGTAAGCTCTTCTTGGAATGCCAAAAACGAGCTCACTGTGTTAGGATTGGTACACAAAAGACAGGGGATAGTGTGCCCTGAGCTTGCCCCAACCTCTGTCCCTTCCTATAGCCCCCCCACGCTAAACCGTGGGGCGACTACTTGAAGACTCGAAATATTCTGGGTAAGTGTGGGAAGGGGAACACAAACAGACTGACAAACATAAAACATAAAAGAATCGTAAACAAGCCGGAGTCACAACTAGAGGGTACGTCAAAAGCAGAATCAGTAAGCAAGAGTCAAAGTCCAAAACTAGCCGAGTTAGCAACAATATAGATACAGATACAGAGCAATACAAACTAGCAGCAACCAGGTGGAGAAAGGGATTTTCAAACACTGGCACTGGTGACTAGTGAAGCTGCAATTTATGCAGCCAGAACTCCACCTCCAGAACCTGATAGGTGCTGGACAGCATCTGGGAATTAACCCCTCATGGTGCAGAAACAACCAAGCACCAAGCAGAGGTTCAAAGTCCCAGCCACTCCTAGACAGCGCGAGATCTTAGCAGCCGCTGCCCAGGACGAGAGGTGGAGTTTGCGCGGATACGCGCCGGGGTTCGGAGAACGCTGCTGGTACCACCAGAAGAACCAGAAGTCCCAGCAATCTCCCTAGCGAACCTGACAGTACCCCCCCCCTGACGGGGGGCCTTCGGACCCCTAGATCTTAAAGATGGCTTCTGAGGGTAGGTCTGATGAAATAACCTGAGTAACCGTGGAGCATGAACATCTCTAGCCGGAACCCAAGACCTATCCTCAGGACCAAAACCTTTCCAATGGACCAGGTACTGCAGGGAGTTACCTACCCATCTGGAATTCACCACCTTTTCCACTTCAAATTCCAGATTCCCCTCCACAATAGATGGAGAAGGAGGGTTAGAAAGAGGCAAAACAGGCTCAACATAGCGCTTCAGAAGACTCTTATGGAAGGTGTTATGGACCCGCCACCCTGCTGGAAGTGTAATCTTGAAGGAAACCGGGTTAACAATATGAGTAACAACAAACGGACCCACAAACCTGGGCGCAAACTTCAAAGAGGGGACCTTCAATTTAAGGTTTTTTGTTGATAACCACACTTTATCCCCCACCACAAACGTATCAGATTTAGTGCGCCTTCTTTCAGTTTGTTGGACCATAGAATTTTGTGCCCTCTGAATATTCTCCCGAACTTGCGACCAGAGCGAGCGCAACTTGGATGTAATAGCTTCCGCTCGAGGAATATCAGAGACAGGCACAGATGAAAAAGAGAAACGTGGATGAAAACCATAATTGCAGAAAAACGGAGATACCTGTGTGGACGAACTACAGTGGTTATTAATAGCAAATTCTGCCAACGGAAGGAATTTCACCCACTGGTCCTGACTGTCCGAGACAAAGAGTCGCAGATATTGAATCATCTCCTGATTCATTCTCTCGGACTGACCATTAGACTCAGGATGAAACGCTGAGGAGAACGACAGATTAACTTCCAGTCTAGAACAAAATGCTCGCCAAAATTTGGAAACAAATTGTACGCCCCTATCAGACACAATATCATCTGGTATACCATGGAGGCGTACAACGTTCTGTATAAACAAATCAGCCAATTCTTCAGCTGAAGGTAACTTTTTTAATGGAACAAAGTGTCCCATCTTGGAGAAACGGTCCACTACCACCCAAATCACTGTATAGCCTTGAGATGCTGGCAGATCAGTGACAAAATCCATTGACACTTTAGACCATGGCCTGGTGGGAACTGGAAGCGGAAGAAGAGGCCCCTCAGGACGTCTCCTGGGAGTCTTTCCTCGCGCACAGACCTGACAGGCTTGGACAAATGCGTGCACATCATTAGTCATGTGAGGCCACCAGTAACTTCTCTTTAAGAGATCCAAGGTACTCCGCATTCCCGGATGACCTGCCAATACTGAGCAATGCGTCTCCTCCAACACTCTCAAACGGCAAGAAAGAGGAACAAATAATTTGCCTTCCGGAAGGTCTTTGGGTGCAGATTTTTGTCCTGCTAAAATTTGAGAGGAGAGGTGGGAGGAGACAGCTGCCAACACAACACCTGGAGACAAAATATTACTGTCCGTAGTCGCTGGAAGCTCAGGAGTCCCGAAGCTACGGGACAAGGCATCAGCCTTCACATTTTTTGACCCAGGTCGGTAGGTGACCACAAAATTAAAGCGAGAGAAAAACAAGGCCCACCTAGCCTGACGTGAGTTCAAACGCTTAGCAGTATCCAAATATACTAAGTTCTTATGATCTGTGAGCACAGTTATCGGATGAAGAGCTCCTTCCAAAAAGTGTCGCCAGACTTCAAATGCCCACTTAATGGCAAGGAGCTCTCGATTACCAATATCATAATTCCTCTCACAAGAGGAAAACTTTCTAGAGAAATATGCACAGGGCCTAAGTCTGGTGAGAGTGGAGGACCCCTGAGACAACACTGCAACTACTCCTACCTCGGAGGCATCAACCTCCACAACAAACGGTAGAGAGAGGTCAGGTTGAACCAAAACTGGGGCTGACGAGAATGCCGCTTTTAAAGTTTCAAACGCTGAGCAAGCGGCAGGGGACCAGTTGTTTGGATCAGCACCCTTACGGGTTAGATCCGTGAGGGGTTTGGCGATCACAGAAAAGTTCTTTATAAAGTTCCGATAATAGTTAGCGAAACCTAAAAATCGTTGTAGGGCCTTAAGATTGGTAGGCCGAACCCAGTCCGTGAGCGCCTGAACCTTACTCGGATCCATCTGTACATCAGAGGGAGTCACAACATAACCTAAGAAGGAAACCTTCTGGACGCAAAAAACACACTTTTCCAGCTTAGCGAAGAGGTGGTTTTTGCGCAACCTGGTAAGTACTTGGCGGAGATGTTGCTGGTGAGAAACCATATCAGGAGAGAAAATCAAAATATCGTCTAGATACACCACCATAAACACACCGATGTAATCATGAAAAATGGAGTTCATAAAGCCTTGAAAAACCGCTGGGGCATTACTCAAACCAAAGGGCATAACCAGGTATTCAAAGTGCCCCAAAGGTGTATTAAATGCGGTTTTCCACTCATCCCCTTCTCGGACCCGAATCAGGTTATAAGCCCCTCTGAGATCTAATTTAGAGAAAACTTGGGCCCCAGAAACCTGATTTAAAAGATCCGGGATCAAGGGGAGGGGACCTGAGTTTTTTACCGTTATCTTATTTAATTCTCGATAGTCAATACACGGCCGTAAACCACCATCTTTTTTCTCAACAAAAAAGAACCCGGCCCCAGTGGGCGACTCAGAGGGACGAATATGTCCGATTGCCAAACTCTCATCAATATAACTCTTCAGTGCCTCCCGTTCTGGTACCGACAAGTTATATATACGACCCTTTGGCAATCTAGCATCAGGAAGAAGGTCAATTTTACAATCAAACTCCCTGTGAGGAGGAAGGACTTGGGACAAGGGTTTTGAAAACACATCTGAGTAGTCCGAGAGAAAACCTGGAAGACCCTGATCTTCCGTCACTACTGTACATAGTGAAACTCTGGTCAGGTGCTCCTTACAGAGAGGACCCCAATGAACCAGCTCCAGAGTTTCCCAATTAATTACCGGATTATGGATCCGGAGCCAGGGTAGACCAAGAATGACATTTTCAGACAGGTTTTCCATAACTAGAAAAGAACACCATTCTTCATGCATAGCTCCTACCATAAGCTTTATCTGCGGGGTTCGGAATTTGATCAACCCTGCCTGTAGAGGGGTCAAATCCGCACCCGACATCTGGATAGGAGTGGACAATGGAATCAATGACATGCAAAACTGAGAGACAAAATTATAATCGATTAAATTAGTCGCAGCACCTGAATCCAAAAAGGCGCGACCAGTGCAGGAAACAGACTGAAACTTAACCGTACAAGGTAAATACATTCTAGACACAATAGGGAGTACCTGAGCTCCTAAGCAGTCCCCCCGACTACTGCTTAGGAGCGGAAGTTTTCCTGCTGCTGCCTCTTGGAACAGGTGTTGATCTGATGATCAGGACTTCCACAGTAGAAACAAAGATGGCGTCTTAT
This sequence comes from Engystomops pustulosus, assembly GCF_040894005.1. NCBI lineage: Eukaryota > Metazoa > Chordata > Amphibia > Anura > Leptodactylidae > Engystomops > Engystomops pustulosus. The sequence continues at coordinate 61,666,768 of NC_092415.1, forward strand.
TCGATGTTGCTTCCGCTGTGCAGGAGAGATGCTATCCAGCTCCATGGATTCCAATTCTGGACTACCTGGAGACGGACTGGCCGCTGGCTGACAGTCCGAGGACACCCGAGGTGATCGCCTGGATCTTAGGCGACGATCAACTCGGATGACCAGAGTCATAGCATCATCTAATGTCTGAGGCTCGGCATAAGCTAAGACTAAGTCCTGTACTCGGTCTGACAGTCCGGACATAAATTGGTCTTTTAGGGCGCAGTCATTCCATTGAGAGTCAGTCACATACTGTCTGAACTGGGCACAATAATCTTCTGCTGTCCGTTTTCCCTGACACAGAGATCTAAGGTGGGAAACTGCAAGTGCTCGGCGGTCAGGTTCGTCATAAATCTGGCCTAAAGCTGAAAAAAAAGCGTCAAGAGAAGAACGGGATGGAGAGTCAGGTGGGAGAGAAAAAGCCCAATTTTGCGGATCCCCACGCAACAGGGAAATTACCACGCCCACCCTTTGAATCTCTGTGCCCGATGAACGAGGGCGTAAAGAAAAGTAAAGTTTACAGCCCTCCCGAAATGAAAAAAATTTCTTACGGTCACCAAAAAACACGTCAGGGAGAGGAACCTTAGGTTCAGGCGTGGGTGGCAGTGGATCCTGCGGTGATGTCTGCCGTGGAACCTGCATAGATTCCTGAATTTGGAGACGGGAAGCTAGATCCTGAACAAGCTGAGTTAGGGTCTGGACCTGAGCGACCACAGCTGACAAAGGCTCCATGGAAGGAGAGAATGTAGCAGGTCGGATACAGGATGCAGACCTATGTGTGGCCAGTGTTTCTGTTAGGATTGGTACACAAAAGACAGGGGATAGTGTGCCCTGAGCTTGCCCCAACCTCTGTCCCTTCCTATAGCCCCCCCACGCTAAACCGTGGGGCGACTACTTGAAGACTCGAAATATTCTGGGTAAGTGTGGGAAGGGGAACACAAACAGACTGACAAACATAAAACATAAAAGAATCGTAAACAAGCCGGAGTCACAACTAGAGGGTACGTCAAAAGCAGAATCAGTAAGCAAGAGTCAAAGTCCAAAACTAGCCGAGTTAGCAACAATATAGATACAGATACAGAGCAATACAAACTAGCAGCAACCAGGTGGAGAAAGGGATTTTCAAACACTGGCACTGGTGACTAGTGAAGCTGCAATTTATGCAGCCAGAACTCCACCTCCAGAACCTGATAGGTGCTGGACAGCATCTGGGAATTAACCCCTCATGGTGCAGAAACAACCAAGCACCAAGCAGAGGTTCAAAGTCCCAGCCACTCCTAGACAGCGCGAGATCTTAGCAGCCGCTGCCCAGGACGAGAGGTGGAGTTTGCGCGGATACGCGCCGGGGTTCGGAGAACGCTGCTGGTACCACCAGAAGAACCAGAAGTCCCAGCAATCTCCCTAGCGAACCTGACACACTGCAGCGTCAGACAGGAGAACAATTTGTCCTGCCTGACCATAGACTTCTGATTTATGGTCGGATCCAGGGCAACCGAAATTGTATACACAGGGACTGATAGGGACAGGTTGAAATTATATCTGTGAAATTCTGTATTTTTGTTAATAACAGTGAAATAGAGAATGTTGTATTTTTTTAAAATCCTAAGTATATTTCCGAATCTTGTCTTCGGGGGAATACCCATTCAAGGACACCGACTTACAGACTACCCCTTGTTACCCACAATTTTAAAATCCAACTTCCACTGGGTCGAAAAAAAATTGGTTTGGAGTTACAAAATATACCTGTTCCAACTTACATACAAATTCAACTAAAAAATCTATCTTGTACGTAACAGAGTACTTTCTGTATGAGCTTCTATATAATGATAAGGTTATGCCTTTGAAAGTTTCCACCACCACTTTGGAAATGATGAGTTCTGCAGGTGAAAGATATTAAATGTCTAGAAGAATGCACCTCCGTTTCAATCAGAGATGCATTATATTTTTTAAAAATTTTGTTTGTGTGTTATTTTTTCCTTTTTTAAATATTTCATCCCCTGTTCGTTTCTGAATTATTAATTTTAATAAAGTCTTAAAAAAAACAGAACCTAAAATATTTAGGTTATTTTACTTCAACAGCCTACAAATAAAGTTCCTGCTCAATATCATGCACTAAAATGCATAGTCGTTATATAGAAATAGGCCCATACTCCTCGTAACCAACACTTTACCAAACACATTTAGTTACGTGGAGAGCTGACAGAATACATTGGATACATACAGTAGTTTATAACTCTAGTGAATTTCTTTGAAGATCGCTACTTCTACATTTCCTTGCCTTTCCATACCCCTCCGCAAAAGTGACTTACAGGCTGCCATGTAGAACTGCAGAAAAGGATGAAGAGAGGCCACAACTACCAATACGAATCACTTTTATAGAACCTCTTATAAATACATTGTTTAAAGCATCTCTTATACATTCACTAGAACATACCACATACAATGTTTTTATATATATACTTTATTGCTCTGTTCAAATAGCTTGTCCTTCATGTAGACATGGAATGGAAGCATTTTTAGATGGATCCTAACAAGTCTTAGTGGATCTCATTGACCTAGAAGATGCTGACAAGGTGATAGTATCCATTAAAAACAGTGGAAACCTTAGGACCTTTCTAAACAGAAGACTCGTGTGCACAGAGACTCACACATAACCTAAAATAATGATGTCCTTTTTCAACTGCTTTACCACCCAGATTAATAGTACAATGTAGTCTACCTCTAAAACAGAATCATAGAAATAACTATAGACTTTTTTAATAATAAAATATGGAAATGGTCAGCCTTAATGGGACCCTATAATCAGCTTTTACCCCAGAAAACTAACAGCTAATTTTCTCATATGTATAACTATGTGAGATAAGTCACTTTTAGCTGATGGAGGTGAACAGTCATTTTAGATTGATCTTTGGAAACAATCTGGGACTCTAAATTGAGAAAGCATGTTAAATCTAATAAACAATCTAATCTTTCACATGATTGGTTCTGTGTGCTAAAAAACCAGAGACAACAGCGGTTACACATATACCACCATATATACTCGTGTATAAGCAGAGTTTTTCATCAAAATGTTTTTTGATGAAAAAGGTCCACTTGGCTTATATGCAAATATATATAACCCTTTCTGGGTTCCTCCCAGCATGAGCAGTTGCACATCTATGCACTTTGCCCGTGCACACACTATGACACAGCGATGATGCCGCCTGGCGATGTCATAGTGTGTGCGTGGTTAGAGCACATAGATGTGTATTTGCCCATGCTGCCGGGAACCTGAAGAATAGAACAGGAGATGCAGGGAGTAGAGCACCCTGAATTGTAAATACTAAGTTTATTTTTAAGGAGGGTCTGCTGGACATTTTATTGACAAGGGGGGATTGCTGGGCATTGTATTAATGACCGGTGGCTGATGGATACTGTATTAATAAGGGGAGGTTACTGGAAATTTTATTAAAGAGTAGCGACTGTATTTTCCACCCTAGGCTCATACTTGAGTCAATGGGGGACATGTATCATTATTTCTGCTAGTCAAATTGTCTCATTTTTGCGACTTTTGTTGTTTTTGTGACTTTTCACTGCAACTTTTGCTGTCGTTTTTCAAGTACACCTTGTGCAGTGTGCCTTATGTATCTTTGTTTTCCAGATGTTCTGTGCGACTTTTTTTTAATCTATAACTTTTTTTACTTATTTTTGCACCTTTTTAGGCACAAATCTGCACCTGGTCCAGGGCAGGTGAAAAGAAAATTTTTTTATGGACCCTATTTTAACATGTAAATTGGAATTATTTCACATGCTTTCAATGTTTAAAATTTTGCACAGTGACCTCTTTTTTTGAAAATCCATAAATATTAGCATTTTACTTTTTTTAAAAAAATGTATTGGTTACTTCTAAGGGTGAGGTAACATGTGTCGTTTTAATTGCATTTTAAATGCGTTTTGAAACGCATTACAACAGCTGTGGAGAGGTGATTTGCCTCATTACATTACTGTTAACATTTGTATTTACAAAGCCCAATAAAAACGTTATGTTAACGCATGTGTTAACATCGCATTTACTATACATTTTGTAAATGCAAATGTTAACAGTAATGTAATTTGGCAAATCACTTCTCCTCAGCTGTTGGAAAAACGTAATGTGTGACCACACCCTTAACACCACGTGTGACCGCAGCCTCATATGTCATAATCTCCCGGGGGTGTGACTAGAGTGCTTCAAAATGCAGGACACAGCCTCAAATCCAAAATTAACAGTAGTGTCCACTCCTGCACATAACCCCTCACGTGGCTTGTGTCCATGTGGATTTGAGACATTTGCAACAAAAAGTCTCAAAAAGAAGCCAACATTTGCGCCTGCCAGGATAGGAAAAACTGAACATGTATCACAAGTAAAAAGACATGATCATACATAAGGTGCAAAAAAGAGCTGCCAAATGTCTCAAAAATTCACCAAAGAAAAAAAAACCTTTGATATATGTCCCCCAAAGAGTTTATTTATTGCCTGTATCTTTGGCTCAGTAGCTCACAGAACCACAACCATGATGCTGAAATATGAAGTTCTCATATATAAAGACACAATGATTCTAGGTGCTATAAAGATGTTGGGGGGGAGGGGGGTCTGAAATTATGCCCCTTTCCAGCCTCTAAAAACTGACTCATCTCAGGATAAAATTACTCTCAGCCAATTTGCATATGTTTTTTTAGTTTCACCAGAACCTCTTTTTAACATTAAGTTATAATGCTGGAAAGAACATTTTTATACCCTACTGCCAGATTATTGGTGTAAAAGCTGGTGAAGGTGTCCCTTGTAAAGTTATTGTAAATATACTGCACATAATATGTTGCTGTAGGATAAATATTTGCAAAACATAATGTCTTTCTTATAATAACACTTTTGTACATCTTTTTAGTAAAATTATTTCTTTTATTGGCTTTATTGTTTTTTGTTATTATAAAGAATCTTGATAATAGAAAACATCAAAAGGCTGACATTCTGCCAAATGGGCCAGTGATGCAAATCTACATTGAATAAATATGAAATGTAGCAAAAATACATTATATCATGCAGTTTACTTAATTTCTATGTAAAGAAATTAAAGTCTATGGTAGCTAGCAAAGAGATGTCTAATTTCTTATATATTCTGCATTTCAAGTCTGCTTGTTTGAAGCACAGTTGTTTGCATGCCATTAAAATACTGCAAGAGGTTCAGAAAAAAATAAAAACAAAAAATAAATAAATAACAAAAATACATTATGGTACATGTGATATAGTTAAATGTAAACATTTCGTAAAAGATTATTTTTTTTATTATTATTAATGCTGTCATTTTTAGTCATAACCATAACACCCAATGTAACAATGTATTACAGGAGGTTCAAAATATTTCAAAATAAAAATCTGAATAAATCTAACAGTCCCACAAAGACCATTTCAACATGTCCTTTGTCCATCTTTAAACTGTATTTGAATATTCTGTCAATAAAGCAATGATAAAACTTCTAAAATAGCTTCTCCCAAAAAAATAAAATAATTCAGTAAATCCAGGAGGTAGACAGACTTGCTGCCTAAGCGTTTGAGTAAGCCAAACAAAATTGCCATAACCAAGCAATTACAGTACTGACATGCCATCAGCAGGGAAAAGATCTACCATAGCCGAAAAAATGAAGTGCACAGCTATTATCAAAATAATCTGTCATTTCATAGTAAGAGTTTAAGATGGGCTATTTCAATGTTTAATAATACAGTTTGGTTTCAATCATACATACAGTTACAATCAGATGTTTGTGACGGTTATCAATACGTATGACAACTGTTGCGACACTGCAGATCTTTGGATATTGGCAAGCTCCATGTAAAACAGCATATTCCGGAACAAATCTCAGAGTGGATTTTGCTAAATTTGCATTTGTGCCTTAAATACTTGTGTTATCTAGATCATCTTCTTCAGACTTAGCGTGAGACCTGGAGAGCATCAACAGTTTTTCTTTATTAGTGTACTGCTTCTGAAGATGTACTACATGTTCTGTGCTGGTATCTTCCAAGGGAATGTCTATGTCTATAATCTTGGTATCCTCACAGTCCTCCTGGGTTTTATTAGCTGAGGTGTCTATAGATTCAAAGGAGGTTCCTGCCTCCTCCAGATGAACATAGCCCTTATTGCTTGATTGGTCAGACCCTGAGCTCTGCGAATCTCTTCTGATTAATGGTGCTGTCGTAAGAGAATCCACAAGAACTGCAGGTTTTGTTTTGCCAAATGGAGAGGATTTCACCAAAAGGCTACAGTCTAAATCTGTGCTACTTAAAGACTGGCTACCTAAGTCTGACAGTGGACCAGGTGAGAAAGGTCTCCTGAAGTCTGGCAGACAACTTGTGCTCTGGCGCCTCAAGGGTAGTTTTCTATGGGTTTTGGGAATTTCCCAATTTAAGTCTACATGGCTAAAGTTTTTCAAACTTAATTCAATCTCACCCTTCTGTACTTCTTTGGCACTGTTACTTTCCCCACACTCTTCTTTCTTCTCCAAGAGACAGCTATCTAAATTCACAATGGGCAATGTAAATGCATTGAGTGAGTGGCCAACAATAGAACTTGTGCTGCTTCTACCCCACCTTAAATCAGGTGATCCTGAAAGTGAATCATTGTCATGCCCCCTCCCAGAAATTCTGTCAAATGGCAAGGCAGAGTTTGACCTCTCCCTGTAAATACTGTATACTGCCTCATTAATTGTAGGGTCCTCTGCTGCATGACGATGTTCCTTTGGAGAAGACGTCCTTGCTTCCCGAGGATTTGGCGGGGTAAAGGTAATTGTACCTCCAAGAGCAGAGTGCCAAGAGCTCTTGGCTAACATTGCAGCCCCAAAAGCATCTCCAGCCTTCCCATCCATGCCCCGTGATTGCACATAATTTACAAAGCCATTCAATGGAGCTCCATCCTTACATTTCATGCCGTGAACATCGATCACTGTAGAGTAAAGATCCCTCAGGTTGATAATCTTAGTTTTCTTATCTCTGTTTTCATGAAGAACTGCATTTGCACAAATAAATAGAAAAATTCCAATGCCCATTATTAGAGGACCAAAGACTTTAAGATTATCCGAGTGTAAGTATCCAGAAAACAGACCTGCAAGAAAACCAGAAGACCCAGAAGATTTTTTTTGCTGACGGCTTCTTAAGTTTGTGTCATTTACTTTGAAGGTATTAGCTCCTTGACTGTTGTGATGGCTCCATGAAAGGTTTCTATTAGCACTGCTTGTATTTGTATCCCCTGATGAAAATTTGGCTTTATTTGTCCCTAGATTTCCATGATAAACTGAATGACTTTTCGGCCAGTATCCCATAACAGCCATTGCAATTCCAACAAGAAGTACTAAAATTCCACATAGCGCAATTAACCCAGAAACAGAACAAAGTTTAAGTTTGCCTTTCACAACCACCACATCATTCTTGCGCTTCTTTTTTGCTTTGCGTTTGCGCTTTGGAGGTTGGCTTTTAGTTCTTAGAGGATCCTGTTTCCGTGCAGAGATCCTCAACAGACCTCCAGTGGCGATCATGCCGACCTCAGATTTCCTGTTAATTCACTCCAGCACCTATGGATCGAAAAGAAATAGTCAATAATATAAGTTTAAAACATAAAAAATGTAACACTGCAACAGTTTGAAAGGCTAACAATGGTTAACAAAACATAGGTCCATCCAATTGAGAAGTGATCCTACAAGGTTCATCCGGGGTTAGGCAACAAACCCCATGTTGCAAAAATCATTTACTTTTTTTTATCACATATTGTAAATATATTCTATGAAAATCATTTGTTTTACATATACTGTACATTTGAGTGCCACTCCTTTAATTTTAGTGAAAAAGTTCAAAATATGTCTCAAAGGAACACTACCATCAAAATAAAGCATTATCATTGATCCAGGCATGAGACTTCCAAATTTGTTATCCATGGTCTCCTTCCTTCTAAAATCAACTTTTAGAATTATGCTTATTATCATCAGCTGGAGAACCCCTCTCTGTGCATAAAATTGTTTACTTCATGTAGATAAAGTGGATTACTGATTCTAATGAGCCTTGCACCTGTGTGATATCACATAACCATAATCCATTTTTTTATCCACAGGAAGTAAACTATGAAGCTTCCTGTTAAATGGCAGCAAGAAGAGATCTAGAAAACTGAGGATCTGATACAGAAAGTATATTGAAAACTTTTCATTACTAAAACAATATCAATTATTTGCTGAAAGTGGACAATTCTTTTAAGCAAGGTAAGCTTCTTTCCTTTGCTATTCGTTCTCCTGCAGTGAGCAGTGTACCTGCAGCTCCATACACAGCTTAGACATAAGGAACTCTTTACATACTTAAAGAATATATTCCTTTAAAGGGGTTTTCCCACGAAGACAAGTTAGGCCCTATCCACGCAATAGGGTCTAACTTGCTGATCAGTGGGGTTCTCAGTGCTGAGACCCCCGCAGATTGCGAAAACGAAGGGTCTGACAGACCACTTGTCGCTCTATGAGAGTAATGGAGCAGACGGCCGCACATGACCGCTCTGCTCCATTAATCTTTATAGAGTTGATGAAAATTGCCAAGCGTCGTGCTCACCGATCTCGATCAGCTCCATAGAGATTAATGGAGTTGAACGGTCATTTGCGTCCATCTGCTCCATTACTCTCATGGAGCGACGAGGGGTCAGCACTGAGACCCCCACTGATCAGCAAGTTAGGCCCTGTCCCGTGGAGAGGACCTAACTTGTCTTCGTGGGAAAACCCTTTTAATATTTCCCTTGACGTATATTACAAAGTTTAATGCTATCACCTGTTATTAATTTATGCAATTTTGCAATTTTGCTAAGTTTATTTACACTTTAATCAGAAATTTTGATATACACACAGAGTAAAGTGCCTCTTTCTCCGCATACTTTGGCTGCCCACATGCTTCCTCTAGTCCTGATAAAATATGTTCCATTCTAAAATCTCTTTTTTTATTATGTCTCGTTAGTAAGATTGCAACTTACTGATGGGCAGCCAGAAGCTCTGTGCAGGCGTAGGGGAAGGAGTGAGTGGCAGCAGCTAGGTTTCCACCAATAAGCCTTGAGAAGACTGCATATTATGGATAGTAGCTGAAGGGGGGAGGACAACTAGAAAAAAGAAGATTATGACGTCCAGGAACAATGTTACTCCTCATGAAAACATACTGCAAAGTTTGTTGAAAGTTGACAATCATACATGTGTTTTCTCTCATTGATGCTATTTTTAAGGCTGAAAACAGAAATATAGTGTTCTCTACCCATTACCCACTAGTTTTAGTTTCACAAACCCTCAATAAAGTGAAACAAAGGGAAGGGCTTTGATTTCCATGAATATATAATATTAGAAACATTTGAATGAAACCTTGAAATGTTGAAATGTACAATATTAAGAACCTTCAGGGGGATTTGGAACACTAAATCACCCACAGGTCCTTATGGACATGTGGTGTAGTGTCCCAAATTGCCCTTTTGCAAGTCCCTCCATGGGCACTATAAAAAAAAACGCTTTGATGGGTGAAATGAGATGCACTGGACCCATCTCTGGTGCTCCCCACACCTCCGCACTACTTTAATAAAGCCAGAGCTGTATACCTTGCTTTATTGTGTAAGTGTTGTAACTACGGCGCATGCGCAGTGAAGCTGTGTTGTCCTATGCTGGCTTCACTAAGCAACTTTGCAGGCTGGAGAGGACCGCAACGAGGTAACTATAAACATTTTTCATTTTAATTACAGGAATATGGGCTTGCTAAACGGCAATTTGGGACACTAAACCTCCAGTCCATAAGGACCTATGGGTGGTTCAGTGTCCCAAATTGCCCTGACAATATTAAATATTGAAACAGTGGGGCAGATTTATAAAAAGTGTCTTATGGTGCTATATAAGACTGTCTAGTCCTACTCTGCACCTCCTATTAGTTGGCTTACATTACGCCAGAAAATTAGGACATAACTCTGTCTGGTTAGCAGTATTTCTGGCGCACAGAAATTTTTGGTGAGAGACCCCGCCCTTTTGTCAAGCTAGTCGTAGGAGAGCCAGAAAACCCATTATAAATGTGGTACAGTAAGTTTTTTAGTGCAGACAGAATTCTGCTATGAGCAGATTAATAAATCTCCCCGATTGATTTTGTGATACACATATTTGGAAGAGCAAGGAAGGATATGTCTGTATGGAAACACTATGACAACTATTGATACGTGAAAGTGTATCCGCTTTAGGAGTGGAAATTTGTAGAGGCTTCAAAAAATACTGCTCTTAAAATTTGAATTCGTCACACATGGCACCCAAGGCAATGGCAATCAACCAACTGGAATTTGGTGCACAACCCGGATAACCAGTGGGTCATATCAACTGATATGACCCACTGGTTATCCGGGTTGTGCACGGGGTAGCTGTATATCGATCCCCACAGCCTGCCTAATCGCTTGACCTAAGTTTACCTCGCACTTCAGGAAGGGTATCTTTGGCAATCTCATATATCCCCTGATGAGCCCAGGTAGAGTGAAGCAGGCCCTGTCAGGATTTGGTTGCTTCACCCTTTGATCACATTGCATTACTATTGGATTGGTTTCACCATCCCTGCTTTTTATTTTTGCTCTTACACTATTGGGACCATACCTGTATACTAGGTCAATACCAGGGCCAGTTACATAGGGTAAGGTTCCGGTCGGGGCTGTGGCCGTTTAGGACTGCTGCTCCAAGGTTAGGATCATAGGGACTGATAGAAGTACTAACTAGGGTGTACTAGGGATAGTGACTATGTCATCTTGACCCTTATTTTTGACACCAACTCTCTATCATCCCCTCTTCTGTTCCGTGCACCCTGTGTGGATGAATATGTGTAGCATATGACTGTACTGTCATATAGACATTCTTTTTTCTATCTGCAACCATTATCCTCAGACATACATATGAAGGAACGTGGACGGATTTCTTTTTGATGTTTAATACTAGCCCATAAGGTGAGCCCTCCATTAGCTCTGCTATAGCATTACTGTTGCTACATTTTTTGATAGGAGGCCAAGGGTCTCTTACACGTCTATGTTTTTTCTGTTTAGATGGGCACTACATGCAGAATATTTGCCTTGAATTATGCTTTGTTTTATCTTGTATATTACAGTAAAAGTTACGTTTTAAATCACTCACTTTGTATTTTAAGGCATTTTTAATATATATTTAGAATTTTGAGTTATTTTTCTTGAACTTTCTTTCTTTTTAGACCAGTCACCGAATCCAACCCCATGAATAATAAATAATGTTATCTTTTAGAAATGATGAACATGTAAGACAAGACCTGAGTTTTTGCTTATTTTTAAAATTTGCTTTAGTATTGTAGACATAAACCATGATTTCTGTGACATTTCCATAAATAAAGCACAGACATCACAGAATTGACAGTTTCTATATAGTGCCAGAACCTGTCCCTGTCACTGCTGAACAATCTGTCACATTATCACTGCACTGCCACTAGTTTTATGCCAACCAAGTATAAAGCAGTCATCCTACTGCTACTAACATGATAAGGCTAGAAACGTCATCTATTATCTTGTCATTAATAACCACACAGACAGCTATTCAAGGGCATATTGAATGGGTGCTAAGTATCAGAGAGGCCTCCAATGTGCCCTAGAGGCCTAAGGCAGCAACCTGGACTATTGCACTAGGCTCAAGAAATGATATGATATTACTATTTCACAGCAGATATAGCTGTGAGCTGCTGCCTTACATCATAACACACACTTGAGCTGCTGCAGAACCTCATAAGGCACATCTTGGCTTGTGCAGAAGCTCATCAGACACACCTGAGCTCCTGCAGAACCTCATAAGACACACATGAGCTGCTGTAGAACCTCATTGGACATGTCTGAACTGGCGCAGTACATTACAATATACACCTCAGCTGCTGATGAACCTCATCAGTACACACATCAACAAATACCTTGGTTATCTGCACCTAACCCCATACTACCATTTGCTATGGCTTATACATTGTTAATGTGCCTCCGACTACTTGTGATGGTCCACCTACAGAAAAATTGAACCTGCCTACATCAGAGGGCCACTTTAAATTCCCATTCTACCGCTGTTGATATCGGAGGGTACTTCCAGATATGTCTGGTTAGTCTACATTTCATTGTTGCACTTTTAGTACTTATCCTTCCTCTGGTAACCATAGAAACTAGCATCGACCTGTATATAAGTTCAAAAGCATCCAAACTGCATTACTGCATTATTGCTGGAGCACTGTCTGCCTATACCCTATCTGTTGTCTTTGTTGTCATCTGCCGTTAGCAGCCAACTCAGAAAAAACATGTAACAATACTTTCCAAGGCATCAAATTTTGTATTTTATTCAGTAGAATGTAGCCATTCCTACTGACAATTAAAGGGGTATTCTCATCCAGACATTTAAATGTAATTTAATTCATTTGCCATATGTAAACATTTCTTCAATTGGATGTTATTAAAAAAAAATTCCTGTGTGAAGATAATTTCTCATAAATGTAGTCATGTTGTTCTTTAGAAACGAGATAGCTTCCTCGGACACGACCAACTCACATCTTGGCAGTGGTGGCCAGACATGCGCTATTGAGTCCTGCCGGACCACTAGGATTCTTTACTACAGGACGGCTGCGGGACATGTAGTAACTCCCGGACATTTCATATACGAAAACCTTTTGTTTCTATGTGCAATCCTTTCATCAGAGGTGGCCGTATCCGAGGAGTCAGTCTTGTTTCTAAGGGACCACATGACTACATTTATGAGAAATTTTCTTCATACAGGAACATTTTTTTAATGACATTTAATTGAAGAAATGTTTATATATGGCAGATTAATTAATCTGGATGTGAATGAAGATAAGAAGACCCCTTTAACAATATAAATAGTAAAGTTACATAGCACAAAATTAATACTGGAGCTGAGGTCTCTCTATACCAGTGTATAGCATTAGGTCCTGGTAGGGTCTTGTGCAGCGTTTATCTAAGCGCCACGGAGGGCCAGCAAGGGAATATACGCAACCTGTGATGTTTCACATATGAAAAGTCGCTGGCTGCAGGGAGTGCACAGGCATGGAGACCTGATAAATATCCCCCATAATCTCTTCTCTAGGTGTGGAGGATGCCCCCTGTCTATGGTGATTTTACAACCACCCTTACTATAGGTGTAGAAGATGCCTCCTGTCTATGGTGATGGTAGAACCATATCTACTCTAGGTGTAGATGATGCCCCCATGTCTTGGCACAAAAAAATCTTGTGAAAAGATCTCTGTGCTGCCCCTTCAAATATTTGTAAATTTTTATGAGGTCTCTCTTCGTCATTATTTTTCTGAGCTGAAGAATCCAAAGTTTAATAATCTTGGGGTTATTCATATGAAAAAAGTTGTTACTCAACTGGTGTCATCTTTTTTTGCAAACAGGCCAAAAACCCTTATTGGTAAATCTTAATGAGAAAACTTGAAAGCAGTTATACAACACTAGTTTGTTAAACACTTGAGGCCATTGATCTATTTTATTGTTTGTAAAGCTGTAATCGGGAAGTAAGGGCTCTCCTTACAGAGACTTTGCCTATTAAGACCACCTTGGAGAAGCTCCACTGGGGGATTCAGAGAAATATACAAATATGTTTTCCAGGATGGGTAATGCTAAACCTCCCTGTGGCAGTAAAAGGATAACATCATCACAGGTCCTTTAACCTCCTAACATTAGCAAACATCACACCATGCATATATATGATGACGTAAAATCACAGCATGCATCCATAGACTTCTACTCCACCCTATCCTCCATGGAAATCTTCTTCTCCACAACTAATGCTGTTACCATGTGCTTTTATTTATTTCATGGTGTTACCCTGTGCTGTTATTTAGGCTATGCTGTTACCCTATGCTGTATTGCCGTGCTAGTACTGTGCCAAATGTTTAACATATATGAGCTCTGTACTGTGAAGCCATAGTGATTGTATGTGCTGCCATACCATAGATATATGATACTCTGGTATCTGCTAAGTGTTGCCCTGGAATATAACATCTTATAAAATATCAGATTTGTACATCTGAGAAAAAAAACAGTCCAATAGAGACATATTTTCCAAACCTTACGCAGATGGGGGCTGTTTTAGAAAAATATGTACTAATTGTGCCATCTTAAAGCATTATAAATTAGATTAAGCACTTCTGGGGACTACGTATAAAGCTAATAAGGTAAAAAGGTATAAAGGTACAGAATGTGTTGAAATAAATCTGTAATAAAAACGGTGTTATGCCAAGCAGATTCTGTGAATCACTGACTCTCCTCTATAATAACTATTGCAAAATAATAAATAAATAAAAATTTGCGTCCTTATATTTGTGTCTGAGTTATCATAATCCGATTTTATTTGGGTGCTTGTGTTCGATACAAATGAAATGCTGTACCAATACTCTGTGTCTGAGGTCTTCTTTCAGTTACCATGACAACCAGCATTGGCCTGTATGCACTGTCAGACGCGTCCAAGATACATTGTAACCCTGATCTCGCTCTACATCTGCTTTCAGCACTCTCTTATAGTGGTTAGCAGCAGCTTGGGCTTTTAGTAGTTTAGTAGAGCTCAAAACATATAGACTATATAGCGGATTAACTGGTCCTGGAATTATGAGTTTCTTATCTTTAGTTTAGTATACACTTTGTCTTTAACCCCTTAATGACATAAGGCTGCATGGAAAGTGTTAACGGTGTCTGCTATATTACACTTAGGCTGCATTCACACAACCGTATGCCCGCCAAGCCGTAGCCCGAAGAAGTGGAGGGGTGCCGTAACATGCGCCATAACATGGGCACGTAACAGGGGCTCCGTATCGCTCCATACGGAAACTGCCGTCTATGGGGGACGTATATACGCCCTCAAGCTTGTGAACGTATGTACGTCCCCCCAGACGGTCATGTGAATTCAGCCTTAATATGCACTGTAGTCACTGTCCCCCTTTTAGACCAACGTAAGAGTAAATCTAAGTAGTAATCTTCTTATATTTGTTTTCCATTATGCTAATGAGTCTGTAGGGTTCCTAGCTTCACACGCTGTAAAATTGTCTCCCCTTCCCCTCTGATCTCTTAGTGCTCCTCCTCCCTCTGTCTGATGTAATCTCACTGCAGCAGAGGATAATTAAGCACACAGTGGAAGAAGGAAGAGCTCCTTGTACACTGTAACAGCCTGTGAATCTGCAGCACAGAGGGGCTCTGGAGATGCCCCTCAGAGTCCTTCTGACTCATTAATATAATTTTCAGAGTTGATCTTAGAAGGAAGAAGGTCATAGATAACAAATATAAGAAGATTACCACAGTCAACGTACCTGGATCTAGAAGTAAGTGTTCCTGGTTTATCAGCACCTGTCACTGTGCACGGCTGTCTATGCATATTTATAGGATGACTACTCTAATATATTGGCTTGACCAAGCAATCAGATGACAGCTTGTTCATGCCCCAGAATGGGACAGTAAAAAATGTAAAAATAAAGTTAAAAAATAATTACAAATAAGAAAAAAGTGATTAAAGTCCCCTAAATGCACCATAAATACTCATATAATGCTCATATAAAAAAGTAAAATCACCAAACAAAGCACACACATAACATATTACAATGTCCGCACAATAAAATAAAATCATTACTAAACACGTACAGTGAACACCGTAAAATAAATATTTAAAAACATTGCAAAAATTAATTTTTGAGCATCCAACTAAACAAAAAAGCAAGAAAAAGATACAATACAGCTCAATCAACCAAAAATGTAAATGTTACGCCTCTTGGAAGATGCAAAACCAAATGTGTTTTTATTCAGCAAAATTATTCAAACACAAAAAAGCTATTTAAATGGCTTAAAAAAACATAACATAAATAACATATCTAAGCAACATGATGTATAAAACAGAAAATAAAAGTATCAAAATAGCGTTTTTTCATTCCAGCCAAAAAAGTTAAAAATCAGTGGGGTATAACCACTCCAAAAATAGTGTTACTATACTCCATGAGGGGGTCTCGTTTTCAAATGAGGTAAATTTTTATGGGTTGCTCTTGTTCTGCTATATTATAGGCTCAGAAAATGCTACATAGCACCTGTTTGTTTTATCAAAATTTGCCCTCCAAAAGCGTGATGGAACTTCTGTGGTTTGTTATGGGCCCATAGAGTGGTTTACATCCGGGGTATTGCCATACTGAAGGGAAACTGTACAACAAAATCTGACAAGTGTTTTCTCATTTTATTCTGCATGACCTATCAATTTTAGGGCTGAATAAACATTTTAATGTTAAAATTTTAATATTCTATATAGAGTCTCAACTTTGTTTTATTTCATGTTCACTGCTTGAAGGGTTAACAAGCCTAACAAGGGCTGTTTTGAATAGTTTGAGGGGTACATTTTAAAATATGGTACTTTGTGGGGAGTTTCTAAGAAATAGAACTTTTAAAACCCCATATGAATATGTATTTGATGGTTTTATACAATCGTCAGGATGATCTGCACTCTGTATACCATCCAGTTTCTTCAATGCAATCAATAGTGCTGACTTTCACTGCAGTAGGAGTCTAGTGTGTACAATGTTTTTAGGAATCTGATGTGGTAAAAATGTGCCTTGATCCCAAAAGCATTCTATGTTTCTACAGTTCTGGTGTGGTACATCAAAATTCATTTCAAGTAAAGTCCATTAACAATCCATCAGACACATTACCTCGCTGTAAAGGCGTTGGCCACTCTTTTACAAATGTTGCCCATGTGCTTTTACTGCCTTAATAATAATTCCTGAATGTTCATAAAGTGTTTCTGCATTCCTGCTACTTTGATGCTTTTTGCAAACTCTGCGTGATTCTTTATTTACATGTGTGAGTCCTAATGAATAGGAGGGGCAGAAGCAGGAGAGATATAAAATACCATCCCTAGGAAGTACAATTTCTTACACAGAAAACAAGCCCTCATATAGCTCTGTACATTGAAAAATAAAAAGGTTATTGATTTTTGAAAGTTGGAAGCGATAAACAGAAAGCAAAAATGAAAATGCCCATTAGTGGCAAGGGGGTAAAATGTCCCCTATAACACATGATGAAAAGTTTACAAATTCTCTGGGATAAGGTTCAGTGGTACCTGGGGCCACACTAACATGTGGGATTTTGGTTGTGTTATGGAATGCAAACCAAAGGCTCCACTTGTGATCATATGTTTTGGTAACAAGTTAACTAAATGTGAAGGAAATGCAATCTTACCTAGGGGACACTGCCAACATGTCAAAGCACCTTAAAACTATTCTATCAAAATCTGACCTACAAAAGCTCAATGGCACTCCTTCCCTTCTGCGCCTGCCATGTGCCCAGACAGCCAGGTACATCCACATGAGGGGTGTCCTCTTACTCGGAAGATTCATAGATGCATTTTCTACTTTTATTCAGTTGATGTGCGTAAATTTTAGGGATAAATGAACATAGTAATGATAAAAATTAGTGAATTCTAAATCAGACCTTCATTTGGTTTGAAGTTTTGTAAGATACTAAAAGGGTTTAGGGTTGAGAGAATGCTATACGATTTATGATCTTTCTAGTTCCGTAACAAAACAAAAGGACACTTCTAAATTGATACAAAGCTGAGATATGGTAAATGTTAAATAGTAACTACTTTGGGTAGTAAGACAATGGGGCAGATTTATCAAGCAGTCTGAAAGTCAGAATATTTCCAGTTGCCCATGGCAACCAATCACAGCTCCCCTTTAAAATATTCATGAGCACTGGTGAAATGAAAGCTGAGCTGTGATTGGTTGCCATGGGCAACTGGAAATATTTTGACTTTCAGACTGCTTGATAAATCTGCCCCAATCAGTTTGAAAAACAGAGTATTTAGAATTTTGAAAAAAAGCTAATTTTCCCATTTTTTTCATAAATAAATGCAAAATAAATAAATAAATAAAACCAAATTTTCCCACTAACTTGTACAAAATGTCACTGTACAAAATGTCACAGAAAACTACCGTAACTCAAAACTTTAAAAGGCTTTAACTTACCCAAGTGTTTTTAACTGGATAAGTGACACATGCTGGTTTCAAAAAATACGCCTTGGACATCAAGGTGCAAATGAGCTTGGTCACTAAGGGGTTAAACCGTAGTGACCAAAAAACCTCTACTCAGAATGTAAATAAGAAAATGTTCCATTCAATTTTAAGAAAACCCCAAAACATCATACAGTGTTGTTCTGAAATAGTCTGTAAGTCCCTGTAGGGATTTGTCAAATACTTGCTGTAAAACATTATGGCTCTAATAAAAACTGGCATCAGCCAAAAGTAGTAACATGATTTCACCTCTAGTTTGTTTCTTTAGCTGTGATCCCTGTTCTTGTATCTGCAGAGAGCACATACTGTATATACATTAAAAATACTTCAGGAATAAATCCTGAAGTGTTTCCCTAAGGGTACATTCACACACATGGTTGCCTGCCCAGCCGCATATAGTGGCAAGATGGAGAGGAGGAGAGGCCGGTGCCGGGCTGCCACTGCCGCCTATGGGGACATACTGTATATGCGGCCACAGACGTGTGTGTGAATGTACCCTAACTGTAATGTATAGTTTTATGGACACCTCTCATCAGGTCTCTGTCACTATTTCTGTCATCACTACCTGCTGGTGCAGTTCACAAGGATTCCATCCCAGCCTTTCTGCTACACACAGACACAGACATCAGCTACACAAGTACCTGACATGTTCTGCAATACACATGTGTGAGACACAGACATCAGCTACACAAGTACCTGACATGTTCTGCAATACACATGTGTGAGACACAGAAATCAGCTACACAAATACCTGACATGTTCTACCATACACATATGAGAGACACAGAAATCAGCTATACAAGTACCTGACATGTTCTGCTATACACATGTGTGAGACACAGACATCAGCTACACAAGTACCTGACATGTTCTGCTATACACATGTGTGAGACACAGTCATGAGCTACACAACTACCTGACATGTTCTGCTATACACATGTGTGAGACACAGACATCAGGTACACAAGTACTTGACATGCTCTGCTATACACATGTGTGAGACACGGACATCAGCTACACAAGTACCAGACATGTTCTGCTATACACATGTGTGAGACACAGAAAACATCTACACAAATACCTGATATGTTCTGCTATACACATGTGTGAGACACAGACATCAGCTACACAACTACCTGACATGTTCTGCTATACACATGTGTGAGACACAGGCATCAGCTACACGACTACCTGACATGTTCTGCTATACACATGTGTGAGACACAGGCATCAGCTACACGACTACCTGACATGTTCTGCTATACACATGTGTGAGACACAGACATCAGCTACACAAGTACCTGACATGTTCTGCTATACATATGTGTGAGACACAGTCATCAGCTACACAACTACCTGACATGTTCTGCTATACACATGTGTGAGACACAGTCATCAGCTACACAAGTACCTGACATGTTCTGCTATACACATGTGTGAGACACAGTCATCAGCTACACAACTACCTGACATGTTCTGCTATACACATGTGTGAGACACAGACATCAGCTACACAAGTACCTGACATGTTCTGCTATACATATGTGTGAGACACAGTCATCAGCTACACAACTACCTGACATGTTCTGCTATACACATGTGTGAGACACAGTCATCAGCTACACAACTACCTGACATGTTCTGCTATACACATGTGTGAGACACAGACATCAGCTACACAAGTACCTGACATGTTCTGCTATACATATGTGTGAGACACAGTCATCAGCTACACAACTACCTGACATGTTCTGCTATACACATGTGTGAGACACAGACATCAGCTACACAAGTACCTGACATGTTCTGCTATACACATGTGTGAGACACAGTCATCAGCTACACAACTACCTGACATGTTCTGCTATACACATGTGTGAGACACAGTCATCAGCTACACAACTACCTGACATGTTCTGCTATACACATGTGTGAGACACAGACATCAGGTACACAAGTACTTGACATGCTCTGCTATACACATGTGTGAGACACTGACATCAGCTACACAAGTACCAGACATGTTCTGCTATACACATGTGTGAGACACAGAAAACATCTACACAAATACCTGATATGTTCTGCTATACACATGTGTGAGACACAGACATCAGCTACACAACTACCTGACATGTTCTGCTATACACATGTGTGAGACACAGGCATCAGCTACACGACTACCTGACATGTTCTGCTATACACATGTGTGAGACACAGGCATCAGCTACACGACTACCTGACATGTTCTGCTATACACATGTGTGAGACACAGACATCAGCTACACAAGTACCTGACATGTTCTGCTATACATATGTGTGAGACACAGTCATCAGCTACACAACTACCTGACATGTTCTGCTATACACATGTGTGAGACACAGTCATCAGCTACACAAGTACCTGACATGTTCTGCTATACACATGTGTGAGACACAGTCATCAGCTACACAACTACCTGACATGTTCTGCTATACACATGTGTGAGACACAGACATCAGCTACACAAGTACCTGACATGTTCTGCTATACATATGTGTGAGACACAGTCATCAGCTACACAACTACCTGACATGTTCTGCTATACACATGTGTGAGACACAGTCATCAGCTACACAACTACCTGACATGTTCTGCTATACACATGTGTGAGACACAGACATCAGCTACACAAGTACCTGACATGTTCTGCTATACATATGTGTGAGACACAGTCATCAGCTACACAACTACCTGACATGTTCTGCTATACACATGTGTGAGACACAGACATCAGCTACACAAGTACCTGACATGTTCTGCTATACACATGTGTGAGACACAGTCATCAGCTACACAACTACCTGACATGTTCTGCTATACACATGTGTGAGACACAGTCATCAGCTACACAACTACCTGACATGTTCTGCTATACACATGTGTGAGACACAGACATCAGGTACACAAGTACTTGACATGCTCTGCTATACACATGTGTGAGACACTGACATCAGCTACACAAGTACCAGACATGTTCTGCTATACACATGTGTGAGACACAGAAAACAGCTAAACAAATACCTGACATGTTCTACTATATGCATATGAGAGACACAGACATCAGCTACACAACTACCTGACATGTTCTGCTATACATATGTGTGAGACACAGACATCAGCTACATAAGTACCTGACATGTTCTGCAATACCCATGTGTGAGACACAGAAATCAGCTACACAAATATCTGACATGTTCTGCTATACATATGTGTGAGACACAGACATCAGGTACACAAGTACTTGACATGCTCTGCTATACACATGTGTGAGACATGGACATCAGCTACACAAGTACCAGACATGTTCTGCTATACACATGTGTGAGACACATGTGTGAGACACAGTCATCAGCTACACAACTACCTGACATGTTCTGCTGTACACATGTGTGAGACACAGGCATCAGCTACACGACTACCTGACATGTTCTGCTATACACATGTGTGAGACACAGACATCAGCTACACAAGTACATGTCATTTTCTGCAATACACATGTGTGAGACACAGACATCAGCTACATAAATGCCTGACATGTTCTACTATATGCATATGAGAGACACAGAAATCAGCGACACAAATATCTGACATGTTCTGCTATACATATGTGTGAGACACAGAAATCAGGTACACAAGTACTTGACATGCTCTGCTATACACATGTGTGAGACACTGACATCAGCTACACAAGTACCAGACATGTTCTGCTATACACATGTGTGAGACACAGAAAACAGCTACACAAATACCTGACATGTTCTGCTATACACATGTGTGAGACACAGACATCAGCTACACAAATACCTGACATGTTCTACCATACACATATGAGAGACAAAGAAATCAGCTATACAAGTACCTGACATGTTCTGCTATACACATGTGTGAGACACAGACATCAGCTACACAAGTACCTGACATTTTCTGCTATACACATGTGTGAGACACAGGCATCAGCTACATAAGTACCTGACATGTTCTGCAATACCCATGTGTGAGACACAGAAATCAGCTACTCAAATATCTGACATGTTCTGCTATACACATGTGTGAGACACAGACATCAGGTACACAAGTACTTGACATGCTCTGCTATACACATGTGTGAGACACGGACATCAGCTACACAAGTACCAGACATGTTCTGCTATACACATGTGTGAGACACAGAAAACAGCTACACAAATACCTGACATGTTCTGCTATACACATGGCTGCATCCTGGAGCAGTTGTATCTCTCTTACACACAAAGATTGCAGGGGAAGTGGCCTCCAGCATCGGGAGGTATGGAGAGGAGCCAGAACCAGGAGTGCCTTATCATTATACAGGCTGCAGCCATGCCTATAGGAACATCTCATACATACACAGGCTGCAGGGGGCACCAGCACCAGGAATTATAGAGAGGAGCCAGCACCAGGAGTATCACATCATTATACAGGCTGTCGGTCCCGTGTATAGGAACATCTCATACACACAGGCTGCAGGGGGCGCCAGCACCATTAGTCTCACATCATTATACAGGCTGTCAGTCAAGCAATGGGGGGTGTGGCTGTGCCTCCCACTCATGAATAAGCTGGACAGCTTGAATATGATAATGACTCATTGGACATAACTCAGGTCGTTTGCATACAGCTTTAGTACCTGATTGGTAACATTTACAGGCATGTAGAGGGGCAATGAAGGTAAAGGGGTAATTCTTCCTAAGTAGCTGTAGCTACTGTTGGTTTCTCTGCGACTGCAAGGTTCCATTCACCTCCTCTACGTTAAAAGACACAAAGGTATTGGCCCACATTTATTAAAGTCCCTGCATCAGTTTCCCGTCTGACTTTGCACATTCTTTTCAGTGCAAACTGCTTGCACATGTATTTATAAAGTGTCCATGACGCATTTGTGTCACAGGTACACTTTGCCCGACGCAATACAAAATTCTGCACTGAAAGTGGAATTCCGGTGCTCAATCGAACCATGCGACACATTTATCATACCGTGTCCGACAGAATTGTGTTGCACACTTTGGGGCACATGAATTATCGCATCTGTGCCCAAAAAAGCTGGGATTTTAATGTTTTTTTGGCGCAGAACTGTTGCGGATCATTTATAATGAGTTTGCGACAGAAAGAACAGATGTTTCCGACTATCCCGACACCTCTGTCTTTTTTTGGCGCAAGTGGGCGGGTCTAACGTTTCCACATTATCCTCCACATTTATGTGTATTTTGTCTCTATTTTTAGGCGCAATTTTTGGCGCACAATAGACCAGGAAAAAAATGGTCAGATAGCAAAATTAAGGCGCAACCCTTGTAAGATTTTGGCACACATCTCATTGATGTCAGCATTTTTATGGCACCCGACTGATCAGTTCCATCTACCCATTAATTACTAACAGCCTTGCCCCACTTAAATTCATCGGGCTGTGTTTTGTGGATACTGATCTCCGATGCCAACAGACGTGCTTGCGCAACAATTATTAAATCCCCCCCTTTATGTTAAAGGTGCGCCAAAAAAAGCTTGATGCACGCCGTTGAAGCAGTGCATGGGGCTCCAGGTTCATGAAGAACGTGCACCACAATTCCTGAATCTGACGCACCCTGCACGCTACACCTAATGCAGTTTGCATTGTTTTTGATAAATGTGGGTCATTGTGTTGTTGTCTAACTGACATCCAGAAATCTGGTAAATCCCTCTTCTGTAAGGTAGCTCTCTGTTCAAGCATTCTTGATGCCTATCCACAGTCTCTGTGGGGAAAAAAACTTAAAACACAAACAATCTAATCTTGGCTGTAACGGCAAAGTAGGCTCTTCCTCATGTATATCAGCAAGTAATAAAGGGTAGATCAATACATGCTGTGACAAATGCTCAGTTAGGCCATTTATTTAGCCCATAAAAAAGTAGAATGGAATAAATGCAGGATTAGTTTATATAAAATCTATTCATTGTATTGATTCTGTACTCAGTACAGAGAGTCTAATGACATGTATGTAGTGAAATAGTGCAGCTTAGCAAGGAGGCCAGAATGTATTTGCCCTATAGCCTCCTTTCTTTCAAGGTGACATCTGACATAGAGAGAAGTTGAAGGATCCTTCAATGCTATAAACATCAGCTCTGTAATGGAAGGTCAGGAAATAGTCGCAGCCATAGTTATACAAACATCAATCCTCCGTGACTAGTTAAATCCACATTCATTCCTGTAATAGGCGAGTCATACAAATATGTTGCTGTTCTCAGGAGAAAATGTAAATTATTACATCATTACAAAAAATAGAATAAACCTTTTTTAATGTGTTAAAGCAGAGGGATATATTTAACAAGGTAAGTGGTCTCTATACATGAAGAGTTATATTTGCTATTCAGCACTAACCAATCAGACATCACATTGGGCACATTTACTTACCCGGTCCCTGCACGATTCCCAATCCGGAATGTCCGCCGGAATGCACATCTGCCGCGATTCAAGAAGATTGTGTGCCCCATATCCTGCATGTGCCGCTCAGGTCCGCCGGAGTTCACCATCTTCTTCCAGGTGCATGTAAGTGCATTGGATGTGACACAAATTTAAATGTTAAATCCTGCGCTTAGTCCGAATCAGTGGGATCGTCTGACGGCCCGTCCCCGAGTGGTCCCAAATGGGTGGACTCCAATCTATGATGTCTACACATCTACTTGCTATTAAAATACAATGAGGCAGATTTTTTTAGCATACAAGGCATGAAAAAAGTCCCAATTCCTTGTGCACGAACAGGGATTGCAACTTTTCAATGGTTTTCCGCCCAGCATTTCACTTAACCAAAAAGTGGGTTTAACAGGGAGTACGGTAGGTGGATGCCTTGGCCATCTGTATCCTCTATTTAGCTCTATACTAACTGACCTAAATATGACCTGACGGAGATTCACACGAGCACTGCACAAGATTTACTAAGAGGCCGGAATGTGTGCCAACGGAGGAATTTTAGGACAATGGGGCAGATTTACTTACCTGGTCCTGTCGCGATCCAGCGGCGCATTCTTCGTCGAGGATTCGGGTCTTCCGGCGATTCACTAAGGTAGTGCGCCTGATGTCCACCAGGTGTTGCTGTTGTGCTGAAGTCCGCCGGAGTTCTCTGAGTTCACCATCCTATCCTGGGTGCAGGTAAGCGCGTGTCAAGCGACACATTTTTTTTAAATACCACAGTTTTTCTGAATCCGTTGGGTTTTCCGCCGGCCACGCCCCTGATTTCCATCACATGCATACCGCCGCCGATGCGCCACAATCCTATCGCGTGCGCCAAAAACCTGGGGCAATTCGGCGCAAACCGGTAAACTTCGGGAAACCCGACGAAAAATAGCGATTCGGGCCCTTAGTAAATGACCCCCTATGTGCCAGGATCTTTGTAGTGAGTTTTACACTCCACTACACTGAGCAAGTGTCCTGAGCAAGGAGCTGATCTGTGAGCGAATAACACATATGTACTTTTTATTTACAGGGATATTTATCAAAGGCAGCAAAGCTGGCCAAAAATGATTTTATTGAAATATAGCTTTTATTGTCTTTCATAACAGGAAACATAATTAACTTGAAGGGGATGGTTAAAAAGATCCTCCTTATGTTAGCTCACGTTGTTTCCTCTTAAGAGAGAAAATAAAGCTATATTTTAATAAGATAATTTTTTGGTATTATATGGCCTTTGATAAGCACCCCTCTATATATATTATTTAGTATGACCTGTACCAAAAATTCTTCAATCATTTGTTGAAAATATATGTACCTTACATCACACTTCTCTTCTTGTTATGTATAGGAATAGCATATTTCAGTAATGTGTTTCATTACATAACATTGTTTTTTTTTTTTGATTTGCAAATTTTTTTTTTAATTATTTTTAAACATTAAAAAACATGACAAAGGGGATAAATACACCACAATAGGGGTCTGGGCAGCAATACTTTAATATATACATAAAATCTAAAGTGCATACGAATAACACTAGATGCCCTAAAAAACAAGGTGTAGCAGCAAGGTCATAAGAGTGCATAGAACTGATTATATATCAAAATATATACCTACAGTACAACGAGATCAACCAGAAAGACACGCTGCCCAACCCCCACTTTAACACGTGTTATAGTTGTTTTTTACAATTCATACATCATACAAATATATATCAAAAAAGGCTATGACATAGAAAAATCTTAATTACCATGTGGATGGTTGTTATACAAATATCCCCTATAGAACAGAAAAAAAGCATCCCCAGGCCCTCCCTGACCCAACACTCCCCCCTTACCCAAAACCCCCAGCCGGGAGAACAAAACAAAACAAAAAAAAAGGAAAAAGGAAATAAAAGAAAATAGGATGAAAAGAGAAAAGAATATAAAAACAAAATACTAGTACCTCTCAAAGATCCTGACACCTTTGCCACCCTAACAACCAGGTCTTTTCCCATATGTGTAGGCGACCACTTCTATGATAGTTAATCCTCTCCTAGGCCTTTACTTTTCTAATCATCTCCAGCCATTCCTTGCTAGATGGCCTTTGAGCACTGCCCCATTTTTTTGCAATTACCAGTCTTGCCAAAAATAAGATTTTGTTGATAATTCGTTTTTTTGTAAAGATCCTGCTTATCCAGTTCCAGCACCCCAAGGATAGCAACCTGTCCGGACCCGGGTAGGGCTACAGATAACTGATCGTCTATAAATTGAAAGACTTCCCTCCAAAAAGGGCCTATCTCTGGACATGACCAGGCTACATGGATAAAATCCGCTTCAGGTTCCGAGCATCTAAGACATTCGGAATTTACTCTCTTAGCTTCAAATTATATAACATCTTAGGGGTATAATATAGCTGATGCAGAAAATTAAACTGGGTCATCCTGTGATTCCAGGACATGGATGAGCAGAAAACTCCTTTATAACAGTTTTTTCCAAAATTCCTTAGATACTTCCCCAATGTCCTTTTCCCATTTACTGCAAGATGGAATAGCTACTTTTTCAGCCCAAGCCTGCAAAATTAAATTATATATATGTGATATCACTTTCTTCCTAGTGGTGGAGTTTATTAAAAATTCAATACAAACATTTGTTCCTACTATGAATCTACCCTTATCACTTGTTCTAATATACGCATAATACAATTGAAGAAATTTAAAGTAAAAACTCCTGTCTCCTTCCCCATACTGTGTCCTCATTTCTTCTAAATTTAACATCCGTGTTTCTGAAAAAATTTGTGAAAGGAAAAACAATCCCCTCCCTCTCCAATATTCCTTCTCTGTGACAAGCCTAAACTTCTCAAAATTAAAATTATCCCAAATAGGAGAGAATGATAAAAAATATGATGGAAAATTTCAACCTTGCCCTTTTCCTATTCCAGATCAACTCAGTAAACAGGGAATCTATTAGTTTAAAAATCCTTTTCGGAATCCAGACTGGACAGACCGCCAGCGGGTATAATAATTGTGGCAGCAAAATCATTTTTAGCAATCCAACTCTATCGGCTCTTGAAAATGGCAATTTTAACCAGTTAGAGATGGTATGTCGCATTTTATTTATGATTGGGATAATATTCAAATCAATAAATCTGGAAGGGTCAGTTGCAACCGTCACCCCCAGATACTTAAATGCCCCATCCGTGTTTAAGACATCCACGTGAATCCCAGGGTCAGAAAATTCCCCATCTAATGGTAATAAAACCGTCTTCTCCCAGTTGATTTTAAGGCCCGAAAAATGTCCAAATTTTGAAACCAGGCTAAAGATTCCCGCCAGCGTGTCATTCGGTTTCCGTATGGTCATCAAAATATCGTCAGCGTAAAGGGAGATCTTGTCCCCCTCGCCCCCGCTTCCCCACCCCCTAATCCATTCTGCTTGTCTTTGTCATTATAGCCAAGGGTTCTATATAAAGGGCAAAGAGAAGCGGGGAGAGGGGACACCCCTCCCGTGTACCGCGAGAGAGAGGGATAGGGTTCGATAGATCACCATTAATACTTATCCTAGCCAATGGGGCACTATAAAGAGTGCAAACCCCTTTAACAAAATCATTCCCTAGGCCAAACCTTAAAAGTACTTTCCAGAGGAACGACCACTCCACCCTGTCGAAGGCCTTAACGGCGTCTAACGACAGGATGGAGCAGTCCCCCCTTCTCTGAGTTGTATATCAGAGAACAGCCTATGCAGGTTATAATCTGTTCCTCTTGCAGGAATGAACCCGTTTTGATCTGGATGTACCAGATCTGTTATAACCCCTCTCAGCCTAGAGGCCATAATTTTGGCCAATATTTTTATATCACAATTGAGAAGAGAAATAGGTCTGTAGGCCCCCATATCCATGGGATCTTTACCTTTTTTAAAAAAAAGTACTATGGAAGCTTCCCTCATTGAATTCGTAATCCGACCCTCCTTAAGTATAACAGAAAAAACTTGAGTCAAGATGGGAATCAGCGCGGTACCCCATTACATAACATTGTTGATAAGACCTCAATATCTGCAGTATGTAGAGACTGTGGACTGCTTCCTTTTTGCACACAATGCAGTCTTGAAAATTCTGCTTGGTAAATATAGATTAAATTATTATTATATTAAAAGACTATGGGGGGGATGTATTAACGCACTTGCGCCACAATTCGGGTGGTTTTGCGTCTAGAACACAGTGTGAAAAGCCTTACACCACATTTATCAAGGCTTTTTAGACCTGTTTTTAGCCATTTTGCGCAGAGTTTAGACCACTTTAACAGGTGCACGATCGCCCGCCGTGTATTCACAAGGAGAGGGCTCACGGGCTGAGCCCACTTCATAGCTGGTAAGTCTTTGCTGCACATTACAGCAAAGACTTACTGGTAACACCCGCGATCGGTGCTAGCCATCATCGGGGAGCGGCGATCTGTCACCATGACAGCCTCGGGTCTTCCGAAGACCCGAGGCTGTTTCGTTTTAACCTCTTCATTACAATGTGCACATTGTAATGAATGAGGAGGAAAATCCCCATATACTGCCATACTGTAGTATGGCAGTATATGATCGGATTGATCAGACAAAGTACCCTAGAGAGTCTGAAAAATAGTAAAAATAAAAATAAAAAAAAGTTTAAAAAAAATTATAATAAAAAAACCTAAAAATTCAAATCACCCCCCTTTCTGTAGAGCTGATAAAAATAAATAACCAGTAAAAATCATAAACACATTAGATATTGACGCGTCCAAAAATGCCCGATCTATCAAAATATATGTTTTTCACTGCGTTTAACCTCGTAATGGAAAATAGTGCCCAAAATTTAAAATGGCACTTTTGTGCCATTTTGAAAAATATAAAAAAAATCTATAAAAAGTGATCAAAAGGTCGTACAGTCCTAAAAATGATATAATTGAAAATATTATCAAATGTAGCAAAAGCCCCAGCACCGTACAAAGTATAAAAAAGTTGTACAGGAGGTTTTAACTTTTGTAAGGTATGAAAACATTATAAATCCTATAAAACCTTATAAAACCTATACAAATTTGGTATCCCTGTGATCGTACCAACCCAAAGAATCAAGTAGACATGTCATTTGGGGCACACAATGAAAGCCGTAATACCCAAGCCCACAAGAAAACGGCGCAAATGCGGTTTTTCACCATTTTCACTGCATTTGGAATTTTTTTCCTGCGTCCCAGTACATGGCATGGAATATTCAATACCATTACTATGATTTGCAATTTGTTACACAGAAAACAAGCCATCACACAGCTCTTTACAACTCCTTTTTCAACTTTCCACAGAAACCAGAAATTGTTACACAGCCTTCCTCCACCTATCTCTCTTAATACAGAGAGGTTTACTTTTTATGGATTCCAATGCTCAGTTCACCAGGGGTATCAAACATTTCCCTCGATAGATGGCCAAGGAACTGGACTATAATTGAAAAACTGCTTTGAATTTTTTTTTCCCCATCACCGCACACCTCATCTAACTATCACATTGCACTTCTTATGTATACAACACTCCATGATCAGAAACCATCTTTACTTGTTGATTTCTCTTTTCCTGCTCTGCTATTAATCTCTTATTGCCTCAGCAGGTCATGATACATACTACCAGAGATAATACCATCTCTATCTGCTGGGGGAACTATAGTTTAAAAAAATCAAAAAGAACATTCATATAGTCAGTGAGGCTACACTATCTTCTACATTATACATGGTTATTGGACAGGCTCCTGTCACACAACAATAAATGTTATAGGAGTATGTGACACCCACCTTGTGGAGTGCCATTTTGGTACAGTCCATGAAGTTTCCTCACTTCCTGTCACTTTAGCTCTCAAAATTCTTCTCTTTAGAAAATGTTTCCAAAAAGAGACAGTAAATATAAAGTCAGGGAGGCTGTACTGTTATCTCTATTCTTGTAGTTGTGACAGGAGCCTGTTTAATCATCAACAGTAACTGTGATATGGCTTTCCCCCAGTCCTACACTCCTATTCCTAATATCTGGAAGAAGGCGGCCAAGACTTCCCAGTGTGTTCTATTCCAAGAAATATATATTCCAATATAAAATGTTATTACTTTTGTTCCATACCCAAGCTTTGCCCCACCAATTCTGTCCGAAGCACCAGATATCTGTTGGAGATGCGGGTCGGGGGAAGGGGGGGGGCTGGATCAGAGCTCAAATTTCACTTTATAAACTGCTGTGGGAAAATGAAAGCTAAGTCCTTATTGGTTGCAATGAGCACCTAGAACAGTTTCGCTCTCAGACAGTTTTGATAAATCTTGCCCATTGAATTTAAAGGGCTTGCCTAATCAGCACCTTCCTATATACTCTTTAATAGTATATGGGTATTATAAAGGTGACCCCAAGGGTGTTAGCACCTTTTTGGTTTGAGGGGCTGTCAGAAACAACTGAGTGGGGTGTAGGTATATGGTCCTACTGACTGGATGCTGATTGCTCAGACAATGGAAAACCTCAGTGTGATTTCCAGGAACTTACGGCATGATAATGGAGAGGCCATCCTATATTATTGGAATTGTGGCAGATTGTATGTTTCCCTACTCGTTTATATGTTGAAGCTGTCACAGAGTCACTTGTCTCCACTATATCCCTGAATAAACACTTTCATCTGCATATTGTAGTAATCCAGCAGTTGCCTGCACAGTATCATTCATTGCAACAGTGAATCAGACTCAAGTTGATTCTCCCTGCTTCATGGTGAGCCTGATCTCCCAGCCCCCATCATGCTTGGAGTCTCAGAATTTCAGTGAATATATTACAGTCTGATTTACTGGCAATGAGTCATTAAAATGACGGATATTGAAAGTGAAGGCTGATCCTGTTCTGCATAGCCTTGAGCTGGTGGGACACAATGCATGGAGTACTGGGTCTGTATTGTCTCACAATACTTATCATGTCACACACACACACACACTATGGAGGTTTCATTTAAAGGGCATCTACCAGCAGTATGAAGGTCTCCAAAGGTGGTAATGGACCCTTGTAACCCTCAGGTTCCTTTGGTTCAGTCTTTCATCCTGGTGGTAGATGTCCTTTAACTAATGAAATTACATCCCATTTATTTTATGTAATCATAAATACCTACGAAAAATCATATTCCAAGGACATTGTCAACTTGGTTCAAATATTATAATTTTAAAGTACAAATTCCACAAAATGTTTATTTCTTTGATCTATAAGGAAGCTGAATCACACAGGACACACAGGTACACGCAGGCTGCAGTTTCCCCTCCCCTGGGACTTACCACACACTGCTGGCAGGGATCCAGGCAATGTGAATTAAACTTATAAAGTACTGACATGATTCAGAATGCTGACAAAGTCAGCATAGCGTAGGCTATTGGAACCTGAAACGAGCTAAAAATCACATTCCTGATGATAGTTTTCCTTTAAATACATGGACAATAACTTTCACATTAAAAGGGTTGAAATACCTTACAACTGTTAACTTATAACTGATTACAATGGGGCACATTTACTTACCTGTCTTGTTGACGTCGCCAATCCGGAATGTCCGATGAGGATTGGGGTCTGCTGCGAATCACTAAGATTCACAATTTCCTGCATGTGTCGCTTCCCCGCTGAGGTCCGCCTTAGTTCACCTTCTTCTTCCCGATGCATGAGTGCTGATCTTGCGACACAATTTGCTTTTTAAATTGCGCGGTTTGTCCAAATCAGTTGGGTTGTCCAACTTCAACGCCTCCCGATTTGTTTTGCATGCAGGCCGGCGCCGATGTGCCACAATCTGCTCGCGTGCGCCAAAAACCCGGGGCAATTCAGGGCAAATCTAAAAAAAAAATCACAAAACTGACGGAAATTCAGAGCCTTAGTAAATGCGCCCCATTGTGTTAAAAACTATAATATATGGCGCTAAATTTCTGCTCTAAAGTTGTGGATTGTAAAAAAACAAAGGAAGCGTCCAGAGTAATTCTTATATTCAATTAAGTTTGGGTTTGACATAGTTATTTTGATGTAAGGTAGTGTATGTGGCATAGGTCATAGAATATATTACACATTTCAACTTATCCTGCAGAAATCAAGCCCTTAGACAGCTCACTGGATAAAAAAAAAACAAGTTATTTGTTTTTTTATACATACAGTTTTTGGTATCAAGTTAATCATAGTGACTAAGAGTATAAAATCTACAGTTTCTAAAATGGCAAGAAGTGTACCTGCTCCTCAGTAGCTGCTCAATTCTCTGCCCGGACACCTGATGTACCAGAGGTTTTACTGCATTGGGTGATGCATGGGCAGTGAATGACATCATCTGAGGGCTACAAAAAGTGATAAGGTCCTTACTACTCCGAGCTGGAGAAAAAAAAGTGGTCCTACAATGACAAATATCTACAAGGTTCTTTGTTCCTCTCGTTTTGGTGATTTTGTTTTTCTCATGCTGTTCTAGGTTTCTCTCCATATGAATCTGTAACATATAATCATTCTGCCCTTAGCAATGATTGTGTTCCCAGACATGCAGATCTATAAAATACAATAGGTCATATATCAGATTGGCGGCAATAAATTGCTAGCAGTATTTTGTTTTCTATAGTATCTGGGAGAAAAAAAAACTCTATATGAACAAGGAAATGGAAAGCAAAAAAATCGATAAAACACATCACCGTACCTCACAATACATTTCAATTATCTGATGTTAAATCTATAATAAACACAAGCAGTGGGTCTAGAAAACCACTTTGCTGGTGATTGCTTCCTTTCATATCTTAGATCAGGCCAGGATAAATTATCAACTAGTCCCATAGTAAACATGTGTGATTGCAGCTCTTTAACCCTTAGAGAGGTATTCTTATCTGGGCGTTTGCATTCAATGTAATCTGCCATATACACACATTTCTTCAATTGCATGTAATTAAAAAAATTATTAATGTGAAGATAATTTCCCATAAATGTAGCCATATAGTCCCTTAGAAAGAAAATAGCTGTCCTTGGATATGACCAACGTCGCAACCAGGCAGTGCTGGCCAGACATGCGCTATTGAGCCCTGCCTAACCACCAGGATTCAGGGTTCAATAATATGGGATGGCTGTGGGATATGCAGTAACTCCTGGCCATTTCATAAGCAAAAACAATTTGTTTCTTTGTGCAATCACTCTAGTAGATGCGGTCGTATCCAAGGACAATAGTCTAATTTCTAAGGTACAATATGCCTACATTTACATGAAAACATTTTTTAATAGCATCCAATTCAGAAAATGTATATATATGGGAGATTTATTCAATGAAACATCAATGCTCAGATAAGAATACCACTTTTAAGAGGATGAAGTATTGACACATTGAGACTAGTATTCATACTGTCTGCAGTGGAGATACTGAATGTAATATACAATATTTATAGACAGAATATACTTGTAATGTCCTAATAACAGACATACAGGACTAAATACAGGTTCATTGCAGGCAATGGGCTCATACAGATTATGGCTCATACAATTCCTGAGTAATTTTATAAAAAATGAATTAGGAAGTCTGCTTGCTTTTGGAATGCAATTGACTGCAGCATAATTACCACGAATAGGAAGAGTTTACATTGTTTTTCTATCCAAATCGATGCCTAATGAACAGCGCCACAGATCTAGTTCTGGGCACTGTACCAACGCCAATAGTCCATTCATAGCTGAAACAGAGAAGCAGATGGTACCTATTCCCCCAAGTGTTTTGCAATCAATATCAAAAACACAAGTGACTGGTCAGATACCAGAAGAGATAAAGGAGAATATACAAATGTAATGTATACAAAAGTCATTTTCTAATCCGATACTACTACAACATTTTAAATGATTCATCTTCTATGCATGGGCCAGATAACATTACCCTTATCGGAATAACTGTAATTACACCTGAAATAAAAAAAATAAATAATGTTGCACGTTTATTTCTTCTATTCTGCAGCAATTTGATGACAACTACAGGGATTTACAATCTATACTGGAAAAGGTTTCAGCAAAACACCTCAAGAGGAAGCTGAACAGAGGTAAGTAATTTTTTTCTTTTCAATTCCTCCATCCTGTATTTTTCCAGCATAACTGGAACACCTCTTTAATCCCTAAACAACTTGTCAACCAACTTCACCAAAATTACTACCGTAGTAAGTCTGACAAGACCTCACGTGGTTATAATTAGCCACAAGAGCTTCATGTAAAAATAAAAAAGATGTTAACACCGTTTGTTTTTCTTATACAGGCGATCCCCTACTTAAGAACACCCAACTTACAGACTACCCCGAGTTAAAGACAGACCCCTCTGCCCACTGTGACCTTTGGTGAAGATCTCTGGATGCTTTACTATAGTCCCAGACTGCAATGATCAGCTGTAAGGTGTCTGTAATGAATCTCTATTGATAATCCTTGGTCCTGTTACCGTTGAAACTCCGGTTGTCACTGGGGCAAAAAAAATTATAAATATACAGTTTTGACTGTATAGAACCTATCGTGTACGTGAACCGAGGACTACCTGTACTTGCAACTTTTTTGGGCACATTGGAAAATGAGTGCAAAATTATTGTGATTTTTTTCATTCGTTGTATCAGAATCCAGAGGTTGTGCAAATTTTAGGAATAAGATTGAAAGGGGTTCCTCAAGTATTAGAAACTTTCGTGTAACTATTTATTTAAAATATAAATGTCAGATTTATCATCCTCCAAAATAGATCATACGAGCCCAAAGAAAACCGTACGCCGGTTCCTGGTGCATGGAGAGGGCTTCATATTGCAGCAAAGACTTACCAGTAACACCCAAGATCGCTACTAGCACCGATCGTGGGGGGTTTTCCCGCCAATCGCCACCTGTACCATTGGGCGCCTCATGGGCGCCGCCATCTTGCCGAGGATCGTCGCTCCCCGTGACGTCATCAGGGAGCGGCGATCCATCGCCATGACAGCCTCGGGTCCTCTGAAGATCCGAGGCTGACTTGTATTAACCCTATCATTACTTTCCTTTTTAAACATTCCTTTTTAAATTGCAGTTCATCCTTTGTGATATACCTTTTGGAGTGTACCTGTATCAGAGCCTTTACCAATTGCCATAGAATATTTGAGTTTAACACTCATCCTTTTGCACCAAGACAAACCATGTCAAGTATTATACGGGCACTTTAGCTTATGATATATTTTTAACCATCGATATGTACTTTTATATGTATGTACGTGCATATTCATATATGTTTGTATGTCTATGTGTGTATATATATATATTCATATTTATATTTGTATATTATGTATATGTATATTGTAGAAAGGCACAAGGTGTTGTGGTGGATGGTAGATACGTGTCACCGTGGTGTCTGGCCTCGGTGAAGTAAAAACCAGTATTGCTGGTGTCAGCGGCGTTCGGCCACTGACACACTTTTGTTATTTTAGCATAGCTGCAATGCAGCTGATCCGGGATGGGTTTTTTCTGGAGCAGTCACAGTGCTGGGTGGAATGGCTGCTTCCACGTTCCAGGCCAGGCTTGCAGCCCTATGTAAAGCCACCTGTGTCAGGAGAAGGGGGGTGGTTCCCTACCTGTGTGTAGCTGAGTGGAACACAGGGAATAGCAGAGCCAGAGCTGAGCCTTGCTGTGTGGGGAAGTCTGAGGACTGAAGTCTGCTCCTAACCCAGGAGGGTGAAGTACGGTACTGTGTCTGTGAATGTGAACTGTGCTTGATAACATGGACTGAGATTTATCATATGGACTATGCATTTTGTTTTGCTGGCTGGAGCAAGCCCTTTTCCCTGTTATTTTTATGTCTAAATAAAGACACCTGTTTTGTTCACCTGAAAGACTGCTGCCTGGCGCTTCTCTAAAGGCTACCATTTGAGTGAATCCCTACTACAATTGGTTTTTGGATTGCGGGCACGATCCAGGGTTAAGGCTGCTGGGTTAAGGCTGCTGCTTACATAAAAGTCCACAGAGAGAAAATGGAGGACCTTGTAAAGCATCTGGTGCAGGCCAGCACTCAGCAGCAAGAGACAAACCAGCTGCTCATTAAACAGATGGCCATGATGGCAGAAGCAATCAGTGTCAAGGAGACCACAGCGCCACCTAGCCAGGTGGATGGGCAGCGTTTGAGAAAGACAGTAGAGAGGATTCTACGCAGATTCTACTGGCCGGGATGTTACCGGGAGGTCAGAGATTATTGTCAGTCATGTCCTACGTGCCAAGTAACTTCCCCGGTGGCAAACTTTCGCAGCCCCCTAATACCATTGCCGATTATCGAAGTACCCTTTGAGAGGGATGCCATGGATTTGGTAGGGCCTCTGGTAAAATCGGCGAGGGGTCACCAGTATATACTAGTGCTAGTGGATTATGCTACCCGGTATCCAGAGGCCGTTCCCCTGAGAAAGGCCTCATCCAAGGCTATCGCCAGAGAATTGTTTCAGATATTTTCTAGAACAGGGATTCTGACTGACCAAGGGACTCCATTCATGTCCAGGGTCATGCAGGATCTCTGTAAGGCTCTGAAGGTTACTCAACTACGCACCTCTGTTTACCACCCACAGACAGATGGGTTGGTGGAACATTTCAACAAGACCTTGAAGGCTATGTTAAAGAAGGTAGTTCAGAAAGATGGTAGGGACTGGGATTACCTTTTACCTTACCTGTTGTTTTCCATTAGGGAGGTACCCCAAACCTCCACAGGGTTCTCTCCATTTGAACTGTTGTATGCCCGACACCCACGAGGTCTGTTAGACATAGCAAAAGAGACATGGGAGAGCGAAGTTACACCCTACAGAAGTGTCATTGAACATATTGCCCAATTACAGGATCGGATAGCTCAGGTCACTCCTATTGTCAAAGAGCATCTCCTGCAGGCTCAAGAAGCACAGGCTAGAGTCTATAACAGATCGGCTCGTCTTAGACAGTTTAGTCCGGGGGATCGAGTTTTGGTGTTAGTACCTAAGGTGGAGAGCAAATTCTTGGCGAGGTGGCAAGGGCCTTATGAGGTTGTCGAGAGGGTGGGCGAAGTTAACTATCGAGTACATCAGCCAGGCAGATGAAAACCCTATCAGGTCTATCATATTAACTTGCTTAAGCCCTGGAAACATACAGATGCCCCAGAGGCCTCTTGCCTAGTGACCCAATCAGAGGTCAATACAGAGAATGTGAAGATAGCAGAGACCCTGTCCTCTACTCAAAAACACCAGTGCAGACAATTGTTGGAGAAAAATAGAGATCTGTTCACAGAAGCACCAGGGCTAACTAATCTAATTGAACACGAGATAGTTACTGAGCCTCATGTGAGAGTGAACCTAAAACCATATCGGATTCCAGAGGCCAGGAGGGCAGTCATCACCAAGGAAGTGCACAGAATGCTGAAACTAGGGGTCATTGAGGAATCTAAAAGTGGGTGGTCCAGTCCCATAGTGCTAGTCCCAAAGCCCAATGGAGAGTGGCGATTCTGTAATGATTATCGCAAATTAAATGAGGTGTCAGAGGTAGATGCATACCCCATGCCCCGGGTAGATGAGCTTATTGAGAGGCTAGGACCAGCCCGGTATATCACTACCTTAGACCTCACCAAGGGGTATTGGCAAATTCCCTTATCCAAGGAAGCCAGGGAGAAGACAGCCTTTTCCACACCTGAGGGATCCTTCCAGTATGTCAGGATGCCATTCAGTTTACAGGGGGCCCCAGCCACCTTTCAAAGGGCTATGGATTGGGAGAGTCATCTTGGTAAAATCCAAGCAGTCCTGAATGCGCTTAGAAAAGCCGGTTTTACTATAAATCCAAGTAAGTGTGCCATTGGGATGGAAGAAGCCAGATACTTGGGCTATGTAGTGGGGAGAGGTGAGATTAAGCCCCAGATAAATAAGGTAGAAGCCATCCAGGACTGGCCCCGCCCACTTACAAAGAAACAAGTGAGGGCATTTCTCGGTATTGTGGGATATTATAGGAGATTTATCCCAAACTTTTCTGAAATAGCAGTACCCCTTACTGACCTTACAAAGGGAAAAAAAAATGGCCATGATCAAGTGGTCCCCAGAGGTTGAGGGGGCTTTCCAGAAGCTTAAGGTTGCTCTCTGTAGACAGCCAGTGTTGATAGCCCCTGATTTTTCTTGTGAGTTTGTGGTGCAAACAGACGCATCAGAGGTAGGCCAAGGGGCTGTAATGTCACAGGTGGTAAACGGGGAGGAACATCCGGTGTGCTATCTCAGTAGAAAGCTGTCCCCAGCGGAACGTAACTATTCAGGCTGGTATCAGACCACGCTCCTCTGAAATGGCTAAGGGAGAAAAAAGGGTAACAATGCCCGTGTGACCTGTTGGTTCTTGGCTTTGCAAGACTTTAATTTTACAGTGGAGCATAGGCCTGCAAAATTACAAGGTAACGCAGATGCGCTGTCTAGGGTTTATTGCATGCTGGCTGAAGTTGCCCAGACCCCCTGTGTTGGGCAGAGGGAGGGGGTATGTAGAAAGGCACAAGGTGTTGTGGTGGATGGTAGATACGTGTCACCGTGGTGCCTGGCCTCAGTGAAGTAAAAACCAGTATTGCTGGTGTCAGCGGCGTTCGGCCACTGACACACTTTTGTTATTTTAGCATAGCTGCAATGCAACTGATCCGGGACGGGTTTTTTCTGGAGCAGTCACAGTGCTGGGTGGGATGGCTGCTCCCACGTTCCAGGCCAGGGCTTGCAGCCCTATGTAAAGCCACCTGTGTCAGGAGAAGGCGGGTGGTTCCCTACCTGTGTGTAGCTGAGTGGAACACAGGGAATAGCAGAGCCAGAGCTGAGCATTGCTGTGTGGGGAAGTCTGAGGACTAAAAAGGTGCTCCTAACCCAGGAGGGTGAAGTACGGTACTGTGTCTGTGAATGTGAACTGTGCTTGATAACATGGACTGAGATTTATCATATGGACTATGCATTTGGTTTTGCTGGCTGGAGCAAGCCCTTTTCCCTGTTATTTTTATGTCTAAATAAAGACACCTGTTTTGTTCACCTGAAAGACTGCTGCCTGGCGCTTCTCTAAAGGCTACCATTTGAGTGAATCCCTACAATATGTTATAAATTCAATCCTCTGCTTCTATGAGCCATGTGCCATATTGGAATATACATTGAAGTAGATTTGTATAAATATTTATTAAATATTTTTGAAGTACTTGCTTTTTATATCCCCTATTGGCTGTAATGCCTCCCCATTTTATACATTTATTTATTCATTTATTTATTTTTTACCCATTATTTACTATGTATTATGCATTCGTTTTAATATCGTTTAGAGCTATTTCCATTTGTACTTGAAGAAGGGTGTTCCGCCCGAAACGCGTTTACAGTTTTTGGAATAAACAATTTAAACTTACCAGAAGACTCTCTCCATAATAGCGCCGTGCCAGCCTTTTTCTTGGTTTTCTAACCCCATTTTATGCTTGTGACACCGGTTCAGCCTTTGCATAAAGCAAATACCGGCAAGCTGTTGGGCAGCTTTTGGAGTATTTCTACGCTCGATTTAAGCTATTTAAGGTGAGCGCGATTCTCAGGGGGGGTACTGTCCATACCCTCCCTCTCTATACATATCCCTTGGATATTTTAATTTCAATTTAATTTACTATTTCCCATTTATCCTACGATAATACACGAGGCGCCGTCCTCTTGTACATTGTAATGAGTGAGGAGGAACATCCCCGTATACTGCCATACTGTAGTATGGCAGTATATGTTAGTATCGATCAGACAACCTAAGGTTAAAGTACCCTAGTGAGTCTGAAAAATAGTAAAAATTAAAAAAAAATTATAAAAAAAAAGCCTAAAAATTCTAATCACCCCCCTTTCTCTAGAACTGGTTTAAATATTAATAAACAGCACAAATCATAAACACCTTAGGTATCACCGTGTCCCAAAATGCCCGATCTATCAAAATATAATAATGGTTTTTCACTGTGTTTAACCCTGTAACAGAAAATAGCGCCCAAAGTCAAAAATGGCCCTTTTGTGCCATTTTGAAAAATATAAAAAAATCTATAAAAAGTGATCAAAAGTTAGCACAGTCCTAAAAATGAGAGCAACAAAAAAGCTCCGTACACCGAAGTATGAAAAAGTTGTTAGCGCCAGAAGATTCCAAAAAAAAAAATTGTACAGGAGGTTTTAATTTTTGTAAATGTATGAAAACGTTATAAAACCTATACAAATTTGGTATCCTCATGATCGCACCGACCCAAACAATAAAATAGACATGTCATTTTGTGCGCACAGTCCACAAAAAAAACAGCACAAATGTGTTTTTTCACCATTTTCAGTGAATTAAATTAAATGCCATGACTATGAAGTGCAATTTGTTACACAGAAAACATGCAATCACAGAGCTCTTTACGTGAAAAAATAAAAAAGTTATAGATTTTTGAAGGTGGGGAGTGAAAAAATGGAAGTGAAAAAACTAAAAAGGGCAAGGTCGTTAAGGGGTTAACACCAGCAAAACCATATCGCCATCAACCATATCAATTTTACACCTGTACCCTGTCAGATGTCAAAGGAGAGGAAGACAGGGCTGTTATTATTAATATGTACAAACCTTTCCTTCTCAAGGGTGATCCTATGTGCATGGTGAGGGGGTAGCTAACCAATGGGGGTAGTTAACCAATGTATATGACCTAGCACCTAGCATCATACATGGTGCTATTATATAGTGTATCATAGTATCAATAAGGAATATTGCTCTGAACATGGACAGCTATTTACTGCATTTGACCCTTTCTCCATAATTTCAGTCTTTACAAAAAAACTACAAGATAAATTAAGTCACCATATCAGCTCCATTACGAAGCTAACACTTAGTCACTAGTCTGTACAGCATTAAAAATGCAGATCTTCTCTCTCTTGCCATTCTTAATTTTAGATTACAGTCTCAGTGTGTTCACAGCAGAGCAGTTGCTACAGGGCGAATCTTAAAAAATCTATCCTGGATTATTGAAATGCATACAATGCAACCCTATTTTAGCATAAACAGCCCTCCACAAAATTAAAAATATTAGAGACATGCATTTATTTATGAATTATAATGTATGAAGCCCACTTCGTTAGCTTGCATATTGCTCCCCCAGAATTGATTCAAACATATTCAATACCCCCTTTTCATTAGAATTTTATTAAAGTTTTTTTTAACTTCTGGGACTTGAACAAGGCAGTCATGTAAGGTAGCTCTAGGGTCCTTCAACAGACCCCGGGGCTGCCATGGAGACAATTGGCACCCCCATACCCCTTTAGGTGCGGTGGTTATGTTTGACTGTGGCGCCTAAAGGGTTAAACAGCCGGATCACATCGCAATCCCGGCTGCTCCTTCAGAGGCTCGGCTGTCACATATAGTCATGGTGGCCCAAACAGAAGCTTAGAATGCTGTTCTCCAACATCATGGTGGCTTAAGGAGTTAAAAGATGGCCATAATGACATTAAGACCCCAAGTGAACCCTAGATCTATTCACTAAATAGTAAAAAGCCTTCTAAACTTCCCAAGAGGTAGACATCTAAGCAGGTCATAGCTGCCTTCACTCAATTTCATTGCCAGAGGTGCAATGACACTAGAACTTTGAATGTTCCATTAAAGACAATGAAATAAAGCAGAGTAATTCAAAACGTGCAGTAGTAGATAGAAAAAGCAGCATTCATCAGTAAAATCTTCTTTATTTTATTTCTTTAAAGGAAACCTACCACTTGAAGTGGCAGGTTTCAGATGGAAATACCGAGCACCAGCTCAGGGTGAGCTGGAGCTGGTGCCGGAGCTTATTTTTGTTAGTGTTTTAAACCGCGGTATCGCGGTTTAAAACACTTTTTAAACTTTATAGCCGGCGCAGGGAGGTACGCGCTCGGCGCTTATCATGCGCGCGACTGTGCGCGCGGCTACATAGGAAGTGAAGGAGAGCCGCGCGCATGG
This sequence comes from Engystomops pustulosus, assembly GCF_040894005.1. NCBI lineage: Eukaryota > Metazoa > Chordata > Amphibia > Anura > Leptodactylidae > Engystomops > Engystomops pustulosus. The sequence continues at coordinate 61,709,214 of NC_092415.1, forward strand.
TAAGCGCCGAGCGCGTACCTCCCTGCGCCGGCTATAAAGTTTAAAAAGTGTTTTTTAAACCGCGATACCGCGGTTTAAAACACTAACAAAAATAAGCTCCGGCACCAGCTCCAGCTCACCCTGAGCTGGTGCTCGGTATTTCCATCTGAAACCTGCCACTTCAAGTGGTAGGTTTCCTTTAAAGGAAAACAACCACTTCATTAAAAAGCAAACTACACATATTCGTCCCCTCTCCTCCTCAATCCAATTCTGGCGCTGGTCATCTTTAATGTTGACAAGCCGGAATCGCGTACAAAATAAATTTATACTTATCAGGCCAGAACATGGTGCCAACATGTCCGGCGCTTGCGGCTGCTTATTATGCACGCCCCCGAACCTCCTTCACCAGTGCCGGGAGAGGACGGTGACGTCACTTAAGAGGTGTGAATTGGATAGGGCGCGCATAATTAGCAGGCCGGAGTGCTGGGATCTGTATCAAGTCTATGACCTAATGCCTGCTTCTTTGACCAGTGGCTGAAGGGGTTTAGTGCAGAGGAGGGTAACAATAGTGTTGCAAAATCAGGACAACCTTTTTAACAACCACAATCTGAAATCAAGTTGTCATCTGGGCAATTTTATCAATATCTCCAAATGGGTTGATAAGATGGACCATAATGAGTTACCCTCTTTGTTTGGTAACTGCCAACCAGGGTTCTACAGCGAAGGGAATTTTAAGCCTATGCAGACTGCCAAGGTAATGCACCCAAGATATCAGACTTATCTCTGATAAGTAGCCATCAAAGTTGACCTTCATTTCAGTTCTATGGGATAGGACTGCACTTTGATGATGGTTGCCCTAGCATGACATAGCGTCAACAGCTCATATTCACATGGTCTATCATTTCCATTATCCATCCATATTCCATCCCACCTGCTGATGTGTGTTTTATGATATATAAGTATTATGCCAGGGGATGTGCCTGCTGGTCGTTTTGTTTCATTGTAAAATGCAGATACGGTAATCTGAGGTTGGTAATCTGAGGTTGGTGCCGCAGTATATTTATTTAATTGGTTACTCAAAATATTTTGGGATACTTATACTACTTATACACTAAACAATATGCTCCCTCTTAGGTTACATACTTTCAGTTTCTTAGTTAAACGGCAGGAAATATAGTAGGTTTAATAACATGTTTTCACTCACCGGCTTTGTAGGGAGAACACCATTTTTATACCTGGGTGTTTGTTTGTGCCATATACCACAATTAAGGACCTGTCATAAACATACTGTAGAATAGCGTGCCTCCATAATGCTTCTTTTATTTAACTTTCTTGCTTGTAATTTTCATTTCAGGTAACTATAAATAAGTGACACTTATTTCTTTGGAAACAGTCACTAGAAAAACCATGTAATTATATATTAAACGAAAATAAAGTAGTAAAGCCACGTGTCAACCAAGTCCAACCCAGGAATCAATAGCTTGTAGAATCACCTTTAGCAGCAATTATTTGAAGCTATTATTGAAATTATTTCTCTATGACTGTATCTGTCTCCCACATAATTATGATGGATTTTTGTCCAACTATTCTTTGCAAATTTTCTTCAGTTCATTGAGGATTGTGGGTATTGTGTTTGGACACTGCTCTCAGAAAGAAAATCTAGGATCAAAATCAAGCATGGTAAACCAGGGGCACTTTCTCATAGATCCCGGCACTGTGACTGTGGTAATTTTCTCATATTTGTTATCCTTCCTTCTAAAATAAACTCTAAAATTATGCTAAGGAAGGGCTCTGGGGGGCTTTACCAGAGTTCCTCTGAGGTACAGATTCACAAGCTGTTACACTGTCTCAGTGCTACCTCAGAACTTCCCCTCCATCTGCCTGATGTAATCTTACTGCAGCAGAGAAGTTTCAGCACACAGTGGGAGGGGGTAAGTGCTCCTGCACAGTGTGAACTACTGCATTGAGGGGCTCAGGTAACGCCTCCCCCAGAGACCTTCATGCTTATTAGCATACTTTTAAAACTTGATTTTAGAAGGAAGAAGACCATGGATGCCAAATGTAAGAGGATAACCACAGTAACGGTGCCTGGATCTAGGAGTAAGTGTCCCTGGTTTTATCATGATGGATTTTGATGATAAATTTCCTTTAAAGCGCCATAGAACAATTTCAGTGGTCTGAGTCTTCTGACACTGTCACTGGATATTCGGGAGTCTCCTGGCAAATGTGGCAAGGTTGGCATGCAAGTTCTTATTCTTATCACTACATAGTGTTGGCAAATAAAACCCTCATTATGCACAGGCCCTAAGGTTATATACACACATAACAGACAGTTTACAAATTTTCTGTGCAGATTTACAAAAAAATCTTATTACGGAAATGGCAAAGTAAATGACATTTATTCAAACTTATCCACACACTGTAGATAAACCTGCATGAAAACTTGGTTCACTGGATTTCAAGTCCACACATCAAATTTTGGATAATTTCACTGAAAGTCCTGGGATGGATATACCCATAATGCAACCAAAGTAATTGTTTTGGGAACCGGAGTCATAAGAGGCCCTACACAGTACTTTACTGCCTAACCAAAAACTGCCCATTCTGTTCCTATGCAAATCCTTTAGAACTATAGAAAGATGGAATATTGAAAGTTTTCTCCACATGTTCATAACACATATTCTGCTAAAAATTTTGTCACTGTGGAACATGTGTGTGGATGTTCTTTTAACCCATTCATCTGAAGTAAAGGACAATGAGTAAACCCACTTAATTGTGTTATATCTTAAATATATATAAATAGTGTAAGTTACAAACTAAGTGATACGATTGGGTGCTTGAGGGTGCATCCACAAATTCAGTTTTTCAGTTGTTTTTCAGTTTTTGATGCCCAAACCAGGAGTGGAGGGGAAACAGAGGAACAGCAGAACATCTTAATTATTAGTCCTCATCCATTATCATCCACATCTGCTTTTGGCTTCAAAAACTGCATCTAAAAAACTGAATGTGTAGCTACACACTAAGGCAGCTCTTCCCCTTGTTGCCCAAATATGTACAACTAGCCCCTCCCCTTATTACCCGACTTTGAACTAGTAGCACCGCCCCTTGTCAGGCTTTGTTCTCAAGCCTTGACATTTTCTAACAGTCTGCCTACTTTCCATTAAATATAGAAAACATTCAGCTGCAAAATCTTGTCTGAAACACCATAACAATACCAAATTCTCAAAACCACAAAAAGTACCAGCCTGCTGCTGTTTAGTCATTACACAAAACATATGGAACATTTCTTTCACAGAGTAGAGCACTTTCCAGCATTTTATCAAGGAGAGTAAGGGTAGAGGTAGTATTTGAAAAGAATGAAGAAACAGAAACAGTATGTTTAAGGCATGCTGCTCAAAATTACAGAAGATCTCCAGTTCTAAGTGTTATCAAAAACTTATCCCAAACTTGTACTGAAATGAAGCCCTAGAAAAGTGTTCAGATAAACATCTTCATTAGCGATCATCTCTGTAAAGGCAGCAGGTAACACTTGGGTACAGATTCGAAGACTTTCCAGTTACACACTTGTAGCCACTGAGATTTTGTGAGGCTCTGTAATGGGAATGTTTTAGATCTCACTATGACAGAAACTACCAAAATGCTTATGGTTCTATATTTCCATGAAACAATCTTCCATGACCTCTCCATAACTACCGTATTTTTTAGACTATAAGGCGCACAAAAAATCCTTTGATTTTCTCAGAAATCAAAGGTGCGCCTTATAGTCCAGTGCGCCTTATATATGAACTGTACTGACAGACAACAGCTGCCTTGAACTGTGCACAGGTCTGCCACCTGCTGGTCATTCACCCTTATAATCAGGTGCACCTTATAATCTAGTGCGCCTTATATATGAACTGTACTTACAGACAACACGCCTTGAACTGTGCACCGGTCTGCCAACTGCTTTTCATTTATCCTTATAATCAGGTGCGCCTTACACTCCAGTGAGCCTTATATATGAACTGTACTTAGACTGTGCACCAGTCTGCCACCTGCTTTTCATTCATCCTTATAATCAGGTGTGCCTTATAATCCGGTGCACCTTATATATGAACCTAGACGTTTTAGCAGGCATTTATTGATGGACCACATTCATTAAAGTCCCAGCACCAGTTTACTGTCTGACTTTGCACGCTCTTTTTAGAACAAACTGCTTGTACCTGTATTTATAAAGTGCACTATACCCAACACAACACAAAATTATGCACACAAATTGGCTTTCAGGCATGTGCCACATTTATAAAGCAGTGTCCAAAAGAATTGTGTTGAATGCCCAATCTTAAAGGTGCACCAAAAAGGAGCTCTGTGTTAGGGCAGTGCAGACAGTACCCGGACAAGTAGGTTTTGTTTTTATTTATGCATATGAAGAATTTACATTTTTATGACTGCAGTTTATAAATTAAACACTTGATTTGGACTATAACCTGTGGGTGTTCAATACAGTGGACAATGTTCCTATTAGCAGCCACAATTGGAAAGTGAAATGTAATAGTGGGAAGAGGTTTTTCATAAACATTTATTACACTTTTAGGGTAAGAATGTATTTAGAGGAACCTTCTAGGGTCTGATGCATTAAAAGATCTTACCTAACAAGACTATTTGACATAATATAGATATGTGCTCCCTTACATCCTTTCCCCATCCCTTCCCTTTCCTTCCTTAGTTGAACATATATATAATTATATTTTAATTTTTTTATTTTTTCTACTGTACTATGTAACAGATTGATGTGTTTCACGGATTGTGTACTTGATTTGCTGGAATTCTCCCTATAATTCAGTGGGGTCCAATGACCGAACAGTAGTATAAATTCGTTTGAAACAAAGCAATCAAAGTGTGAATGGGATATTGGCTTTACCTTGAAATTGACCCTCCACCTACAAAAGAAATATTGTCTGTAGCTTAGACATGAATTGTGCATATTCCTGGTGGCCTCCATTCCGTTCTTGGAGCCACCATTGCTTCGTCCCTCCTAAAATGCCTCTTGACATTTTTAAAAAAAATAATGGGTCATTTAATAAAAATCCTTTTTAAAATATCAAAAGGTAATTAAATAAAATAGCATTATTGTAAATTAGGATTATTTTCATACTTGGACGTAAATGTTTTTCAGTTAAAATCAGTCTTAAAGAGGACCTGTCATCCATATAAAAGACACTGGAAGATGCTTACTAAACTAAGCAGCTCCTAGAGCTACAACAGACGCAGCTAGCGTTATTGTAAACCTCTGATAACATTAGCAGACACTGCCGTGCTGTACACTAGAAACGCCGGACCGCTTTGTAAGTGGTTGGGTGTATTCATGGGCACACCTCCCACTCAAAAGGCCGGCGGTGACTGCCGAGCTTCATGCATCAGTCACCGCCCCTAATCCCGCCCCCACATGAATACACCAGACCGCATTTCTATTGTACAGCGTGGCAGTATCTTCTAGCTTTATCCAAGCTTTCCAATAACTCTAGCAGTGTCACTGCTATATCTGTCGTAGCACTAGGAGATGCTTACTTTAGTAAAATAAAATCTGAAACCCATAGATGTATGAGGTCAGGAAACTGCAAACTATAGAATATTCTATAACTTTCCTGTAAAACAGCTGCCGTCCCGTTATCCTGACATTTTAATAGCTTTTTTAATGATCACCAGTCCAACGCTTGCTCCCGTGTAAGGACAAGATGTCTCTGCAGTGTCTATGATTTGTAACAAATTTGTAAGCTCTGGGTATTTACGCTGTTAATCCAAATTAGTTCCCAAACTATGAATAACAACATATGGCCCTTCTGGGGGAAGTGTTCTACCAGTGCTACTATCTGGCCTCCATAATAAGCACTGAACATCTACAGAGCATGGGTCTCAGGTTGTTTCCTTTATCAAAATGGACTTCTTTTTCTCAGTGGAACTTTCAGAACTTGCAAACTGCTTTGTTTCAGATGTACCTGAACTCCTCACCCAGAGCTGCCTGTGACTGACAGCTCTCTTTTAGGGCTCTTTCACACAATGCGTCACATTTTTTGATGCTTATTTGACGCATTCCAAAGGCTTAAGCCTCGATCACATGCTAAAGATACATTGGGGCAGATCTATCAATCTGTCTGAAAGTCAGAATATTTCTAGTTGCCAATGGCAAACAATCACAGCTCCCCTTTAAAATATTCATGAGCACTGGTAAAATGAAAGCTGAGCTGCGATTGGTTGCCATGGGCAACTTGAAATATTCTGACTTTCAGAAAGCTTGATAAATCTGCCCCATTGTGTTTTAGCAGATGCAGTGAAAACACAATGTAACCTCAGCACGTGATCAAGGCTGAAGCCTGTAGAATGCGTCAAAAAACGTGACGCAATGCATCGTGTGAACGCTCCCTTAGGTTCTTTCCTTAGAGAAAGTTGGGTGTGAGTTATAGCTTGTTTTGTCTGCAGCTGTGGCTTGAGTGATGGACGGCTGAACCAGCCAGTCCTGGAGGCAGGGTCAATTACTGACTTTATATTCTGCTCTACCCCCTTAGAGGGTGCTAGTTATTAAGTCTTCTCTCTGCTATCTGGTGCTACTGCTTTGTGTGTTTGCTTTTCGGTATTTGACTTCAGCTACTTGTTACATTTTACATTATTGCTATACGTTTCTGTACCTTTTCCGCCATCTTGATTTTGACCCGGATCTGTCCGACATTGCTTGCTTGTCTGTCTGTATCTGTTGTCCATCAGTGTTTTGTTGACCCTGCTTTCCCTGTCTCAGACTTGTTTTTGGCTTAATGCTTTTCTGTATACTAGTGTGAACACGTTTGTTTTCTGATTTCCTGTTACCTGTCCGCTCCCCCATCCAGCGGCTACCAGATGAAATAAGTATTTTCCTTACAGGTTTTATCTGCTGTAGGCAGGGCATAGCCTGCAGGGATGTTGCAGGGTTAGTTCGCCACCAATAACCCAGCCTGAAAGATTTGTGCCAACTCTGGCTGTGGTTGTGCTGTTGCTGGACAGGTTCTTTATGATACTCATTTGTTTTATAATTGTACATATTGCTTATGGTCTACCATGATTGTCTTTTTCCTGAATTTCATTTTCATAAATTAAATGTAATTTTGCTCTATATTTGGAAATCACCTGCTCTTTTTGGGAAATTGTAATAGTAAGACAAAGATGCTAGAAACAGGTGGATAGGGTAAGTGCAATATAATGCTCAGGACATTTTTGATGTGGATCTCTGTCTTCCTGCTTCAGAGAACAGTGACGGCTTCACATTTTCTCACATTTTTTTAAATTGGTTATTTTGGTTGCTGGTTTGAAAGCCCATCTGGCCATTGCATGGGGATCCACCTCCTTATGGAGTGACCACTGTCACCCACCATACTACACAGCAGACCCAGCTGATTTTAACCTGTTCTGTGTGTTTGGTCACTCCTAGTTTTATCTCCCACTAACTGTAGCGTATGCTATGTGCATAAGACAAATACTTGACCCCTTACAGTAGTAGTAGTAGTATATAGTAGTAATTTAAGTTAAAAAACAGAAGTAGACAAAAACAGAAGTAAGCAAAAAGTACAACGAAAGGATGTGGAACCCACTTGGTTTTGGTATATTAATACTAGTGTAGAACTATATTATGAAAGGCAAGGGTCAACAACATACCAGCACAACCTCCTACAAAAAAGATAAACAATACTGTTCTCATATCTGCCTAGAAAAGACCATCTTCATGTAGGTCAAAACAAAACAGATAAAAAAAGCAGTAAATCATATCCAATGTCTGAAACCTCAAGTGTAACAATATTACATCACACAGTGACCTCTAATAAAGTACATACCACTATAATAAGCAAGTCCAATTCCACCAATCATATCTGATAGCTAGAATGAGCTGAGCTACACAACCTAGAACCTGTCCTCAGGTTAAAGCAAAGGAAGTGACTGACTCCAGGGAATCACAATAAAATGAAAACTATACCACTATTAATGTAACCAGTATAAGGACAGCAGTATATGAGAACAATGACGGGTAAATCAGCTCTAAAACATGTAAATGACAAAGGTAGTTTTCATAGCAATATAAAGCGAGGACCAACGAGACATTACCTGATTGTGGGGCCATAACAAATGTTTAACTTAGTTATTTTCAATAATTAGAAAAACCTACGAACACTTTAGCATATGAATAATTTGATACATAGCTATTCATATTTCAAAACCACATAAGGAACAGGTAAATTAAGATATGAAAAACATCCAAGTTCTCTACTAAAAAAAACAAAAGAAAGGATTCATTGCATTCATTTCCATATAGTTCCTTTTCTTTTAATATCACCCCTGTCATTTATTAACACAGAACTGACAGAGATCTAATGAGTGTGCGCTGCTGGAGAGCCTCACAGGGCCTCTGGGTGCTGGTGTGCACGTGTGTGTACATGTGTGCAGATAGTGTGGACAGATTGATACATTTACCTTTGCAAAAATATCATTATAACACTGTCTACTAAGAGAACCTTAAAAAATCCATGCTTTAATATCTATATAATAGACTGATGTTTGTTGCTAAACATGTCATATAGCGAATTTATTAAATTCTCCTTTTATTAATGGATTTAATTACTGGGGTGAAATGTAAATTACATACAGGAGCACTATGATAATCAGGGAAGACAGTCATTGACCTTTTCTAGTCACTACAGCCTTGACGGCTTGTACATTAGCACCATATAGTGAAAAATGGTGTTTACACAGTGAAGCCCTTTGAAATGACCCTGCCTGTCTGCTGCAAATAGGAAATGCTGGTATATGAGCGATTACAGCCACACTTATATAACACAACTCTCCGTGCAACAAAAATGGACAGATACTATCCTGATCTCACCCTATACTAGATGTAACCCTGGTTTAAATACATATCAGACACAAGACTATAGAAGAGAGCAATGTTATCCAATCATTCCTACAATAGAAAAATTACAATGAAGCTAAATGCCTATTACCAACAAATCATAGAAGAATACCCGGAGGTCAGGTACCAGGATGCACACTCTGGTACATAGCACTGTCCCCAATATTGTGCCAGCTGATCCTACTCACCCCTACTGACATAGTCTCCAAGTCCTTGAAAGTGGCAGGGGCACATCAGAAGCTGGAAACTGCTCCCAGCTGCTAGCCTCTGTGTATATGTCACGTGGGCTCCTCCACACGTTACCATAGAGATTCAACATAGATACAAATGTATTCATGCAGCAGAAGAGCCCTGGCTCAATGAGAGCGCTCAGATATCACTGAGACAAATGCACTGCATGGGGCTACAGTATATGGCTACTCAGTGCATCTAGGAGGCCCTCTACAGGCTGGGTTATAGGACAAACCAATACAGTATCCGCTAGATGTGGTTCATTACCTTACACAAAGATAACATTCATTGATACATATTAAATAAACAAAAGCAATGATATAATGTTCTACAACCATCAGTAATCTAGTGATGTGTGTATTAGTACACTGATGTATATCCACTATGCAACAGTTTGGTAAAGATGTAACAGACATCTCCCACATCAATGGCAGAACTTGTCCTTGTCACACAATCGGCTCCAGAATGTCTCCATGCACACCATCCAGAAGCTTGTAATCCATATCACCCATAAACTGGGGGGCAATTGCACAGACAATCCATTAACCCTGTGTAAAGCAGCCATTTCAGGATAGGAATGACTACATTTTAGTCCAAAAAAATGCCCCCATGATAAGGGCCTTATGTCACATACAGGACACTTAGGTGTTTACATCAATAGTAGCTTTCTACTTTTAACATCTTTACACTTGAGGTCCAGTGCCCCTTTAAAGAACAATAATAAAAGACCACTGTGTCCTTTTTATGAAGTGTCTAATACAAATGGTTCCATATAGGAACAGTAAAGACCTAAGGCACCACACTGTATATCACCCAATCCATCTTCTATAGAAAGCAATGTCTGAGCAATGCAATGAATCTTAGGATAACACCCATTAGGGAGACTGCTGCAGGCAGTGGGTGCTACCAGCAGCACAGGGCATATTTGGGGGTTTAGCTTCCACTACTCAGCAAGTAAGATTTTGACATTTTTTGCAGCAGCAGCTAAAGCAGGAGACAAGAGCTTGTGGCTGATGGGAGAGAAATCCATTATTGCACTCACCAGTTTGCTGTGCAGGGAAGGTGACAGCACAGGCACTAGATCCTGAGACCTTCCAGGAGTCGGATTCTCATCATGTTCCTCCATTGAGCGCCTCCTGGCACTATGGGTCCGGCTCACATGATTGTGGCTCTGCCTGCAGCGTCCTCCCTGCTTCCCTTCCCTCCTTGTAGTGCTGAGACCAAAGCTCAGGCAGGAGAATGTGTAGTCCCTGCTGTACCCTTCTCCTGCCAGCAGGGGCCGCCACTGAGCCTTCTGCTTCACCAATAGTGGATTATTGTATTACCGTATAACTAACACAACTGCTTCTACAATACTACCGTCACGTTCAGCAACACCATGCACATTAATATCTGAGCTTTAAATGGTAAATGTAAAGATTTATTAGCACTGTTATTAGAAGATCTTCAATACAGATCAGCGAATCATTGAAGATTTCTATTTCCTGAAGCTTCATAGAAAAATGTTTTATGATTTGATTCAGGTCCAAATATGTTCCCTCTGAATCAATTTTGCTCTAAATTTCTTGGAAATTGATAAATAAGTATTCTTAATACACAAATTAAAAAACAAAAAAACCTCACATTACGTACAATTTTTATAAAAAAAAATTTCATTTTCAGTTTTAACCTTCAGCATTGTAATTATTGTTGCTGGTGTCACCTGTATCTTTGCAACACAAAGGGGGGGACTTATCATGGCTTATATCCCCCTATGTCGCTTTTATGCCAAGTGGGCTGGGAGGGAATGTGGAGGAAAGGGAGTTTCGGGCACATATTGGGGCAGATTTATTTACCCAGTCCATTCGCGATCCAACGGCGTGTTCTGTGTGGAGGATTCGGGTCTTCCGGTGTTTCACTAAGGCAGTTCCTCCGTGTCAAGCGTCACTTTTTTTTTGTTCAAATGCAGCGTTTTTTTACAAATACGTCGGGTTTTCATATGGCCACGCCCCCCGATTTCCATCGCATGCATGCCGGCACCGATGCGCCACAATCCGATCGCGTGCGCCAAAAACCAGGGGCAATTCAGGAAAAATCGCAGCAAAATGGAAAAATTTGGGTAACTCGCCGTAAAAACGTGATTCAGACCCTTAGTAAATGACCCCCATTTTGTCTATTGCTTGCACCAGGCTATAGAAGAATTCTACATCAGGCAGGACCAGGATGGGATTTACCTGGGTGCCTCCAGGCTTTTAGTACATGGGTTGCACAATAAGTCCAGATGTGATAAACCCCCCTTTAGGGGACACTACACCATGAATATTTAGCTTGGCAAAACATAAATGTAAAATAAGAGTAAAATAAACAGGTACAACACTTATTCAAAGGGCCTATCTACCCTGAGAACAAAGAAACAGGGATGATATTAATTTACTAAACCAGAACAGAAAGCATCATGTAAAGCTAAGTTATTTTAGGCAGAATTGTCAGGTCTTAGTTTACACTGTAATGACAATTATTTAAAGAATCCCCTACCAACTGGAGTTCTTACCATGTAAGCGGTTTATGTTGCCCAACTTGGTGGCATATCAAATCGAGGGTTCATGACAGAAGTGGAAGTGCCACGTTATGCTCGAGGCAACTGGCATATTGGTTACAACATCTTGCAGTGGATAACTAGTCAAAGGGGATGGTCACTTAACCTCCTGTTTTTTGTAATTGTGGGAAGCAGTACATTAGGTAATTTACCAATATACATTTATTAAAATTTGATAAGTGAAGCCTCCTGTCAGACATTTCTGACCATACAATGACTGCAGAAGGTGAGTCATGGGATCATATCTGTTCTTGAGCAATCGCCCTGACAGGACCTGGATCCATTCATGAATACTATCATAATGTCCTTAACATATCAAGAAAGTGGTGCAGAACTTTAAATAGATGTATATTGGTAAATTACCTAATATCCTGCCCAATTACACACACATTACACTAAACATGAGGTAAAGTGGCCACCCCCTTTAATGATTACAGAAAGTTTCTCGAAGAGGGCACAGGTCTTGGCACTTATCTCTGCTTAGGCACACAGCTTATTAGAACAGAGAATGCAAGGGTTGTTGTACAAAGATGAGGCATAACCCAATAGCAGATATCCACACAATTATAATTAAAAGGACAAATTCCAAGACCTTTATCATTAACAGGACCAACACCAACAGGTCAATGATTTCCCCATGTCACTAGAGACCGCGTCCACAGCAGGTGCAGCAGTGTCTGGTATATTGTACCTCCTTATACCCTCTGATAGAAGGGTTTTAGTTGTGCCCCAGTGCAGCTTGGCACAGCTCGGCAGCTTGGCAGCAAGGACTATGTCTCACACTTGACTATTCACAATAGTGGTGTAGTCAAATGATGGAGTCTTATAAGGGATGTCACAATGAAATGGGAAGTAATGATGGTGCAGTATGGCCTCACAGATCACCTATACTATATTCCTTCACTAATTTATTAACTTAAGTGTTCCATTTGTGTTTTTCAGGGTGTGATATGACATTATTTGTAACTATGAGGCATAAATATAATACTTGTACACATACTGTGTATTTAATCCGTTTTGCAGATGAAAAACGCACCTGTCTCTCTATTGTATACAAATTCTGGATGCATTATGCTATTTGCATTGCTTCAAATTTGTAAAGGGAATAATTCATGAAATGTAGTTTTTTTCAGTAGAAGGCAACTTATTAGTACTATGGATGTGTACTATGGATTTTAACACATGGCAAATATCCAATGTATAAAATTCCCTTTCTTGGATGTGAACTGAAATGTGACTCTAGCCATTAGCACCACATTTGTATTGTGTTGAGCATATTGTGGTGCTTAAAATGTGCAACAATCATATACCCCAAATATGGTGGAAGCATTGGCTCAGCAATCTGATTTTATGGGAGTCCAGGCCATGGAGTGGAAGCATAGGGATACCCATTGTGATTACAGAAGATTTCCCATTTGGGGCAGTTTTTGCAATGCTGAGTATAGAGGAACCAGCCACATTTTTTTGTATTTTCCTGTGGGAACACAACTTTGGCCTATATGCACATGTATAAGTATAGGGGATGCAAACAAGGGTCCCATAGACCATTGTTTATGTCCTATGTATCATTGGTGGGGGAGATCCGCTCAGACGCTGATGACAATTGAGTTTCAGATGCAAATGCAAGAAGGAATAGGACCTTTGTGTTTCAGCCAGTCAGGGGTTGTGGGAACGGCAGAGCACATTGAAGTGAAAAGTGGACTTGTGCTAGCTGATGAAACAATGGCTAGCCCACATGCTGAATTTTTCAACGTGTACATGAGCCCTTAGACGATGAACACATGCAGAGTTTTGTTGCGGATCTTGCTGCATTACTTTAAGCCAAAGCCAAGTGTGAATAGAAAAGGAATGAAAAATAGAAAGAAATTAGACTTCTTCTTACTGTTGAATCTACTGCTGGCTCTTGCTCAAAATAAGAAGCAAAAAAGCAACCTTCTTTACAGCTTAAAGCAATAAGAACCTTCACCGTTCTGTTCTACTATGAGCTGGTTACCTACAACATCAAGACATCCCTAATGCTCAATTTATTCTGTATATGAGAAATTCCAGTTCAGTTCCTTAGGACATCATAGACTCATCACTGAAAAGCCAATTCATCTTTATTGTAATGTGGTATAATTACTTGTTAATGCCGTTATCTGTCATTTTTAATCAAATTAAAAAAAAAAGACTTTAGATTGGCAGAAACTATTATTGGGAGAGCACATTAGGGCTGATTTTACAGATCCTTTTTTATATTTATTTTTTGATTACCGTATATAAAAAAGATGATGGTCCAAATACATCTGGAAAAAAAAAAGTGAGCAGGATTAACATATGCATCCTATGGGGAGGCTCTGGAGTGCAGTATTTGCGATAGGTTAGGTTAGCAGTGGCTAATCGGCTGCCATCTACAGCAGCAATACAGATCGCATACACAGGAGGTGACTAAACACTGAAGCATAGAATGACTTGAACTGAGTGTTTTAAAGTCAGAATATGTCAATCACTGCTGTGGGTTTTACTTACAGCTTCTAAGCCTTAGTTTAATACCAACTGCTGCTGGAAGTGAAATAATTTATTTGTCATAACCCTTCTCTTTCCTCTAGAGCAGTGATGGCGTACCTATGGCACGGGTGCCAGAGGTGGCACTCAGAGCCCTTTCTGTGGGCACCCGGTCCATCGCCCCAGCACACCAGACAAGACTCAAAGAATCTTCCTGCAGTACCAAGAAACTTAAAAGATGCGGCTTTCAGTCATATTTTGATACTTCCTTCGCTACGTGGGACTGTAGGAAGAGGGAGCATTAGACAGGGTCGAATTATCTTTGGAGGACCTCCTGTTGGCCCCACGATTCTGTGTACAGAGGGACACTGGAAAGATGTGATGTAAATTTTCCATCTTTCTACTGTGTTGCTGTTCTCAGGAGGCCAATATGATTGAAAGTTGTTGAACAGGGAGCAATAAGTTACTGCGATAAATAAGGGGGGTTTTGGGTTGCAATTTGGGCACTCGGCCGCTAAAAGGTTCGCCATCACTGCTCTAGAATGTATGAATTTTTGGCAGGGTTTTGGAGTCCACAGGTAACCATATAGACCATAGAGCTAACATCAGAAATAAACAATGTTCTTCTCTGTTACTGGAGTGGAAATTATTTTCCAAAAAATACAAACAATTGATAAAAAAATTATACTTGTATTGGCTAGTGATAAAAATGATATGTGCAAGCTTCCGACCCTGTAATCAGGTTTACAGTCTCTTTTTTAAAAAAAAAAAAAAAACCTGCCTGATGAAGGGCCAGTGAGATCTATAAGACTGCACACATTATTTTGATTAGTTAATGAACTTCGTTTATTTAACACAAGTCTCCTAAGTTTTTGTCGTAGGTTTTTCAATGCAGCTTAAAATATGAATATTGAGACAGACTATACAGATGCGTAAGCTAAGATATGACAAGATGTTATACACACTTTAGTTATTCAAGGCAATAACAAGTGGTGTAATTAGAAAGAAAATGTGATATATTATATACCCAAAAACAAAAGAAGCCATAAAAATGGTACATTTTTTTGTGAGAAGGAAGGAAAACATGGAACACATCCCAAGGGGGCACCAAGTTCTCAATGTCATGTAGGATTTCAGATAGTCGACCATGGGGCACTATGGTGGGGATTGGAAAACCACATCCATGATTGAGATATGTTGAGATACAGACAGGTGTGGGGAGGGACCATATGATAGGATAAATGTGGTCAGGATACAGATACCTGTAAGGAACTCCTTGGACAAAGAACCACATGTACTTTAGGGGTTGACCATGATTTTGACCAATATTATGCAGTAAGCTGATGGAATCCTAGTGATAACACAGACATGTAACCAGGTTTCCCACATATGGTGAAAGAAAACAGAGTTATTTCTGTATAGTTTTAGTCTTTCATATGTCTAATGTTCTTCCAGGGAGTCTTGCAACAACATGAGAATGTGGACTTTCTTTTTTTTTTTTTGAGGGTATAGTTTTCTTAATCCTAGGATAGCTAATGCAGGATTTGGTCGTATGTTGTGGAATGTAGTCTTGGAGCATAGTCTAAAATCTGTTTTCCATAAATGCCTTAGATAAGGGCAACTCCAAAATATACTCCAACCAGAAAAGTCTAGATTTGCCAGTAAATATTTTTCCAAACCTGATTACCATCGGGTGGGTATTTTCTAATGTATCTCTACAAGGTTTACACATTTTGAAGCCTTAGAGGCTCGGTATAAGGCTTCTTGCCATTCCTTAACAGCAAACACTTGATCTTAATTGTTTTACAGTTTCAGGAAAGTGTAAGTCTTATGTCTTAAGACATCATATATCCCCCCAGAGGATTATTGTGATTGACGTGACATAGAGGGCACTATTACTATTACTAAGAGGGCAACAGTTACCGAATGGTCTCTACAAAGTTGACACTCTCTGGGATGCTCTGTGAGATGTTATAACCTCTATTGAACCACAGGGTAGCCGATATTATGCTGTGATGCATTTAGTGTACCAACAAACCCATGTTTTTATTTTATCACTGCATAAAGACATGGTTTTCATTTATTCACTGTAAAGTGAGTTACGGTAAGTGAAAAGTAGTCATGACAATCTGGGTTGGTTGGGGAAAATTGGGGCAGTTAATGTCCCAAGATTCATGTGCGTGAATGTCCTATCCACACAAAGATTAGCACAATAGTGATTTAAAGTGGGTTATCCAGTGTTTCTATGCAAAATTTAAAAGAAAACATTATAGTAAACTGCATTCTTGTGTTTTATACATAACTTGTCAGATACGTCACATTTTGAGGTTAAGACTCAGACATGTTAGAATGAAGGCTTGTAATGACTGTGTTCATGCTTAGTATCGTGGTAATATTGGTGTTCCAGTAGTTTTTTTTATTTAGAAAACTATGGAGGTGTAATTTATGACAGTTCCTTGTTATTGCCTAGTCACAGTATGGTGATATTTTCCAGTCGTGGTATGGTAGCATTATCCAGCCATAGTATTACTAGCACAGGCAAGCATACAATCGGTTGCAGGATAGAGGAGGGGTGAGCAAATTCCGTCTTAGTGCCTAGGACACCATGGCAGTAAATATGTAATGTGCTACTTTTCCATCTTACGTATGTAAATCAGATTTGTAAAATAGGAACCAATGCCAGTAGGAGGTGAAAAGAAGACATTCTGTAAGGAAAGATTTTCCTAATGTTTTCCTCTGATTTGTCTGAAGTCTTCCTGTTCAATGTGAAATCCTTCATTGAAAAAATCACTATAATAGTAAAAATATTTGCTTATGCAAAATATGATTATTTTTTACAGTAGGAGTTAATACGTCAAGCTGCTTATGCATTTAGCATAATTACTACCGTAAGTATAATTACACTTAGAAGTGACCTGGATCAATTAAAATGATTACTCCGGATGTTGAATATCGATTGACTCCTGATCCATGAAGTCTTTAAGTATGTGGGTCTAAACAGAACATTGAAAGAGATTCATCTTTATGGTTTCTGCAACTGATGTAACAAATTATCGTCTTGTTTAGCTGTAAAAACACATGCTGTAAGTAGAGAACACTTTGCTTGTGGGCAATGTAAATCCATCTAATATGTTCAGCTGAGGTTTTTTCTCTGGGTCATGTCTTCCGCCTAATGCACTATTAAGTTGTAGAGGTTTTATTACAACGTGATTCCCAAGTGGCAACATTAGTTAAACTAGTGTGTGTGCTTTCTATCCCTCTACAGGTTAGCTAGCTGGAAATCCAGAAGACGCTGCCTTCCTGTATAATGCTATAATAGGGGGAAGCTGAGCTGATACTGTTCATGTTGCAAAAATAGAATGTGTAACCTTTACGTAAAATAAAGGGTGACTTGACACAAATGGAATTTTGAGTATAAAAATGATAGAATTCTACTGTAAAGTTGCTATGTAAATAACATCCTAGATTTAACAATTTTTGTGGATGTGGGCACGCTCAAAAGACGGTTTCAGAAATGAATAATAATTTTAATAACAGTTTCTGACAAAAATAGATAAAATTTCTTTTAAAATTACAACAAACACTTGAATTGTAACCGACAATATAGCGTTTTTTACAGATGGATATTGTATACACTTTGATGTTTCAACCACGGGGCACAAGGCTCAGTTGGTCCGTTTCTTACATATATATATATAATACGTATATAAAATATCCCTTCTCATGAAGACAATCTGTGTGTAGGCTTATATACTATGATGTTACAAATTGGTTCTTTAAGTAAACAAATAGAGAAACTTAGTTGTTTCTTAATGTCTCTGGTGAGCGTATAGCAAAAATATCAAAAATGCATGCATGAAAAAAAGAATAAAAATAAAAATTGTAAAAGTCAAAAATTTAAAATTTGCATCAAGGTTTATAGCTCTTTATGGTAGATTAGTGTCCAGGAGGTTTCGCTATTAAACAGGATGTAGGGCCCTACACCTGTGTAGACTCTTTTGTATATCGCTTTTAATTACCTTTATGTAAGTAATGTTTACAGGTTTCCGGTACTGCCATGGGCACCAGGTTCGCGCCAAGCTATGCCAATCTATTTATGGCATATTGGGAAGAACTCACTATAGATGGCAGGCTTGGCGACGGCCTGGTGCTCTGGCACCGGTACATAGATGACGTCATTTTAATTTGGGATAAAAGCGAGATGGAGCTTCACGACTTCATTACAATAATAAATAAGAATACATTCAATTTACATTTCTCACCCAATATAAGCAAAACAGGGGTAGAAATTTTAGATCTACAAATAGACATAATAGAAAACAAACTGGAATGTAGTACATATACAAAACCAACATCTAGGAACAGTTACATATCCAGATATAGTTGCCACCTTCCCAGATGGCTAGAAAACGTACCCTTTGGACAATATAGACGCCTAAGGAGAAATTGCACAACAACTGAGAAGTTCGAAGAAGAGGCAGATCGACTAACAACACAATTTCAAGAAAAAAACTACACAACTACAACCTTAGCATCAGCCTTACAAAAAGCGAGATATTTAAAAAGAGAAGATTTAATAAAAGAAAAAATTCCACTCTCACAAAACACCCAAACATCTGATGATACACAAGAAAATCGGAGTAAAATTATTTTACCATATAACACACAATATAAAAAATTACAAAAAATTATCACCAAACACTGGGATATCTTAAAGAATGATAAAACACTGTACACCATTCTACCTGAGAGACCACCCATCATTTAAAGCCCCAAATTTGGGCTCCCAAATAGCTGAGACTTGGTTAAATCTAAAAGGCTTTTTTAGATGTGGAGACTGTAGTTGCTGTAAAAAGACCTCTTTTTCGAAACGAACTCAAAAAGTCACATCATCTAGCAACAAATTAGTACATAACATCAACGAACTCCTTACCTGCAATAGTTGTGGAGTAATCTATATGATAACTTGCCCCTGTAAAAAACAGTACATTGGGAGGACGATCAGATCCCTAAGGGAGAGAATTTCTGAACATCTGAGGAACATCAAAAAAGGACTAGAAACTCATACTTTGTCAAAACATTTTAAAACAGCCCACAATATGGATGTAACACAATTAAAATTCTGTGCAATACAGTCCGTTAAAAAAGATTGGAGAGGTGGAGACTATATAGCTAAAATGTCTAGAATGGAATCGAGATATATTTTTACTTTTGACACCTTGTCACCAAGGGGCCTCAATGCAGAACTTGAGATTTTTGTTTTTTTGTAAACTGGATGGAGGCAGCCATAATATGGACCACATTAATCCGGCTGTATACCAGCACATGTGGCCACCTTCCGGTTTCCCCCACCCAGAATCCATATAAACATAAAAATAAGAATAAAGAAATAAATACAAGATGTCTTATATATGTATTAGTTCATTCCTTATATCTATCCTCTGCACTGATTTATCGGCATATCTGTGTATCGGTGTACATGTTTGTAACATATCCGCCATGTTATACAACAAAATATGTTTATCAGTTAAAACAATATGAATCTATATTCCACTGCTGAATTTCTTTTTTATCTGGGTATATTTTTATTTTTGTTTAATATTTCATTGTTCATAACCATGATCTATTACAATACATGCATCGCAAAAGTAAAATACTATCTGAAAAAGAATATAAGTAGGCTTTAAGTAGATTGGTCCAGGTCAGGTTTTTGCAGTTCGATCCAACCCGTGGAGATCCAGACCAGACAATTTTCAGCCCGGAAGGGGCATTTAACAAAGTGCATCAACGAGGAGGTTTTCATTTTAAAAAAGCTACTGAGGAAGAAGCATTGCGCTTCGAAACGCGTCTAGCTGCAAGACTCTTATAGGATTTGAACATTCCCTTGAACATCAGATCCACCAATATTATCGCTTACAAAAAACAATAAGAGGATACTTACCTCTGAAGCGCTTGTGAACTTGAGCCTACCACCTGGATCACTGGCCGATACGATTGCACTCATTGATGAGCACAACATCATCTGCGGCACATTGCAGTCGCCTAATCTGAACTGGGAGAGGAGAGGTTATGCGACAAAGTAGAACCGTGTGAGTAGACATCCTTTAACACCCTCCGACCGCGTTCCTGAACGGCGTCCACAAACTCCATCACACGTGGACAATCACAGATTCCAGCACATGTGAACAACGGCTACCAAGCAATTCACAGAGCACTTGGAGTTTGACCTCTTCTACATAGCAAAAGCAGCAACACAACCCTAAGGACACCTATACCAATTGCTGCCAACTAATCGTGAGTGCATAAAACCTCTATTTAACATTACTTACATAAAGGTAATTAAAAGCGATATACAAAAGAGTCTACACAGGTGTGGGGCCCTACATCCTGTTTAATAGCGAAACCTCCTGGACACTAATCTACCATAAAGAGCTATAAACCTTGATGCAAATTTAAAATTTTTGACTTTTACAATTTTTATTTTTATTCTTTTTTTCATGCATGCATTTTTGATATTTTTGCTATACGCTCACCAGAGACATTAAGAAACAACTAAGTTTCTCTATTTGTTTACTTAAAGAACCAATTTGTAACATCATAGTATATAAGCCTACACACAGATTGTCTTCATGAGAAGGGATATTTTATATACGTATTATATATATATGTAAGAAACGGACCAACTGAGTCCTTGTGCCCCGTGGTTGAAACATCAAAGTGTATACAATATCCATCTGTAAAAAACGCTATATTGTCGGTTGAAATTCAAGTGTTTGTTGTAATTTTAAAAGAAATTTTATCAATTTTTGTCAGAAACTGTTATTAAAATTATTATTCATTTCTGAAACCGTCTTTTGAGCGTGCCCACATCCACAAAAATTGTTAAACTCTCCTTTTGGGTCTTTTTTGGTGTTAAGACCTATTGTGGTTGCACCCAAAATCGGTTCAACAGAGATCAATAAGTGCCACTAGACCTAGTATACAAAGAAAACATCCTAGATTTGTTCAACCACTGCTGTTCATATGCAGATCACTAATTCTATGACTCTAATCCCAATGCCAAACCTTTGTCAGACCGTCCATGTGATGCAAATGAAGGCAGAATTTTTTTTTTTTTTTTTTATGGTTGAAGAAATTGGTTGTTTTTAAGTCAAAACTAGAAGTGATGACTATTTATTGTATCAATGATTATTTGTAAGTGAAGTCCAAACATTGGAGCAACAACATTTCTGAAGTATGTAACCCATAGGCAATGGAAATCAGTATCAGGAACCTTAAGACCCCTTTACACTGCTCTAAATGTTACTGTGTATGCCTCCACAGGTTACCAAGGAATAGTCAATAATTGAGAACAAAGGTTCCAAGAAATGTACCCCATCATTTCTGGTTGGCCTATATTATGAATAAATCCTGTTGATCACATACAATCATTTCTATTTAGATTTTGCCCTATATGATTAAATACATAACTGGCAAAAAAATTTCACAACTGTGTTTTTGACAATGAAAGAATTTTCCTGGTAGTCTTCTGTATTGCAAAAGAAGATTAAGGAAGGTTAGGCGGGCGGAAGATTGATGATTAGTTTTCATCTCTTTTATAGTCATTAATGTGAATTTCAAGAAAACAGAAGAACATTTTAGGATATATCGTTTCATGAAACCTTTTTTTTTTTTAAAGCATTTATGTATTACATGGATTTCTATGGATGGAGTAGAAGAATAGAAGTAAGGACCTTCCTTCCTCAGTTTCACAATGTGATAAGTCTTCAAATAAGAAAATTTTGCCATAAGGGGAATGTTGAATATCTCTAATACACATTAGATGCCATTCATGTCTCATTTTTTGCCTTCTCGTTTTTTTCCTACAGAGTGAACACTGGCAGTACACAGTGATTTGCTGTTGCCATTCTCTGCATTGTTCATTTATGGAAATTTACATCACTGAGCCCGGCAGTGTATATGTGTGTGCACACTAGTGACTAGTGTTTGAGTCTATGCTGAACATTGCAAGTTTCGGAACCTGAATTTTAGCCAAAGGAATTGTTGCTTTCTGATGACATCACATGGTCACAGTGTTACTAGAGAGCACTGTGAATAAGGGCTGCTGTGAGAGTACTTGGAGTATGGGCTACTGTGTGGGCTCTCATGTGACTATGTGCTAAAGTGGGGCACTGTGACTATGGGTTAGTGGTGCCCAAGTGACTGTATTGCTACTCTGGGACCTCAGTGACTATATTGGATACTGAGAAGCACTGTGAATATATTGGCTACAGTGGTAACTCTGTGACTATATTGGATGCTGTGATGGCTTTATTACTATATCATCTATAGTGGGACCCCAGTGACTATATTGGCAACTGTTAGCAATGTTACTATATTGTCTACTGTTGGGACACCATTAATATATTTCTTACAGTGGGAGCACTGCTACAAAATTGTGGGGTTACCATTACTTTTTTGATTACTGTGGGAGCACTGTTTGTATATTGGCTTCTGTAGGGGCACTGTTAATTTTTTGGGTAATGTGGTACTAGTGATCTCTATGGGAGCAAGGAAACAGTATAAAGTTTGTCATAAGGTGGAGGGGATGTTGATGAAGTGAAAAGCCTCAATCTTTCTGTGCTAAATATGCAAAGAGGAGTTGTGGCTGGAAGAAGCTGGCATGGCACACAGCAAATTAAAAAAAAAACATTTCATCTATGGCAAGGAGAAAAAATAGATTTTGACCTACAAATTTCCAATCCTAGCATGGATATAATTCACAAAATGTATTTTGTTAGATGTATGTGAACTTCATCTTTTGACACCAAAACTAATTACACATATTACCATATTAATTATCTATTGAATATGAAATTCCTGCATGCACATGTCTCAGATGTGAACATAGAATAAGAAACATGTAAGACTTAAAAATATGTTTAGCAGAATTTTTTCTGTGCCAAAGTAGTTCAAAAGAGTTACAAGAATTACAAATACTGTAAACTGCTGTAAGATTGCGCTAAACCTATTGCTATGCTTTATCTTAGAACTGCTGTTGTGGAAATCCAGTTCACCTTTGGTTTCTATACGACTCAAAATTATAAGGGTGAGTATCAGGATAACAAGAACACAGAGAATCGGACATGCTGAGACAAGTAGTGCAAATTTTAATATTGAAAACGAAGCTCAAATTTATAACAAGATATCATAGGTCTGTGTCTCCGTTTCTTGGGAAAACGGCGCCTTTGCTATTCTACTGGAACAACATATAAGCAATAATATTGTTATTAAACTTGAGACTTGATTATTTTGCATTCTTCTCTAGTAAATATTGTTGAAACTTCACACTAATACAGGAAGTATAAAATAGCCCTTCTATTGAATATATTGTAAGCAGTCTATACTGAATATACTGACAAACTTTCTTTTGCATTCTGAAATAATTCCCCCACACTGCAAAGTAATAGAACTATGTTTCCTGATCGTCTTTTTTACATTTGCATAGCACCCAATTTAATGACAAAATGACATATTGGATGTTATACTAAAATACTGTATACTCAGCATGCTTTAACCAGAGGCTATCTCCAAACTCAAGTAATTATTTGAGTGACATAAACTGCAATATGATTCTGAATATTAATGTGTTCAGCTGCCTTGTTGAGCATTTCAGTTTTGACACACATTAGCTCTTTGAGGAGACTAAAAAAAAATTAAGTGAGCTGCAATTAGTACCCAATAAGTAAGTCTCCATAATAATTGTGTATGAATTATAGAATATTAATAGAGATGAGCGAACATGCTCGTCCGAGCTTGATGCTCGGTCGAGCATTAGGGTACTCGAAACTGCTCGTTGCTCGGACGAATACTTTGCCCGCTCGAGAAAATGGCAGCTCCCGCCGTTTTGCTTTTTGGCGGCCAGAAACAGAGCCAATCACAAGCCAGGAGACTCTGCACTCCACCCAGCATGACGTGGTACCCTTACACGTCGATAGCAGTGGTTGGCTGGCCAGATCAGGTGACCCTGGGATAGACTAGCCGCTGGCCGCGCTGCTCGGATCATTCTGTCTCTGGATGCCGCTAGGGAGAGAGCTGCTGCTGGTCAGGGAAAGCGTTAGGGTGTTCTATTAGCTTACTGTTAGGCAGGAGTGATTCTCAAAGAACCCAACAGCCCTTCTTAGGGCTACAATAACGTTCTACTTTTTTTATTTTAATTTGCATCTTTTACCATTTTGTGAGGAATTAGCAGGGGGACTTGCTACCGTTGTGTTTAGCTCTTAGTGGCACACATATCCATAGCAAAGACCGAAGTGGGAAAATTCAGTAGGGGTTGGATTTCTATTAGGCAATAACTCAGTGTCATCTCATCTGGCATAGTAGTGTGCTTCCTTTGATACTTGGCTAGAAAATAGCCATAGGAGAATACAAATAGCTTCTTGAAGCCTACAGTAGCGTTCTATATATTTGATTTCTGGTTGATCTGCTGGTGGCTGTAGTTTCTGCAGTGCATGTACTTGCCAATTCTGAGCAATTTGTAGTGAGACTTGCGACCGCTGTGTTCTGCGCTTAGTGGCGCACATATCCATAGCAAAGGCTGAAGTGGGAAAATTCAGTAGGGGTTGGATTTCTATTAGGCAATAACTCAGTGTCATCTCATCTGGCATAGTAGTGTGCTTCCTTTGATACTTGGCTAGAAAATAGCCATAGGAGAATACAAATAGCTTCTTGAAGCCTACAGTAGCGTTCTATATATTTGATTTCTGGTTGATCTGCTGGTGGCTGTAGTTTCTGCAGTGCATGTACTTGCCAATTCTGAGCAATTTGTAGTGAGACTTGCGACCGCTGTGTTCTGCGCTTAGTGGCGCACATATCCATAGCAAAGGCTGAAGTGGCAAAATTCAGTAGGGGTTGGATTTCTATTAGGCAATAACTCAGTGTCATCTCATCTGGCATAGTAGTGTGCTTCCTTTGATACTTGGCTAGAAAATAGCCATAGGAGAATACAAATAGCTTCTTGAAGCCTACAGTAGCATTCTATATATTTGATTTCTGGTTGATCTGCTGGTGGCTGTAGTTTCTGCAGTGCATGTACTTGCCAATTCTGAGCAATTTGTAGTGAGACTTGCGACCGCTGTGTTCTGCGCTTAGTGGCGCACATATCCATAGCAAAGGCTGAAGTGGCAAAATTCAGTAGGGGTTGGATTTCTATTAGGCAATAACTCAGTGTCATCTCATCTGGCATAGTAGTGTGCTTCCTTTGATACTTGGCTAGAAAATAGCCATAGCAATAGGATAGGATTGTTTGGTTCTAAAAACTCAAAAAAAAACAAAAAACACAAAAAAAAACAAAAAACACAAAAAAAACACACAAAAAAAAAAAAAAAAAGTAAAAAAAAAAAAAAAGTTATAACTCTCATTTTAAAAATGTTTAACCCCAGGGCTAGGGGTAGAGGACGAGGGCGGGGACGTGGGCGTCCAACTACTGCAGGGGTCAGAGGCCGTGGTCCTGGGCGGGGTGAGACACCACCTGCTGATGAGGGAGCAGGGGAACGCCGCAGAGCTACACTCCCTAGGTTCATGTCTGAAGTTACTGGGACTCGTGGTAGAGCACTGTTGAGGCCAGAACAGTGCGAACAGGTGATGTCGTGGATTGCTGACAATGCTTCGAGCAATTTGTCCACCACCAGTCAGTCTTCCACGCAGTCCACCCATGTCACCGAAATCCCCACTCCTCCAGCTCCTGCACCTCAGCCTCCTCCCCCCCAGTCTGCCCCCTCCCAGGAAAATTTGGCATTTGAACCGGCATACTCTGAGGAACTGTTTTCTGGACCCTTCCCACAGTCACAAACCACTTGTCCGGTTGCTGCTGAGCAATTTTCCGATGCCCAGGTTTTCCACCAGTCACAGTCTGTGGGTGATGATGACCTTCTTGACGTAGTGGAAGTGTGTAAAGAGGTGTCCGACGATGAGGAGACACGGTTGTCAGACAGTGGGGAAGTTGTTGTCAGGGCAGGAAGTCCGAGGGGGGAGCAGACTGAGGGATCGGAGGATGATGAGGTGACAGACCCAAGCTGGGTTGAGAGGCCGGGTGAACACAGTGCTTCTGAGACGGAGGAGAGTCCTCGACCTGAACAGGTTGGAAGAGGCAGTGGTGGGGCCAGACGGAGAGGCAGGGCCAGAGCTGGTGCATCAGCGCCACTGTCAACTAGTGAAGCTCCCGTGGTGAGGGCTCTTGCGGCGAGGGCTAGATCTTCAGAAGTGTGGAGGTTCTTTAAGGAAACACCGGATGACCGACGGACTGTGGTGTGCAACATTTGCCAAACCAGGCTCAGCAGGGGTTCCACCACTACTAGCTTAACTACCACCAGTATGCGCAGGCATATGAATGCTAAGCACCCCACTCAGTGGCAACAAGCCCGTTCACCTCCGGCCGTGCACACCACTGCTCCTTCCCCTGTGTCAGCTGCTAGTCAGCCCCCTGCCCAGGACCCTGGCCCAAAAACCCCATCGTCGCCTCCACGATCCTCCACAGCATCCACCAGCGTTCAGCTCTCCATACCCCAGACGCTGGAGCGGAAACGCAAATATAGTGCAACCCACCCGCACGCCCAAGCCCTTAATGTGCACATCTCCAGATTGCTTAGCCTGGAGATGCTGCCCTATAGGCTAGTAGAGACCGAGGCCTTTCGCAACCTCATGGCGGCGGCCGCCCCTCGGTATTCGGTCCCCAGCCGCCACTACTTTTCCCGATGTGCCGTCCCAGCCCTGCACCAGCACGTGTCAGACAACATCATCCGTGCCCTGACCAACGCCGTTTCTGACAAGGTCCACCTGACCACGGACACGTGGACGAGTGCTGCCGGGCAGGGCCACTATATATCGCTGACGGCACATTGGGTTAACTTGGTGGAGGCTGGGACCGAGACTGACCCTGGGGCTGCTCATATACTGCCGACGCCGAGGATTGCGGGGCCTACCTCGGTCCAGGTGTTTCAGGCCTACTATGCCTCCTCCTCCTCCCACCCCTCCTCCACCTCCTCCTCCGAACTACCATCCGTGGGCACGGCGCCATCAGTCGGTAGCTCTAGGCACAGCAGCAGTGCCGTCGCTAAGCGACAGCAGGCGGTGCTCAAACTGCTGAGCCTAGGCGACAAAAGGCACACCGCCCAAGAGCTATTACAGGGCATCACGGCGCAGACTGATCTGTGGCTGGCACCGCTGAACCTCAAGCCGGGAATGGTTGTGTGTGACAACGGCCGTAACCTGGTGGCGGCTCTGCAACTCGGCAGACTGACACATGTGCCATGCCTGGCCCATGTGTTAAATCTGATAGTGCAGCGTTTCCTCAAGACATACCCCAATCTGTCTGATTTGCTCACGAAGGTGCGCCGCATC
This sequence comes from Engystomops pustulosus, assembly GCF_040894005.1. Lineage (NCBI taxonomy): Eukaryota > Metazoa > Chordata > Amphibia > Anura > Leptodactylidae > Engystomops > Engystomops pustulosus. The sequence goes on from NC_092415.1 coordinate 61,736,765, forward strand.
TGTGCGCATTTCAGGAAGTCCAGCCCAGATGCTGCCACTCTCAGGGCAGCGCAGCGCCGCCTCCAACTGCCCGCTCACCGACTGTTGTGCGACGTGCCCACGAGGTGGAATTCAACACTGACCATGTTATCCAGAGTTTACCAGCAGCGCAGAGCGATTGTAGACTGCCAGATGTCAACTTCCACCAGAACTGGTAGTCAGGTCAGTCAGCTTCCTCAAGTCTACAATGAGGAGTGGACGTGGATGTCTGATATCTGTCAGGTGCTGAGTAACTTTGAGGAGTCAACACAGATGGTCAGTGGCGATGCCGCCATCATCAGCCTCACCATCCCGCTGCTTGGCCTGTTGAAAAACTCTCTGGTCAGCATGAAGTCGGAAGCTTTGCGCTCGTCACAAGAGACGGGGGAAGAATATTCCCTTGTTGATAGCCAAAGCACCCTGAGGTCTGTTTCTCAGCGCATATCGGAGGAGGTGGAGGTGGAGGAGGATGAGGAGGAAGAGGAGGAGAATGTTGGCGAGACACAAGAGGGGACCATTGTTGAGTCCTTCACTGTTCAGCGTGTATGGGCAGAAGAAGAGGAGTTGGAGGAGTTGGAGGAGGAGGAAATGGACAGTCAGGCCAGTGAGGGGAGTGAATTCTTACGCGTTGGTACTCTGGCGCATATGGCAGATTTCATGCTAGGCTGCCTATCCCGTGACCCTCGCGTTCAAAGAATTTATTCCAGCACCGATTACTGGGTGTTCACTCTCCTGGACCCACGGTACAAGCAAAATCTTGCCACTCTCATCCCTGCAGAGGAAAGGAGTGTGAGAATGCATGAATACCAGCAGGCCCTGGTGCACAAGCTGAAACAGTATTTCCCTTCTGACAGCGCTAGCGGCAGAGTGCGTAGTTCTGCGGGACAAGTAGCGAGGGAGAGTAGGCGAGCAGGCAGCTTGTCCAGCACTGGCAAGGGTACGCTTTACAAGGCTTTTGCCAGCTTTATGTCACCCCAGCAAGACACTGTCACCTGTCCCCAGTCTCGGCAGAGTAGGGCTGATCTTTACAGAAAGATGGTGAGGGAGTACGTAGCTGACCATACCATCGTCCTAAATGATCACACAGCTCCCTACAACTACTGGGTTTCAAAGCTGGACATGTGGCACGAACTGGCGCTGTACGCCTTGGAGGTTCTTGCCTGCCCTGCCGCTAGCGTCTTGTCCGAGCGGGTTTTCAGTGCAGCTGGTGGCATCATCACCGATAAGCGTACACGCCTGTCGACTGACAGCGCTGACAGGCTGACGCTTATTAAAATGAATAAAGGCTGGATTTCTCAGAATTTCCAATCTCCACCAGGTGAAGGAAGCTCAACCTGAATAATTGATCCACTCCTCCTCCTCCTCCTCATTTTCCTCCTTCTCCTCCTCTTTGTACAGTAAAGCAGAGGAAAATGGCTATTTTTTGACAGGGCCCACTGGCTCTTGCTATACTTCATGCATTTAATTTTTCTGGAGGGCCACCTACCCGGTCCTCTGTTTGAAACAATTTTTGTGAGTGCCACATACAGGCACTCAATCTATTCCATTTTTCTGGAGGGCCACCTACCCGGTCCTCTGGTTTGAACAATTTTTGGGACTGCCACATACAGGCACTCAATCTATTCCATTTTACTGGAGGGCCACCTACCTGCTCCTCTGGTTTGAACAATTTTTGGGACTGCCACATACAGGCACTCAATCTATTCCATTTTACTGGAGGGCCACCTACCTGCTCCTCTGGTTTGAAACATTTTTGGGACTGCCACATACAGGCACTCAATCTATCCCATTTTACTGGAGGGCCACCTACCTGCTCCTCTGGTTTGAAACATTTTTGGGACTGCCACATACAGGCACTCAATCTATCCCATTTTACTGGAGGGCCACCTACCTGCTCCTCTGGTTTGAAACATTTTTGGGACTGCCACATACAGGCACTCAATCTATCCCATTTTACTGGAGGGCCACCTACCTGCTCCTCTGGTTTGAAACATTTTTGGGACTGCCACATACAGGCACTCAATCTATTCCATTTTACTGCAGGGCCACCTACCTGCTCCTCTGGTTTGAACAATTTTTGGGACTGCCACATACAGGCACTCAATCTATTCCATTTTACTGGAGGGCCACCTACCTGCTCCTCTGGTTTGAAACATTTTTGGGACTGCCACATACAGGCACTCAATCTATCCCATTTTACTGGAGGGCCACCTACCTGCTCCTCTGGTTTGAAAAATGTTTGGGACTGCCACATACAGGCACTATCCAAATTAAATTGTCTCCATAGCAGCCTCCACACGTTGTCTCCATTCCTACCTCCAAAAGTCGTCCATATAGCTGCCTCCATACATCGTCCCTTTATCAAACGAGGTGTGTCAGGCAGAAATTTGGGTTGTTTTCATGGATTCCACATCAAAGTTGTTAACTTTGTCGCCACCCTGCTGTGTAATCCACAAAATATACTTGCAAACTTTTACCATTTAGGGATATTATTTCAGCGCTTCTTGCGCATCTGTTTACATTCCCCTCACCCGCCATATCCTAAACTTATAAGAACGCTACTACACTTGATCTTATACAAAAGTGCTGTTTGGGGAGTAGCCTAGAGACAGGGGCTTGGATTTGCGAAAGCTCGCCTGGCAGCGGAGCGCCAGCTCCATGCGCATCATGCGCTTCTTGCGCATCTGTTTACATTCCCCTCACCCGGCATATCCTAAACTTATAAGAACGCTACTACACTTGATCTTATACAAAAGGTTCTTAGAAGTGCTGTTTGGGGAGTAGCCTAGAGACAGGGGCTTGGATTGGCGAAAGCTCGCCTGGCAGCGGAGCGCCAGCTCCATGCCAAGATCCAACTAACATAGTTTTAACTGCAGCACCTTTAATCTACTACTAGTTCACTGCCTCCATACATGGTCCCCTTATCAAACGAGCTGTGTCAGGCAGAATTTTGGGTTGTTTTCATGGCTTCCATGTTAACTTTGTCGCCACCCTGCTGTGTAATCCACAAAATATACTGGCAAACTTTTATCATGTACCGATATTATTTGAGCACTTCTTGCTCACCTCCTTTGGTTCCTCTCTGCCACCCATTGGTTTGAAGCCTGAGTCCATTTAGGGTATGTCGCCATGACACTCTCTAGCCTGCTGCCGCTGCCTCTGCATGCCGTCCCCTATAGTGTCAGGGTCAATTATTGCATGTTTTAGATGCTATCTAGCTTCATTCTGTCACTCTGTCATGGCCATGCTGTTGCCCATAATTTTGGCATAATGGTGCGTTTAAGCAGCCTCAGAGGCATCCATGCATGCTGCCCCTGCTGTTTCCTGTCCATTTCCGTGGTGTTTCCATCCTTTTCTGAGGTTCCCAGGTGTTTGGCCAAGCTTCCCTGTGCAGAGCCTTGGTCCCCTTGAAAAATGCTCGAGTCTCCCATTGACTTCAATGGGGTTCGTTATTCGAGACGAGCACTCGAGCATCGGGAAAAGTTCGTCTCGAATAACGAGTACCCGAGCATTTTAGTGTTCGCTCATCTCTAAATATTAACTTTCCTCCATGTTAATTCACTGATATTTATAGATATTATTGCTGGTTAATGCTGTACAATACTGTTTAACAGTGTGAACTGGGTCATTGTATGCAGAACAAATGCAATGAAGTCATGTCATGTGCAAATATCGTCCAGGGTGTTATGTAATTGTTATAGAATAAAATCTAAAATGTATAAAAAGAATTGGAGGTTGGAATTAGAGAAATATAGATTGCTCATGGGAAATTGTGCCCATAAAGCATCCCATATGATTGTATCAGCAACTCTAGGCTGCCAGGGAGATGCAACCATGCCAATACAATGTAAAGCTTTGGTGGAGGAGGGAGCAATAGAGTTCCTGCTCTGCCATTTGAGGTGCAGCTGTGATGTCAATCCACCCAAGTCATAGAAGACATAACTAGGTTAGTGCATCATGATTTGACCAATTTTCAAGACTAATTTTCAAGGCCATTTTGGGATATCTAGGGATAAGCAAACCCACTGGTGTTCAGGTTTAGAAGGTTCGGATGAAAAATAGGTTGGGGTATCTTACAAATGGCAAATGCTGGCATGGGTGAGCCTGAATGCAAAACCCAAATATTGTGGTTCAGGTCTGCTCATTCTTAGTGATATTGTATCAAATACTGCATTAACCTCTTAAGGGCCCATGAAAGAAAATTTTAAAATTTTAATCCCCTAGTGATGATAACACAATAAAGATCATTTTAACACTTTACTTTGTTGCCATACAGTTGTAATGCGTTCCGTAATTATGGCCAGAATACAGCAATACATGGAGAACAGAAAAGACCATACGGTCGTGTGAATGAGGCCTTACTCAGTTTTATTGCTGTTTTAGCTCCTATCACTAAACAATGTTCAGTGTGGGCAGGGACTCTCTAAGCATAAATATTACGATACCTGTAGTGCTGTGAGCTGAAAATGTGGTTAGATTATCAGGGTACAGGTTTATATACACTTTCATTTACCTTCTGAACATTCACTAGTATCTGTCACATAGAAGGAGAGATGAGACAGGTCAGAGATGAGATGTTGAGCTCCATTAGATGCGTATTACATATAATTACACACTCCAGCTCTGCTACATCTCCGCTACATACACACTGCTAGATCTGATGTGCCTCCCTCCCCCTATCCCCAGATAAATAACTTATCTGCTTGTAGCTCACAATGTGATTTGTTGTTGTTTGCCGTCAGGAAGTCAGTGATTGTGAGCTCCTCCTGGAATGCAGGGGGAGGAGTTTTGAGGCGGAGAGCAGAGAACAGCTCAGCTCCACAAAGTCAGGCAGAAAAGAAAGTTGACTGCCCAACCTAAAGTCAGAAGATACAGGGTCAGAAACCAGGGGCAACTGAAATTGCCTTACACCAGACAAGTTGGACTTATATCTGTGAAATACTGTATTTTGTCAATAACAGTAAATCATGTGTTATTTTGTTATCCTGAGTGCATTTAAGAAACTTGTCTTCGTTGGAATACCCCTTTAACAACTTGGCCCTTTTTCGTTTTTTGCACTGCACTTTTAAAAATCCATAATTCTTTTTTTATTTTTTATCTTTCATTTTTATATATGAGGGCTATGGCGCTATGAAAATGACAGCACCACTCTACCTGGAACTCACTTAGACATCAATTCAGCACAGAAAGTACATGTATACTGGCCAATATAATAGTTAAAGTGCTAAGTGTTAGTGAAAACCATTGTAAAACGCTAACTATCGGACAAAATACAGAGTGCAATGGATAAATAAAAATGTTGAAAATCAAAGAAAAGCAGAAAACCCAAAATTTTTATTTAGTCCCTGGGTCAACACTGTCTGAAGTGTCCAAATCCATTTGGACTTCAACTGGAGCAATCTACGTTTTAAAGTCCCTCCCCAAAGATCCAAACTGACATGGTCCATCCCAATCACCATAAACCCCAACGGGTCTGAATGATGGACTTGCCTGAAATGACAAGGGATTGGTTTCAGCTTGAGAATATCTTCTTCCAAAATCACAGATGATGCAGCCAAAATTCCTGTAACGTGTTCACAAATTTTTAATTCATGGGTTGTCATACCCATCTTTCTGCAAGAGCAAGTGGCATAATAAATTACGCCTTTGGTAATACAATTGATAGGCCATGTGATCTTAAAGTGGTTCATACCATCTGAAGTCTTAAAGTCCACTGATTTCACCACATTGGGGCATGTGATGCATTTCCCACAAGAGGTGCAGCCCCATGTAAGTGGTTGTGCTCCAAAGATTTGTGCAGAGTGTGGCCACCCAATGGTTGTGTGACTAAATGCAGCCTGTCAAAGGCTCAGTTCACAGGTTTCAATTTTTTAATTGAATTTTTTAATTGAATTTTTTATTAGTTGTGGTAGACACATCAGTAAATATACAAGCTCTAATACATGACAAAAAGACTTGACAAACGGTGAGAATCAACAGCCCTCAATTTAACCAATTAAGTGGTAGCAATAAATACTATAAATAAGTGTACTATAAAAATTATGTGAAACAATATGAGTTTGCGTAGATGCCAAGTGTACACCGTTGGCTCATAAGTTATAGAGCAGAAGTCATATGAATCCAGCCTGATGCTGCCAGGAAAAGGTGATCCCTCAACTCTCTCTGCAGAAATAAAGGCGCTTCTAAAGGAAGCTACAGAGGTAAAGAATTACTTTCAAGCAGCATTGTAACTAAAAATAATATTGTGACTGTGCTTCTGAAAGGTTATATGTAGGAAATGTGCAGTCTTGCTCTTATTAGCTCAGTCATTTCTACGCTGATCTTCAGGGGACCTTGGAGGGTGACAAAAGAGGAAGACAATTACTATAAGAAATATTAAAGGGGTTTGCCCATGAAAGAAAGTTTTCACATTCTAATCCCCCTAGTGATGTTTATACAATGAAAATAATGTTCTTACTTATTACCTTCTTATGTTTACAATTTTACTCAATTTTATTGCTGATTTAGCTCCCTCAGTGGTGGTCAGTGTAATATTCCAGAGTGTGGACGGAGACTCTGTGCCATGAGATGCTGTGTGCTGACAATGTGCTTAGATTATCAGGGTCCAGGTTTATATACACTTTTATTTATCTTCTGAACATTCTACTAGTATCTTACACATAGAAAAAGAAAGATGAGACAGACCAGAGATGAGAGATGATGAGATCCATGAGATGGATATAAAACACAATGACACTCGCAGCTCTGCTAACTCACCTATAACACACACAGAGCCAGCTCTGCTATGCGTCCCTCCCAGATAAAGACCTTATATCATAGATTAAAGGTCTCTGCACACTGCTGTTGGAAGTGCCTGTGTCTGAGCTGGTCTTGTAATACAGGGGGAGGGGCAGGAGGCAGAGAACACTGCAGTGTGCAAACAAAAGAAGCTATTCAGCTATTGATGAGAAGAATCTGACCATAGTCAGAATATGTATAGTCGGATCCAGCCAACCAAATCATAAACCCCAGGACTAGTATAGACAAGTTGGAATTATATTTGTGAAATGTTGAATTTTTGTTAATAAAAAAATCTCTGATTATCTGTTATCCTAAGTATATTTAATAGTCTTTGTGGGGAATACCCCTTTAACTCTGATGGGTTACTGTCCATTTTGTCCTGACATGTGCACAGTGCATACAGCCAAAATTGTAAAACTAAACTGCAAATTGCATTCTAGAAAATCATGTAGATTAATTACTCTTGGCAACAGGGTGAGCTGCGGAGATCCCTGTGCACTCTGGAAATGGTGTCACAACAGCTCTGTGATGTCTTTTATAGGCAGGGATTTCTATGCAGAGAAAGCTAAATAGGGAAATCAAGGAGAATAAAAAGACACAAGAACATGCATACAGACCATCAGTTGTGGCAGATATTGGAATCACTTCTACCTTGCAGCGCTGGGCTCCTGGGTTCGAATCCCACCCAAGTCAACATCTGCAAAGAGTTTGTATGTTCTCTCCGTGTTTGCGTGGGTTTCCTCCGGGTCCCCCAATTTCCTCCCACACTCCAAAAACATACTGGTAGGTTGTTTAGATTGTGAGCCCCATTGGGGACAGGGACCAATGTGACATGCTTTGTGCAGCGCTGCGTAATCTGTGTGTGCTATATAAATAAAGAATTATTATCATTATCTATGTGTAAACAAGGCCAGAATATGCCCTTCGAGCTTAAACATGTATTTGTTATGTTCGTGCAGCACACGTTGTGATTAGAGATGAGCGAACATGCTCGTCCGAGCTTGATGCTCGGTCGAGCATTAGGGTACTCGAAACTGCTCATTACTCGGACGAATACTTCGCCCGCTCGAGAAAATGGCAGCTCCCGCCGTTTTGCTTTTTGGCGGCCAGAAACAGAGCCAATCACAAGCCAGGAGACTCTGCACTCCACCCAGCATGACGTGGTACCCTTACACGTCGATAGCAGTGGTTGGCTGGCCAGATCAGGTGACCCTGGGATAGACTAGCCGCTGGCCGCGCTGCTCGGATCATTCTGTCTCTGGATGCCGCTAGGGAGAGAGCTGCTGCTGGTCAGGGAAAGCGTTAGGGTGTTCTATTAGCTTACTGTTAGGCAGGAGTGATTCTCAAAGAACCCAACAGCCCTTCTTAGGGCTACAATAACGTTCTACTTTTTTTATTTTAATTTGCATCTTTTACCATTTTGTGAGGAATTAGCAGGGGGACTTGCTACCGTTGTGTTTAGCTCTTAGTGGCACACATATCCATAGCAAAGACCGAAGTGGGAAAATTCAGTAGGGGTTGGATTTCTATTAGGCAATAACTCAGTGTCATCTCATCTGGCATAGTAGTGTGCTTCCTTTGATACTTGGCTAGAAAATAGCCATAGGAGAATACAAACAGCTTCTTGAAGCCTACAGTAGCGTTCTATATATTTGATTTCTGGTTGATCTGCTGGTGGCTGTAGTTTCTGCAGTGCATGTACTTGCCAATTCTGAGCAATTTGTAGTGAGACTTGCGACCGCTGTGTTCTGCGCTTAGTGGCGCACATATCCATAGCAAAGGCCGAAGTGGCAAAATTCAGTAGGGGTTGGATTTCTATTAGGCAATAACTCAGTGTCATCTCATCTGGCATAGTAGTGTGCTTCCTTTGATACTTGGCTAGAAAATAGCCATAGGAGAATACAAACAGCTTCTTGAAGCCTACAGTAGCGTTCTATATATTTGATTTCTGGTTGATCTGCTGGTGGCTGTAGTTTCTGCAGTGCATGTACTTGCCAATTCTGAGCAATTTGTAGTGAGACTTGCGACCGCTGTGTTCTGCGCTTAGTGGCGCACATATCCATAGCAAAGGCCGAAGTGGCAAAATTCAGTAGGGGTTGGATTTCTATTAGGCAATAACTCAGTGTCATCTCATCTGGCATAGTAGTGTGCTTCCTTTGATACTTGGCTAGAAAATAGCCATAGGAGAATACAAACAGCTTCTTGAAGCCTACAGTAGCGTTCTATATATTTGATTTCTGGTTGATCTGCTGGTGGCTGTAGTTTCTGCAGTGCATGTACTTGCCAATTCTGAGCAATTTGTAGTGAGACTTGCGACCGCTGTGTTCTGCGCTTAGTGGCGCACATATCCATAGCAAAGGCCGAAGTGGCAAAATTCAGTAGGGGTTGGATTTCTATTAGGCAATAACTCAGTGTCATCTCATCTGGCATAGTAGTGTGCTTCCTTTGATACTTGGCTAGAAAATAGCCATAGGAGAATACAAACAGCTTCTTGAAGCCTACAGTAGCGTTCTATATATTTGATTTCTGGTTGATCTGCTGGTGGCTGTAGTTTCTGCAGTGCATGTACTTGCCAATTCTGAGCAATTTGTAGTGAGACTTGCGACCGCTGTGTTCTGCGCTTAGTGGCGCACATATCCATAGCAAAGGCCGAAGTGGCAAAATTCAGTAGGGGTTGGATTTCTATTAGGCAATAACTCAGTGTCATCTCATCTGGCATAGTAGTGTGCTTCCTTTGATACTTGGCTAGAAAATAGCCATAGGAGAATACAAACAGCTTCTTGAAGCCTACAGTAGCGTTCTATATATTTGATTTCTGGTTGATCTGCTGGTGGCTGTAGTTTCTGCAGTGCATGTACTAGACAATTCTGAGCAATTTGTAGTGAGACTTGCGACCGCTGTGTTCTGCGCTTAGTGGCGCACATATCCATAGCAAAGGCCGAAGTGGCAAAATTCAGTAGGGGTTGGATTTCTATTAGGCAATAACTCAGTGTCATCTCATCTGGCATAGTAGTGTGCTTCCTTTGATACTTGGCTAGAAAATAGCCATAGCAATAGGATAGGATTGTTTGGTTTTAAAAACACAAAAAAAAACAAAAAAAAGTAAAAAAAAAAATAAAGTTATAACTCTCATTTTAAAAATGTTTAACCCGAGGGCTAGGGGTAGAGGACGAGGGCGGGGACGTGGGCGTCCAACTACTGCAGGGGTCAGAGGCCGTGGTCCTGGGCGGGGTGAGACACCACCTGCTGATGAGGGAGCAGGGGAACGCCGCAGAGCTACACTCCCTAGGTTCATGTCTGAAGTTACTGGGACTCGTGGTAGAGCACTGTTGAGGCCAGAACAGTGCGAACAGGTGATGTCGTGGATTGCTGACAATGCTTCGAGCAATTTGTCCACCACCAGTCAGTCTTCCACGCAGTCCACCCATGTCACCGAAATCGCCACTCCTCCAGCTCCTGCACCTCAGCCTCCTCCCCCCCAGTCTGCCCCCTCCCAGGAAAATTTGGCATTTGAACCGGCATACTCTGAGGAACTGTTTTCTGGACCCTTCCCACAGTCACAAACCACTTGTCCGGTTGCTGCTGAGCAATTTTCCGATGCCCAGGTTTTCCACCAGTCACAGTCTGTGGGTGATGATGACCTTCTTGACGTAGTGGAAGTGTGTAAAGAGGTGTCCGACGATGAGGAGACACGGTTGTCAGACAGTGGGGAAGTTGTTGTCAGGGCAGGAAGTCCGAGGGGGGAGCAGACTGAGGGATCGGAGGATGATGAGGTGACAGACCCAAGCTGGGTTGAGAGGCCGGGTGAACACAGTGCTTCTGAGACGGAGGAGAGTCCTCGACCTGAACAGGTTGGAAGAGGCAGTGGTGGGGCCAGACGGAGAGGCAGGGCCAGAGCTGGTGCATCAGCGCCACTGTCAACTAGTGAAGCTCCCGTGGTGAGGGCTCTTGCGGCGAGGGCTAGATCTTCAGAAGTGTGGAGGTTCTTTAAGGAAACACCGGATGACCGACGGACTGTGGTGTGCAACATTTGCCAAACCAGGCTCAGCAGGGGTTCCACCACTACTAGCTTAACTACCACCAGTATGCGCAGGCATATGAATGCTAAGCACCCCACTCAGTGGCAACAAGCCCGTTCACCTCCGGCCGTGCACACCACTGCTCCTTCCCCTGTGTCAGCTGCTAGTCAGCCCCCTGCCCAGGACCCTGGCACAAAAACCCCATCGTCGCCTCCACGATCCTCCACAGCATCCACCAGCGTTCAGCTCTCCATACCCCAGACGCTGGAGCGGAAACGCAAATATAGTGCAACCCACCCGCACGCCCAAGCCCTTAATGTGCACATCTCCAGATTGCTTAGCCTGGAGATGCTGCCCTATAGGCTAGTAGAGACCGAGGCCTTTCGCAACCTCATGGCGGCGGCCGCCCCTCGGTATTCGGTCCCCAGCCGCCACTACTTTTCCCGATGTGCCGTCCCAGCCCTGCACCAGCACGTGTCAGACAACATCATCCGTGCCCTGACCAACGCCGTTTCTGACAAGGTCCACCTGACCACGGACACGTGGACGAGTGCTGCCGGGCAGGGCCACTATATATCGCTGACGGCACATTGGGTTAACTTGGTGGAGGCTGGGACCGAGTCTGACCCTGGGGCTGCTCATATACTGCCGACGCCGAGGATTGCGGGGCCTACCTCGGTCCAGGTGTTTCAGGCCTACTATGCCTCCTCCTCCTCCCACCCCTCCTCCACCTCCTCCTCCGAACTACCATCCGTGGGCACGGCGCCATCAGTCGGTAGCTCTAGGCACAGCAGCAGTGCCGTCGCTAAGCGACAGCAGGCGGTGCTCAAACTGCTGAGCCTAGGCGACAAAAGGCACACCGCCCAAGAGCTATTACAGGGCATCACGGCGCAGACTGATCTGTGGCTGGCACCGCTGAACCTCAAGCCGGGAATGGTTGTGTGTGACAACGGCCGTAACCTGGTGGCGGCTCTGCAACTCGGCAGACTGACACATGTGCCATGCCTGGCCCATGTGTTAAATCTGATAGTGCAGCGTTTCCTCAAGACATACCCCAATCTGTCTGATTTGCTCACGAAGGTGCGCCGCATCTGTGCGCATTTCAGGAAGTCCAGCCCAGATGCTGCCACTCTCAGGGCAGCGCAGCGCCGCCTCCAACTGCCCGCTCACCGACTGTTGTGCGACGTGCCCACGAGGTGGAATTCAACACTGACCATGTTATCCAGAGTTTACCAGCAGCGCAGAGCGATTGTAGACTGCCAGATGTCAACTTCCACCAGAACTGGTAGTCAGGTCAGTCAGCTTCCTCAAGTCTACAATGAGGAGTGGACGTGGATGTCTGATATCTGTCAGGTGCTGAGTAACTTTGAGGAGTCAACACAGATGGTCAGTGGCGATGCCGCCATCATCAGCCTCACCATCCCGCTGCTTGGCCTGTTGAAAAACTCTCTGGTCAGCATGAAGTCGGAAGCTTTGCGCTCGTCACAAGAGACGGGGGAAGAATATTCCCTTGTTGATAGCCAAAGCACCCTGAGGTCTGTTTCTCAGCGCATATCGGAGGAGGTGGAGGTGGAGGAGGATGAGGAGGAAGAGGAGGAGAATGTTGGCGAGACACAAGAGGGGACCATTGTTGAGTCCTTCACTGTTCAGCGTGTATGGGCAGAAGAAGAGGAGTTGGAGGAGTTGGAGGAGGAGGAAATGGACAGTCAGGCCAGTGAGGGGAGTGAATTCTTACGCGTTGGTACTCTGGCGCATATGGCAGATTTCATGCTAGGCTGCCTATCCCGTGACCCTCGCGTTCAAAGAATTTATTCCAGCACCGATTACTGGGTGTTCACTCTCCTGGACCCACGGTACAAGCAAAATCTTCCCACTCTCATCCCTGGAGAGGAAAGGAGTGTGAGAATGCATGAATACCAGCAGGCCCTGGTGCACAAGCTGAAACAGTATTTCCCTTCTGACAGCGCTAGCGGCAGAGTGCGTAGTTCTGCGGGACAAGTAGCGAGGGAGAGTAGGCGAGCAGGCAGCTTGTCCAGCACTGGCAAGGGTACGCTTTACAAGGCTTTTGCCAGCTTTATGTCACCCCAGCAAGACACTGTCACCTGTCCCCAGTCTCGGCAGAGTAGGGCTGATCTTTACAGAAAGATGGTGAGGGAGTACGTAGCTGACCATACCATCGTCCTAAATGATCACACAGCTCCCTACAACTACTGGGTTTCAAAGCTGGACATGTGGCACGAACTGGCGCTGTACGCCTTGGAGGTTCTTGCCTGCCCTGCCGCTAGCGTCTTGTCCGAGCGGGTTTTCAGTGCAGCTGGTGGCATCATCACCGATAAGCGTACACGCCTGTCGACTGACAGCGCTGACAGGCTGACGCTTATTAAAATGAATAAAGGCTGGATTTCTCAGAATTTCCAATCTCCACCAGGTGAAAGAAGCTCAACCTGAATAATTGATCCACTCCTCCTCCTCCTCCTCATTTTCCTCCTTCTCCTCCTCTTTGTACAGTAAAGCAGAGGAAAATGGCTATTTTTTGACAGGGCCCACTGGCTCTTGCTATAGTACTTCATGCATTTAATTTTTCTGGAGGGCCACCTACCCGGTCCTCTGTTTGAAACAATTTTTGTGAGTGCCACATACAGGCACTCAATCTATTCCATTTTTCTGGAGGGCCACCTACCCGGTCCTCTGTTTTAAAAAATTTTTGGGACTGCCACATACAGGCACTCAATCTATTCCATTTTACTGGAGGGCCACCTACCTGCTCCTCTGGTTTGAAACATTTTTGGGACTGCCACATACAGGCACTCAATCTATTCCATTTTACTGCAGGGCCACCTACCTGCTCCTCTGGTTTGAACAATTTTTGGGACTGCCACATACAGGCACTCAATCTATTCCATTTTACTGCAGGGCCACCTACCTGCTCCTCTGGTTTGAACAATTTTTGGGACTGCCACATACAGGCACTCAATCTATTCCATTTTACTGGAGGGCCACCTACCTGCTCCTCTGGTTTGAAACATTTTTGGGACTGCCACATACAGGCACTCAATCTATTCCATTTTACTGCAGGGCCACCTACCTGCTCCTCTGGTTTGAACAATTTTTGGGACTGCCACATACAGGCACTCAATCTATTCCATTTTACTGCAGGGCCACCTACCTGCTCCTCTGGTTTGAACAATTTTTGGGACTGCCACATACAGGCACTCAATCTATTCCATTTTACTGCAGGGCCACCTACCTGCTCCTCTGGTTTGAACAATTTTTGGGACTGCCACATACAGGCACTCAATCTATTCCATTTTACTGGAGGGCCACCTACCTGCTCCTCTGGTTTGAAACATTTTTGGGACTGCCACATACAGGCACTCAATCTATCCCATTTTACTGGAGGGCCACCTACCTGCTCCTCTGGTTTGAAAAATGTTTGGGACTGCCACATACAGGCACTATCCAAATTAAATTGTCTCCATAGCAGCCTCCACACGTTGTCTCCATTGCTACCTCCAAAAGTCGTCCATATAGCTGCCTCCATACATCGTCCCTTTATCAAACGAGGTGTGTCAGGCAGAAATTTGGGTTGTTTTCATGGATTCCACATCAAAGTTGTTAACTTTGTCGCCACCCTGCTGTGTTATCCACAAAATATACTGGCAAACTTTTACCATTTAGGGATATTATTTCAGCGCTTCTTGCGCATCTGTTTACATTCCCCTCACCCGGCATATCCTAAACTTATAAGAACGCTACTACACTTGATCTTATACAAAAGGTTCTTAGAAGTGCTGTTTGGGGAGTAGCCTAGAGACAGGGGCTTGGATTGGCGAAAGCTCGCCTGGCAGCGGAACGCCAGCTCCATGCGCATCATGCGCTTCTTGCGCATCTGTTTACATTCCCCTCACCCGCCATATCCCAAACTTATAAGAACGCTACTACACTTAACTTGGTGCAGGCTGGGACCGAGTCTGACCCTGGGGCTGGTCATATACTGCCGACGCAGAGAATTGCGGGGCCTACCTCGGTCCAGGTCTCAAAGGCCTACTATACCTCCTCCCACCCCTCCTCCACCTCCTCCTCCTCCGAATTACCATCCGTGGGCATGGCGCCATCAGTCGGTAGCTCTAGGCACAGCAGCAGTGCCGTCGCTAAGCGACAGCAGGCGGTGCTGAAACTGCTGAGCCTAGGCGATAAAAGGCACACCGCCCAAGAGCTATTACAGGGCATTCCACATCAAAGTTGTTAACTTTGTCGCCACCCTGCTGTGTAATCCCCAAAATATACTTGCAAACTTTTACCATTTAGGGATATTATTTCAGCGCTTCTTGCGCATCTGTTTACATTCCCCTCACCCGCCATATCCTAAACTTATAAGAACGCTACTACACTTGATCTTATACAAAAGGTTCTTAGAAGTGCTGTTTGGGGAGTAGCCTATAGACAGGGGCTTGGATTGGCGAAAGCTCGCCTGGCAGCGGAGCGCCAGCTCCATGCCAAGATCCAACTAACATAGTTTTAACTGCAGCACCTTTAATCTACTACTAGTTCACTGCCTCCATACATGGTCCCCTTATCAAACGAGCTGTGTCAGGCAGAATTTTGGGTTGTTTTCATGGCTTCCATGTTAACTTTGTCGCCACCCTGCTGTGTAATCCACAAAATATACTGGCAAACTTTTATCATGTACCGATATTATTTGAGCGCTTCTTGCTCACCTCCTTTGGTTCCTCTCTGCCACCCATTGGTTTGAAGCCTGAGTCCATTTAGGGTATGTCGCCATGCCACTCTCTAGCCTGCCGCTGCTGCCGCTGCCTCTGCATGCCGTCCCCTATAGTGTCAGGGTCAATTATTGGATGTTTTAGATGCTATCTAGCTTCATTCTGTCACTCTGTCATGGCCATGCTGTTGGCCATAATTTTGGCATAATGGTGCGATTATGCAGCCTCAGAGGCATCCATGCATGCTGCCCCTGCTGTTTCCTGTCCATTTCCGTGGTGTTTCCATCCTTTTCTGAGGTTCCCAGGTGTTTGGCCAAGCTTCCCTGTGCAGAGCCTTGGTCCCCTTGAAAAATGCTCGAGTCTCCCATTGACTTCAATGGGGTTCGTTATTCGAGACGAGCACTCGAGCATCGGGAAAAGTTCGTCTCGAATAACGAGTACCCGAGCATTTTAGTGTTCGCTCATCTCTAGTTGTGATTGCATTTTATCTGACAATTTTTAAAACCGTGCACCTAAAGGGGTGTGGTATTGTGTGTGTTCCTAGTTTGCCCCATATATTACCACAGTTCTGTTGCAATATCATGAAGCAAAGTGCACCAAGAACTGCCCGGATCAACTAAGAGCATGCAACACTATTAAATCATGTGACACAACTTGTAAAAGGAAAGTGCAAGCAAAAACTAGACATATTGCACCAGTTTTATATATCTGTCTTTATTGTATTTAGAAGGAAAATATGTAAATACATTTTCCAGGATGGGATGCGGAAAACCACATCTCTTTTAGCTATCTTATAAGGTATCTCCCTTGACATCTGGCATAACCTACAAGAGGCCTTATGACATGATGCAGGATTAAACCAAACCAGTATATGTATTCCAGAAGGAACAGACTCCCAATTGTAGAAAGTGCTAGTTGGGTCTCCTCAGAACAGTCTAGGGAAATGGTTTGGATGAGTACAGGCGGTCCCCAACTTAAGAACACCCGACTTACAAGCAACCCCTAGATACAAACGGACCTCTGGGTGTTGGTAATTCACTGTACTTTAGCCTTAAGCTAAAATAAACCACTGTTACAGTTATCAAAGGTGTCTGTAATTAAGATTTGTTATTAATCATGGTTCTTATGGCAACCCAAAAGTTTTAAAATCCAATTGTCACAGAGACCAAAAAACTTTTGGCTGGGGTTACAATTATACAGTTTGACTGACATACAAATTCAACTTAAGAACACACCTAAAGAACCTATCTTGTACATAAACTGGGCATGCCTGTATTGTCTTTAGGCACTCGTCTTGTCGAGGATGGAGTTTTCTGGAGGATGTTCTTACTATTTCTAACTGTGAATTATAAATCGTAACCATTGGTACACAATTGTTGACAACCTTTTCTTTGTACGGAAGAAGATGGCTCCGGGGTTTCCTTGTGCCTGTGTTGTTTTAATTAACAATAAAGGTGGGAAGGTATACCTGATTTATGAGTATCTTCTTGAGACTGTTTAGGAGTGGATCCCTGTCTACTGAGCTGGAACAGATTGTATCTGATTGCCTGGCCGTAGTTGATAAGTTTTTTTGATGAATTTGAAGTGAAAGCTGTCAGTAGGCTGATCAATCATGGCCTACTATCATGTAGCAATATAAGGTCAAGGATTTGATCTGGCAGGATTCTAAGAAGTCACCTTCTAGTTTTAACATGAAAAGGTTTACATGCTGTGGTGCCATTGTTGTTCTCATGGCGGTTCCAGTGCTCTGTAGTTCCTTTTTTTAATACCAAATTGTGTTAGAATGATTTGGAGAGATGTAGCACAAACTCTGCGGCAATCTCATTAGCCTCAAGATTGACTCAGTGGGGTTCATTTTCTAAGGGCCGCGCTTCGCACTTTAGTTGGACTGTGCACCTTTTTGGTGGCTAAAATGGCTTGTAAAGGTATTTGAAGGAAACCTACCATTTGATTTCATGCATGATAAAGCAAACATACCTTGAGAATGGTGTTGCTACACTGATGCAGGATCATATCTTGGTTAATTCCTGAGCTGAGTGGTTTTGCTGAAAAAATTATACTATTTAGGACCTTGGGAAAGCTGGGACAGACTGGCTTAAGGAGCTTGGAATTACAAATGGCTTAAAGTAAAGCATGGCTAGTCAAGCACTAATCAACCTGAGCTGAATGACTCATACACTGCAGCTGGGGAATGGTGCAGCAATTGATTATTCTGTCTGGCAGGAAGAGAAATGCAGGAGATAATATGCAATCAGACAGAAACTCCGCTATAAGAAGCGCCAAACAGCCAGAGTAGATATAGAGCAGAAGGCACAGAGCTTCATTATCATAATGTTATATCTATTTTATTAGCAAAACCACTCATCACAGGAATTAACCAAGATATGATCCTGCAACAGTGTAGTTACAGCATTCTCAAGCATTCAAATGGTAGGTTTCCTTTAAGAAGTGTGTGCACTTGGACTATGGTGCACGTGACCCTTTTTTGGCACACCTGCGTGGGCTTCCATCAGACTCAAATTAGGGGGTGTGCCATAGGACAGTCTGACTGATACGGACCGAGCGTTGTATTAAATTTTTAAATTGTGTTGCACGCCCTATGTTAAAGATGCACCACAAAAAAGATGGTGAACTCTGTTGGATCAGTGCGGGGAAGCAACAGATTCATGATTTCTGGCGCACAATCTTAGTGAATTACCGCACCCAGCATTATAGATGGACAATGCACTTTCTGTGAATTCCGGTGACCCAGTAGGGCTTATTAACTAAGGGTCCGCGGACGCATTTCCGTGGGGTTTTCCAACCTTTTCGCGGATCATGCCACTGAGGCAGGTTTTTAGAAGGCGATTGTGTTGCACGCGATCGGATTGTGATGCAATCTCGGCAGCTTTCATGCGGGGGCGGCCTGTTGGACGATTCAACGGATTCGAACAAACCACAGGATTTAACTACAAAATTGTGTCGCAAGCCAAGCACTTACATGCACCGGGAGGAAGATGGTGAACTCTGGTGGACCTGAGCTGGGGTGCGACACATGCAAGATATTGGGCGCATGATCTTAGTGATTCGAGCCAGACTGCCTGATTGTCGTACACTCCGGACCTTGTGAACTCAAGCGGCCGGGTAAGTTGATGTGCTCCAGTGAGTCCTACTTTTGTGGAATTTTTCTAAATCCAGGTTAGCCAGGATCATGCTCCAACCTTTTTTTTTTCAGTTAGCCATTAAGGTACCACAATCTCAAAAATGTTATTAGATTTTGCTAATTGAAGGCTGCAAATGTTTTTCGACTGGTTAAAAATCATTTTTGTCCCTACTGCAATGGCAGAATACATTCTCAATCTTTTTAGGGGATAGGCTGCAGCAGGGGACTTGCTACATATGTTGTTCTTGCCCTAGAGCTTAGGGCTTGTGGATCAAATTTATAACCACAAAGGAAACTTACCATGGGGAATTTACTGACAGGAGTAGATCTGATGGTAGATTCCACCTGCCTGCCTGTCTATGCCCATATCTGTAATTTAATAATCCTGGAACCTAATCTAACTTGTTAAAAAACTTGGTAGGTTTTCTTTAAAAATTGTGTTGCAGGACAAATCTCTGAGGCATTATTACTTCATATTTTTACTGCTATCCTCCACACCTCACAACACTTTATTTTTCCATTTTCATGATAATGAACAGCTGCGGCCTTGTAGAAACATGGAATTGATTTTTGTTAAATTAAGAGAGTAAACTGACATATTGTCAAGGAAAATCTCAACTTTATCTTGAGTGACACTTTAAGTTCTTGGTAATGCAGTAACCTTGGCAAAACTACTGTATGTCCAATCGATTTGCAGTGCTCACCTGTACAGACCACCCTTTCCATCACAACTCTGAAGAAAAATGATACATCAGGAATAGCACTTTCTAAGCTACAGTGTTACACAGTCAAAAATTTCCCATATCATTCCTCAAAAGCAAACAAGCCTGATGAATATTATTTGAGGCGATACCATCCCAAGACCCTAAAACTAATAAAATAATCTATAACAAAAATGTGTTTGTTGTACATACAAAGTAATTCTGTTATATAGGTCAATATTTATCCCCACACATGCTGAAAAACCAGACTGGATTTTGGGATGTGTAAGCTTTTTGGTCACGTAAGGTGCATTAATTTCCTGTGCTAAAGAAGGGCACCTTAGATTAGATTATGTGGAATTTCGTAAGATGGGTATTTTAATATTACTTATGGTAGTGTATTTGAGGGCTCAATTTACAGTTTGCTAGCTTTATTTTAGCACTGCAATGTGGTGAATACATTGGGGCAGATTTATCAAAAGTAAGGTAAGACAGTGCAGAGTTAGACAAGACAGTCTTTTGCTGCACTAGATTTATCTCTGTCTCTGATGTTGGATGATAAATCTGATGTGTCTTGAGACTGTCTAGTCGTACTTTGCACCTGAGCCAAAATGTTAACCTATGAGCATAATTTTTGACACATTAAAGGAAATCTAACATATGATTTGATGCTTTATGAACCAAACATACCTTGAGAATGCTGTAGCTACACTGATGCTGAAACATATATTGTTTAATCCCTGAACTAAGTGGTTTTGCTGAAAAAACAATTATAAAATTATGAAAATGAGGCTCTGTTGCTCTTTTTCCTGGCTCAGTGATTCTCCTCTCACATTAAGTATGCACTGCTCCGGAGAACTATGTAATCACTGTATTGTTCCTGACAGCCAGAAGTAATCAATTGCTGCACCATCTCTCAGCTGTTGTGTATGAGTGATCCAGTCAGGTTGATTATTCCTAACTGGACAGTTCATGAAGCTCAGTGTAATGTGTTTATGAACCACAGGAGGGTTGAGAATCCAACCCAGATTTCCCAAGGTCCTGAACGTTACAATTATTTTTTTTTTCAGCAAAACCACTTAGCTCAGGGACTAAACAAGATATGCTTCTGCATAAGTGTAGCTACAGCATTCTCAAGATATGTTTGGTTCATAATTAGAGATGAGCGAGCACTAAAATGCTCGGGTACTCGTTATTCGAGACGAACTTTTCCCGATGCTCGAGTGCTCGTTTCGAGTAACGAGCCCCATTGAAGTCAATGGGAGACTTGAGCATTTTTCAAGGGGACCAAGGCTCTGCACAGGGAAGCTTGGCCAAACACCTGGGAACCTCAGAAAAGGATAGAAACACCACGGAAATGGACAGGAAACAGCAGGGGCAGCATGCATGGATGCCTCTGAGGCTGCTTAAATGCACCATTATGCCAAAATTATGGCCAACAGCATGGCCATGACAGAGTGACAGAATGAAGCTAGATAGCATCTAAAACATCCAATAATTGACCCTGACACTATAGGGGACGGCATGCAGAGGCAGCGGCAGCAGCGGAAGGCTAGAGAGTGGCATGGCGACATACCCTAAATGGACTCAGGCTTCAAACCAATGGGTAGCAGAGAGGAACCAAAGGAGGTGAGCAAGAAGCGCTCAAATAATATTGGTACATGATAAAAGTTTGCCAGTATATTTTGTGGATTACACAGCAGGGTGGCGACAAAGTTAACATGGAAGCCATGAAAACAATCCAAAATTCTGCCTGACACAGCTCGTTTGATAAGGGGACGATGTATGGAGGCAGTGAACTAGTAGTAGATTAAAGGTGCTGCAGTTAAAACTATGTTAGTTGGTTCTTGGCATGGAGCTGGCGCTCCGCTGCCAGGCGAGCTTTCGCCAATCCAAGCCCCTGTCTCTAGGCTACTCCCCAAACAGCACTTCTAAGAACCTTTCGGATAAGATCAAGTGTAGTAGCGTTCTTATAAGTTTGGGATATGGCGGGTGAGGGGAATGTAAACATCTGCGCAAGAAGCGCTGAAATAATATCCGTAAATGAAAAAAGTTTTCCAGTATATTTTGTGGCTTACACAGCAGGGTGGCGACAAAGTTAACAAGTTTGATGTGGAATGCCCTGCAATAGCTCTTGGGCGGTGTGCCTTTTATCACCTAGGCTCAGCAGTTTGAGCACCGCCTGCTGTCGCTAAGCAATGGCACTGCTGCTGTGCCTAGAGCTACTGACTGATGGCGCCATGCCCACGGATGGTAATTCGGAGGAGGTGGAGGAGGGGTGGGAGGATTTGGAGGTATAGTAGGCCTTTGAGACCTGGACCGAGGTAGGCCCCGCAATCCTCTGCGTCGGCAGTATATGACCAGCCCCAGGGTCAGACTCGGTCCCAGCCTGCACCAAGTTAAGTGTAGTAGCGTTCTTATAAGTTTGGGATATGGCGGGTGAGGGGAATGTAAACAGATGCGCAAGAAGCGCATGATGCGCATGGAGCTGGCGCTCCGCTGCTAGGCGAGCTTTCGCCAATCCAAGCCCCTGTCTCTAGGCTACTCCCCAAACAGCACTTCTAAGAACCTTTTGTATAAGATCAAGTGTAGTAGCGTTCTTATAAGTTTAGGATATTGCGGGTGAGGGGAATGTAAACAGATGCGCAAGAAGCGCTGAAATAATATCCGTAAATGGTAAAAGTTTGCCAGTGTATTTTGTGGATAACACAGCAGGGTGGCGACAAAGTTAACAACTTTGATGTGGAATCCATGAAAACAACCCAAATTTCGGCCTGACAAACCTCGTTTGATAAAGGGACGATGTATGGAGGCAGCTATATGGACGACTTTTGGAGGTAGCAATGGAGACAACGTGTGGAGGCTGCTATGGAGACAATTCAATTTGGATAGTGCCTGTATGTGGCAGTCCAAAAAATGTTTCAAACCAGAGGAGCAGGTAGGTGGCCCTCCAGAAAAATGGAATAGATTGAGTGCCTGTATGTGGCAGTCCAAAAAATTTTTCAAACCAGAGGAGCAGGTAGGTGGCCCTCCAGAAAAATGGAATAGATTGAGTGCCTGTATGTGGCAGTCCAAAAAAGTTTTCAAACCAGAGGAGCAGGTAGGTGGCCCTCCAGAAAAATGGAATAGATTGAGTGCCTGTATGTGGCAGTCCAAAAAAGTTTTTAAACCAGAGGAGCAGGTAGGTGGCCCTCCAGAAAAATGGAATAGATTGAGTGCCTGTATGTGGCAGTCCAAAAAAGTTTTTAAACCAGAGGAGCAGGTAGGTGGCCCTCCAGAAAAATGGAATAGATTGAGTGCCTGTATGTGGCAGTCCCAAAAAATTGTTTAAAACAGAGGACCGGAAAGGTGGCCCTCCAGAAAAATTGAATAGATTGAGTGCCTGTATGTGGCACTCCCAAAAATTGTTTAAAACAGAGGACCGTGTCGGTGGCCCTCCAGAAAAATTAAATGCATAAAGTACTATACCTAGAGCCAGTGGGCCCTGTCAAAAAACAGCCAGTTTCCTCTGCTTTACTGTAGAAAGAGGAGGAGAAGGAGGAAAATGAGGAGGAGGAGGAGTGGATAAATTATTCAGGTTGAGCTTCCTTCACCTGCTGGAGATTTGAAATTAGGAGAAATCCATGCTTTATTCATCTTGATAAGCGTCAGCCTGTCAGCGCTGTCAGTCGACAGGCGTGTACGCTTATCGGTGATGATGCCACCAGCTGCACTGAAAACCCGCTCTGACAAGACGCTAGCGGCAGGGCAGGCAAGAACCTCCAAGGCGTAGAGCGCCAGTTCGTGCCACATGTCCAGCTTTGAAACCCAGTAGTTGTAGGGAGCTGTGTGATCATTTAGGACGATGGTATGGTCAGCTACGTACTCCCTCACCATCTTTCTGTAAAGATCAGCCCTACTCTGCCGAGACTGGGGACAGGTGACAGTGTCTTGCTGGGGTGACATAAAGCTGGCAAAAGCCTTGTAAAGCGTACCCTTGCCAGTGCTGGACAAGCTGCCTGCTCGCCTACTCTCCCTCGCTACTTGTCCCGCAGAACTACGCACTCTGCCGCTAGCGCTGTCAGAAGGGAAATACTGTTTCAGCTTGTGCACCAGGGCCTGCTGGTATTCATGCATTCTCACACTCCTTTCCTCTCCAGGGATGAGAGTGGAAAGATTTTGCTTGTACCGTGGGTCCAGGAGAGTGAACACCCAGTAATCGGTGCTGGAATAAATTCTTTGAACGCGAGGGTCACGGGATAGGCAGCCTAGCATGAAATCTGCCATATGCGCCAGAGTACCAACGCGTAAGAATTCACTCCCCTCACTGGCCTGACTGTCCATTTCCTCCTCCTCCAACTCCTCAAACTCCTCTTCTTCTGCCCATACACGCTCAACAGTGTAGGACTCAACAATGGTCCCCTCTTGTGTCTCGCCAACATTCTCCTCCTCTTCCTCCTCATCCTCCTCCACCTCCACCTCCTCCGATATGCGCTGAGAAACAGACCTAAGGGTGCTTTGGCTATCAACAAGGGAATCTTCTTCCCCTGTCTCTTGTGAGGAGCGCAAAGCTTCCGACTTCATGCTGACCAGAGAGTTTTTCAACAGGCCAAGCAGCGGGATGGTGAGGCTGATGATGGCGGCATCGCCACTGACCATCTGTGTTGACTCCTCAAAGTTACTCAGCACCTGACAGATATCAGACATCCACGTCCACTCCTCATTGTAGACTTGAGGAAGCTGACTGACCTGACTACCAGTTCTGGTGGAAGTTGACATCTGGCAGTCTACAATCACTCGGCGCTGCTGGTAAACTCTGGATAACATGGTCAGTGTTGAATTCCACCTCGTGGGCACGTCGCACAACAGTCGGTGAGCGGGCAGTTGGAGGCGGCGCTGCGCTGCCCTGAGAGTGGCAGCATCTGTGCTGGACTTCCTGAAATGCGCACAGATGCGGCGCACCTTCGTGAGCAAATCAGACAGATTGGGGTATGTCTTGAGGAAACGCTGAACTATCAGATTTAACACATGGGCCAGGCATGGCACATGTGTCAGTCTGCCGAGTTGCAGAGCCGCCACCAGGTTACGGCCGTTGTCACACACAACCATGCCTGGCTTCAGGTTCAGCGGTGCCAGCCACAGATCAGTCTGCGCCGTGATGCCCTGTAATAGTTCTTGGGCGGTGTGCCTTTTATCGCCTAGGCTCAGCAGTTTGAGCACCGCCTGCTGTCGCTTAGCGACGGCACTGCTGCTGTGCCTAGAGCTACCGACTGATGGCGCCATGCCCACGGATGGTCGTTCGGAGGAGGAGGTGGAGGAGGGGTGGGAGGAGGAGGAGGCATAGTAGGCCTCAAACACCTGGACCGAGGTAGGCCCCGCAATCCTCGGCGTCGGCAGTATATGACCAGCCGAAGGGTCACACTCGGTCCCAGCCTCCACCAAGTTAACCCAATGTGCCGTCAGAGATATATAGTGGCCCTGCCCGGCAGCACTCGTCCACGTGTCCGTGGTCAGGTGGACCTTGTCAGAAACGGCGTTGGTCAGGGCACGGATTATGTTGTCTGACACGTGCTGGTGCAGGGCTGGGACGGCACATCGGGAAAAGTAGTGGCGGCTGGGGACCGAATACCGAGGGGCGGCCGCCGCCATGAGGCTGCGAAAGGCCTCGGTCTCTACTAGCCTATAGGGCAGCATCTCCAGGCTTAGCAATCTGGAGATGTGCACATTAAGGGCTTGGGCGTGCGGGTGGGTTGCACTATATTTGCGTTTCCGCTCCAGCGTCTGGGGTATGGAGAGCTGAACGCTGGTGGATGCTGTGGAGGATCGTGGAGGCGACGATGGGGTTTTTGTGCCAGGGTCCTGGGCAGGGGGCTGACTATCAGCTGACACAGGGGAAGGAGCAGTGGTGTGCACGGCCAGAGGTGAACGCGCTTGTTGCCACTGAGTGGGGTGTTTAGCATTCATATGCCTGCGCATACTGGTGGTAGTTAAGCTAGTAGTGGTGGAACCCCTGCTGATCCTGGTTTGGCAAATGTGGCACACCACAGTCCGTCGGTCATCCGGTGTTTCCTTAAAGAACCTCCAGACTTCTGAAAATCTAGCCCTCGCCGCAGGAGCCCTCGCCACGGGAGCTTCACTAGTTGACACATTTGGCGCTGATGCACCAGCTCTGGCCCTGCCTCTCCGTCTGGCCCCACCACTGCCTCTTCCAACCTGTTCTGGTCGAGGACTCTCCTCCGTCTCAGAAGCACTGTGTTCACCCGGCCTCTCAACCCAGCTTGGGTCTGTCACCTCATCATCCTCCGATCCCTCAGTCTGCTCCCCCCTCGGACTTCCTGCCCTGACAACAACTTCCCCACTGTCTGACAACCGTGTCTCCTCATCGTCGGACACCTCTTTACACACTTCTTCCACTACGTCAACAAGGTCATCATCACCCACAGACTGCGACTGGTGGAAAACCTGGGCATCGGAAAATTGCTCATCAGCAACCGGACAAGTGGTTTGTGACTGTGGGAAGGGTCCAGAAAACAGTTCCTCAGAGTATGCCGGTTCAAATGGCAAATTTTGCTGGGAGGGGGCAGACTGGGGGGGAGGAGGCTGAGGTGCAGGAGCTGGAGGAGTGCCGATTTCGGTGACATGGGTGGACTGCGTGGAAGACTGACTGGTGGACAAATTGCTCGAAGCATTGTCGGCAATCCACGACATCACCTGTTCGCACTGTTCTGGCCTCAACAGTGCTCTACCACGATTCCCAGTAACTTCAGACATGAACCTAGGGAGTGTAGCTCTGCGGCGTTCCCCTGCTCCCTCATAAGCAGGTGGTGTCTCACCCCGCCCAGGACCACGGCCTCTGACCCCTGCAGTAGTTGGACGCCCACGTCCCCGCCCTCGTCCTCTACCCCTAGCCCTCGGGTTAAACATTTTGAAAATGAGAGTTATAACTTGTATTTTTTTTTTACCTTTTTTTTTTTTTGTTTTTTTTTGTGTTTTTTAGTTTTTAAAACCAAACGATGCTATCCTATTGCTATGGCTATTTTCTAGCCAAGTATTACAGCACACTACTATGCCAGATGAGATGACGCTGAGTTATGAAAAAAATAAACGTAAAATAAAAAAGGAAATGGCAGACTGTGCCTAGTTGAAATACAACCCCGGGCCCTAATAAATTTTCCCACTTCGGTCTTTGCGATGGATATGTGCGTCACTAAAACACAGTGGTCGCAAGTCTGACTCCAAATTGCTCCCAATTTGATAGTAGATGCACTGCAGCAAGTACAGCCACCAGCAGATCAACCAGAAATCAAATATATATAACGCTACTGTAGGCGTAATTAAGACGTTTGTATTCTCCTATGGCTATTTTCTAGCCAAGTATTACAGCACACTACTATGCCAGATGAGATGACGCTGAGTTATGAAAAAAATAAATGTAAAATAAAAAGAAACTGGCAGACTGTGCCTAATTGAAATACAACCCCGGGCCCTAATAAATTTTCCCACTTCGGTCTTTGCGATGGATATGTGCGTCACTAAAACACAGTGGTCGCAAGTCTGACTCCAAATTGCTCCCAATTTGATAGTAGATGCACTGCAGCAAGTACAGCCACCAGCAGATCAACCAGAAATCAAATATATATAACGCTACTGTAGGCGTAATTAAGACGTTTGTATTCTCCTATGGCTATTTTCTAGCCAAGTATTACAGCACACTACTATGCCAGATGAGATGACGCTGAGTTATGAAAAAAATAAACGTAAAATAAAAAGAAACTGGCAGACTGTGCCTAATTCTACTCAAACCCCTAATAAATTTTCCCACTTTGGTGTTTGAGGTGGATATGTGTGTCACTAAGAGCTAAACACAACGGTAGCAAGTCCCCCTGCTAATTCCTCACAATATGGTACTAGCTGCAAATAAAAAAAAAAAAAAAATTATAACGTTATTGTAGCCCTAAGAAGGGCTGTTGGGTTCTTTTAGAATCACTCCTGCCTAACAGTAAGCTAATAGAACACCCTAACGCTTTCCCTGAGCAGCAGCAGCTCTCTCCCTAGCGGCATCCAGACAGAGAATGATCCGAGCAGCGCGGGCAGCGGCTAGTCTATCCCAGGGTCACCTTATCTGGCCAGCCAACCACTGCTATCTACGTGTAAGGGTACCACGTCATGCTGGGTGGAGTGCAGAGTCTCCTGGCTTGTGATTGGCTCTGTTTCTGGCCGCCAAAAAGCAAAACGGCGGGAGCTGCCATTTTCTCGAGCGGGCGAAATACTCGTCCGAGCAACGAGCAGTTACGAGTACGCTAATGCTCGATCGAGCATCAAGCTCGGACGAGTATGTTCGCTCATCTCTATTCATAATGCATGAAATTAAAAGGAATTGGGTTTTAAGAGCACGTTTGAAGCTTTGGGGGTTGGGTATTAGTCTGAACCATTAGTACTGTTATTAGAAATAAACCGGAGCTTCTACTGAATAGAATGTAACGTGTTCTCCAACAACCTCTATACAAGCAATTATTTTACAATTATTTACATTCATTATCACCCTTTTAGTAAAGACGTGTAAAATAAAGTAAATGTAATTCATTCCCAGGTATTCAAGGGATTACAAACAGAGAATTAGAACAAAAGGAAATGAGATAGAGTCTGACAACTGAAGATTTAAGCCAGTAATGAGGCAAAATTAATTCACTCCTTTACAGCTTATAATGGCCTCACACTCACAATTTTTGTTTCAGAATGAATGGATTATTTCATTTATGGGAAAATTCTATAAACAAACAATTGAGAAAGGGAATATTAGAAGTGTTTTTATGCATAGGCTGTTTTGTCAAGGAGAATGTCTGAATGAACATTGTTGCTTTATGTGAAAGGTGCTAGTAAAACAGTATAAATAAAAATTACATTGTGTAACCCCCCTCCTCCTCGTCTCGTTTTCTATCTGTAGATCTTTTATTAAAATGTAAAATAGAAAACATAACATGAACACAATCATAAACACAAAACCAAACATTACTAGTCCCTCCCCTATTTCACACCTAGCACACATAAAATAAATAACAATAATAAAAAATACACCAAAATAATGACACCACAAACCCCACCCATCGAATGACCACCTCAAAACAAAAACACCAATAACAGAAAATAACATAAACCACGACCCACACCCTCTCCAAAAATAACATAGCCCACACCCACTTCAATCTTCTATCTGTAGATCTTTTATGAAAATATATAATATAAAACATAACAATAACACAAAACATAAACCAAACATTATATACAATATATACAAAATATTTAATAACTCACCTGCTGGTCCAGCCCCATTCACACCTAGCACGTGTTTTTTTTTTTTTTTAAGAATGATAAAAACATAACATATACATATCTAAATTAACCCCTTAAGGACGGAGGGGTTTTCGGCTCATTTCTCGCTCTCCAACTTCAAAAATCCATAACTTTTTCATTTTTCCGTGTACAGACCTGTGTGAGGGCTTATTTTGTGCGTAACAAATTTTACTTTCCCGTAATGTTATTTATTATCCCATGCCGTGTGCTGCGAAGCTGAAAAAAAATTCCAAATGAAAAAAAAACCTGCACGTGCGTCACGTTCTTGTGGGCTCAGTTTTTACGACTTTCACTCTTCGCTCCAAATAACACACCTACTTTATTCTTTGGTTCGGTGCGATCGCGGTGATACCAAATTTATATAGGTTTTATTGTGTTTTAATACATTTTCAAAAATTAAACGAATGTGTACAAAAAAGAAAAAAAATTTTTTGCCATCTTCTGACGCTAATAACTTTTTCATACTTTAGGTTATGGAGCTGTGTGAGGTGTCATTTTTGGCAAAATGAGGCAACGTTTTCATTGCTACCATTTTGAGGTCTGTGCAACATTTTGATCATTTTTAATTTCATTTTTTATGTTATGTAAAAAGGTGTAAAAGTCGCATTTCTGACATTTGGGCGCCATTTCCCGCCTCGGAGGTCACCGCCGCCTGTAACCGTTTTTATATTTTGATAGATCGGGCATTTTGGAACGCGGCAATACCTAATATGTTTGTGATTTTTACTGTTTATTATGTTTTATATCCGTTCTAGGGAAAGGGGGGTGATTTGAACTTTTAATATTTTATTAATTTTTTTTCTTTTTTAAACTTTTTTTTTTCTTTTTTTTTTCACTATCTTTTAGACCATCTAGGGTACATTAACCCTAGATAGTCAGATCGCTCCTACCTTATACTGCAATACTTCTGTATTGCAATATATGGCATTTTTGCAGCACATTCATTACAATAAGCCACTGGCTCATTGTAATGAATCTGCAGCTGCCAGATAGCCTCGTGTCAAAAGAAGACACGAGGCTACCATGGCAACCGATCGCCGTCCCCCGATGACGTTCGGGGGCGTGACGATCGGAAAAAAGATGGCGGCGCCCGCGCGCCGCCGTCTTTTAAATGCCGCCGGCGACTTTGCTGGCGGCAAGGGGGGGAGGCGTGGTTAATAGCCGCGATCGGTGCTAGCACCGACCGCAGTTATTAGCGGTGGGGGTTTTATGCATTATGCAAAAAAACCCACCTTTGTATGAAGAGGACTCAGCCCGTGAACCCTCTTCATACATCCCTTATACCTCTGCGCCGTAGAGCTACGGCGCAGAGCGTTAAGGGGTTAAATAACACAACATCCCCCACCCACATCATAAACCAACAATTGAAAATAAATCACAATCATAAAATTAATATAAATGAACATAAACACACCCTCCACCCTCTAATAAAAGGCCTTTTTTTTTTTTATTAAACAATCACAAAATACACCCTGCACTAAACTGAATTCCACGCCCACTCTCTCCCTCAGAGACTGGTCTAATGTCCAAAGTTGGCATTAAGAAGTCCAGACCAGTGTCCAATATCAGTTCAAAAATCCCATCTATTTCCTTCACTGTGTTTATCTTGACTTTTTTCTTGTCCATGTCATTAATCCATAGTAATTCCGCAAATCCCATTTACTAACAATAATAGTATGTCCTCAGAATTC
Source organism: Engystomops pustulosus (assembly GCF_040894005.1). Taxonomy (NCBI): domain Eukaryota; kingdom Metazoa; phylum Chordata; class Amphibia; order Anura; family Leptodactylidae; genus Engystomops; species Engystomops pustulosus. The sequence continues at coordinate 61,767,167 of NC_092415.1, forward strand.
CATGCCATGGCTAAAATGCTACAACCATGTGGTTGGATGACGGTCACAGGTGCCAGCCCGCGATCCATGACATGTGTGACATTTGTGCCTGGTCTTGCCTTTCCACGAGCCTGCTTCCCGTTGGCCTAGGCCTTGCACGCGTCCCGCTCCTTAGGGCGCACGTGGTGGCTCTTCAGAATTTAAAGGGCCAGTGTCCTCCTGATTGGCGCTGGTCAATTCTGGCTTTCTTATATAACCTGGCGACTCTCATAATTATCTGCCGGATCTTCAACCATTTCCTGTAAAGTGAAAGCCCTCAGTGTTCCTGCGTTTCCATTGTTCCTCCGTGTTCCTGTGTTACCAGTGTTCCTCTGTGTTTCCCATTCCTGTGTTCCTGTTTCAGCATTTCTGTGCCATTTGCCTGCTCCGGTGTTCCTGCTGTGTGTTCCAGGGTTCCTTCCAGCGCTGCTCTCCTGTTGTTATCCCAGGCTCCGACTGTATCCTGCTATACTATCTTGGCTGCCACCGCGTGCTAGTCGCACCTGTGGAACGACCTGGTGGTACCTCGCCGCAGCAAGACCATCCCACTTTGCCACGGGTTCTGGTGAAGACCAGGTGCAACTTAGACTCTGGTCCCAGGTGTTGGCTAGTACCATCTCCCCAATGATGATGTGACATGCTAAGGTATTTATGTATGTGGGCCAACAGTGGTCTAATAGGTAGAGCACCCCATGTGAAACAATTCAACTTATGAATATGTATTTACGGTCAGTCCAGCCTAATGTTAGAAAATAAGTTGCATTTCAATCCAAATCCAAATGCAGTTTTAAAACTGCGTAGCCCCCAGAGCAGTCCCCAGAGCAATAATCTACCATTCACTTTTCCTTTGTGTTCTCTCCTAAAATTTTAATATTCAATATTTATCTCCTTTGTTTATTTCTGTTTTGATCCTTGCTAGAAACAAATCAATGTTGCACATGTAGATTTATTATGTTTGGATAGAAGATCGCATTTAATATCCAGCATTGTCAAGTTGCGAACCATCTATTATTTTAGACATATCAAAGTGAAGTAAAAATATCACAGTAGCTTTGCTGAAGATCTCATCAATAATTCAGCCTTGCCAGCACACAGCACTTGAGGAAAAGGAAATGATATCTAAAATCTATCTTGGCTATTGAAGGATAAGTAAATGATAAGAACATCTGAAGACTTTGTTAAAATTACTAATAAAACTGTGTGTCAAAATATGTCTATGTCGTTTATGTGATGAGTAATATTTTTCATTATACAGGGTCAGGGAACAGACTGGATGCACAGTCAGAGACAGTGGACCCTGAAACTAAACCTCCTTCCCAGTTGTCCCTACCTATCTGACCGCCCACCCTAGGCAGTGTTTAGACAACTAGTCAACTTTCCCTTCCTACACCAAAGTGACAACACATAGACAAAGAAGACACAATACTAAAAAAGGATAGGCAGCAAATCGGATGAAATCATGTGGGAAAAGAAGCGCAAAATCACTAGACAAAATGGATAGTCAAGAATATGGGAAATTGGATCAGTTCTCTGACATGAGACAAGATGGCAATGACAGTGGGGAGATATTCTGACAGCAGGTTAACTGTTAGTAAACCAGAGCAGAGTCTGCAGGAGACACATAGGTGTGGTGCAATTTAATTAATGCTTCTAGCAAGTTATAGTTTTCTGACTAAGCAAAAGAGAGTGAAACTAAATGGATGATGTCAGCATTGATGTAGCATTTTATTTCTATGTAAGTGACATTGTTTCTAACTTTCTCTTCAGATCTTCCCTACATTGTTGAGGAAATGAACTAATAAGTCTAAAAGCTAGAGCCATTCTTACATGTTGCCCAATCTGGGTTTTTTGAAATATTTTTGCAGTAAAGGGCAGAGTGGGACCTTTGTGTTGCAAAGCTTGAATTACACATCCTGAATTTCCAGGAATAAACATCTTGGAACCTAACTTGTTAATAATGTTATTTCAGTAATATGTAAATGAACTGCAGAAGATTATGGGGCGTGGAGTAGCCTGACTGGGCACTGAAACTAAGGGCACTCCACGCCCAAGTAGCCTGTACAGTTAATTCACATATTACTAAAATAAAGTTTTTAACAAATTAGATTAGGTTCCGGGATTATTACATTACAGAGGCAGGCAGGAGGAATGTACCATCAGATCTATATTCATCATGGCAGGTTACCTTTAAAGGGGTCATCCACTTTCAAATTCAAATTAATGATATGTTTTGTATAAGGAAAAGTTGTACATTTTCCATATACTTTCTGTATCAATTCCTCATGGTTTACTATATCTCTGCTTGCTGTCCTTCTGTAGAAAGCTTCAATGTTTACTTCCACTGGATAAAAATCTGTCCATGCAGAGATCTAGAAAACCATAAGGAATTGATACAGGAAATGTTTACTAAAATTGTATAACTTTTCATCATACAAACAATAACAATTATTTGCTGAAAGTGGACAACCCCTTTAAATATAATAAGTCTGAACGTAAAGCGATCACTCTTGTTAAAATGGATTTCCAATGATAATGATTATTGTAATACAAAGTATAATTCCCATTGATATACAGTATCTGTAAATAACACTTGTAGAAACACGACACTGTGATATCAGAACCTGCCGGTTATACAGAGATGAATGGAGCTACAGTACAGGCGCTTCTTATCTCTGCAGTACAAGTGTCTCCCTGTCACACATTGCTTTTGCAGTAAATTCCTTCTCTTGTACCAATGACTGACTAGTTGAAGTATGACACTCCTTCACTTTTTAAACAAGTGGTTCTATGGTTCTAAACAATCTCCACTTGTGGCAAAAATTATCTTTCTTCAATAAAACAACATGTTAACTGTAATAACCACAAGAGTAATATATTGTATACACTGTCCATGTAATACAAACTACATTGAATGTACAAAAAATAATTGCTATGAGGATTAAAGAACATCTTAAAAATATTGAAAAACAATATGTAAGTTATCACTTGTCTTGACATTTTAAAGAAAAACATAATGGTCGGATAGAAGGATCCATCATGTAGGGTATTGAAAAAGTCAAACATAACTGGAGAGGGGGAGACTACATCCAAATCATGTCTAGGGCGGAAAGTAAGTGGATTTTTGACCTAGACAAGTTAATACCTAACGGTCTCAACAGTGAAATTGAACTGTTTGCGTTTTAAAACACTTTTAAGTATTTAATTACTATCAGTCATACACGAGCAATTCCATACATATATGTTGCATTATAATTTTTATGAATTCTCTTTTATTCATCCCCATTGCCAAGTTTGTTTTTTACTCAGAGATATAAAAAAAACTTTTTTAATAAGGTTCTTATACTTATGGATGCTTTGCAACCATACAATGCAGTTTTTAAAAGGAGAAGTTTAAATAAAACTACTAAGATGCCAACACTTCATGCATATTATACTACTCAAATAACAAAAAAAACGCTGTTTTGATCAATATTTATGGAGGAACAGAGTCAAAAATACACATCAAAACAAAGTGCGAAAAACTGCACTTATAAGACAGTCAGTAATATGATCAGAGACCTAGCCCTGAGGAAGAAAGGCAAAACTTTAGAGAACGCGTCGGTGGAAGTCTCTAGTCCCACTTAAGTCTCCGTACCTATGGTGGCGTCACTGGTACTATTTGACATACAGTATCAGCATACCCACCGGGGCTTCTATGCTGAACTGCCACAATGAACAGCTCTGTTATGAGGAGTAAATTTCGGGGATCTACAGCAATAAGCATAAAGTTGGAGCATCTTTGGATAATTTAAGAACAAACAGCAAACAACAAAAGGGATTGGTTTGGCAGATACAACTACACTTGTGTATCGCAGGAGACCAATTACGGAAGTATCCACACTTGGACTTTCGATACCCACAGGTTGGTGTTTCCCAGTTCGGTATCCAGCTTCATTGTTACCCTAAATTAACTGTTATTGTATATTAAGCCAGCACAGTTATCACAAAAATTGAGGACTATCTTTAAATATTCATTGTCAGAAAGGGGGTACACTGACTTATACCAGCAAAGGCAGTCAATTCAATCTATTTGTCATTCACATCTATTATTTTGATAAATTATTTATTGAGTATTACCAATTGTAATTTGTCAAATGTTTTCCTTAAAGAGATGCCATGCCGTTCGCAAAAAAAAAAAATCTTGGGACGTTTCCAGGTTTTAAAAGAAATTCTTCCATTTTTGGTGCTTTTCACTGAATACGATAGGTTATGCAATGTTAGGAAAATAGCACCACTCCTTTTCACAGGTTGTATTCACAATTGTAGTCACATTGAACAATTGACATTGTATGTGTGACACTGTATGAGGTCATTTACAGGTGCTCTCAATAAAACAGAATATCAGTTATTCAATTCAAAAAGTTTAGCTAATATATTATATAGAGTCATTACAAACAGAGTGAACTTTTTCAAATGTTTATTTATATTACTGTCGATGATTATGGCTTACAGAAGGAAAACCCAGAAGTTATCTCAAAAATTAGAATATAATATTAGACTGTATAAAAGTTTTTGAACACAGAAACTTTTGCCATATGAAAAGTATGTACAGTAAATGCTCTCAATATGTGGCATGGAGAGTGGCATGGAGAGTGGCAAGGAGCTGATGGTGCTACAGAAGTGTTATGGAAGCCCAGGATGTGTGATAGGAGCCTTCAGTTTGTCTGCTTTGTTGGGTCCTCTTGACAATATCCTATAGATTCTCTATGAGGCTAATGTCAGGCGAGAATGCTGGCAAGTCAAGTACCATGATACTGTGGTTATAAAACTAGGTAGTGGAGCTTTTGGCAGTGTGGACAGTTTCCCACTTTCCTACATTCCATCTATCCTTCACTTCTGAACATGTTCTGGAGATATGGAACTGACAGGAGTGATATGGTCTGTGTGTGGTGATCGTGCCATAAACTCTCCTCCTTTTGGAATGAGGTCCCTGAAGCATACCACTTGCTTTACTGTCACTCTGATTGCTGGGTCCCTGGAAATTGGCTTACTTTATTTCCTTTCTAGATCTATTACTTGTCTATTTATCTAGTTATCTGTCTCCTACAATTTGCCTAATATATATATATATATATATATACATATATATATATATATATATAATTTATCTATTTTGCTTTTTATCTATCTCCTATCTATCTATCTATCTATCTATCTATCAGTCAATCAACCAATCAAGTTTCTATCGCTCATATCTATCTTCTATAATCTATCTAGCTATTTTTAAATATAATATACCTATAAATCTATATAATATTTCATATTAATCAGTTCATCATCAATCTACCTATCATACGTCTATCTTCTATACAATTCTCCTGCAGTCCCATATTACTTGCTTACCATAATACTGTTTGTAAACTACAATGTGTTATTATTGTGCAGGGCTAAGGGGAGCCTCTTATTGAATGTGAATGTTCATAAAATAATATTATTTTGGGGCCTCACTTTGTCTAAAACCAGCCCTGCATCCCTTATCTGTATGAAATGTCTTACTTGTGTAATTATTAAGTTCCTGGTGTTTCCCTCCCTTGCAGCTTCAGAGACTTTCAGTGGTTCATGCGTATCTGTAACACCCCTGCCAATGCATAGGTAGGTTGGTTATCTATTTGGTGAGCTTGTGCAAATCATCCAGAAGCGACTGCTTGGAGAACTCTGTAATTGCAGCTGTAGCCACTGCCTGGTAAGGCGAAAGTCAACACTGTGAGAAGTTATTGTCCAATGATGCTCTTGTAAAGCAAGCTGGTTGAAGAAGTGCTACCACCTGACCAAGGGAGTATATAAACCCCTGGTGTGTGGGAGCACATGGTCTTGGAATCCAGTCAGTAGATAGAGAAGCAGGTCCAGTGTGCAGCTTGCTGAGAGACCCAGTACCAGGAAGAAGAGGTACCTCAGGCCACTGCCTGATACCTTAGGGCCAGTCAGGCGACTTAAAACCCAGAATTGAGATTCCCGTCTGGTCTCAGCGCCATCTCTACCAGCCCAGCCTGAAGCTACTACCGGGCTGAGAGTAATCTTCTTGAGGACCAGCAATCTCTGAGGAACAGCTCGCTGCAATCTGCTGTTACCATTGAATAAAGAACTGTGAATTGATTTGCACAATGTTGCCTCTGTCTAATCCCTAGATAAGGCTGCTTACCACCACGAGCTCCCCATCCATCAACCAGGGATTCATCCTACAGACAACTCAGGGGTTGCCCAGGGAGAAACCATTGGATCACCCTCTCTTTCCATATTTCTTGCACACACCAATTGCTGGAGGCCTCCTGAGATTGCTTATTTCTGTATTATTGTGTGATTTACTAGTGGTCTTGGGAGACATGTTCCATAGAGTCATGGTACATGATTATCTAGTATGAACAGTTATCTGTCAGAAAAGACAACGAGTGATCAAGTTTAGACCTTGTACATACTAGATGGTGTATTTATCATTAATAGTTGAAAAAAGTTGTGTACAACTAATTTATTAATATTACAACAAAAACATACAATAGAGTCCCCAGAAAGGACATAACCAGACCCAATGGTAACGACAGGGCATGGTACGAAACAGGTCCCTTCACCAGTGGTGGTAAGAAGGGGATCATAGTGATGCTTTGAGGAAGAAGTTAAAGACTAATTGAAAATGATATGTTTTTCCGTTTATTTTTACCCATTAAGCATTAACTTTGCTGTTTTACTATATTTTCTCTTTTTTAGAGAACCCTCGTACACATTGATATTATAGTAAATTCTGGCAATAGAAATGTCTGCAGGACTGCATTAATAATGCAAAGACTTGGGAACCGGCCATGCTAACCTACCAGAACACCTGTACATTTTATTACTACTTATCTCGCAAATGTTACTGGACTCAATAATGTCAGATAATAAGACTGCACTGAGTCACTCTGTTGAACAGGAACATAATGCAATGTTTTCTAAAGAACATATGTTAATGAGGTGAGATAAAATGTACAAGATTGAACAAAGTAAAATCTACATTACAGCACATTTTGTAGCCGTTTTAATAGCTCCTTGAATACCCAACCGCTTACTGCACAGAGAATAGTTTTTTTTTTCAGTTAATGCTATGTCTACCTACTCTGGGTTCATATATTTATACTAACATTCTGTCAGACTGGAAACAGGAATCTTGTACATGTCACTACAATAGAGATAATGGAGCAGATTTACTTATAGGCTAATAGTTAGACAAATAAGTGAAACTAAACTTTCAACAATACTTTATCAATCAATAGTGTAGATGATGAAAGTATACTTTGGAATATTGTAATGCTGGTGATAGGGAACATACAATTAAAAGAAAAAGTAAAAGAAGACACAAATGGTGAGCCCTAACACTAAAACCCACCCAGCAGACCATACCTAGTTGCCAATCCTAACCTAGGTGGTAGGTAACAACTGGACAACGGTACTTTCCTGCACCAAAGTGAAACAGAACAAAACAGAACCCAGGAGTAAGGTCATACAAATATGGGTGAAAGGAGGACTACTCAGAACAGGTAAAGATTCAATCGGAATGTAAGGAAGTTAACAAAGATCAGAAATAGAATAAAGCAATACAATATAAGCTGCAGAAAAGCACTCGGAAGAGGGCAAATTAACTTCATATGGGATAATACAGAGCCTCAGTCCAGGTGTTATTGGACTGACCCACCTAACATCTAACATCTAACAGACCAGCAGGGGAGGAATGTGAATTGAGAAAGCATCTGTCCATCGCAACTATCTGAACCATCTGCAGCCCAAGACGAAATCATCAGAAGACAGGGTGTTGTGGAATTCAATTAAGACAGCTTCTTGGCAGGAGCTTGGTACAGAGATCCTCTTTATGGACAGCAGAAGATGTGTTCCTGGATACTCTCTCTGATAGAAGGTAAATGTAGGGGTCTTCTAAATGAACAGCCTCTTTATTAGTTTCGTAAAGGAGGTCTGATAATCATCATAAAAGTTTTACTGAAAAGCCAAACTCCAAAATAAATACAAACCTTAGATTCGACCCCTAAATAATTTGATGTTCCAATTAAGAACATATTTCAATACAAACCGTAGACCAGACATCCTAAATACAGAACCCAATTAAGACCACACAATTAAAACTCCTACTCTGTCCTCTACACTTTTTCTCTTTACTGTGATGAAGTGTATGTGAGGAAGCCAAAAACACCAACTGTCTGTATCGGGGATCATTAAAACAATTACAACTTTATTAGAATACTTATTAAAATATAGGCTTAAATTTGTGGAAGCCCAATAGATAGTTTTCCCCTAATACAGGCTTAGAATTGGGGAGGACCCCTAGTGGTGGCAACTGGTCAGTACATCTTGAAAGAAATCATAGGCTCCGTCTAAAGATAGGACACTCCACAGAGACAGGAGATATTATGTGGATGGGTGTACAGTGAGACCAGCTAACACTGTTTTTAACACCAAGGTTGTATCCCCAAGTCCACTAAAGTGCAATTTACAGAACCATATCTAGACCTTGTAAGGTTCTACCAAAAGGAATAAAACTCTAGATAATCACTATATGTCTATCCTGTTTTTCAATCAGCGATTGACCCATATAGCAAGATTTTATTAATTCAATAAACACCTGACGCGTTTCCCTGCTGCTTTTTACCGCAATAGTTCATTAGAGGTGACTTCAAAAATGGAGTAAAGTGTAGTGCCTACAAAATCAGAGTTAAAAGGTACCTAACCTCTGTTTGGCACTATCTTATGCTTAAACAGTCACGTGCCCCCATAAGAGGTATATACATTTATAAGGACCCTATAATACTCCGACCCCCAAAATGTGGGACACTACATTAGACATTAGAGTTAGCCACTCATTTGTATTAGTGTGTGATTTCCTTTGAAAATAAGGATATACGACTCATAGGCTTATAGATATCACTAGCCCTATTTCAGGTCGATGCTACTTATAGACTCATAGCGGCTATCAATGCACACCATTCACCACACTCTCACTGGTTTTTCTTCCCGTGCCTTAGTTAAATTAGAGTCTTTCATTCAGTAGGCAGCAATGCAGACATTAACTCTCACTCCTTCATGCATTGTTCTACATCTGAAAGTATTGCAAGAAAAATATAATGAGCCAGTGTCTTTAACATGAGCTACTATGCTGACTAAACTGATCGCTTCACACACTAAAGCTAGCTCCTCTCAGTAGGATGCCGGCACGGTTATGGCCGCCTGTGAGGAAGCCCTTTAATGACAACATCAAAGGTCGTAAGAAGACTTGCTGCACATAATTTTCAAAGTTTTTTTGTCACACATTGAATTAAAATGTGATAAACACTGCCCTCCAATTTGTGTATTGAGTTGGCACCCTAGGAGGACACCCACCTTGCCTTGTCTAGTCCCAGTGCCATGTGGCAGCTTGTTCTATGCTGTCTCCATACTTCAAAACTTTCTTGGCAGTTTTTAATGGCACCAAATAAATGAAGTGGATAGTACTGGACAATAAATGTCATACATATGTAGAGCTTTTTGTTTAAAGGGGTATTCCCATCTTGGCATTTTCATTTAATTTAATTCATTTGCCATTTGTAAACATTTCTTCAATTGGATGTTATTTAAAAAAATGTTCCTGTGTGAAGATAATCTCTCATAAATGTACTAGTTTTGTCCCTTAGAAACCAGATGGCTTCCTCGGATACGACCACCTCAGATTTTGGCAGCAATGGCCAGACATGTGCTATAGAGCCCTGCCTAACCACCTGGCTTCAGCAATCATTACCACAGGACGTCTGTGGGACATTTCAGTTACTCCAGGACATTACATATACAAAAAACTTTTGTTTCTTTGTGCAATCACTCCAACAGAGGTGACCGTATCCGAGGAAGCTATCTCGTTTCTAGGGGACAAAATCTTCACTCAGGAAGATTCTTTTTAATAACATCTTATTGAAAAAATGTTTATATATGGCAGATTAATGAAACAGAATGTGAATGTCCAGACGAGAATAACTTCACACCACTAACACTTCTATGATAAGAACGTTGGCTCACTACAATCAGATAAGAAGTCTTGGGTTGGAGAAGATAGAAGCTATTTCACATATGGATTGCTAACAATGGTACTCAGTACCAGAACCAGAGAATAAAATTCCAACTGTACCAGAATTGAGTGATATCTAGTAAAGGATGGAAAGAGCTGGCATTAGTGAAAGGTCTTCATATTTTTATTTACAATAGTGGAAATAACTCGAAAGTGGTCATTAGTGACTTGGTAGCTTCTTATAAATTGCTTCATTTATGGTTATTAGAGACAGTTATTTAGTGATCTTATGGTCCATAGTTACAGGTTTAGTATTTAGTTTCTACTATAAAATGACATGGTAAAATCTTTTACAAAAACATATTAGTTACTATATCACAGGTAAGAATCTAATGCTCAGCGGTATGATTAGACATAAAATACAATCTATTACACCTCAGATGTTCAATGACTTGTGTTTGGACTCTCCCTTAGTGCAGTACATTTTAAGGCTTCTTTAATCATCTTGACTGTTACATGAACCCTAATTACTGATAGCAAAAAAATTTTTTTAATGAGATGATAAAAAAGAAAATACATTAAGAGTATTTGCTGCATAGATATATTCTTCATTAACTACCAAAATCCAGCATTGTCTCCTGCACACAAAGCCTTTCATGTCGCTTTCAAGAAAAGTATCATATTACTATAGACATAATGGGTTAAACCATTGGGATGGAATGTAACCATGGTAACGATGCGTTTTCTGCTTGTTCTGTGCTTGAAGGCAAAGTAGCTTGTGAATTTAGTTCTGCACAACTGATCTAAGCAAAACATACAAAGAAATGACAAAGGGGGAGGTCTTCATATAGACCTTGCCTTATGAATTGGCTCAGCAGAAGAATGTATTTGGGTTTTAATGGCTTTATTTTGTTCTTGGGGATAAAACCTGATGGAAGCTATCAAATCACTTTACCAGAAGGTTTATGATGGCACCTGATACCTGTCCTTGTTCTACTGGAACCTTACAGCCCACTCCTTTCCCATTTTCCCCTTGAACATATCTGAAAGCAAGGTGATTTCATACAACACACTAAAACAACCAATTACCTTGGATTCGGAGTCTCCCAAGAGAAAAAGATTTCTTCTACAACTCCATTGGAGCAGCGGAGTCTACTGCAAATCTTGGAGACCACTGGGGTCATTCGCAGAACAATCCATCAAACTTAAATGGCTGTTGTGCAATAACAGATCCAATTAGAAAAAATATATACTTCTTTGATATGGAACCTATGGGTGATGTGTGTTGTGAGACACTGAAGGGGTTAACTGTGGATGGGCGGTATGTTTCCCCTAGGTTTTGCTTCTATGCAAGGCCTTAGTGCTGAGGTGGGTTTGCCCAGCACCTTGGACACAGGTGATGGGTGCAGACTAATGAGCCTGCATAAAATCACTCAGCAGAGTTGAGTGGGTTGTCTCTCTGTGGAAGGAGGCTGAGAGGACACAGCCCTGACCTCTGTGCCTGGAGCAGCCACGCGATCTTTGTATAGTGTGAGTTAGTGGACTATTTGTATAGTTAGCACCCTGACGGGTAGGTTTTGTTTGTTTATTCAAATACCTGAATGTAAAGGCTGGTTTATTTTTGCTGCAATAAACGCAGGCGAGACCTGTTTGGACTGTACCACGGTGTCACTGTCTTGAACTGCATCACAGCACCCCGCTACCACGGTCTCTACCGGGCCAAATCTTCCACATATGGTGCTTCGGATTGTGGGCAGTTCAAAAAGACATACACCTGAAAGGCTTGCTACATCCTGCAACATTGCATGGCCTGGGTGAAAACAGCAGGCAAATTGCAGGATACAGCCAAGATGGAGGACTTTATTAAATACCTGCAAGAAGAGTCCCAGGCTAATCGGCAGCTGCAGCAAGCCATGCTCCAGCAGCAGGAGGAGAGGTCCCGCCAGCAGCAAGCCATGTTCCAGCTGCAGGAGGAGAGGTCCCGCCAGCAGCAGGAAGAGTCCCGAGCCATGTTCCAGCTGATGATGGAGAAGTTTTCTGGCATTATGGCAGCACCACAAGCGACGACTACTGAGGGGTCCCATACTGGTCTGCAAGGGTACCCGGTTGTCCAGCGTTCCGCACGGGCTGCAGTACAAAAGGCGTTACAAAAAATGGCGAAGACCGACGACGTGGAGGCGTATCTCACTGTGTTCGAGCGAGTAGCTGAGCGAGAGGAGTTACCGGCTGAGCAGTGGGCAGATGTCCTGGCACCATTCCTGACCGGCGAGTCGCAGAAGGCTTACTACGACCTGAGTGAAACGGAGGCCCGTAAGTACCCCCAGCTAAAGGCGGAGATTCTGGCTCGTCTTGGGGTCACCGTTCAAGTTCGCTCCAGCCGGGTCCACCAGTGGGCTTACTCAGAAAAATTACCCCCACGCTCCCAAATGCATGACCTGATCCATCTTGTCCGGAAGTGGCTACAACCAGAGGACTGCACCCCAGCACAGATGGTAGAGAGAGTGGTCCTCGACAAGTTCACCCGTTCTCTGCCCTCTCGGCTCCAACGGTGGGTTGGACAGGCCGGTCCCACAAAAGCTGAGGAGCTCGTGACCCTAGTAGAGAGGTATCGGGCTACGGAGGACCTTCTACTTACCTCTCCCACACGAAGCAGTGCCAGTGACAGGGTCACCAAACCAGCTGGTAAGAGTGCTACTGCGGAAAAGGGGAGATATGTCAGGTTGGGAGGGGGTTCATTGGGGGGCTTGGATACCCAGAAACCCAGTGAGGCTCGTGACAGAGGTTATGGCCGTATCCAGTGCTGGCGGTGCCATGAAATGGGCCATATTGCTGCCAACTGTCCACTGTCAGTGGAGCCAATGGACTGCAACCAGACCCGGTGAGTGTCACTGTTTGCCCGGCCGGTTCTGGCGGCCGAGTCAGTCACGGATGCAGAACCCCAAGTGTGCGTGGTCACAATCGGTGGTCACACAGTGGAAGCCTTGCTAGACTCAGGGAGTCTGGTCACCCTGGTGCGGGAAACTTTGGTTGATCCTGGACTGTACAGTGGGCGGAGAGTGGGAGTGTTGTGTATACATGGGGACACTCGCGAATATCCCACTGCTGTCATCAACCTACATACCCCTTGTGGTACTATTGCCCATGAAGTGGGGGTGGTGGGGACCCTGTTTCATGAAGCTATTATCGGCAGAGACTTACCGGTGTTTTGGGACCTCTGGAGACGAAGACCCACCTCAGGTGCTGTTGCAGATAATGGACATCAGGTATGTCCGGCCTTGGCCCCTGAACCCTTTGAGGCCAATGTACCCACACCAGCAGTAGGGGTGACCCCATGTGATGAATTCTCTCCCCTAGAGGTCCTAGCTGGTGAGGTCGAGGGCCACGAGGAGGTGGCCGACATGCTGGACCTTGAGATTTCCCGTGAAAATTTTGGGGCTGCACAGCTACAGGACCCTACCTTGGTTAAAGCACGGGAGAATGTTAAGGTGATAAATGGGGTACTCCAAGTACCAGAAGCTGATAAAATATACCCCCGAATGGTGATTATTGGGGAACTGTTGTACAGGGTCGACCAGATACGGGGTGAGGAGGTTGAGCAACTTGTAGTACCCCAATCTCACCGTAGGCTGGTGCTAGAGTTGGCACACAAACATGTGCTGGGAGGGCACTTAGGTGCTGAGAAGACCCGAGAGAGGATCCTGCAGCGATTTTTCTGGCCCGGGGTGTGGGAGGAGGTAAACCGGTATTGTAGCTCCTGCCCTGAGTGTCAACTTACTGCCCCGGTCTCCCACTTCAGGAGTCCTTTGGTCCCGCTACCAATCATAGAAGTGCCATTTGAACGGGTTGCAATGGATCTGGTTGGCCCCATAGTCAAATCCTCCAGGGGGCACCAATACATCCTAGTTATCCTGGACTACGCTACGCGGTATCCCGAGGCGATTCCATTAAGGAACACCTCCTCCAAAAATATTGCTAGGGAGCTGTTCCAGGTGTTCTCACGCACAGGCCTCCCCAAGGAAATCTTGACTGACCAGGGTACCCCATTCATGTCTAGGGTAATGAAGGAGATGTGTAAATTACTACAGGTAAAACAGCTCCGCACCTCTGTGTATCATCCTCAGACAGATGGCCTGGTCGAGAGGTTTAACAAGACCTTGAAGGGGATGCTAAAGAGGGTGGTCAGCAAGGATGGGAAGGACTGGGATTGTTTGTTGCCCTATTTGATGTTTGCCATACGGGAAGTTCCCCAGTCCTCCACGGGTTTCTCACCCTTTGAGCTATTATATGGCCGTTCCCCACGTGGGCTTTTGGATGTAGCCAAGGAGACCTGGGAACAGGAGAGGACCCCCCACCGTAGTGTGATAGAACACGTCTCCCTTATGCAGGACCGCATAGCGGCGGTAATGCCCCTTGTAAAGGAGCACATGACAAGGGCACAAGAGGCCCAGTCTAGGGTCTACAATAGGTCAGCCAGACTCAGGACCTTTAACCCAGGCGACAGAGTGCTAGTTCTGGTGCCCACCGTGGAGAGCAAGTTCTTGGCAAAATGGCAAGGACCATATGAGGTCATGGAGAGAGTGGGGAAGGTAACCTACAGGGTATCTCAGCCGGGGAGGAGGAAACCCGAACAGATATACCACGTGAACCTCCTAAAGCCATGGAGGGAAAGAGAGTCCCTGATGGCCATGGGAGTAGAGAAGGCGTCTGTCCCCAAGAAGGGGACACCGGAGGTAGGTGTACCCGATGCCAAGGTGCCTGAAGTACGGATCTCGGAGTCCCTCTCCAGGGCCCAGATTCAGGAAGCGAAGGAGTTTGTGCTCCGAAATATGGATGTGTTCTCTAAGTTACCGGGACGTACTTCAGTCATCAAGCATGACATCATAACCGAACCCCACATCCGGGTACACCAAAAACCCTACCGGGTCCCTGAAGCGCGCCGGCTTGCCATATCCGAAGAAGTCAGGCAGATGTTAGACCTGGGGGTTATCGAGGAATCCAAAAGTGACTGGTCGAGTCCTATTGTGTTGATTCCCAAACCTGATGGTTCCCTACGATTCTGCAATGATTTTAGGAAGTTGAACGAGGTGTCCAAATTTGATTCCTATCCCATGCCCAGGGTTGACGAGTTGATAGAACGACTTGGACAGGCTAGGTTCTTCTCCACCCTTGACCTGACGAAAGGGTATTGGCAGGTACCCCTGACTGACAGGGCTAAAGAGAAGACCGCTTTTGTTACCCCTGATGGGCTTTTTCAGTACGTGGTACTCCCCTTTGGGCTACATGGGGCTCCCGCCACATTCCAGAGGTTAATGGATCTCGTGCTAAAACCTCACCGGAGTTATGCCTCGGCCTACTTGGATGACATCATAGTCTATAGTAACGACTGGGAGAGTCATCTAGCCAAAGTACAAGCAGTGGTAGACTCCCTGAGGGCAGCAGGGCTGACAGCGAACCCCCAAAAATGTGCACTGGGTCTGGAAGAGGCCCGTTACCTGGGGTACCCCAAGTAAACCCCAAGTAAATAAAGTAGAGGCGATCCAGCAGTGGCCACGACCTTTGAGCAAGAAGTAAGTGAGGGCTTTTCTGGGCATAGTGGGCTTTTATCGCCGATTTATCCCCGATTTTGCGACAATAGCGGCACCCCTGACTGACCTGACCAAAGGTAGCAGGGCGGTGATGGTAAAGTGGAGTGAAGAGGCTGAGGGGGCGTTTCAGCGACTTAAGATGGTTTTGTGTGAGGGACCGATACTTATCACCCCTAACTTCACCAAGACCTTTATTGTGCAGACTGACGCTTCTGACGTGGGCTTAGGGGCTGTCCTGTC
Organism: Engystomops pustulosus; assembly: GCF_040894005.1. Lineage (NCBI taxonomy): Eukaryota > Metazoa > Chordata > Amphibia > Anura > Leptodactylidae > Engystomops > Engystomops pustulosus. Next base: position 61,783,058 of record NC_092415.1, read on the forward strand.
CCAAGTAGTGGAGGGTGAGGAACATCCCGTGACATTTCTGAGCCGCAAGCTCACACCTCCTGAGAAGAACTACAGTATAGTTGAGAGGGAGTGCTTGGCGATAAAATGGGCTCTGGAATCCCTGAGGTATTATTTGGTAGGGCGGCAGTTTACACTAGTGACTGATCACTCTCCCCTAACCTGGATGAGCCAGGCCAAAGAGAGGAACGCCAGGGTCACAAGGTGGTTCCTAATGCTCCAGAATTTTAAATTCACGGTGGAACATCGAGCAGGAAAGCTGCATGGGAATGCCGATGCCCTATCCCGTACTCACTGTCTGATGGCCAAAAGTGTTCGTCCCCACAGGGTCAAACAGAGGGGGAGGGTATGTGAGACACTGAAGGGGTTAACTGTGGATGGGCGGTATGTTTCCCCTAGGTTTTGCTTCTATGCAAGGCCTTAGTGCTGAGGTGGGTTTGCCCAGCACCTTGGACACAGGTGATGGGTGCAGACTAATGAGCCTGCATAAAATCACTCAGCAGAGTTGAGTGGGTTGTCTCTCTGTGGAAGGAGGCTGAGAGGACACAGCCCTGACCTCTGTGCCTGGAGCAGCCACGCGATCTTTGTATAGTGTGAGTTAGTGGACTATTTGTATAGTTAGCACCCTGACGGGTAGGTTTTGTTTGTTTATTCAAATACCTGAATGTAAAGGCTGGTTTATTTTTGCTGCAATAAACGCAGGCGAGACCTGTTTGGACTGTACCACGGTGTCACTGTCTTGAACTGCATCACAGCACCCCGCTACCACGGTCTCTACCGGGCCAAATCTTCCACAGTGTATGGACATATGCTTATACTGGAGTATACACCTGTGCTACAAGCATATATATGGAAATTTAGATACAGCATACAATGTGATCATATTTTGCATTTACTCATTGGGGAGATTTATTATACGCCAGCGCTCATGCCCCTTTGGTGCTGCCGGATACATCAAGAGGCTTAGGCCGCTGCTAGTTAGTGTAGTTATGAGCAAACCTATGCATTGGTATAAGTAGTATGAATGCCTGCCCCGCAATGGCCCACTCCACCTGGCCTCGCCCTCCTTCCCTCCACACCCAATGGCATGAAAATCAAAGTGGCTACTATGCCAGTTTTTTTTTATGTAGAAGCACCAGGAGTAAATACAATCATGTACAACCTTTTATCACAATTAAAATTAAAATTTGATTTTCAAGCTCTCATCCCCAGCAAGTTTGGTCTGTGCATATTTTAAGATATCTACGCAACATAAAATCAACAGTAGAGAAGCTGTGTTAAAACTGAGCCATAATTTTGATGCTGATATTAAGTTTAATGTGGGAGTTACTTTTAACATAATATACAGGTAATATACAGGTGGTGTCAAATAACTAAGTTCTTAAAGGGAACCTGTCAGCAGAAATTAACCTAATAAACCACTACCAGAAGGCTGTCAAGCAGCTGAACACCTTCTACATCAGGGGTAGGGAACCTATGGCTCGGGAGCCATATGTGGCTCTTTTAATGGCAGCATCTGGCTCTCAGACAAATCATTGATTAATAGAGGTGGGCAGTGTGTACATCTAAGACACACACAGCAATGATCACTGGATACAGGGATGTTACCTCTGCCTGCGTCCTTTGTGTGACCCAGGTACCATCGCCGCACCGTTGCTTAGGTTACAGCGCCTGTGTCATAGAGTAGAGCAGCATCCGCTCTTCCCTATGACCCAGGTGCCATTGCCTAAGCAATGATGGCAGCGGCGCCTGGGCCATAAAGAAGAGCGCCCAAGTGATGAGAAGCCGCTGAAGGGGGAGCAGCTATGTGAGTATTCCCTTTTTTCTCTGACCACTTGTCTACTGGGGGCATGTGCTGGAGCTACCCATCTACTGGGGCCTGGGGGCATGTGCTGTGGCTTCCTATCTTCAGGGGGCATGTGCTGTGGCTACCTATCTATTGGGGAGCCTGTGCTGTTACTACCTATCTACTGGGGGGCCTGTACTGTGACTACCTAACTACTGGGGAGCCTGTACTGTTACTACCTAACTACTGGGGAGCCTGTACTGTTACTACCTAACTACTGGGGGGCCTGTACTGTGACTACCTAACTACTGGGGGGCCTGTACTGTGACTACCTAACTACTGGGGAGCCTGTACTGTTACTACCTAACTACTGGGGAGCCTGTACTGTTACTACCTAACTACTGGGGAGCCTGTACTGTTACTACCTAACTACTGGGGAGCCTGTACTGTTACTACCTAACTACTGGGGAGCCTGTACTGTTACTACCTAACTACTGGGGAGCCTGTACTGTTACTACCTAACTACTGGGGAGCCTGTACTGTTACTACCTAACTACTGGGGAGCCTGTACTGTTACTACCTAACTACTGGGGAGCCTGTACTGTTACTACCTAACTACTGGGAGGTCGTGTGCTGTGGTTACCTATTTACTAGCAGACATATGATGGTGCTACCTATCTATTGGGGGGCATGTGCCGTGAATACCAATATACTGGGGGGGGGGTGTTCTGTGGCTACCTATCTACTTGGGGGCATGTGCTGGGGCTAGCTGTCTATTTGGCTGCATGCGCTGTGGCTACATATGTACTGGAGGGCATGTTCTGGGGCTACCCATCTACTGGTGGGGCATGTGCTGTGGCTACCTATTTACTGGGGGCATGTACTGGGGCTACCTATCTACTGGGGGGTATGTGCGGTGGCTACCTAGTTACTGGTGGCCATGTGATGTGGCTACCTATCTATTGGGGCAATCTATCTACTGGCAGCATGTTCTGTAGCTACCTATTTACTGGGGGGCATGTCCTGGGGCCACCTATCTACTGGGGGGCATGTGCTGTGGCTACATATTTACTGGGGGCCATTTACTGGGGCTACCTATCTACTAGAAGGGAAGTGCTGTGACTACCTATCTACTGGGGGACATGTGCCGTTGCTACTTATCTACTGGGAGATATTTGCATATTGTATGGCTCTCACAGAATTACATTATAAAATATGTAGTGTTCATGGCTCTCTCAGCCAAAAAGGTTCCTGACCCCTGTTCTAGATTATGTTTCTTTCATGACCCACTGTGGTGGTATCATCCAGAAAATCAACTTTGAAGTGAGATGTAAATTGGTTGTATAAAGTCAAGGAGGTGGAGAGTTTAACACTGAATCCAACTTTTCCTGTCTCAGAAAGCCCGCTTCACTGTCATTGATGGTTCTGCACCCTGTCACATCACTACCTAGATCTCCTGAAGTGTGGTGCATGACATAAGTCATAGCAGGAGGTGTTCAGAGGCTTGGAGAACTTAACTGTTAAGCTCTCCGCCTCCTTTACTTTATACAGCCACTTTACATAGGCGTTATGGCAGGGTGCCCGGGGCCTATTGCTTCCAATGGGCCCACACCCTCCCATACCGCCAATATGAAGATCCACCATTGGGTGTGTGGATGTTGTTGCGAGGAGCTCTTGGTGATGTGCACACTCTTGATCAGTAGCCTACTAGGTGCAGGAGAATATTAGTCCCAGCAACATATAAAAAAACTTCAGGACTAATCACATGCTTCAGGTTGCTGCAGATGGAAGACTTTTCATACATCCCCTAATGGCATGTAGCAGAGCTGTTTGTGTTTGAAAGTCTGAAAGCAACAGAAATGTGTAAGAATGAGTGTATTTGTGAATGCAGCACACATGAAGAGCTCGGAGCTTTTGCTCAGATCTTGTACAGAGCTCAGAGATAAGATCCTGTACACACAGTATAGTATATGTACAGTGAAACCTCTGTACAGGAAAGGGGTGGTCTGCAGATAGGGAGCAGCCTACATAGAGTATAATGGGAAAAAAAAAAAGATTTTATGGAGGGGGGTCCACTCAGAGAACTGGTCTACTGTAGAGGATTTACTGCATGTATATAAAATATTAATATTTTTGTTAACATAATGTGATTTTGCCATGTGTTCATCTTTTTATTCCTATGTAGGTGGTTTATGGTATAGGTGGACATGTTTTAATATATCTTTTTCATTGCAGTGTAGTAGATTACTGTATAGGGCAGAGTTCCAGTGCTCTGTACTGTTAGCTCTGTGTCTTCCCTGCCTTGCTCAGCACTAGATCTATACACTACAAGCAGTAACACTGATTCAGTGTTCTGATTGGCTGAGCTGTTTGTGCATGTTCATGTGAATACCCTCAGTGGTTTGGCCTCACTGCCCTCAGCTGATGTCACAATCAGTAAGAACCCACTCAAGGAAAAGCTGAGAGGATTTTACAGATAGCCTTATATATCTATTAGTCCTATATCTCAGTTTAGGAAAAAGCCAAAAGCATGATATAGGTATCGTTGGAATTGTTGTCAAAAGCTCTCGTAAGCTGTGCTAAAAAATTTCAAAGCAAATTTACGTTACACTTTTAAGATAACCTGAAATGCAGTTCAATATACAGGCAGCATGTTATAGAGCAAGAGAAGTAGATTGTTACAAATTTTAATATCCCTTCCGGGACTCATTTTCCATTATACATTGGATTATTTTTGAATAGGCAAGTAATACAAAATCTACTGGCTAAATACTCTATGCCAGCTTCTCACGCTCTATAACATGCAGATTACATTTTATTTTCATAGCAATTGGTTTGCATAAAAAAAAATGACCAGTATTACTGTACCTTTCTTCTACAGGGCAGGCACCATTAAGTGGGCTTTTTAGACTATGCTGGTGCAAATAGTATAATGTTTTCCAGAGGATAATTTATCCTAAGTGAGCTCATTATTCAGCAAATGTTTTCTCGCAAGAATATGTTGGCTTTGTATTATAGTCAGCAGACTTGTTTATCTGTACTCAGCAGAGAATACCAGAGGTATCATTTTTATGGCTTTTGTCTCAGAAAAATCCTATTCTCTGGAGAACAATGGATGTTCACACTTTCCTGTGGTGATGGGAACATTAAGGATAATTTTGCTGTATACTGTTATACATTGCATGTGGTCCATTGTTCTGTAACCACATAAACTGAATCCTTAGGATACAGAACTGGTTTAGAAGTTCTATACATGTCATATTAGAGAATTGCAGTCATCAGAAGACCCTTATCCCCTTAAAAACAAGTGCTGTTGGTCTAATTTTTTTGGTTTTAATTTTTTTTTTAAAGGTAGAAATTTAATAGTGTTCTCTTTGCAAATTATTTTAAAACAATTCTGTTGTTTTAAGGTAATATTAGTTTTTTTATATAACACATTTTATTTGATTTTCATTACACAACTGTAATAAATCATAACATGAATAAGATGAAAAAGAACATACATTTCTAGGAAACATTTTCATCACTCAAGTTGCTACAAGACACCGTAATATTAGTTTTAGGGTAGATTCATACAGCACTGGAGAGGAAGAGGAGGTGACCCCTCCCCCTCCATCGACAATAGCTGTGCACAGCTGCATGCTCTATCTTTTCCCAGTGTACATGTGTAGCACCGTACAACCGCCGGGCCGCCGTTGCCCTATATGGGGATGTATATGCGACTGCAAATTTTCGGCTGCATATACATCCCCCAAGACGGCCATGTGAATGAGGTCTTAAAGGGAATCTACCAGCAACTTTTACTATTTAACTCAGCAGACAATGTTAGATAACAGTCCTGGAGAGCTATGGAGTTATACCTGTATGTGTGTTGTGGGTAGCAGCAGGACTGGACTGTTATTATATTCCAAGGTTCTGGGAGCTCCATGCTTAATAGTGTAGATAACTGTAATATTGCAAGTGCAACTAAAACATTTTTTTCACAAATCCATATCTCTCTATGCAGAACAACCCACCTATATACAGCAGTCTCTTAGTTTAGCTTGGATCTATGCTAGCTGGGTCTCCTGCCATGCCTGGTTACTCTTACATTTGTAAGCAAGATATGGACTAAAAGAGGGGAGTGGCTGCTGATCCCAGCTTACAGAGGAGATAGGAGGGGAATGTTACATGACAGTGTGTCTATAGCAGAGCTGAGTGTGTTCAGTGCTGTGAATACAGATGTTTCCTACATAATAATGAGGTACAAGATATCCCCTATTCCCTATCAGTCCCTCCATCCCAATCTGTGATTCGACAGAACTTTCCCTGTTCCTGTTTCTCTCTTCACCTCATGCTGCAGTACAAAGAACCTTTAGTGCTCATGTACCTTTTTTGCTTATGATTTCTACTACTTATTAAATGTTCCATGCTCCTCCATGTGATGAAAGCTGCCAGGCTAGTCACTATATACGCAGTGGATTTACTTGTAGGGATCTCAATGGATTTGCTGATAAATTACTTAATTAGAGAATGCAAGGTATCATGGGAACTGTGGGTAGAGTGAATTTGGCTCAGCTTCAGGGCAGATAAAGGAAGAGGTTTTTACAGTGCAAACTGCTTGCTCACGTGTTTATAAAGTGTCCACATAGTGCGGCTGCACTATACCCAATGTGACACAAAATTCTGCTTTGGAAGGGACGTTCTTGTGCACATTCGGACCGTGCATCACATTTATCATACAGTGTGACAGAATTGTGTTGCGCGTCTTATGTCAAAGGTATACCAAAAAAGTTGTTGTATTCTGCTGGAGCAGTGCAGGAGCCGTGTACCACAATTCATGAATCTGTCTCTCTACCTCTACAGGCAAACTGCATATAGTGCAGTTTGCACTTTTTTTTTTAATAAATGTGGGCCACTGTCCCCAATTTCTTAAGTCTAACACTGGCACTTTCCCTAATTGAGCCCCTCTTGTAGACATTACAATTGTCAGCTCCTTCTTCCCTGAAACTCCCTACTTCTCCTCCTTCTCTAATCTGTCTTCAGCTGAAAGGCATTTGGGGCAGACTTCAAACAGTGATGTCTTTTAAACTTCTACTGAATCTCCCCTTTAGTATTTGTCAGGATGCAGGATCTGTGGATCCTCTGGACCACCGCGGGAGGTGGTACTAGCTGACACCTGGGACTGGAATCTAAGTTGTACGTGGTCTTCACCAGAGCTTTCCACAAAGCGGGATGGTCTTGCTGCGGCAGGGTACCACCAGGTTGTTCCACAAGTGCGACTAGCCGAGGTCGAGGTACCTTTGCAGGAGACAATCTCGTGGTCAGGTTCAGGCACAGGGCCAGGACAGACGGCAGAGATGCAAGGTCAAGTCCAATCTGAGGTCAGCAATGGGAGGTCCAGGCAGAAGGGAAACGGGAACACAGGAACAGACTGGAACACACAGGAGCACAGGAACAGGAACATGGGAACAGGAACACATGGGAACAGGAACATACTGGAATATCGCAGGGGAGCTTTCTCTTTGGCAATAGCACTCAAAGATCTGGTGAGGCAGGAAGGGAGGTGCTGGATTATAAGGAGAAGGTGTTTAGCCAGCGCACCAATCAGTGGTGCACTGGCCCTTTAAATTTCCTACCATAGGGACACTTGCACGACATTCCACTGGGGAGCAGGAGTGAGGACAGGTGAGTCTGGGGCTGCGACTGGACTGGGGACACACGGAGTGACACGGGTGCGCTCGCGATCCGAGACAGTGATTGCAGGAGCGCCAGCAACAGTATTGTAGAGGGTGCAGTGTGCAACAGATTTATGATATGTGTTGCACGTTCTTCATGAATCCGGCGCCCCCCGCACTGCTCCGACAGTGTGCACCAACTTTTTTTTGTGCACCTTTAACATACAGGGTGCAACAGTTCTGTCGGACACTGCTTGATAAATGTGTTGCACAGGATTGCCCATTTCAGTGCAGTATAGTGCAGCTGCGACACAAATGGATACATGTGCAAGCAGTGTGCCCTGAAAATAATGTGCACAGTTAGACAGAAAAGTGGAGCAGGAACTTTAATAAATCTGGATCTATGTGTCATAAATCTTAGTGCTGAGAGTTTTGGAAGAGCTATTTACCATACAGCTGACATCAGGGAAGATGAAAGTGTTGTGAGGATAGTCTTGCAAAACCTAGCTTGCAGACACGTCCTTACTGTAACACCAACAGTTATGTCCCTGTCCCTAACTTTCCTGGCAACTTGGGTCAAGTGGAAATCCCTCTCATTGGGGGATATTTATCATATGCTGGCGCACGAGCGCCAGCGTATGATAGCCCTGCCGCAGCAAGTTTGCAGCTATCGCCTCTTGATGTATCGGGGCTGCCGGCAGCGCAGCGTTTATCATACGGCAGGCAGGGCCTGGCGTAGAAAGAAACGCAGCCGGCGACTTTTCATGTATGAAAAGTCGCCGGCAGCAGCGAGTGCACAGGTGCGGGGACAGTAACGCCCGCGTCGGCCCACTCCTGGCCGCGCCCTCCGCTCGGCCGGCCGCGCCCCCCCTTCACGCCCCTCTGGCGTGAAGGTGGCGGATCGGGGCAAATAGTCGCAAAAGCTACCAATAAGATAGCATTTGCGATTATTTCAGGGCCTCTGCGCCTCTGGAGTTGTGCAGAGGTCCTGATAAATATGCCCTATTGTTTGTAACAAGAATGGTCTGATATATAAGGAATTCATCAGCCAAGCTGGAATTACCCTCAGCCCTTGCTATAATAATGATTCTGTGCCATTGCCAAACACTGGGCAACTTAATAAATGCTTTTTGGGAATGCACCACCAAAATTGTTAAACAGTAAGTGTAAATTTACAGAAAAGTTTAATTATTAACAAAATCATGTATTGTAAGTATCAGTAAATATAATTGCATGGCTCAGAAAATTTTACATTTTTTTATATTTGCCTCTACTGATACATTTTACATATATTTTTTAATCGAGACACATTGTTATCTTACACCACCCATTTGCATCCTACGTTTGTGAAAAGGAGACATCCACATTTAGTGTATGTATAGCACATTTGGCAGATTACCACTTTGTTTATAAAACAAGCAGATCGGCTGCTGCTATTTACATACTGTATCTTCTTAATGATACATTTCTTTTGGGCTCCCTTTTTTTTAAGATGTTATCAGAATAAAAATAGACAGTGTAGGTGGGTGCCTCGTATTCATCATGTTCATTGTCAACCCAAAGTCATAGTGAACATCCTACAAGTAAAATCATAGACTGTCAAATTGTTGTAAACAAAAGAAAATCAAAAATTCTATTAGCTAGAGACTAAAAACATTACAAAGTAATAATATGCAGCTGATAGGCCAAGTTACATATTTTAAGAAGCTATACCTTAAACTACAGCACACAAATTAAGGATCAATCCAATGTCCAAAGCAGCCATGGAGCACTAGGAGGTACATTTTGCATAGATGTTCATCCAGAGGTCACTCCAGAGAGCATTTTTACAAGACAAGTTTACAGGAAATGAAAATATTACATTTCCCCATGTACTAGACTCCATCCATAATGTATGGGAAATCATTTTTCATGCTCTAGTTATCCTTGATAAGTCTTGGTGACTGGGTAAAAATGAAATTAAGAGCATGCAGGAAATGTTCACTATTAAGGGAATTTGTAAGAGTGGGATAAAGTCAAAAGTTACAGCCTACATTTCAATATGGCAAATCCTCCTGAATTATCCTCCATCAGCTTGAATCTTATCTCACAAAGTGCTTGCTTGTACCACTGGCTTGGAATCTTTTTCTGCCTTATCTTGGTCTTTCAGACTGGTTTTAGCAATGTGATACCCAAATATCAACGCCTGCATTTTAACATGAATCACATCACCTTTACAGATTTTGTACTTAAACTGCAATTGAATGCATGGAATAATAAGATGGAAATAATTTTTAAATTGTGACTGTAAATTGTGTGTTTATTGTAATGTACTAGTCTGATTGCCACTAACTTTTAAACAGACTTTGCAAAAAATCAGTTGTACAAGTGAATTTAAAAAAACTTTATTATAAATGTTATAAAAGCTATCAGATTGCACTGAAAATCTACAAGAGGATAGGGAAGGGCCTAGTGACTCATAGCAGCTAGGTCACCACTCACCAGCTTTGAGACAACTGAAAATAAAACCTAATGCAGAGAAGGATTAGACAGAAATAGTTATGCTTACTGTGTACAGACTGGACTACTGATCTATTCAAACTTTGTTGAAAGGTGATATACACTTTAAGGCTGAATTCACACAAACGTGGCACATGTCAGTGCACGGGAGAGGAGGAGAGGTTGAGCGCTGCCAATTGCCAGCCTATGGGGGACATATATAAGGCGGCCGAATATACATCCCCCAAGGGCCATGTGAATTGAGCCTAACCATTATGGAATCTTACCAAAATAAAATATGCCATGTGTCCTTACCTGACAACTATACAAACCATTACAAAAACCATAAGGGTTGTCCAAGTACACCAAAAGGAAGGGAAGGTTATGACTCGTGCCACATTTTTCTGAACTGTCCACTGGAAATGATGTGGCTTCAAAATAGTGGAGATGGATTTATCATCGAGAAAATCACAAAATCTTTCATAAAAAAAACTGGCATCAACTGAGGCAACTAATAGGAAGTGCAAGGTACAACCGATTTTCCATCAAGCATCAAACATCTGGCACAATATAAGAATGTCAAGTGTTTAGTCCAAGTTATGACACTTTGATAAATCCCTCCATTTCCGCACTGCTTATGTAAGACTTACAGTAGTGATAGTCTTGTTATACTAGTATTACATTTATAAACTGCGAAGTTCATGATAACAAGCAGTGCCATAGTTCCCATAATGTGCATGGGATTGTGGAGGAATACTGTGGGTAGACATGAAAAGAAGAAAAGGTCTTTTTATATATATATATATATATATATATATATATATAATATTATATATTATATGTGTGTGTTTGGAATAAATCCACTTGTTTTTTCATTCACTACATGGATAGCTGCTGAATTCTTTGTATCTAGATAGATTTCAGGAACGTGTGTCTGTTGATACTGTTCCTTCAGTTGGGCTGCACGGAGAGCATATCACACATGCATGGCCACTCTCGATTCCACTCTGCACTTCCATACAGTTGAATGGTGAGTGGCTCTGCATGCACAGAACAACTCCGTTCAGCCCAGCTGTTGAAGAAGGATCTCTGTTACCAAGTTAGTTGTGGTTCTCAGAGGTTGGACCCACATCTATCATCTATTTATGACATAAATGGTCTGAATGGGAAAACCCTTTAAGTAATTAAAGGGACCATGTCAACAGAAAATGATGTTATAAATCTCTACCAGTACGTTTTCATGAAGATTGACACCTTCCAGATGATGTTTCTTTCATGGCCTAGTGTGTTGGTATAATCCATAAAATCAAATTTGAAGTGAGATGTCAGGGAGGCAGAGAGTTTTGCACTGAAGTCAAGCTCTCCCCACCCTAAAACGTGTCTTTTGTCGTGAATGATGGTCTTGCATTCAGTCATATCACTAACCATCTCTCCAGAAGTCTGGTGCATGAAATCAATTGCAGCAGAGGGGATGTGCTGAACTAGGGAGAACTTTAGTGCTAAACTCTCCGCCTCCTTGACTTTTTACAACCAATTTATATCTCATTTCAAAGTTTATTTTCTGGTTAATGCCACAACATTGTGGGGCAGATTTATCAAGCTGTCTGATAGTCAGAATATTTCTAGTTGCCCATGGAAACCAATCACAGCTCCCCTTTAAAATATTCATGAGCCCTGGTAAAATGAAAGCTGAGCTGTGATTGGTTGCCATGGGCAACTGGAAATATTCTGACTTTCAGACTGATTGATAAATCTGCCCCTGTGTCATGAAATATACACGATGAGGTAGGTGTTAAGATAATTGATAACATACTGGTAGTGGTTTATTTGATTGGTTTCTGCTGACAGGTTCCCTTTGAATCACTGGGAATGATACTTGAATAGTTGTTAGATGAATGTTATTAATGAATTAATACACTAATATGTATAAATAGAGTGTCACATGAATTAATCACATGGATATCAGAACCAATGAATGGGTCGCATGTAGAGATGAGCGAACACTAAAATGCTCGGGTACTCGTTATTCGAGACGAACTTTTCCCGATGCTCGAGTGCTCGTCTCGAATAACGAACCCCATTGAAGTCAATGGGAGACTCGAGCATTTTTCAAGGGGACCAAGGCTCTGCACAGGGAAGCTTGGCCAAACACCTGGGAACCTCAGAAAAGGATGGAAACACCACGGAAATGGACAGGAAACAGCAGGGGCAGCATGCATGGATGCCTCTGAGGCTGCTTAATCGCACCATTATGCCGAAATTATGGGCAACAGCATGGCCATGACAGAGTGACAGAATGAAGCTAGATAGCATGTAAAACATCCAATAATTGACCCTGACACTATAGGGGACGGCATGCAGAGGCAGAGGCAGCGGCAGCAGGCTAGAGAGTGGCATGGCGACATACCCTAATTGGACTCAGGCTTCAAACCAATGGGTGTCAGAGAGGAACCAAAGGAGGTGAGCAAGAAGCGCTCAAATAATATCGGTACATGATAAAAGTTTGCCAGTATATTTTGTGGATTACACAGCAGGGTGGCGACAAAGTTAACATGGAAGCCATGAAAACAACCCAAAATTCTGCCTGACACAGCTCGTTTGATAAGGGGACCATGTATGCTTACAGTTCATGCCAGTCGCTGCACTGGCTGCCAGTCTCCTTTCGAATACAGTTTAAAATAATAATAACCCTCATCCATAAAGCTCTGTATAATGCTGCACCCCCCTACCTCTCCTCTCTTATCTCAGTCTATCGCCCAACCCGTGCTCTTAGATCCGCCAGTGATCTTAGATTAACCTCTACCCTAGTGCGGACCTCCCACTCGCGTCTCCAAGACTTCTCTAGAGCTGCACCAATTCTATGGAATGCTCTGCCCTGGACTATCAGACTAATACCTAACCTCCAAAGTTTCAAACGTGCTCTTAAAACCCATTTCTTTAGGCAAGCCTATAACACTCATTAACTGCATGAAGTTTTAACTCTTCTACTAACCCGTCCTGTGTCGTCCTCCCATCTGTTATCCAGCAACCAACAGGCACCAGACTTCTCTGCAGTCCCATTCACCCTGGACCTGGTATATAAGATGACGGCTGAGTGGTTCAAGCGACAGCAATTCCATTTATTATATTTTTTTCTATTCCCTAAGAAGAATGGCTTGACCATTAAATATTCTTTTACCTCGTGTTACCCCATCATCTTCATAAACCGTAAGCTCTGGCGAGCAGGGACCTCACTCCTGTTGTTCCATACAAATGTTGTGCTCTGTTACATTACATTTGTATTTGTTTCCTATGATTTGTAAAGCGCTACAGAATATGATGACGCTATATAAATAAAGATTATTATTATTATTATTATGGAGGCAGTGAACTAGTAGTAGATTAAAGGTGCTGCAACTATGTTAGTTGGATCTTGGGATGGAGCTGGCGCTCTGCAGCCAGGCGAGCTTTTGCCAATCCAAGCCCCTGTCTCTAGGCTACTCCCCAAACAGCACTTCTAAGAACCTTTTGTATAAGATCAAGTGTAGTAGCGTTCTTATAAGTTTAGGATATGGCGGGTGAGGGGAATGTAAACAGATGCGCAAGAAGCGCTGAAATAATATCCCTAAATGGTAAAAGTTTGCAAGTATATTTTGTGGATTACACAGCAGGGTGGCGACAAAGTTAACAACTTTGATGTGGAATGCCCTGTAATAGCTCTTGGGCGGTGTGCCTTTTATCGCCTAGGCTCAGCAGTTTCAGCACCGCCTGCTGTCGCTTAGCGACGGCACTGCTGCTGTGCCTAGAGCTACCGACTGATGGCGCCATGCCCACGGATGGTAATTCGGAGGAGGAGGAGGTGGAGGAGGGGTGGGAGGAGGTATAGTAGGCCTTTGAGACCTGGACCGAGGTAGGCCCCGCAATTCTCTGCGTCGGCAGTATATGACCAGCCCCAGGGTCAGACTCGGTCCCAGCCTGCACCAAGTTAAGTGTAGTAGCGTTCTTATAAGTTTGGGATATGGCGGGTGAGGGGAATGTAAACAGATGCGCAAGAAGCGCATGATGCGCATGGAGCTGGCGCTCCGCTGCCAGGCGAGCTTTCGCCAATTCAAGCCCCTGTCTCTAGGCTACTCCCCAAACAGCACTTCTAAGAACCTTTTGTATAAGATCAAGTGTAGTAGCGTTCTTATAAGTTTAGGATATGCCGGGTGAGGGGAATGTAAACAGATGCGCAAGAAGCGCATGATGCGCATGGAGCTGGCGCTCCGCTGCCAGGCGAGCTTTCGCCAATTCAAGCCCCTGTCTCTAGGCTACTCCCCAAACAGCACTTCTAAGAACCTTTTGTATAAGATCAAGTGTAGTAGCGTTCTTATAAGTTTAGGATATGCCGGGTGAGGGGAATGTAAACAGATGCGCAAGAAGCGCATGATGCGCATGGAGCTGGCGCTCCGCTGCCAGGCGAGCTTTCGCCAATTCAAGCCCCTGTCTCTAGGCTACTCCCCAAACAGCACTTCTAAGAACCTTTTGTATAAGATCAAGTGTAGTAGCGTTCTTATAAGTTTAGGATATGCCGGGTGAGGGGAATGTAAACAGATGCGCAAGAAGCGCATGATGCGCATGGAGCTGGCGCTCCGCTGCCAGGCGAGCTTTCGCCAATTCAAGCCCCTGTCTCTAGGCTACTCCCCAAACAGCACTTCTAAGAACCTTTTGTATAAGATCAAGTGTAGTAGCGTTCTTATAAGTTTAGGATATGCCGGGTGAGGGGAATGTAAACAGATGCGCAAGAAGCGCTGAAATAATATCCCTAAATGGTAAAAGTTTGCCAGTATATTTTGTGGATAACACAGCAGGGTGGCGACAAAGTTAACAACTTTGATGTGGAATCCATGAAAACAACCCAAATTTCTGCCTGACACACCTCGTTTGATAAAGGGACGATGTATGGAGGCAGCTATATGGACGACTTTTGGAGGTAGCAATGGAGACAACGTGTGGAGGCTGCTATGGAGACAATTTAATTTGGATAGTGCCTGTATGTGGCAGTCCCAAACATTTTTCAAACCAGAGGAGCAGGTAGGTGGCCCTCCAGTAAAATGGAATAGATTGAGTGCCTGTATGTGGCAGTCCCAAAAATGTTTCAAACCAGAGGAGCAGGTAGGTGGCCCTGCAGTAAAATGGAATAGATTGAGTGCCTGTATGTGGCACTCACAAAAATTGTTTCAAACAGAGGACCGGGTAGGTGGCCCTCCAGAAAAATTAAATGCATGAAGTACTATAGCAAGAGCCAGTGGGCCCTGTCAAAAAATAGCCATTTTCCTCTGCTTTACTGTACAAAGAGGAGGAGAAGGAGGAAAATGAGGAGGAGGAGGAGTGGATCAATTATTCAGGTTGAGCTTCCTTCACCTGGTGGAGATTGGAAATTCTGAGAAATCCAGCCTTTATTCATTTTAATAAGCGTCAGCCTGTCAGCGCTGTCAGTCGACAGGCGTGTACGCTTATCGGTGATGATGCCACCAGCTGCACTGAAAACCCGCTCGGACAAGACGCTAGCGGCAGGGCAGGCAAGAACCTCCAAGGCGTACAGCGCCAGTTCGTGCCACATGTCCAGCTTTGAAACCCAGTAGTTGTAGGGAGCTGTGTGATCATTTAGGACGATGGTATGGTCAGCTACGTACTCCCTCACCATCTTTCTGTAAAGATCAGCCCTACTCTGCCGAGACTGGGGACAGGTGACAGTGTCTTGCTGGGGTGACATAAAGCTGGCAAAAGCCTTGTAAAGCGTACCCTTGCCAGTGCTGGACAAGCTGCCTGCTCGCCTACTCTCCCTCGCTACTTGTCCCGCAGAACTACGCACTCTGCCGCTAGCGCTGTCAGAAGGGAAATACTGTTTCAGCTTGTGCACCAGGGCCTGCTGGTATTCATGCATTCTCACACTCCTTTCCTCTGCAGGGATGAGAGTGGAAAGATTTTGCTTGTACCGTGGGTCCAGGAGAGTGAACACCCAGTAATCGGTGCTGGAATAAATTCTTTGAACGCGAGGGTCACGGGATAGGCAGCCTAGCATGAAATCTGCCATATGCGCCAGAGTACCAACGCGTAAGAATTCACTCCCCTCACTGGCCTGACTGTCCATTTCCTCCTCCTCCAACTCCTCCAACTCCTCTTCTTCTGCCCATACACGCTGAACAGTAAAGGACTCAACAATGGTCCCCTCTTGTGTCTCACCAACATTCTCCTCCTCTTCCTCCTCATCCTCCTCCACCTCCACCTCCTCCGATATGCGCTGAGAAACAGACCTGAGGGTGCTTTGGCTATCAACAAGGGAATATTCTTCCCCTGTCTCTTGTGACGAGCGCAAAGCTTCCGACTTCATGCTGACCAGAGAGTTTTTCAACAGGCCAAGCAGCGGGATGGTGAGGCTGATGATGGCGGCATCGCCACTGACCATCTGTGTTGACTCCTCAAAGTTACTCAGCACCTGACAGATATCAGACATCCACGTCCACTCCTCATTGTAGACTTGAGGAAGCTGACTGACCTGACTACCAGTTCTGGTGGAAGTTGACATCTGGCAGTCTACAATCGCTCTGCGCTGCTGGTAAACTCTGGATAACATGGTCAGTGTTGAATTCCACCTCGTGGGCACGTCGCACAACAGTCGGTGAGCGGGCAGTTGGAGGCGGCGCTGCGCTGCCCTGAGAGTGGAAGCATCTGGGCTGGACTTCCTGAAATGCGCACAGATGCGGCGCACCTTCGTGAGCAAATCAGACAGATTGGGGTATGTCTTGAGGAAACGCTGAACTATCAGATTTAACACATGGGCCAGGCATGGCACATGTGTCAGTCTGCCGAGTTGCAGAGCCGCCACCAGGTTACGGCCGTTGTCACACACAACCATTCCCGGCTTGAGGTTCAGCGGTGCCAGCCACAGATCAGTCTGCGCCGTGATGCCCTGTAATAGCTCTTGGGCGGTGTGCCTTTTGTCGCCTAGGCTCAGCAGTTTGAGCACCGCCTGCTGTCGCTTAGCGACGGCACTGCTGCTGTGCCTAGAGCTACCGACTGATGGCGCCGTGCCCACGGATGGTAGTTCGGAGGAGGAGGTGGAGGAGGGGTGGGAGGAGGAGGAGGCATAGTAGGCCTGAAACACCTGGACCGAGGTAGGCCCCGCAATCCTCGGCGTCGGCAGTATATGAGCAGCCCCAGTGTCAGACTCGGTCCCAGCCTCCACCAAGTTAACCCAATGTGCCGTCAGCGATATATAGTGGCCCTGCCCGGCAGCACTCGTCCACGTGTCCGTGGTCAGGTGGACCTTGTCAGAAACGGCGTTGGTCAGGGCACGGATGATGTTGTCTGACACGTGCTGGTGCAGGGCTGGGACGGCACATCGGGAAAAGTAGTGGCGGCTGGGGACCGAATACCGAGGGGCGGCCGCCGCCATGAGGTTGCGAAAGGCCTCGGTCTCTACTAGCCTATAGGGCAGCATCTCCAGGCTAAGCAATCTGGAGATGTGCACATTAAGGGCTTGGGCGTGCGGGTGGGTTGCACTATATTTGCGTTTCCGCTCCAGCGTCTGGGGTATGGAGAGCTGAACGCTGGTGGATGCTGTGGAGGATCGTGGAGGCGACGATGGGGTTTTTGTGGCAGGGTCCTGGGCAGGGGGCTGACTAGCAGCTGACACAGGGGAAGGAGCAGTGGTGTGCACGGCCGGAGGTGAACGGGCTTGTTGCCACTGAGTGGGGTGTTTAGCATTCATATGCCTGCGCATACTGGTGGTAGTTAAGCTAGTAGTGGTGGAACCCCTGCTGAGCCTGGTTTGGCAAATGTTGCACACCACAGTCCGTCGGTCATCCGGTGTTTCCTTAAAGAACCTCCAGACTTCTGAAGATCTAGCCCTCGCCGCAGGAGCCCTCGCCACGGGAGCTTCACTAGTTGACACATTTGGCGCTGATGCACCAGCTCTGGCCCTGCCTCTCCGTCTGGCCCCACCACTGCCTCTTCCAACCTGTTCTGGTCGAGGACTCTCCTCCGTCTCAGAAGCACTGTGTTCACCCGGCCTCTCAACCCAGCTTGGGTCTGTCACCTCATCATCCTCCGATCCCTCAGTCTGCTCCCCCCTCGGACTTCCTGCCCTGACAACAACTTCCCCACTGTCTGACAACCGTGTCTCCTCATCGTCGGACACCTCTTTACACACTTCCACTACGTCAAGAAGGTCATCATCACCCACAGACTGTGACTGTTGGAAAACCTGGGCATCGGAAAATTGCTCAGCAGCAACCGGACAAGTGGTTTGTGACTGTGGGAAGGGTCCAGAAAACAGTTCCTCAGAGTATGCCGGTTCAAATGCCAAATTTTCCTGGGAGGGGGCAGACTGGGGGGGAGGAGGCTGAGGTGCAGGAGCTGGAGGAGTGGCGATTTCGGTGACATGGGTGGACTGCGTGGAAGACTGACTGGTGGTGGACAAATTGCTCGAAGCATTGTCAGCAATCCACGACATCACCTGTTCGCACTGTTCTGGCCTCAACAGTGCTCTACCACGAGTCCCAGTAACTTCAGACATGAACCTAGGGAGTGTAGCTCTGCGGCGTTCCCCTGCTCCCTCATCAGCAGGTGGTGTCTCACCCCGCCCAGGACCACGGCCTCTGACCCCTGCAGTAGTTGGACGCCCACGTCCCCGCCCTCGTCCTCTACCCCTAGCCCTCGGGTTAAACATTTTTAAAATGAGAGTTATAACTTTATTTTTTTTTTTACTTTTTTTTGTTTTTTTTTGTGTTTTTTTTTTTTTGTGTGTTTTTTGTTTTTTTTTGAGTTTTTAAAACCAAACAATGCTATCCTATTGCTATGGCTATTTTCTAGCCAAGTATCAAAGCACACTACTATGCCAGATGAGATAACACTGAGTTAGTGCCTAATTGAAATCCAACCCCTACTAAATTTTCCCACTTCGGTCTTTGCTATGGATATGTGCGTCACTAAGCGCAGAACACAGCGGTCGCAAGTCTCACTACAAATTGCTCAGAATTGGCTAGTACATGCACTGCAGAAAATACAGCCACCAGCAGATCAACCAGAAATCAAATATATAGAACGCTACTGTATGCGTAAGTAAGCTCTTTGTATTCTCCTATGGCTATTTTCTAGCCAAGTATCAAAGCACACTACTATGCCAGATGAGATGACACTGAGTTAGTGCCTAATTGAAATCCAACCCCTACTAAATTTTCCCACTTCGGTCTTTGCTATGGATATGTGCGTCACTAAGCGCAGAACACAGCGGTCGCAAGTCTCACTACAAATTGCTCAGAATTGGCTAGTACATGCACTGCAGAAAGTACAGCCACCAGCAGATCAACCAGAAATCAAATATATAGAACGCTACTGTATGCGTAAGTAAGCTCTTTGTATTCTCCTATGGCTATTTTCTAGCCAAGTATCAAAGCACACTACTATGCCAGATGAGATGACACTGAGTTAGTGCCTAATTGAAATCCAACCCCTACTAAATTTTCCCACTTCGGTCTTTGCTATGGATATGTGCGTCACTAAGCGCAGAACACAGCGGTCGCAAGTCTCACTACAAATTGCTCAGAATTGGCTAGTACATGCACTGCAGAAAGTACAGCCACCAGCAGATCAACCAGAAATCAAATATATAGAACGCTACTGTATGCGTAAGTAAGCTCTTTGTATTCTCCTATGGCTATTTTCTAGCCAAGTATCAAAGCACACTACTATGCCAGATGAGATGACACTGAGTTAGTGCCTAATTGAAATCCAACCCCTACTAAATTTTCCCACTTCGGTCTTTGCTATGGATATGTGCGTCACTAAGCGCAGAACACAGCGGTCGCAAGTCTCACTACAAATTGCTCAGAATTGGCTAGTACATGCACTGCAGAAAGTACAGCCACCAGCAGATCAACCAGAAATCAAATATATAGAACGCTACTGTATGCGTAAGTAAGCTCTTTGTATTCTCCTATGGCTATTTTCTAGCCAAGTATCAAAGCACACTACTATGCCAGATGAGATGACACTGAGTTAGTGCCTAATTGAAATCCAACCCCTACTAAATTTTCCCACTTCGGTCTTTGCTATGGATATGTGCGTCACTAAGCGCAGAACACAGCGGTCGCAAGTCTCACTACAAATTGCTCAGAATTGGCTAGTACATGCACTGCAGAAAGTACAGCCACCAGCAGATCAACCAGAAATCAAATATATAGAACGCTACTGTATGCGTAAGTAAGCTCTTTGTATTCTCCTATGGCTATTTTCTAGCCAAGTATCAAAGCACACTACTATGCCAGATGAGATGACACTGAGTTAGTGCCTAATTGAAATCCAACCCCTACTAAATTTTCCCACTTCGGTCTTTGCTATGGATATGTGCGTCACTAAGCGCAGAACACAGCGGTCGCAAGTCTCACTACAAATTGCTCAGAATTGGCTAGTACATGCACAGCAGAAAGTACAGCCACCAGCAGATCAACCAGAAATCAAATATATAGAACGCTACTGTATGCGTAAGTAAGCTCTTTGTATTCTCCTATGGCTATTTTCTAGCCAAGTATCAAAGCACACTACTATGCCAGATGAGATGACACTGAGTTAGTGCCTAATTGAAATCCAACCCCTACTAAATTTTCCCACTTCGGTCTTTGCTATGGATATGTGCGTCACTAAGCGCAGAACACAGCGGTCGCAAGTCTCACTACAAATTGCTCAGAATTGGCTAGTACATGCACTGCAGAAAGTACAGCCACCAGCAGATCAACCAGAAATCAAATATATAGAACGCTACTGTATGCGTAAGTAAGCTCTTTGTATTCTCCTATGGCTATTTTCTAGCCAAGTATCAAAGCACACTACTATGCCAGATGAGATGACACTGAGTTAGTGCCTAATTGAAATCCAACCCCTACTAAATTTTCCCATTTCGGTCTTTGCTATGGATATGTGCGTCACTAAGCGCAGAACACAGCGGTCGCAAGTCTCACTACAAATTGCTCAGAATTGGCTAGTACATGCACTGCAGAAAGTACAGCCACCAGCAGATCAACCAGAAATCAAATATATAGAACGCTACTGTATGCGTAAGTAAGCTCTTTGTATTCTCCTATGGCTATTTTCTAGCCAAGTATCAAAGCACACTACTATGCCAGATGAGATGACACTGAGTTAGTGCCTAATTGAAATCCAACCCCTACTAAATTTTCCCACTTCGGTCTTTGCTATGGATATGTGCGTCACTAAGCGCAGAACACAGCGGTCGCAAGTCTCACTACAAATTGCTCAGAATTGGCTAGTACATGCACTGCAGAAAGTACAGCCACCAGCAGATCAACCAGAAATCAAATATATAGAACGCTACTGTATGCGTAAGTAAGCTCTTTGTATTCTCCTATGGCTATTTTCTAGCCAAGTATCAAAGCACACTACTATGCCAGATGAGATGACACTGAGTTAGTGCCTAATTGAAATCCAACCCCTACTAAATTTTCCCACTTCGGTCTTTGCTATGGATATGTGCGTCACTAAGCGCAGAACACAGCGGTCGCAAGTCTCACTACAAATTGCTCAGAATTGGCTAGTACATGCACTGCAGAAAGTACAGCCACCAGCAGATCAACCAGAAATCAAATATATAGAACGCTACTGTATGCGTAAGTAAGCTCTTTGTATTCTCCTATGGCTATTTTCTAGCCAAGTATCAAAGCACACTACTATGCCAGATGAGATGACACTGAGTTAGTGCCTAATTGAAATCCAACCCCTACTAAATTTTCCCACTTCGGTCTTTGCTATGGATATGTGTGCCACTAAGAGCTAAACACAACGGTAGCAAGTCCCCCTGCTAATTCCTCACAAAATGGTAAAAGATGCAAATTAAAATAAAAAAAGTAGAACGTTATTGTAGCCCTAAGAAGGGCTGTTGGGTTCTTTGAGAATCACTCCTGCCTAACAGTAAGCTAATAGAACACCCTAACGCTTTCCCTGAGCAGCAGCAGCTCTCTCCCTAGCGGCATCCAGACACAGAATGATCCGAGCAGCGCGGGCAGCGGCTAGTCTATCCCAGGGTCACCTGATCTGGCCAGCCAACCACTGCTATCGACGTGTAAGGGTACCACGTCATGCTGGGTGGAGTGCAGAGTCTCCTGGCTTGTGATTGGCTCTGTTTCTGGCCGCCAAAAAGCAAAACGGCGGGAGCTGCCATTTTCTCGAGCGGGCGAAGTATTCGTCCGAGCAACGAGCAGTTTCGAGTACCCTAATGCTCGACCGAGCATCAAGCTCGGACGAGCATGTTCGCTCATCTCTAGTCGCATGATTTATATACCTGCCTATTAGAGATGAGCGAACACTAAAATGCTCGGGTACTCGTTATTCGAGACGAACTTTTCCCGATGCTCGAGTGCTCGTCTCGAATAACGAACCCCATTGAAGTCAATGGGAGACTCGAGCATTTTTCAAGGGGACCAAGGCTCTGCACAGGGAAGCTTGGCCAAACACCTGGGAACCTCAGAAAAGGATGGAAACACCACGGAAATGGACAGGAAACAGCAGGGGCAGCATGCATGGATGCCTCTGAGGCTGCATAATCGCACCATTATGCCAAAATTATGGGCAACAGCATGGCCATGACAGAGTGACAGAATTAAGCTAGATAGCATCTAAAACATCCAATAATTGACCCTGACACTATAGGGGACGGCATGCAGAGGCAGCGGCAGCAGGCTAGAGAGTGTCATGGCGACATACCCTAAATGGACTCAGGCTTCAAACCAATGGGTGGCAGAGAGGAACCAAAGGAGGTGAGCAAGAAGCGCTCAAATAATATCGGTACATGATAAAAGTTTGCCAGTATATTTTGTGGATTACACAGCAGGGTGGCGACAAAGTTAACATGGAAGCCATGAAAACAACCCAAAATTCTGCCTGACACAGCTCGTTTGATAAGGGGACCATGTATGGAGGCAGTGAACTAGTAGTAGATTAAAGGTGCTGCAGTTAAAACTATGTTAGTTGGATCTTGGCATGGAGCTGGCGCTCCGCTGCCAGGCGAGCTTTCGCCAATCCAAGCCCCTGTCTCTAGGCTACTCCCCAAACAGCACTTCTAAGAACCTTTTGTATAAGATCAAGTGTAGTAGCGTTCTTATAAGTTTAGGATATGCCGGGTGAGGGGAATGTAAACAGATGCGCAAGAAGCGCTGAAATAATATCCCTAAATGGTAAAAGTTTGCAAGTATATTTTGGGGATTACACAGCAGGGTGGCGACAAAGTTAACAACTTTGATGTGGAATGCCCTGTAATAGCTCTTGGGCGGTGTGCCTTTTATCGCCTAGGCTCAGCAGTTTCAGCACCGCCTGCTGTCGCTTAGCGACGGCACTGCTGCTGTGCCTAGAGCTACCGACTGATGGCGCCATGCCCACGGATGGTAATTCGGAGGAGGAGGAGGTGGAGGAGGGGTGGGAGGAGGTATAGTAGGCCTTTGAGACCTGGACCGAGGTAGGCCCCGCAATTCTCTGCGTCGGCAGTATATGACCAGCCCCAGGGTCAGACTCGGTCCCAGCCTGCACCAAGTTAAGTGTAGTAGCGTTCTTATAAGTTTGGGATATGGCGGGTAAGGGGAATGTAAACAGATGCGCAAGAAGCGCATGATGCGCATGGAGCTGGCGTTCCGCTGCCAGGCGAGCTTTCGCCAATCCAAGCCCCTGTCTCTAGGCTACTCCCCAAACAGCACTTCTAAGAACCTTTTGTATAAGATCAAGTGTAGTAGCGTTCTTATAAGTTTAGGATATGCCGGGTGAGGGGAATGTAAACAGATGCGCAAGAAGCGCTGAAATAATATCCCTAAATGGTAAAAGTTTGCCAGTATATTTTGGGGATTACACAGCAGGGTGGTGACAAAGTTAACAACTTCGATGTGGAATCCATGAAAACAACCCAAATTTCTGCCTGACACACCTCGTTTGATAAAGGGACGATGTATGGAGGCAGCTATATGGACGACTTTTGGAGGTAGCAATGGAGACAACGTGTGGAGGCTGCTATGGAGACAATTTAATTTGGATAGTGCCTGTATGTGGCAGTCCCAAACATTTTTCAAACCAGAGGAGCAGGTAGGTGGCCCTCCAGTAAAATGGGATAGATTGAGTGCCTGTATGTGGCAGTCCCAAAAATGTTTCAAACCAGAGGAGCAGGTAGGTGGCCCTCCAGTAAAATGGAATAGATTGAGTGCCTGTATGTGGCAGTCCCAAAAATTGTTCAAACCAGAGGAGCAGGTAGGTGGCCCTGCAGTAAAATGGAATAGATTGAGTGCCTGTATGTGGCAGTCCCAAAAATTGTTCAAACCAGAGGAGCAGGTAGGTGGCCCTGCAGTAAAATGGAATAGATTGAGTGCCTGTATGTGGCAGTCCCAAAAATTGTTCAAACCAGAGGAGCAGGTAGGTGGCCCTGCAGTAAAATGGAATAGATTGAGTGCCTGTATGTGGCAGTCCCAAAAATTGTTCAAACCAGAGGAGCAGGTAGGTGGCCCTGCAGTAAAATGGAATAGATTGAGTGCCTGTATGTGGCAGTCCCAAAAATTGTTCAAACCAGAGGAGCAGGTAGGTGGCCCTGCAGTAAAATGGAATAGATTGAGTGCCTGTATGTGGCAGTCCCAAAAATGTTTCAAACCAGAGGAGCAGGTAGGTGGCCCTGCAGTAAAATGGAATAGATTGAGTGCCTGTATGTGGCAGTCCCAAAAATTGTTCAAACCAGAGGAGCAGGTAGGTGGCCCTGCAGTAAAATGGAATAGATTGAGTGCCTGTATGTGGCAGTCCTAAAAATGTTTCAAACCAGAGGAGCAGGTAGGTGGCCCTCCAGTAAAATGGAATAGATTGAGTGCCTGTATGTGGCAGTCCCAAAAATTGTTCAAACCAGAGGAGCAGGTAGGTGGCCCTGCAGTAAAATGGAATAGATTGAGTGCCTGTATGTGGCAGTCCCAAAAATGTTTCAAACCAGAGGAGCAGGTAGGTGGCCCTCCAGTAAAATGGAATAGATTGAGTGCCTGTATGTGGCAGTCCCAAAAATTGTTCAAACCAGAGGAGCAGGTAGGTGGCCCTGCAGTAAAATGGAATAGATTGAGTGCCTGTATGTGGCAGTCCCAAAAATTTTTTAAAACAGAGGACCGGGTAGGTGGCCCTCCAGAAAAATGGAATAGATTGAGTGCCTGTATGTGGCACTCACAAAAATTGTTTAAAACAGAGGACCGGGTAGGTGGCCCTCCAGAAAAATTAAATGCATGAAGTACTATAGCAAGAGCCAGTGGGCCCTGTCAAAAAATAGCCATTTTCCTCTGCTTTACTGTACAAAGAGGAGGAGAAGGAGGAAAATGAGGAGGAGGAGGAGGAGTGGATCAATTATTCAGGTTGAGCTTCCTTCACCTGGTGGAGATTGGAAATTCTGAGAAATCCAGCCTTTATTCATTTTAATAAGCGTCAGCCTGTCAGCGCTGTCAGTCGACAGGCGTGTACGCTTATCGGTGATGATGCCACCAGCTGCACTGAAAACCCGCTCGGACAAGACGCTAGCGGCAGGGCAGGCAAGAACCTCCAAGGCGTACAGCGCCAGTTCGTGCCACATGTCCAGCTTTGAAACCCAGTAGTTGTAGGGAGCTGTGTGATCATTTAGGACGATGGTATGGTCAGCTACGTACTCCCTCACCATCTTTCTGTAAAGATCAGCCCTACTCTGCCGAGACTGGGGACAGGTGACAGTGTCTTGCTGGGGTGACATAAAGCTGGCAAAAGCCTTGTAAAGCGTACCCTTGCCAGTGCTGGACAAGCTGCCTGCTCGCCTACTCTCCCTCGCTACTTGTCCCGCAGAACTACGCACTCTGCCGCTAGCGCTGTCAGAAGGGAAATACTGTTTCAGCTTGTGCACCAGGGCCTGCTGGTATTCATGCATTCTCACACTCCTTTCCTCTCCAGGGATGAGAGTGGGAAGATTTTGCTTGTACCGTGGGTCCAGGAGAGTGAACACCCAGTAATCGGTGCTGGAATAAATTCTTTGAACGCGAGGGTCACGGGATAGGCAGCCTAGCATGAAATCTGCCATATGCGCCAGAGTACCAACGCGTAAGAATTCACTCCCCTCACTGGCCTGACTGTCCATTTCCTCCTCCTCCAACTCCTCCAACTCCTCTTCTTCTGCCCATACACGCTGAACAGTGAAGGACTCAACAATGGTCCCCTCTTGTGTCTCGCCAACATTCTCCTCCTCTTCCTCCTCATCCTCCTCCACCTCCACCTCCTCCGATATGCGCTGAGAAACAGACCTCAGGGTGCTTTGGCTATCAACAAGGGAATATTCTTCCCCCGTCTCTTGTGACGAGCGCAAAGCTTCCGACTTCATGCTGACCAGAGAGTTTTTCAACAGGCCAAGCAGCGGGATGGTGAGGCTGATGATGGCGGCATCGCCACTGACCATCTGTGTTGACTCCTCAAAGTTACTCAGCACCTGACAGATATCAGACATCCACGTCCACTCCTCATTGTAGACTTGAGGAAGCTGACTGACCTGACTACCAGTTCTGGTGGAAGTTGACATCTGGCAGTCTACAATCGCTCTGCGCTGCTGGTAAACTCTGGATAACATGGTCAGTGTTGAATTCCACCTCGTGGGCACGTCGCACAACAGTCGGTGAGCGGGCAGTTGGAGGCGGCGCTGCGCTGCCCTGAGAGTGGCAGCATCTGGGCTGGACTTCCTGAAATGCGCACAGATGCGGCGCACCTTCGTGAGCAAATCAGACAGATTGGGGTATGTCTTGAGGAAACGCTGCACTATCAGATTTAACACATGGGCCAGGCATGGCACATGTGTCAGTCTGCCGAGTTGCATAGCCGCCACCAGGTTACGGCCGTTGTCACACACAACCATTCCCGGCTTGAGGTTCAGCGGTGCCAGCCACAGATCAGTCTGCGCCGTGATGCCCTGTAATAGCTCTTGGGCGGTGTGCCTTTTGTCGCCTAGGCTCAGCAGTTTGAGCACCGCCTGCTGTCGCTTAGCGACGGCACTGCTGCTGTGCCTAGAGCTACCGACTGATGGCGCCGTGCCCACGGATGGTAGTTCGGAGGAGGAGGTGGAGGAGGGGTGGGAGGAGGAGGAGGCATAGTAGGCCTGAAACACCTGGACCGAGGTAGGCCCCGCAATCCTCGGCGTCGGCAGTATATGAGCAGCCCCAGGGTCAGACTCGGTCCCAGCCTCCACCAAGTTAACCCAATGTGCCGTCAGCGATATATAGTGGCCCTGCCCGGCAGCACTCGTCCACGTGTCCGTGGTCAGGTGGACCTTGTCAGAAACGGCGTTGGTCAGGGCACGGATGATGTTGTCTGACACGTGCTGGTGCAGGGCTGGGACGGCACATCGGGAAAAGTAGTGGCGGCTGGGGACCGAATACCGAGGGGCGGCCGCCGCCATGAGGTTGCGAAAGGCCTCGGTCTCTACTAGCCTATAGGGCAGCATCTCCAGGCTAAGCAATCTGGAGATGTGCACATTAAGGGCTTGGGCGTGCGGGTGGGTTGCACTATATTTGCGTTTCCGCTCCAGCGTCTGGGGTATGGAGAGCTGAATGCTGGTGGATGCTGTGGAGGATCGTGGAGGCGACGATGGGGTTTTTGTGCCAGGGTCCTGGGCAGGGGGCTGACTAGCAGCTGACACAGGGGAAGGAGCAGTGGTGTGCACGGCCGGAGGTGAACGGGCTTGTTGCCACTGAGTGGGGTGCTTAGCATTCATATGCCTGCGCATACTGGTGGTAGTTAAGCTAGTAGTGGTGGAACCCCTGCTGAGCCTGGTTTGGCAAATGTTGCACACCACAGTCCGTCGGTCATCCGGTGTTTCCTTAAAGAACCTCCACACTTCTGAAGATCTAGCCCTCGCCGCAAGAGCCCTCACCACGGGAGCTTCACTAGTTGACAGTGGCGCTGATGCACCAGCTCTGGCCCTGCCTCTCCGTCTGGCCCCACCACTGCCTCTTCCAACCTGTTCAGGTCGAGGACTCTCCTCCGTCTCAGAAGCACTGTGTTCACCCGGCCTCTCAACCCAGCTTGGGTCTGTCACCTCATCATCCTCCGATCCCTCAGTCTGCTCCCCCCTCGGACTTCCTGCCCTGACAACAACTTCCCCACTGTCTGACAACCGTGTCTCCTCATCGTCGGACACCTCTTTACACACTTCCACTACGTCAAGAAGGTCATCATCACCCACAGACTGTGACTGTTGGAAAACCTGGGCATCGGAAAATTGCTCAGCAGCAACCGGACAAGTGGTTTGTGACTGTGGGAAGGGTCCAGAAAACAGTTCCTCAGAGTATGCCGGTTCAAATGCCAAATTTTCCTGGGAGGGGGCAGACTGGGGGGGAGGAGGCTGAGGTGCAGGAGCTGGAGGAGTGGCGATTTCGGTGACATGGGTGGACTGCGTGGAAGACTGACTGGTGGTGGACAAATTGCTCGAAGCATTGTCAGCAATCCACGACATCACCTGTTCGCACTGTTCTGGCCTCAACAGTGCTCTACCACGAGTCCCAGTAACTTCAGACATGAACCTAGGGAGTGTAGCTCTGCGGCGTTCCCCTGCTCCCTCATCAGCAGGTGGTGTCTCACCCCGCCCAGGACCACGGCCTCTGACCCCTGCAGTAGTTGGACGCCCACGTCCCCGCCCTCGTCCTCTACCCCTAGCCCTCGGGTTAAACATTTTTAAAATGAGAGTTATAACTTTATTTTTTTTTTTACTTTTTTTTGTTTTTTTTTGTGTTTTTTTTTTTTTTTTTGTGTTTTTTGTTTTTTTTTGAGTTTTTAAAACCAAACAATGCTATCCTATTGCTATGGCTATTTTCTAGCCAAGTATCAAAGGAAGCACAGTACTATGCCAGATGAGATGACACTGAGTTATTGCCTAATAGAAATCCAACCCCTACTGAATTTTGCCACTTCGGCCTTTGCTATGGATATGTGCGCCACTAAGCGCAGAACACAGCGGTCGCAAGTCCCACTACAAATTGCTCAGAATTGGCAAGTACATGCACTGCAGAAACTACAGCCACCAGCAGATCAACCAGAAATCAAATATATAGAACGCTACTGTAGGCTTCAAGAAGCTGTTTGTATTCTCCTATGGCTATTTTCTAGCCAAGTATCAAAGGAAGCACAGTACTATGCCGGATGAGATGACACTGAGTTATTGCCTAATAGAAATCCAACCCCTACTGAATTTTGCCACTTCGGCCTTTGCTATGGATATGTGCGCCACTAAGCGCAGAACACAGCGGTCGCAAGTCCCACTACAAATTGCTCAGAATTGGCAAGTACATGCACTGCAGAAACTACAGCCACCAGCAGATCAACCAGAAATCAAATATATAGAACGCTACTGTAGGCTTCAAGATCAAGAAGCTGTTTGTATTCTCCTATGGCTATTTTCTAGCCAAGTATCAAAGGAAGCACAGTACTATGCCGGATGAGATGACACTGAGTTATTGCCTAATAGAAATCCAACCCCTACTGAATTTTGCCACTTCAGCCTTTGCTATGGATATGTGCGCCACTAAGCGCAGAACACAGCGGTCGCAAGTCTCACTACAAATTGCTCAGAATTGGCAAGTACATGCACTGCAGAAACTACAGCCACCAGCAGATCAACCAGAAATCAAATATATAGAACGCTACTGTAGGCTTCAAGAAGCTGTTTGTATTCTCCTATGGCTATTTTCTAGCCAAGTATCAAAGGAAGCACAGTACTATGCCAGATGAGATGACACTGAGTTATTGCCTAATAGAAATCCAACCCCTACTGAATTTTGCCACTTCAGCCTTTGCTATGGATATGTGCGCCACTAAGCGCAGAACACAGCGGTCGCAAGTCTCACTACAAATTGCTCAGAATTGGCAAGTACATGCACTGCAGAAACTACAGCCACCAGCAGATCAACCAGAAATCAAATATATAGAACGCTACTGTAGGCTTCAAGAAGCTGTTTGTATTCTCCTATGGCTATTTTCTAGCCAAGTATCAAAGGAAGCACAGTACTATGCCAGATGAGATGACACTGAGTTATTGCCTAATAGAAATCCAACCCCTACTGAATTTTGCCACTTCAGCCTTTGCTATGGATATGTGCGCCACTAAGCGCAGAACACAGCGGTCGCAAGTCTCACTACAAATTGCTCAGAATTGGCAAGTACATGCACTGCAGAAACTACAGCCACCAGCAGATCAACCAGAAATCAAATATATAGAACGCTACTGTAGGCTTCAAGAAGCTGTTTGTATTCTCCTATGGCTATTTTCTAGCCAAGTATCAAAGGAAGCACAGTACTATGCCAGATGAGATGACACTGAGTTATTGCCTAATAGAAATCCAACCCCTACTGAATTTTGCCACTTCAGCCTTTGCTATGGATATGTGCGCCACTAAGCGCAGAACACAGCGGTCGCAAGTCTCACTACAAATTGCTCAGAATTGGCAAGTACATGCACTGCAGAAACTACAGCCACCAGCAGATCAACCAGAAATCAAATATATAGAACGCTACTGTAGGCTTCAAGAAGCTGTTTGTATTCTCCTATGGCTATTTTCTAGCCAAGTATCAAAGGAAGCACAGTACTATGCCAGATGAGATGACACTGAGTTATTGCCTAATAGAAATCCAACCCCTACTGAATTTTCCCACTTCGGTCTTTGCTATGGATATGTGTGCCACTAAGAGCTAAACACAACGGTAGCAAGTCCCCCTGCTAATTCCTCACAAAATGGTAAAAGATGCAAATTAAAATAAAAAAAGTAGAACGTTATTGTAGCCCTAAGAAGGGCTGTTGGGTTCTTTGAGAATCACTCCTGCCTAACAGTAAGCTAATAGAACACCCTAACGCTTTCCCTGAGCAGCAGCAGCTCTCTCCCTAGCGGCATCCAGAGACAGAATGATCCGAGCAGCGCGGCCAGCGGCTAGTCTATCCCAGGGTCACCTGATCTGGCCAGCCAACCACTGCTATCGACGTGTAAGGGTACCACGTCATGCTGGGTGGAGTGCAGAGTCTCCTGGCTTGTGATTGGCTCTGTTTCTGGCCGCCAAAAAGCAAAACGGCGGGAGCTGCCATTTTCTCGAGCGGGCGAAGTATTCGTCCGAGTAACGAGCAGTTTCGAGTACCCTAATGCTCGACCGAGCATCAAGCTCGGACGAGCATGTTCGCTCATCTCTACTGCCTATATATTTTTTGCTATTTCATCTCTACTCTCCCTATCTCTATATTCTAGGCAGTATTACCAAAGGCGCCGTCCTCTCATTTGTTTCCCTGATTTTTGTTTTTTCCTTAGTCATGAACTGTTTCACATTATTACTTGGCAAGAGAAAGGACTGAGATGCCCCAATTTGGGACAATAAGGTACCTTTTTCTTTTTGTTTAAAGAAGTTGGCATGCTGCCTGATATTGATAAATGGATCTGGCCTATCACCAAGACATGGACTGTTCTGTGCTGTAGGTCTTTCTTTGTTTTAGAGTTAGATTTCAGCATCAACTAAAATAACAATAGCAGTACATTATTTTTCCAACAAAGGAAAATGCTGCCAGAAATCCAAAGTCTCTTATGGAATTGCAGTTGGTCTCTGAACAGTCTACAGTCTTTTATACTGTAATTTCCAGCTTGACATTCACTATGTGGGCAGTTAGGAGTTTCTACAGGTTACAGTAAAATGACCGTTCTCCGTTGTCATTTAGAAAAATGCTTTCTTCTGGTATCCGGAGGGGAGACATATACATTATGTCTAGAGAAAGCCTCTCTACATGCGTCTGCTCCTGCAGTTATATTTACCAGTCTCTTTACCAGTCTCTTTACAGTGGTTAAGTTGCAGTAATTGTGATAGGCAAATTGTTCATTGAAAGAATAAAAAAATTAACATCCTGTTATAATATTGCATTTTACTTGTGGTACATATATTCCAGATATAATTGTGGAACTACAATACAGTATTTTGCATTCAGCCTATGTTTTATTTTTTGTTATCTGAATGCTCTGTATGATTCAAGGCAACAATTACCTTCTAATTTGGTCTTTTGTGGGTCTATTTATGTGAAGTCTAATTTAGGCAAATGTGTGCAATCTTTGTTCTGTTGTTCATATTTGTATTACTGTTTTTCATGATTTAGGGATGCGATTCTCAGTTGAGAAAATACAATAGTGTGATTGTTAAATGTACAGTACAGTGTTGTCATCTGTATGAGATACTTTGTAGACTTGTACATGATATTACCCAAATCCCCCAAATCTCCTGTGATGTCTAAAAAAAAAGTGTGACCACTTAGATTCTTGCAAGTGCTGGGGTGATATAGAATCTTCTTAGAAGATCTGGACAGCCCTTCCATGTAATAGATTTATTGGGCATAGCTACCAGCATGCTAAAAAAAATGGACCAGCATCCAGAACCACATGAAAGAGGAGGAAGCATTCCATAGCTTACACAGATTTTCCTGCTTCAGTTGCTCTCCACCCTAGGTTTGGGCCCACTGTTAAAGAGAACCTGTCATCAGGAACCCTTTTCTGGTTCCCCTATGCCCCCCCCCCCATAGAGAATAGTGTACAAATTGACAAAACGTTTTTATAGTAAATCTGTCTTTTTCCAATAAAAGGATAAGTTAGATTAAAGTTTACACTTCTGTATGCAGAGCTGTGTTCCTAGTTCCGTGAAAGTGGTCAGTGAGGAGTGGTCCCCCTCTCGGGGAAACAGCTCCATCATGTATCGATTTCAAATTTAAAATTTTTTTGTCTTCTTGCTGTTAGGCAACAGGAAGCTTCATCATTTACTTCCTGTGGATAATCAGTAATCTATGGTCATCACAGATTCACGGCTCGTTATATCACACAGTTCTGATTACGTTGTTTGTTATATTAAGCCATGCACCTGTGTAACATCACATGAAAACGGACCAGTGTTTATCTACAGGAAGTAAATGATGAAGCTTCCTGTTGCGTGACAAGAAACAGATCTAAAAAAAATTAAAAAATTGATACAAAAAGTAAATTGGAAAATTGTATAACTTTTCATTACATAAACAATATCAATTATTTGTGTAATGTCCTTAAAGTGGACGACCCCTGTAATGTACTTGTTCCAGCTGCCTCCATTTGCTTCAATCTCCTCTTTCAGTTCCTCTGGTTATGGGGGTATTCCTGGGAATATAAATGTATGCTACAAAATCCCATAATGCTATAAATAAGTAAATACAACAAAACTCAATGTCATAATTCACAAAATGGAGCTTAATTTTTTGCTTTTATGATTCACAGAATCATAAAGTAGGCAAATTTATCTCCAAGATGGTCACCACTGGAAACTACAAGTCCCATGATCCTTTAGTTCTCAGTAACAGCCCTAACAGATCTAACAGACTGTCCTGCTCTGTTACCATAGTAATGATATGTAACTGCCATCACTGCACATTGCACCACTAAAATAAGGTCTCACCACAACACTGGCCATGCAATGCAACCAACCAACTACAGCCAAACATAGTGATGATCACATGAACTGCTCAGGCAGGTGCAGGACATGTGATGTGGACATGTGACCAGCGGTCATTTTCTGTCTTGTGTCTCTTCCACTGGGGCAAAATCAACGGACTGATTATAGGGCCAGTGGCATTTTAATTATCCCCCATAGTGTGTGTCCACAATATTTTTCTGCTAAGGGTAGCAAAGTTTTAAACAACTAATTACATATAAAAAAACACATAAAGTCCAGCTCACCCTGGAAATGGCACTTGACTTAACCGCAGGTGCACATTGATCTGAAGTTGGGGGCATACACATATGAATATAAAAACACATGTGTTCAAGAAAAGAACAAGAAACATTTCCTGCTTTTTTCTTGAATGTATATGTTTTTATATTCACCAATAGAGAAGATTGTACCCACCTCAGCTGTAGTTCCTGCTGGATCTTTTTTATATTGTGTATGAATCTGAACAAGTACATATTAGCTTATTTTTTAAGAACCCTTTGAATTAATTAATTATTCTTATTCCTGGAATACCCCTTTAAGTATAACTTCCTTTGAAACACTAGTGTAGGCCTAGGTAAATGCCCCCTAATAGGTTGCCAAGTAATCTATAGAATAACACAACATTTGCTGTAGGGGACAATGGATCGATGATCAATGGCTTTGCCTTTCTTTCATATTCTTTTCAGAGTCATGCTCTATTTCACATAGTAGAGAAGCAGAATGTAGACACTGGGGCACATTTACTTACATTTCCCCTGTAGTTCACAGGAAGTGCATTGTCCAGCGACAATGCACTGTGCTGCGATTCACTAAGATCGTGCGCCCGATATCCTGCATGTGTCACTTCCCCACTCAGGTCCCCAGAGTTCACTTTCTTTTTCCTGGTGCATGTAAGTGCTTTGTCTTGCGACACAAATTGAAAGTTAAATCCCGTGCTCAGTCCGAATCAGTCGGATCCCTCCTCACGTAGAAGCCAGAGGAGCTGCAGCAGAAAACGATTGCGTGAGGCACAATCCCATCGCAGACGCCTGTTAAATAGCAGTACAAGCTGCGGAATCCCCAAAAAAGGTGCAAAGTCAGATGAAAGTGCAACACACAATCATTAGTAAATGAGCCCCAGTGTTCTCTTCACTGTCCCATAGTGTCTGCTGTGCTAAAGTGAAAAAGCTCAAGTATAGTGTCTAATGGTGTATGAAAGTAAGACTGGAACTACTTCTTCAAATAAGTGACATATGTCATTGAATGGAATATATTGCTGGAGTTAATGACTATACAACAGGAATAATTTCATTTCAGTATTGTAGATCACTACAGCTGTGTAGACTATTACATTATTGTTGTAGAACCCACACATGCACAGATGAGCTTTACATATATGCATATGGATCAGTGTGATAGTAAGTGAATGTTTTGAATGAAATGTCAGTGGTTTTGAAAAGCTGTTAGATATCAGACCTGGAGAATCTGTAACCAAACCTTTCTGTGTGTTGTGAGAAACAGCAGGTCTGTGAAAAATGTATTTATATTCCAGGATTGTAGCTGGACTTGGTGGACGTGGTGCAGGTTTGGTCAGAGGTCTTTGTGTTTTTTTTTAAACTGGTGTTACTTTATTCATTATTCTGGCACACGTTCCTACATTAATGTGGCGTTGTTTCTGAAGGAATCGTAAATTTAGGACATCTTTTATCAGGTCTAAGCAGCGACAAAAAATGCGCTAAATTCAATAAAAAGACAGCTTCACAAATAAATCACAATTTATAGAAATTTCAGAGAAAAAAAATAGTAAAGTTGGGAAAACTATTATTTTTGGTACACGCAAGTAATAAGTCAATTGGAAACAGAAGAGTGTGCCAAAAACAGCCTGAATGCAATATCATGAATTCCCCCATTGAGTTCCCCCAAGAGCCTTATTTGGTATTCTACCAGAAGGGTTGAGTAGCAGAGATCTCACAGCAGTGTGAAAACATACCCCTACAAACCCTACAAGTACAGCTACAAACCTGGAATATAAATGAATTTTGCACCTTCCTGCTTCTACTTATAACACATACAAAGATATGATTAGACATTTCTCAAGAGCCAGTGCCTAATATTGTCATCAATTTAGCATGAATAAAACTGCTTTCAGATTATCCAAAAAGTGAGTCATTCATTATGACAGTAGTTGAGAACATATAGTAAATTTTCTTCTACATATCAAAATGCACTGGCCGTGAACTGATGTTTATCTTCTTAATAGTATTCCGTCCGTAGTATTTTCTTTCAAATTTGCAGCTAATAACTTATCTTCATTACACTGACACATTTAAAAACATAATAATAATAATTTTTTTTTTTCTAAATTGGGAAATGTGCATTGGTATAAAATGAGCACCTTCCTGCAGGCCAAGTGACATGCTAAACCTCAGCTGTGCAAGACAGATGCCTATACAAGAAGAACAATACTGCCGTGCTCGGCTTTATATTGATGATGAGTAAGGGTTACCTGGAGCACTCGCAGTGCAGCTACTCATAATAGAACTGGGCTGACTGCCAGAAAACCTTCACTAGGAGAACAGCATGTGTTGAAGATTATTGTGCTTGCATGATAACACATAACTGCTGAACTACAGTACAACTGTGAAAAACATTTGCCTAATATTTACCTCCATCATCCACCATGTTAATAGAATCCACACTTATGTCAGGGGTTTAAGGATCTTTGAGATATTTTAGCACTTTAGCCTTTAATTATTATTAATATTGTTAATTTACATTCCATTAAAGAGTAACATACATCGTACATTAAGACAAGAACAAATAGAAATACAACACTACATTAGCTCCCATTTTCCAGGTTTGAGTATTTGGAGCATGTTTAAATACCAGGATAAACCCAGGAAGGACATAGCTATTGAAAAAGGGGTTAGACACCCCAAAACGCGTCTAGAAACGAATACAGACAGACCTAGCTATCGTTGTTTTATCTCCAAGTACCGGTGGATGCGGTAAGTCAAGTGAGAGACAATTTTCTCAAAAGGAAGCCGGCTTCCATCACGCCAGACACCAGCACTGGGACCCGGGGGAATTCAGCTGTGTGCTCCAGCACAATCCAAAACACACATGCAGTCTATCAGAACATGGAAAAAGGAGGGAGAGCATGAGTACACAGCGTAGCACAGTGGAGGCATTGTGGCAGCAAAACAACAATGCAGGTAATACATAACCTATAAGGATATTACCCAACTGGAATAACCACAAGTGACCTAAGAGACAAATGCTAAGCTGTTTGAAACAATCTATTGGAGATAGCAAATATATTGTTTACCAATGATTGGAAGTACTGTAGTAACATGTCCCATATCCTGGTCTGGATCTCAGTTATTCAGTGACTATTTTTGTTTTGTGCATGCACAGTTTTATCTATTTGGTTTTATTTGGTGACATCAACTGTTTATGTACTGCGCTATCTAGTGTTCACACGCTGCGATATATAGCACTAGTAGCCTATAGATTGCAACCAAGCACTCTGCCAAAGGTGCCATTTGACTCCAATACCATAACAATACAAAGCAAGATCTCATATTACTTACCCGATACTATCTATGGTGATGTCTCACTGATATTATATACAACAATATGTTTTAAGTTCAATTTTATGTTTAATTTTATGGTTCATTTTATGATATGCAGAACAATTGTCAGTGATGTGCTATTTTATGCTATTTTATTTTATGTTGAGTAAAAACAGTAAGTAGTGCATGGGACACATTTTTATCTAACACTGTTCTCTATGCCTTCTGCTCCTCCCCCTGCATTATAATACCAGCTCAGACACACTACAGAAACAGGCACTATCTGCCGGCAAGCAGTGTACAGAAATTACTTTACTAGCTACAGACAAGATAAAGTTTTTATATCAGAGCTGACTGTGTGTTATAGGTGCGATGGCAGAGCTGGAGTGTGTCATTATGTCTTACATCCATCTCATGACTCTGATCTCTCATCTCTCTTTTTCTATGTGTAATATACTAGAAGAATGTTTAGAAGCTAAAAAAAAGTGTAGATAAACCACATCAAATCAGTAAATAATGAAACAACATTTCACATTAATATGTGAAACATATTAAATTAATGTTTTTACACATTTCTATGTTAGTCCACACAGACACCTTTCTACAACTTTGCTGTAAAAATTGCTAAAAAAATTGAATTCACATGAAATTTTGAATAAGTGGACTCCTTAACTAAAAAACTATGAGAAGGGAATTCACACAAACCACACATGACTACAAGAATCTGCCAATCAAGTTTGCATCCGAATTAAATTGAAGATTGCAGAGATTTATAACCGTACAAACTGTAACACTAATCAGTAACGGTACATCGCTA
Source organism: Engystomops pustulosus (assembly GCF_040894005.1). Classification (NCBI taxonomy): domain Eukaryota; kingdom Metazoa; phylum Chordata; class Amphibia; order Anura; family Leptodactylidae; genus Engystomops; species Engystomops pustulosus. The sequence goes on from NC_092415.1 coordinate 61,820,879, forward strand.
ACACTAACTAATATGATAACTTGGTACATAGTCATATGGGCATGTGCAGGTACTTTTTGTTCCTGTAATATAAATGTAACCAAAAAAAAGTATAAATGTTCCTACAGCACTGAGCGGTGGTTGGAACACCTGGAAAGCCGGGCATTTTTACAGGCGAGGAGCACCTTCTATACCAGCTCAAACTCATACAAGAATCCATAACAGAATGCTACTGATAATGAGACGTCACACTTTGTCTTGGAAACTGTGGGGATCCTAAATGTGACTCAGGGCTAAGAGAGGAAGAGGTTAGTTTCCACCATCTTCATTGCTGATGAGGAAGATTAATGACAAGTAGCCTGAACAGAAAGTGCCAAAGAAAGAAATGGACTAGCAGCACTATAAGAACATTTCTCTGTTTGTTTCTAATGGGGGAATCACATATGACAATTTTATAAAAATCATTATTACAATTATTACATAGGTGTTACTCTGCAACTATTTTACTACTTGTTTCTCTGTAACCATTTTAGTCCTTGGATTTCTGGGTAAAGGTCTGTGGTTTGTAATATTTTGGCATGGTATGGTGAATGTGTGAGCTCGGGAAATATGTCTTGGGTTCAGGAGCTAATGGCTGATGCCATATGCAGATTGTTTTTACGACTACTTTACAAGCTCTAGTTACATTGTCACATAGTGTAAACATGAGGCTTTGGTCAATGTTATTCTTAAGAAATCAAGAAAAAATATTTGCCTAAACATATCCCATAACATATACAACCATGGCAGCTGCAACGTATATAAAAATGTCAATTATTGCTTACCCTTTCAATAAAGTAACAATTTAATGTAATAGAAGTAGCGGAATATTAATGGATGAGTGTGCTCACCTGTTATTGCAGCATTTACAGAGAGGTTATTCTGTATGTTTCAGTGTGGCATTTTTATTTTCAAGGGGGGGACATTAATAATTAATTACAGGGACACAATATAAATACATTTATTTTAGAGAGCCCGGTATGTATAAGATAATTACAGGTGAAAAATTAATAATTAATTACAGGGGACCCAGTATATATTAATTAATGACAAGAGCACTATATACACTACGGACATCTAGCACCAGGATGAAGGAATGTAAACCAGCACATTTACATGCTGATATGTGCCCTCTCAGTCAGTATCTGCTCTTCTTTTAGCTTCTAAACCCCTTAAGGACAAAGCCGGTTTTTGTTAATTTTTCGCACCCCACCTTTAAAAATCTATAATGTTTTCATTTTTTGGTGTACAGAGCTGTGAGAGGGTCTATTTTCTGCATAACAAATGTTACTTCTCAGTGACATTATTTATTATTCCAAGCCGTTTGTAGGGAAGCTGATAAAAAAATTACAAAGGTGGTGAAATTGTTGAAAAAATGCATTTGTGTCACTTTCTTGTGGGCATAGTTTTTATGACTTTCACTGAGCGCTCAAAATGATACGTCTACTTTATCTTTAGGTGCGGTATAATCACGGTGATACCAAATTTATACCACCATACCACCATATTCTGACGCTAATAACTTTTTCATACTTGGTGAACGGAGCTGTGTAATGTGCCATTTTTTGCGAGATGAGCTGACATTTTCATTGCTTCCATTTTGAGGACTATACAACGTTTTAATCACTTTTTATTTTTTATGATATTTTTTATTTTATTTATTTTTTATTCTATGTAAAATGGTATAAAAGTCGCTTTTCAGACATTTGGGAGCTATTTCCCGTTATGCGTTTTGAGATCGGGTAGTTTGGGAAGTTTTAATGCCAAACATGTTTCTGATTTTTATTTTTTATTTAGTTTTATATTAATTCTAGGGATAGGTGGTGTTGGTTGAATTTTTTATTTCTTATTTTTTTTACAATATTTTTAGACCCTCTAGGGTACTTTAACCTTAGATGGTCTAATCGTTCATACCATATACTGCAATACTAAGTAAATACTAAATAAATACTAAGTAACGGCGTTTTACTTAGGATTCATTGCAATGTGCCACTGGCATCACGGGGAGAAGCAATCTCAATCAAGGTCGGCGGCGCCCATGTCTTTGGCAGCGTCAATCAAGGGGTTAACACCCACGATCAGTGCTGGTGCTAATTGTGAATGTTAGATGTCAATTGCATAATTGTTAAAACCGGCATGTAAGTGTGCTTGGTTTACAATCCTTCATACTGGTGATAGATTTCCTTTAATTAATTACAGATGGCACATTATATATTAACCAATTACATGTGGCACACTATATGTTAATTTATTACAGGGGGTGTTGCATGTATAAATTATGCGTGGAACTATATCTATTATTTAATTAATAACACTATATATATATGAATTAATTATAGGGGCACCATATACATTAATTAATTACACATTACAGTTTAATTTAATGAATTACATGGAGCACATTGTTATTTACAGGAGGCAGAGTGTATTTTCAATTATTATAGAGGGCATTGTATAATAATTGATTACAAAGGCCACAGTATTTTTAATTTATTACAAGGAGCACAGTATTTTTATTTTTATTTTTTATTTTTTTAAATATATTTTATTGTATAAATTCAATTATTACAGGTTAATTGACAAATAAGAGATGAGGAACACGCAGGTGCCCTCTCTAGACATGAAGCGACTGTTATGCACATGGATCATATCATATAATAAATGTACAGTCATCAAGAATGCCAACCTATGTTTACAAAAATTTTTTTTTTTTTTTTTTTTTTTTTTTTTTTTTTTTTATATCATGCGATAATAGAAATACAACATTTATGGGGGGAGGGTCGACTAAGCATAATATACGACCACATTTATAAGTCTAACATGTACACAAAAACCACATGCCCCCCCGAGCCCCCTATACCTCCCCCCCACCCTCTGCCCGTGCTGGAGATGTGAAAGGAAAAAAAAATAAAAAATAAAAAAATAACTAATTTATCCCTAACTACCCATTCAGAGAGCACCATGGGTCAAAAGAAACACTCTGTTCTCAGTTTCTCCACTGGTTCCATATCAAATTCAGTCTTCTACCATTCCCATAACGTTTCTCATACGCGCATTCATACGCTTTGGTGCGTACCACAAGATTACTCCATTGTTTCACCACTGGAGCTTTATCATCTTTCCAATGCCTGACTAATATTAGTCTGGCAAGGAAAAAAAGCTTCAGCACTAGGTCACTTTTTACTTTAGAGTCCATCGGAATCGGAAGCAAGCCCAATAAGCCGAAAGTGGCAACTTGTGGCAGGGAGTATTGAAGCTGACTCTCTATTATCTTAAAGACTTCCTCCCAGTATAGACTAATCTTCGGGCAATCCCATAAAACGTGTAAGATGTCAGCATAGCTACTTTTGCTCCTATTACAGTTGGAGTTTTCTCTTAAACCCGTTTTGAACATCAAAAGTGGGGAAAAATAAATTCTATATAAAATATTAAGTTGAGTGCATCTATGATTTAAGTTGATGGTGGATCTAACCACATTTTTATAAATATCTCGCCATTGTGCTGCTGTGATAAAACCAACCTGATTTATCCATTTTACTTGACTTATATGACTAAAGTTCTGATCGATGTCAGATCTCATCAAACGATAGATCCTAGACATTTTCAGAAGTGACGTCTCTAACCCTAAAATTTCCAAGCAATTACCCCCTTCGTGTATCGTGAACTTATCGTGATCTAGTTCTTTCCTAAATGCGTGTGCAAATTGGCAATACCTAAAATAATCTTTTCATATCGTCCCCCATGATGGCCCACCTGGAGGTTGACCCCTTGACCTCTGTAGGGACAGGAAGCAGAGAGGTTAAATTCCCCCCCCCCTTGCACTCACATACCAGTGTCTTCCTGTCCCTACACAGGGCAGGGAGTGGAGAGAGCTCTCCCTGTCTCCTCCAGGGGGACAGTCAGGGGGGAGTATAGGTGCGGGACATGTCCCTACATCCTACCTGGTCCCGGGCCGCGAGCGGTGCATAGCGCATCCTTCCCCTGCCTGGAAGGGGACCTTCGACCGGCTCTGTTGACGGCTCCGCGAAGCCAACATCACCCGGGCACGTGCAGGTGTAATGGAACACTTCCGGGTGTTCCAAGATGGCGACTTCCGGCCAAAGAGTGTCGCACCGGAAGTGACGTATCGCGAACACGAGAAGCCGGCGTGAGTATGTTTGAAATATCAAGCGGGCTCTCACGTTGATCTGAGGTCTATGCTTCTGTCGCCATCAGCCGTGCACGCTACGTGGAACAGGTACATTACCTTAAGAATTGAGTATGCTTTCCTTCAGATAAAATTAATGGAGATTCATTGTCTTTTTAGAATATAGATCTGGTGCCTGGATTTCTAGCTGAGCCTTCACGTTTATGTACGCTAATAAGGTCAGCCATTGTGAGCACATATATATCTATATGGTATTGCGGCTATGTAATTGCACATTCTAACGTTTGTTATGTTTATGCATAGATTACAATTGGCAGCTCCGAGTCCTCAGCAATGGACATCATTGTATCAGACCCCCCGCCTATAGCTCCTGTGAGTGGTTTCGGGGTGTCTAGTATGTTTGGGATTTCTTAATTCCACATTACATGTAGCCTGTCTACAAAACCTGGTTTTGTTCTCCTTCTTTTTGGTAGGAATCTAAAGAGAAGGAGAAAACAAAAGAGCTAGAGAAAAAGAAGGCACAATCACGCAGATGTAATATGTGTTTCAATAAGCTCTTAAGTAACTACAAGAAACCTGTATGCAAAGAATGTTTAGACAGTCTACTCAAAGAAGAGAAATACTCCTTTATGGAGGAGATGAGATCATTCATTAAGGGAGAAGTCCAGACATCTGTGGCGGCTTCTGTGGCTTCCATTATTCCCCAAATAGTACCACCTAAGAGACCCAGGGTTATGGAGTCCTATTCTGAGTCTGAAGCTGAATCAGAGGAAGCTAGTACATCCTTTTCCTTAGACATGGATGTTTCTCAGTCTATAGCGGCTACTAAGATGGAGTCGAAATACCTATTCGCATCAGAAAATCTTGATGCATTACTTAAAGCAGTCAGAGATACGTTAAAAATTGAAGACATTGAGGAGGCAAAATCTGTACAGGATGAACTATTTGGCATACTTAAAGCGAAAAAGAAAAGAGTGTTTCCAATAAACAATACACTTAAGGAATTGATATTGGAGGAATGGAGAGAGCCTGAAAATAGAATTTCTGTTTCTAAAGATTTCAAAAATCGTCTGATATTTGATGAAGAGGAAGTAAAGAACTGGAATGCTACACCCAAAGTAGATGTCCAGGTGACTAAAATCGCGAAGAAGACTGATCTTCCATTTGAAGACGCCATTCAGCTTAAAGACCCGATGGATAGAAAAGCTGATAGTTTATTGAAAAAAGCATGGGAAGCCGCCATGCTTAATTTAAAGGTGAATATAGCTACGACTTCTGTTTCCCGTACTCTCTTTTTCTGGCTATCTGAATTAGAGAACCACATAAAAACTGGCACCTCAAGAGAGATGCTGCTGGATACTATTCCTATGTTAAAGTCTGCTACAGCCTTTATTGCGGATGCCTCGGCAGAGGGAGTAAGATTCAGCGCAAAAGAAAGTGCCTTGTCAAATTCAGTAAGACGTGCCATTTGGTTAAGACAGTGGAGTGGCGATTGCAGATCAAAAGCCAAACTATGTAGTCTTCCCTTCCAGGGTGAATATGTATTTGGGGCAGAATTAGACGCCATTCTGGAGAGAGCGGCGGATCGTAAAAAAGGGTTTCCTGAAACGAGAAGAGGTCAAAGGAAACAATCCTTTCGTGACCCAAAAGAGAAGAAGTTTCCGTACAGAGGTAAAGGCAAACAAGGTAGATGGAGTTATCCCAAAGGTGGAAGAGGAAGAGGATTCCTACTCAGCTGCAGTAACTCAACATCTAACTTTAGGAAACAATGACGCCAGAGTGGGAGGAAGACTGCTCCATTTCCGTCACCATTGGACCCAAATAACCTCAAACCCATGGGTCTTAGGGATTCTACTAGACGGTTACAAGTTAGAACTGACTTCTCTTCCTCCCAACAATAACAAAGCAGCCGTCGCAATCACTAACCACCAGCTTATGGCAGGAGGTTCTGAAGCTGAAGACCATGGATGTGATATCTCCAGTACCCAGACAATCACAGGGGAAAGGTCATTATTCTCCTTTATTTCTCATAACAAAGCCAAATGGAACATTCCGTCTAATCTTCAATCTCAAAAATCTGAACAAGCATATTCTTTACAGGAGGTTCAAGATGGAAACTATATGCTCAGCCACCCCATTAATTCCGCCAAATGCGTTCTTATGTACCATCGACCTAAAAGACGCATACTACCATGTACCAATCTATCCACCATCTCAGAAATTCCTCAGATTTGCAGTAGTCACTCCGGAGGGAAACACAGCTTGTTTTCAGTACAAAGCTCTCCCGTTCGGGATCTCGTCTGCCCCAAGGACCTTTTCAAAAATCATGATAGAAGTAGTGGCATTTTTGAGATCCAAGAAAGTGGCGGTGATTCCATACCTGGACGACCTACTGATAATTGGTCAGACAGAACAGGAACTTATACAGCACAGGAATCTGACGATTACTACCCTGCAACAACTAGGCTGGTGCATAAACTGGGAGAAATCAAAACTGACACCCAGCAAAAACACAATATTCCTAGGCACACTTCTAAGCACATCCTTACAGATGTCATTTCTTCCTCCCGAAAAAAGGGACAGACTCATTCAGAAGATACACCACTTCCAACAACAAGACTGTTGCACAATAAGAGAAGCCATGAGAATGTTGGGGCAGATGGCGGCTTGCATACAATCTGTTCAATGGAGTCAAAGTCATACTCGAAGATTCCAGTGCTGGATTTTAGAGGTTTGGGACAAGAACTCCCACCATCTAGACCAGAGTATCCAACTACCTCCAAGAGTCAAAATGTTCCTGAATTGGTGGACAGAAATGTCACATTTAATGAAAGGAATACCTTGGCATCCATGGCCAATCAAAGTAATCCAAACAGATGCCAGTCGGTCAGGTTGGGGTGCAAATCTAGGAGACAAACTTCTTCAGGGTCGGTGGACTGTCTCCATTCAAAATCGGTCCTCGAATTACCGAGAACTAAGAGCGGTATGGGAGACCTTGAAAAACAGTGCCTCAGAACTCAGAGGACATCATGTGAAAGTCTATTCAGACAATATAACAACAGTGGCTTACTTGAAGCATCAAGGGGGCACAAGGAGCAAAGATCTCCTGGAGTTATCGGAAAAGATTTTTTGCTAGGCAGAAAAATATGTCCTCTCGTTGAAAGCGATCCATCTAAGAGGAGAAGACAACAAGGTGGCGGATTTCCTGAGCCGGAATCACCTAGATCAAAACGAGTGGTGTCTGAACGACAATGTATTCCAAGAAATAACCAAGGTTTGGGGTCATCCGACGATAGATTTATTTGCTACCAAGACCAATTCCAGAGTAAAAAATTTCTACTCGCTGGACAGCACCGGGTTAGGCCTTCAGATGGACGCATTCAATCAGGTTTGGGACGCTCCTCTTATGTATGCCTTTCCTCCTATTCCAGTGATTTCCAGAGTCATACAAAAGATTCGGGCAGACAAGGCTACTGTAATCCTAATAGTGCCATACTGGCCAAAAAAGAACTGGTTCCCAGCCCTAAAAGAAATGGCCCTAGCGGAACCGATACTTCTGCCTGTCAGAGAAGATCTCCTATCCCAAGGTCCCATCTATCACCCAAACCCACGGTCTCTCAGTCTCTCGGCCTGGATCCTGAAAGGTCATTACTAAGGTCCAGAGGTCTTTCAGACAAGGTAATAACCACCATGAAAGCAAGTCGTAAACCAGTCACCTTTGCTATTTATAATAAAATATGGAAAAAGTTTATGTCATTTTGTGGTTCAAGTCAACCTAACCAAACATCTCCGAATATTTCTCAGATCCTAGACTTCCTGCAGTCCGGATTTGACAAAGGGTTGAAGACCAGTACCCTCAAAGTCCAGATTTCAGCTTTAAGCGCTTTCTTTGATCATCCCTTGGCCGATAACAGATGGATCAGCAGGTTTGTGAAAGCCACATCCAGACTGAGATCAAATTATATACAGAAAATCCCATCATGGGACCTTTCTTTAGTACTTAATTACCTTACTGGGCCACCATTTGAGACAATGGAAGATGCTAACATAAAGGACTTGACCCAAAAATTGACCTTCCTAATAGCTATAACATCCGCTAGAAGGTTAGGGGAGATTCAGGCGTTGTCAATTAGAGAGCCATACTTGAGAATCTCTGAGGATAGAGTTACTTTAAGGCTTGATAAAACTTTTGTTCCCAAAGTTTCTTCAGAGTTTCATCGAAATCAAGAAATTTTCCTTCCATCGTTTTTTAAGGATCCAAAATCTCCAAAAGAAGCTACTTGGCATTCCTTGGATGTAAGAAGAATCTTACTGCATTATATAAAAAACACGGAATCTTGGTGCCAAGATTCCAATATTCTCCTTCAGTTCGGCAACAAGAACAAAGGAAAGAAGGCATCCAAAGCCTCTATTGCCAGATGGATTCAGCTGGTCATCAAAGGAGCATATGAATCCCAGAATCTGACTATTCCTGAGCGAGTCAGAGCCCATTCAACCAGAGCTATGGCTGCCACATGGGCAGAAAAGAGGGGCGCTTCCATCGAGGAAATATGCAGGGCTGCCACCTGGTCGAGCCAATTGACCTTTGCCAAACATTACAGACTGAATGTCCAGAATACCAAAGAATTAGCCTTTGGTAGAAAAGTCTTGCAAGCTGTAGTCCCTCCCTAAGGAATTATTTGATAAATCTCCAGGTGGGCCGTCATGGGAGACGATATGGAAAATGGGAATTATTCTCACCGTTAATTCGGTTTCCATTAGTCCACCATGACGGCCCATGTATTTTTTCCCACCCCTAGAAATATATGTATATATATATTGTTATGCTATAATGATATATTGTTGTATTATAGTGTATGTGAAATTAACATGCAATAAAGGGGTTGCATCCACTGCCGGTATTATTATTTGGAAGACACTGGTATGTGAGTGCAAGGGGGGGGGAATTTAACCTCTCTGCTTCCTGTCCCTACAGAGGTCAAGGGATCAACCTCCAGGTGGGCCGTCATGGTGGACTAATGGAAACTGAATTAACGGTGAGAATAATTCCCATTTTCTCCTCCAAAATCCCCTTCATACACCAAAACTGAAAGGAGGGTAGCCCCCCCTGTTCCCCCAGATGCTCCAAGGAGTGAATCCCTTTTATTCTCCAAAATCCGACATCATCCATTTTATATAGTTCTAAAAAGTTAAGATTGCCCCATAGCGGGGTAAATTTGAGTCCCCCCTTAATCCCATATAGCCTCTTAAAGTCTCTACAAGTATTCTCCATTAACACAGCCAGTGGAAGTTTTTTAATAGCATGACATTTCAGTTGTCCAGACTCCAGTAGGGCGAGAATAGATTCAAATCTACGCCCCACCCGCGCACTGAGCACCTGAAATAGAATGGAGCATTTATTTTCAAGGATGTACTGAATCTGTGCCGACAAAAAATAGAGGTACAAGGAGGGGAGAGAAAGTCCACCCCTCTCCTTGTTAACCATTAGTGTTTCCTGTTTAATACGAACCCTTTTCCTCCCCCATAGTAATTTATTTATAATCGCTCGAATAAAACCAAACCATTTCTTACCAATCCAACAGGGAGAGTTGCATAGTACGTATAACATTTGGGGAAGCAATATAGTCTTAGTAAGAACAACTCTCTCTGCCCGATTTAGAGGTAACGTATTCCATGTATTCACCTTATTTTTCAATTTTGCTAGTAGTGGGGCCAGATTCAGAGATATATAATCGTCCACATTTGTTGTGATCTTTAAACCCAAATATTCACATGACGATGCAATCTTTAGCTCCAGCTGGGTCAAATTAAGCTGAGAGTCACTATCAAGTGGGACCAGAATAGATTTGTGGGTATTAATCTGAAAGCCTGAAAACCTTCCAAACTCCCGAATCACCTTCAGGGCTTTTGGAACAGATGTATTAGAGTCTTTTAAACAGAGCAGGACATCGTCGGCGTACAACATAATCTTGTCCATTGGTCCAGCTAGTCCTCCACCCCCAATCTCCCCATCAGCCCTAAGTTTTATTGCCAATGGTTCTATAAAAAAAGCAAATAATAGGGGAGACAGGGGGCATCCCTGCCTAGTACCCCTAGACAGGGTAAAGAAAGGAGAGTAATCTCCATTTATTCTGATACAGACCCTAGGGGCCTGATAGAAGAGTCTCACCCAATCCACGAATCTGCCACCCAGCCCAAATCTGAGCAAGACTTCCCAGAGGAAGTCCCACTCCACCCTATCAAAGGCTTTAGAGGCGTCCGATGACAGGATGGAGCGCGACTCCCCCCGTCCCAGCTGAAGGCCCGCAAACAACCGTCTTATATTGTTTTTACCCTGGCGACCCGCCACAAAGCCGCATTGGTCTTCATGTATAAGTGTTGACGCACATTCTTTTAATCTATTCGAAAGCAATTTGGCCACCAATTTAGCGTCGGTATTGAGAATAGAGATCGGACGATAGGATTCTGCCTCCAAAGGGTCCTTATTTTTTTTCGGTAGCAAGACTATACATGCCTCATACCAGGACTCGGGTAGTCTCCCCACTCTCTGTGCCGTCTCCCAGATCTCCACTATAAGGGGAAGGAGAATAGAACCGAATCTGTTGTAAATTTCTAGAGGCAGGCCATCCAACCCTGGTGAGGAGTTACGTCTAGAGGATGAGAGAGACTCCTCGAGTTCCAAGATGGATATTGGACGGGATAACCTATCCGCTCTTTCTATCAATAACCTAGGAAACTGGATATTGTCTAAATAATGACCTATATCCTCCACTGACACCTCCAAATCTGAGGAATAAATATTTTGAAAAAACTGTAGAAAAATAGCGCTGATCTCCCGAGCATCACCGATTGCATCCCCAGAAGAATTTTTAATCATGGCTATTCTATTAGATTCCTGTTGTTTTTTAACTTTATACAGTAGCCCTTTTGAGGGAGAACCACTCTCGCAATGTGTCTTCTGATCGAGGAAGAATAACTTCTGCAGAGCCTTGTTAGCAATGCATCTATTATACTCCTCTTGTGCTTTATTAAATTTATCAAATGAATTTAGCGATCTGTTTGCCTGATATTCTCTTTCTCTTTTTTCCACTACCTCTTTTAAACTCCGCTCTTGTCTAGCCCATTGTTTGCGGAGAAATATGATTTCTGAATTTATTATCCCTCTAAGGAAGGATTTCAGCGCATCCCAGATCAATCCCACACTATCCGAGTTCCTGTTAGCGGATATAAAACTACATATTTCTCTCTTAATTTTGTCTTCATCTGTTAACAGGGACAGCCAGTGCGCATTAAGTTTCCAAAACCTAAGAGCAGGTTTAATTGAGGCAGACAACTCAAGAACCAATGGGGAATGGTCAGAGATGGACCGATTATCGTATCGGATTTTACGCACCCAACCAATGGCATAGTCATTGGCCAGAGCCAAATCGATCCTGGAGAATGAATTATGAGAGCGGTTATAACATGAAAATGCTGGCGAATCCCCGTTTAGGGACTTCCACACATCCAACAGGCCTACTTCCTGACAGAACCTGGAGAAGGGGGTGTCCATCGCGATTGTACCTACCTGCTTCCTTTTCCCCAGTCGATCCTTCTTCTCTGACATAACAGAGTTGAAGTCTCCTAGAGCCAATACGGGACATTCACCCACCCTCTCCAGGAACCGCATCAAACTAATCAAAACGTCATATCTAAAGGGAGGTGGAATATATACCCCTGCTACAACGCATTTAATGCCTTCTAACATGCCAAACAAAAAAACAAATCTCCCCTCTGTATCACACAAGGCGTCTAAGACTTGAAAGCAGATTGACCTATGGACCAGAATGGATACCCCTCTAGAAAATGATGAGAAGACTGAATTATAAACCTGACTGGCCCACCTTCGATCTACTAGGGCTAAGGAATCTTTGTCAAGATGTGTCTCCAACAAAATCACAATTGCAGGAAGTTGCTTGGTAATATAATCATAAATAATACAACGCTTCAGACGGTCTTTCAGCCCTCTTATATTCCACGATATGAACCTAGTGCCCATTGGATAAGGTAAATGGAAAAGCAACCAACCAATCAACATCTCCAGCAGCGAAGCTTCCCTCCCCCCCGAACCCACTCGACTGTCCTACCATGGTAGAACTCTTCCTGCTTAGGCCACTTACCCGCCCCCGTCCAACCCCTGCTCCCCCGAAACTGACCTAGAAAAAATACAGAATGGCCATCTGTGTCGTACGGTTCATAGTCCCTTAAGATCTAACCAATCAGAAGCTTGGTCTGGCGTGCTGAAAAACTGGGACTGACCTTGAAAAATAATTTTTAATTTTGCCGGGAACATTAATGAATAGATAATACCCTTATCTCTCAACCTTTTTTTCACCTCTAAGAAACTTTTCCTTTTTTGAAGGGTATCCCTAGAGAAGTCCGGATAGAGCGATACTTTTGCACCTTGAATTGATAGATCTTTTAGGTCGCGTGCTCTTCGTAATATCATATCACGATCTTTAGAGAGTAATGTTTTACAAATAAAGGTCCGGGGGTTATTACCAGGAACGTAAGATACTGATGGGATTCTATGGGCACGTTCTATATCAAAATTGGGGGAGAGGTGCTCCTTCCCTATTCTCTCCAACAGCCACTCTTTAATAAAGGTAACGGGGTCATCTCCTTCAGCCTTTTCTGGTATCCCTATAACCCTCAGATTGGCTCTCCTGGAACGATCCTCCATATCGGCCAATTTCCCTTTGAGAGTCTTATTTTCATTTTCCAATGAGGAGGTAGCTTTTTTTAAATTGCATATCTCCTTCTCCATATTAACAATTTTATCCTCCACAATTTTCTGCTTATCTCTGACCTTATTCAAATCCTCTCTCAAGAGCGAAACATCCCCTCTCAAAGCGCCCACTTGATCTGTGAGGTCGAGTATGGCTGAGTTGCAGGTTTTTATAGAGTCAAGAATCTGTCTAAGCATAGATTTTTCTCCCCCAACTCCTGCCTCTTCCTCCTCCTGTTCTTCAGTCTCTAGCACTGCAAATCTCGACCCCTGTACTCTATTTTTGGGGTCCTGACTAGAGATGAGCGAACATACTCGTCCGAGCTTGATGCTCGATCGAGCATTAGCGTACTCGTAACTGCTCGTTGCTCGGACGAGTATTTTGCCCGCTCGAGAAAATGGCAGCTCCCGCCGTTTTGCTTTTTGGCGGCCAGAAACAGAGCCAATCACAAGGCAGGAGACTCTGCACTCCACCCAGCATGACGTGGTACCCTTACACGTCGATAGCAGTGGTTGGCTGGCCAGATCAGGTGACCCTGGGATAGACTAGCCGATGCCCGCGCTGCTCGGATCATTCTCTGTCTGGATGCCGCTAGGGAGAGAGCTGCTGCTGGTCAGGGAAAGCCTTAGGGTGTTCTATTAGCTTACTGTTAGGCAGGAGTGATTCTACAACAGCCCTTCTTAGGGCTACAATAACGTTATCCTTTTTTTTTTTATTTGCTTGTGGCTGGGCTTGCTGGCACTAGTAGTGCAGCTAGTACCATATTGTGAGGAATTAGCAGGGGGACTTGCTACCGTTGTGTTTAGCTCTTAGTGACACACATATCCACCTCAAACACCAAAGTGGGAAAATTTATTAGGGGTTTGATTTCAATTAGGCACAGTCTGCCAGTTTCTTTTTATTTTACGTTTATTTTTTTAATAACTCAGTGTCATCTCATCTTGCATAGTAGTGTGCTTTAATACTTGGCTAGAAAATAGCCATAGGAGAATCCAAACGGCTTACTTACGCCTACAGTAGCGTTATATATATTTGATTTCTGGTTGATCTGCTGGTGGCTGTAGTTGTTGCAGTGCATCTACTAGCAAATTGTGAGCAATTTGGAGTGAGACTTGCGACCGCTGTGTTTTGCGCTTAGTGACGCACATATCCATCGCAGAGACCGAAGTGGGAAAATTTATTAGGGCCCGGGGTTGGATTTCAATTAGGCACAGTCTGCCATTTCCTTTTTTATTTTACGTTTATTTTTTTCATAACTCAGCGTCATCTCATCTGGCATAGTAGTGTGCTTTAATACTTGGCTAGAAAATAGCCATAGGAGAATCCAAACGGCTTACTTACGCCTACAGTAGCGTTATATATATTTGATTTCTGGTTGATCTGCTGGTGGCTGTAGTTGTTGCAGTGCATCTACTAGCAAATTGTGAGCAATTTGGAGTGAGACTTGCGACCGCTGTGTTTTGCGCTTAGTGACGCACATATCCATCGCAAAGACCGAAGTGGGAAAATTTATTAGGGCCCGGGGTTGGATTTCAATTAGGCACAGTCTGCCATTTCCTTTTTTATTTTACGTTTATTTTTTTCATAACTCAGCGTCATCTCATCTGGCATAGTAGTGTGCTTTAATACTTGGCTAGAAAATAGCCATAGGAGAATCCAAACGGCTTACTTACGCCTACAGTAGCGTTATATATATTTGATTTCTGGTTGATCTGCTGGTGGCTGTAGTTGTTGCAGTGCATCTACTAGCAAATTGTGAGCAATTTGGAGTGATACTTGCGACCACTGTGTTTTGCGCTTAGTGACGCACATATCCATCGCAAAGACCGAAGTGGGAAAATTTATTAGGGCCCGGGGTTGGATTTCAATTAGGCACAGTCTGCCATTTCCTTTTTTATTTTACGTTTATTTTTTTCATAACTCAGCGTCATCTCATCTGGCACAGTAGTGTGCTTTAATACTTGGCTAGAAAATAGCCATAGGAGAATCCAAACGGCTTACTTACGCCTACAGTAGCGTTATATATATTTGATTTCTGGTTGATCTGCTGGTGGCTGTAGTTGTTGCAGTGCATCTACTAGCAAATTGTGAGCAATTTAGAGTGAGACTTGCGACCACTGTGTTTTGCGCTTAGTGACGCACATATCCATCGCAAAGACCGAAGTGGGAAAATTTATTAGGGCCCGGGGTTGGATTTCAATTAGGCACAGTCTGCCATTTCCTTTTTTATTTTACGTTTATTTTTTTCATAACTCAGCGTCATCTCATCTGGCATAGTAGTGTGCTTTAATACTTGGCTAGAAAATAGCCATAGGAGAATCCAAACGGCTTACTTACGCCTACAGTAGCGTTATATATATTTGATTTCTGGTTGATCTGCTGGTGGCTGTAGTTGTTGCAGTGCATCTACTAGCAAATTGTGAGCAATTTGGAGTGAGACTTGCGACCGCTGTGTTTTGCGCTTAGTGACGCACATATCCATCGCAAAGACCGAAGTGGGAAAATGTATTAGGGCCCGGGGTTGGATTTCAATTAGGCACAGTCTGCCATTTCCTTTTTTATTTTACGTTTATTTTTTTCATAACTCAGCGTCATCTCATCTGGCATAGTAGTGTGCTTTAATACTTGGCTAGAAAATAGCCATAGGAGAATCCAAACGGCTTACTTACGCCTACAGTAGCGTTATATATATTTGATTTCTGGTTGATCTGCTGGTGGCTGTAGTTGTTGCAGTGCATCTACTAGCAAATTGTGAGCAATTTGGAGTGAGACTTGCGACCACTGTGTTTTGCGCTTAGTGACGCACATATCCATCGCAAAGACCGAAGTGGGAAAATTTATTAGGGCCCGGGGTTGGATTTCAATTAGGCACAGTCTGCCATTTCCTTTTTTATTTTACGTTTATTTTTTTCATAACTCAGCGTCATCTCATCTGGCATAGTAGTGTGCTTTAATACTTGGCTAGAAAATAGCCATAGGAGAATCCAAACGGCTTACTTACGCCTACAGTAGCGTTATATATATTTGATTTCTGGTTGATCTGCTGGTGGCTGTAGTTGTTGCAGTGCATCTACTAGCAAATTGTGAGCAATTTGGAGTGAGACTTGCGACCGCTGTGTTTTGCGCTTAGTGACGCACATATCCATCGCAAAGACCGAAGTGGGAAAATGTATTAGGGCCCGGGGTTGGATTTCAATTAGGCACAGTCTGCCATTTCCTTTTTTATTTTACGTTTATTTTTTTCATAACTCAGCGTCATCTCATCTGGCATAGTAGTGTGCTTTAATACTTGGCTAGAAAATAGCCATAGGAGAATCCAAACGGCTTACTTACGCCTACAGTAGCGTTATATATATATTTGATTTCTGGTTGATCTGCTGGTGGCTGTAGTTGTTGCAGTGCATCTACTAGCAAATTGTGAGCAATTTGGAGTGAGACTTGCGACCACTGTGTTTTGCGCTTAGTGACGCACATATCCATCGCAAAGACCGAAGTGGGAAAATTTATTAGGGCCCGGGGTTGGATTTCAATTAGGCACAGTCTGCCATTTCCTTTTTTATTTTACGTTTATTTTTTTCATAACTCAGCGTCATCTCATCTGGCATAGCAGTGTGCTTTCATACTTGGCTAGAAAATAGCCATAGCAATAGGATAGCATCGTTTGGTTTTAAAAACTAAAAAACACACAAAAAAAACACAAAAAAAAGGTAAAAAAAAAATTAAAGTTATAACTCTCATTTTCAAAATGTTTAACCCGAGGGCTAGGGGTAGAGGACGAGGGCGGGGACGTGGGCGTCCAACTACTGCAGGGGTCAGAGGCCGTGGTCCTGGGCGGGGTGAGACACCACCTGCTGATGAGGGAGCAGGGGAACGCCGCAGAGCTACACTCCCTAGGTTCATGTCTGAAGTTACTGGGACTCGTGGTAGAGCACTGTTGAGGCCAGAACAGTGCGAACAGGTGATGTCGTGGATTGCCGACAATGCTTCGAGCAATTTGTCCACCAGTCAGTCTTCCACGCAGTCCACCCATGTCACCGAAATCCCCACTCCTCCAGCTCCTGCACCTCAGCCTCCTCCCCCCCAGTCTGCCCCCTCCCAGCAAAATTTGGCATTTGAACCGGCATACTCTGAGGAACTGTTTTCTGGACCCTTCCCACAGTCACAAACCACTTGTCCGGTTGCTGATGAGCAATTTTCCGATGCCCAGGTTTTCCACCAGTCGCAGTCTGTGGGTGATGATGACCTTGTTGACGTAGTGGAAGAAGTGTGTAAAGAGGTGTCCGACGATGAGGAGACACGGTTGTCAGACAGTGGGGAAGTTGTTGTCAGGGCAGGAAGTCCGAGGGGGGAGCAGACTGAGGGATCGGAGGATGATGAGGTGACAGACCCAAGCTGGGTTGAGAGGCCGGGTGAACACAGTGCTTCTGAGACGGAGGAGAGTCCTCGACCAGAACAGGTTGGAAGAGGCAGTGGTGGGGCCAGACGGAGAGGCAGGGCCAGAGCTGGTGCATCAGCGCCAAATGTGTCAACTAGTGAAGCTCCCGTGGCGAGGGCTCCTGCGGCGAGGGCTAGATTTTCAGAAGTCTGGAGGTTCTTTAAGGAAACACCGGATGACCGACGGACTGTGGTGTGCCACATTTGCCAAACCAGGATCAGCAGGGGTTCCACCACTACTAGCTTAACTACCACCAGTATGCGCAGGCATATGAATGCTAAACACCCCACTCAGTGGCAACAAGCGCGTTCACCTCCGGCCGTGCACACCACTGCTCCTTCCCCTGTGTCAGCTGATAGTCAGCCCCCTGCCCAGGACCCTGCCACAAAAACCCCATCGTCACCTCCACGATCCTCCACAGCATCCACCAGCGTTCAGCTCTCCATACCCCAGACGCTGGAGCGGAAACGCAAATATAGTGCAACCCACCCGCACGCCCAAGCCCTTAATGTGCACATCTCCAGATTGCTAAGCCTGGAGATGCTGCCCTATAGGCTAGTAGAGACCGAGGCCTTTCGCAGCCTCATGGCGGCGGCCGCCCCTCGGTATTCGGTCCCCAGCCGCCACTACTTTTCCTGATGTGCCGTCCCAGCCCTGCACCAGCACGTGTCAGACAACATAATCCGTGCCCTGACCAACGCCGTTTCTGACAAGCTCCATCTGACCACGGACACGTGGACGAGTGCTGCCGGGCAGGGCCACTATATATCGCTGACGGCACATTGGGTTAACTTGGTGGAGGCTGGGACCGAGTCTGACCCTGCGGCTGGTCATATACTGCCGACGCCGAGGATTGCGGGGCCTACCTCGGTCCAGGTGTTTCAGGCCTACTATGCCTCCTCCTCCTCCCACCCCTCCTCCACCTCCTCCTCCGAACGACCATCCGTGGGCATGGCGCCATCAGTCGGTAGCTCTAGGCACAGCAGCAGTGCCGTCGCTAAGCGACAGCAGGCGGTGCTAAAACTGCTGAGCCTAGGCGATAAAAGGCACACCGCCCAAGAACTATTACAGGGCATCACGGCGCAGACTGATCTGTGGCTGGCACCGCTGAACCTGAAGCCAGGCATGGTTGTGTGTGACAACGGCCGTAACCTGGTGGCGGCTCTGCAACTCGGCAGACTGACACATGTGCCATGCCTGGCCCATGTGTTAAATCTGATAGTTCAGCGTTTCCTCAAGACATACCCCAATCTGTCTGATTTGCTCACGAAGGTGCGCCGCATCTGTGCGCATTTCAGGAAGTCCAGCACAGATGCTGCCACTCTCAGGGCAGCGCAGCGCCGCCTCCAACTGCCCGCTCACCGACTGTTGTGCGACGTGCCCACGAGGTGGAATTCAACACTGACCATGTTATCCAGAGTTTACCAGCAGCGCCGAGCGATTGTAGACTGCCAGATGTCAACTTCCACCAGAACTGGTAGTCAGGTCAGTCAGCTTCCTCAAGTCTACAATGAGGAGTGGACGTGGATGTCTGATATCTGTCAGGTGCTGAGTAACTTTGAGGAGTCAACACAGATGGTCAGTGGCGATGCCGCCATCATCAGCCTCACCATCCCACTGCTTGGCCTGTTGAAAAACTCTCTGGTCAGCATGAAGTCGGAAGCTTTGCGCTCCTCACAAGAGACGGGGGAAGAAGATTCCCTTGTTGATAGCCAAAGCACCCTTAGGTCTGTTTCTCAGCGCATATCGGAGGAGGTGGAGGAGGATGAGGAGGAAGAGGAGGAGAATGTTGGCGAGACACAAGAGGGGACCATTGTTGAGTCCTTCACTGTTGAGCGTGTATGGGCAGAAGAAGAGGAGTTGGAGGAGGAGGAAATGGACAGTCAGGCCAGTGAGGGGAGTGAATTCTTACGCGTTGGTACTCTGGCGCATATGGCAGATTTCATGCTAGGCTGCCTATCCCGTGACCCTCGCGTTCAAAGAATTTATTCCAGCACCGATTACTGGGTGTTCACTCTCCTGGACCCACGGTACAAGCAAAATCTTTCCACTCTCATCCCTGGAGAGGAAAGGAGTGTGAGAATGCATGAATACCAGCAGGCCCTGGTGCACAAGCTGAAACAGTATTTCCCTTCTGACAGCGCTAGCGGCAGAGTGCGTAGTTCTGCGGGACAAGTAGCGAGGGAGAGTAGGCGAGCAGGCAGCTTGTCCAGCACTGGCAAGGGTACGCTTTACAAGGCTTTTGCCAGCTTTATGTCACCCCAGCAAGACACTGTCACCTGTCCCCAGTCTCGGCAGAGTAGGGCTGATCTTTACAGAAAGATGGTGAGGGAGTACGTAGCTGACCATACCATCGTCCTAAATGATCACACAGCTCCCTACAACTACTGGGTTTCAAAGCTGGACATGTGGCACGAACTGGCGCTGTACGCCTTGGAGGTTCTTGCCTGCCCTGCCGCTAGCGTCTTGTCCGAGCGGGTTTTCAGTGCAGCTGGTGGCATCATCACCGATAAGCGTACACGCCTGTCGACTGACAGCGCTGACAGGCTGACGCTTATCAAGATGAATAAAGCCTGGATTTCTCCTAATTTCCAATCTCCACCAGGTGAAGGAAGCTCAACCTGAATAATTTATCCACTCCTCCTCCTCCTCATTTTCCTCCTTCTCCTCCTCTTTGTACAGTAAAGCAGAGGAAACTGGCTATTTTTTTACAGGGCCCACTGGCTCTAGCTATAGTACTTTATGCATTTAATTTTTATGGAGGGCCACCGACCCGGTCCTCTGTTTTAAACAATTTTTGGGAGTGCCACATACAGGCACTCAATCTATTCCATTTTTATGGAGGGCCACCTACCTGCTCCTCTGGTTTGAAAACGTTTTTGGACTGCCACATACAGGCACTCAATCTATTCCATTTTTATGGAGGGCCACCTACCTGCTCCTCTGGTTTGAAAACTTTTTTGGACTGCCACATACAGGCACTCAATCTATTCCATTTTTATGGAGGGCCACCTACCTGCTCCTCTGGTTTGAAAACTTTTTTGGACTGCCACATACAGGCACTCAATCTATTCCATTTTTATGGAGGGCCACCTACCTGCTCCTCTGGTTTGAAAACTTTTTTGGACTGCCACATACAGGCACTCAATCTATTCCATTTTTATGGAGGGCCACCTACCTGCTCCTCTGGTTTGAAAACTTTTTTGGACTGCCACATACAGGCACTCAATCTATTCCATTTTTATGGAGGGCCACCTACCTGCTCCTCTGGTTTGAAAACTTTTTTGGACTGCCACATACAGGCACTCAATCTATTCCATTTTTATGGAGGGCCACCTACCTGCTCCTCTGGTTTGAAAACTTTTTTGGACTGCCACATACAGGCACTATCCAAATTGAATTGTCTCCATAGCAGCCTCCACACGTTGTCTCCATTGCTACCTCCAAAAGTCGTCCATATAGCTGCCTCCATACATCGTCCCTTTATCAAACGAGGTGTGTCAGGCCGAAATTTGGGTTGTTTTCATGGATTCCACATCAAAGTTGTTAACTTTGTCGCCACCCTGCTGTGTTATCCACGAAATACACTGGCAAACTTTTATCATGTACCGATATTATTTGAGCGCTTCTTGCTCACCTCCTTTGGTTCCTCTCTGCCACCCATTGGTTTGAAGCCTGAGTCCATTTAGGGTATGTTGCCATGCCACTCTCTAGCCTGCCGCTGCTGCCGCTGCCTCTGCATGCCGTCCCCTATAGTGTCAGGGTCAATTATTGGATGTTTTAGATGCTATCTAGCCTCATTCGGTCACTCTGTCATGGCCATGCTGTTGCCCATAATTTTGGCATAATGGTGCGATTAAGCAGCCTCAGAGGCATCCATGCATGCTGCCCCTGCTGTTTCCTGTCCATTTCCGTGGTGTTTCCATCCTTTTCTGAGGTTCCCAGGTGTTTGGCCAAGCTTCCCTGTGCAGAGCCTTGGTCCCCTTGAAAAATGCTCGAGTCTCCCATTGACTTCAATGGGGCTCGTTACTCGAAACGAGCACTCGAGCATCGGGAAAAGTTCGTCTCGAATAACCCTCAGATTCGGGATTTTTCTGTGGTGTCAAACTGGTACGAGTTTTCACTGAGGGGGATTTCCATAATTTATCTAGTTTCGTAGAGTTATCCCCTTTGGGCCCTCCTTTCTCTTTCTCCCTAGGAGAAGTTGTACCTAGGGATTTTCTTGATGTATTCTTAGGTGGCATCCCAAAAGTATTTTTATTTTTAAATATGGGCATTGTATGTTTTAATTATGTGGGATACTCTATATATTGAATGCTAAATATGTAAAGCAATTTGGAATGCTGTATACCTATAAGTAGGGATCTGGCGCTGTATGCTATATTTCTATATGGAGCCCAGTTCTTGTTCTATATTTCTTTATGATGCCCAATTTTGGTGCTGTATTCCTATATGGTTCAAGTGTGTATTTTCATATAGAGTCTGTTTCTTGCAATTTATTTCTGTAAGGATCTTGGTTCTGGTGTTGTCTTTCTGTAAGGAGCTTGGTTCTGGTGTTGTCTTTCTGTATGGCGCTTGGTTCTGGTGCTGTATTTCTATACAGATCTTTATTAAGGATGCTCTCTTTCTGTATTTCTGCAAGCAGCTTGGGTAAGGAGCAATAAACACATCCTTCAGAACTACTTGGACTGTGGCAGTTTGATGTTCTTGAAAAATATAGAGCCACACTTTTATAATAAATAATATATGATGCCTGGCTAGCCCTGACTGCAGAGCAGTATATCTAACTAATGATGTTATATACAAATATTATCTGAACAAAGGCCAACCAAAGCGAGACACAGAAACAGCCTTGCATGAAATGAAATGTTTCACAGCAATAAAGTAGTTATCTATTCCTCAAAAAACTGTTATAAAGCAAAAATTCATTGCAAGGCCTCTTGAAAGTTGGCATAATCAGTATTAGCTAACAACTGTGCTAAATAAAGTTAATGAGCCTCTGTTAAAGGGATGGAGAATTATACTACTTTTCTTCTGATGATTAAATATTCACTTAAGAGTCGCTAATTCCCTTTTTGTAATTGAGTTCATATTCAGGTTTGTGGTTTCCTGTATATATAATTAAAATATTTAACTAGAAGTGTCTACCTCATCAATCATTTTCTATTATATTTATTTTATTTACTTTTATATTATAGTATACATAATTCTAAATCCATGGCAGGTCCTCAGCTTCCCAAGGGTAAATCAATGAAGGTGAAGCAAGAAGAAATTGAAGAGACAACTAGAAAGCTGGAACGGCACTGCCAATAGAACACATAGAATAGAATAATAGTAGAACAATAGAATAAAGTAAATATGTTCAATTTATTGCATTAATAAATCTGTACATAACAATTTTCACCAATTTAGCAAATTTTTATTCAGCAAAATTAGGCAAATAGAAATAACTATATAAATGAAGTATCACCATAATTGTAATAACTCATAGACTAAAGATAAAGTATTATTTTTACGGTATGGTGAATGGCCATAAAAATTGCTAAAGATTTTCTTAACTTTCTCCCAAAAAGAGTTAATAAAATCTCATCAATAAGCTATAGACACCCCAAAATGATGTTTCCGGAAAGTGCCTCTCTTCCCACAAAAATAAACAAAATAAATAATAGCTCGTGTGAAAATGCAAATTTGCTCTGCAAAAGCCAAATGGCGCCCCTTCCCATGAAACAGCAGGTTATCACCACATTTGGGTAATTGGCAAACTCATAAGAAATTGCCATCAAACTTTTTGTAATTTTCTCATTTCATAAATTGTGAATGTGTATATTTTTAATTACCATATTATTCAGAAATAAATGCAAAACATATCAACCAAAATGCTCCTCTAACATGAGCAGCAGGATATGTGTTCTAAATATAAGGCTTGATGAGGAAGTTGAAAACTGTCTGCGGAGTCAAGAGGTTAAAATAACGTACTGTATTCTGTGCAAGGTTATTTTATGTTCCTTTTGAATAAAACACAATACAGTGCACACTGACCAATATATTAAATAACCAGGATAATGATGTATATAAAGGCAAAAGGTAAAGATCCAGGACTTAGATTACAGCTGGATTGTAAGCGTGTGGAGCTTTAAGCGTTAATGAATGGCAGCTTTCATATAATGTTCACATACACTACTAAACTTCCTAATGTCTTTTTGATCTTGAAGGGTAGACAAGGGCAATGTTATTATAGTTTTTAGCCTCTAGATAAATGACTTTCATGTCTCTCTAGATGATGATCAAGTTTTACAAGATCTGAGATGTCAGCCATGTGAGAATACCCATTACATCCCATACAACAGTGATGGCAAACCTTATAGACGCCGAGTGCCCAAAACACATCCAAAACCCACATATTTTTCGCAAAGTCCCGATGCGATAATTTAAACAGTAGCTTATTACTCCCTGCTCTGTCACATGTTTAAATTGTATAGGCATCTGAGGACACCAATACAGTAGAAAGAAGGAGAAAAAGCTTTGGTTATCATTGTAGCTTCGTTCTAGGGTCCTGGGCTGCCTGGGACTGCAAGAGGCCTTGAATCCTGTCTGGCAAACTCTGCGCTGGGGTGATGGCGTGGGTGCCCATAGAGAGGGCTATGAGTGCCACCTTTGGCACCCGTGCCATAGGTTCGCCACCACTGCCATACAATGATCTCAACATCCTCAGTCTACCACACACTTATCACTGGTCAAAGATATTTGACAATTATGATTGCCTTTCTTCTCCACTCATACAATGTATAATTGATATTTCAATAAAGATTATCTATTGTGGGTCAGTAACAAATGCCTTGTTTCAGCAAGAGTGGGGGGGCAGTTGACCTTTTGTGGTTTCTCAGCATCTTAATAACAATACACCTACCATATATGCTTGAGTATAAGCAGACCTCAGTATAAACCAAAGCACCTAATTTTTCCACAAAAAACTGGGAAAACGTATTTACTAGAGATGAGCGAACACTAAAATGCTCGGGTACTCGTTATTCGAGACGAACTTTTCCCGATGCTCGAGTGCTCGTCTCGAATAACGAACCCCATTGAAGTCAATGGGAGACTCGAGCATTTTTCAAGGGGACCAAGGCTCTGCACAGGGAAGCTTGGCCAAACACCTGGGAACCTCAGAAAAGGATGGAAACACCACGGAAATGGACAGGAAACAGCAGGGGCAGCATGCATGGATGCCTCTGAGGCTGCATAATCGCACCATTATGCCAAAATTATGGGCAACAGCATGGCCATGACAGAGTGACAGAATGAAGCTAGATAGCATCTAAAACATCCAATAATTGACCCTGACACTATAGGGGACGGCATGCAGAGGCAGCGGCAGCAGGCTAGAGAGTGTCATGGCGACATACCCTAAATGGACTCAGGCTTCAAACCAATGGGTGGCAGAGAGGAACCAAAGGAGGTGAGCAAGAAGCGCTCAAATAATATCGGTACATGATAAAAGTTTGCCAGTATATTTTGTGGATTACACAGCAGGGTGGCGACAAAGTTAACATGGAAGCCATGAAAACAACCCAAAATTCTGCCTGACACAGCTCGTTTGATAAGGGGACGATGTATGGAGGCAGTGAACTAGTAGTAGATTAAAGGTGCTGCAGTTAAAACTATGTTAGTTGGATCTTGGCATGGAGCTGGCGCTCCGCTGCCAGGCGAGCTTTCGCCAATCCAAGCCCCTGTCTCTAGGCTACTCCCCAAACAGCACTTCTAAGAACCTTTTGTATAAGATCAAGTGTAGTAGCGTTCTTATAAGTTTAGGATATGCCGGGTGAGGGGAATGTAAACAGATGCGCAAGAAGCGCTGAAATAATATCCCTAAATGGTAAAAGTTTGCAAGTATATTTTGGGGATTACACAGCAGGGTGGCGACAAAGTTAACAACTTTGATGTGGAATGCCCTGTAATAGCTCTTGGGCGGTGTGCCTTTTATCGCCTAGGCTCAGCAGTTTCAGCACCGCCTGCTGTCGCTTAGCGACGGCACTGCTGCTGTGCCTAGAGCTACCGACTGATGGCGCCATGCCCACGGATGGTAATTCGGAGGAGGAGGAGGTGGAGGAGGGGTGGGAGGAGGTATAGTAGGCCTTTGAGACCTGGACCGAGGTAGGCCCCGCAATTCTCTGCGTCGGCAGTATATGACCAGCCCCAGGGTCAGACTCGGTCCCAGCCTGCACCAAGTTAAGTGTAGTAGCGTTCTTATAAGTTTGGGATATGGCGGGTGAGGGGAATGTAAACAGATGCGCAAGAAGCGCATGATGCGCATGGAGCTGGCGTTCCGCTGCCAGGCGAGCTTTCGCCAATCCAAGCCCCTGTCTCTAGGCTACTCCCCAAACAGCACTTCTAAGAACCTTTTGTATAAGATCAAGTGTAGTAGCGTTCTTATAAGTTTAGGATATGCCGGGTGAGGGGAATGTAAACAGATGCGCAAGAAGCGCTGAAATAATATCCCTAAATGGTAAAAGTTTGCCAGTATATTTTGGGGATTACACAGCAGGGTGGCGACAAAGTTAACAACTTTGATGTGGAATCCATGAAAACAACCCAAATTTCTGCCTGACACACCTCGTTTGATAAAGGGACGATGTATGGAGGCAGCTATATGGACGACTTTTGGAGGTAGCAATGGAGACAACGTGTGGAGGCTGCTATGGAGACAATTTAATTTGGATAGTGCCTGTATGTGGCAGTCCCAAACATTTTTCAAACCAGAGGAGCAGGTAGGTGGCCCTCCAGTAAAATGGGATAGATTGAGTGCCTGTATGTGGCAGTCCCAAAAATGTTTCAAACCAGAGGAGCAGGTAGGTGGCCCTCCAGTAAAATGGAATAGATTGAGTGCCTGTATGTGGCAGTCCCAAAAATTGTTCAAACCAGAGGAGCAGGTAGGTGGCCCTGCAGTAAAATGGAATAGATTGAGTGTCTGTATGTGGCAGTCCCAAAAATGTTTCAAACCAGAGGAGCAGGTAGGTGGCCCTCCAGTAAAATGGAATAGATTGAGTGCCTGTATGTGGCAGTCCCAAAAATTGTTCAAACCAGAGGAGCAGGTAGGTGGCCCTGCAGTAAAATGGAATAGATTGAGTGCCTGTATGTGGCAGTCCCAAAAATTGTTCAAACCAGAGGAGCAGGTAGGTGGCCCTGCAGTAAAATGGAATAGATTGAGTGCCTGTATGTGGCAGTCCCAAAAATGTTTCAAACCAGAGGAGCAGGTAGGTGGCCCTCCAGTAAAATGGAATAGATTGAGTGCCTGTATGTGGCAGTCCCAAAAATTGTTCAAACCAGAGGAGCAGGTAGGTGGCCCTGCAGTAAAATGGAATAGATTGAGTGCCTGTATGTGGCAGTCCCAAAAATTTTTTAAAACAGAGGACCGGGTAGGTGGCCCTCCAGAAAAATGGAATAGATTGAGTGCCTGTATGTGGCACTCACAAAAATTGTTTCAAACAGAGGACCGGGTAGGTGGCCCTCCAGAAAAATTAAATGCATAAAGTACTATAGGTAGAGCCAGTGGGCCCTGTCAAAAAATAGCCAGTTTCCTCTGCTTTACTGTACAAAGAGCAGGAGAAGGAGGAAAATGAGGAGGAGGAGGAGGAGTGGATAAATTATTCAGGTTGAGCTTCCTTCACCTGCTGGAGATTGGAAATTAGGAGAAATCCATGCTTTATTCATCTTGATAAGCGTCAGCCTGTCAGCGCTGTCAGTCGACAGGCGTGTACGCTTATCGGTGATGATGCCACCAGCTGCACTGAAAACCCGCTCGGACAAGACGCTAGCGGCAGGGCAGGCAAGAACCTCCAAGGCGTAGAGCGCCAGTTCGTGCCACATGTCCAGCTTTGAAACCCAGTAGTTGTAGGGAGCTGTGTGATCATTTAGGACGATGGTATGGTCAGCTACGTACTCCCTCACCATCTTTCTGTAAAGATCAGCCCTACTCTGCCGAGACTGGGGACAGGTGACAGTGTCTTGCTGGGGTGACATAAAGCTGGCAAAAGCCTTGTAAAGCGTACCCTTGCCAGTGCTGGACAAGCTGCCTGCTCGCCTACTCTCCCTCGCTACTTGTCCCGCAGAACTACGCACTCTGCCGCTAGCGCTGTCAGAAGGGAAATACTGTTTCAGCTTGTGCACCAGGGCCTGCTGGTATTCATGCATTCTCACACTCCTTTCCTCTCCAGGGATGAGAGTGGGAAGATTTTGCTTGTACCGTGGGTCCAGGAGAGTGAACACCCAGTAATCGGTGCTGGAATAAATTCTTTGAACGCGAGGGTCACGGGATAGGCAGCCTAGCATGAAATCTGCCATATGCGCCAGAGTACCAACGCGTAAGAATTCACTCCCCTCACTGGCCTGACTGTCCATTTCCTCCTCCTCCAACTCCTCCAACTCCTCTTCTTCTGCCCATACACGCTGAACAGTGAAGGACTCAACAATGGTCCCCTCTTGTGTCTCGCCAACATTCTCCTCCTCTTCCTCCTCATCCTCCTCCACCTCCACCTCCTCCGATATGCGCTGAGAAACAGACCTCAGGGTGCTTTGGCTATCAACAAGGGAATATTCTTCCCCCGTCTCTTGTGACGAGCGCAAAGCTTCCGACTTCATGCTGACCAGAGAGTTTTTCAACAGGCCAAGCAGCGGGATGGTGAGGCTGATGATGGCGGCATCGCCACTGACCATCTGTGTTGACTCCTCAAAGTTACTCAGCACCTGACAGATATCAGACATCCACGTCCACTCCTCATTGTAGACTTGAGGAAGCTGACTGACCTGACTACCAGTTCTGGTGGAAGTTGACATCTGGCAGTCTACAATCGCTCTGCGCTGCTGGTAAACTCTGGATAACATGGTCAGTGTTGAATTCCACCTCGTGGGCACGTCGCACAACAGTCGGTGAGCGGGCAGTTGGAGGCGGCACTGCGCTGCCCTGAGAGTGGCAGCATCTGGGCTGGACTTCCTGAAATGCGCACAGATGCGGCGCACCTTCGTGAGCAAATCAGACAGATTGGGGTATGTCTTGAGGAAACGCTGCACTATCAGATTTAACACATGGGCCAGGCATGGCACATGTGTCAGTCTGCCGAGTTGCAGAGCCGCCACCAGGTTACGGCCGTTGTCACACACAACCATTCCCGGCTTGAGGTTCAGCGGTGCCAGCCACAGATCAGTCTGCGCCGTGATGCCCTGTAATAGCTCTTGGGCGGTGTGCCTTTTGTCGCCTAGGCTCAGCAGTTTGAGCACCGCCTGCTGTCGCTTAGCGACGGCACTGCTGCTGTGCCTAGAGCTACCGACTGATGGCACCGTGCCCACGGATGGTAGTTCGGAGGAGGAGGTGGAGGAGGGGTGGGAGGAGGAGGAGGCATAGTAGGCCTGAAACACCTGGACCGAGGTAGGCCCCGCAATCCTCGGCGTCGGCAGTATATGAGCAGCCCCAGGGTCAGACTCGGTCCCAGCCTCCACCAAGTTAACCCAATGTGCCGTCAGCGATATATAGTGGCCCTGCCCGGCAGCACTCGTCCACGTGTCCGTGGTCAGGTGGACCTTGTCAGAAACGGCGTTGGTCAGGGCACGGATGATGTTGTCTGACACGTGCTGGTGCAGGGCTGGGACGGCACATCGGGAAAAGTAGTGGCGGCTGGGGACCGAATACCGAGGGGCGGCCGCCGCCATGAGGTTGCGAAAGGCCTCGGTCTCTACTAGCCTATAGGGCAGCATCTCCAGGCTAAGCAATCTGGAGATGTGCACATTAAGGGCTTGGGCGTGCGGGTGGGTTGCACTATATTTGCGTTTCCGCTCCAGCGTCTGGGGTATGGAGAGCTGAACGCTGGTGGATGCTGTGGAGGATCGTGGAGGCGACGATGGGGTTTTTGTGGCAGGGTCCTGGGCAGGGGGCTGA
The DNA here is from genome assembly GCF_040894005.1 of Engystomops pustulosus. Classification (NCBI taxonomy): domain Eukaryota; kingdom Metazoa; phylum Chordata; class Amphibia; order Anura; family Leptodactylidae; genus Engystomops; species Engystomops pustulosus. The sequence continues at coordinate 61,850,173 of NC_092415.1, forward strand.
CTAGCAGCTGACACAGGGGAAGGAGCAGTGGTGTGCACAGCCGGAGGTGAACGGGCTTGTTGCCACTGAGTGGGGTGCTTAGCATTCATATGCCTGCGCATACTGGTGGTAGTTAAGCTAGTAGTGGTGGAACCCCTGCTGAGCCTGGTTTGGCAAATGTTGCACACCACAGTCCGTCGGTCATCCGGTGTTTCCTTAAAGAACCTCCACACTTCTGAAGATCTAGCCCTCGCCGCAAGAGCCCTCACCACGGGAGCTTCACTAGTTGACAGTGGCGCTGATGCACCAGCTCTGGCCCTGCCTCTCCGTCTGGCCCCACCACTGCCTCTTCCAACCTGTTCAGGTCGAGGACTCTCCTCCGTCTCAGAAGCACTGTGTTCACCCGGCCTCTCAACCCAGCTTGGGTCTGTCACCTCATCATCCTCCGATCCCTCAGTCTGCTCCCCCCTCGGACTTCCTGCCCTGACAACAACTTCCCCACTGTCTGACAACCGTGTCTCCTCATCGTCGGACACCTCTTTACACACTTCCACTACGTCAAGAAGGTCATCATCACCCACAGACTGTGACTGGTGGAAAACCTGGGCATCGGAAAATTGCTCAGCAGCAACCGGACAAGTGGTTTGTGACTGTGGGAAGGGTCCAGAAAACAGTTCCTCAGAGTATGCCGGTTCAAATGCCAAATTTTCCTGGGAGGGGGCAGACTGGGGGGGAGGAGGCTGAGGTGCAGGAGCTGGAGGAGTGGCGATTTCGGTGACATGGGTGGACTGCGTGGAAGACTGACTGGTGGTGGACAAATTGCTCGAAGCATTGTCAGCAATCCACGACATCACCTGTTCGCACTGTTCTGGCCTCAACAGTGCTCTACCACGAGTCCCAGTAACTTCAGACATGAACCTAGGGAGTGTAGCTCTGCGGCGTTCCCCTGCTCCCTCATCAGCAGGTGGTGTCTCACCCCGCCCAGGACCACGGCCTCTGACCCCTGCAGTAGTTGGACGCCCACGTCCCCGCCCTCGTCCTCTACCCCTAGCCCTCGGGTTAAACATTTTTAAAATGAGAGTTATAACTTTATTTTTTTTTTTACTTTTTTTTGTTTTTTTTTGTGTTTTTTTTTTTTTTTTTGTGTTTTTTGTTTTTTTTTGAGTTTTTAAAACCAAACAATGCTATCCTATTGCTATGGCTATTTTCTAGCCAAGTATCAAAGGAAGCACAGTACTATGCCAGATGAGATGACACTGAGTTATTGCCTAATAGAAATCCAACCCCTACTGAATTTTGCCACTTCGGCCTTTGCTATGGATATGTGCGCCACTAAGCGCAGAACACAGCGGTCGCAAGTCCCACTACAAATTGCTCAGAATTGGCAAGTACATGCACTGCAGAAACTACAGCCACCAGCAGATCAACCAGAAATCAAATATATAGAACGCTACTGTAGGCTTCAAGATCAAGAAGCTGTTTGTATTCTCCTATGGCTATTTTCTAGCCAAGTATCAAAGGAAGCACAGTACTATGCCGGATGAGATGACACTGAGTTATTGCCTCATAGAAATCCAACCCCTACTGAATTTTGCCACTTCGGCCTTTGCTATGGATATGTGCGCCACTAAGCGCAGAACACAGCGGTCGCAAGTCCCACTACAAATTGCTCAGAATTGGCAAGTACATGCACTGCAGAAACTACAGCCACCAGCAGATCAACCAGAAATCAAATATATAGAACGCTACTGTAGGCTTCAAGATCAAGAAGCTGTTTGTATTCTCCTATGGCTATTTTCTAGCCAAGTATCAAAGGAAGCACAGTACTATGCCGGATGAGATGACACTGAGTTATTGCCTAATAGAAATCCAACCCCTACTGAATTTTGCCACTTCGGCCTTTGCTATGGATATGTGCGCCACTAAGCGCAGAACACAGCGGTCGCAAGTCCCACTACAAATTGCTCAGAATTGGCAAGTACATGCACTGCAGAAACTACAGCCACCAGCAGATCAACCAGAAATCAAATATATAGAACGCTACTGTAGGCTTCAAGATCAAGAAGCTGTTTGTATTCTCCTATGGCTATTTTCTAGCCAAGTATCAAAGGAAGCACAGTACTATGCCGGATGAGATGACACTGAGTTATTGCCTAATAGAAATCCAACCCCTACTGAATTTTGCCACTTCGGCCTTTGCTATGGATATGTGCGCCACTAAGCGCAGAACACAGCGGTCGCAAGTCCCACTACAAATTGCTCAGAATTGGCAAGTACATGCACTGCAGAAACTACAGCCACCAGCAGATCAACCAGAAATCAAATATATAGAACGCTACTGTAGGCTTCAAGATCAAGAAGCTGTTTGTATTCTCCTATGGCTATTTTCTAGCCAAGTATCAAAGGAAGCACAGTACTATGCCGGATGAGATGACACTGAGTTATTGCCTAATAGAAATCCAACCCCTACTGAATTTTGCCACTTCGGCCTTTGCTATGGATATGTGCGCCACTAAGCGCAGAACACAGCGGTCGCAAGTCCCACTACAAATTGCTCAGAATTGGCAAGTACATGCACTGCAGAAACTACAGCCACCAGCAGATCAACCAGAAATCAAATATATAGAACGCTACTGTAGGCTTCAAGATCAAGAAGCTGTTTGTATTCTCCTATGGCTATTTTCTAGCCAAGTATCAAAGGAAGCACAGTACTATGCCGGATGAGATGACACTGAGTTATTGCCTAATAGAAATCCAACCCCTACTGAATTTTGCCACTTCGGCCTTTGCTATGGATATGTGCGCCACTAAGCGCAGAACACAGCGGTCGCAAGTCCCACTACAAATTGCTCAGAATTGGCAAGTACATGCACTGCAGAAACTACAGCCACCAGCAGATCAACCAGAAATCAAATATATAGAACGCTACTGTAGGCTTCAAGATCAAGAAGCTGTTTGTATTCTCCTATGGCTATTTTCTAGCCAAGTATCAAAGGAAGCACAGTACTATGCCGGATGAGATGACACTGAGTTATTGCCTAATAGAAATCCAACCCCTACTGAATTTTGCCACTTCGGCCTTTGCTATGGATATGTGCGCCACTAAGCGCAGAACACAGCGGTCGCAAGTCCCACTACAAATTGCTCAGAATTGGCAAGTACATGCACTGCAGAAACTACAGCCACCAGCAGATCAACCAGAAATCAAATATATAGAACGCTACTGTAGGCTTCAAGAAGCTGTTTGTATTCTCCTATGGCTATTTTCTAGCCAAGTATCAAAGGAAGCACAGTACTATGCCAGATGAGATGACACTGAGTTATTGCCTAATAGAAATCCAACCCCTACTGAATTTTGCCACTTCGGCCTTTGCTATGGATATGTGCGCCACTAAGCGCAGAACACAGCGGTCGCAAGTCTCACTACAAATTGCTCAGAATTGGCAAGTACATGCACTGCAGAAACTACAGCCACCAGCAGATCAACCAGAAATCAAATATATAGAACGCTACTGTAGGCTTCAAGAAGCTGTTTGTATTCTCCTATGGCTATTTTCTAGCCAAGTATCAAAGGAAGCACACTACTATGCCAGATGAGATGACACTGAGTTATTGCCTAATAGAAATCCAACCCCTACTTAATTTTGCCACTTCAGCCTTTGCTATGGATATGTGCGCCACTAAGCGCAGAACACAGCGGTCGCAAGTCTCACTACAAATTGCTCAGAATTGGCAAGTACATGCACTGCAGAAACTACAGCCACCAGCAGATCAACCAGAAATCAAATATATAGAACGCTACTGTAGGCTTCAAGAAGCTGTTTGTATTCTCCTATGGCTATTTTCTAGCCAAGTATCAAAGGAAGCACAGTACTATGCCAGATGAGATGACACTGAGTTATTGCCTAATAGAAATCCAACCCCTACTGAATTTTGCCACTTCAGCCTTTGCTATGGATATGTGCGCCACTAAGCGCAGAACACAGCGGTCGCAAGTCTCACTACAAATTGCTCAGAATTGGCAAGTACATGCACTGCAGAAACTACAGCCACCAGCAGATCAACCAGAAATCAAATATATAGAACGCTACTGTAGGCTTCAAGAAGCTGTTTGTATTCTCCTATGGCTATTTTCTAGCCAAGTATCAAAGGAAGCACAGTACTATGCCAGATGAGATGACACTGAGTTATTGCCTAATAGAAATCCAACCCCTACTGAATTTTCCCACTTCGGTCTTTGCTATGGATATGTGTGCCACTAAGAGCTAAACACAACGGTAGCAAGTCCCCCTGCTAATTCCTCACAAAATGGTAAAAGATGCAAATTAAAATAAAAAAAGTAGAACGTTATTGTAGCCCTAAGAAGGGCTGTTGGGTTCTTTGAGAATCACTCCTGCCTAACAGTAAGCTAATAGAACACCCTAACGCTTTCCCTGAGCAGCAGCAGCTCTCTCCCTAGCGGCATCCAGAGACAGAATGATCCGAGCAGCGCGGCCAGCGGCTAGTCTATCCCAGGGTCACCTGATCTGGCCAGCCAACCACTGCTATCGACGTGTAAGGGTACCACGTCATGCTGGGTGGAGTGCAGAGTCTCCTGGCTTGTGATTGGCTCTGTTTCTGGCCGCCAAAAAGCAAAACGGCGGGAGCTGCCATTTTCTCGAGCGGGCGAAGTATTCGTCCGAGTAACGAGCAGTTTCGAGTACCCTAATGCTCGACCGAGCATCAAGCTCGGACGAGCATGTTCGCTCATCTCTAGTATTTACTCAAGAATAAGCCGAGGGTCGGAAATGCAGCCGCTACTCTCTGCTAAAATGTCTAGTAGTCTCCCCTCATAAATGAAATGTCCACAGCAACCTCTCCAATTAATATGTCCAGCAGAGTACCCCCATTAATGTAATGTCCAGCAGAGTGCCCCCATTAATTTAATACCCAGCATAGTACCCCCATAAATATAATGTCCAGCAGAGAGCCCTCTTAAAAAATAAACTTAGTATTCACCCTCCGACAATTCTGTTCCGCAGCACATGTTAGGGCTCTTGGCCGGACCTGTAGATGCAAGTCTATGCGATCTTACAGTATACCAGCTATGACGTCAGCAGGCTGCAACACCTCTGTATTATAGCTTCAAAGTTGTGCTGAACATCTCAGCTTATATATCAGTAATACAGTCGTTTAAAAAGTCTTAATTATACAATTAGTGTTCATGTATCCACTTCTGAATAACTATTGATCATTTCTTGTGATTGTTAGATAAAATATTAAAGAGATTCTTATTTATTTTTGCATGGATCCATGGGGTGTAAAAAAAAACAAACAAGTTATACTCACAACACTTGCAATCAAACATGGAGGCTCAGTGGTGATGCTGCGTCAACAATGTTCACGGCTGCACCAGAGAACAGTAAGTATAGCTTGTTTGTTATTTTTATACCCCAGGGGGCTATATTAAAATTCCCTTAATTCAAGACAACCCCTTTAAAGGAAGTCTAAGAGCTGCTAATTTACAAGTAAAGCCAGTACTTTCTGCACATTTTTGATCTGTCACATAACAGAATGTTTGTGTTGTTCTTTACCAAAATGAGCTTATAGTTCTTTAGGAAAACTGTACTTTTTTACAGAGATTGCCATGAACTGTAGAGAAAAGACAAAGTAGGAAGAAAGCAGCTGCCCCAGCGGGCACTGCCATGCTTTCTGAGCTCTGAGATGCTGATTTGCATACAGATGAAATAACATGCTTCTCTCTAAAATGAGGGATTGCTGGGAAACAGAAAAGATATACTTTATACTAGATAAGTGGAGTACATGATGTATTGGCTTCAAAACAAATAGCTTTTCTGCATTACACAAATAGTCCTTTGATATAAATTTTTTTAAGAGAGTTTTATGATTTCAATCTAAAATTAGATTTTAACCCCTGACCATAGACATGTTTTTCAGTGGAGGTCTGACCTCTGACTCCTTCCACCAATCATAAGAATGGTCATGATGGATACATCCCAACTAGCGATGAGCAGACCCGATGTTTGTGAACCACCAATCCAGCAAATAGATGCCAATAGCTGCTCTCCATGGCCATGATTAGTGAGAGGGAAGCCTGAACCTACACCCGAACCACCAAACATTTGGTATGCTTGCCCTAATCCCAACATATACCCTTATGGAACACTTTATGTTCAATTCCTCCACCGATTGTAGCTCAGAGGTGGCAGCAGTTTTTTCTGTTAATAGGGAACCATGTAATAAACAGTAATTGTCGAAAAACAGAAACTCCCTTCAGAGACCTAATCCTTTAGAGTCATTCATGTCTTACAAAAGTCTCCTGATATTTCAATAGTACATGAAAGTGTTTTCAATCTACTATTTAGAATCCAGTATATCACATTACTTCTGTATGATTAGAATGATATAAAGAATATAACAAGGATTATAATATATTTATAATGCATCTATGAGTGTAGTTAATATGATGGGGCAGATATATAAGTCACATTCAGATGGCTGTGTGAAAGAAATCTGATCCTGTAAAGACAAAGTAAAGACTCTTTTTCTACAATAGAATATGTGATTTGATCCTTGGCAACTCTTTTGCAGAATCAAATCCCAAATGCTGTTTAATTTTTGGAATTATGAAAAAAATGCAGTTTCCCATGTTCTTAATGAGAACCTGTCACCATATTTACTAATACAGCGAGGGGGCATCTCCTGCTTGGCCAGCCCATCCCATCTTCTCCACTCATCCCCATCCCCAAGACTATTAAGCAGTTCATGTCATGTGACCAGGTTGATGTCATCTATGGTTCTATACCTTTTACATTTGCAAAATATATCCAGCACATGCATTTGATCACATGAAAACACAGCAGCCTCCATGGACTTGTAGTCCTCTCCATCCTCCATGGATGCTTCTATGATTTCATGTCATCATGCATGGGGAACATTTTGCAAATGTAAAGGGTATAGGACTTTAGATGTCATCTTTATGGCCACATTACATACATTAATGTAACATTATGCATCCTGTAAGTAAATAGAGCTTTATATGTCTGTAATTAAATATTATCATACAGTCCCTAAGTATAATGAGGTAGGACAGTGATTTGAAGAGACACCGAGCTGTCAGTCAAAATAAGGGTGGAGGTCAGGGGGGGTCCCTGGCAGACCAGGAGAGAAGAGTCAAACAGAGGAAATAGGAGTCAAGAAGGCTTATTTGGCTTTAATTAAGGAACAGTGTTTCAAACCCTTTGCTTCGTATTGCGTAGAAGCACCTTTGGAGCTATCACAGCCATGAGTTTTCTTGGGAATGACACAAGAAGTTTTTCACACCTGGATTTAGGGATCATTTTGGGACATTCTTTCTTGCAGATCCACTCCAGTTCCTACAGGTTGGAGGGTGAACATTACTGCATTTCTGCATCCCTACTGCATCTCTGGGGCTTAGCCAAAGTGATCTTGGAGTTCTTCTTTCCTGTTATCTACCTACAGGTCTGTGCCTTTCCTAATCAAGTTGAATTCATTCAATTAAACACAGCTGGACTCCAATGAAGGAGTTGAACCATCTCAAGAAGGATCAGAAGGGAATGGACAGCATGTGAGTTAAATATGAGTGTCACAGCAAAGATTTTGAATACTCATCACCATGTGATATTTCAGTTTTTCTTGTTTAATGAATTAGCAAAAATATTTACACTTCAGTTTTTTTCTGTCAACATGGGGTGCAATGTGTACATTGACGAGCAAAAAAAAAAACAAAACTTTTTTGATATTACCAAATGGCTGCAATGAAACAAAGTGAAAAATGGAAAGGGGTCTGAATCCTTTCTGTACCCATTGTAAATCTCCCCTTATGTATTAATTTTCATCAAAAATGTATGACTTTTTTACCTAGCTTCTAAAAGGGGGCCAATTGAGGTTGTGACTAAGGCCATTGGCCAACTTCTGCCACATAGATCATTGTGAGTTTTTGTGTGAACATCATTGAAGTCTACGCTAACTACAGAATTACCTTAGATTTATAATTATCACATGTACGGCCATGTTCCTAATTTATGACAAGGTGATGGTCTTGATAAATGTCTCCATATTTGTGTGTCAATACTTTATATTATGCAATAAAATAAAAGCTTTAAACTGTTGTGACCACCATAAGTAGGTGGGTAACATTGAATTAGTTGATTTAATACAATTATGATCACCTTGGCTGAACACTGAATGATGCATGGCCACAAAATCATATCAGAATCTCAGTTGTTCTAAATTATTGTAAGAACTCAGGCATAACCTTTATACTTAAAATGTCCAAAGGCAAGAAAAGCTCATTTAGTGCAATGAAATATAAGACGGCCAGACAAAGCAAATATTGTTATTAAATGCTGACAGATGCAAAAGTGAAAATGAATTTCATGTCAGCTTCAGCACACTGCTGAACCATAGTATTTCTTTACTTATTTCAAATGATTGATGCAATTTTGGCTTCAGTTGGCCTCTCATACATGGAAGAAAATTATATCAGATGATGAAATAAAGTCTGCACAGAACCTACTGTAATGTATCATAAAAGACTCAAGATTTTGATTGCACCCTGAAAGTCCTTCTGTTGTTGTCCTTCTGTTGTCAAGGGCGGATTAAGACTGAGATGGCCCTGGACTGTATGAATATTATTGCCCCTACAAGTTTGGAATTCACTTCCTACATATGTTACTAGGGAATGGGCGGTGTACCTGCTTTCAAGCTGTGGTTTCAGGACCTTTGGAAATGGCTCTTGCGTACATGTGTATTGTAAGCAGGAACAGATGTACAAGGATTTCATGGGTAAAACATGGTTTGGGGGAAAATGGGCCTCTAGAAGGCTTGGGCCCAGGGCTATTGCCAAAACCGCCTGTAATCCACTACTGTGTGATCTCATACTACAGTTGAGACACATAACAGATGAGATCACATGATACCTTCTGAGATGCAGGTACAAAAAAATCTCCAAAACTATATATCCAATTCATAGGTTTTAAGATTTGTGCTACATTGTCCTCCAATACACACTTAATATGCATTGACACTGAAACTAGAACTCTTCAGTATGATTGCACCTACTAGGTCATACTGGAAATTGGAAGTAGCCATTATGCAAATGATTTATTCTCTTATTAATTATGCACCCTGTCTAAGATGACCTGAGCATCGCATAATTATTGTCTGTGCTAACATGCACAGTCAGGAAGGTGTCTTTTTGTGTTCCTTGAAAGAAGATGTCAATCATTGCGATTTCTTCAATGTAATGTCTAACTGCTTGTTTGCTTTTACTCCTTCGGGATTACAATAAAAGACAGAAAAATTGCTGGTTTCAAGGAAATTCTCAGCTGCACTTGCATGCTTCATTTGTAAAAGCATTCGGAAGTACTGATTTGGACAACGATGACCTTCATAGAACGAAAATAAGTTTGGCAATTTTATGTACAAATGTCAAACCGCACATAATTCAATATACATATGACATATGTATTACTATATGGCAGATCACAATTCTGGCAAAAAAGTTACATAGTATTGAATTTTATCTGTAATCTGTTCTTCGCTATAGACTACAATAAATTTTTATGAATCAATGTTTTGATGGTTTAAATTTTGCATAAATTGCAAGAAGCTTCTGGGGCAAGAACATGGACATGGAACCTCCACCTACCATATGGTGTCTTTTTATGTAACATATGTGCATAGATATCCACACATGCACCAGGGCCTTAATGTGACTGCTACCTCCATTCTCATGATAAATTAACATATTCTATATTTTCTAAACAGCTCATAAGAATAAAAGAGAGCCTGACTGAAAGGGTATTAATTTTAGGCAGCACTGGTAGCATAGTAGACATGAAATTGTAGTATAATTGCTTGTTCTCTTTAATTTTCAATGTGTTTTATTAAGCTGGAAACTTGGTAAAGAGTCTAAGAAAGACATGAGTAAGGCAAACAACTCAATCTATTATATAAAAGAGTAAAAGTGACCATGAACATCTGTTGGGCAGACAGTTGTTCTGTCCCCATACACATGCATGATTAGTTAGGAAGGGAATGTGTTTTCAGTGGAGAGATGAGAGTAAGTCATTGCTAGACATCTTATCCAAAATCAACCACCGAAAATAACAAAAGAAGGCTAGTAACACTCACCTCCACTCCTCTTCGCCTTGATCAGCAGTAGGCTGATCGGATGACTTTTCAGATCGCTATGCTTTTAGTTTGATGAAGGGTGTTTACCAGAAACGTGTTACCTTTTTAATTTATTTTCATGATAAAAAGCATTTGGAACAAAGGAGAATTATTTTTTCCCTGTCAAGTAATAAGGTGACCAGCATAAGGTGACCAGCGCACCATTTAAAGGGGTATTCGCATTACAGCAAATTAATGTCATTGTTTTTATGATAAAAAGTTATACAATTTTCCAGTATACTTTCTGTATCTATTTCTTGTGGTTTTCTATATCTCTGCTTGCTGTCCTTCTGTAGAAAGCTTCTGCCTCTACATCCAGTGGACAAAAATCTGACCGTGGTCACACAGGTGCCACAGCTCGTTATAACACACAGCTCTGATATAACGAGCCGTGCACCTGTGTGACTGTGCACCATTGTCAGATTTCACTGGATGTAGACACAAAAGCTTTCTACAGAAGGACAGCAAGCAGAGATATAGAAAACCACAATGGAGGGGGGGGGGGGCGTGACCGGATGCCGGACAGGTGCAGTCGCATAAACTGTGAGCGCTGCACTCCCCAAGCCTTACAAGCCTCAAAATAGCTTCCTCCACTCACCCAATGATGGGTAACCGAAAAGGACCCCTGCCCGCAAGTCGAGGAGTCAAGAGAGGCCACCCACGACTCACCCAGCAGCAGATTTCTTCAGAAAATGGGGTCCGTAGGCGCCAACGGAGTAAGGCAAGATGGCGCCCGCTGCATGTGAAAGTGAGCGCTCCTTCTCCATTCCACCTCAGCTGCAGCACGTGTTGCGCTCAACATACAGCGCGGCTCTGCAAGCCACGCACCCGACACCGCCTGCAGGCTCGCTGAGCTCCGGTACATCAACACCGGAACGGGACCCTCAGAGCTGCCGATCTCCACAGGCAGGCCTGCCCCACATTCAAGAGGCAACACCAGGTCAGTGGGCAGATGGACAGGGGAGATCCCCGGCAGTGTCCATATCCCCCCTACACCAGGCCCGACCTTCAGCACACAAGGGAGGAGAACGCCTTCCCTATCCCTAGCTCTTAAGACACAGGGAGAAATGCCTTCTCTTCCTCCCGCACCTAGCCTACCACAAGAACCTATACCTACTACAATGCAGAAGAGCAGGGGGCAGGAGAACAGACCTGTAGGAGAGATATCACACCACTCAGATGCCCTATTACATGGATCCTCTTCCTCTCATAATATGGCTTCAGAAATTCCAGTGAGCTATGGCCCTGCGTGCACACCACCAACAACCCCCTGTTATCCCTCAGATACAGCCTCACAACAATCGCCGCCATTCCATGACCCTCTCTGGCTATATATTCAACGTCTCCCGACGAAGCAAGATTTTAGGGAGCTAATTACAGAAGTCAAAGAAGCTTGTAGGCAAGAAATTGCAGCAGTACGCATTGATGTAAAGCTTGTAGCACAAAGAGTGGATGTTTTGGAGGATGATCATAATGAGGCCAGAGCAGTGGTGTCGTCTCTGCAAATCCAAGTTGTTTCCCAAGCTTCAACCATCAGAGATCTTCACCGACATATTGAGGACCTGGACAACAGGGGTCGCAGGCATAATATCAGAATCCCGGAGCAGCAGGGTGAAGAGAACGTCCACGGATATCTACAACAGAGCTGTTAAATTTGGTTCTAGACAGGCCACCGGACACCCCAATTAAAATGGACAGAACACATAGGGCACTTAGACCAAAAACCAGTGGCCCCCCGCAAGATGTAATCTGCCATATTACAGATTTTACAGTTAAAGAAGAGATTATGAAACGATCTCGGTTGCTCAAAACAGTGACTTTCTTAGGATCACGTGTCCAGCTGTTTCAAGACCTAGCATGGATCTCGCTTCAGCAGTGCCGAGCCCTGAAACCACTCCTGGACTTGCTGAGAGATAAGGGGATACCCTATCGTTGGGGATTCCCCTTCAGCCTTACGGCTAGAAGAGAAGGACATTCGGCCACCCTGCGTTTCCTTGAAGAACTACAACATTTCTGTGACCAACTTCAGATTTCCCCGCCAGAGTTGTCGGACTGGCTGAAACTACCAACATCAATTGACCTGCCGCAAATGTGGCAACCGGTTCGCCCTTCAAAAAAGAGGCAACGGTCATCTGATCTGTAACGGAAAACCCCCTCGTCCGGACAATAAGTACTGTGATTGACACTATGCAGAACACTTCTCTACTCCCCTCCTTTTTTCTCTCTTCTCTTTTTGCAGAAATCTAAATGGGTCACTTGCTGACAGTTTAAAGTATGCAGTTATGCTTCCTCCAATTTCTTCATTTCCAGACCCATATGGGTGACGTGGGACTTGGTACCAAGGCTTGGGGATGCACCTCCAATTTGTCTGATATGATTTTCTATCGTACAGATTTTTTCCACTACTTTTTGTGCTTCTGCACCGCCATGGTATATTGGTACACAACTCCCACTATAGTGAATCCCCTAGAGCATGCTCACTCCACTGGATTGGAGCAGGTACATTGTATATCCTTAATGTCCGTCCTCAGAGGGATTCACGGCGAGAAAAGTCGTAAGATGCTCTCGCTGCTTCAAATTGACGATATTCTGATGTTTTATGTTTATGTTTTACTTGTATTTTTATCTTTGTTACGATTGTTAGCCCATGGGTCTCTGCGCAAAGTTGTCTCCGAATCTTCCGCAAATTTAACGGGAATAATTAACGGTTGGGTCCAGTCCGGGGACCCTGTGGCCGTGTTCCCGTTTGCTCTTTCACAATTCCAAATAGCAAACAACTAGATTTCAGAGATAATGGTTAAAATCCTATCCCTTAATGTCAAGGGTCTTAATTCAGATGTCAAAAGACGCCTTCTATTGAAGGAGCTACGTCAATCTAAAGCAGACATTGCGCTTATACAAGAGACACATTTCACGGCCACAGGATCCTTCCAGTTTGCAAAGCATTGGTACCCTACAGCTTATCGCTCTAATGCTCCTACCAAAAAAGCAGGAGTAGCCATATTGATCTCCAGTCACTGCCGCTTGAAAATATCAGATGCAGATGTAGGTCCCCATGGTCGGTATTTGATACTTAGGGGTTCTTATATGGGAACTGCCATTACACTGTGTAATCTATACACCCCTAATGCAGGTCAGCTCTCCTTCCTTACTAAGATACTGAATAAGTTGACCCCTGACTATAGGGGTCTGACTTTGATAGGAGGCGACTTTAATGCAGCTTTTTCTGAGACAGTAGACCGTATGTCATTGCCTGCATGCCCAGCCCCCCAAACAACACGAGTGCTTGCTCTAGGCTTTTCGACGACTGATTGTGGCGAGTCACCTACCCTACAGCGAGGGAATACACTTTTTATCCCCCCCCCACATAGAACCCATTCCAGGATCGATTACCTATTTGGCAATGTACCCGCCAATATTAACCACAGGAGCAGATATAGGGCTCATCACATGGTCCGATCATGCCCCAATCACCTTGGAAGTGCAGCTACAGGAATCTTCACCCTGAACACCCCACTGGCGCCTAAATGAAACACTTCTAACGTCCTTAACTTCCAGAGAGTCTTTAAAAACAGTTCTCACTAATTATTTTAAAGAGAATGAACCTACAGCACCCTCCACACCAATACTCTGGGAAGCCCATAAGGCGGTGTTCAAAGGGGAAGCCATTTCGCTGGCTACCAAACTCAAAAAAGATAGAACCCTACATTATTCTCAGTATAAACGGTGCTTACGGCAGGCAGAGAGAGAGTTAGTCTCTAACCCTTCACCCCAAATCCTGAGACGGGTCCAAACTCTGCGCTCAAAGATTAGGGAACTAGACTTAATAGATGTTGAGCGTATGATACGGTACGCTAAGTGCAGATACTACGAACATGGTAACAAGGCCCATACGCTGATGGCTCGGCAATTAAGGCAAAAATTGACAACACACAACCCCTATGCAATAAAAGATAAAAATGGTCTGTTACAGTATCACCAGACTGAAGTAGCAAATCTTTTTCACTCTTACTACACAGACTTATACTCCCTCTCATCTGACTTACCATCCTCTCCTTTAGAACGGGATGCTAAAATAGATCACTATCTTACCCAGTGCTCCCTCCCCCGACTATCCTCAGAAGCGCTGTCCCATCTCAACCAAGATATTACTCCAGAAGAAATAGAAGAGGTAGTAAAAGACCTTCCAGGAGGTAAAGCCCCTTGCCCAGACGGCTACTCTTACCTATATTACAAGACTTTTCTCCCTCTCCTCCTCCCACATCTGTGTACATTATTTAACGAATTTCTGAGAGGAGAGCCAATACCACAGTCAATGTTAGCTTCTTACATAACTGTCATACCGAAAAAAAAGGTAAAGACCCAGCAGAGTGTTCGAGTTATAGGCCAATCAGCCTTTTGAACGCTGACCTGAAAATATTTACTAAGCTATTGGCGAATAGACTGGAGGGTTAGCTGCCTCAATTGATTCATAAAGATCAGGTGGGGTTCGTTAGATATAGACAAGCTGGGGACAATACCCATCGTACCATCGACTTGATGGATATTATACATAAAAGCAAAAAAGAGGCCCTCATCTTAAGCCTTGATGCTGAAAAGGCATTTGACCGCCTTAACTGGCATTTTATGTTCCGTACCTTATCCCATTGTGGCCTCAAAGGACCGTTTTTGAGAGCCCTGATAGGTTTATATTCCTCCCCCACAGCACAAATTAGACTCCCCCCATGCTCATTCATATTACCTGACCATTAGAAATGGGAAGCGTCAGGGATGCCCCCTTTCTCCTTTACTCTATATCTTAAGCATTGAACGCTTAGCAGCCCAAATACGAAATAACCCAAATATCAAAGCGATTGAAGTTGGGGAGAAGCAATTCAAGATTTCATTGTTTGCTGATGATGTCTTGCTTACGCTTGCGGATCCGCTCTTGTCCTTACCTAACCTCCATTCAGAAATCAACACATACAGCAGCCTATCAGGGTATAAGATCAACCACTCTAAATCAGAAGCTTTGCCCATACGACTCAACCCATCATTGCTTAACCGTTTACAAGATAGCTTTCATTACAGTTGAAATAAGACCTCCTTGAAGTATCTAGGAATTCATCTTACCCATAAAGTATCTGCCCTGTATAAGGCAAACTATCCACCATTAATAAAAGACGTAAGGAGACAACTGCAAAGTTGGCGGATCCTGCACCTCTCACTCCTAGGGAAGATAGCTGCAATTAAAATGTCGGTCCTCCCCAGGTTCCTTTACCTTTTCGAGACCCTTCCAGTTAAAGTCCCAGTAAAGATACTTTGGCAAATACAGTCAATGTTTCTTGACTTCCTATGGAACTCGAAAAGACATAGGATCTCGAGAGGGGTATTGACGGCACCTAAATCTAATGGGGGCCTGGGGATGCCCGATATTGCTCTTTACTACTACGCAGCGCACCTGCGACATATAGTCTCTTGGACCTCTTTGCTGGCTTACAATAAGTGGACAGAGATCGAAAATCTCTGGATGGCTCCAGTGCACCCGAGTGTATTGATTTGGGGACCTCCAGCTGAAATACCCAATTCCTCCCTATTGGCACCGATGGTATTCACAAGAGATGTATGGCGCAGCTGCCGTATTAAATTTAACCTGGCCACCCACAAGTCACCCCTCACTCCCTTCCTGTATACACCACACTTACCAGAAAGTCTAACCACTGACTTTGTGGAGTTCTGGAAACAGACTAAAGCGCTCCAAGTAAAAGATCTAGCACACCCCACAACTAAACGCCTCCTAACCGTGACGGACTTACTGACAGCCTCTGAACAGTTTACCCCAATCACAAATACCTACCCCTTAATATACCAGCACTGTCTACAGGTACTAGGGACCACGCAGGTTCCAACTCTTATGGACTTTTAACGCATCTGTTTGAGGGGCTCAGCCTCGAAGGGGCTAATATCAGACCTATACAGCCTACTGTTGACACAGACATATCCGGAGTCAGTTACCCACGCCTATATGCGCCAATGGGAAGAATGGATAGGACGACCGATCCCAATGCCTATATGGAAGCTGATATGGGATAAGGCCCCCAAGGGTTCTACATCAGCTATATACAAAGAAAATCAATATGAGATTTTAATGAATTGGTATCACACCCCAGCGCTATTAAACAAGCTGAACCCACAAATTCCTGATATGTGCTGGCGATGTAATGCCACTCCCTATTTCATATTTTTTGGGAATGCACATTAATTCAACTTTACTGGTCAATGGTTAAGCAGGTCTTAGAGACAGTGTTACATTCAGATATAGATATTGATCCCATGACTATCCTTCTAGGTCTTCCCCCACAGAACCTTGGGAAATATAAATCTAAACTATTTCTACATTTGGTAACTGCTGCCAAAACCCTAATTCCTCTGTTCTGGAAACGCTCATCCCTCCTGTCACAACACGACTTGTATGCCAGTGTACAGCATATGAGAATTGTGGAATCTATGTTAGCCTCATTACACTCTAGAACAGAGCACTTCGATAAAGTATGGTCTAGTTGGGACGATGTCAGGGACACCCTCCAATAGTTATTGTAAGCTAAACCCCTTCTAATGTAAGAGACAACCTCGGTATTGATGTTCTATACACCTTTTTCTCTTTATGACCCATGGGTTATTAGGTTTTAGTTATCGTTCGTTCGTTGATACATACGTTTATATGTGATATGTCTCCTTGGACTTTATGTCATGTATACAACTATATATAAAAGACGTAAGGAAAAGAGAGAGCTCCTGCTTTAACAATTCAATAAGATGCTAGAATTGTCACAATTAATATGAATGGACTTTCTATCTGCAAAGAATGTAACTATATCGGATCCGAACTCTGCCTTTTGTATATAGTCATGTGAATTTCTTTATATATACACTGTATATGACTTCATTGACTGCAATGTATGTAATCAATGTTTCTATTTTCTTCATTTTTGTATTTGTTCATAATAAAATGTAAGTTGGAAAAAAAAAAGAAAACCACAATGAATTGATCCAGAAAGTATAATGGAAAATTGCATTACTTTTTATCATAAAAACAATAACATTAATTTGCTGGAATGGAAATACCCCTTTAAGCCCTGTTTTTTCTCCTTTTTATTTTAAAGTTAGTGATGTGAACTTAAACTTCACAAGATTTATTATTCAGCATCACTATGATAAATCTATAGTATATGAACACATGTATTATATATTATATTCAAGGCATGATATACATTTCAATATATTTAGGGGTCATTGTGAGGTCACTGGATATAGTTAAAGAGGACCTGTCACCCATATAAATGGCATTAGGAGCTTCTAAAGTAAGCAGCTCCTAGTGCTAAAACAGATGTAGCAGTGTTACATTGCTAGCGTTATTGGAAACCTCTGATAACGCTAACAGACACTGCTGTGCTGTACAATACAAATGCCAGACCAAGCTGTAAGCAATCCGGGCGTATTCATGAGGGGGCGGGATTAGGGGCAGTCACCGCCGGCCTCTGGAGTGGGAGGGGTGGTCCAGAGGTTAAGCAGCGCCTCGGATAGCCCCCTCATGAATATGCTCGTCCGCTTACATCGTGGTCCGGCATTTCTATTTTAAAACGCGTCATTGTCTGTTAGCGTTATCGGAGGTTTCTGATAAAGCTGGCAGTGTAACACTGCTGCGTCTTTTGTAGCACTAGGAGCTGCTTTTTATATGGATGACAGGTCCTCTTTAATATATAAAGGGGTACAGCATGGTCAGTTTTGTTGTGAGGGGTTTGTGTTATTTAGGAGCACAGTGTGGGACATAGTTATTATCCAGGGGGTAATATATTGAATGTGACTGGTATTTTCAGGGGGCAGTAAGCAGATGTGTTAAAAGTCCGGAAGACTCCAGAGGAACAAAATCTGTTAAAAGATAAGTAACATC
Organism: Engystomops pustulosus; assembly: GCF_040894005.1. Lineage (NCBI taxonomy): Eukaryota > Metazoa > Chordata > Amphibia > Anura > Leptodactylidae > Engystomops > Engystomops pustulosus. The sequence continues at coordinate 61,868,279 of NC_092415.1, forward strand.
GGGCAGTCAATTAGTATTGTGGAAACTGAATAACCTTTCAGTATGTGGAATAACTCTCAGCAAGCATATTGTAATCCACCACATCTACCTTCTCGTTTTGTGCCAGTGATGCAAATGCTGTTGAGTGTCATCAGTTGATATTCATTTTCTCTGTCGTACTTTTTATGATCTGGGTATATTGCTTTGTTTACAATTTGCATGATCATTTTAGTTAATACAATTTAGTGGAGTCACCTGTGGGAGGGAATGGGGTGGCTAGCTGAATTCTAGATACACTAGGACTTTTAATCCTGTGACATGGGATGTGGAAAAATTATTAAAGTCAAGAGTCTCTTTATAATTCTAGCACATCTCACATCAGTGGACTGGTTAAGACCATCTCACAAAAGACTGGAAAAACAAATCAAACACAATTTTACTTTATTTCTATTTACTAGAGTTTATTGAAGGCCAAAAAGAGAAAAATGCATTCCTCCTCAATGGATGCTAAAAAAGCAAAAAAAAAAGGTTTTCCTTTCTAAATACAAGATGATTGATGCAATTGATTTATTTTTGTCTTGTAAGAAAAAGCAACTAGTTGTTAGGGTGGAAAACAATACAACGATTGAGAATGTCAAGATAGAAAGACTATAATTCTAGTTATATCTAATTGATGTCATGTGCAGTCTATTTAGCCACCATCCCAGGGCCAGAGAATCTGTTAGGAAATCAATACTCATATTGGATATTCTCAAATCATTACCATAATGTGCATAATTAGCAACATAGTAGAAAAAAATAGACAGATTTCTATAGGTCTAGTTGGCACAAGTGCTTATTAAAGGTCACATTATAAAGGTCCAGTGGTGTGTGAATACATATTCAGTGATTGTATTTGACACAATAACTAGTTGTGCTTGAATATATCTCAAGGACATTGCAAATGCTGCACATAAAATATGCATAACAAAACATAATTACAAAGCGCCTCTCTTCTAGCGTGATTGTGAACTCAGGGCTAGATTTATCTGTATAATTTCAGTCTGTGTTCCTTGGGTGCCACTTTAAAGAGAAACCTATATTTTCCTCAATTGTGGCCTTTGTCTAGATGATCTATTACATGGACAGTGTAAATATTATGTAGAAACTAGAAAAAGTAACCTTAATCAATCTATGTCCGTTTTTTAGGGCACACGCTGCTGTTCCTGGGTCACCTACTGTAGCAGTACTGGGATAAAAGGGATTTGTCATTTAGCTGCCAAGGAGAGAAATCACAAATAATTTTGCTAGATTATTCTTTGCATTCTTCCTTGGCACCTTAATTGAATAGTCCAATTTTAGAACACACTGTTTTCCACGCCATCACTTTCAATTTCATGATGTCTTTTGTGAGCTCAGTAGAAATTCTGTTGGGGAAAATACATTGCACTAAGATGAAAATGTAATCAGCTGGCTAAAATATAAATGATATATGGATAGCAAATAAAATTACCACCATAGATCAAAAAAGTAAACAAATTGTGTTCAAGTAATTGAGTTTTCCTTCTCTTGCAACATTTCTTGCAATTGAATATAATCCATCTTTGAAATTAACTTCTTCCTATATACATACTATTCCTTTTGCTGAGATGATGTAAAATCTGATAATTTTAACTATAATCAACTATAGTTATTGTGACCTTGAAAATAGTGAACTAAATCTCCAGCTTCACTATATGTGGCTATAGAGTCTTTATGAACTATAGTTATCCAGCCCCAAATTAAATTAAAGTTTAAAATAAAAGCATTTGAGCACTGTAGGTCATCAGGGGCTCCCAGTCTCTGATATTGCATCATCAAAGTGGTCATGCGCCGCTCAAGACCAAAAAAAATCTATCATGGCAATATTTAGCTGAAGCCATCATGTACCAATGGTTGCACAACAAAGACTAGGAACCATACAGGAGCTTCAGTCTCCTTAAAGGTTTTCCAGATTCCAAAAAATAAGATGGTGCACACTTTGGGGCACATGTATCAAACTTATCGCTTGCCTTTAATTTTTGAGACTTTTCTTGGTGCTTATGCTCATTTGCAACTTATTTGCGCCTAAGACATTCTTCCTTTAAAGTTCACCATTGTCTAGTTTTCCATGGTTATCACCTGCAAAAAAGTTGCAAACTAACTAAAGACCAAAGCCACATGAGTCACTAAGGAAAAACACTGAAATACATCTGACCAGCAGAACAGCCACGAAAAGTCCCAAAAAACAGATGGATAAAGCCAGACATCAAATACATGTGCCCCTGTGTGTACAATGTTATGGAAGCGTCAGCATCAAGTCACCTCTGTGGCCAATCAATGGCCGTGGTGGTCACAGGAGTGAGAACAGTCAACTTCAGCAGTTTATACAGTGAGTTTCTTTTTAATCTTCCTCATACCTAGGAAAAAGCTGAAGATTAGGGAGACGTGAGCTATGCTTGAATACAAGGTCATGCAGTTTCAGGTGAACAATTTTAAAGGTAACCGGTGACCTCCGTTACCCCCCAAAGCCCAAACTGTATGCTATTCATCACTTTTCAATTGCTCAAATGGACTTTTTATATCCTGAAAACTTTCATGAATTCTTCCATAAAACACTTTTATTTATGTTCTGACAAAGTTTAGTAGGCAGGGAAGCTAGACTGCACAGTCAAGCTATCCCCCTCTTCATGGCTGTTTGGACTATTAATCCTACCCCCTAGCACCAATGTGATCTTGCGTTTGCCCTGGTGCCTCACATATCCCCTACATTTTCACAGCGCATGCACCACTTCAGTGCTGGCCGTCTTCCTCGGCTACTTGCTCCTACCTTTCATTGACACGGCACATGCACGGGGCAGCTGTGCAGCCGTCCAGGGTCGTGCAGTGACAGGGCAAGCACAAGATCGCCAAGGAAGAAGATAGTGATGTCAACGCTAGCAGGTGGGTTTAATAGTTCAAACTACCATGAGGAGAGGGTTAGCTTAGTAACACATGAAAATTTGGTCTGAACTCAATTTCTTAATTCAGCAGATTAATGGATTATATCCAAAACCAATCCAGTTGTTATTCTTCCGCCACTCTTGTAGAAAAAAGTGAGTATGAGCAGATATGTCTATATTTACACTTGCATGCTAGCACCATGTATCCTGGGAGCCTTAGCGGCAAGTCCAAGTGGGAATAGAGACCTCACTACTGACCCTCAATTTTCCTACAAGAGAGGTGGAAAAATAACCACTGGATTGTTTTTGGGTATAATCCATTGTAATCTGCTGAATTAAGAACTTGAGCTCAGACCAATTTTTATGTGTTACTTTGTTGGGAGTTGTTGGGATTCTTTCCTATGGCCAGATGCTCTTTAGATACATACCATCTGAACTCCTTTTTCTGCTATTTTCATGCTTTATAATACACGAATGGGTTAGCTTGACTGCATAGTAAAATATCATCTACCATCAAATTACTTGATGGTAGATTGTTACAACTCACTTCTCCATCCCCCCCATCATCAGCTGTAAACTTCCTTTTGTATCTTTTAGAGCCTCCGCATTTCGGAGAAATAAAGCTTTTTAAAACATGCAAATGAGCATGCGGGGCTCTGCTGAGTGCTTTTTGGCCCCACCAATAAGTCATTTATTTATGCCCTTCCAGCTTACTGGAACATTCTCCCTTTATGATCTTGCATAGCACAAAAATTGCAGAGGGTGATGTCAGGGGCTCTCTTACCACAGTGTAGACGTGCCAGTGGGTCAGGGCATGCATTAATTACTTATCCACTGAGCCAAGAGGTGCGAAGAAGAGGGCCGCAGGCTCATTTGCATATTTCCAAATGCTTTCAGAGGTGAGGTAATCTAATGTTAGATGTCCTTTAAGCTCCCTTGCCCACTTCTCTTTATGTCAGGGCATAAATAAAAGTGTTTTATAGAAGAATGCATGAACATTTTCAGGATACAAAACCTCAATTTCAATAATTGAGAATTTGTTAAGGTACTGTTTGGGGCTTTGGGGTCGCAGAGGTAACAGGTTCCCTTGAGCTGTAAGAACATTTTCTGTTGCTCTGCTTCACATTCAGGTAGGTTTGCAGTTGCTCTGACCAACAGCTTTGTTTACTGCATTTGGGCTGAAAATGCTTAAATAGAAAAATAATATCCCTATATTTACCTGTAGACTGTTACACGATCATTCAGAATCTTTTCTGTGAAATCATACGTTACCACTGCCTTAGCAAATATAAGAACACAGACCTAGTTTCACACCAAACATTTGTTACACAAATCCCTCTGTGGTAAATGAGAAATTTAAAAATATTTTAGATTTATGAAAGACCTAATATTTTTATGTCAAGGGACCTAACATAGTTAGGAACTTAAACATTCTATACAAGATTAATAAATATAACAGTAAAACGAATGGAGGGAAATTCGGACATCAATACTAATTTAAAGAAAAGTTTTCCTATTTTATTAGACTCATGTATTTATCTAGTTATATGGCTTTATGAAAGGGATGCAGTTCTTCCATGGGTAACAGTAGGAAAATGTAATGTAAATGACAACATGTTAGACCTTTGACTGAATACTCTGAACTCGGTATTTAGGGTTCACATACATCATGTATAAATTACACACAGGATACTAGTGGAGTTCTGCATTTCCACAGATAAAACTAGTTTCTGGTACATTCCACTTCTGAATCAACATACAGACAGCTATAAATGAGTGAAAAGTTATTAAAGAACCCCTGAAAATGAAATAGTAAAGTGACTCAAGCTCCATGTTTCTCAAATCTATAGAATGAATGTGACAGAGAGCTGTCTTTTCGTTTTCCATTAGTCATTTGTCTTGGGATGGCTAATATCCTCAGGGACATTGCACAAATCAAGCTATTACACTGGCAGAGGATGCCTAAATCTCTTCATCAGCATTTATTGGAGACAAAGGTTTTTTTGTGGTTTTTCAAGATTAAAGTTCAGTCAGTAGTGTCGCTCTACCCTGGCTTAGGAAAAGCCTAATGCTATCATATCTTTATACCTGGGAATATTTCTGTCACTTTTAACAGTTTCAACAGTTTGGTGTATGTTTTTTCTTTGCCCCATTAAACCAACCCTTACCATAGATGCTACCCCAGACCACCAGGGAACTATCATTTAATCAGCTAGTGGTGGGGCAGAAAGCTAATAGCTCCTGCACTGCCACTGTTTTCAACTGTGACCAAACCCAAATTTTATTGACTCATGAAGTGTAAGGTTATTTATGCACAGTATTATCCTAATGGTTGGTGGGGTGGGGGACTTCAGTATATGGAGCTGTGCTTCCTATATCATTTGCATTTGACTCAGGTGTCAGCTGTTTCATGTATAAGTAGCCTCTCTAGGAACTTGCTAACTAGTCATTTTTATCACAACAGAGAGGTGTACCTAAGAACCTTTCCGATTATATTTTTTTCAACAGGACATGTACACAGCTAAAAGTAGTCCTGGATCATTCTGCACTGGGTTTTGACATTGTTTGTCCCTACTGTTAGGTTTGTTTAGTGGGTACACCCTTAAAGTTCCTAAGGTACAGTACCCTTTGGCCTCCATTAGGCCAGTATACATTAGTACACCTCCAGAAATAGGAGATAAAGAGTGATGTAGTAAACTATGGTATGTTTAGAAGATGCATCTTTAGGAACATAGGGTCTCATTTACTAAGGGCCCAAGGAGCGCATTTTCGTTGGGTTTCCCGATGATTTCCGTTTTTTCGCTGCATGTAACAGGGGATTTTGGCGCACGCGATCAGATTTTGCCGCATCAGCGCCGGTTTGCACGTGGCACAAATCGGCGGCGGGCCGTTGGATAACCCAACAGATTCGGACTACGCGCGGGACTTAACATTTCGAATTATGTCGCACTTACATGCACCAGGAAGAAGAAGGTGAACTCCGGCAGACCTCGGCGGGGAAGCGACGGGCGCATGAGCTATGTGAATCGCGATGGACTTCATCTTCATCGGACCATCCGAATCGGGGATCGCGACAGGACCAGGTAAGTAAATTTGCCCCATAGTATCATAGTCTATAAGGCTGGGAAAAGATGCATATCCATCATGTCCCACCTTTAAGAATCAAATAAATGTTTTATCCCCATAACCTGTGAACATGTACATAGAGTCCGCCATAACTACCCCCTGCGGCAGAGCATTCCATAGTCTCACTGCTCTTACAGTAAAGAATTCCTATCTATGGCGATGGTAGAATCACCTCTCCTCTAGGCGTAGAGGATGTCCCCTTGTCCTGGTCACAGGCCTAGGTATAAAAAGATCTTTTTTTTTTTTAATGAGAACGTAAAAGAAGTCTACCAGGTTCCAAAGGCAGAATAATGGTATTAGATGGGGCACATTATCGGTTTTCCCCAGCAATCCTTCATGTTAGAGAAACCTCAAGTTTTATCTTCATGTAAATGAGTTTCTCAGTGCACCAGAGACAGAACCACATTTGCTGGTGTACTTGTTTAGTTCTTTCCATACTGCCTCACTGCTATGTATTTATGAGAATGCCATCTCTCACCGAAAGAAGATACTTAAAGGAGAATTTGGTTTCACCAGCAAGCTGGATCCCATTCCTGGGAGAAGCTTATTTGGTTGTTGGTATGAGCAGAATTTCCTTTAAAATGACAAGATACTGAGAAACAGGAATGATATATCTGGAAAGCCTATAAAGCTTTCACTTGCGGTGTGATAGGTGGTAATATTTTTTAAGCATTTTTTATTGTTAAAGGGAACCTACCACCACTATTCTACCTATAAAAAGGTAGATCGGATAAATGCTGCATGCCAGCTCATTTACCCATATAATTGGTGCATATATTTTCCCTTGTAAAATGGATGAATGGGACGTGAGAATAGCCCTTTTTTGGGTTAATCCTCACGTCCCGGCTGTCTTTTAGTAAACTTTAATAAACAGGTATGTACATTTTTTTAAGTGGCTACAGGGGCTTGGAGTAGCCGGACATGAGGCTACACGTCGCGGCTACACCACGCCCCAGTAGCCACTTTTCTCCGCCTACCTTTTCATCTTTGGTGCGCAGCTCCTCGTAGCTGCGCGCCCTCGTCCATGTACCCGGTGTTCAGCGCATGCGCAGAACGCATGCCTTCGGTTGTGCGGCCATAGCTCTGAGGCTGGCGCTACTGCGCATGCGCAGAACGCTGGGTACTCGGACAGGGTGAAGGTGAAATGGTAGGCAGAGAAAAGAGGCTATTGGGGCGTGGAGTAGCCGAGTTGTGTAGCCTCATGTCCGGCTACTCCATGTCCCGGTAGCCGCTTAAAATTTTTTTTACATACACGCTTATTAACGTTTACTAAAAGATAGCCGGGACGTGAGGATTAGCCCAAAAAATGGCTACCCTCACGTCCCATTCATCCACCTACCACCCGTTCTACCTTTATAGGTAGAATCGTGGTGGTAGGTTCCCCTTTAATCACTTTTGTAAGAATGTCCAATTATTAGATTTTAAAGCACAGAGATATCCTAAACTATATTCCACTTAATCTACAATTAACACAATTAGGCTACATTCACACGAACGTATGGAGGACGTATATACGGCCGACGTATATACGGCCGATATACGTCCCCCATACACTCCTATGGGCGCACGGCACCCTACGGGAGCGGTACGGTGCAGCACACGTGCGGCACCGTACCGTTCCGTACCCGGGAAAAAGATAGGACATGTCCTATCTTTTACCGTAATACGGCGCCGTGCGCCATAGGTTGCTATGGAGAGGGGCGGGGGTGAGCTGCACTCACCTCCTCCTCCTCTCCCCGTACACTGGCTTTGCCCGGTACGGTACGGGCGGGCAACGGCAGTGTGAATATAGCCTTAACCTGTTTAATTACGAAAATAAAGGAGATATAATGTCACTCCCAACCCAATGAAAATGACGCAAAGCTACAACTCATCACTACACTAAGACAATTGACTTCTTTACAGATAAATAAATCATAGTGCTACACACTTGTGTATGAAAAGTAACTGAATGCTCTGCAGAAAAATCATGGCAATATGTAGACATTGAGTTATTGTGACAGAAAAATTCTAGCGGAGTGAACTTGTCAACAGTAATAAGACACTGAATATAGACAGCAGTTCTCATTGTGGAGAGGGTCACCCAAAGCATGATGGGCTGTAATTAAGGAAAAACGAAATATCAAATAAAAAACTAAGCTTGATCCAAAAATAAATGTGTAAAGTTGGACTTTCGTTATACATTGCAGGTGAATTTTGACTGCAATAGCCTGAACATCAGAGCACAGGAAAGCACTGAGGATCAGAGTAATGATGGAAAGAGGAGGATAATTAACAGCAGGTTAACCCTTTGCAGTACACTTTTCAGAATAGGATGCTCTGCAGTTAAGAGGACTCAGTATATTAGTATTAATAAATAGCACTGCAAATGTAGTCATTTAGGCTTCCTTCTTGTGGGTCACATATGAAGTGTAGAATTGCAGTGCTTCATTCCATTGCCTCTTATCACAACACTTGGATCATTATCCTGCTCTCTTGCTTTGAGGGAACCTGTCCCGAGGATCACAAATTTTCACCGGTTCTTTGTTAATATTAATCCTCAACCTGATTTTATAATTAACATTACTGCTTCCACTCACTTTTAAAATCTGATAAAAGTATTCCTGGCTCTCTACCAGTCACAGAGTAATCATCATTATCAGCACACTACAACTAAACTTCCTGCTCCCTCCTGCAGACATGAGATGTCTCCGTTATACAATCAAATGGCTGTAAAAGCAGTGTGCACATTATGATGATGACTCGATGCAGTTGGCTTGCAGGGAGCCAGGAATACTTTAATCAGTTTTTAAAAGTGAGTGGAAACAGTAATATTAATTACATTGACATTAGGTGAAAGTGTGAAATCCTGATGATAGGTTCGCCCCTAGTAAAGGGGTCACTTAGAAGGTAGGGCCAACTAGGGTCAGGCCCTATCTCTTTAACGTCCCAGCTGCTTCTATGTTTTAAAAACTTACTCTCAGTGCATAACTGCTATATAAAATAAGAAGTTAAATTATTAAAGATCATAAAGCTGTCCAATTATAAATGGAAATCCCACAAAGCAATTCAACACTGTTATGTGTTAATATGAAATATTAATGTAGCAATCCACCTTGTTTCGCCACACATTTTTCTTTGTCTGCCTCACTGAAAACCAATGCTCCACATCAGGGTTGTCAGTTTAATTTTCTGCAAGGGCTAAATATGCCATATGGGCACCATCAAAGGGCCAATTGTAATTGTGAGACTATATAACATAACTGCTCCTCAACAGTAAACAATAGATACATTTGTATAGTCTTAGGCTACATGCACACTGCCGTTGCTCGCCGTACCGTAGCATGGCGGGCACACGGCTGTGCGCGGGGAGAGGAGGAGGAGGTGAGCACTGCTCACCCCCGCCCCTCTCCGTAGGGATGTATGGCGCACGGGAATAAGGGAAAAGATAGGACATGTTGCCATCCATGGGGGACATATATCAGCCATATATATGTCGGCCATATATATACGTCCCCCATGCGCCAGTGTGAATGTAGCCTTTAAAAGAATCTTCATGGCTATAGCATCCTGCTCTGAAATAACACCCCCTTCCATCCTTGAGTTATTTAAGACTACAAGCAGATACCTATTAACCCATGGCTCCTCCAAAGACTGACTATAAGCATTTGCATTAGCCCAGTAATTTTCCTCACGCCCCCGGCTTTTGATGTCACTGAAAGAGGGATGTTCATATGCTGTGAACTGTACCCCTTCTCAGTGAGGTACAGTTTGTGTATTGGTAGAGTGGGGGGGGGGGAGTTTTAACCCCTAACTGTTAACAGTTAACCTGTTAATTGCTGTGGTTGAACCCAACAGCGGCACCTAACTTACTATTCCATGGGCGCTGCCATCTTGGATGGCCGATCGCGACCCCCCGTGATGTCATCGAAAGTGGTGATCAGTTGCCATGGCACCTTACAGTCTCATAAAGACTTTTAGGCTTGCCATGTGTAATGATCTTTGATAACCAGTAGATGGCAGGCTATTAGAGATCAGCAGTAAAATTGCTATTTACTGCAATACAGTAGTATTGCAGTATATAATATGAGCAATCAAACCCTACAGTTAAACTACCCCAAGGGTCATATAGGTCACAAATTAATATAAATTAATACACCTACACATACCACAAAAAATAACACCTTACATAAGTCTAAACACCAAAGTGTGAAAAAGTTATTGGCCTCAGAATTTGGCAAAATGGAAAATATTGTTTACACAGAAAAGAGATATTTTTTAAATATATTAAAACCTAATAAGGCCTATATAAATTTGGTAACGTAGAGACCCAAAGAATAAATAGAACGCGTAATTTGGAGTGGATGATAAAACCCGTAAAAACAGGGCAAACAAGAAAATGCCACAAATGTGTTTTATTGTTAATTTCACTTCACTTGGAATTTTTTTTCTAGCTTTCCAGTACATTTCATGCAACATTAAATGACGCCAATTAAAAGGACAATTTGCCCTGCAGATAATAACGTAATCCTAAAATGTAAAAATTAAAAAGTTATTGCTTTTGGAATGAGGGGAGTAAAAAACAGAAACACAAAAACGAAAAAGGGTAACATAATCCTGTAAGGGTTAAGAAAATGTAGGGTACAGAAAGAATATTGCTCTTTTGCCTCATCAATTTTAATTCATAAGGATTTTTAATTCTTGGAGAAAAAAGCCAAAATTGACACAGAGGGTTGTTATGTTTTTTGTATGGGGTTATAGAAGGGAAAAGTTTGGTGATTTCATAAAATCTAGTTAATTTATTTATACCCCCACCTTATTCTCCACAGGTAATTATTTAGTTATATTCCTTTAAAACCTGTATCTTGGGAATGGTGGAAGAAAAGGATTTACAACAGGGGTGGGGATTTGTGTTCAATAATTATTTTTTTTAGCCAGATTAAGGCATTCAACATTAAGAAATTCACCAACATGAAATGCATCACATATTTTTAATGTATTAACTTTGGATTTGTTGAGATGTAATGTTATGTACAATTAAATATATTGTTATTCTGATTAATAAATAAACGTAAAAAAAAGAAAAAACTCAAACATAGGAACAAGAGCTTACAGTATTTGTAAAAGTGACAAAAGGGTTACATTTTATTTTTTCATCTATGGGTGTTTTATAATGCCTTGTTTTCTGAGTAACAAATAGTATTTTCTACTGACAGTATTGAATATTTTATGTGTGTACTAAAAAGTGGGGGGAAAAAATCAAAATGTGAAAAAATTTACAAAAAAATGAACTGGCACTATTTTCTTGTGAGATCTGTTTTTACAGATTTAATTGTGCACTCAAAATGATACTTATACTTTATTCTTGGTCAGTATTTTTGTCACGGGTGCTCCCGCGACCCTTTTCCCAGGGTTCGGGCCTGATGAGAGATCATGGGAGCCTGAGGATAACATCTTGGACCAAACTCTCCTTCAGAGGTTCCTTCAGACCTAGAAGAGATGGAGACTGAAGAGGGGTACTGTACTGTTATGGTTGCTCCTTCGACCTATGTCCCAAGTTGCAGGCACACCAGTGTACTTTTGAGTTCCTCCTCATTACAGCAGCGGCCCAACTTATTTGTCCGCGTTCCACCTGCGGTCGCCTCCGCCGGTAATAAGCGCTGCCCGCTGCCTTTCCTGTTAAATTCCTGGCCCCTTCCTTGTACTAACCTTCTGTGATGCTCTCGCTATGCACCGACGATGACCGTTGATGCCGTGTGCCTGTTTGTTTGCACGTGCAGGCATGCTTGGGTCCGACAACTTCTGACTGCCTTGAATGTCCACCTGTCCCAGCGTCTGATACAGCATTGGTTTTAATGCGTATCAGGCGGTGGGTCAGGGGATGAGTGGGTGTGCCAGGCAGGTGGAAGTTGTCAGATCCAAGCATGCCTACCCCTGTAAACAAACAGAGGCATGACACCGATGAATGGTGGTGACACCGGAAATGCCTGAGAAGTTTATTTTTTTTTATAAACTCGGACAACCCCTTTAATAGATTCTAAAAAAAATAAAACCATTTGTACACAAAAAAACCTAAAAAAAATATGACTAAAAAAGTGGCGATTTGCACATTTGGGGGCTATTTTCAAGGGTGCAGGGTTCACCTCTTGGAATATCTGTTTTTATATCTTAAAATTGGGACTTTTGGAACATGGCAATACCTATTTTGTTTGTGATTATTTTTGTTTTTTAATATTAGTTGTATATTAGTGATAAGTTTAATTTTAATTTTTTTAATTTTTTGTACAATTAAAAAAATATATTTTTTGACAGTATTTTCATATTCTCTAGAGTACATTAACTCTGGGGCTCTGGTTTTTCCTGCCATATACTACAAAACTGCTGTATAGAAGTGTATGGGGATTAAGCAGATGATCTGTTACAGTGTTCCACCAGCACAATGTAACAGACCTGGTTTCTTACATAGCTCAAAGATGGAAGTAATTTAAATGCCTCTGACAGCTTTGCTGGAGGTATTTAACTGCTGTGATCTGTGCCAGCATCATACATAGGTGTTAGCACTGAATGTTTGACGCAGCCTTCTCCATACCACCTTAACAGAAATGTAACATACTGGTACTCCATATGATATTAAGGTATCAAAAAGAAATCAGGCTGCATAAGCAAGTCACCAGGTGATATCTATATGTACAGAATACAGTAAAATATATGCAGGCATCAGGTGCTGAGGAATAACATAGAGGGTTTTGTTTAAAATCAGTAAATGTGAGATGAGGGTAATGTATGTATTTAAAAAGATGAGTTTTAGGACACATTTCAAATTCTGAAAGCTGGATATTAGCCTGGTTGTCTTTGGTAGCACATTCCTGAGAACAAGTGCAGCTAGGGCGGAGTCCTGCAGAGAAAGGAGCTTTGTAGAGAAAACTTCTGTATTATAGAGAAAACTTGTGTTTGAACACTGAGGGAACATAGAGCACAGGTAGGGAAATGGATTGAAATGAAGGGGGAGATTTAGATGAAGCAATGGCTTATTTCCTATCATTAGTTTCTTTGTTTCTTTTCATCTGTAACATAACAAAGTGTGAGTGGTTTAATGATTACTCACTCGTTATTGTTCGTAACCGCTATATGTTCATTAAAACACAAATATCGAGAAAACTGAGGTGTCTCCTACTGAAAACACAAGTCATTAGAGGAATTGGATCATTTCCATACTAATACCACACACTGGAAAATGTGAATGCCAATTTCAGAGAAACCTAAACAAACAGGAATTAGTGATGTGAGTCATGTCACGTCTAGCGCAAAATAATAAATATTAGCAACAATTTAATCAACAAGCAGAGATGCCCACATCATATTATTACTTCCTATTTCCATTTCGAAGTCTCAATACAAAATAATCTGATTCACAGCTGCAGATAGAAAGCTGTTCTTGTTGGCTCTGAAAGTATATCCATGGATAAGGGAACATGCAGCGCATGCTGGATAGTGACAGATTGTAATTATGTCCAATAGACCTCATGGTGATCAACATTATGTCACATCTTCTACGTTCAATAAAAAAAATGATGTGCCTTTTAAGAAAGAAGCGTTCTTCTCCAAAAACGCTTTTTACTTGCATGTTCCTTTAGTTATCAAATTGCTTTCTTTTTTTGTGTGTGGGCTGACCTACCATAATGTGCTATCATTTACACTCATTTTGATAATGTGTCATCCTGCCTTACACATTTCTTCTTCCTTAAATGTCCCTCTTCCAAATACAAAATGATGTAGATCATGGAAGAGGACCCTAAATGTAGGATGATGGTTTAATTACTCTTAATATTTGGAAATTGTGAGTTACCTTCACTTTAGTAACTGTATTCCTGCTTACCCACCCCAAACTTTGTATTTTCTTGCCAGTCTGAAAACCAAATTAACTCAACTCTAAAAAAAACTAATAAAACAGTTTCTCAACCCTTCTTTCCTTCGGGGCTTGTTTCCTCCATGAGCATAGGGTGATACCATCTCTTTCTACTGTATCTCAGGTCCCTGTCTTTCTTAGAGACACGTTCCTAACTAGTTGAGGTTCAAGCAAACCCTCTAGTACAGTAAAGTAAATGAAAAGGGGCAACAGAAGAGGTTGAAGAAATAAAAGAAGAAATTTAATTCATTATTAATTTACCATTTTTATTAAAGAAATCTCATAAAAATAAATAAAACAACTAATAAATAAATTGGATTATAACGCTTAATAACTATTTTTATGCTTGTCCTCTTGCTCAATAATATTGTAACCATTTCTTTTTGTGAAAGTCACCCCAAACAAGTCACAGATGACTAGGTGTCTGGTTGAGGGAACACCAGTAATCTTTTTTGGTTTATACTATGTTAAAGGGAACCTGTCAGCAGAGTTTACCCTAATAAACCAAAACCCAACCAACCGATCAATAAACCATAAACCAACCAACTAAATGTTGTCAAGCAGATATACACCTTCCAGATCATGGGGCACATTCCATCGGGTTTCCAGACTATTTCCTATTAGTGCCGCATTTAACAGGGGGTTTTGGCGCACACGATCAGATTTTGGCACAATCCCGCCGACTTTCATGTGACACAAATCGGCCGTCGGACAACCTGACTGATTCGGACTAAGCTTAGGATTTAAAATTCTAATTGTGTCGCAAGATATTCACTCACATACTCCAGGAAGGAGAAGGTGAACTCAGCGGGGAAGAGACACATGCAGGATATCGTGCGCACAATCTTAGTGAATCGCTCATCCTCGTCAGACAACGCACCTCGGGGATCGCGACAGGACTGGGTAAGTAAATGTGTCCCCATGTTTCTTTCAAGCCCCAGCGTGAGGCATCCTACAGAAAACCAACTTTTAAATGATATGTAAACTGTTTGTATAAAGTCACAGCATTGAGGTCAAGCTCTTCCTGTCTCAGAATATCCCCTATGCTGTTGTTTTGGAATACGCACTAAAACCTGTGTACCACTCTGAATGTATTGATATGGATATTAACACATAAATATATATTATGTGTACGCGAAGAATCGCACAGACACAGCCATGGTCTCTAAGATTCTCTCTAATTTATTATTGAACTACAGAGTATTTATCTATTCAACAAATAACACTGAATAAATGCATTTTTAGAAAATGAAATAGAAATACTTTATTGTAGCAAAGATATACATATTCATTTAAACATGGGTTTTAAAAGGATCTTGTTTCAGGTGGAACACAAGAAAGAGTTACATACTGGGCTGCAAATCAAAGATCACTCAATTCCGATGTACATTGGCATCAATAGGCACCTCCAGACAAAGTCTCCAATACAGCAGAAACGCGCGTTGCGAATGTTGTCATCCAAGCAGAGTTGATCAGCGTCAATTGTTATAACATAACTAAGGTTTTTCAGCCACTATTTATCATCTAGTTCTATTTAGACTTCCCAATCAGTAATTCATACCTATATGACTTTTGATGCCAATGTACATCTGTATTGAGTAACATGTATATGATCTTTGATTTGCTGCCCGGTATGTAAGTCTTTCCTGTGTTCCACCTGAAACAAGATCCTTTCAAAATCCATATTTAAATGAATATGTATACCTTTGCTACAATAAAGTATTTCTATTTCATTTTCTAACAATTTGGTTTTCTTTGTGTTATTTGTTGAGTTTTCCATCCTTTTCACGGATGTACAATAGGGTTAATTTCGTTTTTATAAACAAACATCGTGGTATAGGGACAAACACATTGTCATTGAGCAAATTTTTGTGTCCACGAAGGATCTTACCTCACTTGCTTAGTGTGTTCTTTTTTGTATCTATTAGCGTATTTATCTAGCATAAGAGGGAGGAGCCCTCTTAGGTACTGTGCTTGGTTGTGATTGGTTTATCCTAATTTTCGTCATGTTTCCATATATGCGCAGATACAGAAATATAATGAACATATCATGTGATATTTATATACATGAGGCTCCAGTGTTTCTCACAGTTCCTCTCATGATCACAATGTACCCTCTCCAAGGCCGTGTTGGAGATGTTGTTGTCTTAGAGGTTGTAGCATGCAGACAACATCCTGCATAGCTTCAGAATATTAAACTGACTTATGTCAATAGCAAATGTTAACTCTTTCTTGAATAACTTCAACCAGAAAATAGAGTCATCAATTACAGTCAAAACTTTCTGGGGAAGGGAGAGCTTGGCTTTGGTGCTGATCTATCTGCCTCTGAAGTTACATCTCACTTCAAAATTGATTTTCTGGATGATGTCCCACTCTAAACCATGAAAGAAACACAATATGGAAAGCGTTAATCTGTTTGACAACATACTGATTGGGGCTAATTAAGTCAATTTCTGCTGATGGGTTCCCTTTAACTCTGTTAACTCATAAGTCTGCAAATGGGATTACAAGATATGACTTCTAAATTTGACAGTTTGCCAGATATTTTCTGAACAAGCAATATTTTTTGGAAAAATGGGTGGCACTTTATCATTTGGAAGGTAAATTGTGCCAAATTGAGTTGATATTCTTTTCTGAAATAAGGACGCTCCAGATGTTTGAAATTAAACTGTCCAGCAGCTGAGAAGAAAATCTTTATCTGATTTTGTTATTTAATCCAGGAGCTCATGAATCATAAACAGCCGCAACATTGCATTGAATCTAGTCAATTTATTCAACACTATATTCCACACAAGTTCTCTTATGAGTAATGTAAGGCAAAATGAGGCAGCGGATATGAAGTTCTAAAATATCCAAATAAATCATAACATGCATTTTTTCATATAATGTAGTCACTTAGACCTTAATGATATAGGATTCAATCTGGTGAGCATTTTTTTATCGATGAATTGTGTGTTATTTGAATACTGGAGATTTTGATTCATTTCTCTACAATTACAGAACACACAGTTTAAGTAGTATTGTGACGTATGTTTCAGATAATTATTTGTATGGCAAAACTAGTAGGGTCGCTAAGTCAAAAGATCCGGGGCATAGGCCCTGGATGTTTTGGCCCTGTTTGTTGGCTTTCTCTACTCTCATCTCTACTTGCGTCTTGCGAACGCATATAGGGATGATTATTATGATGCCATCAGCATCCTGCTCCACTACAGTGTGTGTGTGAGGGACAATCTGAAGTGTAGGAGCTCTGTGGAAAGGGGTTGTCCCCGGGAGGACTGCGGTGGCCTGCTGGAGAGCATGGACCACTTCCTGCTTCAGTGCCCCTTTAACACAGAGGTGTACAACCGGGTCTGCGCTTCCATCCATTGGCCCGGGTTGGCCGATCTCTCCTATGCGGAGTGGGCCTATGGAGCATTCAGAGGCCTGGGTGCCCGGGACCGCTGCACGTTATTCCTAGTCAGTCTAGTGGACAGGTACCACACGTGGAACGCACGGTGTTTAGTATTGACGCAGCGTAAAATCCTCCCGGTGGATGAGGTGGTTAGGAACATTCTGGGTGAACTGGTGAAGGTGCGCTTTCTGGAGTATGAGAGTCTGGGCACAGGGAGGGCCTCTCTTCTTTGGAGGGGGTTCTCCTTTAGTGTCCCTTAGTCTTTCGTCTCCTCTCCTGGTGTTGGGCTGATGCTGCACAGTAGATTTTTGTTTTGTGTTCTGGGCATGAAGTGATGTAGGGGCTTGCAGGCGCCGAACCTGGGCTTTATGTGGTTTGTATTGATGTTGTTTAGACTTTATTTGTATTCTGTTTTCTTTATGTTATGTTGTAAATACTGTACATATTGTATATATTGTATATAGTGGGGTTTGGGACATAGCGTTAGGTTGGGAGGGGGGTGATGGTGGTGGGACTTATGAACTGACCTTGGACACTGGTCTGGACTACTTAACGCAAACTTTGGACGTTAGACCAGTGTCTGGGGGGAAGGGGAGGGTGTGGGCGAGGGGTTTAGTTTAGTGTAGTGTTATGTGTATTCTATGTTTGTTATTATATATATTTTTTTAAAAAATGGGTGTGGGGTGGTTTGTTATTAGAGGGTGTGGGGTGGGTTTATGTATATTTATGGTAATTTATGTTTATTTGTGGGTGTGGCTTGTGTTTGTTTATTGGTTTGGTGTAGGATGTAATAATCGGTTGGGTGGGGGTTGTGGTAATTGGTGTTTATTCATTTTGGTGTATTGTAAGTTATTATTTTTGCTAGGTATGAATGGGGCTGGACCAGCAGGTAAGATATTGTATATATTTTGTATATATTGTATATTATGTTTGGTTTGTGTTATGTTTTTTTACTTTTATATAAAATAAAAGATCTACAGAGCCCACGCAGGTGTACTTTGGAGTCGTGAGCTCTGCAGGAGGGGAAGACAACCCGACATCGCGTTCTATAACAGGAAGAATTGTGGGCCAAGAGCAGGGGATCCAATAATAATTCAGTGCTGTCCACATCTCCCCCCTTCTTCTACAGTCCCACAAAGCCAAGGATGTGCCCCTTAAAATAGGACCGAGGACTGCAGAAGCATCCCTTGGGCCTGTGTCAAGTTCGCCTTTTTCACACGACCTTGGGTAGTCTAATAGTTTACACAGGCTGCTCACTGAGTTTAAAGAATTCACACCAAGATTATTTGTTATAGTAATAAAATATTTTAATGATCTTGATATTTATCTGTATATCTATATCTATATCTATAGTATGTGTCTATGACGTTATTATCTATCTTTTTTCTACCTATCTATCATTTACCTATCATCTATCTGCCTGTCTCTCTATCGATTTAGAGAAGAGATTTTTTGCTTGTTTCCAATTCTAAATGTAAAATATATTTCTATGACGGATGGGATTACCAAGTAATATCACTGTTTTCATTACAACAAAGAGAGGATTTTTCTTCAGGAGTTATGCCTCAGAAGCGACACTGGAGAAGTAATCATTTTTGCCTTGGTGAAGATGAAAGTATTTGTGTTGCATATTTCTTTGGATAAACTATTACTACCTGCTGCTCCTGAACGTAAGCTCAAAAACATAGTGCAAATAGTTTATTGAGGAGCAAACAAAGCCCCGACCTTGGCCGTATTTCTCATGAATATTAAGAAAAATTTCAAGGGAAGCCATGTTTATAGCATTTGGTGCGATAGTATATGACTCTTTATGTTCATCTAAATACTGTAGATTAAAATACACAAGAATTAGTAACTGGGAAGAGTCTTGAGTAAAATGAGATTTTTGAAGTGAAATCTCAAAATATATATGACTTCCACACACCACAATTTTGTATAAAGAGACAATGGGGCTCATTTACTAAAAACTGTGCAAACTGCACTAAGTGCAGTTTGGCTTTGTAGTGTGCAGAGGGCGCCCCATTCTTCATAAAACTGGCGCTCCTTGCACTGCTCTGACAGGGTGCACCATTAACATGGGGGGGGGGGTGCAACACATTTCTGTGGGACTTTGCATGATAAATGGGTCGCATGGTCCCACTGTGCACCAGATTGCACACTTCAGTGACAAAATTTGTGTTGCGTCGGGTTAAGTGCAGCCTTGACACAGAAGGGTCTCGTGTGACACATATTTTGCACGGACACTTGCAAAGCACTTGTGCAAGCAGTTTTCACATAAAAGAACATGCAAAGTCCGACAGAAACTGGCACAAGGTTTTTAGTAAATGTGCCCCCATTATCTGCATCCCCATATGTACCCTCATTATCTGCATCATGCATCTGTGCAATCAAACAGGAAAATGGTAGTTTTTGAACGGGAACATTCAGTTACATTCTCTACTAGGGCAGATCACAGCTGCTGTCATGTTCAGCACTAATCTGTTATCTCAAGCAATGCAGGTGTAAGCAGCTTCATAGAGCATTCAGAAAAAGGCTTCTCATATAAAGATTGTTGATGGAAGAGAGTTTATACTAGTGTCTGCAAGGTAAGGATTTCTCTGGCACATCACCATGTCCAACTTTAGAAAAATGTCTATGATTTTCCTATAATAACTATAAAAAGACATGGAATTTAAAAAAAAATGGAAAATAAGATGCATACAACTATAGTATAAAGCACTTGTAAAATTAAACTGCACCGAGGCTGATGTATTGAGCCGGAATTGATAAAGTACATGTTGAACATAAATTTAAGCTATAGCCTCCATCAGTTATAAGGTTTCCCCGTTGTTGCCCACCTTGTTCCGCTCCTGTTGGGCCCACTTTTAAAAAAAGTAACATGTGTGGCAAAAAAATGCCAAAAGGTCGCAATTTACTTAATGGTTGTTAGAAATTTAGATTTTTTTCAAGCCTTGTAAACCAAAAAATTGGTGTAACTGGGTGTATCAACAAAGGTTGGAATGGTGGAATACCTTCCGAAAATACACATAAGGTCAAATGTATGTATGTGTCAAATATTTTTCAAAAATCTATCCAATGATACCAAGCTTGGCCCCCTATCCCATTATTTAATGTGAGTCTTCTTGCATCTAACACATCAAAGAGCTTGATTAACTTAAATTCCCTTCTCTCTGAAGAAAGGGATTTTTCTTGTTCAAATTGAATGTTCTACATTAAGTGCTCAAATTGGTTTTGTATTTATCAAAATATCCTCTTTTTCTTTGTTTTTGCACACTTTTTAATTTCTGGTGATTACAGTGCCATCTGTACAAAGACGTAGGTCAAATCAATTAAATTTTTCCAGGGGAATCCGGGTCTGCAATAAAAATTGGGGTGGGGATAGGGACCGGGGGTGGAGTTTTGTATCGTTAGAAAGATTTTTGAAAAACATTTCACAATTAGATTTTTAGTTTTTTGATCCAAAGTGTATTTTGTAAAATATTCCACTGTCCCAACCTACAGTCCAGGATGATGTACCAGCTGTAACTCCAAAGCTGTATCCTTAAATAATAAATTTATCTGCATGGCACCTTATTAAAAAATGTTCCTAACAATGCAACCTTTAAATATTATATGTTACTCAGTGTGATCCTTGAAAGTTCCCCTGTAGCGCAGCTCTGAATTGCCTGTACTGTGACTCCAAATAAATAACTGCCCCACCTTGTGGTCCTCACAATGAGGGAAGTGTATTGGTAGTCCAAAGGAAGATATAGGGTCTCCGCACAGCTCAAACTCTGGTGTCTGTCCAACACAGGTGTGTCTTTTGGATGGAACAGATGGCTAGGAGTGAGTAGGTAATAAACCGCTGCTGTAAGGTTCCGTGGCAGTGTTGCTCAGCCTGAGCTCAACAAGTCCGTAATGCGAAAAAAGAAAGGAAGAGGCGGCACTCACCGGACCTGTGGAACTACTTCTTTTATTCAGCAAACGGTGTGGTACAGGGGGAACACTGGAGCCATACGGCCCCAGTTCCCCCTGTACCACACCGTTTGCTGAATAAAAGAAGTAGTTCCACAGGTCCGGTGAGTGCCGCCTCTTCCTTTCTTTTTTCGCAAGTGTATTGGTAGAAAGCCAGACAGAGCTGTAACCTGCTGCGCTCGCCCCCTGTTCAGTGAGTTACCCATCACCTCCTACGGAGAGCGCTGATGTAGCCGGGACAGATAGAGATGGAGAGAGCTGTACAGTGACTGGTAAGAGAGCAGGCCAGAGCTACTATGTGCCCTTCACATAGGGATGACTGGTGTACCACTGTTTAAAATATGAAGGTGACTGTAATGCAAAAAAGTACAGTGAGTAAGTAAATGTGTTTGTCTATATATGTCTGTATTATCCATATGTGCATATCTGTATTATTCATATATTTGTGTATCTGTATTATACATACAGTATACAGTATGTGTGTGTGTCTTTATTATTCATATATGTGTATCTGTATTATACATGCAGTATATGTGTATCTTTATTATTCATATATGTGTATCTGTATTCTACATATATGTGTATGTGTCTGTATTATATGCGAGTGTTTATATCACTGTAATATACAGGCGGTCCCCTACTTAAGGACACCCGACTTACAGACAACCCATAGTTACAGGCGGACCCCTCTGCCCACTGTGACCTCTGGTGAAGCTCTCTGGATGCTTTTTTATAGTCCCAGACTGCAATGATCAGCTGTAAGATGTCTGTAATGAAGCTTTATTGATAATTCTTGGTCCAATTACACCAAAAATTTTGAAACTCCAATTGTCACTGGGGCAAAAGAACATTTTTTTTCTAGAACTTCCATTATAAAATATACAGTTTCGACTTACATACAAATTCAACTTAAGAACAAACCTCCAGACCCTATCTTGTATGTAACCCGGGGACTGCCTGTACATAAATAAGTGTGTATATGACTGTGAGATATGTATAAATATATATATATATATATATATATATATATATATATATATATATATATATGTTTATATCTATTTGTATATATGTCTGTTTCACACTACCAATTGTGGTCTATTCTGTTATAGAATAAAATAATGGACACCTTAAAGTGAAGGTAAACAAAAGACTTTCCATTACCTTCTCTTCCTATTGACTTGCATGTATGTGAGTTCACCTTCCATTATGGTTCCATAATATATATAGTGGCATAAATGTTATTTTTGTTGTTGTATATAATAGAAAAGTTGCATTAATCACCATTAACCCCTCCAGGGCTAAGCCATTTTAGGGCTTTAGGACCAAGCCTGTTTTTTTAAAAATCTGCTCTGTGTCATTATAAGTGGTTATAACTTTGTACCTTTTTAACATATCCAAGGTGATATTAATCGGCACCTGCTCAGCATTAAGTGACTTTGAGAGGCCTAAATAACAGAAAAAAACTATAAATTAAACTATTTTAGAAACTAAACCCCTCAATGTATGAAAAATCAACTGTAAGAAGTTAGTTAACCCTTTAGATGTTTCACTGAGATAAAACAAAATGAAGGCGGATACCTTCATTTTGGCCAAAAATTAAACCATCGCGATGTATTAAATGATGACAAGCTGTACTTTTTATTGGTATCATTTTGGGGTAAATATAACTTTTTGATCACTTTTTATCTTGTTTTTATGAGGTCCGAAGTGAAAATATCATAATTTTTTGGGTTTTTTTAAGCTTTTTTTGAAGGTGTTCACAGTGACAATTTTATTTTATTGTATGAATTGTTACGGATGTGGTGATACCCAATATGTAGTATTTTAT
Source organism: Engystomops pustulosus (assembly GCF_040894005.1). Taxonomy (NCBI): domain Eukaryota; kingdom Metazoa; phylum Chordata; class Amphibia; order Anura; family Leptodactylidae; genus Engystomops; species Engystomops pustulosus. The sequence continues at coordinate 61,891,384 of NC_092415.1, forward strand.
GGCGATTGTTCCATCTGATTATGCCTGATGCTCCATCCGATTATATCATCAGGAGACTTGAATTCTTTTTTAATAATTGTTTTATCTGCACATTTTAATTTTAAAATGTTTTTGACATTTTTTTTTGTCCCCGAGGAAATGAACAAAAGCACGATCTAACAGGCTTCTATGAAGGCAGGCCTGGGGTCCTTCATCAGAACTCAGGGCTACCATAGCAACTATCGGCACCTCCGTGCCCTACACAGAGGGTGCGAATCGTCCCTGTAGTACCATGTTCCCGGCTGTTACTGCGAGAGCTCGGCTCTCACATGCTGACGGGATGTCGCAAAGTCTCAGCCAGTGTGTGATAGTATAGAGGTTCTATTACAAAACCACATGCCACCTATAGGCAGGTTCCCCATTAGATCTCAATACTATGCACAGCTCTGCAAATTGTATTTTTAAAAGAATAAATACATCAATAATGGGCATTTGTCATGGGTAATCTCTTATGGAAGTCAAGATAAAGGGGCTTCACGTGAGATTTACGGGAAGTATATATTACTGTATATTTTTTGTGCTTGTTACTCTCATGCAAAGATTTCTTATCATTATTGTTATTTCAGCATCTTTCCACTCTTGTCAGATGATATCATATGAATGACAAATCTACCCTGCAGCTCAATGTTTCCCCTCTTAACAAGGAAAATTCCAGATCATATCTATATTGCAGGCCCTTAACGGTTATGGCAGCTGCCTCTTGTACAGGCTAAGATGATGGTCCAAGGGAAAGCATGTGCCTCGAGTGACTGTTCTGTGGGCAAGGACAAGTAGTTTTTTAGCCTACACAGCAATGCAGGTTACTGTCTGTGCAGAGAAAACAAAAAGACGAAATGTTTGACGGTATCTCATAATATACTTGTATTTAACAACAATTATAACAACATTGAGCAGGCATTTAAAATGCACTGCAAATGTATTGCATTTCCTCAGTATTTCGATGATTTCACATTTTTTCTGCCTGCCCTTTGGATGTATACACAATAAGCAAGTATACATCCAGTATATATATATGCACACATGTATACATACATCTACTGACAGTTCAAGCATTGCGGCAGTTCCCTGGCACTGCCTGCCAAGCCTAGTAGCTGGGGGGGGGGGGGGGGAGTCACAGGACCTGCAGTAACCAATCAGTGGCTTCAGAAGACCCGGTGACATGATCTGTTCTTCTTGTTACTGATCCGGCCTTGCATAACCGGAGAACCGAAGCAGGAACAAAGAAAATTTATCTTGCTTATTGTCAGGATCAGGGGTGGTGGACCCACCTTACTACCACGGACGATGACGTAAGCCGATAACTAGGAGCAGAGTCTAAGCGGCACCAGGTTTCACCAGAGCCTACTGCAAAGTGGGTTGGACTTGCTGTGGCGTGGTACCACCACGTAGCTCCACAAGCACGTGATGAGGTACAGAATTGTGAGGCAGAGATGGAGTCATGGACAGGCAGGAGGTCAGGACAGGCAGCACGTGATCAGAGTCAGGGATGTAGCAGAAAGTCAGGACAGGCAGCACAGGAGTGAAGTCAGGAACGGGTCATAAGGGAAGAGGCTGGCTATTTAGGAACTTCCAGGTGGCCCAATTAGTGGTGTGCGGGCTCTTTAAATCTTCAAGAGCCGGTCGCGTATGAGCCCGCAACCCAGGAGGTGGGGACATGCATGCCAGAACGCCGGAGACAGAGCAGGAACCTGAACAGGTAAGACAGGCTGGGGGGGGGAAACTGAGGCTTATACTGGGAGGACACTGGGGTATATATAGGTGTCTACATATAGGTGTCTACCAGGGATCCATAACAGGAAAACTTAAACTTATATCTCTTCATGCGAATATGCCCCCTTAGACACACTGCACTTTTCTCAAAATAAATCAATACATATTTTATTTTCACTTAAACCTACAAGTATATTTGAGTTGAATATATTTTTAAAAAGACCTTTTATTGTGCTCTGAATAATGTAAGTCTTCTAAATTTATTCATGTACAATATTTTGTGAATATTAGTCGGAGCATAAAGCCCACGTAATAAAGTCTTAGATCCATATTCCCTAAAACTTTTAAGTCATTCTGTTACAGATGTAAATTAACTTTTTCTTAAGATTGCATAGAGACATATCTGGAGGTGTCAAAGATGTTATTTTATAGCAATTCTTTACAAAATCTTTATTAAAAAATCGTTAAGCAGACACAGTATTAATGAGTCAAGTCCCGGTATATGTATAAGACAATGCCTTGGGCTTACAGTTCATAAAAGTCAATTTAGCTTTGACCCATCAAATTCATGTCCACATTATAAAATGTTCCTACTTGTACTTTATTAGATACTGAATGTATTGCTGCAGATACTGTAAATTCAACGCATGAATAATGGTTCATATTAATCCATATATACCACCACAGACATAAAAAAGAGTAATGTGTAATTAAAAGCATCCTATGGTTGGCAAAATGTTAATAATCATCTTAGTACTATATACTATATACTACTGTATATTGACCTACTGCACCACTTGTTTCTCCCACAAATTTTTTGGTATAGATTATTCACACCTGATCCTCAATCCATAAAATGATAGAGACTAAAGGCACCAGGATTTCCATAAATTATTACGCTTATTTAACACATCTAAAAAGGGCAGGTTAAAACTAGTGTAACTTATTACCTTATTATCATAGCAGTCTGTTAATAAGGGAACCCAGTGCAGTCCTAGAAGTTCCCGAGTAATCTCTCCATTATGTTTCTCAAGTGGCTTCACAAAGACGTGGGACACACCCAGACATCACCTAAGCTGCTCCACTCATCCAATTCTCGATAAAGGTAAAAGAATTGCCACAACCCAGTCCAGAGTCACATTCAGACACCTCAGTCTGTAAAGCCAGCTCACAGAGTGCCCAGTGTAGCCCCTCAGACTCATTAGCAACATTTTAAAAGTTGATTTTAGAAGGAATTAAGCCATGGATAATATATGAGAAGATTATGAAAGTCACAGTGCCTAGATCCATGAGTAAGTGTCCCTGTTTTTTCATGCTTGATTTAAGCATATAATCAGATATAATAAAGGGGAACATTTGGTCTTAGGAAGTTACCTGTACAGCTTGTGGGCTAGAGGACAGTGGACAGGAGCTCTGGTTATTGTGCTGTAAATAACACAGTCTCATCCAAGCATTTTTCTGGAACCCTGAGTTGCCTGTGTCTCTTTCTGGAAGCAATGATAATGGGGTGTTATCATTCCTCTAGCTCATTCGAAAATTCACTCTAATTGTCCAATCCATTACAGTATACAAGTGTATAAGGATATTGACTACTGACCACGGAAATAGTTATGCCAAGATCCTAAAATTGTGGAAGTAAAATGGTAATAAATGCAATTTGCATAATTTAGAAAGCACCTGATAATGATTACAGGACAAAAAATCTTTGCATAAAGCTTTAGAATCAACAAAGTTTTGTTGTAGTTAAATAATTGATGCTGTTTTGTCAGATAATCATCAATTATTCTGTGCTGCAAGAAGCAATTATGCTTACTTTGCTTATGTAACTGCTTCAATTAAAGCTGGGAAATGATATAAAAAAAGCCACATCTATGTTAATGTTTCATTGCAGCCATTCTCTTCAGTGAAATATCAATTTTAAATGGACTATAATTTCACAAAAGGAAATAGGAATAAAAAATGAACGACAGCGATTAACTTTTTGAGGCTTCATTGAGAACTTATTGTGGTAGTGGTACTCTGGAACCCAGAAGAAGAGCATGTTGTACAAAGCCAAGCACAACTACAGACTGGGGCTTGGAAGAAAATGGAACTGTGTTAACACAAGGAAAAATTTGAAATACTAAAATCAGTGTCAGGATTCGGAGGTAGTGGATCCTCTGTACCACCGCGGACGATGATGTAAGCCGACACCTGGGACCAGAGTATAAGTGGTACCCAGATTTCACCAGAGCCCACTGCAAAGCAGGTTGGACTTGTTGCGGTGTGGTACCACTAGGTCGTTCCACAGGCGCGACTTTGTCCTTGGTGGCGGCCATGGCAAAGTACAGAATCGTAAGGCAAACTTGCGGTCAGGAACAGGCAGGAGGTCAAGAAAGGCAGCACACGATCGGAATCAATAACGGAACCGGGGTCACAACGGGGATTTAGAAGCACAGTAAATCGAATGGAACAGCTTTCTCTGGGAGAGGCCGGCTTTTTTCAGATTTCCTGGGAATGGCCATCACCAATTAGTGGTGCACTAGGAGACGTGGATCCGGGGCATGGAGAGGTAATGAAGCAAGGAGGGGAGCTGGGTACCGGAGCGAGGCACGGGTGTCTCCACCCGTGACAATCAGTCTATATTCTTATCATGCTAGTGGTTTATATCTTATAAAATGTGTACAACACAATAAAACGCTTTATAGTAGCATATACAGTATACAGTAGTAGTCATATTATCATCAATTTGGCATGGCCATGTTAAATAGTCCTGCATAACATGGTAGTGTTTCTTAGCCTTAGGCAACCTGCACAGGAAGGTAGGCTTATTGCAGGCTGTAAATAACGGTCAGGTGGTCCATACGATATTAGAGTGCTACTTACTGTACTCCACAATATTGTACTGCATTTTGCTGTATTCCAATACTTATTACTGTACTACTTATTGTACTACACTGTACGATATTAGAGTGCTACTTACTGTACTCCGCAATACTGTACTGCATTTTGCTGTATTCCAATACTTATTACTGTACTACTTATTGTACTACACTGTACTCTATTAGAGTGCTACTTACTGTACTCCACAATATTGTACTGCACTTTTCTGTATTCCAGTACCAATTGCCGTACTACTTATTGTACTCCACTGTATTGTTCTCCAGTACGACTTAAAATGCTACTTACTGTGCTCCAGCAGGCCAGAAGAAATATAATGTAACACAGCACAAAATACTGTATTTATATATAGCACCAACATATGCTGCAGCGCTACACAGAGTTTGCCAAATCAGTCCCTGTCTATATAAGGGCTTGTGCAAGCCCAGGAATTAGAACATTTTGCACCTCATGCCTTCTTTATGCCAGAGCATGGTCGGGTGCTGAATATGCCAAGAGGTAGAGCCTGTCGATATACCCAACCAGAGAGGGAACATCAAGCTCTTGACAAATCTCCAGAGCTTATAAAAATCTATTCATACAGATGGCTCAAGAATGGTTGGGGCTACTAAATGTTTGGGAATCAATGCAGTAGTGCCGCCAATCTCCTCATGTCTTTTTTTTAACTACAACATGTATTTTCCATCTGTGCTCGGGTTAATGAAACCATTATCATGCTATAAAATGAATCAGTCAATGTTTTGTATTTAATCAATTATGATGCATAGCTTTCTGGATTTCAATTATGCTGTAAGTCTTTAATTTAGATGATGTTGCCTGGTAAAGAATTGTTTACAACAATAAGGAATATAATTTCATTCTACACTGCGGGGCTTTTGTATGAGATGAAGGCTTGATTTAATATGTTTATTAGTCAGAATTCAACAATCTGTACGCCAGGAAATATTATTCTGCTATAAATAAGTCTTTGTAATCCACAGAAGAGATTTCTTTTCAGCCTATTTAATAATATACTAATTGCTGGAAGGAGTTTATCAACATAATTTACATCAGTGAGAAATAAGTGAATTTCTAATGATTTCCAATGTGGGGTTTTTTGCTTTTATGTATTTCAGAAGATGAATTTATGAAATTGTATAAAAGAACGTTGCAATTCTCAACTTTACAATAGTCATTCTATATTTTTGCCATCCTAACACTATTCATACTAGCAAAAGGAATGTCATTGTTTCACTGATAATAACTTCTGTGCTACTGCAGTTCTTGTTTATAGTAAATGTGAAGAGCTTAAAGGGGTTGTCCAGGGATTTATTAGATATATATATGGCTGCTTTCTTAAGAAAAAATGGGCATATTGGGAAACTTTTCTGGTGTTAAGCTGGAATTTCGCCATAATATGTCAGCTACTAAAAATAACACATATTTTTCAAATTCGCCTACAATTGTACAGTTGTACAATGGTTTTACCAATTTCCAGAAAGTTAAAGGGGCTGTCCAATTTCAGCAAATAATTGATATGGTTTGTGTAATTTTGAATATATACTTTTTTATAATTAATTCCTCGTGGTTTTCTAGATCTCTGCTTGCTGTCCTGCTACAGAAAGCTTCTATGTTTACTTCCAGTGGATAGAAATCTGTCCATGGTCATGTGATGTCACACAGGGGCATGAGCCGTTATTATCACATGGCTCATCTCATCTCTGTGATACTAACGGCTTGTGCTTGTGCATGTCCATCACAAGACCATGGTCAGGTTTCTATCCATTAAAGTATGGCCCCATCAAAGTACATTGTGAATGTATAACAATTCTATACAAATCTGTGGTCCATGGAGCCAGAGTATGACTGTTTGCATGAGTCCATATTCCGATCAGAAACTCATTGATATCTGATTCTCCATCTATTACTATAGAATATTTTATTATTAGACTTTATGTATATGCATAACCTACCATTACAGGGATTTCCAGCACTAAAAAAATATTTTCCCCCATGTATACCTATTTCTATACCAGGAATTCTATCTACACTGTTATATGCTTATCTGCACTCATTTTCTTTTTTTGACGTATGTTTCAAATAAAAAAAATAATCAATTCATTCAAATCACCTCTTAATGGGGTTGGCCAAAAAGTAACACATTTTTATTAGAGTAAATGCAATTTCCTAATTAGTTTACTCATATTATACTTGTACTTGCTCGTTATGCGGCCCAGGCAACATATTTACATTTACTCTTTGACTAGACAATGGTAAGAATCAATATAATACCGTATTTATTGCTGCCATTAAAAAAAATATCTCTACATTAACCTTGCTTCAAGCATTGTACCGTAGTAGTAACCTAAAGCAAAAAAATATATATTATGGAGAAAGATACTGTAAATTCCAGATCATGGTAATAAAAGCATAACCAATCAACCTGATCCTGAAACGGATAAAGATATATGTGTATATATACAATATAATCCAGGTTATAATCTGTTATGAAATATATATTAAGCAAAAAGCTTTTAACACTAAATATATGAGTGAGCAAGGATATTATTTTAATTTTAGCTGAGGATGTTTTGGTTATTTTATATCTCCTGAGGAACTTAAGGCAGGTTTTATTAGTAAAACCATTAGTCTTGCTTTGTATATGTCAAAGCTCCAATGTGAGAGATGAAAAGGAGCAATTAATCAGTGAGATTGCAATTTAAAAGAAATGCTGCTCTGTTTATCTTTTGCATCTCATCTCCATACATTGCGTAAAAGAATATTTTTAAGGTTTATAATTAGCAAAACTATGTCAAACACGGTCAAATGTAATGAGACACAGACTGCAGTCTAACATACTGCTAATATTTTACCTGCCCATTTACAACAGTGTGCCTACTTTACAATCATCAGTTACTAAAAATAATTACAACATTTCCCAGACAGTTTTTTGCACCATTTTTAATGCTCAAGTATGATTATAAAGATTATTTTATTCTTCTTATTATTTTTATACTGATACAGTGAAACCTTATTGAGCAGACGTGATAATTGGTCTTTTAGAGAGGTGACTGAAAAAAGGTCTTTTAGGGTGGGGGGGTCTTCTTAAAGAAGTGGTCTTCTGGAATGGTTTAAATATATATATTTAAACCATTCCAGAAGACCACTTCTTTGAGAAGATGTGTGTGTGTGTGATCCAGAAAAATTTAGCAGAGTTCTTGTACCATGGCTGTGGAAATCTTTTTTATATTTGCTATCCCTGGCCTCCCTTCTTCTAAAAATCAATTTTTAAGATTACGCTATCTCAAGGGGGAGGGTAAATAAAGAAAAAAAAGAAAAAAAAAATCTGTGCCCATCCTAATGTAAAAAAATACCATTTATGGGACTGTGATTTTGGCTATTAAAAATATTAAGTACAAAAAAATAAAATTTTCCAATGTCAAATGTTAAATATACACTCACCGGCCACTTTATTAGGTACACCTGTCCAACTGCTCGTTAACACTTAATTTCTAATCAGCCAATCACATGGCGGCAACTCAGTGCATTTAGGCATGTAGACATGGTCAAGACAATCTCCTGCAGTTCAAACCGAGCATCAGTATGGGGAAGAAAGGTGATTTGAGTGCCTTTGAACGTGGCATGGTTGTTGGTGCCAGAAGGGCTGGTCTGAGTATTTCTGCTGATCTACTGGGATTTTCATGCACAACCATCTCTAGGGTTTACAGAGAATGGTCCGAAAAAGAAAAAACATCCGGTGAGCGGCAGTTCTGTGGGCAGAAATGCCTTGTTGATGCCAGTGGTCAGAGGAGAATGGGCAGACTGGTTCAAGCTGATAGAAAGGCAACAGTGACTCAAATCGCCACCCGTTACAACCAAGGTAGGCAGAAGAGCATCTCTGAATGCACAGTACGTCAAACTTTGAGGCAGATGGGCTACAGCAGCAGAAGACCAAACCGGGTGCCACTCCTTTCAACTAAGAACAGGAAACTGAGGCTACAATTTGCACAAGCTCATCGAAATTGGACAGTAGAAGAAGTAGAAGAAAAACGTTGCCTGGTCTGATGAGTCTCGATTTCTGCTGCGACATTCGGATGGTCGGGTCAGAATTTGGCATCAACAACATGAAAGCATGGATCCATCCTGCCTTGTATCAACGGTTCAGGCTGGTGGTGGTGGTGTCATGGTGTGGGGAATATTTTCTTGGCACTCTTTGGGCCGCTTGGTACCAATTGAGCATTGTTGCAAAGCCACAGCCTACCTGAGTATTTTTTGCTGACCATGTCCATCCCTTTATGACCACAATGTACCCAACATCTGATGTCTACTTTCAGCAGGATAATGCGCCATGTCATAAAGCTGGAATTAACTCAGACTGGTTTCTTGAACATGACAATGAGTTCACTGTACTCAAATGGCCTCCACAGTCACCAGATCTCAATCCAATAGAGCATCTTTGGGATGTGGTGGATTCGCATCATGGATGTGCAGCCGACAAATCTGCGGCAACTGTGTAATGACATCATGTCGATATGGACCAAAATCTCTGAGGAATGCTTCCAGCACCTTGTTGAATCTATGCCACGAAGAATTGAGGCAGTTCTGAAGGCAAAAGGGGGTCCAACCCGTCACTAGCATGGTGTACCTAATAAAGTGGCCAGTGAGTGTATATCAAAATAAGAGACTTTTTTCTTGGAACACATCAAATTAAAAAAAACAAAATAAAAAACAGGTTTGGGCTGTTAAATGACCACTTTTACAAAACACTAAATAAATAAGATCATGAACAGGTTAATTTTAAAATCTTTATGGACTATTTTATTAGAAATTATAATTATCTTGGACTTATGAAACATGCTATAATTATTTCAATCAACTATAGAAGAGTGAATAAACTATCATAAAAGAGATTACAACACTGTCATTAACACTGACGACCTTATCTGCCAATTCTTATTGAGTTAAACCTCTGGTAGTAGCGTTACATTTAACTATGGATAGGAAATGTAATACTGGCAATGATGATCTGTTTAAAATGACAGAGCCTGAAATCAATGTCATATAATAGCCTCACAAAGTCATTATAGTAAAATTGGGAAAGCAGTTTATTTGATGAGATTGCTTTCTATTATCTTCAGTTTCAACATAAGTAGTATTGAATGAAAAATGGACAGAATAGAGAATAATATACAAGTATACAACATTAGTACACAAAAAAGGCAAAGTGGTGAGATTGACTAGCATATCCCTTTGAACATTGATCTGGGTTATATAAGTAGACAATATACTTATTATATTATATTATACTATATTTATCTTACAGCTTAGACTAAGTTCACACTTCTTCTGTTCCTTACCTCCGTTATAAAAAGTAAAGATCAGATGTATCATATAAAAATCCCATTGACATCAATGTAAATTTTATGTCATCCATTATGTTTAGTTGGGCATGCATTTTTAATGGAAAAAATAACGGTCTCCATTTGAAAGCAAAGTAATGCATAACGTATCTTTTCTTGAACATATACAAAATTTCCCCCTTTTTATGCTGATCTGTGCACGGCTGCTTGGAAAGAAGAGTACGTTTTCCAGCCATGGTCTAAAATAACAATTACCACATTCCATAAAGCTGTTACAAAAAGATAAAAAGGAACTAAAAAGAAAGAAAAATAAAAAATAAATGAAATAAATAATAAAGAAAGAAATAAGGAACAGAAAAGAATAAAAAGGGGAAAAAAGTGAAACTGTCCCAAAAGAAGATCATTATGGTGCAAATACAAAAATGCCAGAAGAGAGGTTTCTGTAAAGAAAATACAAACCTGGTTTAAAAGCAAAAAACTTTTGAAGAAACAAATGATGCGTTGGAAACAACTCAGGAGAGAAAAATACATAAAAAGGGGAAGGGAGATTGAAAAATTAGAGATACCATTTATAGAATCTAATCTCATCTAATCTGCGAAGTAATCAAAAAGAATTGGCATGTTTTCAGACATGACCCAATAATAGGTGAACTATTCATAGAACAACCAAAAATAATATACAGAAGATCGAATTGCATAAGGGATAAGCTGGTACATAGTTACACAGAATATAAGTGTAATAGTAAAAATAGGGGCACACATTAAGGACTATTTGCCAGATTAAAAAGTAAAGTGTGTATAGAATCAAGTTATAACAAAACCACAAAAGGAATTCTAGAATTTTACACTGAAAAAAAAATCCAAATATGAGACAAGAAAATTGCCACTTGTGCTACCACAGGAGTGATTTATAGAATAGAATGTCTATGTGGACCAAAATAAGTAATGAGAATGGAGCACATTTACTTACCGGATTCACTAAGATTGTGCACCCGATTTCCTGCATGTGCCTCTTCCTTGCTAAGGTCCAACAGAGTTCACCTTCTTCTTCCTGGTGTATTTAAGTGCATTGTCATGCGACACAATTTGAAAGTTAAATCTCGTGCTCAGTCCAAATCAGTCGGATCGACTGCCCCCCCCCCATTTCTGTTGCATGAAAGTCAGCACAGTTGCGGCAAAAACCGATCGCGTGCAACACAATCCCAGCGCAAGTCCCTGTTAAATACCTGTCAAAGCTGTGCGAATCCAAAAAACTACGAACAGTCCTACGAAAGTGCAGCACGCGAACCTTAGTAAATAAGCCCCATTGTGCAGAAAGTTAAAAACATTCCTTTCTTAACTGCCCTGAAAAGGGAAATTGTTCCTTTCTACTAAGTCCCTGCCTTTCTAACTGACCCTGTCTCTATCAGTAGCCTCTCCTTATCTCCTCTCTTTAATGGCTCTGGGACATGTGACCATACCTCTTATACAGCAGGGTCACATGTCCAACCCTGCCAATCACAGTCATGCCAATAGAGAACATGCCTACGGTTGCTACAGGGGCTGACGGCTGGTTGATTGGCTGCTCCGATTTTCCCAAAGCTGGAATGACGGGCAGTCATTCAGGATTTCGTGGTCTTGAGTGCTGTACCTGCCATGCTCGTTATGGACTTGAACCAATAATTTTCATACAGCTCGGGTATCATGGCCGTCTTAACCCAGATGACATGCTTTTCTTGGTACCTCTTGAATAGTTTTAAACCAAGCAAATATCCATTGGGTTAATTTTACCTCTTTAGTGGGTTTCCATAAGAGGTATGATGAATAAAAAGAAAATTGTGACCACATAAGTGAAATCATGTTTTATATAACCGTCATTGTACAATTTATATATCCAATGCTTTATAATTGAGGCTTTTAAATATTTGATATTAAATTCATACATTTTTATTTTATTAAAATGAAAACTTGCTTGAGAAAAACATTCATATTTAGAAATGAAAATTAAATAAAAGTAGCCTACTAATGCATTAAATATGGAAACCTTACAGAGAGACTCAATTTAAACATCATTCATTGCTCTTTGTAATACAAATTAACTCTTTCCAGGTAATTAATTATTCATTTTGGCTCATATGTCAAGGTCTCAGCAGGATGGTACTTCCTTGGTTTGACTTCACACAATATATCCAATGTGGGATAAATTTGTATAAAAAGTGCTAGTGTTCCAAGGTAAAAAGGCTTTAGTGCTGGATATATCATAAGCATGAAACAAAGAGATCTCTTGTAAGAAAAGTCAAGTATTGGAGAATGATATTGTTAAATGCATCTTATCTTCTTGTATCTATGGGGAGGATTTATTATATGCTGGTGCATGCTGTGCCGGTTTATGATGCTACCCCCCCCCCCCAGCTTGCACTGGCTTCAGCCTACTGATGTATCCGATGGACTGCTGCATTGGTGTACAATTGTGCTATAGCCTGCGCCAGTTTCTGGCTTGTTTTCTAGTTTTATGGCAAATAAAATCTGATAAATCCCCTTCTATATGTTTTCCCAGGGCTACATTACAACTTCCAAAAATATGTGTTTCGATGTGGTGTTTCTGGATGTAACATGCAACATCTGCACAATTTTTCTACCATCAAAATGAAGCATGGATAAACCAGTACTTATAGATCCAGGCACGGTGGCTCTGGTAATCTTCTTCCATTTTTTATCCATTCAGGATAATTTTTGAAAACTAACCAATAGTAAGTACTTTCAATCTGGCTGGGACAAAAAAAGGCAGAGACTGGACGATTTCCGGCAATTCATCTAATTTTCAGGGGAGTGAGAAAACCTATTTAAAGACAATCTGTCATGAAAATTAACCCATCCAAAGTAAATACTTCATTACAAACTAGCATTGTCTTTTCCATGGCTGCAATGTCCAGCTACATCTACAACCTCTATCCCATGTATATATGGGATTACCACATAATCACAGCAGCCTCCATGGAGGATGTTAAGAAGTAGAATTCTATGGAGGATGGGTAGGAAAAAAGTCCATGGAGGCTGCTGTGATCATGTGGTCAGATACATACATGGGGTAGACATTGCAAATGTAACAGGATCTTAAATGATGTCACCCTGGTCACATGACATGCTGCAAAGAGGAATGGGACATTGAGAGGAGTAGACGGAAGGGATCGGCCAAGCAGGACACGCCCCTCTGATGCCAGGTAACATAACATAAAGTTGATTTATGGGGATGTAAGGGAATCCATTTTTAGCTAAAAGAATGGTGGCAGTTACTTAATATGGACCTATAGGAACCTGTCACTTGCTGTATATGTGAGGATGTGGTTACAGGTTCCCTTTAAATGCATTATACTACTTTTGCACTCAATAAATGGAATAAGACAACAGTTACTTAACATTTTCTATTTATGCATTTTAGATAAGGAACGGGTTGCACAGCAATTGCTTTACAATTTGAATATATTTGTTATATAATTTTTACTCTCCATTAAGATTATACCAATTCACATTTGGAAGCAAAACACATTAACATGGGTATACACAATTTCCTTGTGTCACTATCATCTCTAAAGCAACCATAATAATCAGTGAGGAGTCTGGTGAAAAGTTACAAACTTTGAGGATTGTTATGACCAACATGACAATTCCTATGTTTTTAAAGTGCTAATTTACTAGCTTGAGAAGAAAACAAAATTTAAAAAAAATTGAAATATTGTGCCTTATTAAACATTTAAAGCTAAAAAAGCCATAAGTTTTTTAGTAGCAAACGAAATAGTGCATGGCATAGGATTCATCTTACATCAGCCTCACCTGTGCAATGAGCAGAAGACGCAACTTAAGTGCACCACGTTTGTTCCATTGTCCCGCACTCTATCCTAATTTTAATTATAAATCTGTTCTGAGTAGTTATAATCACAACCGCTGAGATAATTTTCTAATTACTTTTGTCTATGAAGTTTACATCTTTAGACAAAAGCAAGAGAAAAACGGGATGAAACGTATTTACAGGAAATGCTTATTGGATTATTGACAAGTTTTGCAAAATAACAATGTAGATTTCCTTGATGGCCATTTTAGGTGTCTCCCCAGCAGCTGATGAATCGTATACAGTTTTAGAGTTTTTTTATTGGGCTTTCTGAGATTCTTTAGATTTTTCCCAATTCTCCCTAAATCCTGCATCTTCACTTACATCAAGCCTATGTAGCAGAAACTTCAACACAGTCCCATTTACAGATATAGTTCACTGAATAATTTATGTAATTTGCAGGCCCTTAGAATAGGCAAATGATTAGTTAATGATGTAAACAACATGAAAACCTCTTTACCGTATTCAGTAACAGGTATTTTTAACTTGAAACCTAATGCAGTACATTAACAGTGGATTTCAAAGGATATATTGTGCTAATGGCAGTAAGATAGCAGGGTCAAGTTGACATGATCAGAATCGCAATACAGTCTAGAAGTATTGGAAAAGCAAATTACTGGGATAAAATTTGGAACATGATATAAAGTCTGGGCACCCTTTATTCACTAGAATGATTTCTTGATCCTTTTACTTTTTTATTTTTAAATATGTATTTGTTTATATATATATATATATATATATATATATATATATATACACTCACCGGCCACTTTATTAGGTACACCTGTCCAACTGCTCGTTAACACTTAATTTCTAAGTAGTGATGGGAAGACAGTCACCTTTTTGTGTTGATGGGTTGGTTTACACATTTAAGGAAATATTGTGGGGAATAAATAAGTAAAACCAAAATCTGGGGAAGTGTTTATGGAATGCCACTATTTTACCCAGAAATGTAAGGAGACTGCATGTGAGCTAGTGGTATAGATATATTTGGGATTATCTAAGTTAAACATAAACATATTCATAGTCTATCTGTATCCATCTATATTAGAAAGTCATAGGCCCAGATTTATTGAAAATTGTGCAGTCTGCATTAGGTGCAGTTTGTCTTACGAATGTGCAGGGTGTGGCAGATTATTGAATACTGGTGCATGGTCTTCAATTATCTGGCGCACCCTGCACTGCTCTGACTTGTTGGACACAGTACAGCCTCGACAAAAAATTGGCGCAGACACTTACATATGCAAGCTCTGAAGATGTTATGTTCAGTGCAAAGTACAACAGAAAACTCGTGTAGCCAGTTTAATAGATCTGAGCAATAGTGCTGTCTGAATCCCTGCTAACAGGCACAACTACACATCGATACATGTAGCTGTTTCTGATGTCGCCTGCTGTTTAACCTTTAAACAGTGGAATTGGAACCCACAGATAAAGCATTCATGTCCCAACCATTATAAGGCCTTCAATGTTTGATAATTGCAAATTTTCATTTAATATACTACTTTTACAGACTTATACAGCGTCCAATTTCATTATGGTTTTTACCAAATTATCATATGTGATCCCCCCCCCCTTAAAAACAAATGCAATGAAAAACATATTGTGCTGCTCAACATTTTATTTAAAAAATTATAGCAATTCCTGTTCTGTAGCAGTAACCCTCCTCAGCAGTAGTGAAGTGGGGGGATTAACCATTTCCTGTCTTTGCCCAAGTCAAATTTAGGATGCCCACAGTTCCCTTGATGTCTTGTATTTTCTAATTAAGTATTTTAGCAGTTAATCCATTGAGATTCATACAAGTAAATTCACTGAACAAGGTATTGTGTGTACAAACAGGATCTATATACTGGCAGCTTTCATCACATGAAGAAACATGGACTGTGTAATAAGTAGTAGAACCAGCAGTGAAATAGTTACATGAAATACATAGTGTGCTTTGTGAGCACTAAGAGAGAGCAGCAGTACACAAAGGGGGTGGTCTCACAAGGAAAATCAGCCCATTTAGGGGAGATGTTACTGCTGGACATGGGTATTAAAAATTATAGGCAAAGTAGTTCTGCATATGAAGAGCTATTATTCGATGGAAAAAAATATTGTAGATGTGTTTTAAATTTGCTACCATACTTCTTATACAAAAACCATTAAAAGTCTAGCTATGAAGAAACAATTGTGAGGTTTCATTTACGTCTATGTCCACAAGGATGCTCAGGAAATAATTATATTTCCTTTTTGGTTCACCTTTTGTCCATCTTCTAAAGATCAGAGAGAATACATATGCAAAAGACCTTTATTTCATTCTTTAACATATGACACTCTTAGGATAACTTAAGCAGAAATACATTTCTTGAATTTTAAATTCCAGGTACAATAATCTGGAGGAAGGTGAGGATGTTCACACAGTGATTGTAAAGTGTGATTCATTCTAATAAAGTAGATTTTTTTTTAAAAAAAGAGCAGAAAAAATGATAATGTGAATATTCAAGAGCTATCTCATATATCACTGAAGTAAGCTGAATGTTTAATGTTACCGTATATACTCGTGTATAAGCAAAAAACAAAAAATGTGCTGAAAAACGTCCCCTCGGCTTATACACGAGTCAATGCTTAATATATATACTTAAAATATATTTTAAAAATAATAAACTTATATACTCACCCTCCGGTGGCCCCGATGTGCAGCGCTGCTCCCCCGATGTCCGCCCAGGTCCTCATCTGGCTTTCGCGGCCGTCTTCTTGCTTCTCTAACTTCATGCCGCGCGCCGCCATGTTTTTCTCCCAGGCGGCGCCTAGTATGACGTCAGCAGCGCCACCGTCCGGGGGTGAACAATGACGGCACCCAGCACGAAGTTAGAGAAGCAAGAAGATGGGCGTGGAAGCCAGAAGAGGACCCGCACAGACATCCGGGACATCGAGGGAGCAGCGCTGCACATCGGGGCCACCAGAGGGTGAGTATATAAGTTTTTTTTACGCTGGACAGGCTGTATACTACTGTGGGCAAGCTGTATACTACTGGGGACAGGCTGGGCTGTGCTGTATACTACTGGGGGCTGTGCTGTATACTACTGGGGGCAGGCGGGGCTGTGCTGTATACTACTGTGGCAGTGCTGTATACTACTGGGGGCAGTGCTGTATACTACTGGGGGCTGTGCTGTATACTACTGGGGGCAGTGCTGTATACTACTGGATACTGGCTGTATACTACTTGGGGCAGGCTGGCTACATACTGGGGGGGGTCTGTGACCAATGCATTTCCCTACCTCGGCTTATACCCGAGTCAATAGGTTTTCCCAGTTTTTGATGGTAAAATTAGGGGTCTCGGCTTATACTTGGGTCGGCTTATACTCGAGTATATACAGTACTTATTTGAATAAGTTAAAAGCTTAATATACATAGATCCTAAATGTGGGATATTAGTGGATTAGAATACATGTACGAATGAGTCAATAAATACTTAGCCATTAGCATTTTACGGACATAATATGTGAATGTTTTCTTGGAATAGGAGCTCATGTTGTAGACAGTGGATATAGTATACATTTTACATTGTCATCCTCAGGGATCCACCACTCCTGCCTGCGTTGCCAGAAATATAGTGGAATGGACATCTTTTTTTTATGTAAGGCAATTAGTAGGCATTTTAAGAATGTTTTAGGACCTTGGAAAGCACTTTCATTTTGGCTAATACAAATGGTCTTGATAAGGATTTGTATTGTGAGGATTCTTAAAACGCCACTTAGAGTCTTCTTTGTGCTGATCCTGAAAATCTGTTTCTATACAATATGATATTTATTTATTTTTCACTAATTTCAATTTCAAGAAATTGTGATATAGTCCAAAGTATGTCTTATATTATCTCCCTCAGGCAATAGGGGCTTTTTCATGGCATATTATTTAAAGTACAAAGTTAAAATATGTATATAAAACTGGCCAAAAACTGTCTTGGTCCCTTAGCTCCCTGTCTGCCTACCTAGAGATCCATAATGCTACCCCTAGTGATGGATATCCATTGAACTATTAAAATAAACTACTGAGCTTTACAGTATACCACTATGCAGAACATTTTTATTGCCATATTCACATTCTGGTCTTTAGTCTTCTTTTTTAAGGGAGTCTCCCAGCTCCCAAACCATCATTGCTGTAAGACTGGGGAGAATATGAAATTCTTTGTGTCTCACCTTCCTTGAGCAGTGTGAAGAGCAGTAGATGCTGGGCTGTTGATTGAACTCACCAGACCCATCTTCTCTCTAGCCTGGTTCTTCATCAGCAACAGTTAACACTCTGGGGCACATTTACATACATTTCCAGTGGTGCTAAGCCCCTTGCTGGTTAAAGTTTCTTTTTAACCTGCTCTTTTGTTTAAGTGTTACCCTATAATCTATAGTACTGATTATTTAATTTTAGCTCTCGTTGTGTGACTATTCTTTTGTATCTGCAATTTTGTGCCTTATATTCTATATCTGTTGTGACATGGACCGCTGATTATTCTTTTGTGTTATTGTTCTGTTTGTCCTGTTTTGTGTCCCCACTTTGGCGTAGGGAGGGACCATATTTTTGGTTGTCCCATATCACTTAGGATTCACAGAGGCAAGCAAGAAGGGCTGGGATGGGATAGAGCTTAGGGCTCAGCAATATATTAATTTGGAGACCAATTTTTATCTTTATGTAAATTAATTTCTTGGCACATGATGGGGGATTGGGCCTACTGGTGAACCAATTTTCTTCTTTACAAGTCACCCAGCACTATTCCTTTTTCAATGTGTGACTTCTCCTGTAGGAATAGAAGGTACGTTAAAATGCTAGTTCTCTAAAACAGCAGAACTCTGGGAAACACAAAATGTGTGCATGGAAAACACTCAATGCTGTTAACCCATGTCATGTAACCCCTGTTACTTATAGTTTTGCCAATTCATG
The DNA here is from genome assembly GCF_040894005.1 of Engystomops pustulosus. Taxonomy (NCBI): domain Eukaryota; kingdom Metazoa; phylum Chordata; class Amphibia; order Anura; family Leptodactylidae; genus Engystomops; species Engystomops pustulosus. Next base: position 61,910,128 of record NC_092415.1, read on the forward strand.
GCTTCTAGAGGCTTCTAGAGGGACTGCAAATGATCCATCTATCCAATGCAAAATTAAAGATAAAATTGTCTGGATGATCATCTTCAGTCTGAACAACGAGTGATTATTTGACAATTCTCTTTAGCTACAATACATCCTTTTTAAAAGAATGGCCACCATCCAATTTGGAAATATTAATTGAGGCATTATTACTCGGCCCTAATAGAGTCCTTAGTTGCTATGGTTACCTTATGTGGATGAAGAAAAGGGTTGTGACACAAAGTCTCTCAAGCACTTTCATGACCAAACTATTGTACCAAAAACATTTCAATGTGTAAAGGGCTCCAGCGAATTATATAATGATTCACAGAACACTTTGTCATTAAGAATGATCTTTATTGCTGCACCTAACTTACTTTAATCACATCCAACAACAGCAGTAGAAAACTAAGAATCATATTAACAGGCGGCATAAGAAAAGGAAAAAGGAAAATTATTCATTCTGTATTAAATTACAGGTTTTTGTTTCAAAGCTGCAAATACAAAAAGACAAAGGGGGTTCTTTAAAATAATATATACATACATATATATATATATATATATATATATATATATATATCCAGTATATAGTAAATAGACAGAAAGTAGTCCGGCAGATCCATTAAGAATAACAGTGGTTTTAATCCATGTTCAGTGCAATGTTTCATGTTTCAGGTTTTTTACGCTATCTATGAACCAAAACATAGCATTGAACATGGATTCAGACCATTGTTTTTTTCACTAAATCTACTGGAGTGCTGCTTTTTGTCTATTTACTATTTTGAGAGGACCTTAGCCGGAGCCTTATATGCGTGCATCCACTAATTAAATGAACTGTTTTATCCTGTGATGCTAAAGTACTTTCTTATTGTAGATAGATGATAATAATTTATGCACAGAGCTTCATTCCGCTACATTCATATACAGAGCTTAATGAGGTTGCTGTATTTGTACCCCATAAATACAAAAATTCCTCCAGTGTGAGTTAGGTCAATGTTTGGGACTAAGCATCGGTAGGAATGGTTGCTAATAGAGATGAGCGAACATACTCGTCCGAGCTTGATGCTCGTTCGAGCATTAGCGTACTCGAAACTGCTCGTTGCTCGGACGAATACTTCGCCCGCTCGAGAAAAAGGCTCCCGCCGTTTTGCTTTTTGGCGGCCAGAAACAGAGCCAATCACAAGCCAGGAGACTCTGCACTCCACCCAGCATGACGTGGTACCCTTACACGTCGATAGCAGTGGTTGGCTGGCCAGATCAGGTGACCCTGGAATAGACTAGCCCCTGCCTGCGCTGCTCGGATCATTCTGTGTCTGGATGCCGCTAGGGAGAGAGCTGCTGCTGGTCAGGGAAAGCGTTAGGCTGTTCTATTAGAATAGTGTTAGGCAGGAGTGATTCAACAAGAACCCAACAGCCCTTCTTAGGGCTACAATAACGTTATACTTTTTTTTTTTTTTATTTGCAGCTAGTACCATATTGTGAGGAATTTGCAGGGGGACTTGCTACCGTTGAGTTTAGCGCTTAGTGACGCACATATCCATCGCAAAGACCGAAGTGGGAAAATTTATTAGGGGTTTGATTTCAATTAGGAACAGTCTGCCATTTACTTTTTATTTTACGTTTATTTTTTCATAACTCAGCGTCATCTCATCTGGCATAGCAGTGTGCTTTCATACTTGGCTAGAAAATAGCCATAGGAGAATCCAAACGGCTTACTTAGGCCTACAGTAGCATTATATATATTTTATTTCTGGTTGATCTGCTGGTGGCTGTCCTTGCTGTAGTGCATCTACTACCATATTGTGAGGAATTTGTAGTGAGACTTGCGACCGTTGTGTTTATCGCTTACTGACGCACATATCCATTGCAAAGACCGAAGTGGGAAAATTTATTAGGGGTTTGATTTCAATTAGGCTCAGTCTGCCAGTTTCTTTTTATTTTACGTTTATTTTTTTAATAACTCAGCGTCATCTCATCTAGCATAGCAGTGTGCTTTCATACTTGGCTAGAAAATAGCCATAGGAGAATCCAAACGGCTTACTTAGGCCTACAATAGCGTTATATATATTTTATTTCTGGTTGATCTGCTGGTGGCTGTCCTTGCTGTAGTGCATCTACTACCATATTGTGAGGAATTTGTAGTGAGACTTGCGACCGTTGTGTTTAGCGCTTACTGACGCACATATCCATCGCAAAGACCGAAGTGGGAAAATTTATTTGGGGTTTGATTTCAATAAGGCACAGTCTGCCATTTACTTTTTATTTTACGTTTATTTTTTCGTAACTCAGCGTCATATCATCTGGCATAGCAGTGTGCTTTCATACTTGGCTAGAAAATAGCCATAGCAATAGGATAGCATCGATTGGTTTTAAAAACTAAAAAAAACAAAAAAAAGTAAAAAAAAAATGAAAGTTATAACTTTCATTTTCAAAATGTTTAACCCGAGGGCTAGGGGTAGAGGATGAGGGCGGGGACGTGGGCGTCCAACTACTGCAGTGGTCCTGGGCGGGGTGAGACACCACCTGCTGATGAGGGAGCAGGGGAACGCCGCAGAGCTACACTCCCTAGGTTCATGTCTGAAGTTACTGGGAGCACTGTTGAGGCCAGAACAGTGCGAACAGGTGATGTCGTGGATTGCCGACAATGCTTCGAGCAATTTGTCCACCAGTCAGTCTTCCACGCAGTCCACCCATGTCACCAAAATCGGCACTCCTCCAGCTCCTGCACCTCAGCCTCCTCCCCCCCAGTCTGCCCCCTCCCAGGAAAATTTGGCATTTGAACCGGCATACTCTGAGGAACTGTTTTCTGGACCCTTCCCACAGTCACAAACCACTTGTCCGGTTGCTGCTAAGCAATTTTCCGATGCCCAGGTTTTCCACCAGTCGCAGTCTGTGGGTGATGATGACCTTCTTGACGTAGTGGAAGAAGTGTGTAAAGAGGTGTCCGACGATGAGGAGACACGGTTGTCAGACAGTGGTGAAGTTGTTGTCAGGGCAGGAAGTCCGAGGGGGGAGCAGACTGAGGGATCGGAGGATGATGAGGTGACAGACCCAAGCTGGGTTGAGAGGCCGGGTGAACACAGTGCTTCTGAGACGGAGGAGAATCCTTCGACCAGAACAGGTTGGAAGAGGCAGTGGTGGGGCCAGACGGAGAGGCAGGGCCAGAGCAGGTGCATCAGCGCCAAATGTGTCACGTAGTGAAGTTCCCGTGGCGAGGGCTCCCGCGGCGAGGGCTAGATTTTCAGAAGTCTGGAGGTTCTTTAAGGAAACACCGGATGACCGACGGACTGTGGTGTGCAACCTTTGCCAAACCAGGATCAGCAGGGGTTCCACCACTACTAGCTTAACTACCACCAGTATGCGCAGGCATATGAATGCTAAATACCCCACTCAGTGGCACCAAGCCCGTTCACCTCCGGCCATGCACACCACTGCTCCTTCCCCTGTGTCAGCTGATAGTCAGCCCCCTGCCCAGGACCCTGGCACAAAAACCCCATCGTCGCCTCCACGATCCTCCACAGCATCCACCAGCGTTCAGCTCTCCATACCCCAGACGCTGGAGCGGAAACGGAAATATAGTGCAACCCACCCGCACGCCCAAGCCCTTAATGTCCACATCTCCAGATTGCTTAGCCTGGAGATGCTGCCCTATAGGCTAGTAGAGACCGAGGCCTCTCGCAACCTCATGGCGGCGGCCGACCCTCGGTATTCGGTCCCCAGCCGCCACTACTTTTCCCGATGTGCCGTCCCAGCCCTGCACCAGAACGTGTCAGACAACATCATCCGTGCCCTGACCAACGCCGTTTCTGACAAGGTCCACCTGACCACGGACACGTGGACGAGTGCTGCCGGGCAGGGACACTATATATCACTGACGGCACATTGGGTTAACTTGGTGGAGGCTGGGACCGAGTCTGACCCTGCGGCTGGTCATATACTGCCGACGCCGAGGATTGCGGGGCCTACCTCGGTCCAGGTCTTTCAGGCCTATTATGCCTCCTCCTCCTCCCACCCCTCCTCCACCTCCTCCTCCGAACTACCATCCGTGGGCATGGCGCCATCAGTCGCTAGCTCTAGGCACAGCAGCAGTGCCGTCGCTAAGCGACAGCAGGCGGTGCTCAAACTGCTGAGCCTAGGCGATTAAAGGCACACCGCCCAAGAACTATTACAGGGCATCACGGTGCAGACTGATCTGTGGCTGGCACCGCTGAACCTGAAGCCAGGCATGGTTGTGTGTGACAACGGCCGTAACCTGGTGGCGGCTCTGCAACTCGGCAGACTGACACATGTGCCATGCCTGGCCCATCTGTTAAATCTCATAGTTCAGCGTTTCCTCAAGACATACCCCAATCTGTCTGATTTGCTCACGAAGGTGCGCCGCATCTGTGCGCATTTCAGGAAGTCCAGCACAGATGCTGCCACTCTCAGGGCAGCACAGCGCCGCCTCCAACTGCCCGCTCACCGACTGTTGTGCAACATGCCCACGAGGTTGAATTCAACATTAACCATGTTATCCAGAGTTTACCAGCAGCGCAGAGCGATTGTAGACTGCCAGATGTCAACTTCCACCAGAACTGGTAGTCAGGTCAGTCAGCTTCCTCAAGTCTACAATGAGGAGTAGACGTGGATGTCTGATATCTGTCAGGTGCTGAGTAACTTTGAGGAGTCAACACAGATGGTCAGTGGCGATGCCGCCATCATCAGCCTCACCATCCCGCTGCTTGGCCTGTTGAAAAACTCTCTGATCAGCATGAAGTCGGAAGCTTTGCGCTCGTCACAAGAGACGGGGGAAGAAGATTCCCTTGTTGATAGCCAAAGCACCCTTAGGTCTGTTTCTCAGCGCATATCGGAGGAGGTGGAGGTGGAGGAGGATGAGGAGGAAGTGGAAGAGGAGGAGAATGTTGGCGAGACACAAGAGGGGACCATTGTTCAGTCCTTCACTGTTCAGCGTGTATGGGCAGAAGAAGAGGAGTTGGAGGAGTTGGAGGAGGAGGAAATGGACAGTCAGGCCAGTGAGGGGAGTGAATTCTTGCGCGTTGGTACTCTGGCGCATATGGCAGATTTCATGCTAGGCTGCCTATCCCGTGACCCTCGCGTTCAAAGAATTTATTCCAGCACCGATTACTGGGTATTCACTCTCCTGGACCCACGGTACAAGCAAAATCTTTCCACTCTCATCCCTGGAGAGGAAAGGAGTGTGAGAATGCATGAATACCAGCAGGCCCTGGTGCACAAGCTGAAACACTATTTCCCTTCTGACAGCGTTAGCGGCAGAGTGCGTAGTTCTGCGGGACAAGTAGCGAGGGAGAGTAGGCGAGCAGGCAGCTTGTCCAGCACTGGCAAGGGTACGCTTTACAAGGCTTTTGCCAGCTTTATGTCACCCCAGCAAGACACTGTCACCTGTCCCCAGTCTCGGCAGAGTAGGGCTGATCTTTACAGAAAGATGGTGATGGAGTACGTAGCTGACCATACCATCGTCCTAAATGATCACACAGCTCCCTACAACTACTGGGTTTCAAAGCTGGACATGTGGCACGAACTGGCGCTGTACGCCTTGGAGGTTCTTGCCTGCCCTGCCGCTAGCGTGTTGTCCGAGCGGGTTTTCAGTGCAGCTGGTGGCATCATCACCGATTAGCGTACACGCCTGTCGACTGACAGCGCTGACAGGCTGACGCTTATTAAGATGAATAAAGCCTGGATTTCTCATAATTTCCAATCTCCACCAGGTGAAGGAAGCTCAACCTGAATAATTTATGCACTCCTCCTCCTCATTTTCCTCCTTCTCCTCCTCTTTGTACACTAAAGCAGAGGAAACTGGCTATTTTTTGATAGGGTCCACTGGCTCTAGCTATAGTACTTTATGCATTTAATTTTTCTGGAGGGCCACCTACCCGGTCCTCTGTTTTAAACAATTTTTGGGAGTGCCACATACAGGCACTCAATCTATTTCATTTTTCTGGAGGGCCACCTACCTGCTCCTCTGGTTTGAAAACTTTTTTGGACTGCCACATACAGGCACTCAATCTATTCAATTTTTCTGGAGGGCCACCTACCTGCTCCTCTGGTTTGAAAACTTTTTTGGACTGCCACATACAGGCACTCAATCTATTTCATTTTTCTGGAGGGCCACCTACCTGCTCCCCTGGTTTGAAAACTTTTTTGGACTGCCACATACAGGCACTCAATCTATTTCATTTTTCTGGAGGGCCACCTACCTGCTCCTCTGGTTTGAAAACTTTTTTGGACTGCCACATACAGGCACTATCCAAATTAAATTGTCTCCATAGCAGCCTCCACACGTTGTCTCCATTGCTGCCTCCAAAAGTCGTCCATATAGCTGCCTCCATACATCGTCCCCTTATCAAACGAGGTGTGTCAGGCAGAAATTTGGGTTGTTTTCATGGATTCCACATCAAAGTTGTTAACTTTGTCGCCACCCTGCTGTGTAATCCACAAAATATACTGGCAAACTTTTACCATTTACAGATATTATTTCAGTGCTTTTTGTGCATCTGTTTACATTCCCCTCACCCGCCATATCCCAAACTTATAAGAACGCTACTACACTTAACTTGGTGGAGGCTGGGACCGAGTCTGACCATGGGGCTGGTCATATACTGCCGACGCAGAGGATTGCGGGGCCTACCTAGGTCCAGGTCTCAAAGGCCTACTATACCTCCTCCTCCTCCCACCCCTCTTCCACCTCCTCCTCCTCCCACCCCTCCTCCACCTCCTCCTCCTCCGAATTACCATCCGTGGGCATGGCGCCATCAGTCGGTAGCTCTAGGCACAGCAGCAGTGCCGTCGCTAAGCGACAGCAGGCGGTGCTCAAACTGCTGAGCCTAGACGATAAAAGGCACACCGCCCAAGAGCTATTACAGGGCATTCCACATCAAAGTTGTTAACTTTGTCGCCACCCTGCTGTGTAATCCACAAAATATACTGGCAAACTTTCACCATTTACGGATATTATTTCAGAGCTTCTTGCGCATCTGTTTACATTCCCCTCACCCGCCATATCCCAAACTTATAAGAACGCTACTACACTTAACTTGGTGGAGGCTGGGACCGAGTCTGACCATGGGGCTGGTCATATACTGCCGACGCAGAAGATTGCGAGGCCTACCTCGGTCCAGGTCTCAAAGGCCTACTATACCTCCTCCTCCTCCCACCCCTCCTCCACCTCCTCCTCCTCCGAATTACCATCCGTGGGCATGGCGCCATCAGTCGGTAGCTCTAGGCACAGCAGCAGTGCCGTCGCTAAGCGACAGCAGGCGGTGCTCAAACTGCTGAGCCTAGGCGCTAAAAGGCACACCGCCCAAGAGCTATTACAGGGCATTCCACATCAAACTTGTTAACTTTGTCGCCACCCTGCTGTGTAATCCACAAAATATACTGGCAAACTTTTATCATTTACCGATATTATTTCAGCGCTTCTTGCGCATCTGTTTACATTCCCCTCACCCGCCATATCCCAAACTTAATAAGAACGCTACTACACTTGATCTTATACAAAAGGTTCTTAGAAGTGCTGTTTGGGGAGTAGCCTAGAGACAGGGGCTTGGATTGGCGAAAGCTCGCCTGGAAGCGGAGCGCCAGCTCCATCCCAAGATACAACTAACATAGTTTTAACTGCAGCACCTTTAATCTACTACTAGTTCACTGCCTCCATAATAATAATAATAATAATCTTTATTTATATAGCGCCATCATATTCCGTAGCGCTTTACAAATCATAGGAAACAAATACAAATGTAATGTAACAGAGCACAACATTTGTATGGGACAACAGGAGTGAGGTCCCTGCTCGCCAGAGCTTACGGTTTATGAAGATGATGGGGTAACACGAGGTAAAAGAATATTTAATGGTCAAGCCATTCTTCTTAGGGAATAGAACAAAATATAATAAATGGAATTGCTGTCGCTTGAACCACTCAGCCGTCATCTTATATACCAGGTCCAGGGTGAATGGGACTGCAGAGAAGTCTGGTGCCTGTTGGTTGCTGGATAACAGATGGGAGGACGACACAGGACGGGTTAGTAGAAGAGTGAAAACTTCATGCAGTTAATGAGTGTTATAGGCTTGCCTAAAGAAATGGGTTTTAAGAGCACGTTTGAAACTTTGGAGGTTAGGTATTAGTCTGATAGTCCGGGGCAGAGCATTCCATAGAATTGGTGCAGCTCTAAAGAAGTCTTGGAGACGCGAGTGGGAGGTCCGCACTAGGGTAGAGGTTAATCTAAGATCACTGGCGGATCTAAGAGCACGGGTTGGGCGATAGACTGAGATAAGAGAGGAGAGGTAGGGGGGTGCAGCATTATACAGAGCTTTATGGATGAGGGTTATTATTTTAAACTGTATTCGAAAGGAGACTGGCAGCCAGTGCAGCGACTGGCATGAACTGTAGGCATACATGGTCCCCTTATCAAACGAGCTGTGTCAGGCAGAATTTTGGGTTGTTTTCATGGCTTCCACAACAAACTTGTTAACTTTGTCGCCACCCTGCTGTGTAATCCACAAAATATACTGGCAAACTTTTATCATTTACCAATATTATTTCAGCGCTTCTTGCGCTTCTGTTTACATTCCCCTCACCCGCCATATCCTAAACTTATAAGAACGCTACTACACTTGATCTTATACAAAAGGTTCTTAGAAGTGCTGTTTGGGGAGTAGCCTAGAGACAGGGGCTTGGATTGGCGAAAGCTCGCCTGGCAGCGGAGCGCCAGCTCCATCCCAAGATCCAACTAACATAGTTTTAACTGCAGCACCTTTAATCTACTACTAGTTCACTGCCTCCATACATGGTCCCCTTATCAAACGAGCTGTGTCAGGCAGAATTTTGGGTTGTTTTCATGGCTTCCACATCAAACTTGTTAACTTTGTCGCCACCCTGCTGTGTAATCCACAAAATATACTGGCAAACTTTTATCATTTACCGATATTATTTGAGCGCTTCTTGCTCACCTCCTTTGGTTCCTCTCTGCCACCCATTGGTTTTAAGCCTGAGTCCATTTGGGGTATGTTGCCAAGACACTCTCTAGCCTGCCGCTGCTGCCGCTGCCTCTGCATGCCGTCCCCTATAGTGTCAGGGTCAATTATTGTATGTTTTAGATGCTATCTAGCTTCATTCTGTCACTCTGTCATGGCCATGCTGTTGCCCATAATTTTGGCATAATGGTGCGTTTAAGCAGCCTCAGAGGCATCCATGCATGCTGCCCCTGCTGTTTCCTGTCCATTTCCGTGGTGTTTCCATCCTTTTCTGAGGTTTCCAGGTGTTTGGCCAAGCTTCCCTGTGCAGAGCCTTGGTCCCCTTGAAAAATGCTCGAGTCTCTCATTGACTTCAATGGGGCTCGTTATTCGAGACGAGCACTCGAGCATCGGGAAAAGTTTGTCTCGAATAACGAGTACCCGAGCATTTTAGTGCTCGCTCATCTCTAGTTGCTAACAATAATTGGCCTTTGTAAATATACATATGACTACACAACAAACAGCAAATACTCATATACAAAAATAACCAAGGTGTAGGAGGTAAAAATATAAGGGGGAGTTGAAAAGTAAACTTGCTGAGAATAATATGAGATGCAATTCCTGGGGTCAGTCAATAGCCGGAGGACAGAAGTGTGCTTCCAATTCCCTTCCCTGTGTTGGTTCTTCATTCAGCCAGGAGCAGCTGATAGGTGAAGGTGCCAGGAGTCAGCACCCCACTAATCTGAAATATATCATGAGATATCCATTGGATAGGTCATTGATCAATATAACCCTCATTTAATGTTTTTAAAGTGTTTGTATGCTACTGGGCCTTCTCCAAGAACCATGGCCAGGTGCGACTTCTATAGTTACTACTTCGTAAGTAAGTAATATATTGTTTAATGTCCTCAATGGTGCTCACAAACTAATTAACCAGGATGTTTTTAGTGTGTTGGAGGAAACTCAGGCAAACATACAAGAGGATATATAAACTCTTTGCAGATGTTGACCGTGGGACTTGAACCCAGGTCCCCAGCACTGTAAGACTGTAGCGCTACCCAATAAGCCCCCATGTGGCCTTACTTGCATCAAATGGACAGCAGTCTCTACCCTGGAAAAGCAGACAATACAGAATGACAAACAGAAAGACACAAGACAGACAAGCCATGTTAAACTGCATCAAAACCCAGGTGGTGGGGGAACTTTAAAAAGATAGAAATGTAGTCAAGGCAAAATGGTCAGTATCACAGATGAATACATCAGAAAACTGCAAGGGAACCAGATGACTAAGTCAATAAAGGTGACAGAAAATTAACTGGAAACACTAAACATTGCCTCTGCAGAACCTTGCTCCAGAAATAAAACAAGGAACAAGAGAGTTCTGACAGAAATAGCTTTAATCCCCATGTGGAAATCTTTTATATATGATGATATAAAATATAAGATCACTAATGTAATCAGCTTTCTATAGTGACATTGTTAATTCATAGTAAATGACATTTTGGCCCTTGTTCTTATACGAGTCCATTGTCTGTTATACAGCAGAGCCTTTATTTTAGTGCCTATGAATTCATGTCTCATTTTATGCTTGTTTCTGCTTACACTGAGCAATCTCAGGAGCACTGGAATGCTTTTTGAGGTTCATATATTTTTCCTGGCTTGCTTTTTTACTGTGAGGACTCCATTAGGAGAAGAAAAGGGAGATGAATCAGATAAAATGGATATGATAAAAGGAATGTAACAAGTGAATACCATATAAACATGTTTTTTTTTTTTTGGAGAGACAAAAGATGCTATGATGCAAAGCAGCAGGTAAGATGAGAGGGAAAAAAAGTGAATGGAAAGGTATCCATCCTTATTTTCAAAAGAGGAATTAAAGTAAGTGGCTATCTGTCCTTACAAGTTATATTGTATGGAAACAGCTAAGCTGTAAATGCCTGGGATTTGGGCTGTCACTTGATAAGTGGGAATTTGGATGTTGATGACCAAACCTAAGGACATCTAATAAGAAAACATGGCACACGTGTTATTTTAATCTTATTGTATTTAAGTGAGTATTTCACATAGTATAACTTTCACCATAATATAAAGAGAAAGATAAAATTTGAGTAACAGATCAAAAATTACGATGTTTGTGTCATCCCGACCTTTGTCAAGCTAGATCTGGCTGAGTGTAGTCCGACTTTGAAAAGCCTCACCACGACCCATCTTCCGAATATCTTCCGAAACATCGTAATTTTTGATCTGTTACTCAACTTTTCTCTTTATCCTTATTATGGTGAAGGCTATACTATGTGAAATACTCACTAAAATAAATTAAGAAAAAATGAACACACAACATGTGTGCCATGTTTTCTGATTGTGCACATTTTGGATTGAGAATCCCACATTGAGCACCACTACCATGAGACATTGTGTCTCTACTGTTCCAGATACATCTAAGGACATCGTCAGCATCGGCTGCAGAGGTGCACTGTAACTTTTGTCTACAGAGGGGTCCTGTGACTATTGGCTCAAGAAGGACACTTTGACTGTGGGGCACTGTGACTATTACCTTTAGAGAGTCCCTGTAACTATTGGGGTCCTATGAACATTACCTTCAGTGGGGCCCTGTGATATTTCGGGGCCCTGTGACAATACCTACAGAGGGGTCCTGTGTCTATTGGCTACAGAGAGGCACTGTTACTATTGGCAGCAGAGGGGTACTGTGACTTTTGGCTAAAGAAGGACACTTTTACAGTGAGGCACTGTGGCTATTACTTTCAGAGGGTCCCTGTAACTATTTTATTAGAGAGACCTTGTGAGTATTACCTCCAGAGGGGTGTTGTGGCTTTTGGGGCCCTGTGACTAATGCCTACAGAGGGGCCCTGTAACTAATGACTACAGAGGGGTCCTGTGACTATTGGCTACAGAGGTTCACTGTTACTATTGCCTGCAGAAGAGCACTGTAACTTTTGTCTTTGGAGAGGTCCTGTAACTATTGGCTACAGAGTAGCACTGTGACTATTGGCTAAAGAAGGACACTTTGACTGTGGGGCATTGTGACTATTACTTTCAGAGGGTGACTATCTTTTTTAGAGGGTCCCTGTGACTATTGGGGCCCTAAGAGTATTACCTCCAGCAGAGCGCTGTGGCTATTTTGGACCTGTGACTAATGCTTACAGAAGGTCCCTTTGACTATTGGCTGCAAATGGGCCCTAACTTTTTTCTACAGATGGACCCTGTGACTATTGGCTAAAAAGAGTAGCATTGTAAAGAGTAGCAATGTGACTATTGGCTAAAGAGAGTCCCTGTGACTAATGGGCCCCTGTGAATATTACCTCCAGAGGAGTTTTGAGACTATTGCCTACAGAGGGTCCCTGTGATTATTGCCTACAGAGGGTTCCTGTGACTATTGTCTACAGAGGGTCCCTGTGACTATTGCCTACAGAGTTTGACTTTTGTTTTGACCTTTGACTATATTGACTACTGAAGGGTGCTGTGACTATTGATTACAGAGTTGCACTGTGACAATTGGCTAAAGAGGGGCACTGTGACTTTGGATCAGTGTAATTATTGGCTACTATGGTGGCACCATTACTATATTGGCTACTGTGGGGGCCTGTGGTGGCATAATAGTGGTCTCTAGGCAAGTAAAGGAAAAGTATTACATGTGTGATTAGAAGATTATGGATTAAGGAACCTGAAATGTTGTGTTCCAAAATCTACAGATGAGTCATGGTCAGACACTGACATAACAGCCAGGTTGAAGAAGACAAAGAAAGAGACTCCTCTGATATATATCATATACCGTATATACTCGTGTATAAGCCGAGCTTTTCAGCACAAAAAATGTGCTGAAAAACGTCCCCTCGGCTTATACACAAGTCATACATAAGTCATAAAAAATAATAAACTTATATGCTCACCCTCCGGTGGCCCCGACCTGCAGCGCTGCTCCCCCGATGTCCACGCTGGTCCTCTTCTGGCTTCCGCGCCTGTCTTCTGTCTTCTCTAACTTCGTGCTGGGCGCCGCCATGTTTTTCTTCCGCGTCATACTAGGCGCCGTCCGGGGGAGAACAATGGCGACGCCCAGCACGAAGTTAGAGAAGAAAGAAGACGGCACCAAAGCCAGAAGAGGACCCGTGCGGACATCGGAGGAGCAGCGCTGCACATCTGGGCCACCGGAGGGTGAGTATATAAGTTTATTACTTTCTTTTAATGCTGGGCTGTGCTGTATACTACTGGGGGCAAGCTGTATACTACATGGGGCAGGCTGTATACTACTGGGGGCAAGCTGTATACTACTGGGGGCAAACTGTATACTACTGGGGCAGTGCTGTATACTACTGGGAGGCAGTGCTGTATACTACTGGGAGGCAGTGCTGTATACTACTGGGAGGAGGTGCTGTATACTACTGGGAGGCAGTGCTATATACTAGTGGGGGCAGGCTGTATACTAGTGGGGACTGGCTGTATACTAGTGGGGACTGGCTGTATACTACTGGGGGCAAGCTGTATACTACTGGGGGCAAGCTGTATAATACTGGGGGCAGGCTGTATTCTACTGGGGGCAGGCTGTATACATACTGGGGGGGGGGTCTGTGACCAAAGCATTTCCCACCCTCGGCTTATACTCAAGTCAATAGGTTTTCCCAGTTTTTGATGGTAAAATTAGGGGTCTCGGCTTATACTCAGGTCGGCTTATACTCGAGTATATACGGTATATCTGTCAGTCACTAAATTCACAATAAATGCTGATATTACCCATGAGCTTACAATTCTGAAGCATCTCCCCTGCGCTGTGGCTCTCTGTTATCTTCTCCAATGAGGACAAAATACATGGAGATTTTCTTGTACTACATCAGATTTATCATCCAGCATCAGACACTGTGATAAATTTGGTGCAGTATTAGGCTAACTTTTTGTCATTCCAGCCCTGATTCTTGACCTGTTCTAGTAATGTATCTGTATAGAAATCTTGGCTCTAATAAGCTATCAATATAATCTTGCAAGCAATCTTGTTTCCGATTCTGTATCTGTGTAGCATCTGTGTTGGTTTTGTTCCTCTCTCCACTAAATAAGTTATGTTACAATGTCAGATCTAAAAACTCTAGACAGAAGTGGAGGCCATGATATATCAATAGTCCAGTATCTGTGAGGTCTTAGACTTATGTATACAATGTGCTGTAGTAGCATAAGATGAGACACTAACGTGTGGCGTGGAGTGGTACAAAATTAGCCAGTCAGAGACTGTAATTTCTAGTGGCAGCCCCTTCCAGCCGCCACTGTTACACTTGAAAAGAGGGAAGGGGAAAGGTATTACTCCGACTAATCCCAGAATCTAGGTAATATTTAGGACAGGCCCCAAGAATCAATTTCACTGGTGGGCTGTCTGCAGCTCAGCCTGACACTGCAATATATCACTCTTAAAATATAATACAATGGAACATGATTGAGATCTAGCCAAAATTTTAGTAAAATCTATACCCAGAATGGTATGCTGGTAGGACATGACATAGTAGGAGGGCGTCTATAAAAACATTTCAGCCAAAATCACAACCTGGACTATGAAACACAGCTCTTGCATATGTAGGTTTCAAAATTGGAAATGAGCAGCTGCCTATTCTTATAAACTATTTTACCAAAAAGCAAACATTCATTCTGAATTTCTGTGCCATATGTTTTGTGGCAGCTCAATTTTTCAATAGAGATGTATCACATGGATAAGACATTATTACTTTAAGGCAAAGCAAGAACATACATAGAGAACAAGAGAAACATCATTTTTTAGCCTGGCAGTTGAATTGCAATATGGAGCAACAGCTGAGATACAGTATAGGGGATACAACTATAAGATTATTTCATTTTGATATACTGCACCCCATGATGTATAACACGCACCTGCATTGTATTTGTAACTATCTAATTCTTTAACCTAGATTCACATCTTCCTTGCTGTTATTTTACGTTTTCTGTAAAATCCTAATTCAAATCCAACAATGGAAGTGAACACATCTGTTATGTCTGATAACAAGACAGGCATTAGATACAGATAACGGATTGTATATCAATGATATAATACGCATTATTAACATAATATTTCGCCTTTTATAATTACTTTCTCGGTTTATTTATGTTGTTGTTACAGTTTTTAATTGTGTGTTTTACTTACATTTTACTGCAATATCTATGTATCCTAAAGATTTTGTTGTTAAAGAATTTTACTAATATAATAATACGGCTATCATACAGGATATCTAAGAATTTACAGTAACTTCTACAATACTTGCACCAGTGTTCAATTATATAGCTACTATAATTTTATCTCCTAAACTACTATACTTCTCCTATGTACTAGAATCCAACTATGATAACACAGCCCCTATGTACAATAATTTAACTACAGGTAGTCCCTGGGTTACATACAAGAAAGGTTCATTAGGTTATTACTTAAGCTGAATTTGTACGGAAGTTGGATCTGGTATATTTTATAATTGCAACTCTAGACAATTTTTTTTTGTTCCTGTGACAATTGGATTTTCAAAATTTTGTGCTGCCATGGAAACACGGATTATCAATAAAACTTAAATAAAGACACTTTACAACTGATCATTAGAGCCTGGGAATAAAGTAAAGCATCCAGAGAGCATCACCAGAGGTCACAGAGGCAGAGAGGTCCATCTGTAAGTACGGGTCATCTGTAAGTTGGGTCTTACTGCATCCCATGTACAGGAATATCACTAATAAAAGTATGAGTAAGCAGGGAAAGATTATAGGGAGGGCACTTGGGACGTGAGCACTGGGTCCCCATCAGTGAGCAGGAGGAGGGGGCCTCCACTCCTGCTTTTTGATCAGCAATATCAGTTTCCCATAACACTGATACTGCTGAGTGCTACACCGCACAGGGAGTTGTAATCCTTACTCCTGGTCTCTGCCCCACATGTAAAGGGAGTCTCATGGGAAAGTGGGCAGAGCCTCAGTAATCAGATCTGGATCCACCATTGTCCATTTCATGGTGTGAACAGAACAGTGAAAATAGGAGCTGTCAGTCCCCTCAAATGAGAGCACCAGGGGTGTGAAGGGATACCGTTACTTAGGAGTATGGTCTTGGGGATTTTAAAGGGGCAATTTAAGAGGTTCTACGGCTGTTGACATGTGTATTATGAGGTTCTGCAAGAGCTGTACTGTATATTATGTGGTTCTGCATCAGCTTAGGTGTGCATTATGAGGTTCTGCATTAGCTGAGGTGTGCATTATGAGGTTCTGCATCAGCTGAGGTGTGCATTATGAGGTTCTGCATCATTGGTTTTCCTGGCTTTTTTTGGCTTAAAAAAGTCTCAAAGTAGTCACATAGAGCTATTTCTACCTTTTCATCAATCTGGTGTAAACATAGAACTCTTGCTAGTGCAACACGATGCAACACTATGCAAACCCAGATTCAAGACTTAAGACTTTTGCAAAAAGTCTCATAAAAAGTCATATGTGACTCCAGTCCCCTGATGGTTTATGAATAGAGATGAGCGAGCACTAAAATGCTCAGGTGCTCATTATTCGAGACAAACTTTTCCCGATGCTCGAGTGCTCATCTCGAATAAAGAACCCCATTGAAGTCAATGGAAGACTCATGCATTTTTCAAGGGGACCAAGGGTCTGCACAGGGAAGCTTGGCCAAACACTTGGAAACCTCAGAAAATGATGGAAACACCACGGAAATGGACAGGAAACAGCAGGGGCAGCATGCATGGATGCCTCTGAGGCTGCTTAATCGCACCATTATGGCAAAATTATGGGCAACAGCATGGCCATGACAGAGTGACCGAATGAGGCTAGATAGCATCTAAAACATCCAATAATTGACCCTGACACTATAGAAGACGGCATGCAGAGGCAGCGGCAGGCTAGAGAGTGGTATGGCGACATACCCCAAATGGACTCAGGCTTCAAACCAATGGGTGGCAGAGAGGAACCAAAGGAGGTGAGCAAGAAGCGCTGAAATGATTTCCTATGTGAACAAAAGGTTGATGGTATATTTAGTCGATAACACAGCATGGGGGCGACATAGTGACCAAGTTCCATAACGTATCTGGTGAAACACCTGAAAAATGAGCCTGACACAGCTCATTTGATAAGGGGACGACATGTGGAGGCAGCCATGGAGACTACTTCCATGATTAAGAGTGACAGTATGGGGCATCCATATTGCACTGCTATGATTGAAACTTCAGGTCTTCAACATGGCGGCGACAGATTGGCCGAGTTCCATTATGTATCTGGGGAAACACCTGAAATTCTGCCTGACACAGCTCGTTTGCTAAGGGGATGATGTGCTGTATATCCTCTCGCGCTCCAGCGTCTGGGGTATAGACAGTTGAAAGTTGCGCATGGAGACATTGGTGGACGCTGTGGAGGATCGTGGAGGCGAAATGGACAGGAAACAGCAGGGGCAGTATGCATGGATGCCGCTGAGGCTGCCTAATCTTGGGATGGAGCTGGCTGTCTGCTGCCAGGCGCGCTTTCGCCTGTCCAAGCCCTTGTCTCTCGGCTCCTCCCCACCCAAAATGGGGCTGGGGGCCAAAAGCGTTTCCTTTGAAAAAAGTATCATTTTCAAAGCAGGCGGGGGCTACAAACAGCACTTCTAAGAACCTTTTGGATAAGATCAAGTGTAGTACTGTTCTTCTGTAAGTTTTGGTTATGCGGGTGAGGGCAATGTAAACAGATGCACAAGAAGCGCTGAAATAATATCGGTAAAGGATAAAAGTTTGCCAGTATATTTTGTGGATAACACAACAGGGTGGCGACAAAGTTAACAAGTTTGATGTGGAAGCCATGAAAACAACCCAAAATTTTGCCTGACACAGCTCGTTTGCTAAGGGGACGATGTATCGAGGCAGCTATATGGACAACTTTGGGAGGCAGCTATGGAGATGATGTGTGGAG
Organism: Engystomops pustulosus; assembly: GCF_040894005.1. Lineage (NCBI taxonomy): Eukaryota > Metazoa > Chordata > Amphibia > Anura > Leptodactylidae > Engystomops > Engystomops pustulosus. Next base: position 61,928,033 of record NC_092415.1, read on the forward strand.
GTAGCAATGGAGACAATTAAATTTGGATAGTGCCTGTATGTGGCAGTCCAAAAAAGTTTTCAAACCAGAGGAGCAGGTAGGTGGTCCTCCAGAAAAATTAAATAGATTGAGTGCCTGTATGTGGCAGTCCAAAAAAGTTTTCAAACCAGAGGACCGGGTGGGTGGCCCTCCAGAAAAATTAAATACATAGAGTACCTGTATGTGGTACTCACAAAAATTGTTTAAAACAGAGGACCAGGTAGGTGGCCCTCCAGAAAAATTAAATACATAGAGTACTATACCTAGAGCCAGTTGGCCCTGGCAAAAAATAGCCAGTTTCCTCTGCTTTAGTGTACAAAGGAGGAGAAGGAGGAAAATGAGGAGGAGGAGTGCATAAATCCAGGCTTTATTCATCTTGATAAGCGTCAGCCTGTCAGCGCTGTCAGTCGACAGGCGTGTACGCTTATCGGTGATGATGCCACCAGCTGCACTGAAAACCCGCTCAGACAACACGCTAGCAGCAGGGCAAGCAAGAACCTCCAAGGCGTACAGCGCCAGTTCGCCATGTCCGCCATGTCCAGCTTTGAAACCCAGTAGTTGTAGGGAGCTGTGTTATCATTTAGGACGATGGTATGGTCAGCTACGTACTCCATCACCATCTTTCTGTAAAGATCAGCCCTACTTTGCCGAGACTGGGGACAGGTGACAGTGTCTTGCTGGGGTGACCTAAAACTGGCAAAGGCCAGTGTCGGACAAGCTGCCTGCTCGCCTACTCTCCCTCGTTACTTGTCCCGCAGAAGTACGCCCTCTGCCGCTAGCGCTGTCAGAAGGGAAATACTGTTTCAGCTTGTGCACCAGGGTCTGCTGGTATTCATGCATTCTCACACTCCTTTCCTCTCCAGGGATGAGAGTGGAAAGATTTTGCTTGTAGCGTGGGTCCAGGAGAGTGAATACCCAGTAATCGGTGCTGGAATAAATTCTTTGAACGCGATGGTCACGGGATAGGCAGCCTAGCATGAAATCTGCCATATACACCAGAGTCCCAACGCGCAAGAATTCACTCCCCTCACTGGCCTGACTGTCCGTTTCCTCCTCCTCCAACTCCTCTTCTTCTGCCCATACACGCTGAACAGTGAAGGAATGAGCAAAGCTACCCTCTTCTGTCTCGCCAACATTCTCCTCCTCTTCCTCCTCATCCTCCCCCACCTCCTCCGATATGCGCTGAGAAACAGACCTGAGGGTGCTTTGGCTATCAACAAGGGAATCTTCTTCTCCCTTCTCTTGTGACGAGCGCAAAGCTTCTGACTTCATGCTGACCAGAGAGTTTTTCAACAGTCCAAGCAGCGGGATGGTGAGGCTGATGATGGCGGCATCGCCACTGACCATCTGTGTTGACTCCTCAAAGTTACTCAGCACCTGACAGATATCAGACATCCACGTCCACTCCTCATTGTAGACTTGAGGAAGCTGACTGACCTGACTACCAGTTCTGGTGGAAGTTGACATCTGGCAGTCTACAATCGCTCTGCGCTGCTGGTAAACTCTGGATAACATGGTTAATGTTGAATTCCACCTCGTGGGCATGTTGCACAACAGTCGGTGAGCGGGCAGTTGGAGGCGGCGCTGCGCTGCCCTGAGAGTGGCAGCATCTGTGCTGGACTTCCTGAAATGCGCACAGATGCAGCGCACCTTCGTGAGCAAATCAGACAAAATGGGTGTATGTCTTGAGGAAACGCTGAACTATTAGATTTAACAAATGGGCCAGGTATGGCACATGTGTCAGTCTGCCGAGTTTCAGAGCCGCCACCAGGTTACGGCCGTTGTCACACACAACCATGCCTGGCTTCAGGTTCAGCGGTGACAGCCACAGATCAGTCTGTGCTGTGATGCCCTGTAATAGCTCTTGGGCGGTGTGCCTTTTATCGCCTAGGCTCAGCAGTTTGAGCACCGCCTGCTGTCGCTTAGCGACGGCACTGCTGCTAATTCGGAGGAGGAGGTGGAGGAGGGGTGGGAGGAGGAGGAGGCATAGTAGGTCTTTGAGACCTGGACCGAGGTAGGCCCCGCAATCCTCGGCGTCGGCAGTATATGAGCAACTCCAGGGTCAGACTCGGTCCCAGCCTCCACCAAGTTAACCCAATGTGCCGTCAGCGATATATAGTGGCCCTGCCCGGCAGCACTCGTCCACGTGTCCATGGTCAGGTGGACCTTGTCAGAAATGGCGTTGGTCAGGGCACGGATGATGTTGTCTGACACGTGCTGGTGCAGGGCTGGGACGGCACATCGGGAAAAGTAGTGCTATTTATAGCACAAATTGAGACCTCTACAAAACCTCCATACTACAGTTACAAGCTAACTTCCTCTCATGCTGGTACATAAAAAAGTGACAAGCCAAACACAAACACAAAGTCTGAGACAGGGAAAGCAGGGTCACACTGGGAGATACACAACACTGAGGGACAAACAACAGACAAGCGGAGTAGGACAGAACTGGGTTAAAACCAAGATGGCGGAAAAGGTACAGAATCAAATAGCCATAGAATGTTCCATAAGCAGATACAGAGAAAAGCAAAAGTCGCAAAAGCACAAGCCAGGCAAGAGTAGAATTGCAATAACCAACACCCTTTGAAGGAACTGGGTTGAAAGAAAAAGGGAGCAATGGACACCGCCCCCGGCACTGACTGGTTCAGCCGCCCATCACTCAAGCCACAGCTGCACACAAATCAAGCTCAAACACACACCCAGCTTTCCTTAAGGAAAGATCCTGAAAGGGAGTTCTCGATCACAGACAACCCTGGGTGTGGTTTTCAAGTGCAGAAGCCTAAAATGTGATTCCATTCAGAGCAGTAAGTGAGACGTATATTTTACAGCAATTTCAAAGCCATCACTAAGAGGAAGATCCTTAGATTTCTTTATGGTTTTATGGGGGATGGAGGCAGCTTTTGTTAGAAGCAGAATAATAGTCTGTGACTCTAGCTCTGCTTTGTGATTTCTGCCTATCTATGTCATGTTGGCCATGGTTGACATTTTCAGCCTCTGTTAGTACCATCACTGCTGTTAACTGCCCTTGCAGGGCAATGTTTTCGGATGTATCAGGAGAACAGTAACCCCAAAAGTCTGGACTTAAAAAGAAATTATTGGGGGAACAACAGCAACAAAAGAGAGGTGCTATCAGCAAATGGGGATTAATAGAACAATGGGGGAGATTTATCAAGCTGCCTAAGAATATGAATGTGCTTAGTTGCCCATGGCAACCACTTACAGCTCCCCTTTAAAATATTAATGAGCACTGGTAAAATTAAAGTCGAGCTGTAATTGGTTGCCATGGGCAACTAAGCATATTCTTATTCTTAGGCAGCTTGATTAATCTCCCCCAATGTCCAAAAAACAAGGAGCACAAGGGAGGGCTGGACATGGACAAACCAACAATACTTACTAGATAGGGAAAGGGAATAGATCACCAGCTGAAGATCATATGTCACGTGTATAATAATAATTTCTATAAAGGGAAAATATTTATTGGATATTTTATGAAACATTTAATTAATACTAGTCATTTCCTATATGTTCTATTACAATTCACCAGGTTTAGAGTCAAATGAAAAAACTACCTGTAACAGAATTAGATGTCATAAATTTATTTCAATAATTTTTTACCAAAGTAACGACAAGAAATGTGTTAAAAGTAGAGATGTTATCAATGTGAGTCTTTTTTTAAAAGACTTCAAACTAGACCTTAGAAGACTTGCACGTGTGTCATACAAGTGACACCAGGCATACGTCTTCACAGTTGGAAGCAAGTTCTAATTAGGTTTGGGTGCTGAGTCTACACTTATTAGCGGATCTATTTACTGAGAGTAAAAATAGGTAAGGCTATTTCTGTTTAGCTGCGTATGAGTATAAATTAAGATTAAATCCATTGTAGAGTCTGGCCTCACTGAAACTAGAATATTGATTTTTCAGTCAAAATAAAAAAGGCACAGAATATATGCAATTTCTGGACAATATTTGCTTATACGTGTACATAAGTAGATAGCAGCTACATAAATATTGGGAACATAACTAGGAAACGCTCGGACCCATATCAAAATAGCTGGATCCTACCCTCCACTTAAAGGGAACCTGTCATCAAAAAGGTAATTTTTATCTGAAGACAAGATCCAAAAGTCTATGGCATGTCCACTTCAAAAATAACTTTGTCAACAATATAAATAAATTCCGTGCTTTTAATTGATTATTGAACATTACCTGGCTCCCTGCCAGCAGCAAGTGGTGAGGTCTGTGGGGGTTGGGCAGTCTCCCGTCTTCACTCAGGGAGCAGGGGAAGGGCTGGAGGGCATGAGTGAGGAGGAATGGAGGAGGGATTGAGGAGATGACTTGTGCTGTTTAAACTGCCCAAAACAGGACTTCCCAACCCAGGGAATCGGGGAATGTAAAATAATCAATTAAAAAGCATAGCCAAACACTGGCTGAAGGATCATATCCAGATGGCTGTGGTCAATGATTCCTACTCGGAATGGTCACCAGTTATGAGTGGTGTACCCCAGGGTTCTGTGCTTGGCCCACTACTATTTAATATATTTATTAATGATATAGAGGTAGGAATTAATAGCACTATGTCTATTTTTGCAGATAACACCAAGCTGTGTAGCATAATACAGTCCATGGAGGATGTTCATAGGCTGCAGGGTGACTTGGACAAGCTGAGTGCTTGGGCATCCACTTTTCAAAAACATCCAAGATGCCTTTTTACATCTAGATAACATTGTTCTAAATAACATGTTATTTAAAGTAGTTTGCCCTAAATCCCTTCCTCATCCAATCCCTTCTCTTCCTTTGTTGGACTTGATGGTATCTTTTTTCAACCATATAAACTATGTAATTATGTAATATATTTCCCTCATATGCTAGTCTAGCACTTTTGGCCAGAAATTTTCTTCCACTTTCTACTCCATTCTGTCACTGGTTTTAAACAAATTTTGCAGCTATAAAAGTCTGATTTGATCTGGTGTACAGACAGCTAGAACCCTGACTACTAATATACTTTCCATAAAGTATATTGGTAAAAAAAATCAGTCACTGAAAAAAAATCAGTTTTTTAGGGTGGGGGTCTTCTCCAAGGAGTGGTATTCTGGAGAAATTTCACTGTATGTCATTACCAATGGGTATCGCTATATATTTTATTTCTACTTGATAATTAATTTCATAATATATTTCATTAATTTACTTGTGCTCAATTTTTCTTGTACAAAAGGGTGGGGAACACAGAGTAACTGTGCACTGGTAATGGTGATGAATGTATTGTGGTTATTTATTAGGAAATATGTACAATGGACCTTTATCACAGAAGGAGTGTGACCTTCACTACTCACCTTTCCCATCTAGGTTTATAAATATGTAAAGCATCAAATCCTCCCACCCAAAACCATATGGAGTTTTCTTGCTATTGTTCTAGAGTACTCTAAGCATTATTTTATATTACATTAAATGCATTATTTATTAATGTGTGGGTATTACAGCGCACATTAGCCTTTTATCTGCGTCCCATGAATAATGTAAAATAAATCAGACAGATAAAAATTAAAGCAATACATTAACCTTTATTGATTCTACGAGACTCAATAGAATAGAGAATCTTAATATATTTTAATAACCTGCATAGCTGATGTATAGCTGGCTTCTGTATTATGATTATTTACTTACTTGCTTAGGAATGGTGCCTGTATCTGAACAACCCAACTGAATAAATGAGTATATTACATATTAAATTATAATATATAGCATGGCTTTGATATTGTCTTGAGTCACTCACACCCTGTACACGTGATATACCATTGTGATTCTCCCGTTTAGGTTGTTTCAAGAGGGCTTATGTGCAGACCCTCTTCAAACATACTGGCTGTTTGCTTCATCATGCAGCAAACACTCACCAGTAACACCTGTGACCGTTGCTATCTTGGCTGGGATAATCGCCCCCTGTGAGCACATTAAGGGGCAGCAATCTGATCCTTAAAAAAATCCTTAACATGTTAGGTAGTGTTGCAACCCCAAAATAAGGTTATTCCCGGCCTTGAAATCTGTAATAGAAGATAGCGCCCAAATGTCTGAATCACCACTATTAGTAAAAAGTGATAAAAGGTCATACAGGTCCCAAAATGATAAAAATAAAACGTAAGCTTGTCCCAAAAAATTACACCATACACAGGACCATATACCTAAGCCCACTTTCCCCCAGAATATAGCTAGCCAGCCCCCTGTCCCCCAGTGTACAGAAAGCCAGCCCTCAGTATTTTGCCAGTCCACTGCCCCACAGTATGTAGCCTGCCAGCCCCTGCTCCTCTACTATATAGCCAGCACCTGCCCCCCTTATAAAGCCTGCCAGCCCATATCCACAGGTATATATATCCCCCGTACATAGCCTGCCAGAACTTGCCCCCCCAGTATACAGTCACCGCCTGCACCCAAGTATACAGCCAGCCCCTGTCCCCAGTATACAGTTTTCAGCACAATTTTACAAACAGCTTGTACTTGAGTATATATGTTACATTCTTACCAAATCCTACCAATCTGCTGCCATCTTGAGACTGTGATATTCTCTTGTCCTGCATGAACATGCCTTTTTTTTTTCCTTTGGTTTTTAATATTTCATTTATCCTGAACCAGTCTTAGAGTACAGAACGTTGGATTGAAGATTTTGTTGTAGATTGTAAATTAGATATGGGATTGATTCCATTATATGTACCATAAAGCCTCCTGCAAAAGAAATAATAAAATATTATTAGGGGTTTGATAAAAGTCTCCAAATATAATGGAAGCAGCAGAGGAAATGCTGATAAATCCAATGGATGTGGCTTCAAAGCATGGTGAAGTACTTATCAATTACCCAGATATTGACTGGGGGGCATCAACCTGCAGGTCCTTCAAAGGCAGCAGGTTCTTGTCTACATCAAAAGACATTTACCTGTCACAACTAGTCCTGGAGCCAACAAGAGGGGGGGGGGGCACTGCTGGACCTTATCCTTACCAACAGACCTGACAGGGTATCAAAATTACATGTTGGTTGGAACCTGGGTAATAGTGATCATAATATCATTGATTTAATAATATGCTTTACTAGAGACTGAGAGAAATATTGCCAATGAGAGTAAATATAATCCCAAATTAGTTTTCAAGTATATAAATGATAAGAAACTAAAAACGGAGAGTGTGGGCCCTGGTGGAGGGGGATGATGAAATCTTCTGTATGTCGCCTTCTCATGAGGAGGAATAATGTAAATTCTCTTTGGAATGTCAACAGTTTAACCCAGGAAGAGGTACAGCACTGCCTCACGACCACTAAGATAGATAAATCAGCAGGCCCATATGGTATACCCCTGAACAGTTTACCATGATAGACAGATCATTATTTTTAATATTTAAAGATTCCTTTAGGAATGGTTCTCTTCCACATGACTGGAGCATAGCAAATGTGGTGCTAATATAAAAAAAGGTTAAAAAAGCGAACTGTGAGACCTTTGAGTCTAACTTCTCTTGTGGGAAAAATATATGAGGGGTTTGTTAGAGATGCTATCCTGGAATATCTAACTGTACATAACCTTATAACCCAGCGTCAGCTGGGGTTTATGAGGGATCCGTCCTGTCAGACTAATCTGATTGGTTTCTACGAGGAGGTAAGTTCCAGACTGGATCTGGGGGAGGCTGTGGATGTTGTATATCTGGACTTTTCCAAGGCATTTGATACAGTGCTGTATAAAATGTTGGTTCATAAAAGTAGACTGTTGGGACTAGGGGAAATCTGTGTATTTGGGTAAGTATTTGGCTTGGTGATGGAAAACAGAGGGTCGTCATTAATGGCACATTCTCACATTGGGTTGATGTTAGCAGTGGAGTGCCACAGGAGTCAGTATTGGGGCCTCTTCTTTTTAATATTTTATAAATGACCTTGTAAAGAGTTTACACAGCCAAGTTTCAATATTTGCAGATGATACTAAGCTGTGTAAAGTAATTAATACAGGGACCAATAGTATAACATTACAGAGGGATTTGTGTAAGCTGGAGGAGTAGGTAGAGAAATGGTTGATTAGGTTTTATGTAGATAAATGTAAAGCTATGCACTTGGGCCGTGGAAACAAAAAGTATAATTATGTTCTAAACCAATGGTTCTCAATCTGGGGGTCGAATGATCAAAACACAGGGGTCGCCTAAAGCCATCGGAGCCACAACATTAGCAAGGTTGAGAACTACTGTTAAACAGTCATTTACTTGGTAAAACTGCGGCTGAAAAGGTCTTGGGGGGGGGGTATTGTTGGCGGAAGGTAAATTTAATTTTAGTGACCAGAGCCAGGAATCTGCTGCTAAAGCAAATAAAATTAATTTGGCGCACCACAAATAAAAAAACTAAACCAGTAAAGAGTATAGAAGATTAAAGACCTGCCTTTGACTATCCTGAATGATCGCCGAAAATATGCCACAAAAGCAGGTCTATAATATGAATAAATGCAATGAACCTTTTGGGTTGGGAGCAACAAAAAGAAAAGTCTTTGGCACGGGTGCTCCCGCAATCCCTGTCTCGGATCGCGGGTGCACCCATGCCTCTCCATGTTCCAGTGCCCAGCTGCACTCGGCTCCAGCGGCGTCCTCCGCAGCTTCCGCGTCTCGCGCGCGCGTCCTCGTCTCCTAGGGACTAGTCGCACCTGTGGAACGACCTGGTGGAATCCCGCCGCAGCAAGTCCATCCCGCTTTGCGGCGGGCTCTGGTGAACCGGGTTTCCACTTAGACTTCAGTCCCAGGTCGGCTAGTACCACCTCCCGTGGTGGTCCAGAGGGTCCACAGACTCCCAGTCCTGACAGTCTTTAACCCCTTCCCGCCGCGGCCCTTTTTCGATTTTGCGTTTTCATTTTTCACTCCCCACATTCAAAAATCTGTAACTTTTTTATTTTCCATGTACAGAGCTGTGTGATGGCTGATGGCTTATTTTCTTCGTAACAAATTACACTTCAAAATGGTGGTATTTAATATTCCATGCCATGTACCGGGAAGCGGGAAAAAAATTCCAAATGCAGTGAAATTGGTAAAAAAACGCATTTGTGCCGTATTCTTGTGGGCTTGGATTTTACGGATTTCACTGTGCACCCCAAATGACATGTCTACTTTATTCGTTGGGTCGGTATGATTATGGGGATACCAAATTTGTATAGGTTTTATAATGTTTTCATACATTTAAAAAAAATTAAAACCTCCTGTCCAAAATATTTTGGGGGGATTTTGCCATCTTCTGGCGCTAATAACTTTTTCATACTTTGGTGTACGGAGCTGTGGGTGGTGCTGTTTTTTGCAGATTTTGATGAAGTTTACAATGCTATCATTTTTAGGACTGTACGACCTTTTGATCACTTTTTATAGAATTTTAAATTTTTTTTTAAATGGCAAAAAAGTGCCATTTTCGACTTTGGGCGCGATTTTCCGTTACGGGGTTAAACGCAGTAAAAAACGTTATCATATTTTGATAGATCTGGCATTTTTGGACGCGGCAATACCTAATGTGTTTATGATTTTTACTGTTTATTTATATTTATATCAATTCTAGGGAAAGGGGGGTGATTTGAATTTTTAGGTTTTTTTATTATAATTTTTTTATTTTAACTTTTTTTTTATTTTTACTATTTTTCAGACTCCCTAGGGTACTTTAACCCTAGGTTGTCTGTACGATCCTATCATATACTGCCATACTACGGTATGGCAGTATATGGGGATTTTACTACTCATACATTACAATGTGCTGACAGCACATTGTAATGAATGGGTTAACCCGAAGTAGCTCCGGGTCTTCGTGAGGCCCGAAGCTACCATGGCGATGGATCGACGCTCCCCAATGATGTCACGGGGAACGACGATCCACGGAAAGATGGTGGCTCCCGCGCGCCGCCGTCTTTTTGAAGCCGCCGCCACCTTTGCCGGCGGCGATCAGCGGTAAAACACCCGGAGTCTCCATGTACCGGGACCCGACATGTGACGTACTATTACGTCACATGTTGGTAAGGGGTTAAGGTGGGGAAACCAAGTTTAGGTTGGGGAAACTAAGTCTCTTTTATCAGTGACTGACAGCTATCTCTGTAATACACTGAGGGCTGCCAATCACTTATAGGACATCCCTGACTTTTTAACAAAGGAACAGCATTATTATTAATGGATAAATGAAACGTTGCAATTAATCTTTTTGTATAAAACTGTAAAGCAACCTACTCAGGTAGTCTGCTCTATAACATGCTACGTGCAGATTTATATAAATTCATGTCTGCATTGTGCTTTCTGCTATTCTATTCCTTCAGAGGAAAAGAAAAACTGCAAAAAATTGAATCCGTTTCAACAACCATTGACTTAAATATGTAAGTAAATACCTCGGTTATCAAATTGTTGTCCCTTTTTACTTCAGAGTAAAATATAACTAAACCTTTTCCCGATCACACATCCATCAGTAGAGAGGTTTTTTTTTCTATACTTCTTTACTTATTTATCAGTTTGACAGACAAGACGTAGGATCATCAGCCATCTCAAAGGTAACAAGCTGTTTTGTGTACAGTCATGGCCAAAAGTTTTGAGAATGGTACAAATGTTAATTTTTACAAAGTGCATCAGGTTTTATAAAGGCAATTTGCATATACTCCAGAATGTTATAAAGAGTGATCAGCTTCACAGCAATTAATTGCAAAATATTTTCCTAGAAAATGAACTTTTTCCCCAAAAACACATTTCAACTTCATTGCAGGCCTGCCTTAAAAGGAACAGCTAACATTGTTTCAGTGATTGCTCCAGTAACACAGGTGTGGGTGTTGTTGAGGACAGGGCTGGAGATCAATCTGTCATGATTAAGTAAGAATCACACCACTGGACACTTTAAAATGAGGCTGGTGCTTGGAATCATTGTTTCTCTTCTGTTAACTAAAAAAAACACTTGCAGTCATCATTGCACTGCACAAAACTGACCTAAAAGGGAAGAGTATCGCAGCTAGAAAGATTGAACCTCGGTCAACAATCTATCACATCATCAAGGAATGCAAGGAGAGAGGCTCCATTGTTGCCAAAAAGGCTCCAGGGCGCCCAAGAAGGACCAGCAAGTACCAGGACCCGCTCTTAAAAGTGTTTCAGTTTCGGGATCGGGCTTCCAGCAATGCAGAGCTTGCTCAGGAATGTCAGATGGCAGTGTGAGTGTATCTGCATGCACTGTGAAGCGGAGACTCTTGGAGAAAGGCCTGGTGTCAAGGAGGGCAGCAAAGAAGCCAAACATCAGGGACAGACTGATGTTCTGCAAAAGGTACAGGGAGTGGACTGCTGAGGACTGGGGTAAAGTCATTTTCTCTGATGAATCCTCTTTCCGATTGTTTGGAACATCTGGAAAACAGTTTGTTCAAAGAAGACATGGTGAGCGATACCACCAGTCTTGTCTCATGCCAACTGTAAAGCATCCTGCCATTCATGTGTGGGGTTGCTTCTCAGCCAAGGGAATCGGTTCTCTCACAGTCTTGCCTAAAAACACATCCATGAATAAAGAATGGTACGAGAATGTCCTCCAAGAGCAACTTCTCCCAACCGTCCAAGAGCAGTTTGGTGATCAACAATGCCTTTTCCAGCATGATGGAGCACCTTGCCATAAAGCAAAGGTGATAACTAAATGGCTCAGGGAACAAAACATAGAGATTTTGGGTCCATGGTACTGAAAGGGGCGTTTCGGTGCACAGTTGGTCGTGAGCCATCTTTGTCGTGCAGTGTCCGACAGAATTGTATTGCAAGCTCTATGTTAAAGGTGCACCAAAAAAAGTTGGTACACTGTCAGGCAGTGCAGGGTGCATGAGATTCATGAAGAACGGGTGCCACAATTCATGAATCTGGTGTACTCTGCAGATTTTACAGGCAAACTGCACATTTTGATAAATGTGGGCCAATGACTTTTCCCCATGAAGCCACACCCACTTTTCCAAGGTCATGCCTGCTTATTATACAAACCTTCATACTAAATATTCTCACATAGGCCACCAAGTCCAGAAATAGGCTGGCTAGATAGATTGAAAGAGCGTTTGTGGACTTTGCAAACAAGTAAAAAGTTATGTTTACTGGATGATTGACCACCAATCTCTATATAAGTCATGAAGTAATCACCTGTTGTTCTACATAACTCTGTAGTCAGGCTTTCTCCGTCTGGTTTTTGGGACTCTCCTTGGCTTTTCTGCTGGTCAGCTGTATAATAGTGTTTTTTCTTTATTAATACATATGGCATTTGGTCTTTAGTGAATTTGCGACAAAAGTCGCATAAAGTCTTCAAAAGACGCGCTATGCGCTAAGCTATTTTCTACGCCTGGTCTACACCTTTTTTGCGACTTTGTAAAAAAGTTGCAACTTTTACATCTGGATTCGATGGGAACACTGCAGAAACTTTGGACAGTGGCAAACTTTGGAGGGAAACCGTTTTAGGCGGAAAAAAAGTTGTAAATGAGCAACATAAAAAGTCTAAAAAATTTGAGAAAAAGGCAAGCTAAATGTTTGATACATATCCCCCAATGTCTTACTTTCGTACGCCTGTGAAAGGACTCCCAAAGTGTTATGGGGACAACACAAAATACCTCTTTAACCCTACTTGTAGTATCTATCTGGAATGCATGATTCATCAGTTGCTATTCTAGCAACAATCTGGCAAAATGTGAACAATATTAAATCCCTTAGAGTACATTTCATAATGATATGCTTTTGGATGTATAAATGCAATTATGCTGTAAATCTTGTATGTGCAGCAATTGGTGGGTTAATGTGGATAATATAAGTCTATCTTGTCTCTATTATTGCTCTTCGCCTACAGCTGAATGCAGGAACATTGACCCAACTGCAATTTCTCTCCATTTGCTTGGCATCTAATGGAGTGGTCTCTAATGGCTGTGTTATTAGCATAATGTAGCTTAATTCCCTGTAAAGCGGGTTATAATCTGAATACATTCATATCCTAAAGTTGAATGTTCCACCTGCGAATGACACTGATTGATTCCTTATTCTTTATATTTTTTTAGTAAATCTTGCAGAAATATGGCATTGCTGCCAGGTCTTGCAATATTCAAAAAATTCCATAGAAATAGCGCCAGTCAATGTAAAATGGACCACTAGATCTTTATACGGCTGATAAATCTCTTTTATTCTGCAGTATCACAGCTGCAAGGTGCCTGAAGAATTTCAAGCTTATTACCTATAATTGAACCATCATCCCTTACACCTTCTACAGCTCACAGATGAATAGTTTCCACATCATGACAAGCAATTCTACAAAATTCTGCCAGGTTTAAAGAAAGATACTTTTCCCTTGTCCTTTACTTTCATTATTTTATCTGCTCTTCTAAACTGTAATTATTAAAGTTGTTAGAGTTTCCTTTTGATAATTTTCATTGCATGATTTTACATCTTTGTGTAAGGCAATAATGTCTTTGAAAAAAAAAAATCATCTTTATCTTTCCTAACCTAAAATGTTACTATGAATATATTGCACTTTATTTACATTTGATACTGTACATTACTTTATACATATGTGTAGCAGAACCAGCCCTATTGGCCTGTATCCTGTAATTCTGTATTGGGCTTGTACAATATATTTAAGTATGCAACATATATTTTCACAAAATAAATATGTTCTGCATCTTAGGCGTAATTACATTTTCCTGTAGACAAGAAAACTCTTGGAGGGCATACCCATAATGCAAGTTCTTTAGGTCCACCCTTCGTGGAGAAGGCAGTACAAGTAGCATTATCCACACTGACAGAATCCTCCTAGCCCCCTGATATAGGAGCTAGCCGTGCAATGCTTTTTTTTATAATACATTTTTTATTGGGTTTTAGCACTTTTACAAAATACAAGGAACAAAATGATTCCAGGAAACTACCGGTGTACCGGCGCTTACATAGAAGTAGAAGTGCATAAGTTAAAGGATAGGGCATCCAATAACAGTAACCATAACAATAACATAACAACGGTAACATATTCCCTGCACCAGTGCGTCTGCATGATACAATTAAGCAGGCTGATTGTTGATTGTTAGCGGATGTATAGCTGATGTAGCACCACATCTAGTGAGTCATGAGTTAATAAATAAAAGCCTTAGGCCCCTTTCACATTTGCCTTTTTTTGTGCGTGTTTTCTGCACATGCTTTTGACGCGCAGAACTTGCATTGCACTCTGACCCATTGTAACCAATGGGTCTTTTCAGACTTTTTAGCATTTTTTTTCACGCACACGCGCGTTTTTTTAAACACGCGTTTAAATCTCAGCATTCTCTACTTTTGCAAGTCACGCGCGTGAAAAACACACCATACAAGTCTATGGAGATGCATCAAAAACGCATTGCACTCTGAGACACACGCAAGTGCAATGCAAGTGCAATGCGTTTTTCACGCATCAATTGCCATAGAAAAGATAGAGCTCAGTCCTGAGTCCTTTCACGCGCATTACCTGCGCATGAAAAACGCATTGAAATTGCATCGAAAATGTGTGTGAAACTGAGACACTGAAAAATTCTCTGACTGAAAACTGTTGAACTCTGATGCAAAATGTCAGTTTTTCACTGACCAAACCCTGATCGTACGTACCCTGATCAAACTCTGACGTGATCTGCAATGCAAATGTGGAAGGGGCCTTAGGATGGCTAAACTACTTAGGTGGGTTGGAGGTGTAGTAATTGTGTCGTTTAGGCCATGTATGGTTGTAAAAGGGTGAGGTGCCTGACCTTGTAGCAATGAGTTTTCATTGTCTCCCTTTCCTAAATATGTTATTTAAAAAATAAGGTAATGATTTTTATGTGCTCCGGTGGTGTCACCAGACCCCTCAGGCTCCGACTGAACATGCAATAACAAGCCCCTTGGAGCAGTAGTGAAACCCCCCTCCATATCACATTAGCTCTGCCACTTACAGCCTGATGATATAGCCTTGCAATACTTTTTTATGGTATCCTTTTGCTAAAAATGATCTTTTATAGACTTAGGTTGCATTCAGACCGTTGGGGGACGTATATATGGCCGGCGTATATACGTCCCCTTTAGGCCGGCAATGGGCGTACACCGCGGTACGGTACCGAACTTGTGCGCCACCTTAGCTTTCGCACCCAGGAAAAGATAGGACATGTCTTATCTTTTCCCATATTATGGCGCCGTGCACCATATTTCTCTATGTAGAGAGGCAGGGAAGCAGCACTCACCCCCTCTTCATCTCCCATGCGCCAACGTTCGTCTGGATGTAGCTTTACAGCCTGGTCATACTTACAGCCTTCCATTGCAGCCACTGTCCCCGAGCCACTTTGTTTCAATCCAACTAAGCAGCATGTTCCACAGAGGTAAAAAAGCTCCACTCTTTCTATGTGAAAATACCAGGCAGCTTCCTGTTGTGAGGAGGGGACTTTTAAAGGGAATCTGTCATCAGCTTACAAAACACACCAATCCAAAAAGTCTTCTGCTCTGTTAAGCAGAAAATAAAGTTTGTCTATGTACCTGGCTCACTGCCAATAAAGCACCCCAGTGAAGGAGGCAATTCAAAGCCCTGTCTTGTTTTCGAGTCATGTAGGTATACCCTCCTCTCAAATACCTGTTCATCCCCCGTCCTTCTTGTGACATAGTCGTTTTCAGGATTCAAATTTCCTTTATACTCGCAAAATATAAGTCTCTCCCCAGCTCTAGACGTGCGCAGTTCACTAACACTGAAGAACATAGGCAGGATAACGCCTGCTGGAGTATTGGCAGTGCTCAATTGTTTACTATATTTCACATTATAGAATAAAATGCTTCTATTTTTGCAATACATAACATCTTCTGAGTGTGTGCAATTCTGACTGTACTATGAATTACATTTATATCTTTCATTTTACAGAAAGTAAAATCTCAGCAATTTCTGTTCAACATGTTTTAGTCGCTTTCTAACTTGGATGTGATTCAGCACTTTGAATACAAAATACCAATATCATTAATTCCACTGGGATACACATTGGCTTCTGCAGAAATCATGACTCTCAATAGATAAGCAAAACTGTATAAAAATGAATTACTCCACTGCTTTATTATCTTGCTTTTATATTTCTAGGGGTATTGTTGTTATATAGTAATGTCTGAAATGAAGACAGAAATGTATGTTTATAGCTTCTGGAGATGTAAAGTATTGAGGGGTAAATAGTTTTATTAGCCCCTTGAAGACCAGCCCATGAAAATTAACAGGCTGGTCACTGTCAAGGGGGTATAATGGCTCACAGGCTAGTTCTATCCATATACAATGGGTGTCAGCTGTATTATATTGCCACAGTCAGTGCTTGCACCAATCATGGCAGCTCACCTGTCAACCTGAAACCCAACTGCAGCATCTAACAGTTCTGCCGGTGGTCAGCACCCCCCATGACTCCCATCAGTGGAATGGGTGTTCTGATGGGTTGTCATGTCAGCTGGGAGCCTGAAGGTAGACTGTAATAATACTTAGACTGAACAAAATATGGTGAAGGCACATAGATTAAAATATAACTTTTATTGATATAATGTTAAAAATAAACACTCTCAGCCACCATAGTGTCTCACTAACCACTTGGTTATGCATCAATTGGATCTGTAGGGCTAAGGGTGATTGTAGGGATCACAGAACCACAGACCAGTGCATGATAGAAAATGGGTAGATCTCACCCGTCTAGTCATCACGGTGAGGAGAGTAGAGGATGATTGATCCTGGGCACCTCTAGGTCAGGATGAAGATGACTGCACTGCCCCTATTGTGCCCTAAGTTAGATCACCCTTTCGTCCCAAATGTTGCTCCCATCCTGACAAGGACAGTCCCAAACTGTCCCTACAAGTGACAATGCCCTAATATGCTCTACGGATCAAATACTTTGTCATTCCCGACACGTTTCCAGTGCCACTAAGCGTGGAACCTTCATCAGGGAAATCCAAATAAGTAGTATTGGATGGCGGCAGACCCGCCGACAGTGGTCAGTATATGTGGGTGAGACAGTGGTACAACCCACTCCTGTAGCAGCCCTACCAGCACAACCTGGAGTTGTTTTAAAGGGTACAGGTCCATGTGACTCACTCCTTGGATGACAAACATAGACAAACAAAATATTGGACACACCGGGCGTTCAGCGTCTCAGTGAACCAGGTTAACATAGCGTGGACTTTTAATTGTGGACTTCAGCATATTGAGCCAGAAATTGGTGAAGTATTTATATGCCTTATGTCTATGTTTGTCATCCAAGGATTTATATAAAGTATTTGATTGGATTACACAGTGGTTTCAAGTATTTGTTGTATAGAATTTATGCCCCCAACCTACCCCCAGATATAGAATTTATGCCCCCAGCCTACCCCAGACATATAATAAATGCCCCCTGCCCGCCCCAGACATATAATTAATGCCCCCCTGCCCGCCCCAGACATATAATTAATGCCCCCCTCGCTCCAGAAATGTAATTAATGCCCCCTGCCAGCCCCAGATATAGAATAATCCACCCCACCCCAGACGTATAATTAATGCCCCCTGCCAGCCCAAGATATACAATAATGCCCCTTCCCGCCTCAGACATATAATTAATGCCCCCTGCCAGCCACAGATATAAAATAATGCCCCCTGCCATATAATAAATGCCCCCTGCCAGCCCTAGATATAGAATAATGCCCCCCGCCCCAGACATATAGTTAATGCCCCCTGCCAGCCCCAGATATACAATAATGCCCCCACCATATAATTAATGCCACCTGCCCGCCCCAAACATATAATAATGCCCCCTGCCCTCCCTAGATATGGACTAATGCCCCCCCTGCCCCAGATATAGAATAATGCCCCCCACCATATAATTAATGCCCCCTGCCAGCCCCAGATATACAATAATGCCCCCTGGCCGCCTCAGACCTATAATTAATGCCCCCTGCCAGCCCTAGATATAGAATAATGCCCCCCACCCCAGACCTATAATTAATGCCCCATGCCAGTCCCAGATATACATTAATGCCCCCCTGCCATATAATTAATGCCCCCTGCCAGTCCCAGATATACATTACTGCCCCCGCCAGCCCTAGATATAGAATAATGCCCCCCTGCCATATAATTAATGCCCCCTGCCTGCCCCAGATATAGAATAATGCCCCCCTGCCATATAATGAATGCCCCCCCCCCAGATATACAATAATGCCCCCCATTCTATAATTAAAAAAAAAAAACCATAATACTCACCTCTTTGGCGCAGGTTTCTTCCCGTCTTCCCTCGGTCTTGGGCGGCCTGGTGTAGAGGCGCGGGATAGTGACGTCACTGCTCTGCGCCTCTTACACCAAGCCGTGGAGCTACATGGAGGCAGGCGACAGCTGACAGCTGGTAAGTGTCAGCCTCCTCCACGCTACACAGGTCACACAATGATGTCAATT
Source organism: Engystomops pustulosus (assembly GCF_040894005.1). Classification (NCBI taxonomy): domain Eukaryota; kingdom Metazoa; phylum Chordata; class Amphibia; order Anura; family Leptodactylidae; genus Engystomops; species Engystomops pustulosus. The sequence continues at coordinate 61,946,421 of NC_092415.1, forward strand.
GCGTGACCTGTGTAGCTGAACGTATACACAGACGCAGAAGCAGCGGTGCTGCGCTGCGTCTGTGTACTAATTAATAGTACCTGCATCGTACGATCGTACCATACATTAAATCAAAAGTTGTAGGAAGTGTGGACCGGCCCCGGGCCCGTCCGCCCCTGCTGGCAGAGACTGATGATCTATACAAAGAGAGGGTCTGCACAAATAAATACTAACCAAAAATATCTAAAAAATGTAATTGCCAACACACAATATATAAAGTTACAGTCACTTTTATGCTGGCTAAGTAAATGAAGATGATGTGCAAAACTAAATATAACACATTGCAGCCTGATGAATGGAGTGTGTGCCTGTGTTAGAATGGCTAACAGCAATAGTTTTGCCTCCATAACTAGATGTTGTTTACCTTATTGCTTGTAAGTTTGTGTTGCCTTCCGCCTACTTTCATGGCTCACAAAGATCTCTGGGTGAAGCTGAGAGTCTTCTAGATGTGGTGGGTTACCATCTTGTGTGCCCCTGGATGTTGAGAGCTCAAAAAATATCGACTTTGCTGTAAGTGTAGGTGAGCCCCGGCTGGCGGCTCTGACCCTACTGCAGATATAAAACTCCTGCTGTGGTTACAGCACCTGATGCACATCTGATTTCCAACTAGTTTCAAAGGCCACTGCCTTTGATGGGGCTTATTTACCAAGGGCCCGGATTGTGGCGCAATTGTGCTGGCTTTCATGTGACAGAAATTGGGGGGTGGGCTGTCGGACGATCCGAATTATTCGGACTGAGTGCGGGATTTAATATTCAAATTGTGTCATATCCAATGCACTTACTTACACCAGGAAGAAGATGGTGAACTCCGGCGGACCTGAGTGGGGAAGCGACAGATGCAGGAAATCGGGCGTACAATCTTTGTGAATCGCGGCACAGTGAATTGATGTCGGACAATGCACTTTGGGTGAACTCCGTCGGCCGGGTAAGTAAATGTGCCCCGATAATTCCTATCCACCAGAAACCTCACTTCTATATAATAACATTGTACCCCGTTCTTCTCAAGGCAAGATAAGTGTGCCATGGCGTAATTCTACTCAGTGTAAAGGTATGGCAATGATTTAGCTATACCACTGCTGTTAAATGCAAGAATGAAGAATGTATGCAGCTTCTGTGATATTGGCTTTTAGGTTTATAACTTACTTTGTATATTACCTGTTGCCTGGTAACGCGTCGATGCATGTGCAAAATCTAACATATGTCACCACGTGATATGGATGTGAGTACTGGGTATTGTTTTTTATTGCCTTTTGTATCAGTGCCGTCTGATATAACTACATCACATGGCTTGGTGACAACTTTGTAAATCACTCGTTGCCTGATAATTTTTTGAGCAAGAGCTATAATTGAACATATGCCAGTAGTCCATCTTGTGAGAGTAATGTGTATGAAAATACACCTCTGGTGTGATGGAGTACACGTGCAGGCTGGGCAGTTGGATTAACTATAGGGGTAAGCAATCCCTATGGGGTATATTGGACACCAGTACCCAATGTGGTATCACCTCAAGGAAGTCTTGATTGCTACTCTCCTCGCATACTAGACCACCCTTCCTCGGCCATGATAGTTGGTATTTGTATGATCAGACGCATATCTTATCTAAGGCCTCATGCACACGACCATGTATAAATGGCTGTATATGGTCGAAATGAGGCCTCATGGGAAATGGCTATCCATGTACATGGCCGTATTGTCCACTGTTCCGTACCGCACCTTAAGCGAGCCGTATAAAAATATAGAGCATGTCCTATTTTCAACCGTATTTCCGTTCTATACAGCCCATAGAATTCAATGGGAACGTATAAAATATGGGCTAAATATGTGCTGCATACGGTTGTGCACCGTATCCTGCCGTATATACTTGCAGCATCCAGAACCAGTGGGAGGTGCATTCCATCAGCCAGATAATAGTAATCCATCATCTGCCAGCCCACTGTATTTTACACAGATACAGTACAGATACAGTGCAATATGTTGCCATACTGTTGCAATACGTCCCGTATTTACGGCCAGAATACAGCCGTATTTACAAAACGGAAAAGACCAAATGGTCGTGTACATGGGGCCTTATGGTGTGCCACATGTTCGTTCTAGGGAGATTTTATATAGTAATTAGACCTTTTTAATGCACTCTCTTTGGTTCACATACTGAGTATTTGGGTGTAGACCGGGCTTGGTGTAACACCGCAGTATGGTTTTCTCATTACATCTTATCTTAAGAGTAAGGGGTTACAATTTTATATATAGAGATGTGAGGTTTCTAGTGGATATGACTTATAAAAGTTGCTGTCCACATAATTGTGGTCATGTACTTTGGTACTTTTAAAGTGTTTTTAACATTTCCAGTATATGGTGTGTATATTTGCCTGTGAAATAAAGTTTTTTGTATTGTTTGCCTATACACAGTTTTCTTTCTGTACAAAAAATTCATATAATGGGACACATTTACTTACAGGGTCACTGGAGTTGATTGAAAGTGATTCACTAAGATCGTGCGCCAGAAATCATGAATGTGTCGCTTCCCTGCTCAGGTCCGACAGAGGTCACCATCTTTTTTGTGGTGAATTTTAAACATAGGGCTTGTGACACAATTTAAAAGTTAAATCCTGCGCTCAGTATGAATCAGTCGGATAGTCCAATGGCATGGCCCCTAATTTGTGTCGCATGGAAGCCAGCATAGCTGTGCCACAATAAGTGTCACGTGCGCCCCAATCTCACCGCACACACTTCTTAAATACCTGTACAAATGGTATTATCCCTGAAAAAGTTGCACAGTCCAACAAAAGTGCAGCGCAACCCTTATATATGAATATATGAGCCTCATTGGGGCACATTTACTTACCCGGTCCATTTGCGATCCCGCGGCGCATTGTCCGACGTGGATTCGCGTCCTGCCGGCATTCACTAAGGTCCTCCGGAGGGCTGCCGGAGTTCACCTTCTTTGTCCCGGTGCATGTAAGTGCGTTTCAAGCGACACAAATTTTTTTTTAAGTTCCGTGGTTTTTCAGAATTCGTCACCGATGCGCCAAAATCTAATTGCGTGCGCCAAAATCCCGGGGCAATTCAGCGCAAATCGGAAAGTGCGTGATTCGGACCCTTAGTAAATGAGCCCCATTGTGTGTTGTGAAACTCTGCACAAGGTGCTGACTGGGGCAGTACTGTGAGTGAAGGGTTGTGTCTGTGTGTTTGGTGCCCTCACTGGAGTGTTTCTTAAAATCCCTCTGTCCAGCAAAAAGAGGCCAGATAATCTAGACCACAAAAGCATATAAAGATACTTAGTATCACACAGCTCTGATTATAACGGCTCGTGCACCTGTGTGACATCACATCACAATGGACAGATTTCTATCCACTGACACCAAGGAGATAATAAGAAAACCGTGAGGAATTGATACAGGAAGTATATTGGAAAATTGGATAACTTTTTATTACACAAACAATATCAATTATTTGCTGAAAGTGAACAACCCCTTTAAATTCAACTAACTTTGAATAAATAAACAGTACAAGTGAATACAATAAACTGAGTAATTTATAATATCAGATGAAATGGCTTCTCCATTTATTTTGCCTCTTATTATTCATCTTCCTTACTTCCTAATCTGCTTTTCATGCTGAAGCTTCGTGAATAGAAAAAATGAACGGATAATGTACTTGGTGATGTCATATAATGTAGTAGGGATGCCACATGTAAACATTAAGGGACACAGTGATTTTACTAATGTGTTACTATTGTGGTAAACATTAATGCTGTAGAGCTGCAGTTGGTTACACTTAGACCTGGGACCTTGATCTAAATACAAACTCTGTGACCCCAATAGTTATTCTGCACACTATAACTTAATATTTTAGCTTAGAACTGCTACATCAATATGACAGGAGAATTGGTCAAATTCATCCCATTTGTTTATCCTATGGAATTCCTCCCATTTTTGGAGGGTTCATTTATAATACAAAACCTTTACTAGAAATTTTATAAAGTGAACTCTGTAAGCAGTTTGGCTTGTCACCACTAGGTGTCACTTTGCCTACAAGCTAAATGTACATCTGATCTACTGATATTATAAACAGTGGACAGTATCTGACTATATTGTTAACATTAAAATGACAGATGGAGTGGAGTGGTATGTCATCGCAGCAGAGGTGACTATGTCATGTGACACAAATCACTGTGACATCACAGTCAGTTATTTATCATAATTTGGTGAGTGATCTCTATGCATGAAAGACAGGGTCAAGCACTGCCACACCTGTATATTCCTGTATCTTCCTCTATGTCAGTGGATTAAAAGGAAAAAAGTGGAGCTTCCTCAGTGCGCTGCTACATTGATTTCAGGTTCAACCAATGTTTGATCACAAAATCATTTTATTCAACAAAGTGTCAATTAATGAAGAGTTCATTAATTGACACTTTGTTGAATAAAATGATCTAACATTGGTTGAACCTGAAATCAATGTAGCAGCGCACTGAGGAAGCTCCACTTTTTTCCCTTTAATCCACTGCCATGTGCAATACGGTCCTTCCAGGAGGTACCGGTAGGAGCACTGCAGCGCTACATCATCTCTTGACACACTCTGAGTAGTTATGCACTGAGCATAACTACCCCAGGTGAGAGCATAACTAACCTGACCTTAGTCACCAGAAATAAGATTTCCTTGAACCAACGGGTGTTTGCCCTATGAGCGCCTTTGTGTCCTTTTATTTTTCGTTTTAGTCTATCTTCCTCTATGTGCAATTATAATGAAAAAGTAAGACAAATATCACTCAAGGAGGGCATCAAAGTTTAGCAATATACCCGTGATAACTAATTTAGTTTTCTCATCTATCTCTAATCAGAGGGCTAGTCACTGATCATCCAGGGATTTGCAGCTTAGCAAGCAAAGCATTCAGAGATATAATATGTTGGCTGCATTGAGCCTTGAAGGGGTTGAATAAAACCTAGGGGATAATTTATCTTAGTTATATATATATATATATATATATATATATATATATATATATATATTTATATTTGCAACTCTTTTGGGTGCATTTAAATTTTTAAATTTTCAACATTTCCACTTGCTTAGCAAAAATTGCTGCAAAATAATGTTTCAGCGTTGTGCCTGATACAGTGGGTAGAGAAAGCATAAAGACTAGAGATGAGCGAACATACTCGTCCGAGCTTGATGCTCGATCGAGCATTAGTGTACTCGTGACTGCTCGTTGCTCGGACGAGTATTTCGCCCGCTCGAGAAAATGGCAGCTCCCGCCGTTTTGCTTTTTGGCGGCCAGAAACAGAGCCAATCACAAGCCAGGAGACTCTGCACTCCACCCAGCATGACGTGGTACCCTTACACGTAGATAGCAGTGGTTGGCTGGCCAGATCAGGTGACCCTGGGATAGACTAGCCGCTGCCCGCGCTGCTCGGATCATTCTCTGTCTGGATGCCGCTAGGGAGAGAGCTGCTGCTGGTCAGGGAAAGCGTTAGGGTGTTCTATTAGCTTACTGTTAGGCAGGAGTGATTCTAAAAGAACCCAACAGCCCTTCTTAGGGCTACAATAACGTTATAATTTTTTTTTTTTTTTATTTGCAGCTAGTACCATATTGTGAGGAACTAGCAGGGGGACTTGCTACCGTTGTGTTTAGCTCTTAGTGACACACATATCCACCTCAAACACCAAAGTGGGAAAATTTATTAGGGGTTTGAGTAGAATTAGGCACAGTCTGCCAGTTTCTTTTTATTTTACGTTTATTGTTTTAATAACTCAGTGTCATCTCATCTGGCATAGTAGTGTGCTGTAATACTTGGCTAGAAAATAGCCATAGGAGAATACAAACGGCTTAATTACGCCTACAGTAGCGTTATATATATTTGATTTCTGGTTGATCTGCTGGTGGCTGTAGTTGTTGCAGTGCATCTACTAGTAAATTGTGAGCAATTTGGAGTCAGACTTGCGACCACTGTGTTTTAGTGACGCACATATCCATCGCAAAGACCGAAGTGGGAAAATTTATTAGGGCCCGGGGTTGTATTTCAATTAGGCACAGTCTGCCATTTCCTTATTTATTTTACGTTTATTTTTTTCATAACTCAGCGTCATCTCATCTGGCATAGTAGTGTGCTGTAATACTTGGCTAGAAAATAGCCATAGGAGAATACAAACGTCTTAATTACGCTTGCAGTAGCGTTATATATATTTGATTTCTGGTTGATCTGCTGGTGGCTGTAGTTGTTGCAGTGCATCTACTAGTAAATTGTGAGCAATTTGGAGTCAGACTTGCGACCACTGTGTTTTAGTGACGCACATATCCATCGCAAAGACCGAAGTGGGAAAATTTATTAGGGCCCGGGGTTGTATTTCAATTAGGCACAGTCTGCCATTTCCTTTTTTATTTTACGTTTATTTTTTTCATAACTCAGCGTCATCTCATCTGGCATAGTAGTGTGCTGTAATACTTGGCTAGAAAATAGCCATAGGAGAATACAAACGGCTTAATTACGCCTACAGTAGCGTTATATATATTTGATTTCTGGTTGATCTGCTGGTGGCTGTAGTTGTTGCAGTGCATCTACTAGTAAATTGTGAGCAATTTGGAGTCAGACTTGCGACCACTGTGTTTTAGTGACGCACATATCCATCGCAAAGACCGAAGTGGGAAAATTTATTAGGGCCCGGGGTTGTATTTCAATTAGGCACAGTCTGCCATTTCCTTTTTTATTTTACGTTTATTTTTTTCATAACTCAGCGTCATCTCATCTGGCATAGCAGTGTGCTTTCATACTTGGCAATAAAATAGCCATAGCAATAGGATAGCATCGTTTGGTTTTAAAAACTAAAAAACACAAAAAAAAAAAAAAAAAAAAAGTTAAAAAAAAAATTCAAGTTATAACTCTCATTTTCAAAATGTTTAACCCGAGGGCTAGGGGTAGAGGACGAGGGCGTCCAACTACTGCAGGGGTCAGAGGCCGTGGTCCTGGGCGGGGTGAGACACCACCTGCTTATGAGGGAGCAGGGGAACGCCGCAGAGCTACACTCCCTAGGTTCATGTCTGAAGTTACTGGGACTCGTGGTAGAGCACTGTTGAGGCCAGAACAGTGCGAACAGGTGATGTCGTGGATTGCCGACAATGCTTCGAGCAATTTGTCCACCAGTCAGTCTTCCACGCAGTCCACCCATGTCACCGAAATCGGCACTCCTCCAGCTCCTGCACCTCAGCCTCCTCCCCCCCAGTCTGCCCCCTCCCAGCAAAATTTGCCATTTGAACCGGCATACTCTGAGGAACTGTTTTCTGGACCATTCCCACAGTCACAAACCACTTGTCCGGTTGCTGATGAGCAATTTTCCGATGCCCAGGTTTTCCACCAGTCGCAGTCTGTGGGTGATGATGACCTTGTTGACGTACTGGAAGAATTGTGTAAAGAGGTGTCCGACGATGAGGAGACACGGTTGTCAGACAGTGGGGAAGTTGTTGTCAGGGCAGGAAGTCCGAGGGGGGAGCAGACTGAGGGATCGGAGGATGATGAGGTGACAGACCCAAGCTGGGTTGAGAGGCCGGGTGAACACAGTGCTTCTGAGACGGAGGAGAGTCCTCGACCAGAACAGGTTGGAAGAGGCAGTGGTGGGGCTAGACGGAGAGGCAGGGCCAGAGCTGGTGCATCAGCGCCAAATGTGTCAACTAGTGAAGCTCCCGTGGCGAGGGCTCCTGCGGCGAGGGCTAGATTTTCAGAAGTCTGGAGGTTCTTTAAGGAAACACCGGATGACCGACGGACTGTGGTGTGCCACATTTGCCAAACCAGGATCAGCAGGGGTTCCACCACTACTAGCTTAACTACCACCAGTATGCGCAGGCATATGAATGCTAAACACCCCACTCAGTGGCAACAAGCGCGTTCACCTCCGGCCGTGCACACCACTGCTCCTTCCCCTGTGTCAGCTGATAGTCAGGCCCCTGCCCAGGACCCTGCCACAAAAACCCCATCATCGCCTCCACGATCCTCCACAGCATCCACCAGCGTTCAGCTCTCCATACCCCAGACGCTGGAGCGGAAACGCAAATATAGTGCAACCCACCCGCACGCCCAAGCCCTTAATGTGCACATCTCCAGATTGCTAAGCCTGGAGATGCTGCCCTATAGGCTAGTAGAGACCGAGGCCTTTCGCAGCCTCATGGCGGCGGCCGCCCCTCGGTATTCGGTCCCCAGCCGCCACTACTTTTCCCGATGTGCCGTCCCAGCCCTGCACCAGCACGTGTCAGACAACATAATCCGTGCCCTGACCAACGCCGTTTCTGACAAGGTCCACCTGACCACGGACACGTGGACGAGTGCTGCCGGGCAGGGCCACTATATATCGCTGACGGCACATTGGGTTAACTTGGTGGAGGCTGGGACCGAGTCTGACCCTGCGGCTGGTCATATACTGCCGACGCCGAGGATTGCGGGGCCTACCTCGGTCCAGGTGTTTCAGGCCTACTATGCCTCCTCCTCCTCCCACCCCTCCTCCACCTCCTCCTCCGAACGACCATCCGTGGGCATGGCGCCATCAGTCGGTAGCTCTAGGCACAGCAGCAGTGCCGTCGATAAGCGACAGCAGGCGGTGCTGAAACTGCTGAGCCTAGGCGATAAAAGGCACACCGCCCAAGAACTATTACAGGGCATCACGGCGCAGACTGATCTGTGGCTGGCACCGCTGAACCTGAAGCCAGGCATGGTTGTGTGTGACAACGGCCGTAACCTGGTGGCGGCTCTGCAACTCGGCAGACTGACACATGTGCCATGCCTGGCCCATGTGTTAAATCTGATAGTTCAGCGTTTCCTCAAGACATACCCCAATCTGTCTGATTTGCTCACGAAGGTGCGCCGCATCTGTGCGCATTTCAGGAAGTCCAGCACAGATGCTGCCACTCTCAGGGCAGCGCAGCGCCGCCTCCAACTGCCCGCTCACCGACTGTTGTGCGACGTGCCCACGAGGTGGAATTCAACACTGACCATGTTATCCAGAGTTTACCAGCAGCGCCGAGCGATTGTAGACTGCCAGATGTCAACTTCCACCAGAACTGGTAGTCAGGTCAGTCAGCTTCCTAAAGTCTACAATGAGGAGTGGACGTGGATGTCAGATATCTGTCAGGTGCTGAGTAACTTTGAGGAGTCAACACAGATGGTCAGTGGCGATGCCGCCATCATCAGCCTCACCATCCCGCTGCTTGGCCTGTTGAAAAACTCTCTGGTCAGCATGAAGTCGGAAGCTTTGCGCTCCTCACAAGAGACGGGGGAAGAAGATTCCCTTGTTGATAGCCAAAGCACCCTTAGGTCTGTTTCTCAGCGCATATCGGAGGAGGTGGAGGTGGAGGAGGATGAGGAGGAAGAGGAGGAGAATGTTGGCGAGACACAAGAGGGGACCATTGTTGAGTCCTTCACTGTTGAGCGTGTATGGGCAGAAGAAGAGGAGTTGGAGGAGTTGGAGGAGGAGGAAATGGACAGTCAGGCCAGTGAGGGGAGCGAATTCTTACGCGTTGGTACTCTGGCGCATATGGCAGATTTCATGCTAGGCTGCCTATCCCGTGACTCTCGCGTTCAAAGAATTTATTCCAGCACCGATTACTGGGTGTTCACTCTCCTGGACCCACGGTACAAGCAAAATCTTTCCACTCTCATCCCTGGAGAGGAAAGGAGTGTGAGAATGCATGAATACCAGCAGGCCCTGGTGCACAAGCTGAAACAGTATTTCCCTTCTGACAGCGCTAGCGGCAGAGTGCGTAGTTCTGCGGGACAAGTAGCGAGGGAGAGTAGGCGAGCAGGCAGCTTGTCCAGCACTGGCAAGGGTACGCTTTACAAGGCTTTTGCCAGCTTTATGTCACCCCAGCAAGACACTGTCACCTGTCCCCAGTCTCGGCAGAGTAGGGCTGATCTTTACAGAAAGATGGTGAGGGAGTACGTAGCTGACCATACCATCGTCCTAAATGATCACACAGCTCCCTACAACTACTGGGTTTTAAAGCTGGACATGTGGCACGAACTGGCGCGGTACGCCTTGGAGGTTCTTGCCTGCCCTGCCGCTAGCGTCTTGTCCGAGCGGGTTTTCAGTGCAGCTGGTGGCATCATCACCGATAAGCGTACACGCCTGTCGACTGACAGCGCTGACAGGCTGATGCTTATCAAGATGAATAAAGCCTGGATTTCTCCTAATTTCCAATCTCCACCAGGTGAAGGAAGCTCAACCTGAATAATTTATCCACTCCTCCTCCTCCTCCTCCTCATTTTCCTCCTTCTCCTGCTCTTTGTACAGTAAAGCAGAGGAAACTGGCTATTTTTTGACAGGGCCCACTGGCTCTACCTATAGTACTTTATGCATTTAATTTTTCTGGAGGGCCACCGACCCGGTCCTCTGTTTTAAACAATTTTTGGGAGTGCCACATACAGGCACTCAATCTATTCAATTTTTCTGGAGCTCCACCTACCTGCTCCTCTGGTTTGAAAAATTTTTTGGACTGACACATACAGGCACTCAATCTATTCCATTTTTCTGGAGGGCCACCTACCTGCTCCTCTGGTTTGAAAACTTTTTTGGACTGCCACATACAGGCACTCAATCTATTCCATTTTTCTGGAGGGCCACCTACCTGCTCCTCTGGTTTAAAAACTTTTTTGGACTGCCACATACAGGCACTCAATCTATTCCATTTTTCTGGAGGGCCACCTACCTGCTCCTCTGGTTTAAAAACTTTTTTGGACTGCCACATACAGGCACTCAATCTATTCCATTTTTCTGGAGGGCCACCTACCTGCTCCTCTGGTTTGAAAAATTTTTTGGACTGCCACATACAGGCACTATCCAAATTGAATTGTCTCCATAGCAGCCTCCACACGTTGTCTCCATTGCTACCTCCAAAAGTCGTCCATATAGCTGCCTCCATACATCGTCCCTTTATCAAACGAGGTTTGTCAGGCCGAAATTTGGGTTGTTTTCATGGATTCCACATCGAAGTTGTTAACTTTGTCGCCACCCTGCTGTGTTATCCACAAAATACACTGGCAAACTTTTACCATTTACGGATATTATTTCAGCGCTTCTTGCGCATCTGTTTACATTCCCCTCACCCGCCATATCCCAAACTTATAAGAACGCTACTACACTTGATCTTATCCGAAAGGTTCTTAGAAGTGCTGTTTGGGGAGTAGCCTAGAGACAGGGGCTTGGATTGGCGAAAGCTCGCCTGGCAGCGGAGCGCCAGCTCCATGCCAAGAAACAACTAACATAGTTTTAACTGCAGCACCTTTAATCTACTACTAGTTCACTGCCTCCATACATGCCCGCCTTATCAAACGTGCTGTGTCAGGCAGAATTTTGGGTTGTTTTCATGGCTTCCACAACAAACTTGTTAACTTTGTCGCCACCCTGCTGTGTAATCCACAAAATATACTGGCAAACTTTTACCATTTACGGATATTATTTCAGCGCTTCTTGCGCATCTGTTTACATTCCCCTCACCCGCCATATCCCAAACTTATAAGAACGCTACTACACTTGACCTTATACAAAAGGTTCTTAGAAGTGCTGTTTGGGGAGTAGCCTAGAGACAGGGGCTTGGATTGGCGAAAGCTCGCCTGGCAGCGGAGCGGCAGCTCCATGCCAAGAACCAACTAACATAGTTTTAACTGCAGCACCTTTAATCTACTACTAGTTCACTGCCTCCATACATGCCCGCCTTATCAAACGTGCTGTGTCAGGCAGAATTTTGGGTTGTTTTCATGGCTTCCACAACAAACTTGTTAACTTTGTCGCCACCCTGCTGTGTAATCCACAAAATATACTGGCAAACTTTTACCATTTACGGATATTATTTCAGCGCTTCTTGCGCATCTGTTTACATCCCCCTCACCCGCCATATCCCAAACTTATAAGAACGCTACTACACTTAACTTGGTGCAGGCTGGGACCGAGTCTGACCCTGGGGCTGGTCATAAACTGCCGACGCAGAGGATTGCGGGGCCTACCTCGGTCCAGGTCTCAAAGGCCTACTATACCTCCAAATCCTCCCACCCCTCCTCCACCTCCTCCTCCTCCGAATTACCATCCGTGGGCATGGCGCCATCAGTCGGTAGCTCTAGGCACAGCAGCAGTGCCGTCGCTAAGCGACAGCAGGCGGTGCTCAAACTGCTGAGCCTAGGTGATAAAAGGCACACCGCCCAAGAGCTATTGCAGGGCATTCCACATCAAACTTGTTAACTTTGTCGCCACCCTGCTGTGTAAGCCACAAAATATACTGGAAAACTTTTTTCATTTACGGATATTATTTCAGCGCTTCTTGCGCAGATGTTTACATTCCCCTCACCCGCCATATCCCAAACTTATAAGAATGCTACTACACTTGATCTTATCCGAAAGGTTCTTAGAAGTGCTGTTTGGGGAGTAGCCTAGAGACAGGGGCTTGGATTGGCAAAAGCTCGCCTGGCAGCGGAGCGCCAGCTCCATGCCAAGAAACAACTAACATAGTTTTAACTGCAGCACCTTTAATCTACTACTAGTTCACTGCCTCCATACATCGTCCCCTTATCAAACGAGCTGTGTCAGGCTGAATTTTGGATTGTTTTCATGGCTTCCATGTTAACTTTGTCGCCACCCTGCTGTGTAATCCACAAAATATACTGGCAAACTTTTATCATGTACCGATATTATTTGAGCGCTTCTTGCTCACCTCCTTTGGTTCCTCTCTGCTACCCATTGGTTTGAAGCCTGAGTCCATTTAGGGTATGTCGCCATGCCACTCTCTAGCCTTCCGCTGCTGCCGCTGACTCTGCATGCCGTCCCCTATAGTGTCAGGGTCAATTATTGGATGTTTTAGATGCTATCTAGCTTCATTCTGTCACTCTGTCATGGCCATGCTGTTGCCCATAATTTTGGCATAATGGTGCATTTCAGCAGCCTCAGAGGCATTCATGCATGCTGCCCCTGCTGTTTCCTGTCCATTTCCGTGGTGTTTCCATCCTTTTCTGAGGTTCCCAGGTGTTTGGCCAAGCTTCCCTGTGCAGAGCCTTGGTCCCCTTGAAAAATGCTCGAGTCTCCCATTGACTTCAATGGGGCTCGTTACTCGAAACGAGCACTCGAGCATCGGGAAAAGTTCGTCTCGAATAACGAGTACCCGAGCATTTTAGTGCTCGCTCATCTCTAATAAAGACCTCTTCACATTTTTCACTCTTTGTTTCATTGCAGTCAATTGGTAAGATCAAGAAAGTCATTCTTTTTGCTCATTGATGTACATTCTGCTTCCCATCTTCACAGAAAAAAAATTAAATGTATATATTTTTGCTAATTTATTTAACAAGAAAAACTGAAATATCAGATGGTCATAAGTATTCAGACTCTTTGCTCCGTATTGAGTAGAAGCAGCTTTTGAGCCAGTACAACCAGGAGTCATGTTGGGAATGATACAACACGTTTTTCACACCTACATTTATAAGCTTATTTCAAAAATTTTATATATTCTAAAGCACTGAATAAAAATGTTAATGTGATCATTGTTAAAGAACACAATTATCCTTGGCTAATCGTTTCAACACGGCAGCAGGAAGTGTTCCCCAGTTCACCACTAAACAGGTAAAAGAGCATTTGGACTGAAAGCCCACTCTGCAGTGACAAAACCTCTCATTAGCAGTAAGAAGTAAAACGCTAGACTCCTTTGTTGAGGAGCATGTTGTGTGGACAGAGAAGTTTTAGTGATGAAACAAGTTTAATTTATTTGGGTCTGATGGGAAACATTATGTTAATCAACAAACTTGGGAAAGACTGAGCCCAAAGTGTGTAAAGAAGTCAGTGAAATGTGATGGAGGAAGTGTCATGGTTTGGGGAACTTTTTTTGCAGAAGGAGTTGGATCTCTCATACAGCTACCTGGCAGAGTTGAATGTAAGTGTGTATCAGAACCTTCTTCAACAACATGTGGTTCTCTTCCTTTTGTTCTTCATTTAATCATACAACAATTTTCATGTAGGATATATAGGATATAGAAGAAAGGAAAGGTAGGCACTCACCACGTCTTCTTAAAAAATTCTTCTTTTATTCAAACATCTTTAAAAATTGGCATACACAGGGAAGGGAGGATAACATGCTATGGAGCGTTCCTGGAACGCTCCATAGCATGTTATCCTCCCTTCCCTGTGTATGCCAATTTTTAAAGATGTTTGAATAAAAGAAGAATTTTTTAAGAAGACGTGGTGAGTGCCTACCTTTCCTTTCTTCTATATCCTATATGGACAACTCACTGTATACCTATTGCTGTCACGGGTATGAGCACCACCACATAAAATATATGTCGCCAGTCCTCCAATAGAAAAGGTTAGAGAAACCAAGTAGGAGGTGTACCTTTCTCATCAAGACTGCTATTGGGAGTGCCCCTCTTTTCTCTCTACTTGTATCAATTTTCATGTAGGAAACTGCCCCCTGTCACACAAAAAATGTAAAACAGCTCCTTGGTATAGAATATATTGAAACAAAGAAATGGACAACCCAGAGTCCTTATCTAAACTCAATAGAAAACATCTTGAAAATCCTTAGTAATAAAGTTATGTCCAAGAAACTCACAACAGTCACAGAACTGTGTAAAAGCCTGGAAGAAGAGTGGAAAAGGAGTGGACCAGAAGAGAGAGACTGGTGATGTCCAATGGCCACAGATGTGCTGAAGTCATTCACAGCAAAGTCCTGTACATGCTCTAGCAATTGGTGACTGTGGTAACTTACAGAAAATTTTGTTCTAATCTTTCAGTGCTACAGTCATTGCTGTTCTGTCACATTTTTGCAAAATTAAGGTTTTCTGTTCTATTTTGCCAATTTTGTAAACCTTACACATATAGCTAGCTTTTACGTGGAAAGTATTCAGAGGGGGGTAATTTATCTTAGTATTCTCTTGAATTCTCAGGGTTTTTTTTGGCACATTTGAATAATTGCATCAAAATTGGCAAATTTCCCACTCGCCAAGCAAGGTTCACTGTGACAATTTTTCAGTGTTGTATCTGAAATATATTAAAGATCCAAATGTAGACATATTTAAAAAACTTTGGCACAAATAAACTCCACTCCGGTTGTAAGTAAATGGTGTTGCAGAAGAGTTTGCAAAATGTGTGCAACTTTGAAAAAAAAACCCACAAAAAACCCATAGACTAACATGCATGATAGTAATATAAAAACCTGGAATAACCAAAAAGAGATATGTACAAATGTCCCATCTAAAGACCGACCCCCAAGGAGACAACATCTCTAGATGATTTAACTGCTTCATTTCTGTCATGGTATTTGTGAAATGTCTTTGGATGTTTAACGTTACAGGGATGTAACAGTGATTTTTCACTGGTGCCTTACTAAACCATTCTCTTCAATGAGCTTTTTCACACTTCAGTTTTTTTAATGATCAGTGCTGAATTTAGAACCTGTTCTCTTTGTGTTCACTGACAACATTGGGTCATTGAAAATAAAACTGAAAGAAAACGGAACTGAATTATTCTGTCATCACGCCATGACAAGGCACTTCTCGCGTCCAAGAGCACAGACTGATCATGGAACAATATGAAACCGGCCTATTTGTCCATAAGCCAAAATGGGAGAAACCATCCATATGCATCGATTGAAGTATTTCAGGACCTGGTTTTTCAGACGCCTATGACACATTTGTCACCGTACCATATTGTTGACAGGAAAAAGATAGAATGATTTATCTTTTCCAGTATGTACGGCTGGGCTCCAAGGCTCCCTATGGAGAGGGGAGGGGGGAGCGGCGTGCGGCTGTATGCTTGCCCGGCTGTTTTCCCACATTTAGTGTTTCCTAATGCAGTTTTGTAGCAGGTATGGATCCTAATGGGTAAGAACATATAATGGCGATGCTACTCCTCTTATTTTTACTCCAGACCTGGTTTGGACATCAAAAACGGCTTTCTTTCAAAAACCCCCATTCTTATCTGGACATTCACATTTAAATTAATTTATCTACCATATCTATACATTTCTACAATTGCATCTTATTTTTTTTTAAAATGTCCCTGTGTATAGATAATTTCCCATAAATGTCACCATTTTGTGATGTTAACACTAAGTAGACAGTATGTATTTAGTCTGGAAAAGAGACGACTAAGAGGGGACATGATATAGAGATAAACAGTGTGCAGGACCCTGTCGGATATATCAAGAGGCCAAAGCCGCTTGATGTATTGGGCTGCACAAGAGCAGTGGCAGTGCTATCGTATGCCTGTGCACAATAAATAACCCCCTATGTATCATGTATGATCTGACAAAGGGGAATGTGTTCTCAGAAAAACGTTGTCCAGATAATAACCCCTTGACGCTCTGCGCCATAGCTGTACGGCAGAGTTGCGGGGGGTGTATGAAGAGAGCTCACGGGCTGAGCCCTCTTCATAAACAGGTGGGGTTTGTTGCATAATGCAGCAAGCTCCCACCGCTAATAACCACGGTCGGTGCTTGCACAGATGGCGGCTATTAACCCTACCGATACAGCCAGCAAAGCTTCCGCCATCATCTAAAAGACAGCGCTGCGCGGGCGCCGCCATCTTCACTACCCCAAAAGTCATCGGTGGGCGGCGATCAGTTGCCATGACAGCCTCGGGTCTTCGTCAGACCCGAGGCTGTCTGGTTTCTGAAGATTTGTTACAATGAGCCAGTGGCTCATTGTAACCTATACTGTGCAAAAGGAAAGATCAGACCATCTAGGGTAAATGTACCTTAGAGGGTCTAAAAAATCGTAAAAAAGAAAGTTTCAGAAAAGTTTCAAAAATAATAAAAAAGAACTAATATAAAACTTAATAAACACTAAAATCACAGACACAATTGGTATCGCCGCGTCCCAAAATGGCGGATCTATCAAAATATAAAAACAGTTATTTCCGCCAGTGACCCCATAATGGAAAATAGCACCCAAATGTCTAAGACTTTTACACCATTTTACATCCCATAATAAATGGAATAAAAAGTGAAAAAAGTCGCACAGACCTCAAAATGGTAGCAATGAAAACATCGGCTCATTTCGCAAAAAAATTACATATCACACATCTCCGTGCACCAAAGTATGAAAAAGTTATTAGCATCAGAAGATGGCAAAAATTTTTTTCCTTTTCCGTTCACATTCATTTAACTTTTGAAAAAGTGTTAAAACGCAATTAAACCTGTATAAATTTGGTGTCACCGTGATCGTACCGAACCAAAGAATAAAGTAGAGGTATTATTTGGAGCACAGAGTGAAAGTCGTAAAACTGAGCCCACAAGAACAACTGCAAAAAAAAAAGTCATCTAAATGTAACATTGTTGGGTGCATAAAAACTGAAGCAGGGACCTATAAAAAGAAATATCAGGGACCTTGCTAGCTACAACACTGAGGGGGAAAGCTGGAATGCTGATGAACTGGTATTGAATGATTATGTTGCCGGAACCAGGGCTGGCGTTAGCAATGGGCATACCTGGTTAAGTGCCAGGGCCCAAGGCTGCTGAGGGGCCCACATAAGGCTGTACATAAGGAATCCATGGGGCTTTTGTATAAAATGACCATGAAGGAGTTGTTTAGTATGATAAACTATGGAATATTTTAGGGAACAAGAGACTGTTTTAGTTTCTGAATTTTTAATGCTGCCATGTGAGTTCACTGCAAAGGGGCCTACTGAAACCTGGAGCCGAACCTGGCAATAACTGACCACTTTCTTTCCATTCAAGCCAATCAGAGCAACCAAAATATATAAGCAATAAGCCTCTGCTATTTTGATCACTTCCATTGGAGATTGCACTGTGCACTGTATCATTCAAGTAGTAAGTAAGTAAGAGAGTAGTAAGTAAGAGACAGAGATCAGGAGAAATGTTGGAGGGTTATGGAGGAGGATATGATGTGGAGTTGTATGCAATGTTTGAAAGACTTCTGACCTTGAGAAATACTGTACACATAGCCTCTAAGGATAGTGGTGTGCTATATGATTATAGGAATACAGCATCCATACATCAGCGCTAAAAACCTCTGAAATCTTATAAGGTCCTTAATCTGTAATGAAACTGTTGTGGGCTCAAGCACCTAGGGAAACTAGACTTTCACAATGTGAACTTTACTGAAACATGTTTGCACGTGCAATGTTTCCTGTAAACCATCTACATGGAGTAATTTATTGAAGCACTTAACTATAAAGTAAACTGTAATCCCAGATGTGCAGCTGAAGGCACGCACAGGGTGATTTATTAGCTGTAAACGAAGGATATTACAAGGAAAACACATTATTAATGTATCCGTGTAAAGACAAACAGAAGAATTGCTATTAACCTTCTCCTAAGTATTTGCTGTTTGAGAAGTTTACCTTTATATATTTTCCTTTAATCTGCTGGACCACATCTGTAAGGTCAGCCCTGTGAGTGCTTCATCACTTACTCCTGAGCTGAAAGGTGGAAACATGTTCAAGGTTATCTTGAAAATTTCACGTGGTCCAAAATGTCCCGATCCACAGTGAAGTTGGCAAGTGTAGTTTATTAGTCCTGGTACATAAATATAATTGAGTATGTGAGTATGGCTTTAGATCTTCTTAGTATTTTAGATTTCTTTTGTGCTTTAGGTTCATTGTAGTATACAACACAAAGCTTTATGAATAAGTAAAATGAAGATTATTGTTTTGGAGAAGGTGTTACTTTTTCTTTGAAGCAGTCATTATACACTAATTGTACTTATGTTTCTAAATTGTATAATACATGAAAGGGATGCACTACTTTTGCAGGGCAGCAATCACATAAGATGATAGATGAGAAGGAGCCACATTTCCTGAAAATTACAAGAAGCAGAGGTGTAACTGGGGAGTGAGGGAAGCATGTGCCCTTGTCTTGTAGATACGAGGCACAGGCTGAAAATGAAATCTTACTGATGACCTATCCATAGGATGCTTCATTAATATGACATTGGTATGGTCCACAACCCAGCACTGATCAGCCTTTCACAACCAACTCCGGCACTGAAACTAATGCCAAGCACTAAGTATAAGACCGTTTTCTCTGTGAAGTGGGGCAGCTGCAGTTCAACTTGCATTCTCTTGAATTGTGGCAGAGCTTCTATTAGCCTTCTCTGTCACTAAACTACATAAAACTCAGCCATTTGCTCCCAGCACCATTCCCTGTGTGAGTTATGCCACCAGAGGTAAGGGGGCTGGTTGTTAGACCCCAACTCGCTCTGTAATTTGCTCACTCTTTACTCTAAATTTTTTTAGTGAAGGCAGGGTGCTTGGCAGCGCCAGCATGCATTATCTGCCCCTAAAGTTACTTCTATGATTTGCTCAGTGCCAGGCTTACCACCTTCCCACTTAAAAAAAATCTACATATTTGCATACTCACACATACAAGTTACACATTTATACACTTATGTGTTCACATATAGAGCATGTACACACATACAGTGCAATATACAAATATAAAGCATATATACACACACATACAGTATACAGACACCATACACCGTATACACATACAGCATATATACATCACATATATGTTAAATACATATTATGCTGTACAATGAGCAACATAATATGCATATAATGGTGCACATCCTCCACTCTTCAGTGTTTCAGGTTGGAAGATGGGGCTGCTATGGCTGCTACCACTATAGTTACGCCCCTGAGGCTTACGTCATTTGCAAATGCCACCTCTGCACCTTCTCAGGTTTCGTCACAAGTAAGCATCTTCTGGTTTTGTCAATAGTAATGGCTATAGAAATGTTGCTACATGACATTCTCGTTACTGCATTTACTTTTCATGCAATGGATTTTTATTGAATTTCTACAATGTCAGGTAAGAAAGCAAAGAATGTTCAGATGATGAAGTACACAGTACACTGTTCATAAAAGGGATAAATGGGATAAAAGGAAGCACTAGTGTAAATAACAGCATTGTCAGGGGAGAAGTCTAATATTAGAGGGATGAAAGTAAAAAGAATTACGGACTAGGCTTTGCAGTCCAACTGAACTGCATTGAATTGAGTGCATGGGGCTACACTGTAACACAACAAACAGACTATACAGAAGAGTGTTGCAGCTTTACAGCCATGTTTTATTAATAATAATATTGGAAGGATCTAGCTAGGTGATATTTCACGTCTTTGCAGTCTACTGTATAAATACTAAGAGGCCGGGTCCCATTACAGTGCCATGGCGTATGATCTCTTTGTGACTTCACCGTTTCTAATTGGCCATGTGTCCCACGGCTTACAATACCTTTTCTAACAACCCCCTCTGAGTTAGGTCTGAGCTTCCTGACCACTTAAATGCCAAACAACATCCCTTCAGAAAATCCAAACAGGAAACAGAATGAGAAACAAGTCACACAAGACTTCAAATGTAAGAATGGAAAAATAAAACTATAAAAGTCTCTTACAAATGAACATTAAAGGGAAACTAAATAAAGAAAAGGCAAACAATCCCTCCTTACTATCCGCCTCCTCATTGATCACATTCGGTCTCCTGCGGCAAATTAAGTACATGAAGAACATGAGATAATCCTTAAAAAAATTCTTAACTAAAGTAACAAGTCTATCTTTCTGTGTTCATATCTATAGTATCTGTCTTAGGCTGCATTTACATGAACGTATCGAGGATGTATGGGGGGCGTATGTAAGGCCGATGTACTAGTTTGAGACGAATATGACATTGAATATTTTGTTACGATCCATATCTGCGAACCCACAGACTCTTGGCTGGGGTTGTCAAATGTCACTTGGGAGGAAGTGGATGATCTAGTCAACCAATCGAAAACCTTTGGGTTGTTAATCAACACCCTGCCACTAGATGACAATGGCAGTTCTGGCCTCACAGAGTCACCGCTGCTGCGATGTCCACTTACTGTTCTGCAACCTCTGCCTGCTCCACCTGCCACCTCTCTGTCTGACATACTGGTTAATCAACTATGTGGATTTTACACAGATTTCTTGCTATTAACTTCAGCAACCAAAAAAAGAACTGATATTTGGGGTATACAGATCCCCAAAACTGACACCCTGGAATTGGAGCAACTATCACTCCAGCAACTATGTGTATTTGACACTGATTTCTTTATATCTACTTCATAAAAAAAAAACACTTGAAATGGGGGTATACAGAGCTACAAGAACTTACACCCCAGACTTTGAGAAAAAATCACAGCAGCAACTAGGTGGATTTGACACAGATTTCTTGGTATCTACTTTATTAACAAAAAAGCACTTAAAATGGAGGGTATACAGAGCCACAAGAAATAAAATCCTGGACTTTGAGAAAAAGTAACTCCAGCAACTATGTGGATATTTACTTTATCAACAAAAAAGCACTTGAAACGGAGGGTATACAGAACAAGAAATGAAATTCTGGACTTTGAGAAAAAAATCACTCCTGCAGCTACTAAACACTGTCACTGGTGCTCCCGCCATCCCTGTCTCGGATTGCGGGCGCACCTGTGGTCCTCCGTGTGCCCCCTCTGCAGCCCCACAATCTCTCTTGCCTCTCCCGGATCCTGCTCTTCCCCGGACTGCCGCGCGCGCGTCCCCGCCTCCTAGGGCGCTCGCGTGACGGCTGCCGAAAATTTAAAGGGCCAGCACAGCGCTAATTGGTGCACTGGCTGAAAACCTCCACTTTATAATCCGGCACCTCCCTTCCTGCGCTGCCGGATCTTTGTGCCTCATAGCCTAAGAGAAAGCTTGCATGTGTGTATTCCTGCGTTCCTGTGTGTCCCCGTTCCTGAGTCCTGTGTTTCCAGGTTACCCGAGTTCCTCCGTGTTGCTGTGTTACGTGTGCCTCTGTTCCTGTTCCCACCTGCCTGGACTTCCCATTGCTGACCCCGGACTTGGACTTGACCTTGCATCTCTGCCGCCTGCCCTGACCCTGTGCCTGGACCCGACTACGAGATTGTCATCCGTTAAGGTTCCTCGACCTCGGCTGCCACCGCGGGCTAGTCGCACCTGGGAAGAACCTGGTGGTATCCTGGCGCAGCAAGTCCAACCCGCTTTGGGCTCTGGTGAAAACCAGGTGCCACTTAGACTCCGGTCCCAGGTGCCGTCTAGTCCCGTCTCCCGCAGTGATCCAGAGGATCCACTGATCATGACAAACACAAGCAGATAGACGCTACAGACAGCACATGCCAGTTGCTGATTGGCTTACATACCTGCACATGTGATCGATGGTGTTCCTTTCTCCTTCCCAGAGTTCTCTGCCCCATGTAAGATGTTGTGCTCGCACCCATTTAGACACTAAAGTTTGTTACTAACCAATTTGTTAGTATCGATTCACCTATCTCTAGTTATTGGAAGGGCTGGCAGATCTGCATTATCAATGTAGCGTCAGCTCCAGGCCTGACAATTCTTCCTGCTCAGGGGACCTGTGTTTTTCCTCATTCTTTCTACTGTATTGGTGTTCTCAGGATATTGATATGATTGAAAGCTATGACAGAGAAGGGAGCAATAAGTTTTGCGGCTTAAATTGCCATGTGTGGCATTTTGCGATAAATACGTGGGTTTTGGTTGTTGGTTGGGCACTCAGTCTATAAAAGGTTCACCATCGCTGTCCTATAATCTACCTATGCAGACCACCTGCATATTGTAGGGTTTGCAATATTTTTGTGGCAAAACCTCAATTTATTTTTGCTCTGATCAACTAATAATTTCTGCTGTGAATGTAAACATACTGTACCATCTAGCAGGATGTTCCTATTCAGTAACAAGAGACATTTTAGCTTTAATTTAAGCTGTAACATGAAGTGTTTGACTGACTACCGGAAAACATCTGCCTAGGTAATTAATTATGCAATGCGCAAGTCTTAACGATTATATGCAGCAACCACATGGGGCAGTGAGCTAGCTACATGCAGAAACTGAATCCAGCACTGTGCAGTATGGAAACTATTGGTCCTTTGTTATCAGAATGTGAGGTGAAGCTCAGTATGAATCACTTCTGCGGTCACTAGAGGGAAAAGAAAAAAAAAAGAATTGTCCTTCCTCCCACAAAATGTAAACTCCTCGGAATCATATGTAGCTTAACCTTGTGACTCTATTGTTCCAATATTCCTTCTGCCGTGCTCTTTCCAGAATTCCTACAGGAGGCCTTGACACATTTAGGCTAATTACATTCAGCCTGGTGCAATGTAGCCCAGTTATAATATGATTTCATATATATTCATTGCAGGCTATTATACAGTGTTATTTGTAAATTGTCTAAATTTGATATGTTTTTATGTTATCATTATTTACATAATTTATCATTTTTTTTTCTTCATCCATTCATACACCTTGCTATGTCCCCTAAGCGAGTATCATATCCTATAAAGCAGCGTCTTTATCTCTTGCGGTTTGCGATCTCCGCGGCTTGGTGTACAGTAATCAGAGGCAATGATTCATCTATCTCACAGGCTTCATTGTTTTTACTGAAAACAGATTCTGGTTTGTAGCAACAACATTTCCAGCTTCCTCCATAACCTTCAGGGACGTGACATATAAATCTGTGTTCTTTCATCCAATAAAACAATGTGTTGAAACCAATTAGTTTAACGTGTATTAATGAAACTGCTGCACTGAAACAATCCTGCAGTGTTTGTACAATATGCCAATGAGGTAACGTTGAGGTTATCTCGCCAGCAAAGTATGAGTTGAATGTTTGACCAGAAAAACCTGTAACTTCTTAAAAAACCGGTTGGAGCTAATTATAGCTGAAACTGATGCCATGAATATTCTTCTGCAAGGGTAAGATATAAACTCTGCTTCATAGAAAAAAAACCCACTGCAGAACAAGGCCAATGGGTGATCTCCATGTCAAGTTTGGAGGGGATTGGCCAATTTTTAATCATGTCTTTTGGGATTCAGCTTCGTTCTTCTACAAATGTTCTATATTGCTCTTGTTTTGTCTTATTTTGCACCAATAACCTATATCTTGTGTACCACAGTTACTCTGACAATTTTTACTTCTAACAAAAAAGGAAGAGTTTATTGGAAACGGGCATGGATTTATATGTTATTATACGCAGCAAAATTCTAAGGAAAATCAAGTCTAGTAATTGAATATAAATCTGGTGTGTTTTAAGTCTAAACTGTTAACATTTGTAAATTTTCTTCATTGATTTAAAGGCTGCAGAAATACGGGCCAACACTGATATTCAGGCATATTCCACTACCCGCGACACTTATAAAGTTAGCCTTTTTACTGGCGACCTGCTCCTGTCCCTGCGTGGTGCTCCCGAACCTCTTGCATTTACTTAATAGCTTTAATTCCATTTCTGGGCTAATGGATAAATATGATAAGTCAGAGGTCCTTTGTCTACATATCACCCCTAGGACACAGGAAACCCTGGTGGATTCCTTTGACTTCAAAATACAACCATACAACACTACATACTTGGGGGTTTAGCTCACGACACATAAATCAACAATATTCGGCTGTAACTACACCCCACTGCTACAGCAATTCTAAAGCAATTTAAATAACTGGTCTAAGCCCTCAATCTCTTGGCTGGGTCAAGGTTTTTATATATTTAGATTCCCATTCCCATCCCGATCCCTGAAAAAAATGTCTCTAAATTTGTTTGGAACAATAACATATGGCACTCTCCACTATCAAACCCCTGGGAGGCTTGTCCCTGCCCAACTTCGCCCTTTATTACAAAGCAGCTCAAGTAGCTCATTTTGCCCCTATAGCTACCCTCAAAAATTCCCCTAAGTGGATTGCACTGGAAACCCAGTTACTTCAGCCTGTATCTTTACCAAGCCTGTTTTGGATGACAGGTACACTACGACACTCTCTACCTACCTTATTATCCTTTTCACTTCATTCCTTAAAACTATGGTGCTCCAACATAAACTCCAATCCAATCCCTCCCCCTTTTTACCTTTACTCCACAACCTTGCCTTTCCTCCAGGACTGGAAAAAGGGAACTTAAGATGGTGGGCAGCAAAGGGCATTGTCCATGTATGGCACTTGATGTCTGGGGTAAATTTTTATACATTTTTATGAGACTTTCCTTAGACAGCTACATGGAGCCTACTAAGTATCTACCAGTCTTGCTTATACATATCCCCATCTAACCCATACCTGTTTCTGGATCTGGTGGCATTGCCCTATAATCACCTCTCTCTGGAACGATGTTAAATGGACCCTTATCCGGTCCCTATTAGGCAATGTAATGGCAGTGACCCTGGTGGTTTTCCTCTTGGGAGACAAGCCAGTGAAGATCAAAAACTAAGCCCATTGACTAATTCAATTCATAGCCCTGGCAACTAGAATACACACAGCGGAAACATGGAAATTGCCCAATCTGTCTTTTGTTTATCTACGTAATTATGTTTATGTAACTATATTTCCTACACATAGAAAAATAATTAATAACAAATAACAAAGTATAAGCTTTCCATTAGTATTTTTTATTCTCTGGTATTTGTCTGGTATTGCCTCAAATGAAAAACATTCCCAAATTCCCAAACTCAAACACCCACAAAACTCAAAGACTGAAATATATTTTAGCTTGCTTATGTTTTGATATAGCAAATATTAACCCCTTAATGACCGCCATATCAGGTTTTTACGGCAGCCATTAGGTTACTTCTTCTAACACGCTGCCTTTCTACGCATCAAAAGAATATTGCAGGAGATCGTCTCCTGTAAAACTCAGATCCCGGACGTTTACCTGCTTACACGCCACATTTAAGCATGAATGGGGGTGTAAGTGTATTCCCCATGTATACCCCACATCCCTCCCAGGTGAGCTTACCAGGGGATCTGCAACACCCCTGCCAATGTTCAGGCAGAGGAGTGTTGTGAATAAGCCCCATTCTGTGTCTCTTCCAGCAGGTGCGCCTGCACAACTCACCTCAGGGATTATGCAGTCGCATAGAGGTAATTAGCAGTGGTAGACCCTGTCTGTGCAGCAAGGTTTAAGATATGTAATGATTGTTATCCAATGATATTCTTCCATGTGAACTGGAGTGTAATTGGAGAGTGAGCCACCACCTGACCAGGGTCTAATAAAACTCCTGGACAGGATGAGGCAAGGTTTCTTTTCTCTTAGGCCTGAGCCTTGCTTCTGAGCACATGCTCTCAACACATGAGCAGCTCCTAGGCCCCAGCTCTCCCTTAGAACACATTATCTGTCAGTGACCAGAGAAACAGTGTGACGTGCACCTTCTGTGCTACACACAGAACACCCAGGACAAAGCTGCAGCTTCCATATCTGGACAC
Source organism: Engystomops pustulosus (assembly GCF_040894005.1). Lineage (NCBI taxonomy): Eukaryota > Metazoa > Chordata > Amphibia > Anura > Leptodactylidae > Engystomops > Engystomops pustulosus. Next base: position 61,972,641 of record NC_092415.1, read on the forward strand.
AGCTACCTCCCCGCCTGAACCTACTACCAGGCTGGTGAACCCACTCCTGAGGATCACTCTCCATGACCACTGCAGTAATCCGGAATCATCCTGTAATCCGGAATCTGTAACAAGATCGTTTGGCCCGTTGCCTTCAGTTGTTCGAATAAAGAACCACGAGTTATCTTTGCACAACTTTGCCTCCGTCTGTTCCCTGGATATGATTGTAACACCAAGGGCACCCCATCCATTACCCAGGGACTCATACTACAGACATTAAAGGGGTTGCCCCACGGAGATTCAGTACATCAGCCTTTCCCTCATATGTTTTCTTGCACACACCAGACTGTAGGACAGCCCTCCAGTCCCCATACCAAGCACCATGACATCAGCATGCCTAGGCCGCAACCGCCAGCCTCTCCAGGAATTCTTTGCCGCGGCTGCCACCAGGCTCCAAGAAAAGGCTAGGCCCCGGTGGGGGGATGTTGCATATGTACCATAAAGGGGAGGCAAAAGGAATAATAAAATATTACTAGGGGTTTGATAAAAGTCTCCAAATATAATGAAGGCAGCAGAGGAAATGGTGATAAATCCAATGGATGGGGCTTCAAAGCATAGTGAAGTACTCTGGTATTCTGGGCCCCGGCTGGTTCCAGGCCCCAAGAAAAGGCTAGGACCAGGTCGGGGGGGGGGGTTGCAGATCCAATCTACAATGCTGCAGCCCCAGGGTTTGGCATGGGCCCTGAGGCGGCTGGCTCCTCTGCATGCCGTGTTCTGCCTCCTGGCAGAACCCAACTGTAACTAAGTGAGCATGCTCAGCATGCTCAGTTACTTACATTATATACTTCAATACATGTGTATTGCAGTGTAAGGCCTTGAACAAGCGATCAGACGAATGCTTGTTGAAGCCAAAGTGTGGAATAAGTAAGTTATAAAAGGGGGAAAAAAGGAAAAATCATTCTTATAATAAAAAATAAATAAAAGTTCCCTAATCACCACAGTTACATATAAAAACAAATATAAAACAAAAAAACATACATATTTGGTATTATCATGTCCTTATTAATCTGTAAAATAAATATAAATCAGTATTGGACCTGCTTGGTGAATGGCGTAAAAAAAAAGCAAAGTAATTTACATACTGATTTCCCCTTTTAGGACTGCCAAGGCAACTACACACTTAATTACAAACTGTCCTAGGACAGAAAAAGCCTTGTTGGTCAGGCCTAAAACTTAACCTTTATTGGTTTACTAAAATAGATGAAATAACCAATTATTTAGTTACACCCAACTTTTAAAATTGCATGTATATTATGTATCTTATCTCCCAAAAGTGCCAGATTCACCTACTAGTAGATCTCTGCAGCAATATCACTAATGAACAGCCTCAAACAAGACACTAAAATACAAACCCGAGCCCCCTGACATGTTTCACTGGAGCTCCAGCGTCATCAGGGGCTACTAATCCCCTGATGACGCTGGAGCTCCAGCGAAACATGTCGGTGTTTCTATATACAGGATAATAGCAAAATGCAATTTTAATAGTTGAGTGTAACTAAATAATTGGTTATTTTTTCTATTCTATATTAAACCAATAAAGGTTACGTTTTAGGCCTGACCAATGAGGCTTTTTCTGTCTAAGGACAGTTTGACATTAAGGTGTAAAAAAAAACCCAGAAAAACTTCAAAAATCAATGTTCTAAAAACCGATCAAAAGAAGTTACATGTGCCACTGAAAAGAAAAACCCTAAGCCCTCAACCAGCTCTGTCAACAAAAAATTCCAGAAGTTATGCCTTTGAAAAGTTGTTCATACTAAAACATACCAGCCCATGCCCCCCAGTATACAGCCAGCCCCTGCCCCCGGTATGTAGCCAGCCCCATGTCCCCCAGTATTTAGCTAGCCAGCTCATATCCCCAGTATATAGCCTGCCAGCCTCTGACCTCCAGTATACAGACAGCCCCTGCCCCCAATATACAGCCAGCCCCTGCCCTAAGTATAAAGCCAGCAGCCCCTCCCCCAGTATATAGCCTGCCAGCCCCTGCAGTAATTAGTTAGCCCATCAACCCCAGTAAATAGCCAGCCAGCCCCTGTCCCAAGCATGCCAAAATTCTAAAAAAAAATAACACTGTACTCACCTTTCCGTTGCCCCCGCAGTCCTCTTCTTGTTTCAGGTGCTCCAGCTCCGTCTTGTGTCCTCTGGGTGCTCTTCAGGTTCGAAAGGCTCCTCCCCCCTGTGCATCGCTGACATTGCCGGACATGAAGATGGAGCCGGAGCAACCGAAGCAAGAAGAAGACCTGCGGGGGTGTCAGAAAGGTGTGTACACTGTTAATTTTTTTATAGACTCGAGTATAAGCTGAGTTATGGTTTTTCAGCACAATTTTTGTGCTGAAAAACTCAGCTTATACTCAAGTAAATATCGTAAATACATTTAAAACTTTGAGAATTACGAATTTTTCTGAATTTTTTCCAAGTTGTTATTTTTTTCAGAACAAAATGCAAAACGCATCACTTTAAAGTGTACAATGGGGCACATTTACTAAGTTCGAATTTGAATGCATAAAAAGTGCGTCCCTTGGACTAGAACGGGATATGCGCCCATTCACTAATTGTGTCGCACGCGTGATAAATGTGGCGCATGAGTTGCGCCACAAAATTTTTGCATAAAAAGTGCACAGCGAGGCTAATTGCCCAGCTGGTATCTATCATGGCTGGGCGTCCAGAGCAGTCCACAGCAGCACCAGATGCTCCCAGTGCCATTTTTATGGAGCTACTCCGGCAGCAGTGTCCCCAGGTGTATGACTATGCCATCCGCGGAGCACGGGAGATGGAGGCGGAGAATCGTCAAGCCCCCCCAACATCTGTGGCCCCAGCATCCGCTGCTCCGTCCTCTGCTCCGTCCGCTGCTCCTGGGGATCACAGACCACCAGCTGCCGGGGATATGGATACTGGGGGCTCTGGTGCTGAAGATGAGGAGGAGCCTGGCCGGGCAAAGAAGGCACGTTTCACGGAACGTGAAACGGAAATATTGGTTGAGGAGGTATTGTTACATTTTTTTTACTTACTTTTACTGTTGGTGTCCTGTTCGACTCTTTACCCACCGTTGCAGAGGGCGCGTTCACATGTTGTGTTTTGACCTGCGTTTTCATTGCGTTTGAAACGCATATACAACAGCTGAGGAGAGGTGATTTGCCTAATTTCATCACTGTTAACGCATGCGTTAACAAAACGCATCGTAAACGCGATGTTAATGCACGCGTTAAGAAAGCGTTAACGCATGCGCTTTGTTAACGCATGCGTTAACATTGCGTTTACAAACGTAAACGGTAATGTAATTAGGCAAATTACCTCACATCAGCTGTTGTATATGCGTTCCAAACGCAATGAAAACGCAACCAAAACGCAACGTGTGAACGCGCCCAGAGTGTTTTTAATGAATGTTTATTTTTTTTTGGTGGCTTTTGTCTTTTCCAGGTGACACAAAATTATGATCATCTTTTTGGCCGGCTGGCCGACTCAATTCCCCTGTCAGCCAAACACCACATTTGGCAGGGGATCACAGTGCGGATCAATGGGCTAGGTAAAAATTGCACTTTGAATATTATTTGAAATTTTTTATGCTCACTTGGATTTTAAATCTTGAAGGTGAGTGGCCTTTGTATAATGTTTTTTTTTTTTTTTCATTTGTTTTCAACTTTGCAGGAGTGGAATATCGTTCTGTTCCTGAGGTCCGCAAGAAGTGGTATGACTGCAGGAGGAGGCTGAAGGCCAAGCTGGCGAAGCACAAACAGTCAGCTCGGAGGACGGGTGGTGGCCCTAGTGTGGCCATGCGGATGTCGTGGGTGGAGCAGAAGATTAGCAAAACTATACACCCCGATCAAACTGAAGGGATCGGGGATTTTGACACCGATAATCTTGATTTTGGTATGTACGTTTTTATTTTATGTCTCTAATACTAATCTTTTGTTTCACTTTCAATAAATATTTTGCAATCCTTTTTGTAAGCGGCTACTGGGGCGTGGAGTAGCCAGACATGAGGCTACACATTGCGGCTACTCCACGCCCCAGTAGCCTCTTGACTCCTCCTAACCTGACATCATTGGCACGTAGCTCCTCGTAGCTGCGCGCTCTTGTCCGAGAAGCCGGAGTACTCCGCATGCGCAGTAGCTTGGGCTTTGTTCCCAAGATTGCACAGCCACGTGCCTGCGCTCTGCATAGTCTACCTATGCAGATTGCATTCATTCTCATATCTGAAGGTTCGTGGCACGGGACAGGTGTGTCTGCTCTGCTCACCAAATAATACCAACAACGATGCCACTGCCACCAATGTATTTTATGGGATTAGGCATATATGTTTGCCTGCTGGGCCCCCCCCCCCCTGGGCAACGAGCAAGGGCCCCCCCCCCCTGGGCAACGAGCAAGGGCCCCCCCCCCTGGGCAACGAGCAGGGCCCCCCTGCCCCCCCCCTTTCTTTCCCCCCCCCCCCTTCTCTGTGTCTTACAGGACCGGGCCTGCTGTGGACTACTTTGGATTTGGTGGACTCCAGCGAGGACCTGTAAATAAATATTGATTTAAATGGCTGACGAGGGTGTGTCTGGTTTTCTTTCTATAAAATATATTTTTACAATGATGTGTTTGTGTCATTCTGTATAATTAGCCATAGTAGTGGTGCTGTTTAGTTGACAGTGCTCATTACTAAGGCCTGAACTTATTGTAAAATGTTCATTTTTGTTTGGGCCAAATTTACAGTAACGCAGATTAAATTACCCCGGTACCCACCGCCACCAGGGGTGCTGGGAAGAGCCAGGTACAAACCAGCACCTGACCATCTAAAGATGGTCAGGTGCTGGGGCGGCTGCAGGCGGTTATTGTTGCACTGGAATAGCCCCCTAACAGTGTGCTTTCCAAGCTCATTAATGGCAGGCTGCTGCCGCTGCTTTTTGTATCTTGCTGGTTTTAAAAATTGGGGGGAATCCACGTCTTTTTTTTTGTCATGAAAATTTTCACAAAATTTAATATAATGATGTGGGGCTCACCTGATTTTTAACATCAGCCAGATAAAAAAAAACAGCAGCAGCCTGCCATTACTGATCTTGGATATCCCTCTGTTAGGGGGCTATTCCAGCGCAACAATAACAGCCTGCAGCAGCACCAGAACCTGACCATCTTTAGATGGCCAGGTGCTGGTTTGTACCCGGCTCTTCCCGGCACCCCTGGTGGCGGTGGGTACCGGGGTAATTTAATCTGTGTTACTGTAAATTTGGCCAAAACAAAAATGGCCATTTTAAAGTAAGGACAGTGCTCATGACTAAGGCATGAAAACTAAACAGCACCACTACTATGGCTAATTATACAGAATGACACAAACACATCATTGTATAAATATATTTTATTAAAAGAAAGCCAGACACACCCTCGTCAGCCATTTTAATCAATATTTATTTACAGGTCCTCGTCGGAGTCCACTGAATCCAAAGTAGTCCCCAGCAGGCCCGGTCCTTGAAGACAACAAAAAACACACACAAAAAAAAGGGGGTAGGGGGCCATGCTTGTGCACTAGGGGGCTGTTGGCCATGCTCGTTGCCTAAAGGGTTGTGGAACATATGTCTAATCATATAAAATAAATTGCCATCAGTGTAATTGTTCATAGTATAAGTTGGTGAGCATAGCTAGGTTGAAATTATAATTACTGTGCCTATAGGATACATTGTTGGCAGTGTGAATCGTGTTTGGTATTAGTTGAGCATAGCATACTCCCCTGTCCCGTGCCCCAAACCTTCACATAAGACAAGCTATGAGGAGCTGGGCACCGATGATGTCAGGTTAGGAGGAGCAGTGAGGCTACTGGGGCGTGGAGTATGCATGACATCTTGCCTCATGTCCGGCTACTCCACGCCCCAGTAGCCGCTTATCAAAAAATACAGAATAGGGCCATAAAGATTTTAATTTAAAAATGGTGGATGGGAGGATTAGCTCGAAAAAGTGCTTTCAACATGTACTATACATTCACCTCCCACCTGTTCTACCTTTCTCGGTAGATTCGTTGAGGTAGCTTCCATTTAAGTGTGGCTATCATTTTTAATTTAAGGTTACAGCACTTGTAATTTACTTTGTTTTATCAACAGGGAGGGCTGCTCCACCCACGGCACCGCAGGCTGCACCACCACCAGCAAATGAGGCTGCACCCGGACCTCCATGTGCTTCGCCAGCCACTCCTCCTGCAGTCGTATCACTTGGTGGGTCCAGTGGGGATGAGGCTCCTGAAGCGGTTCCTGCTGAAGATAGGCCCATCACACTTGGCATATTTTCCAGCTATATGGATAAAAGCCTGGAAGCGATGGGCCTAATTCAGCAGGAACTCCGAAGGCATGGCCGGATGATGGAGGAGGGGTTCCAGCTTATTAGTCGAGATTTCAGAGCTCTCATCAATATTCTGGAACTCCTCATCCACCAAGGAACTGCGGCTCAGGGGGGGAGTGTGAGTGTCCCTCCATTCTCCCCACCCCAGGTCCCCACTGGTGGGGATCCAGTGACACAGGCCAGCCCTGCCCCCGAATCCCCGATTCAGCTTCCAACTGATCAGGATTCGGGGTGCAGTTACGCACCATCGCTGGCAGGTGCACTGGATCCCTCTCCAGTGGTCCTGGGCCCTTCCCCTGAAGCCACGTTCCTACTTTCGGTCAAGGAGGAACTTAGCTCCTCGGCTTCAAATCCACCGGGCACATCTGGGAGTTCTGTGGTGACGCGGCGGCAGGCAAAAAGGGGGAAGGGGCCTGTCCGTCGTTCATCACGTTCTTCCAAACCGTAATTTTCTTTTTTTTTTTTTTTTTTTTTACTTTATTTATTTTTGTTTTCTTTATTTTGATCAAAAATGACAAATACATTTTTGATCTACTTTGTCTTCCTCTGAGCTGAAATTATTGTACTAAAGAATGAAAAGCATGGATACAATTTGACATTGCATTTACTTTAATGCAATTCTAAATTTACAGACATTAAGGCATAACAAAAAAAAATGGTAACTGGCAGATCACTTTAAAAGTAAATCTCAGTCACTTGCCTGCGCCTTAGTTGTCCCGCTCTATTTGTGGGTTCAGCAGACACATCCCCCTGATGCTCTATATGCTCAGTCAAATCTGTTGCAAGGTCAATTTCTAGCCTGTTGGCTGTCGCAATGTTGTGGAACATGCAACAGACTATAATGACCTTGCACACAATGGGGGGTTTGTAGAGCATAGCCCCCCCTGAAAAATCCAGGCAGCGGAACCGACTTTTGAGAATTCCAAAGGTCCTCTCAATGGCACTTCTTGTTCTTCGATGTGCTCGGTTGAATCTCCTCTCCTTAGGGGTACTTGGCCGCAAATATGGTGTCATCAGCCATGGCAATAATTTGTAGCCATTATCACCTAAAAACAGGACAAAGTAAAGCTAATTAGCTTAATTAAAAAAATGAGGCAGCATTCACACAAACATCTGCCTGCCGGGCGTCCGTGTGCTCCGTGTAATGGAGAGGAGGAGGGGTGACCGCTCTCCATAGCAATGCATGGGGGCTGCACGTAACACAGGGAAACATAGGACATGTGTTAGCTTCCCCCCCCCCCCCCCCATGTACGGTGTTGCATGTGTGCTGCACCATATTGCTCTGTGCGGCCATTGCCATCTATGGGGACATATGTATGGCCGTAAGTTTGCAGCTGTACATATGTCCCCCATACAGTAGTGTGAGTGGAGCCTTAGTCTGAGCTTAGACTGACATTTTTGGATTATCCTCACAATATCCGTTTTTTGCTTGGAATCTGCTTGGTTTATCAGTGCCAATAATGCAAGTTATTTGCATTTGGGGATGTCTTCTTTTTCAACAATATTTTTCTCAAAACATGATGGTAGTTAAAGGGGTTTTCCAACAAACGAAAGTTAAGCCGTATCCATGAGATAGTGCCTAACTTCATGATCAGTGCTGAGACCCCCACAGACTGCAAAAATGACTAATGGAGCAGATGGCCGTGCATGCCCATTCAGCTCCATTAATCTCTATGGAGCTGACAGAGATTGGTGAGCGCTGTGCTCGGCAAGATCACTCACCTCCATAGAGATTAATTGAGCAAAACAGTCATGTTCAGCCATCTGCTCCATTAGTCTGACTGAGCGGCGAGGGCTACATTGTTTATGCAATATGTGGGGGTCTCAGCACTGATCATGGAGTTAGGTCCTATCCAGTGGATAGGGCTAAACTTTATTTTGTGGGTAAACCCCTTTAGATTGTGATGTTTACCAGTTCAGTCACATGTCCATGGACAAAGTAGGTGTTTGTAACTGATACCCCTCAGTATGTATTTGTAAATTAGGCTTAACCCCGCACTTTTTTTTCCTTTGTTCACTCTCTCTTAACGCCGGTTTTGGCCAATTAATTTCATATGCTGAGAATGTGTTTTGTTTAATTTTTTTAGCCTTTTTTTTTTTTTTTTCATTTGTGTGTGTTAACATTTTTGTTTACATTTTGCAAACTTTTGTTAAAAAAATGCAAAACTGTAAACAAAACTCATCACAGTTTATGAAAAGCATAATTAAAGACACACCTTATGGAGCATGACCACATTTTAAGTGTTTAGTAATTGAAAGAGCATTCACATTCACTTACCAAGCAGAAAGGCGTCCCTGTACAATTCACTCTGGAGCCGGCAATTGAGGGCACAGTTATCAAAGATAAAGGAATCGTGTGTCGACCCAGGGTACTTTGCGACCACATTAGTTATGATGTTGTTTGAGTCAACGGTGACCTGCACATTAATCGAGCGAAACATTTTTCTATTGCGGTACTGATATTCATCGGCCGCAGGAGGCACCAACGCCACATGTGTGCAGTCGATTAACCCAATCACTTTGGGCATCCCCGCTACTTGCTCAAACTCCGCTTGCGTCCTCCGGATGGCATCAGCAGTTTTGGGGAAGGAGATGTACTGTGTACAGAGCTTAAACAGCTCATCCACTACCTCGTGGAAAAAACGGCTGAAGGTTGGTTGCGAAAAACCAAAACGCTCAGCAATGCAGTGCTGGAAGGACGCGTTCGCCATATAATAGATGGCCGAGACCATCTTGGTGAGTCCAGGCACTGCATGTGACCGTCCGGTTTTTGCCCCGATGGCTACTTCAAGCTTCTCATAGAGGCTTAGGATTGAAGCTCTATCCAGCCGAAACTGCTGATACACCTCCGCGTCCGTAAAATCTGCAAAGGACACACGAGGACGGAACACTCGAGGACGCCTCCTCTGCCTCCGTCTGCGCTGTCTAGCCATGATGCGGTCATTTTGAATGGCCACGTAGACGATCGGAAGCATATCCATTGTCCTAGAAGAAAGAATATGGAATATGTAATTTTTTATGCTCATATTGGCAGATTGGTCAGATAAGGTCTGTTACTTTGTGAGTAATTTTAACTTACACTACAAATTTGTTTAATCCCAATTTGTGGTAAATACTAAACACATTTATAGTTTTTCCTGGGCCTCTCTTCCAATTTGTTTAAATTGTTTTAAAATTTGCATGTTAAAGTGTGACTTACCTTTGCAAAAGCTTTTTTGACGAGTGTTTGTCTTCTTATTACCACAAATCTCCACTCCTGTTTTACAAATTGGATTGTTATTTTTTCAAAAATCAAGCCTTTTTGCAAATTTAGAATTGAACATGTACTTACCTTTTAGCAAAATTTCAATGGATTTATTGTGCACGATCACCAGTCAAATTTTCCACTCTCCTTCAAAACCCTCGACTCCTAACTCTCTCCATTTTGTTTTTGTTTTGGAAACCATTTTATATTTTTTCCCTAAATTGTGTCGCACACACCTTTACCTTGTTCCTACAAGCATAATAGCAATCAGTTTACTCATGCGACACTTTTGTGTCGCGGTTTGAATACTGTCGCACGGGAGTTTCCCCCCCCTGTGTTTTCGCGCTTAATTATGCGCGTCCCCGTTGTGTCGCGCGCTATTCAAATTTAGGCGCACGGCACGTCATATTGTGTCGCGCGCTTTCGCCATTTCCCTGGTTCTATCCTTGTATTTGTGGCGCATGCACGGCGGATTGTGGCGCGAAAATATTGAAAATCTGACGCCAGCAGCAGCGTCATAAATAGAAGCCACACCTGCAACTACAGCAGATACCGTGCACAGCAGCCAGGGAACAATACTGAGAATTGTAAGTACCCACAACAACATAAAATACACCCAAAACTAGGCAAAAAGAGTGGAAAAAGGCCAAAAAGAGAGATAAGAAGGGTGGATATACAGGGCAATGTAAAGGACAGTGAAGAAACACAAGCTAATGGCACAGCACATGTTGCAGGGGGATCGCATCGTCAGAATTACATGAGTTTAACATCATAACTTCTAATCCCTTCACGTAGATCTATATTGTCGTGAACGAGGAGGGAACAACCTTTCGAAAAGCAAGATGGCCACATCCTCAGGTAAAGCGCTCAATACATTTTATATAACTCCAAAATAAACCTAGAAATGCAATGTTCACACAGAGTTTTCAATTAGGGTGTTTTCTATTCAAAATCACATTATTACATAAAAGAAAATGAAAAAATGAGTTTTACAGCAAAATAGGTTTTTATGTGTCATCACCAAAATATAAACATTTACATCAAAGTATAAGGTCATGGGCGCATGCGTCACTAGCTACGCTTTGAAGTGCAGTGCTAGCGCAATGGGGGCGCACCCTGGGCTGGACACATTTTCATATGCCTTGAAAGGCATCTACTGGTTAAGCAATCACGTGCGTTACAATGGACACACTTTTTTTTTTTTTTTAGGCCCAAAACCATGCACTTTTAAACGCAGGACTAGCGCTGTCCAACTGCACCGTGTGATTCCGTTTTTGGCTAATACACATGCATTTAGTTGAAGCCCTTAGCGCTCTGCACGGTAGCTGTACTGCACTGAGATGATGCCGGTTCAGCTCTGCACAGGAGCCAAACCGCCATCGGGGGTTGCGGGATGTCAGCGTTAATCTACCGATGACATCCACAGCTAACACCCGCGGTCGGAGTGGGCTCCAATCGTGGTTGTTTATTCCGTTAAATGACGCGACCGCACCATTTAACATGCCTTCCGGGGTTCTTTACCCCACTATCGGCGCCCCAGCGATGTTTTGGGGTGCGCCAATCGCTGCTATGGCACCTCTGGGGTCCGATCGGGACCCCAGAGAAGCCTGAAGGCAGGGCCTTTAAGATGGCGTCTGTGACGTCATCTTAAAGGCAAAGTGTCAGCCTATGCATCTGCATAGGCAGACACTGCTAATACTCTGCAATACATGAGTATTGCAGGGTATTATCATGACCAAGCAATCAGATGATTGCTTGGTCATGTCCCGTGGTGGATCAAGAAAAAAAAAAGGAAAAGTAAATGTTTTTAATGAAAAAAAAAATTAACAAATCAATAAAACTGGCCATAAGGCCCAAAAAATATAAAGATACAAATTACGCACAAAAAAGTCAAAATCAATAACACAAACCCCACATATATAGTATCACCGCGTCCGTAACAATCCATAGAATAAAACTAAATAACTATTGGACCCATATGATGAACGCCATAAATCAAAAAATTACAAACCCACCAAAAATTCGGATTTTAACTATTATATCCCACTAAAAATGCAATACAAAGTGATCAACAAAACATATGTAGTCCAGAATGATACTGTTGCAAAGTAGAACATGTCCCTCAAAAAACAAGCCATCAACCAGCTGTGTATGCCACTTTGAAGACGCCGATACAAAAATGAGAGATTTTACAACACATTAGCATTTTTTTTTGCAAATTTTTTAAAACATAAGAAAAAATATTCATGTCTGGTATCCCCGTAATCGTATCAACCCATAGAATAAAGATAACAGGATTATTAGGCTATACGTTGCAAAACAAAAATTTATGGTTAACTAATCCAGTACAGAATTGATTCTTTTCTACTCATGACCTCAAAACAAGTTTAAAATTTACTACAATAGGAGATAGCAAACACAAAATGGTAACACTGGAAAAAGCATCTCATCTCGCAAAAAAAAATGCCGTCACATGGCCCAAATAACTTAAAAGGAAAAATTTAATAGCCTTCAAAAGGGGGCAACGAGAAAACTAAAATCCTTGCAGCTGCAGGGTGCTCCTTCCCTTCTGTGCCTCGCTGTGCCCCCATAACACAAGTAATGTCCACATGTGGGGGGTCTCTGCACTCTGGAGAAATTGTTGAACACATTTTAGGGTGTGTTTTTGCTTTTTCTCTTTTTTAAATGTGTAAATTTTCGGCCTAAATGAACATATAAGCAACAAAAATTGACCATTCAAAATTTCACAACCATTTGGATTAAATTACTAGGAAGATCTCAAGGAGTTAACAATCTTCGTAAATGCTGCTTCTGATATCATGAGGGGTGCAGATTTTAAAATGGGTTTGTTATATATGGGGTTTAGATGCGAAAAATATTACAATTCAGTGAAAACACTATTTATCCACAAAATTTCCAATTTAACAAAAAATATATATATTTGTAAGCTGCGCAACATCAAAATTAATTATCGAGACATTTTTTTAATTAATGCAAATGTAAATAAGACGATTGGAAATGTTATTCTGCAACTTATTTAGGTTGAAAATCATCTGGAGGAAAATGCAATGATTCTAAATTTTGACAAGGTCACATTTATCCCAAAACTCCCATTTGTGACATTTTTATGGGAAATCAAAGCAAAAAATTACAGACAACATTTACCAATAAAATTAAGTACAAGATGTGTGGAATCGTTTAGATTAGTAAAAGTGTTCAAAAGTTATAACCATATAAATCAAACCATATCACAATCCCAAAAATCGGGCTGAGCCTTAGGCTAGATTGACACTGCTGTTGCCCGCCCGTACCGTACCGTAGCGGGCAACGGCAGTGCACGGGGAGAGGAGGAGGAGGTGAGCGCAGCTCCCCCCCGCCCCTCTATATAGGAAGTAATGGTGCACGGCGCCGTACTACGGAGAAAGATAGGACTGGTCCTATCTTTTTCTGGGGTACGAAGCGGTACGGTGCCGCACGTGTGCTGCACCGTACCGCTCCCGTAGTGCGCCATGCGCCCATTGCCGTCTATGGGGGACGTATATCGGCCGTATATACGTCCCCCATACAGTCGTGTGAATGTAGCCTTAAGCTGTAAAATGGCTGCGTCCTTAAGGGGTTAATACACAATGCAAAGACTATGAAAACACACCATGAGAAGAAGGTCGAAGACACCAGACATGTGATAGGCAACACAAATTCCGAGCACAACAAGATCAGGGTAAACCCAATGCAAATCTTTGAAACAAATCTATCATAAATAATTTTTGAATTTAATATTGTTAAAAAAAACAAATATCTTGCATTCTTGTATTTTACAGATGAAAGCCAGGCAGGCACCAGCAGCGGCAAGAGAAAGCAGAAGAAGAGCGCCCCTTTTGATCGAGCAGAGCTCGTCGCTTTGATAACCATCTGCGACGAGCGGGGCTACGACCTGCTCCGTGAGACTGGTAGCTATAAAGCAAAGACCAAAATCATGGAGCAGGTCCAAGCCCATCTGCTCGAGAAATACGGCCGCTACCATTCCGTCCGGCAGTTGCAGAAGCGGTTCTCGGACATAAAGGTCCGTGAGGAGCGTTTTTTGGAGCGTGTCCGAAGCCGGAACCGCTCTGCAAAAGGTTAGAAGATACAACTTGGTTCTCTAAGTAATGACATGTCTGTGCATTTTTTGATGATTTCTCTTTTTCTTTCTAGCCGGACGGGAGAGGGCACCGGCCGTAGAAGGGGCCTCTTCTTCTGCTTCTGTTGCTGCTGCTGTTGTGGTGGATGTTGGGGACGACTCTCCCCCTCCACCAAGCCCTGTGCCACCTGGCCAAGAGGTAAAGACTGGCATCTTTTTAGGAATCTAAGATGTTGAAAATTTAATATATACAAATTAATTTGTAATTATAATTAATTTATATTTTTTTGTTTTTTTTTTACAGGATCTTGCTGTGGCTCCGGAGGAGGAGATGGTTACCCTGGTGCTGGAACCGGTGGAAGACCCACATGAAGAGGTCCAGCCACCAGAGGTAGCCACCACAGCAGTGGCCGAGGGTCTTCAGGTGTCCATCGGTGAGCAGCTCCTCCATGAAATGGAGCTGCTCAACCGAAAGATGGACATTCTGATGGCCCATTTCGAAAGGTTGTTCCACCCTCCTCGTTCTTAAGTTTGTTGTTAACCTTTTTTTTTTTATTTTATTTTAAAAGTTTTTGTTTTAAAAAAAATTAAAAATGTAAAAAAAATTAAAAAAACAAAACAAAAAAAAAAATATAAAAATGTTTTAAAAAAAATAAAAAAAACAAAAAATGTTTGACCCAAAAAAAAAAAAAAAAAATTACCTTTTTACCATGATTATCCGCCAAAACAGGCAACGGTGTTATTAAAGTTGTCTTTTTACCATGATTATCCCCAAAACAGGCAACGGTGTTTGTAAAGTTGTCTTTTTACCATGATTATCCCCAAAACAGGCAACGGTGTTATTAAAGTTGTCTTTTTACCATGATTATCCCCCAAAACAGGCAACGGTGTTTGTAAAGTTGTCTTTTTACCATGATTATCCCCAAAACAGGCAACGGTGTTTGTAAAGTTGTCTTTTTACCATGATTATCCCCCAAAACAGGCAACGGTGTTAGTAAAGTTGTCTTTTTACCATGATTATCCCCCAAAACAGGCAACGGTGTTTGTAAAGTTGTCTTTTTACCATGATTATCCCCCAAAACAGGCAACGGTGTTATTAAAGTTGTCTTTTTACCATGATTATCCCCCAAAACAGGCAACGGTGTTTGGAAAGTTGTCTTTTTACCATGATTATCCCCAAAACAGGCAACGGTGTTTGTAAAGTTGTCTTTTTACCATGATTATCCCCAAAACAGGCAACGGTGTTATTAAAGTTGTCTTTTTTCCATGATTATCCGCCAAAACAGGCAACGGTGTTTGTAAAGTTGTCTTTTTACCATGATTATCCCCCAAAACAGGCAACGGTGTTATTAAAGTTGTCTTTTTACCATGATTATCCCCAAAACAGGCAACGGTGTTATTAAAGTTGTCTTTTTACCATGATTATCCCCCAAAACAGGCAACGGTGTTATTAAAGTTGTCTTTTTACCATGATTATCCCCCAAAACAGGCAACGGTGTTTGTAAAGTTGTCTTTTTACCATGATTATCCCCAAAACAGGCAACGGTGTTTGTAAAGTTGTCTTTTTACCATGATTATCCCCAAAACAGGCAACGGTGTTAGTAAAGTTGTCTTTTTACCATGATTATCCCCCAAAACAGGCAACGGTGTTTGTAAAGTTGTCTTTTTACCATGATTATCCCCCAAAACAGGCAACGGTGTTATTAAAGTTGTCTTTTTACCATGATTATCCCCCAAAACAGGCAACGGTGTTTGGAAAGTTGTCTTTTTACCATGATTATCCCCAAAACAGGCAACGGTGTTATTAAAGTTGTCTTTTTTCCATGATTATCCGCCAAAACAGGCAACGGTGTTTGTAAAGTTGTCTTTTTACCATGATTATCCCCAAAACAGGCAACGGTGTTATTAAAGTTGTCTTTTTACCATGATTATCCCCCAAAACAGGCAACGGTGTTATTAAAGTTGTCTTTTTACCATGATTATCCCCCAAAACAGGCAACGGTGTTTGTAAAGTTGTCTTTTTACCATGATTATCCCCCAAAACAGGCAACGGTTTTAGTAAAGTTGTCTTTTTACCATGATTATCCCCAAAACAGGCAACGGTGTTTGTAAAGTTGTCTTTTTACCATGATTATCCCCAAAACAGGCAACGGTGTTATTAAAGTTGTCTTTTTACCATGATTATCCCCCAAAACAGGCAACGGTGTTTGGAAAGTTGTCTTTTTACCATGATTATCCCCAAAACAGGCAACGGTGTTTGTAAAGTTGTCTTTTTACCATGATTATCCCCCAAAACAGGCAACGGTGTTAGTAAAGTTGTCTTTTTACCATGATTATCCCCCAAAACAGGCAACGGTGTTATTAAAGTTGTCTTTTTACCATGATTATCCCCCAAAACAGGCAACGGTGTTTGGAAAGTTGTCTTTTTACCATGATTATCCCCAAAACAGGCAACGGTGTTATTAAAGTTGTCTTTTTACCATGATTATCCCCCAAAACAGGCAACGGTGTTTGGAAAGTTGTCTTTTTACCATGATTATCCCCAAAACAGGCAACGGTGTTATTAAAGTTGTCTTTTTTCCATGATTATCCCCAAAACAGGCAACGGTGTTTGGAAAGTTGTCTTTTTACCATGATTATCCCCAAAACAGGCAACGGTGTTATTAAAGTTGTCTTTTTACCATGATTATCCCCAAAACAGGCAACGGTGTTTGTAAAGTTGTCTTTTTACCATGATTATCCCCAAAACAGGCAACGGTGTTATTAAAGTTGTCTTTTTTCCATGATTATCCGCCAAAACAGGCAACGGTGTTTGTAAAGTTGTCTTTTTACCATGATTATCCCCAAAACAGGCAACGGTGTTATTAAAGTTGTCTTTTTACCATGATTATCCCCAAAACAGGCAACGGTGTTTGTAAAGTTGTCTTTTTACCATGATTATCCCCCAAAACAGGCAATGGTGTTAGTAAAGTTGTCTTTTTACCATGATTATCCCCAAAACAGGCAACGGTGTTTGTAAAATTGCTGTAAATCAATAGCATGAGATGTATTTATGAAGGTATCATTATTTTTCGTTGATGTCTGAATTGAAATAAATGTAATGTGATTTTAAAACAATGCTTGAATAAATTATTTTTTTGGACCTCAAAAAGACTGTTTATTACGTTTACCTCAAGAATAAAACAGGGGCAGCAACACACTGGTGGAGGTGGGGGGGGATGGTGACATAAACACTGGTGTGGGGGGGGGGGGATGGTGAAATAAACACTGGTGGGGGGGGATGGTGACATAAACACTGGTGGGGGGGGGGATGGTGACATAAACACTGGTGGGGGTGTATGGTGACATAAACACTGGTGGGGGGGGGTATGGTGACATAAACACTGGTGGGTGGGAGTACAGGGACACAGACACTTTGGCTAAAGATAACTTACATGATGTGGGCAGCTTGGTGTATTTTGCTTGGTTCACACCATATTCTTGGTCTAGGCTCAGCGTATATGTCACTAAAGCCCCTGACGTGTGACCTTTGTGTATACATTGGCACATAGTTGCAGACGGCGGCCGGCCTTTTGGCTCCATCTGATGCTCAAACTTTAAATCAAGGAGTAAACTCTGGCAACAGTTACCAAGATAATAATTTTTATTTATATTGCGTCTGTAAATTACATAAAGCTTTACAAATAAATATACATCTTTCCACTATGCAGCCTCCACAAGAGCAATGTATGCTGGGTGGCATGGTGGCTCATTAGTTAGCATTACAGCCCTGCAGCACTGGGGACCTCGGTTCAAGTCCCATCCAGGTCAACATCTGCACAGAGTTTGCAGTTCTCTCCATGTTTGTGTTGTTTTCCTCCAGGTCCTCCGGTTTCATCCCACGCTCAAAAACATACTTGCAGGTTTTTTTGATTGTGAGCCCCATTGGGGACAGGGAACATTCTGATAAGGAATGATTATTAATTCTTATGTGCTCATCGGAGGCAAGTGATGCCTATGTTAAGCAAAAGCAGTGTTTTGCATCCTTATTCACTTTTGACAAGCACTTATATCACTCATCAGGAGATAGGAGCAGGGTGTAATGCACATACATCACACAAAACACCTTTAAATGTGCCAGGAGGAGAGAGCATAGCTGCAGACCCATCCCTTTAAGTTGTGCTTGTGTATGGAACATAGCTGCAGACCCATCCCTTTAAGTTGTGCTTGTGTATGGAACATAGCTGCAGACCCATCCCTTTAAGTTGTGCTTGTGTATGGAACATAGCTGCAGACCCATCCCTTTAAGTGGGGCTTGTGTATGGAACATAGCTGCAGACCCATCCCTTTAAGTGGTGCTTGTGTATGGAACATAGCTGCAGACCCATCCCTTTAAGTTGTGCTTGTGTATGGAACATAGCTGCAGACCCATCCCTTTAAGTGGGGCTTGTGTATGGAACATAGCTGCAGACCCATCCCTTTAAGTGGTGCTTGTGTATGGAACATAGCTGCAGACCCATCCCTTTAAGTGGGGCTTGTGTATGGAACATAGCTGCAGACCCATCCCTTTAAGTGGGGCTTGTGTATGGAACATAGCTGCAGACCCATCCCTTTAAGTGGGGCTTGTGGATGGAACATAGCTGCAGACCTATCCCTTTAAGTTGGGCTTGTGTATGGAACATAGCTGCAGACCCATCCCTTTAAGTGGTGCTTGTGGATGGAACATAGCTGCAGACCCATCCCTTTAAGTGGGGCTTGTGGATGGAACATAGCTGCAGACCCATCCCTTTAAGTGGTGCTTGTGTATGGAACATAGCTGCAGACCCATCCCTTTAAGTGGTGCTTGTGTATGGAACATAGCTGCAGACCCATCCCTTTAAGTGGTGCTTGTGTATGGAACATAGCTGCAGACCCATCCCTTTAAGTGGTGCTTGTGTATGGAACATAGCTGCAGACCCATCCCTTTAAGTGGTGCTTGTGTATGGAACATAGCTGCAGACCCATCCCTTTAAGTGGGGCTTGTGTATGGAACATAGCTGCAGACCCATCCCTTTAAGTGGTGCTTGTGTATGGAACATAGCTGCAGACCCATCCCTTTAAGTGGTGCTTGTGTATGGAACATAGCTGCAGACCCATCCCTTTAAGTGGTGCTTGTGTATGGAACATAGCTGCAGACCCATCCCTTTAAGTGGGGCTTGTGTATGGAACATAGCTGCAGACCCATCCCTTTAAGTGGGGCTTGTGTATGGAACATAGCTGCAGACCCATCCCTTTAAGTGGTGCTTGTGGATGGAACATAGCTGCAGACCTATCCCTTTAAGTTGGGCTTGTGTATGGAACATAGCTGCAGACCAATCCCTTTAAGTGGGGCTTCTTGCTTTTCAAAAGCAACATTCTCCAAGTAGGATCCTAAGCAAAAGAAAAATGCCCTGACTTTCACCTCCTTCAGCCCGGTGTATCTGAGTGCACGTCTTGCGACACAATTCGGTTTTTAAATTCAGGGGCTTGTCCGAATAATTCGGGTTGCTCGAAAACCACACCCCCTATTTGTGGCGCACGGAAGCTGGTGCGCGCGCGACAAAATTCAAACCCGTGCGCCACAATCCCGGGGCAATTTAGGGGAAAACGGCGCAAATCGGAAATATTCGGGGAACACATCGGGAAAACGCGAATCGGGCCCTTAGTAAATGTGCCCCAATGTGTCACAAGAAATCAAGTTATAACCAATTATCGTGACACATGTCAGATTCTAAAAATCGAATCATGTCATTAAGCTGAAAACTAGTGTTGGAAATAAGGGGTCAAAAACTAACTACTATATATACACAATGGGCAAGATGTATCACTGTTCTGCACTCAAGTCTCAGTGTTGTGCCTTTATTCTGGTGCAACAATTATCACAAGCTACAACAATCTGTGATGAGTTGAGTTCCTGCCTCTTTTTACTTTACTTGCACTTTGGCGCAATATAGACACTTTGGCACTTACATGTGATCCTCCTACAAGCTCCTCTCTGCTTCTCTCCCACACCACGGTATGAGACTGGCCCTTACAGCAGAACCCAGGTGTGTGATAAGCTGCACCCAGTGATCTCCTCAGCAGTGGCTTCTCCTGGAGGGGATCCTCCAGTGCTGATCTCCTGCTCCCCCTGTAATTCTGGGTAGTATTCCTCCTCAGACACCAGTGTGGTCATCCTGCTACACGGGGGACACTTCTCTGTACTATCTGCAAGCTCCTACTCACGTCTCTTCTATCCTGCTCTGAGCTGCTGCTTTTGCAGATTGTTTGTAAATAGAAGGTCATGAACCATAACAGAGGCTGCAAGTAGTGTCTGCTGAGCTCTGCTGCTGGGGATACATGGCTCTGCCGAAGAGGTCAGTGCTTGCTTCTCAGTTTCCGCCACCTTCAACCTGGAGTGTTTTTACGCCTAAATTGCACCTAAATGAAGTTGCTAATGATGAATGACGCAGAAAAACATCTGGATTGGTAGGATAAATGAGGAAAACATGGTTACTTTTGCTGCACAGATAGATTGGTGTTTAGTCGCAAAACTTGTGCAAAAACAGTGTGACAATATGAAAAGGTGCAAAAATAACAGAAAAAATAAGTGATACATCTGGCCCAATGTCTGCCAAAACCAACAGATCTCGCACAGACCTGATTTACGACAAGATTTATAGAAACACTTTAAACAATACAATGAGGGATATGTAACAATGTGGAGTGGACTCCGTCCATGCGAAAACAGGTAACATTATGCAACACCCCTGCCCATACATAGGCAGGCTGGTAGTTGCGAATGGTGCCCTCTCCAGGTCAGGAGCTGTTAGGGGGGAGTTGTAAACCCTCTATGAAGGTTCAAGAACCTGGCCATTATGTAATAGCAGCTATAGATTCTGCCTGGAAACGAAATGGTTAAATGGGTGTAAGATGCTATCCAACAAGATATATGGAAACACTTTCAACAATACAATAAAGGAGATGTAACAATGTGGAGCAGTCTCAGTTGGTGCAAAAACAGATAACATTATGCAACTTTGTAAACATTTGGCTGTATTGTAAACTGGAGTGTGATGGGGGAGCACATGGTCTAGTCCAGACTACAGGAGTCTGACTGAGACTGAGACAGAGGGTGCACAACACACCTTTACTGCAGTCATGGAAAACCAATCCCAGGAACTGAGCCAGGAGTCTCTAACCCAGAGCTGCAGCCTTCACAGTTTGAACACAGCTCCATCTCAATTACCCCAGCCTGCATATACCATCAGGCTAGTGCCTCATCCTGCGGACCACTCTCCACGATCCCTCCAGTATCAGAATCTAAATCTGCTGCTGGACCACTTTGGCCGTTGCCTGCTACCTGTTGTTCAATAAAGAACCGTGAGTTGATTTGCACAACATTTCCTCCGTCTGATGCCTGGATAAGGCTGTCTACCACCACAGGCTTCCCCATTAATTACCTAGGGACTTATCTTACAGACACTCAGGGGTTGACCCATGGAGAACCAGTACATCAGCCTCTCCCTCCATATTTCTTGCACACAACATCTGCTGGAGACCTGCCCAGCTGTAAGAGAGCCCTCCTCTCCCCATACCAAGCACTGTGACATCAGCGCACCTAGGGATGTTGCAATTATTGTTTCGCTGCACCACTTTTATTACTGTGATGTTAAAATCTGGTGCAGTATAAAACTGTTCTGTTCTACTTTAGAACAGAACATGAGACATGTCTTTTCATGAGACCACACCCCATTTTCACAGGCCATGTCCCCTTAGTCAGACAAGGCGGAAAAGTGTTGAAAACGGGTCTAAAAGTTAAATGTGGAGGATAGCATCTTCTGGTGCAAATTACATCTGAAGTCTGAAAAAATTGGCTTAATACATCTCCCCAATTTCTGTATTCTTCCTGATAATGAGAACTGTTCATCACAATATAACAGTAGGTATATACAATTCTAATACTATAATATATACTTTAATATATGAGAGGCCATTTCATACAGCACATAGAGATTTGGAGATTTTCTGTACTATACGCAGTAGGCACATACTCTTTGTGAATTTAGTCTTCATTCAACAAATAAACCTTCAAAAAAAGACATATAAATAATGAAGTTATTTTTCTGTAATTTATATCCTATGGTGTCATAACAAAAGTAATTCTAGCCCTTGTACAAATGGAAAACAATGAATAACCTTTAATCGAACATTCATGACATTTTCAGTAAAATTAAAGTAACAGAACATTGTAAAGATGATATTCCACATCTTCATTATAAATGACCTTTACATTTTAACATACTGCATGTTACACTATCATTGTAGGTTAGCAGAAACAGGGGTCTGATAGAAGGGACCAACACATGGCTTAATTCAGTTCTGGAACAAATCCATTGGTTTTGGCTTACATCAAAACAATCAATGTGTTCCCAACACTTAATAGTTTCTATTTTTCTATTAAGTGGATATAGTTTAATGGAGACCAAATTTGTTGCAGGTAAATTATTGCTGTCCACTGATTTTTTATTTTTCGCACACAAAATTGGGTAAAAAGAGAAAACTTCATACAAGATGTACCCATCGGGAGAAATTTATCAGGGCTTGTTGGCCAGCTTTTATCCCCCAACGCCACCCTAATGCCAAGAGGGGGGGAAGGGGGGAGTGCTGGGGACGCCATAGCCTAGCCCATTTGATATAGCTTGAGCCTGGATCCTTGTGCAGGTTAGAGCTGATTTCTTCACTAGTTGTCGAAAAGTGTCGGATTCACAAGCGGTTCCACAATTTAGCTCCCAAAAAAAGAATAAGTTGTGAGTGGTGGAAAACCACCAAAATTGTGGCACTAACACATAAGTAAGGAGCAAGAGGTGGAGCAAGGGGAAAAAATGTCCACCAGTTTTCCATTTGAAAGTCGTCATAAATGCCCCCCCAATGCGCCCAGTCCTAATAAATCCCCCCACTGTGCCCACGGCTATGATGACATCCCTGTTAGATAGACTTTCAAAACATGGGCCATATGGATTACTTGTTGTCTGTAAATATTGAGATATATTACATCAGAAATTTTTACTTAAAAAAATAATGAAAACTGCTTTTTTGTTTTGTGTTTCCATTTAGTAGCGACAAAGTTTTACATTTACACAGCCGTATGGGGCTTATTTTTCGACAGGACAAATTGTACTTCCTACTGCAGCCATTAATCAGGCTCTTTTTTTCTTTTTCAAAAAACAGTTATCTGTAGGAAACAACCACTTTAAAGCCCAAGTATTTAAGCATTTTTTACGACAACCGTAAATGATGTAGAAAAGTCAACAAGCCATTTTAGGGGCCTATGAGAGGAATAATTGGATTATGGAATGCAGAAACATATTGATCTTGTGAGAAGGGATTACATGCACTTACATGACAGAAGGGCTCTTACTTCTTGTCTGTTCAATCTGGCACTTAGCTTGGAAATGTACATTGATTTCTCTATTAACTGTATTAACTGTGGAGCACAGTACCGACCTTCCTTAGTAGGGTCCTCATCGATAGACCTGTCACACCCATAAATAACGTACACTAGGGAGACAATAAAGGGAATATGCCAATAAGCCATTCTGTCATTTGCAAAGCCACAGTGTTTTATCATTTCTATACAAGTTTATACATTGATCGCTGGGGTTACTAACTGTATCATAAATCTTCAAGCAATCCTAAAGTAAACTGATAAAAATATAACTAATAAAGCTCAATTAAAATAAATTCTATTCATTTTAGTGAATAATAACCCTTTAGTTGGGGCTACTAAGGGATCAATGGGAGTACAATAGGTATTCTTTGTGTAGTGGCTGAGCTGAGTAACTGCAGCACCCCCCCCCCCCATTTATTTTGATACTTTCTTCAAGAACAGCGACACAGAATTTGGGCAGGTTTGGTGTTGTGAATAAAGACAGTGGTCCACATTTCTTAAAGCATTTGCAACAGTTTTCTGTCTGACTTTGCACTGAAAAGAACTTGCAAACTGCTTCTACATGTATTTATAAAGTGTCTGCGCCAGTTTTGTGACGGGGCTGCACTGTGTCTGACAAGACAAATGTGCACAAGGGGCGTGTAAGTGCTCAGTAAGAGTTTGCACCAGATTTATTACTGACGTGAGCCACATTTCTGTCTGCACCATAATTATACTGCATGAACAAAGTGCACCAAAAAAAAACAATGGTGCAAACTTCCAGAGCAGTGCGGAGGGCGTCAGATTCATGAAGACCTTGCGCCAGTTTTGATGAATCTGGAGCACCCTGCGCACTCCACAGGTAAACTGCACATAGTACACACTGCACTAATTTTGATAAATGTGGGCTAGTCTGTTTTCCTAATCCTAAGCGCCTAGATGGCACTGAAGTAGCACTATGTAGTGAATAGTGGACAAGCAAGTGTTGCAACCTCTTTTGACATAGTGTTCACATGCCGGGTATGAAAGTGTTTAGGGGTTGTTCACTTTAAGCACATTCCAGCATAATAATTGATATTGTTTGTGCAATGAAAAGTTGAAGTTATTTATTTTTCCAATACATATTGGGGCACATTTACTTACAAGGTCACTGTAGTTCACTAAAAGTGCATAGTCCGTCTATAATGGTGATTCAGTAAGAAAGTGCGCCTGAAATCATGAATCTGTCCCTTCCCCGCACAGGTCCGCACAGGTCCGACCATCTTTATTGTGGTGCACCTTTAACATAGGGTGTGCAACACAAATTGAAAGTTAAATACGGTGCTTGGCTCGACGACTCGCCCGCTAACTTTTGTCTCATGGAAGCCAACGCAACTACGACACAATCGCAGCACTGACACTTCTTAAATGCCTGTGCACGCCGTTATAACCCAGAAGAACGTTCATGGTCTGACCCTTAGTAAGTGTGCCCCATTATGTATCAATTATTCAGCATTTCCAAGATCTGGCTTATTGTCTGCTTGCTGTCATGCAACAGGAAGTTTCATAATTTATTTCCTGTTTATCCATGGTCATGTGATGTCACTCAGGTGCACAGCTCATTATAACACACAGTGAAATCAAAGCTGTGTGATGCTAAAGAGCCGTACACCTGTGTGAAATCACATGACCATAGACCGGTGTTTATCCATGTGAAGTAAACATAGAAGCTATAGCAGGACAGCAAGCAGAGATCTAGAAAATAGTGAGGAATTGATAATGGAAAATGTAATAACTTTTCATTACACAATCAATGATCTTCTGTAATGTGCTTAAAGTGGACAATCATTTAACTAGAGCTTAGTACAGCTTTAATCACACATCTGCATCTATATTCCCCAGTTACAGTGGAAAACTTGTAAAACAATTGTAAAAAAAAAGGTAGTAAAGGAAGTAAAAAAACCCTCTACATTATGAAAAACACAGTTGTACTTGCCCAATTTGCCCACGACTATAGATATATCAAAATGCCCGTCAAACAATTGTCAATTCATTTATAATGTGAAAATTAAGTTGATTTGAAAAAAACTGTGTTTTGAGCATACAAAAATGCAGACAGTGTTAGGTACTAGAGATGAGCGAACATGCTCGTCCGAGCTTGATGCTCGTTCGAGCATTAGCGTACTCGAAACTGCTCGTTGCTCGGACGAATACTTCGCCCGCTCGAGAAAATGGCAGCTCCCGCCGTTTTGCTTTTTGGCGGCCAGAAACAGAGCCAGTCACAAGCCAGGAGACTCTGCACTCCACCCAGCATGACGTGGTACCCTTACACGTCGATAGCAGTGGTTGGCTGGCCAGATCAGGTGACCCTGGGATAGACTAGCCGCTGCCCGCGCTGCTCGGATCATTCTGTGTCTGGATGCCGCTAGGGAGAGAGCTGCTGCTGGTCAGGGAAAGCGTTAGGGTGTTCTATTAGCTTACTGTTAGGCAGGAGTGATTCTCCAAGAACCCAACAGCCCTTCTTAGGGCTACAATAACGTTCTACTTTTTTTTTTTTTTATTTGCATCTAGTACCATTTTGTGAGGAATTAGCAGGGGGACTTGCTACCGTTGTGTTTAGCTCTTAGTGGCACACATATCCACCTCAAACACCAAAGTGGGAAAATTTAGTAGGGGTTGGATTTCAATTAGGCACAGTCTGCCATTTTTCCTTTTTTATTTTACGTTTATTTTGTTTAATAACTCAGTGTCATCTCATCTGGCATAGTAGTGTGCTTTCATACTTGGCTAGAAAATAGCCATAGGAGAATCCAAACGGCTTACGCCTACAGTAGCGTTATATATTTGATTTCTGGTTGATCTGCTGGTGGCTGTACTTGCTGCAGTGCATCTACTAGCCAATTGTGAGCAATTTGTAGTGAGACTTGCGACCGCTGTGTTTTGCGCTTAGTGACGCACATATCCATTGCAAAGACCGAAGTGGGAAAATTTAGTAGGGGTTGGATTTCAATTAGGCACAGTCTGCCATTTGTCCTTTTTTATTTTACGTTTATTTTGTTTAATAACTCAGCGTCATCTCATCTGGCATAGTAGTGTGCTTTCATACTTGGCTAGAAAATAGCCATAGGAGAATCCAAACGGCTTACGCCTACAGTAGCGTTATATATTTGATTTCTGGTTGATCTGCTGGTGGCTGTACTTGCTGCAGTGCATCTACTAGCCAATTGTGAGCAATTTGTAGTGAGACTTGCGACCGCTGTGTTTTGCGCTTAGTGACGCACATATCCATTGCAAAGACCGAAGTGGGAAAATTTAGTAGGGGTTGGATTTCAATTAGGCACAGTCTGCCATTTGTCCTTTTTTATTTTACGTTTATTTTGTTTAATAACTCAGCGTCATCTCATCTGGCATAGTAGTGTGCTTTCATACTTGGCTAGAAAATAGCCATAGGAGAATCCAAACGGCTTACGCCTACAGTAGCGTTATATATTTGATTTCTGGTTGATCTGCTGGTGGCTGTACTTGCTGCAGTGCATCTACTAGCCAATTGTCAGCAATTTGTAGTGAGACTTGCGACCGCTGTGTTTTGCGCTTAGTGACGCACATATCCATTGCAAAGACCGAAGTGGGAAAATTTAGTAGGGGTTGGATTTCAATTAGGCACAGTCTGCCATTTGTCCTTTTTTATTTTACGTTTATTTTGTTTAATAACTCAGCGTCATCTCATCTGGCATAGTAGTGTGCTTTCATACTTGGCTAGAAAATAGCCATAGGAGAATCCAAACGGCTTACGCCTACAGTAGCGTTATATATTTGATTTCTGGTTGATCTGCTGGTGGCTGTACTTGCTGCAGTGCATCTACTAGCCAATTGTGAGCAATTTGTAGTGAGACTTGCGACCGCTGTGTTTTGCGCTTAGTGACGCACATATCCATTGCAAAGACCGAAGTGGGAAAATTTAGTAGGGGTTGGATTTCAATTAGGCACAGTCTGCCATTTGTCCTTTTTTATTTTACGTTTATTTTGTTTAATAACTCAGCGTCATCTCATCTGGCATAGTAGTGTGCTTTCATACTTGGCTAGAAAATAGCCATAGGAGAATCCAAACGGCTTACGCCTACAGTAGCGTTATATATTTGATTTCTGGTTGATCTGCTGGTGGCTGTACTTGCTGCAGTGCATCTACTAGCCAATTGTCAGCAATTTGTAGTGAGACTTGCGACCGCTGTGTTTTGCGCTTAGTGACCCACATATCCATTGCAAAGACCGAAGTGGGAAAATTTAGTAGGGGTTGGATTTCAATTAGGCACAGTCTGCCATTTGTCCTTTTTTATTTTACGTTTATTTTGTTTAATAACTCGGTGTCATCTCATCTGGCATAGTAGTGTGCTTTCATACTTGGCTAGAAAATAGCCATAGCAATAGGATAGCATTGTTTGGTTTTAAAAACTCAAAAACACAAAAAAAAAAAAAAAAAAAAAAAGTTAAAAAAAAATTAAAGCTATAACTCTCATTTTAAAAATGTTTAACCCGAGGGCTAGGGGTAGAGGACGAGGGCGGGGACGTGGGCGTCCAACTACTGCAGGGGTCAGAGGCCGTGGTCCTGGCCGGGGTGAGACACCACCTGCTTATGAGGGAGCAGGGGAACGCCGCAGAGCTACACTCCCTAGGTTCATGTCTGAAGTTACTGGGACTCGTGGTAGAGCACTGTTGAGGCCAGAACAGTGCGAACAGGTGATGTCGTGGATTGCTGACAATGCTTCGAGCAATTTGTCCACCAGTCAGTCTTCCACGCAGTCCACCCATGTCACCGAAATCGCCACTCCTCCAGCTCCTGCACCTCAGCCTCCTCCCCCCCAGTCTGCCCCCTCCCAGGAAAATTTGGCATTTGAACCGGCATACTCTGAGGAACTGTTTTCTGGACCCTTCCCACAGTCACAAACCACTTGTCCGGTTGCTGCTGAGCAATTTTCCGATGCCCAGGTTTTCCACCAGTCACAGTCTGTGGGTGATGATGACCTTCTTGACGTAGTGGAAGTGTGTAAAGAGGTGTCCGACGATGAGGAGACACGGTTGTCAGACAGTGGGGAAGTTGTTGTCAGGGCAGGAAGTCCGAGGGGGGAGCAGACTGAGGGATCGGAGGATGATGAGGTGACAGACCCAAGCTGGGTTGAGAGGCCGGGTGAACACAGTGCTTCTGAGACGGGGGAGAGTCCTCGACCAGAACAGGTTGGAAGAGGCAGTGGTGGGGCCAGACGGAGAGGCAGGGCCAGAGCTGGTGCATCAGCGCCAAATGTGTCAACTAGTGAAGCTCCCGTGGCGAGGGCTCTTGCGGCGAGGGCTAGATCTTCAGAAGTCTGGAGGTTCTTTAAGGAAACACCGGATGACCGACGGACTGTGGTGTGCAACATTTGCCAAACCAGGCTCAGCAGGGGTTCCACCACTACTAGCTTAACTACCACCAGTATGCGCAGGCATATGAATGCTAAACACCCCACTCAGTGGCAACAAGCCCGTTCACCTCCGGCCGTGCACACCACTGCTCCTTCCCCTGTGTCAGCTGATAGTCAGCCCCCTGCCCAGGACCCTGCCACAAAAACCCCATCGTCGCCTCCACGATCCTCCACAGCATCCACCAGCGTTCAGCTCTCCATACCCCAGACGCTGGAGCGGAAACGCAAATATAGTGCAACCCACCCGCACGCCCAAGCCCTTAATGTGCACATCTCCAGATTGCTTAGCCTGGAGATGCTGCCATATAGGCTAGTAGAGACCGAGGCCTTTCGCAACCTCATGGCGGCGGCCGCCCCTCGGTATTCGGTCCCCAGCCGCCACTACTTTTCCCGATGTGCCGTCCCAGCCCTGCACCAGCACGTGTCAGACAACATCACCCGTGCCCTGACCAACGCCGTTTCTGACAAGGTCCACCTGACCACGGACACGTGGACGAGTGCTGCCGGGCAGGGCCACTATATATCCCTGACGGCACATTGGGTTAACTTGGTGGAGGCTGGGACCGAGTCTGACCCTGGGGCTGGTCATATACTGCCGACGCCGAGGATTGCGGGGCCTACCTCGGTCCAGGTGTTTCAGGCCTACTATGCCTCCTCCTCCTCCCACCCCTCCTCCACCTCCTCCTCCGAACTACCATCCGTGGGCACGGCGCCATCAGTCGGTAGCTCTAGGCACAGCAGCAGTGCCGTTGCTAAGCGACAGCAGGCGGTGCTCAAACTGCTGAGCCTAGGCGATAAAAGGCACACCGCCCAAGAGCTATTACAGGGCATCACGGCGCAGACTGATCTGTGGCTGGCACCGCTGAACCTGAAGCCAGGCATGGTTGTGTGTGACAACGGCCGTAACCTGGTGGCGGCTCTGCAACTCGGCAGACTGACACATGTGCCATGCCTGGCCCATGTGTTAAATCTGATAGTTCAGCGTTTCCTCAAGACATACCCCAATCTGTCAGATTTGCTCACGAAGGTGCGCCGCATCTGTGCGCATTTCAGGAAGTCCAGCACAGATGCTGCCACTCTCAGGGCAGCGCAGCGCCGCCTCCAACTGCCCGCTCACCGACTGTTGTGCGACGTGCCCACGAGGTGGAATTCAACACTGACCATGTTATCCAGAGTTTACCAGCAGCGCCGAGCCATTGTAGACTGCCAGATGTCAACTTCCACCAGAACTGGTAGTCAGGTCAGTCAGCTTCCTCAAGTCTACAATGAGGAGTGGACGTGGATGTCTGATATCTGTCAGGTGCTGAGTAACTTTGAGGAGTCAACACAGATGGTCAGTGGCGATGCCGCCATCATCAGCCTCACCATCCCGCTGCTTGGCCTGTTGAAAAACTCTCTGATCAGCATGAAGTCGGAAGCTTTGCGCTCGTCACAAGAGACGGGGGAAGAAGATTCCCTTGTTGATAGCCAAAGCACCCTTAGGTCTGTTTCTCAGCGCATATCGGAGGAGGTGGAGGTGGAGGAGGATGAGGAGGAAGAGGAGGAGAATGTTGGCGAGACACAAGAGGGGACCATTGTGGAGTCCTTTACTGTTCAGCGTGTATGGGCAGAAGAAGAGGAGTTGGAGGAGTTGGAGGAGGAGGAAATGGACAGTCAGGCCAGTGAGGGGAGTGAATTCTTACGCGTTGGTACTCTGGCGCATATGGCAGATTTCATGCTAGGCTGCCTATCCCGTGACCCTCGCGTTCAAAGAATTTATTCCAGCACCGATTACTGGGTGTTCACTCTCCTGGACCCACGGTACAAGCAAAATCTTTCCACTCTCATCCCTGCAGAGGAAAGGAGTGTGAGAATGCATGAATACCAGCAGGCCCTGGTGCACAAGCTGAAACAGTATTTCCCTTCTGACAGCGCTAGCGGCAGAGTGCGTAGTTCTGCGGGACAAGTAGCGAGGGAGAGTAGGCGAGCAGGCAGCTTGTCCAGCACTGGCAAGGGTACGCTTTACAAGGCTTTTGCCAGCTTTATGTCACCCCAGCAAGACACTGTCACCTGTCCCCAGTCTCGGCAGAGTAGGGCTGATCTTTACAGAAAGATGGTGAGGGAGTACGTAGCTGACCATACCATCGTCCTAAATGATCACACAGCTCCCTACAACTACTGGGTTTCAAAGCTGGACATGTGGCACGAACTGGCGCTGTACGCCTTGGAGGTTCTTGCCTGCCCTGCCGCTAGCGTCTTGTCCGAGCGGGTTTTCAGTGCAGTTGGTGGCATCATCACCGATAAGCGTACACGCCTGTCGACTGACAGCGCTGACAGGCTGACGCTTATTAAGATGAATAAAGCCTGGATTTCTCATAATTTCCAATCTCCACCAGGTGAAGGAAGCTCAACCTGAATAATTGATCCACTCCTCCTCCTCCTCATTTTCCTCCTTCTCCTCCTCTTTGTACAGTAAAGCAGAGGAAACTGGCTATTTTTTGACAGGGCCCACTGGCTCTTGCTATAGTACTTTATGCATTTAATTTTTCTGGAGGGCCACCGACCCGGTCCTCTGTTTTAAACAATTTTTGGGAGTGCCACATACAGGCACTCAATCTATTCAATTTTTCTGGAGGGCCACCGACCCGTTCCTCTGTTTTAAACAATTTTTGGGAGTGCCACATACAGGCACTCAATCTATTCTATTTTTCTGGAGGGCCACCTACCTGCTCCTCTGGTTTGAAAACTTTTTGGGACTGCCACATACAGGCACTCAATCGATTCCATTTTTCTGGAGGGCCACCTACCTGCTCCTCTGGTTTGAAAACTTTTTGGGACTGCCACATACAGGCACTCAATCTATTCTATTTTTCTGGAGGGCCACCTACCTGCTCCTCTGGTTTGAAAACTTTTTGGGACTGCCACATACAGGCACTCAATCTATTCAATTTTTCTGGAGGGCCACCTACCTGCTCCTCTGGTTTGAAAACTTTTTGGGACTGCCACATACAGGCACTCAATCTATTCAATTTTTCTGGAGGGCCACCTACCTGCTCCTCTGGTTTGAAAACTTTTTGGGACTGCCACATACAGGCACTCAATCTATTCTATTTTTCTGGAGGGCCACCTACCTGCTCCTCTGGTTTGAAAAATTTTTGGGACTGCCACATACAGGCACTATCCAAATTAAATTGTCTCCATAGCAGCCTCCACACGTTGTCTCCATTGCTACCTCCAAAAGTCGTCCATATAGCTGCCTCCATACATCGTCCCTTTATCAAACGAGGTGTGTCAGGCAGAAATTTGGGTTGTTTTCATGGATTCCACATCAAAGTTGTTAACTTTGTCGCCACCCAGCTGTGTTATCCACAAAATATACTAATAAACTTTTATCATTTACCAATATTATTTCAGCGCTTCTTGCGCATCTGTTTACATTCCCCTCACCCGCCATATCCTAAACTTATAAGAACGCTACTACACTTGATCTTATACAAAAGGTTCTTAGAAGTGCTGTTTGGGGAGTAGCCTAGAGACAGGGGCTTGGATTGGCGAAAGCTCGCCTGGCAGCGGAGCGCCAACTCCATGCCAAGATCCAACTAACATAGTTTTAACTGCAGAACCTTTAATCTACTACTAGTTCACTGCCTCCATACATGGTCCCCTTATCAAACGAGCTGTGTCAGGCAGAATTTTGGGTTGTTTTCATGGCTTCCATGTTAACTTTGTCGCCACCCTGCTGTGTAATCCACAAAATATACTGGCAAACTTTTATCATGTACCGATATTATTTGAGCGCTTCTTGCTCACCTCCTTTGGTTCCTCTCTGCCACCCATTGGTTTGAAGCCTGAGTCCATTTAGGGTATGTCGCCATGCCACTCTCTAGCCTGCTGCCGCTGCCTCTGCATGCCGTCCCCTATAGTGTCAGGGTCAATTATTGCATGTTTTAGATGCTATCTAGCTTCATTCTGTCACTCTGTCATGGCCATGCTGTTGCCCATAATTTTGGCATAATGGTGCGATTAAGCAGCCTCAGAGGCATCCATGCATGCTGCCCCTGCTGTTTCCTGTCCATTTCCGTGGTGTTTCCATCCTTTTCTTAGGTTCCCAGGTGTTTGGCCAAGCTTCCCTGTGCAGAGCCTTGGTCCCCTTGAAAAATGCTCGAGTCTCCCATTGACTTCAATGGGGTTCGTTATTCGAGACGAGCACTCGAGCATCGGGAAAAGTTCGTCTCGAATAACGAGTACCCGAGTATTTTAGTGCTCGCTCATCTCTATTAGGTACCATAACCTAAAATATGGTGTCTTTGTTTGAGTTGGTAGCATCAGGACTGTGAAAAATGAATTTATATTATAGAACTGTAGCTGGATTGTAGCAGTGCAGTGAGGTCTCTATATTGAGTCTGTTTCACAGCCCCTTTACCCAGAGTGACATCAATAGTAGGCTTCTTGAGGAGTACAAATAGAATTAAAAAATTCTACTAACACAGCAGTTTCAGCACAATCCCCTAATTCAACATATCCAGTTACAATACTAGAATATAAAACCAGTTTTACAGTCCTGCTCATGCTTGCAACACACACAAAGGTGTTGTTATATTCATTTTAATACAGGTGGTCCCCTACTTAAGGAAACCCGACTTACAGACAACACATAGTTACAGACAGACCCCTCTGACCTCTGGTGAAGCTTTACTGTAGTCCCAGATTGCAATAATCAGCTGTAAGGTGTCTGTAGGTGTCCCAATACAGCAAAAAAAATGTTTAAACTCCAATTATCACTGGGGCCAAAAAATTTTTGTCTGGATTTGCAATTATAAAATATACAGTTTCGACTTACAGACAAATTCAACTTAAGAACAAACCTCCGGACCCTATCTTGTACGTAACCCGGGGACTGCCTGTATTCCGTACTGCTGCCAGTTGTCAATAACCCATTGAGAACTTCTCTAGAGTACTTGAGGAAGCACATACATTTTTCACAGATACAGCTAGTGACAGGTACCCACCAAGCCCTCTTAACAAATGACACCCTTATTTTAACTACAAATTGTTTTCCCTCACATCCCCACAAAATCAACTTGGTTATCTTACCTGACATAGCCAGATCCTAATCGAGTTACAGGGGCTTGTCCTTCCGTCCTCACTCATTTCAACTTCGTCTCTGACTATGATCTGAAGGACTATGCTAGGTAAGATAACAAAGTTGATTTTAGGGAGATGTGAGGGAAACAGTTATCTGGTAAAAGAAGGGTAAAAGAAGGGTGAAGGGAACTTGTCACTATCTGTATTTTTGAAAAATCTGGTGACAGATTCCCTTTACAAGATTGGCACAGTGTATTGTAATAAATGTACAGTACAGTATCAGTAAGGATAAGGTTAATATTATGATATTGAATTTTTTCTCTTTCACAACAAAATTCTTCCTTGCAGCTCAACCTTAGCTTATATTTAACTTTTCAACCAGCAGGAGAAATGTGACACGACCTTTATGTAATATCTTAGCATTGCCTGTCACAGCATTCAATATATTCAAATCTCTTAGTGAAAAACATTGAAGGTAACCTAAAAGTCAAAACTGATTTTTTACTAAATTGGGTTGCTTATGTCAGTCAAGAATGGCACCAGCAATTTATCCATGATTAAGGATATAAATGTACAAACAAGAATTATACGTGTTCTACAACATACATGGCTGCTTACACAAATATCTTGCATTTGCTCAGATGTCTCCTATTGCTCATATTCCTTTTACTTTTTAGCCTTAAGCTATCTCTCTTGTAACAAATCTACCAAAGAAGG
Organism: Engystomops pustulosus; assembly: GCF_040894005.1. Lineage (NCBI taxonomy): Eukaryota > Metazoa > Chordata > Amphibia > Anura > Leptodactylidae > Engystomops > Engystomops pustulosus. The sequence goes on from NC_092415.1 coordinate 62,006,960, forward strand.
TTGGTTTTGGCACAGATAGTCAAATTGTGATTTGATTTGTAGAAAATTTGTGAAATTTTTGATAACATTGGGGCAGATTAACTTACCCGGTGCTGTCGAGATCTCCGCGGTGCGTTGTCTGACAAGGATTTGGGTCTGCCACGATTCACTAAGGTCGTGCGTCCAATTTTCTTCATGTGTTGCTTCCCCGCTGAGATACGCCAGAGTTCACCTTCTTCTTCCTGGTGCATGTAAGTGTTTGATCTTGCAACCCAATTTCGTTGTTAAATTCCATGGTTTGTCCGAATCCGTTGGGTTGTCCGACGGCACGCCCCCTGATTTCTGTGGCATGCAAGCCGGTGCCGATGCGCCACAATCCGATCATGTGCGCAAAAAACCTGAGGCAATTCGGCGCAAAAAGGAAATATTCGAGAAACCCAACAGAATCGCGGTCCGCAGACCCTTAGTAAATGTGCCCCATTGTGTTCAATCCCAAGCAAAATGGTCCAAAGTAATACTTTATGTGTTGTCATAACACATATCGCAGGTCGCAGGCTTACCCGTGCCCTGCCAGCGCATTGCCTGCGGATCTTACCTGTCCCGGCTCCTGTCTCCTCGCCATCCGTCGTGCGCGCTCGTCCCTGACTCCTAGGGCATGTGCGCACCGGCTTCTCTGGATTTAAAGGGCCAGCCCACCATTTATTGGTGCTGGCCATTTTCTGAAAACTCATAAAAGCCTTCCTGTACACCCTGCCGGATCTTTGAGCCTATGCCATTGAGAAAGCTCCCCTCCGACATTCCTGTGTTCCTGTTGCTGTGTTCCTGCATTCCTGTGTTCTTGTGTTCCTGTGTTTCCCCCGTTCCTGTGTACCCGTGTTACTGTGTTCCTGTTCCCATGCTCCCTTGTGTTCCAGTCTGTTTCTGTGTTTCCGTTCCCATCTGGCTGGACCTCCCGTTGCTGACCCTGGATTGGACTTGAACTTGCATCTCTGCCGCCTGCCCTGACCCTGTGCCTGAACCTGACCTAGAGACTGTCTCCTGCTAAGGTACCTCGACTTCGGCTGCCACTGCGGGCTAGTCGCACCTGTGGAACGACCTGGTGGTACCCCGCCGCAGCAAGACTATCCCGCTTTGCGGCGGGCTCTGGTGAAGATCAGGTGCCACTTAGATTCTGGTCCTAGGTGTCGGCTAATACCACCTCCAAAGGTGGTCCAGAGGGTCAACAGATCCCGATTCCTGACATGTGTTCTTGAAATTGGTTTTATAACCACCTCTAGTCTGCTAAAACACATATTTATCATAAAATGCTCCTATCTTATTTTATTCATTTTTTTTACATTTATTGAAAATTTTTACTTGATTTCCACCTTCCCTAAGCTTTGTAATGAATGGCAGTATGAGTTAGTGGACATTTTGAAAGGTTCATTTTAAGTAAATCAGAAAAGATTCAGATTATATGTGGTGCCTAAAAATTCGTACTTAGGTTCCATGCACACATTGGGGAACATGTATCACATTTTCGGCATGCTTTTTTCTTAACTTTTTGAGACTTTTCATGGTTCTTGTGCTCATTTGTGACTTTCTTTGCTCCTTTCAAAGTCCACCATTGTCTAGTTTCCTGCAGTGTTCCCTGAGATACCACCTTAATCCAGATGTGAAAGTTGCAACTTTTGTAAAAAAATCACAAAAAAATCGCAAATTTGTCCAAATCTGCGGCTGCCCCTGACCAGATGTAGAAATTAGCTGGAAAACAGTTTGTGACTTTTGGATAAGTCACAAATTCACTAGAGACCAATTACCACATGTATCAATAAAGAAAAAACGTTAAGATACATCTGACCAGCAGGAAAACCAAGAAAAGTTCTAAAATGCAGACAGAAAAATCCGGACTTATGATACATGTGCTTGAATATGGACCCAGCCGTAGCATATGTTCAGCTGGAAAGGCCATTAAAGATAGCCATGCTCTATCTTTTTTCCATCAACGGTACGGTGGGTGACACTGCCAATCAAATGAATGGCTATTAAAGTGAATGTGGCCGAGTGCTATCCGTACTAAAATGACTAGCACACAGTCAGGAAAATCAGTTTGTGTGCAAGAGAATCGGGAATAGTCACTCATCACTTACCATAATATCACTGAAGCATTCTCAGATATATTGGCTATCCAAGCCTTCTTTCAGCACACTTAAGAAAGACTTGGGTGGTCTAACGTGGCACACCGGCACCCTGTCTACCCTACGATTAAAAAGGGGGCCATTGTGCTATAATGGCCATCCAAGCACAGCTTTCCAAGTTAAACAGCATGTGTACAGAGATGGGGGCCCACTGATCACTAGTACATTTACTGTAACTAATGTCACCCCTGACCATTATGTCCCTATTTTTTCAGACATTGAAAAGCTTTGTGACGCAGTGATGTTGTGATACTTTACTTAACTGCTTTATAAAATACATTTATTGTAACCAGAATAAAGGTAATTGCATTCAAACGGTAAAAAAAAGGACTGTAAAATAAGGATGAAGAATCAGACAACACATTTATTACATTACATATAAAGTTACTGTATGTTGTTAAACCAGATTTCTCTTTAAAATGGGAGGACTTCTGCTCTGCATTACGTAAGCTACATTGCAATTCAAAGGCACACAAAATCCCTCCTATCATTCTCATCTGTGTGTTTTTGTCGCTGTTAACCTAAGCACATATTAACCAGAGCTAGATTTCTTGATAATGAATAACCCAGGGTGTAAAAATGTTGATTATCTCTAGGCAGCTCAGTAGCCAGACAGACATCAGCTGAAATACGAGAGCAGAGGCCGAGCCAAAAAAAGGGGAGAATTGTCAGCACATGCATTAAGATTGTGCAGCAAAACTAGAGGAAATATAATGAACTAATGTACTGAGGAAAATTATCACATTGCTGAAAACATGCCATAAATTTAATAGCTGTATCCACATGGATTAAAATTACGCCAGTCAGGAAAATAGTTTCCAGGCATTACTGTCCATGGTGATATAACTGCTTGCTGCTTGCTTAAATCTGGATAAAGCTCTTTTGGCAGTCCGAGTAGAATTTAATAGAGAAAAAAGAAATTCAGTTGATGTCAGCATGGATTCTGCAAATGTGGTTATGACATCTTTCTCCAGTTATTTTCTTCTATGGTAAGTCTGCATTTACTTTCTTTGTGTGAGAAGGGACACAACTTAGTATTACAAAAGAAGAGTTTGGTTTGTACATATGTATATTGATACATGGTGGAGGCATCCGTAATGCTGTAACCTATATACAGCAATACATAAAAAGAAGCTTCATCAGGATATTAAGTTTAGGAAACTAATAGCAGTATGTGAAATGACTAGTGCAATTTTGACTACTCTGCAGAATTTTTTTTATCCAGGAAAGCAGCTGAATCAGAATTGGAGTAACATTTCAGAACAGACTTAAAGATGCACCAGATTCATGGAACAGTTCAGAAATTTGCCGCATCTTGAAGTTAATACAATCTGCAGCAAAACTTACTTTAAAAAGTTTAAAGATAAATCCTCCTCATGTCATGTGCCAGAGTTTTGCCGCTCACAAAACATGGAGTCTGGGTTCACTTCTGCATTACTTTCCATTGTCAAATGGAAATCTGGTGCACGATCCAACTGAGAGCCGGAACACTCCCTATATTGTGTCGCATTGTGCCTAGTGCAGCCGCGCCACAAAAGGGTCGCATGGGACACAATTTTGGTGATGACACTTCTAAAATACCTGTGCAAGCAGTTTTTGCTACAAAGAATGTGCAAAGTCCGACAGAAAACCAGCGCACGGCCCTTAGTAAATGTGCCCCATTGTGGCAGATATACTAAAGCTGCCATAAAACTACTTAAGATAGAAATACATAAAGGGTACACAACATGTGGCTCGCTCTGTCATAACTTTCAGCTTATATCATACTTTATGGCTATGCAATCACCTTATTAAACTGATGAGCACTTTCAGAAGTACTCATGCACACTACACTACACTTCTCTAATGGGAGGACAACACCATTTTAGGCTTCTTCACTTTTATTGCAAAATGTCTAAGGCCTCTTTCACACTTGCATTGCAGATCATGTCAGAGTCTGATCAGGGTACGATCAGGGTTTGGTCAGTGAAAAACTGACATTTTTCATCAGTCCAATCAGTTTTCAGGCAGTTTGTTCTGAGTCTCAATTTTTCTCACACTTTTTTTGGTGTTTCCCATGCATTTTTAATGCATTTTTGATGCACAGATAACATGCGTGAAAAGGACTAAGGCCCCTTCCACACTTGCGTTGCAGATCAGCTCAGAGTTTGATCAGGGTGCGATCAGGGTTTGGTCAGTGAAAAACGCACATTTTGCATCAGAGTGCAATCAGTTTTCAGTCAGAGTTTGTTCAGTGTCTCCGTTTTTCACACGCGTTTTCAATGCAATTTCAATGCGTTTTTCACGCGTAGATAATGCGCATGAAATGGACTCAGGACTGAGCTCTATCTTTTCTATAGCAATTGATGCGTGAAAAACGCATTGCACTTGCATTGCACTTGCGTGTGTCTCAGAGTGCAATGCGTTTTTGATGCGTCTCCATAGACTTGTATGGTGCAATGCAAGTTCTGCACGTCAAAAGCACGCGCAGAAAAAGTGTGAAAGGGGCCTTAGGGCTGAGGTCTATCTTTTCTATGGCAATTGATCAGTAAAAAACGCATTGCACTTGCATGTGTCTTAAGCCCCTTTCACACTTGCGTTTTTCACGCGCGTTTTCTGCGTGTGCTTTTGACGCGCAGAACTTGCATTGCACTCTGACCCATTGTAATCAATGGGTCTTTTCAGAATTGCATTTTTTTTCACGCACACACGCACGTTTTTTTAACGCACGTTTAAATCTCAACATGCTCTACTTTTGCAAGTCACGCGCACCATACAAGTCTATGGAGACGCATCAAAAATGCATTGCGCTTTGAGACACTTGCAAGTGCAATGCAAGTGCAGTGCGTTTTTCACGCATCAATTGCCATAGAAAAGATAGAACTCAGTCCTGAGTCCTTTTCACGCGCATCATCTGCGCGTGAAAAACGCATTGAAATTGCTTTCAAATTGCATTTAAAACGCACACTGAACAAACTCTGACTGAAAACTGATTGCACTCTGATGCAAAATGTGCGTTTTTCACTGACCAAACCCTGATCAGACTGACTTGCAACGCAAGTTTGGAAGGGGCCTTAGGGTGCAATGCATTTTTAATGCATCTCCATAAACTTGTATGGTTCGTTTTTCACGCTGATGACTTGCAAAAGTAGAGCATGCTGAGATTTAAATGTGCATGTGTGTGTGAAAAAGTGAAAGTGTCATAATTATTATTTTGCTTAAAGCACTTTAAACAACCTTATGGGCTCAAATTCGAATTCTGGCTGATCCCCCCCCCCCTCCCATTGTGTGGGCATGGCATATAATAAATTACCTAATGTGTGTATGAGATGTGTCTATACTTTATGTATAAGTGTATAAATGTGTATATGTGTGCATAAATATGTAAGCATGAGTGTATAAATGTGTGTGTATAAATGTAGAACTGTATGTGTGTATATAAGTATATAAATGTGTGCATGGTTGTATAAATATGTATGATTATATAAACGTGTGTGCATGTACGAGCGCCGGTATATAATACATAAGCCCCATGTGTGTATAAGAGGGGAATATCCTATTTGTAAAAGTATATAAATGTGTATATGAGTGCATAAATGTGTGAGTGTTAGTGTATAAATGCGTGTGGATGAGTGTAGGACTGTATGTGTGTATATAGGTATATGAATGTGTGTATGAGTGTATAAATATGTATGATTATATAAATATGTACTGTACATTTTTAAGGGGAAGGGAGGCCCGATTCAGATGTATGCTATGGGGCTCAGCCTCTTTGAATTACACCCCAGGTGTAATGATAGACTTATTTCCACAGAGCTGGTCTCTGTAGTGATTCTGTAATCTGGCTAATAAAGGAGGATCCAGATTACAGAATCTCATTAATTAAACCAAGAAGCAACTCACAGGAAGAGACAATTCATTGTCTAATTGAATTGAGTATGTACACGTTGGAGTTGGATATGTTGAACTATATCCAGACTTATAAATGATACTTGGCATGAATTAAATATTTTTCTTGGCTTGGTAACTTCGTTTATTAGATTACATGCATTATGTTCATATCAAGTCTACATTCAATCTGTCATATTTGTTTTGTTTGATGTAATGCAGTTACATTGGTAAGTATTAGATTCATTATCTATCAATACAGATAGAAAGATGAGTTCAATTTAGGACATTACAGGGTAAAATCTTATTGAGCTCTTGTAATGCAGGCTCTGGGAAAAGACAAGTGACACAGACAGTGGGCCTTAATGCTCAACCCACTTCCCGGCTTTCCCTACCTAATAGCGTGGCCAAACCCTAGCAGTAAGGGACTACTCGTCGATGTTCCCTTCCTGCGCCAAAGCAAAAGCAGAATAATCTCCACATCCTGGTTGCACCAAAGAAAGCAATGCAGTACAGAGCTGCAAAGCAGAACGATAGTCTGAATACAGGGGTGGGATTCATAATTTTAACAACAGACTCTACTTTGCAATTGAGAAGTCTGTTATCTACCGGCTGCAATAAACATTTAATATATAATGTTTATATGAAGCTTTTTGTATCTAGAATTTTCAACTTTACAGACTTCTAGCCCAGAAATAAATTAAAATAAACATTTATATAACTAGGAATAACATATTCACATACTTACCTGCACACTGGGGGTCATTTACTAGGGGCCCAAATCACGTTTTTCCGTTACCCGAATATTTCCGATTTGCGCCGATTTTTCCTGAATTGCGCCGGGATTTTGGCGCACGCGATCGGATTGTGGCGCATCGGCGCAGGCATGCACGCAACGGAAATGGGGGGAGTGGCCATAAGAAAACCCAACGGATTCGGAAAAATGCCATTTTTAAAAAAAAAATGTTGCTTGACACGCGCTTACCTGCACCCAGGGTAGCACAGTGAACTTAAGTGAACTCTGACAGAATTCAGCGCAGCAGCGACACCTGGTGGACATTGGGCACACTACCTTAGTGAATCGCCGGAAGACCTGAATCCTCCACTGAGAACGCGCCGCTGTATCGCGACAGGACCGGGTAAGTAAATCTGCCCTACTATGACTATATAGTCAGAGATCTATATGCAACTATTTATTGACATATACAGCCCCTTTAATATCCTATAAGTACAAAAATGTGTAAACTGCATCGATCCAGAAGGTAGAAAACATACAATACCAGAACCAAATCACACAAAGATGACACCACCATACCGATTCAATATATAATTTCCCATTCTTCAACCTATTTGTAATATCTCCTCCTTTAGAAGAACAATACTATCCATCAGTGTATATAGAGAACCATACCATTCACCAATTTGAAGGCTGATGGCATCATAAAAGCATTGGACAGTATCTCCTCACACAAGGGGGCTAATGACCACATTGGAGCTACAAAAACTTTAAAGGGGATTATAATGTAGGCAGTTTGGGAGATAGTCCAGGGCCCAAGCCATCTAGGGGGCCCATGGTCTCCTAAGCCACCCAACAAATTTTATATTCAGAAGGACCTTCACCCATTAAATCCTCTTCCATCTGTTCCTGCTCTCAATACACATGCATAAAGGAACCATTTCAGTACCTTTTAACGCCCTTCAAAGATCCTGAAACCGCATATTAGAAGTAAGCAAAGAGGAAGCACCCTCCAGTAGCGAGTAGTAAGTGAATTCTAGACATGTAGGGCTATAATATTCATACAGCCCAGAGCCCATGAGTCTTAATCCCCGCTGGGCACAATCAGGGTCACCGCTACACACCTTCATACTTAGAAGCAAGTGGCACAGTTAACATGACAAGTCATCAATGTGACATTACTGATACATCTCATATAAGTCACCTCATCCAGTATTAATGTACATCAAGGCTAGAGATACCATGCTGGTGTCCTCAGCGATATATACTGTATTTCTACAGCACGATTTATATAGCAAGGCGGAGATACAGGGCGATCTATTTACCAGCTGATTTCTTTTTCTCATGGTTTCCTCTAGCAATCCCTGTCTGAAGAAGGTCTTTTAACAATAGTTACACACTGCAGTGTTTTAAATCTGAATATAATTTCACTAATTAGCATCACTGACGTTCCACGCTATTTCACTATAAATTATGTCAAAGTCATACAGCCACTTATTTATCTTCATAAGAGCTAGAGAGGCATGAAATAGCAGTTCTCTATAACTAATACAAAGCTGGGCTTTCCTTATGGATTGGCTGACGGACTCCATTATAGTAAATATGTATATATTGTAGGAATAAGTACTAGGAACATGTATAAACCTAACCTCCTCTAGCAATTAAAGACATCTACGACCAGGATGAAGGATTGTAAACCAAGCACACTGACATACTGGTGTGTGCCCTTTTGGCAGGATCTGCTCTTCTTTTAGCTTCTTTTTAAAATATAAAAAAAAAGGCTAAAAGAAGAGCTGATCTTACCAGATGGGGCACACGCCAGTATGACAGCATGCTTGGTTTACATTTATTCATGCGGGTGGTAGATGTCCTTTAACACAAGCATGCAGTCCAGACACATGTACACATACATATGTACAAATATTATAACACGCACAAGTAAATATTACAATAAAGAACATCTACCATCAGATTTAATGATTTACTGATCAGATCTACTGATGGTAGAAGTCCCAAACTTACTTGCTTGTTACGTCTACCAGGGGATGTCCTCGCTTTTGACCTTGTGATGTCACAATCTGTTTGTGGGAGCCGGCTGTGTTGAACATGGATTGGCCATGCCATTCCAATCAGGTGGCGGAGTTGAGAGGCGCTTGGGTGACTAAGCCTCCGGTTCATTTTAATATCATTATAAAGTGCTTCTTACAAGAATGCTGATATGCTGGTAGATAACAAAAGCAAGGTCTTCCCCTGATAGAGGTAACGAGCAAGTAAGTTTGGGACATCTACCATCAGCAAATCTGATGGTAGATGTCATTTAAGTATACACACATACACGACACATATATAACTTCCAAACACATATACTTACCGGCTTGGAATAGATGCGGAGAGCCGGTCGGATACCACCCATGTCTGAATACAGGGAGAAGATCAAGATGCCAGAATACGTAGATCAGGAAAACATAATGGGAGAAATTTATTATTAGTGTTTTCCGGCTAGAGACTGGAGGAACCTGAGACACAACGGGCACATTTACCAAGTCCCTAGTGCCAGTTTTCTGTTGGACTTTGCATGTTCTTTTAGGTGCAAACTGCTTGCACAGGTATTTAAGAAGTGTCTACATCACAATTGTGTTGCAACTGACCCTTTGGTGAAGCAGTTGCACATAGTCTTCATACGACACAAATTAGGGGGCGTTCCGGAGCGCCAGAGTTAACATGCAAAGTCCGACAGAATTGTGTCACAAGCCCTATGTTAAAGGTGCACCAAAATAAAATTGGTTTTCTCATGAGAAACAAGCGCCAAAAATCCTAAATTCTGGCACACTGCAATTAGTGCAGTTTACACAGTTCTTAGTAAATGTGCCCCATTGTTAATATACCAGGAGACCCTTCAATGTATACATATTGGAAATGAAACTGTGGACCAAACATAGAAAGTAAGAAAATTTGTAATGTAAATTTGTTTTAAATTGCTAGACAAAATTACCATCAGAAGCCTTGGACTAAAAAAATACTGTAAGAAATGACAGATGGGGCAACACACAGAGAATTTACATAAAGTAAAAAAACATGTATGACCACAATCCTGAAAAAAAATTTAAAAATGGAAAATTCATTTTGCAGCTGGGGCGCTATTCTTTTGTCTCAGTATAATTGATAATTAAATAAAAGGAATCAAAGACACAAAAGATGGTTTATTCAGTGCATATAGGAGAAATTACAAGGGCAGCATTTCCCCTGATATTTCATTGTTCTTCTAACTGAAAGTCAGACGACTGTGCCCTGTGGCTAAACAAATGAATATTCAACTTGATAGGTCTTTGTATTGCATTAACAATTCTGAAAGCAATCAAAAAAGAATAATTGCCAAGCTAACAAGCGAGGTGGAAAGTTTATTATATAAAGAAATAAACAGAAAATTAATATGTCATAGATTTTTGCCAACATCAAGTTGTAGGCCAATAAAATACCTAAAAATGTTCCAGTGTATCTACCATTTAAAAGCATCTTCACACTAGTGCTACTTGTCTTATGCACAGAACATGGGCACTGGCATCTGTATTCAGGACTGACTCCCCCTGATGCGTCTGAAGTGCGTATCAAATGAATTGCATTCAGTGTGAATGAGGACTAACATGGGAGAACATATCGGCTTGACACTTGCTACACTTTATTGATACATATAACACAGTGGCGGCATTCCTACCATTGCAGTTTTGGTTGTTTCTATAACAGGAGATTTATTTCAGCAGCTCAGTCTTTGATTATGTTGGTTACAGTCACTTTCTTTCAATGTTTCTGTTACAGCATTGCCAGTACTGTTCTGTTCACACCTGCACTCACTTACAGCATTGCACACTTCCCAGCAATCTCCATCTCCCACCACTATGATAACCAGGAAACCTCCCAGCAGCACCCAATCCTAAAATGCTAACAACATTAATAATAACTGAAGACAACCCCCCCTACCCATTTCACAACAGATAGAAGGCTTGGCTAGCTCTACATATGTTACAACACATGCTGAGAGTTGTCTTACTCACTACAACAGTGTTCCCCAACCACCGGTCCATGGCCCAAGACCGGGCCATGGGACACCTGGTTCCAGGCCGCGCTGGACCTCTGTAAAAACAAACAAAAGAAAATATACTCACCTTCCCCATTCCCCTGCAGCAGTCTTCTCTCCCATTACTTAATTTCCATGTAAATGCACTGTTCTATAGTCGGTGTGCGAAGAGAAGACTGCTGCAGGGGAACAGGGAAGGTGAGTATTTTTTTTGTTTTTAGTTCAGCTGGGAAAGTAGAAGGTGGGGGGGCTTCTTCAGGAAATTGGACAATATAAGCTAGGCACACAGGGAGTTATGTGGGGCATGCAAACTTACATTTTTGGCTATGAAACAGAAACCAGACTGTATCCCCCCCACCTACTGGTCCCTGGAGAAAATATATGTTTACAGCCGGTCCCTGGGCAAAAAAAGGTTGGGGACCACTGCACTAGAAGGTTAGTCAATGACTAAATAATAGTAATAATAATTTAATTATATAGCGCCATCATATTCCACGGAGCTGAAAAATCATGGGGTACATATACAAATAAAACAAGGCAGTACAGAATTAAATAAATAGATAAATTATGTTGAATGAACCAGTCTCCAGCGCCTATCAATATGTACTGAAATCCAGGATGCATCAGTCTGCAGGGAAACCTGTTTAATTGCATCACGTGGTGAGGGATTACATAGACAGAAGTAGAAATCAGTGTAGGATTAGAGAAAAGAAAGTGAAAGTTACAAGCAGGTATGAAATGTGATAGGCCTGACAAGATGGGTTTTTAGGGCATGTTCGAAAGTTTGGTACTTTGGTATTAGGCTGATAGAACAAGGTAGTTCATTCCAGAGAATAGGTGCAGCTCAGGAGAAGTCCTGGAGGATCGAAGGGCAAGGGTTGGACGATAGGCTGGGATGAGGACAGAAAGGAAGGGAGGTGCAGACCTGTGCAGAGATTTATGGATGAGGGTGATACACCATTCTGGCTGCTACATTAAGAATAGATTATAGAGGAGAGAGTTTAGTAAGTGGAAGACTGATTAAGTAAGGAGTTAGGGTAGTTGAGACAAGAGTGAATCAACTAAGGTTTTAATTACTGATCAGTACAGGCATAAGTGATCTCATAGGTGATAATTTCCCTTATACAGATTTTTAACATGCAGATCCAGATGAAAAGCCATTACACATTTATTTAGAATTTGCTAATATATGCCTTCAGCTTCTTATATCCTATCTTCACTGAACTTCTGAAAGTACCACTGTCACTCAGAGTGCCATACTGTAGTATGGCAGTATATGATAGGATCGTACAGACAACTAAGGGTTAAAGTACCCTAGGGAGTCTGAAAAATAGTAAAAATAAAAAAAAGTTAAAAAAAATTATAATAAAAAAAACCTAAATTAATTCAAATCACCCCCCATTCCCTAGAACTGATATAAATATAACTAAACAGTAAAAATCATAAACACATTAGGTATCGTTGCGTCCGAAAATGCGATCTATCAAAATATAATAACGGTTTTTCACTGCGTTTAACCCCGTAACGGAAAATAGAGCTTTTTTGCCATTTTAAAAAATATAAAAGATTCTATAAAAAGTGATTGAATGGTCATACAGTCCTAAAAATAGCAGCATTGAAAATGTCATCAAAAGTCACAAAGAATGACACCACCCACAGCTCCATACACCGAAGAATGAAAAAGTTATTAGCTCCAGAAGATGGCAAAATCAAAAATGGCAAAAATAAATTTTTGTAAATGTATGAATACGTTATAAAACCTATACATATTTGGAATCCCCATGATCGCACTGACCCAAAGAATAAAGTAGAGATTTGGGGTCCACAGTGAAAGCCTTAAAATCCAAGCCCACAAGAAAACGGTGCAAATGTGTTTTTTCACGATTTTCACTGTATTTGGAATTTTTTTCCCGCTTCCCAGTACACGACATGGAAAATTAAATATCATCACTATGAAGTACCATTTGTTACTCAGAAAACAAGCCATCACACAGCTCTTTACATGGAAAAATAAAAAAGCTATAGATTTTTGAAGGTGGGCAGTGAAAAATGGAAGTGAAAAAACTAAAAAGGGCCAGGTCTTTAAGGGGTTAATCTTTAATTGTGGTAATATGAAAATTTTCTAAAGAGGCTACACAGAGCTGAGGCTACACGGCGTGGCTACTCCACCCCCTGTAGCCTCCTTGATCCTCCCACCAGATATCTTCAGCGCATGGCTATGAGGAGCTGCGCGCACTTGTCTGCGAAGCCGGCATTCTGTGCATGTGCATAATGCAGGCCGCCGGCTGCGTGGTCTTGGGTCCGAAGTCGGAGCTATTGCGCGGGCGGAGAATGCCAGCTTCGCGGACAAGTGTGCACAGCTCCTCGTAGCTGCGCGCTGAAGATATCTGGTGGGAGGATCAAGGAGGCTACTGGGGCGTGGAGTAGCTGCGCTGTGTAGCCTCAGCTATGGCTGCTCCACGCCCCAGTAGCCTCTTTAGTAAATGTACATAAGATTAAAAAAGATCAGGGGGACTAAAGGATTAGCCCTTAGAAAGGTTATCCTTACATACATTAGAGGCACCTACCACCGGATCTACCTTAATAGATAGATCCATGGTGGTAGGTTTCCTCTAAGTGGTTAATGTTGCCACGTCTGGGCTTATTTTTCGCAGAAGATGCCTTTTTCAGTGATACTATTTTGGGTTGACTATGCTCTATTGATGAAAATGTATTAACTTTTTTTTTGTTAAGGGGAGGTTGTAGAAAAAACATCAATTCTGTGATTTTTTTTAATGATTTTTACTGATGTATTTCAGGGTATCTGTGACAGGATTTTACAGGAATCTGCTATGGACAGCCCTGGGGTCTTAGATCAGACTCCAGAGTTGCCATAGCACCGGTTGGCAACCCCTGAAAACGCTGCTGGGGGCGCCAATCAGGCAGGGAATATTCTTGCAGGCATTCAAAGTAAAGGGAACCCGTCAACAGGTTTTAAGCCACTAAACTATTATTTCCCTAATGTTCTTTTATTTTAAATTTCATTCGTTTTCCAATAAATGATCTCCCCCAAAGTCAGACAAATACTGTATGACTTTTCTCACCGCATTTTCACATGAGATGAGAGTCAGGTTTAGTGTTTGCTGAGTGTCACTTCAGAAGCCCCTATCTTTGGTGGTATATTACCTAAAAACAAGCTGTCATATTAAAGTTAAAAAAACAATTTTTCAGATGAAATCAGGCATGGCTATAGTACTGGACAATCCGGATCTTGTATTTCCAACCCTGTATTTGACTGACTGTATCTTTGTTTCTGTAGCTCCCAATGCCACAAGTTTGGTGTGATCTGAAAGATGAGTTCCGTATTGTAAAGAATAAAACATAGTGTCATTTGGAAGCACACTTTGACCAGGATTCAGAGCTTCCACGATTCACTAACAACGTGCGTCCAATTTCCTGCATGTGTTGCTTCCCTGCTCAGGTCCGCCGGAGTTCACCATCTTCTTCCCGGTGCATGTAAGTGCATGTCTTGCGAAACAATTTTGAAAGTTAAATTCTGCGGTTTGTCCGAATCAGTTAGATTGTCCAACGGCCCGCCCCCTGATTAGTGTCACATTAAAGTCAGCGCCGATGCGCCACAATCCAATTGTGTGCGCCAAAAACCCCTGTGCAATTCAGGGTGAATCGTAAAAATTCGGGAAACCCAACGGAAATGCGTCCGACGGACCCTTAGTAAATGTGCCCCAGTGTGAAGCCCTCACGTATATCTGAAAACCTGGCTCTGGCAGAGAGGCTTGGTTGGCTTTCTGTGCTTTTCTACATTGATGTATTTCAATGAGGATTGTACGAGTATTTGTCCTCATCTAAATGTAATGTAGACTCCTTATTGATCGTAGAGCGTATAAATAGCGTTCTACAAATAAATAATAATAATTAAGTTAAATAAAGATTTTAAAAAAAGAAGGAAAGGGGACAGTGGCAACTCTCTAAATGGAAAAAAGGTAAGGAATGGAAAAAATGGAAAAGCTTTTAAAGCAGCTTTAAATTTTATTTAGAAATCACTTAATATACAAAAATGATGTGTTCTGGATCATCAAAATGATTTCTCTTTAAATAATTTTTATTGAGCCAAGTTAATTAGTTATAGACATGCAATAGGAACATGAATAGACTCATTTTCCATATATATGCATTTTAAATGTAATACAGAATAAAGGAGATAAAATATTAGTAACATAGCTACATAATACATAATAGTAACATAAATGATTTCCTCAGATTGAGTGACAGTGAGGTGGGTGGTTGGATTGTCTGGCCATTACTTGCACTTGGACATGTCCATCATTTTTTATGGTTTATTTGGTAGAACATACAGGTCACATGTGAATACCTTGTATCAATAGTATGGCTAGAAATTGCTTTTATGCCATTTTCTACACACTTCAGCCAGACGGTAAATGTATTTAGCCTGTGAATCTTCCCGGGTTGTGCATACTATCAGGTCTGGGTCATTCCCCTCAGCCTGATCTGCCCATTGCTCTGTCCATGGATTTGTGCAGTGCATTGTCCTGACCAGTGGGTGACAGCACCATAATGGCAGGATCATGGAGAGCACAAAGAGCCGGGCTGCTGCCTGTTTCCTAGAGACACCCGGCACTTCCTCGCAGTGGGGGCGGTGATTTTGAAGTCTGGCACTAGGAGAGTCCTCCTGTCCTGCTCTCACCCCACTCTCTCCTGACAAAGCCCGGCAGCGGGGGAGGACATGTATCTGCCCTGAGAATGGAGATAAAGGACTCGGGCAGTGTGGTCCTGACAGGATACCATTCTTACACCACCGCCAGGACCCCCAGGGCGGAGGAGAGTCCACTGCCAGGGGCGATGCCAGCCAGCCGCTCCCCTCTCACCATCAGGTAACACTTCATACAATCACATCGTACGATCATATGGGATCTGCTTCTGGAATGTGACAACTTGTGTAGTGATTTATTGATTCCAGCTCTTTAGGAAACTTTTCTGCTCTGTTGTGAAGTCATCTGTCTTGCTAGACACTGATAGTTATAGGACAGTGTACTGCTACAATGTATCAATGTGTATATAAGTGTAATTATAGGAAGGTGTACAACTACAATGTATCAATGTGTCTATGGGTACTATTATAGGAAAGCATATAGGTACAATGTGTCACTATGTCTACGAATACAGTTATATGAAAATATACAGTTACAATTTATCAATGCAGCTATGAGTACAGTTATAGGAGGAAAGTGTACAGCTACAATGTATCAATGTGTTTATAGGAACAGTTATAGCAAAATGTACAGCTACAATGTATCAGTGTGTACATGACTGTAGATATGGGAAACTGAACAGTTACAAAGTATCAATATGTCTATGAATACAGTTATAGGAAAGTATACAGTTACAATTTATAAATGCAGCTATGAGTACAGTTATAGGAGGAAAGTGTACAGCTACAATGTATCAATGTGTTTATAGGTACAGTTATAAGAAAGTGTACAGCTACAATGTATCAGTGTGTATATAAGTGTAATTATAGGAAAGTTTACAGCTACAATTCATGTGTTTATAGGTACAGTTATAGGAAAGTGTACAGATACAATGTATCAATGTGTTTATAGGTACAGTTATAGAAAAGTGTACAGATACAATGTATCAATGTACATTATCTATGAGTGCAGTTATAGGAGGAGAGTGTACAGATGCAATGTATCAGTGTGTACATGAGTGAAGTTATAGGAAAATGTACAGCTACAATGTATCAATATGTCTATGAATACAGCTTTAGTTTTACTGTTGAAAAGTATCAATGTGTCAATGAGAGTAGTTTTTGGAAACTGTGCAGCTACAATGTATCAATGTGTATATGAAAACTTAGCAGTTACTATATAGTAACTGCTACTGAACTAAGAAGTTGCACTGTATGTATACAGTGCAACTTTTCAGTTTTCAATAGTTTTCAATAGTTATATCCATGTTTATTATGGTGGCAGATTTTCAGTAAATTATCAGTTTTACTTTTGTGACTGTAAACTTGGTCAGTTGTAAAATTTTTATCATTTAGACTAGAATAACATGGCGACATTATAAGGGTTGTCCAGAATCCAATTTCAGTTTTGATAATACCACTGTAATGGATGTAAGATGGGTGATCTTTTTTATTTGTCTATTTATCTATCTTTCTAATGTATCTGTTTAATCAATCTAGTATAAAACAAATACAACGTGTGTAAATATGTAATCAAAGATAAACATAAACTCTATATAAATAGATCTGTGGGCATACCACATTAGCGCATAATATAGCACTCAGATTCACTTACATCTGTATATACTGTATATATCCTGCCAAAACATGATCCAGGCAGACCATTACCATAGTTTCAAACAGGAAACCAAAGTGAGTGACCGTCTGAGGAACACAAAGCCCCCTCTTCTGACTCTAGTTTAGCGGATAGTAGTCATAACGTCATGACTTTGTTTCCGTCTAAGAGAGTTGTTTATGCTTATCCCAGTAAGTGTGTGTGTATACATATATGTATATAAAGTGGATAAAGTGTTACAATCGGTTCTAAGAAATTAGAAATTGTGACTCAGAAAATTGTTATATTGATGCGTTGATAAATAACATATTTCGGAAGCCTTTGACATTAGTAAAAGAAAAAAAGATGACTATTGAGGAGTAACCACAAAGTGTCTCCAATTTCTAATCTTAACACACAACAGCTGTCTTGAAGTCATGGCTGGAACTTGCCATATGTGCTGTTAGGGATCAGCATCCACAGCTCCATAGAGGGTTATTAGCTCAGCATGTGGCCTCCTGGAATGTGAACCATACAAAGGGAATTACACTATATTTCATCAAATGTTCTGAAAATTAAACTCAAGGAAACCTGAGGCTTTGATCGGCTGGCTCCAGATGAAGTTTTCTTTACTGAACCTTGAAATCAAATACGAATGGGGTGACAATAACAAGGAATATTGAATAAGAATGAATGGAAGATATTAGGTACAAATAACTTTAAGCTAATAAATCTGTACATGTCATCATCATAGTTGTAGCCCACATGTTTAGCCACCGCTCAGTTCCTTCTACCCTGCCATGCTCTTATGGCTGGGGAAATGGATGACACAAGACCCACATTCTTGGAACCAGATGGGATCAGATTGGTTGGACCCCTCTTGATCTAGCAGATACCACCTGTATGGCGAAATATCCATTAGTAAAGGTGTCCAAATCTGGGGAAAAGGGATGTCAATATACCAAATGCTTGGTCCCCATTGAAATACACATGGGGGAGTCATGAGAAATATCAGAGAGCAAAACAGTTGTTTAGCCGACGTGTATAGGAGGAACAAAACATCTAAAAATGAAGCTCCCTTCACCTTTGTTGATGTTTTCTACAGGAGGAGTATTTGCATTTTTGTGTTTGAATTTGTGTTAACTTCTCTTGTTGGTCATCAGGCTTTAAGCCAGCCAGAAATGGTGAAGTTTTGCAAACCTAAGAATTGTATGTATAAAGTGTGTAGGTTTACCCAGAGTCCACAAGGGTATAACCCTTGTGTTTGATATTTTCAGAATAATATTCAAATATGTTCTGTTGTAAAAGGATTTTGTAACGTCCGTGCCTAAACGTCACTCTATCTGCAGTTGGCAGAATAGATGGCATTAATTTGTGTGTGAACTGTGGTTTACTGCTTGTTTTTGATTAGATGAGCCACATCCTACTCCTTGCATTTCAGCCTGCCCAGCAGGGGTTACTAGCCTGATGGACAGTTCCCCCAGTGTGGAGGCATGTCCGGGAATGGCCTTACATACCTGCCTATTCCCATCATACCTGGCTGGTTATTTCAAGGCTTACCTGTGTATCTAGTGCTCATGCTATCTTGTTTGGTATTCTGTGTTTTGTATCCGATTCTGTACCGTTGCAGCCATCTTGGTTTTGACCTGGCTTGTTTTTATCTCCACTTGTCTGCCTGGATCTTGACCTGACCTGTATATACCCGCTTGATCTTGACTTGACCTGTGTCCTGTGCACCAGTGTGAACACTGGTCTATTCCTGTATTCCGGTTATTTGTCCGTTCCACCATCCAGCAGCTGCCAGACAAAGTAAATCTTTCCTGTCATGTTGTAGGGTCGCTCAGGGACTGTCATTTAGGTTCCTGATAGTGGGTTTGCCCTTATAATGGTGGTTTATCTAATTTAGACAGGGCCTTAGCCTGCAGGGACGTCGCAGGGTGACTTCGCCACCACTTACCTAGTCTGACAGCTAGCGCCAAGCCTGGTTGTGGTTGCGCGGTTTGCTGGACAGGTGCTGCCAAATTTACAATCTTTCATTGACTTTTTTGAATTTTTAAATTCTATTACACAGTTATGTTACAGTTTATCCTATCAACGAACTGCATGGGACTTCTAAAATTTGTTCATAAAATACATTTATACCAGTACGTCAACTGCAACATACAAAGTGCAGTAAATATTACTACATATAGAAGGTCTTACTGCCCCTGAGCTACATGAGGTGACAGGAGCAGCTGTCAGGATATTCTATACCAGTCGGCTTCACAGATTTATTTAAGTCAAACTCAGATGAAAAACAGTTGACATTTTGCAGGACATAAATATTTGAGATATTCTTCTTTATAGTCCTCATTTGCACCTATATTTTTGCATAGTTTATTGCAATATTCTATAATAAACAACCTAAAAAAAAGTAGAGTATAATACAGACGGTCCCCTACTTAAAGACAGAGCCCACTGGCCACTTTGAAGTCTGATGAAGATCTCTGGATGCTTTACACTAGTCCCAGTCTGCAATAATCAGCTGTGAAGTGTCTGTAATGAAGCTTTATTGATAATCCTTGGTCCAATTACAGCCCAAAATTTTGAAACTCCAATTGTCACTGGGGCCAAATTTTTTTTTTGGTCTGGATCTACAATAATAAAATATACAGTTTCGATTTCCATACAAATTCAACTTAAGTATGTAAACCAGGGACTGCATGTACAATAATAGGAACCAGTTACTACTACTATTATGTAGTTTATTTCTTCTTGATTTTTCTGAAAATTTACAACAGATTTTTACAAGGGTCCATAGAGTATGAACCTAACTATAGATGGGCAAACCCAATAGGTACTGTACTGTAACATACTGTAAAAAGATTTTACCAACAACAAAACATGCCAAACATCATGTACTGACATAGTTTATGATCCCTCATCATTATGCTGAAACTGCGAATAATTCAAAACAGGATTTTTATGATATCAAAATCTGGATGTGGAGGCCATACAACCAGAACTCTTTGTCAGCTGTAAGTAGCAGTCACAGGACTTAACTGAGTCTCAGTTTATTACACAAAATTAATTAATCATGACAGACAATCAAAAAATACCCCTGAGTAAGTCGTTTTGATACAACGAAACGCGTGGGGAGTCCGTCACCCCTGTCCACCTGTGCCTTCCTTGACTGCCCAAAGGTTCGCCGGCTATAACCTATTGATTGTAGCTATTCTTCCTCTCCTCGGTACCCATCCTTGTTCCTGTCATGCTTACCTTGTAGCAATACTTTCTCTCTTATTGGCCCCCGAGGTTGGTACAATTTATCTGGTATGTTTACATCATTAGAGGACCTTACTTTACTTTTTTGCATTGAGCAATAGAGCATTTTATTTCACTATTGGGCAGTCAGGCAGGCCTTGCATCACTCATTCAGTGTTGGTCAGGGGGTTGTTTACAGTTCACTAAACTGGGTGACTGTATGAATTCATGTACATAGTATTTTTAAGTGATTTTAAATGTGTGTATTTTTTGATTGTCTGTCATGATTAATTAATTTTGTGTAATAAACTGAGATTCACGTTTTGTACCGCATATGAGCCTTTGAATGCATTTTTTTCTTGTGGTATTTTCATGTCATTATCTGTGCATTGGCTCAAATACTATCTGGCTGTGCTACACCCCTCCTTGTGATTACAGGACTTAACTGAGTGTTGCTTCTGCTTCACAGGTCAGTGATATGACATGACCTGTGTGCCTCTCAGTCCCATTCAGGTTAATGCAGGTAAGCTGCAATACCAAGCACAGCCACTGTACTATCTATGGCTCTTTGCTAAGTAAGAAATTAGAAAACTGAAGCACCGAACAGTACATATTACTGGTTAATAAAGATGCCGGTATTCATGGTCTTTTAAGAGACTGCAGTAACACCCGTGTATAGGAGTAATTCTGTCTTATTTTTTTCTTAAAACCAAACTTAACAGGTGAAATGAATGATTTACTGCACAGTATAGAAGAAACGGGCATGGTTCAGCTTGTTAAGACATGGCTGGTTGTGACATTGTGGGGCACATGTATCATAGTTTTTCAGCTGCCACTTTTTGAAGATACCTGGAGTTGGCCAACTTTAATGGGTATTCTCATCTGGCTATTCACATTCTGTTTAATTAATCTGCTATGTATAAACATTTCTTCAATTTAATGTTATTAAAAAAAAATTTACCCGTGTGAAGATAATTTCTCATAAATGTAGTCATATAGTCTCTTAGAAACGAGACTGGCTCCTTGGATACGACCACCTCTGCTGGAGGGATTGCGCAAAGAAACAAAAAGGTTTTTCTATATTAAATGTCTCGGAGTTACTGCAGGTCCCACAGCCATCCTGTGATAATGATTGCTGAATCCAGCGGGTCAGGCAGAACTCTATAGGGCATATCTGGCCATTGCTGCCAAAATGTGAGGTGGTCGTATCCAAGGAAGCTATCTCGTTTCTAAAGACCAACATGGCTACATTTATGAGAAATTATATTCACACAGAAACATTTTTTTAGATAACATTAAATTGAAGAAAAGTTTTATATCTGGCAAATTAATTAATTTAAATGTAAATGCTAAGATGGGAATACCCCTTTACTCATTGCAATGTATCTTACGTTTTTTCCCTTTGTGATACATGTGATGAGTTGCTGTTTAGTCTCACTTTTGAGACTTTTTGTGATGTGCAACTTTTTAGTCTCAAATAGTTGTTTACATAAAGTAAGTCTAGATTCAGCATGCTCTGTTTTGGGACTTATTAGGCGCAAGAATGGGACAATTCCAAGCCCAAAAGTCGCACAAGTTGAACAAACATCCGGCACACTGCATTACATCCTGGAGGCAGCAAACTTTGGTATGCTGTTCGATTGTGCACCTAAAAAGTTGAACAAAAAAAAGAAAAAGGAAGCAATAGGAGTGATACATGTCCCCCTATATGCCTAAGATTTAGGAAAAAGAAAAATGGTTCTATCACAACTAAAAGGTGATATAATAGTTAAATGGTTATAATAATGTTGCATATCCCTATTTTGCTGACATAATTTCTTAACTAGGTTTGAGGCATAAGGTCAGTGGCAGCTGTACTCTACAACATTAAGGATCTTACTAACACCACAGCTCTGAGTCAAATATAGGTAGCAGTATTTGACAGAGAGATGGCGTTGATAAATCAAGACCAGATTCTCACTTACTGTATGAGAATAAAATGTTAGGCTGTTTATATAGTATAAACAGCCCAAACACTTGTCATCTAAAGACCTAGCAGTATTTACTGCATCTTACAGACTACATTTTACAAGGATGTTTATTAAAAGTCCTTCCAAACAAGTGCCCTCTATCCCTGTATATTCCCAGTGTTGTCTATGGATATTTATGTTTCCATGGTTCCATACCTTGCATAGTACGTCATGCAATATTATTCTTTATATTGAATTTCTATCAACCCTCCGAAGCTATTTTGTAGTCATGGGACAAGCACAACTTTTTCATTGTCTAGATATTACGTCCCTGTAATGGACCTCAATCCTAGTCATCAGTATGCCAGAAAATGAAAGGTTTGATTCTCCAGCTGGAGAATGCATTGAAAGGTGACAACACACGTGTACAACTATCTATTTTCTTCTATAGGGGTTCTGAAACCAACAAGGTGGCTAGTGACCCCTCCTTTTCTCTTCACCTGAATGCAGAGACTAGCTCACCAGACAGGAAAGGATTGATGGGCCCTTTGTTTACTAGAAAGGTGTACTACCAAGAAAGCATGCACCCTTATCTGTCAGACATCTATAGAGATGGGGATATGTCATAAATGTCAGGTATGAAAATCCCCCTTTAACAGAAACGGAGCCATTTTTATTGTTACTGCAGTGGTTCAGCTTTGGAGTTTATCACAGAGCCATTTTCATGTTTGCACTGTGTCTGGTATACATGTTGGTTCTTTTGCACAGGCCACTAACAAGGGGCCGCAAAAAAAAGAGGACAACAAAAATATTTTTGTGCAAGCGTCCTTAGTCCCAGCGTTCTGTAAAGAGGAATGATCTAGTGATATACTGCTGATGGGAAATAAAATTACCTGCTGTCGCCCTGCTGGGGTACTGTGCTTTGGGGCAGCAGTCACATCAACCTTAAAATACGACTTCTCGCAGCTGCCCTACTCTATTATTAGGAGACGCTGCACTTAATAGGAAATTCAGGTTTATGTGTAATCAACATTTATTAGGGAAGACATAACATGAAACAGTACAAGCAGGTGATGGCAGTACAAGGCTGATCGCACAGAATCCAAAACATCTAAGATCATATGCTCAGCATAAGTTGGGGATAAGAGTCGAAGCATAATACAGCGAGTAAGAAACCCCAAAATGCCATCCCAGACATAGTAACTATTAGAATGTAGAACAATTCAACAAAGAAAATAAAAAATACAAGGAGACAATCATAGGTGTATAAAAAGGGAAAAAAGTAGGGGTGTGAGGAGGGTGTGGGGTGTTCATGAGAATTGGCAGGGGCTATGGCGCACTCTGCCTATGACAGAAGAAAAGGAAATCCAGGTTTATATGCGGCAGGAAACCAGTTATCAAGAAGAAACTTGAGTTACAAAGCTTATTGCGGGTGTTATCCCGCAGATCGCATGGGTGCCACCATCTTGGTGATGATCGTTGCTGCCCGTGATGTCTTCGGGGAGCAACAATCAGTTGCCATGACAGCCTCGGGTCTTCCATTTCATTTCATTACAATGTGTGATTTGATAATAGTCATTATTATGAAATTATTTTATATATTATATTATTAATGTATTTCCTACCTTTACAGTTATATTATATTATTGGGACCTAAAACACAGACGTATAGTAGTGAAGTTCTTCTGGGTGTGAGAATAAGACTTTCCCAGATCCAGCACCCATACAGTTCATTGTAAGTTTTTCCAAAAGGAGTGACAAGAAGTGTGGTTGGAGCTAGGGATGTCTCATTGTTCTCATTTGATCTCCCACACCCCAAACCTCAAGTTAAAAAAGAGATGAATGTTTGTGGTGAACTCTACAGACACATTTCCATTGTTGTACAGTTGGAACATTATTGGCTTCTTAGCAAAGGTATGAAATGGGAACGGGTCTTGTATCTATTACATCTTCTCATTAAAGTCCATATCTTGACCTAGCCCCATTAATATTGTACTGTGACCCCCATCTGATAAAAATCTATTTCATCTGTGTCTTTGTAAACTGTAGAAGCTTTTGTTACTGCATATGAATCAATGAGGAGGTTCTTGTGTTGTACATGAATGAATGACTGCTACTGCTAGATTACACAGGCAGAGGGAGGAGGGAGAGGTTATGGGAGGGGGAGACATATCTGTTCTATGTACAGTATAATGCAAACTTGGCCATTGTACGGCCCATGTAGTATACACTGTATATACCCATGGCAGAGGATCCCCAAATTCAGGTGTGAAAAACTTGTTGCATCATTCCCAAGAAGACTCATGGCTGTACTAGCCCAAAAGGTGCTTCTACTCAATGGGATTATCATTATTCTCCTCTAATCTTCAACACACTAAACCGCAAGTAAAATGGGATGAATGTTTGTGGTGTATTCTATCAAAAGACACATTTTATATTTAGTTTGGAAATCTGAACAGTGGTCGTACAATTGGAACACAAAATCATTTCCTTGGTTGCATTTTTGTAACTTGTCTTTAACTTTTTGTGAAGAGTTTATCACTCATACTCCATTCATTTCCATGTTTCAAGAGCTCATTACCCTGCATAAATGATGTGATCGGATGATAAACCGCCATTTCTATGCTTGGCGGGTGATCTCTGGTACAGTTACAAGCAATGACCATCCCTAAAAATGCTTGTTCACAGAAACTGGCCTGATAATCTGCCTGTGTAAAATACTGTTGTGTATTTTATTTACCAGACATGTCTTTTCCTGAAAAAAGTATCATCTGAAGGATCCTCTGTGTATAAATGGATACAACTTAACTGAATATATCTTTTACTATTCAGTAAAATATTCTGATTAGGGGCCACTAAGGTTTACAAGAGATATTGATACTTGTTAGTCCTGATGTTTTATAACAGTATTTTGGTTGGATTTTATCTTAGGGAACCGTTCCGCAGATTCATGTTGCTACCCCAACCACTGATAAAACTGAAATGATGTAGCTGTTAAGTCTGAGAATTCTTCCTTATAACCTAGTGAAAATGGTTATAATTATTATGTACCATCATTTATTGAACAGTTTTATGAGCAATTGTCTGAAGGTAAAGAAGTGAATAAACATACCATTACCCTATAATTATATTGTAATCTAATAACTATATCAGGGAATGTCCAGGATTGCTCCTAGTCAATCTCTTTATTACCTAGATTATTTATTAAGTCCTTTGCTTTATCAGTCAGTTATTATGTTCACTGTAAACCTATACACTTGTCCTCACTGAAACTGAGAAGTGCATCTCAGACCAAATATGTGAATAATGTTGTCATAGGTCATCTGAGGAGGGTACAGAATTGATGTTCACTCTATATATGGATGTGTGTATGTATTGAGACATAACTTGAAGGTGCCAAGCCCCAATGCAAAATATGTACACTCCAACCTAAAAAATGTCATTACCAGGGCCAGATTGAGGGTGGTGGATGCCCATGGGCATCCACAGTGAACGCTCAGAGGAGGCCAGAGATAGATGCCATACCATTGCATCTGTCTCCAATAGACTAATGGCATCCGCTAAGTGCATACTGTTCTGTCCAGGAGCAAGTAGGATGGAAAAACGCAGCCTGCTTTATCATCCAGTGTTTCCCGTTTAATGTAAGACGGTAGATGTTCTCCTTATGGAGAGATTGCCAATTAAGGCCACTTTAAAGGTGTGTGGAGACCTATAGCCATGGATGCTCCACTGGGGAATTCTGGGAAGTATGCAAATATGTTTTCCAAGGTGGTAAATGGAAAACAATGCCTCCTTTTGCTACTTTGAAAGGCAGCCCCCTTAACACCAAGTATAACCTACAAGAAGTCTAAAGATATGGTGTGGTATTAAGTCAAACCTGTATATATATTCCAGAAGGAACAGACTCCCAACTGTAGCCAGCACTGTTTCAACCTAGTTGGTCTCCTCAGTACAGCGTAGGGAACTGGATTGGTTGTGTGAGAGGCTATTGATTAGGGTCAGGTGGTAGGTGTTCTCCTTATGAAGAGATTGCCTATAAAAGGCATGTGGGGACTTAAAGCCATAGAACAGCGCTGTTCCTTCTTGAATAGATATACTGATTTGGCTTAATCCCACATTATGTTTTTAGACTTCTTGTAGGTCATACTTGGTGTTAAAGGGGGCTGTGTAAAGTTCAGCGTATACGCTGGGAGCGTAAAGGTAATGTAAATGTATCCTAAAGATGATTTTCATATTCCTGGTATCATGGCTTTCTCCTGTAATGTGGTACCTGACTGCTGCAGCCAGTCATTGGCTACAGAGCTCAAATGCCTTTTACAGGATAGTAGATGGGCTAATAGAAACCATTGTTATCTGAACAATCTGTACTTTTTTGTCCATAAAATTAGAAAAATGGGAAATCAAAATGTTGATCTTTTAAGGCCCAGTTCCAATAGTTCTTTTGTGTTTTGCCATGTGAGACTAAACCATATGAAACTATACAACTGCCAATGTTTATAGCTATATACTATTCTTCTATATGATAGGGTTGCACACATGGCGTCTCTGTCAGGAATTTTGTAGCAGTTGAGCATGTAGTCATCTGTGTTTTCATAGAAAGCTGATGTGGGGGTCTCCCATTTCTCTGATGATCCTCGTGATACATACACATGCAGGGATGATGGAAAATGTCAGTATATTCTTTGATCCTTTCACTCAATGAATAATTGGCCAGCTGCCTCGTCTATCATAACAGAGTCAGCTATCTTTCATTAAATGAGGGTTGGAGTTACCCACAAAAATGCGCACATTAAGAAAAGAGGCCTCTGCCCTTCTTGAAAGAATCTTAACAATTTACAAGGTAAATGAAAACTATCCTGGCTTGGATGGAACCTAATAAAGTCCATGTTTTATGGCTGGAAAAACATATTTTAAGCGTGTGTAAATTGTAGTGTAGAGTATGAGAAATACTTATTACCTTAACATTGTAAAGTGGGACCAGCAGCAGGAAGCTAAATCAAGCAATAACTTATTACAGTGTTTGTCAGGGGATGGTACAAAACCCTAATAGAAGCAAATAAATCATCGAAAAAAGTTACCTTCATTCACCTGTTAAATCCCCTGCTGCTTTGTGTATATTGTCAATATTCTGATGATGGTTCTTATGGATCTTTGGTTACTTTGCTGCAATATCATGCTGTCCAACCTCCTACCTGCTGCAGAGGTATCATGCTGTCCAACCTCCTACCTGCTGCAGAGGTATCATGCTGTCCAACCTCCTACCTGCTGCAGAGGTATCATGTTGTCCAACCTCCTACCTGCTGCAGAGGTTTCATGCTGTACAACCTCCTACCTGCTGCAGAGGTATCATGCTGTCCAACCTCCTACCTGCTGCAGAGGTATCATGCTGTCCAACCTCCTACCTGCTGCAGAGGTATCATGCTGTACAACCTCCTACCTGCTGCAGAGGTATCATGCTGTCCAACCTCCTACCTGCTGCAGAGGTATCATGCTGTCCAATCTCCTACCTGCTGCAGAGGTATCATGCTGTCCAACCTCCTACCTGCTGCAGAGGTATCATGCTGTCCAACCTCCTACCTGCTGCAGAGGTTTCATGCTGTCCAACCTTCTACCTGCTGCAGCGGTATCATGCTGTACAACCTCCTACCTGTGGCAGCAATATCATGCTGTACAATCTCATACTTTCTGCAGCAATATCTTGCTATATAACCTCCTACCTGCTGCAGCAATAGTATGCTGTTCATTCTGATACCTACTTGGCAACATAATACTGTACATCCTTATGCCAGCTGCAGCAATAGTATTCTGTACATCTTTATGCTTGCTGCAGCAGTAGCCTGCTTTACATCCTCATACTTGCTGCAGCAACAGTATGCTGTACATGCTAATGTATCTTGCTATATAACCTCCTACCTGCTGCAGCAATAGAATACTGTACATCCTCATACCTGCTGTAGCAACCACATACTGTACATCCTTATACCAGCTGCAGCAATCACATACTGTACATCCTTATACCAGCTGCAGCAATAGCATACTGTACATCCTCATACCTGCTGCATCAATAGCATACTGTACATACTTATACCAGCTGCAGCAATACCATATTGTACATCATCATACCAGCTGCAGCAATAGCATACTGTACATACTTAATATCATCTGCAGCAATACCATAATGTACATCCTTATACCTGCAGCAGCAATAGCCTTCTGCATATCTTCATACCGGCTGCAGCAATAGCACACTGTACATTCTTATATCTACTGCAGCAGTTCACAGTTTTGAATACCATTTGTATGTATGACACATTGATGTGGTGCATCAGTCATATGGATGTTTATGACATCACATAAATCGGCAGATTCACATGGTTATTTCAAACATTTTTCTTTCTGTGTTCTTTAATTAAAAAAAGTCCAATTTTACCCCGTTGACTTCTTTAAAATCCCAAACCCTTACACACACTTTTTCAAGACATTGGGGGAGATTTATTATAGCTTTATATGGCAAATGTCAGGCATACAAATCTTGGAAAAGCATCCTATCTAGGCTCCCGACACAGATTTCAGTAGTATTTTGGAGCTATTAGCACAAAACTTTTGACAAAACCGCTGGGGCGGGGGGCAAGGTGGGCAATGGCAGGGATGCCAGCCAAATTTACTGTAACTTCTTCCAAAATATTATTGGTGCAGGTTATAGCTGAAATCTTTTCAAGGTCAGAACAAGAATAGATTTAAACTCCAGTGCACGAGCGGCGTACCAGAATTACTAAAACCTCTGAACCTTTTAGTAATTGTCGAGTGTATAGATGAAACCATTACATTTTTGGGTCAATGCGTTTTGTGATGTCTCTGTTTACAGTTCGTATAGGCTGGAAATTCATTTGCTGTTTTCACGTTGATATAGTTTGGCCGTTTAAGAATGGACGTTTATTAAAAATATATTGTTCTATGTTGTTTTCTACAGTCTTACATTCATATTCCAGTTTGTTTACATCCCAGGAAGATTGACTTGTTTTTCAGCTAAAATTACGTGTATGTTTTCATTTGTGTGTTGTAACTTCAAAATTCACCTACTGACCCTCATTGTGGCTGCAGCTACAGTGTTTTTCATAATTTTTCCAGCAATGCCGCCAAAACAATGAAAGTTCAGTAAGACCTTGAAAATCATTTCTGTTGTAGCATTTAGTTACCTCTCTCTAATGGCAGAGATTATACAGGATATAAAATTTATGTAAGTACATTCCCTGTCTTTTATAGATTCCTTTATTCTTGCCTAATAAAGAGCGTTCCCGGTGCACACGTTTTGCTCTTCCTGCCGTCTTCTTTAGTGGCCATTATGTCATATGACTTTAAAAAATATATTTATGAGTAAAATCATCTGTGAGTTGGGCACTTAGTATGTTATTAAACAAGAGGAGCAGGAACTGGATGTTTGACTTGGCACAGAATATCAGCCAAGCTTTGCCAAAAGGGGGTAAGCTTAAATATGAAAATGCTACACAATAGGATTCTGCCATTTTTCTTCCTCTGGCAACATGACAGATTGTTTGTAGTTCATATAGAAGTATAGGTAGAATTTTTCATACAAAAATAAGGATGTTTTGTATAAAATGTTCATTAAACAACTATCGGCTTCTGGGTCACATATAAGCTAAATATATACCCTATAGGTATTTCAGCACAAAATAGCTGTTAAAAACCATACTCGGCTATAAAAAATAAAGTCTATTAAAAATAAACTCAGCGCTCACCTTTTTCACGTCCTCCGTAGGTACTCTTCTTCAATTCTATGATGTCAGATGCTTGCCAATATAATTGTTTGTATGCAGGCAGTGACAGGTCCATGTGCAATGGCCGCAGACACAAAAGGATGTTAGCAAGCAGACCTGTCACTGTCTGTCACTGCTGGACCCACAGGAATCAAGAAGATGACCTGCAGGTGGCGTCGGAAAGGTGAGTACTGAGTTTATTTTTTCTTATGTGCTGGGCATACTGGGGGCAAGCTATATAGTGGGGGGCACAGGGCTGGCTGACTATATACTGGGGGCAGGGGGCTGGCTTTCTATATACTGGGGGCTGGGGATGTCTGGCTATACACTGGGGGAGGAGCAGGGGGCTTAATAGCTATATACTGGGTGGAGACTGTGACTAATGCATTTCCCATCCTAGGCTTATACTTGAATCAATTGGTTTCCACAGTTTTTTGTGGTAAAATTAGGTGCCTGTGTCGCTTACATTTGAATATTGTAACGGGATTAGCTCTGGGATCGCCGTCTCCTGGGATAGACGGGCACTTTTTGGCACAACGCAGTCACAGTCCACTCCAGACAAGTTGGGTGCAGCTGGTCTCAACCAGTTTTATTAACTTCAAGCAGGAAAATGGCAAAACAAAAACAATACAGAAATAAAATTCTAGGCCGTCTGGCCACTAACTATACAATACAGTAGTTTCCTCACTACCAAGAAACTGTACCTACTGTACAGCTTCCCAACCACAGCATACAGCAATTGGCAACTCACATAAGGTTTTTCCCAGGAGCAGAGAGAGAGCGGCTCCTCTTGTGCAGCTTCTGACTTTTGAAAGTAACATCTCAGAGCTGCTGGTGATTAGCCCCAATCACCTCAAACACCTGGAGTGGCTGAGCAGAGTAGGGACCAAGCCCTACACTCCAAACTGCAGCAGCCAGGTCTTCCAGATCAGGTTTTGCCTCCCTAGATAGTGTAGGACAGAAACCTAGGGGAAACATACACACCATTTAACACTTTTCCCCTGGTCCTGTCACAATATACACATTAAGTTTCCTAGATAATAAGTATATCTTTGAAAATAGTTATTAAAGACAATCACAGCAATCTTCAAATGTATCCGTTTTAAAGGAAATGTGGTTAGGGAAAGGCCCAAGTGTCAAATGGGCAAAAGGAAAAATCTCAGCACAATATTCGTATTATTGGTATGGGGTCTCCCTATAGCTGTCTTTTTTTCTGAATAATTTAAAATTCTGTAATCTGTCATTGTATTTTATTCCCCCCATTCCCCTAATATCTACTAATTACCTTATATACTCGAGTATAAGCCTAGTTTTTCAGCACAAAAAAATGTGCTGAAAAAACCAAACTCGGCTTATACTCGAGTCAAAAAATAAATCAAAACTCACCTTTCCGGCGGCCCCCTTAGATCTTCTGTGCGATCCATCCGCTACAATGGTATTGTTGTGCTGCACAAAGGGGGGGGGGTTATATACACTGGGGCAGGGCCTATCAGGCTTTATACACTGGGGCAGGGGCTGGCAGGCTATATACACTGGGGCAGGGGCTGGCAGGCTATATACCAATGCATTTCCCACCCCCGGCTTATACTCGAGTCGATAGATTTTCCCTTTTTTTTGTGGTAAAATTAGGGGCCTCGGCTTATACTCGGGTCGGCTTATACTCGAGTATATACGGTATATAACATGGATTTATAAAAAAAAAATCAAAATTGATAAAATAAACATTATACATGACATGTGTAGCATATTTGTGTATAATATATATATATATACATATGCTATAAAGAGTATTTTTCTTTCAGGAAGGAAAGACTAGACTGATCTAACTAATCTTTTCTAAGTATATACTTATAAGTCATGACCTCAGGAATTCTATTGTAAATTTATACTAAGGTCACTCAGTCTAAATCTTCATCTTAATAGAGGGAGACGTCATAACAGCTGCAATGGAGCTCAGTAAAATAGCTGCAAGGATCTGTATAAATAACTCACAAACTCTAAGTCCTATTTATTCTATAAACCTATGTTCTCAAAATCACCACTTGACAGTCTATATAACTAGACATGTCATTTATATTACTATATAGATTTATATATTGTTGTAAAATAAATTCACAAAATGTTAGGTTTATAGATGTCACATGGGTTACCATGGGATAAGTTAATTGCTTTACCTGTTTCAGTCCCTACCTCTTATTATGGACTTCACTTATGATCTTCTGGTCCATGACTGTATGAAAAAGCTGCACATGTCAATGCTTAAGATGCTGCTGCTTAGATTTGATGTATGCATCAGCACAAGCTGAACAAAATACGATAAAATGTTTTTTTTTCTAGATCCGAAATGGAAGAGCAGATAACAACCTATATTGATGAGATTATATATTGGAGAATTTCGAATTTAGACCATATTCAGCCAACCATTACTACTTTTACAGTACCCAAACAAGCATGAGTGATGCCATTAGATGGAAGGTATCTGTTAAAATTTGGTCTGCAGTGATGGACTGTAGTCCATATCGTACTGTCAACACCAAAATGGATAATATTGAACCCATTTTTGTCACTGATTGTTCAACCCCATCAGGACTCAAGGACACAGCCCCATGTTTCAAATCCAGGGGATTTTGAGATTGTTTTCTAGTGAAACATTGTACTTTAAATTAGTTTTAAAAATGTGATTATATATTTTGTGTTTAGTTATGAAGAAAACGGACATTTGGCAAAAATTTTGAAAGATTCCGCATTTTCAAAGTTCGAAATTCTCTACTTTGAATTTCTTTTATCACACACATTAATTTATAACTTACATTCCCAAATGTCTGCTATATTTTTTTTTTAAATCCACATGTTTTACTAGAATGTTATGAGGTTTACAATTTGGATGTCATTTTTCAAATATTTTGGAAAATCACCAAAACCCGTATTTAGATGGACCTGCTCAATTTTTAATTGACTGGGAGAGGCCTAAATAATAGCAAGACCCATAATTTAGCACATTATGGAAACTACACCCCTCAATGTATGAAAAGTTTGTTAATTCTTTAGGTGTTTTATAGGGGTTAAAATTAAATGGAGGTGCGGTCTACAAATTGTAATATTTTTGGACAATATATTCCTTTGGGACCAAAATTAAACATTCGTATGGATTAAATGACAAAGGGTTCCTCAAAGTTTCCTCCCAAGTGTGCCGATACCCCATATGTGGTGGTAAACTGCTCAATAGGGCACACGGCCGGGCATAGAATGGAAGGATCCAAAGCAGATTTGCTATGTCACATTGTAAAGGCTTAAATGTTTTTCTTTTTTTAATGTGGACATATAGGGGCTTATTTTTTTACCACATTAGATGCACATTTCTGGTACATAATTTTGGGGCATCTATAGCTAATTGATGATTTTATTAATTCTTTTTTTGGCAGATGAAATGTAAATCATCAATTTTTGGAAAGATTTTTTTCTATAAAAATAATATACTGTATAAACTCGAGTATAAACCGACCCGAATATGAGCTAAGGTACCTAATTTTACCACAAAAAAATGGGAAAAGCCTATTGACTCGAGTATCAGCCGAGGGTGGAAAATAGCAAATATGTAGGGGGTTATATTTGTTTGTTTTTTTATACTTAAGTGTTTGTATGGGAATGTGTTATTTTAGGGGCTTATATCCTATTTATTTAATTTTTATTTATATGTTTTAAACTTTTTCTTTTTTTAAAACTTTTTTTTTACTTTATACAAATTTTGACTTAAACCAGCAATTTTCTGATCCCTGGTTCAAGTCCAAGACATTGCACTCCAGTACTAATGTACTGTATGCAGTGCAAACAATTGCTCAGACAGTTTACATTCAGACCCGGAATCACCCGCTAAGTAGCATGAGGATCCGATTCTTAGGATTGCGGTGTGTAAGAGGTCAACACTCGCAATTGGAGATGTCTCCGATCATGGGTTTTAGAGTGTGGTGTCAGCTGTGATATACAGCCTACACACGTTGCTTCTGGTGCCAGCTCAGTTCATAAGCCGCTGCCAGAATATGGACATAATAGCATGTCCTTGTGCAAGAGGTACGGGAAGGGGTTAAAACATAACTTTTATTTTTATTCTCATAATGCAAAAGAAAAGGGATGATATAATTGTGATTCTGTGTTGGTTCTTGCAGTATAGGTCTTCTAGAGTAGGGTAAGGCTGTGGTAGAGTGGTATAAATCTGGAGTGGGGTCTTGCGTGGGGTGGTGGTTTGTGTTACACCCCTCACCCTCCTGGAATTTATGTATGTTCCCCTTATGTCTATTGTAGCTCTCATATCATGGCAGAGATTAATCAGTTAAAGAGGACCTTTCATACATGTGGAGATTAGCATACCATTATGTAGGGGTTGCTACACAGTTTTGGGGGCATTTTCTTTCAAGCCCTCACAGTAGCTGAGATATCAGTCCCAATATCTGGGAATTTTAAATCATGTTTTATGTTTAAATCGAATTTGTGGTAACATTGCGTTTTAGTTTAAATCACATCAGCACATTTACATTATGTTACGTTAACATATTTGCATTTACATTGCTTTGCGATAACATTTCATTTGCTTTCACAATGCGTTTGCTCTCACATGGTATGTACATACCATTTAATTCCATAATTTCATTTGTGCAAACGCGTTGTAAACACAATGTCAACACAATGTTAGCGGAATGTGTGCATTTAAATATTTAGATTAACATAGAGAATTCACAGCTCTCTACTATTCATTGTAGCTTCTCCGACATTGCCTGCTGTTAATTGGAGAGTATGAGAAAAGATTAGCATAAAACACACCTCCAGCCCCATATCCCCCCCACCTCTGACAGAAGACAGATAACAATGGTCAGATACTGGCACTGATATCTCTGCAACCGTGGAGTCTAGGAAGAAAATTCAGTGTCCCTGAATCTGTGTAGCAGTCCATACAGAATGTTGATCTCTATATAAGTGAGATGGCGAAAGGTCCTCTTCAAGTTAAGGCAACAACCAACACAGATTAACCAAGAATGGCACGTCATTCCAAAACAGTTATTCACATTTCCATTTTTCATACTAGGTAACAAACTAGAAAAAGACCTTTTCAATGGCACCTCTCTACTAAGCACAAAGAAGGCTTTTCACATTTCAGGAATTTAGATTATTTATACAAAGTCGAAAAACCGCATTGTGTTTCACTTGTGTTTAGCATAAACTGAAGAAAAATGTACACTGGTCACAGGTTCTGATATAACCTGTACTTTTATTGTCACTATTGGGGCCCATTTCCATTCTGCTGTGTTCTGTAGCCTCATATATAGAAGCACATTCATTAGTATTTATTGTGCTAAAGAATGTGTGAGTCATTGTAATCCAATATGTACAGTATGTAATCTATGCAACCATTAGATATCTTCTTTACTTGTTTGCATGGCTTTTTAAAGATAAAATACTCAACTGGAACAAAAGCACGAGCCCTGACATAGGTTTAACCATAACAACATAGCTGGCAGCCTTCCAGCTTTGTACGCCTTTTCTGCTACACTTTAGAGATGGGGAAGAGCTGGCCCCATGCTTTCAATATGGATCGCATTAAAGTCTTGTGCTGCCAGCAAGAAGAATGATTGC
The DNA here is from genome assembly GCF_040894005.1 of Engystomops pustulosus. NCBI lineage: Eukaryota > Metazoa > Chordata > Amphibia > Anura > Leptodactylidae > Engystomops > Engystomops pustulosus. Next base: position 62,042,682 of record NC_092415.1, read on the forward strand.
AGGACAAGAAATCTGATCTGGAATCTGCCTGGCGCGATACAGTTTATCACGGAATGTTTTTATGTAATTAGTATTTCATAGAGATGAAGTCAAAGGAAAACAGTTAAGCACAACCATATGTGCTGTAAAGGAAACACATTTTGGACAAGTTTGTAAGTTGTCCCCAACTAATATGGAGTGATTTGTGAGGATGTGTCTAGCTGTGACATTCACAATTGTGTTGTACTACAGGGACCTAAGGGGTACATGTGGTAAAATCATCAAATATATGTTATACATTTTAGATCTTTTGCTTGGCTTTTGACCTGTGTCCAAAATTTGTAATAATTTGTACTCCCCATGTAGTAACAATTCTGGAGTATATGAATATTTGACAAAAGGGATTGGCCACTTCTCGTATCAAAGGGGGGTGTCTCTACACAGGTTGATTTAACACTGCAATATCAGAATGTACAGGTACCCTGCTCACTAACTTTATTCTTCAGTTTCTGGCAACAATAAAATATAACTAGCAGGATTATAAGAAAAGATGTCCCAGAACTGTTAGTTGGACAATGCAATGTTAAATAAAACAAACATGCTTGGTCTTCCTTAAAGAGAACTTTCAATTAACCCACCCTAAATAAATACTTAATAAAAAATGTAGACATTTAAAAAAAAAACATGCATGGCTATTAGGTTAAAAAATCATTTTGTGAACTTGAGAACCTAAGGTAAGCCCAATAATATAAATTGAGTCCGGCATATTAAATTTGACTTGCATTGCCCTGCCTCCGTGTTCCTGATTGACAGGTCTTACTGCTAGGACATGCTGCTGTATGTAAATAGTACTTAGGGGCCATCTGCCAATATTTAACTACAGATATATACATCTCTATTTACATTACACTGTGCCTTGCTAGGAAGTTGAGAGAGTTCTGTTACGTCATTGAGCACTTCATATCATCTGACCAGGGTGATATCATCTAAGATCTTTTAACCAGTAACATTTGCTTTTCCAGTAACTTTAACATCTACCTCATGTATGTATCTCATCACATGAAATCACAGCATGCCTTTGTCGCAGTATGGGGAAGAGTAAGTCTATGGAAGCCTGCTGTGATCAGATACATACATGGGGTACAACTTGAAAATGTTACACGGTAAAGGACCTTAGATGACATCACTCTGGTCACATGACATGAAGTGCTGAATGGCGAAGAGGCAAATGGTGTGGGGAGTAAATGGGAGGATCCAGATAAGCAGGACATGCCCCCTCTGATGCCAGGTAGGATAATATGAAGTTGATTTTATGTGGAAGCGATGGAAACAATTTTTAACTTAGTTGATATATCTTTATCTTTTTACCTGTCGCTAGCTGTATTTGTGAAAAATGTAGTGGCAGGTATTATTGATGTCTTGTAAAGTACAAAATTTCCCTGTAGCCCTCTACTATCATGAAATTTTGAGTAACCAAGCATCTCCTTCACAACTATTAGTAAAGTATGTTAAAGTTCATCTATCAAAATATCATCATGCTATACTGCCCTTGTAACTATGCTATTTTGTGCTTCCCTGCCACATAAATATGTTCGATATGTGGCAGCCATCGGACACTGCTAAAGGGGATGGGAAGACATAGGTGAGGGATATTATTTAGGGGAATTTTATGAGTCATTTGTTATAACTTTCTGTTATCAATGATAGATACGGTTTTGTGCTGTTTGCACTTATAGTGCAATAGACCTGACATTCTCTCTGATATTCATAAAGTTGACTCACCATCTCTTCAAATGACCCCATGTGAGTCCACTCATTGTCTTTCCTTTGAGCTGAGTCCAGTATATTCTTGTCCTTTATTCTACGCTGCACCTCCATCTCCTTTCCCCCTCCCTGTGCTCTGTGACTTGCTGAGGGAGCTGATTTCTCTTGAGCAAGCCAGTCACACACAACCAGCATCTCTCTCATTCCTGAAGGAGGGGTTCAACATGTAGCAAAGCTGAGTGCACTCAGTTGAAGAGAAAAGCATGTCCCTAGAAGAGCATGAATATGCACAGATGGTGAGTCAACCTTACAAACGGATTGTGGAACTGTACAAGCATGGGGTGGAACAATATAGGTATAGTTTCCAAATATATTTTTAGTTAGCGTGATTAATTTATCTGGCAGGTTCCCTTTAACTTCACGAAGCTAAACTACAGGCAGAAAGTCCTTTTAACTACAATGTGGAAAAAGAGGGAGGAGTTTAAAGTTGACATTATCTCCATAAAACACTTTTCAGTGTCTCCTATACAAAACACTTTCCACATTCCCATGGAAATTGATACAATGGGGGGATGTGAAACCATGCATCGTCTAGACAACTCTCTCTGGAGTATTGACAAATGCAAATATTTGCATGGTGGTTTAGAAAGAGAAATCCATTGGGAACTGTTACATGTTATATCTCCTGAAATATTTGAGCAAGATAGGGGACTTTTCTTCCTCTTACAACAATTTATCATATATTAAAGGGAAAATGAATGTTCCACTTAACATATTGGGGCAGATTTACTTACCCGGTCCATTCGCGATCCAGAGGCGAAGTTCCCCGAGGCCCGCTGGAATGCACTCAAGTACACCTATTCCTGGTGAAGGTAAGCGCGAGTCCTGCGACACTTTTTGTTTTTTAAATGCGGCGGTTTTTCCGAATTCGTCGGGTTTTCGTTCGGCCACACCCCCCGATTTCCGTCGCGTGCATGCCAGCGCCGATGCATCTCACTTCAGCGCAGAGGAAATTAAGACTGGCCTAGGATACACCACACATGATAAATATATGGAGAGACTTCTAGAATTTAAAAAAAAGAAAACGTGGATGTAACTTATTAACTCTATTTACAGTCAGTTGCATCTGTGGTCTCATTATCTTGTTGATTTGTGAATTGAATTTCTCAGTGGTGTTTTGGTCACTGGTACCATTACTTAGCAAAAAAAAAGCTGAATCAGCAAAACTCACTTTTCTGCAAATCCAGCCCCAGCTAAGGCTTAATTTTAAAAACATATAACAGTACATATGCAGATCACTGTTCTTGTTGTTGTAATATTTGTTTATGTCACAAAAGACTAATTCAAAGGGAGGAGAAAAACAAGGAAGTCAGTGATAAGGAAGCATCTGTATTGTGCTTTATAAATAACTTAAGGATGAGCTGTGGGCACTGATTTCGCCGTTTCTCTTCCTTTCCTACCCCCCTGCTGTTTACTTTACAAAATACTAAATTATGTGCATCCAATTAGAGCTTATTGATTGAGGAAGCACTGAGTATCCCCCAGGTAATGTGTGCATTACACTGTGCTTGCTCTGTCTACATAAATGAAATTGTGTCTTGCTGTCTGCCACTCCATAGGGGGATATTCTTAACAATATTAATGGGATCATCAATATTTTGTAGGCCGGAGCCACAATCCAATAACAGGCTTGAGTTAATCCTAAAACAAGCTAGCAGTGGGCAGCAGGATTATACACTATGAAGTAGAGAAAAGAACATGGCTCACATGCATCTAATTCAAACCATAGGAATGCCCAGATGTAGGATAAATACGTAGGACATATATATGGATCTCTCATGGTAGAAAAAAAAATCCCAAAGTACACGATATGCACTTTTTTACCGTGTATTTTCGATGTACAACAACTTTAAACTGAAATAAACTATAGTTACACTTTATAATAAATTGTATAAGGGATAGCCCTCGAAAGAAAACAATCTGTTTTAAAATGTTTTATTTAGGAACCGGACTTAGTGTCATCTAACGTATGATGAGTTTGGGTTGGCCATGTAGATGACAGTTTAAAAAATTACTTGGAAAAAAAATCCAGTATTAAGGAATTTATAGCCCCCTTCCGAACTAGCTAAACTTATATCCTCATAAACCTAAAAAAGCAGCCAGTAAGCACAATACAATATCTGCATTGAAATTTATAAGAATTTGTAAATCTAGCATTCCCGTGCCGGATGTGCCAACATTTATGATTGGCCCACAACTTGCCTTTCTTAATCCCTCAGCCCCAGTGTACCAGAACCAGAAGCTCGACTTCAATATGTTTCTCCCCAGCATCTTGCATACGGCTCTTAAACAGGTATTCCCACAAAGACAAGATTCTTAATTATACTTAGGATAACAAAATTTCACAGATATTATTCCAACCTTTCACTATCAGTCCTGCTGTACACAATTTCAGTTGCCCCTGGACCCAACCCTGAATCTTCTGACTTTAGGGTCGGGAGGACATATTGTTTTCCTCTCTGCTGCTGCACTGAGTTCCTCTCTGCACTCCAACCCCCACACTTGTATTCCAGGAAGAGTGCACACAGAGACTTCCTGCCATCAAGCAAAACATTGTAAGGAGAGTAAAGCTACAAGCTACAGACAGATAAGGTATTTATCCAGGGGAGGGAGGTGTATAGCAGGGCTCAAAGCACAGATGAATCATGAAGTATCTGCTTACAGAGTCTCTCCCCACACACTTACCATTACTGAGTGATTGGAGCTAAAACAGCAATAAAATTGAGTAAAATTGTAAAGTAAGGGGGTTAAAAATGATCTTTATTGTGTCGACATCGCTAGAGGATTGAAATTTGAGAATTTTATTTCTTGGGCAAGCCCCTTTAAGTTGGTGGTTGAAATTATTGTCCATTAGTGTCACCAAGGATATCCTACCAAGGTCAAAACTATGTCACAAGAAATTAATTCCAATGCAAAGCCATATCAATCTATCATATATTTAATAGGCTTTTCCTGTTTTTATACTTAATGCTATTTAACACCATCTGTTGTGATTAAAGTGTCTTAAAAGGTTGGAGATCTCTTGAGACTTGGAAAGTATTAACATATTTCTATGTCATGTATAGAAGTACGTAAATAGCTGTGACTATACATTAATGCTCTTATGTTTGAGACAACCATATTTCATCTATGCCTAATGATATTTCTTTATTGGCATATGTTACTTTATTAGTAACGCTACTTTGCCTACAGCTGACCAGATTATACTACATCTTTTATTGTTATAGGATAACATTATTTATATTATTTATTTAATCTATGGATATGCGTTTATGACCGACCTGTCTAAAGGATTAATAGTGGCTGGGATATTTGGCAGCAGAGTGGTGTACTTAGATGCAGATCATGTCATTGAAGCAAATTAGAGTCAATGCCGTCACACATTTCTGCTTTTGTGACATGTTTTTCATCCAGTTACTTCTGAGCCTGAAAGCAAATTGTTCTATGGATGCAACCATCTGGATGTAAGAATTCCTCGGAATTAATTGTCCTTGAAAAATATAAGAAAACTGCATTTTAATAATGTTTATTAAAAATTCTGTAATTTATCAACTGACTGCACATTGGCAAATTTAAAGTGAACGTGTCAGCAGAAAATGACCTAATAAGCCACTATTAGTGTGTTGCCAAGCAGCTTAACACCTTCCAGATCAAGTCCCTCTCATGACCCAGTGTGGTGGCATCATCCAGAAAATCAACTTTGAAGTGAGATGTAAATTAATTGTATAAAGTCAAGGAGGCAGAGATTGTAACAATTAAGTCAAGCTCTCTCTTCCTCAGAAAACCCCTTTTACTGTAATTGATGGTCCTGCATCCATAAACATCACCAACTAGATCTTCTGAAGCCCAATGCATGATGTCAATCACAGAAGAAGAGGCATCAGAGTTCCCCTCGTGACTTCAGTTTTAAACTCTCCACCTTCTTGACTTTACACATCCAATTTACATCATACTTGAAAGTTGATTTTCAGGTTGATGCCATCACACTGGACCATGAAAGAAACATGATCTGGAAAGTGTTAAGCATCTTGGCAACGTGCTGGTAGTGGTTTATTAGGTCAATTTCTCGTGACAGGTTCCTTTCAGAGGAAATAGTCCAAGATTTAATGTCTTCAACTACCTGCAGAATATGATAATGGTTGGGGGATCTGACCACTTCTGAAGCACGTTAGAGTATACAGTTAAAATACTGTACAATATTGGGGAAAATTGCTAGCCTTAGTTGACCTCAGCAGTGTAAATTTTACAAATGCATATAATGAAATACATCCATAGAATTTACTAATAGTAATTTGATGGCTACTTTTAGGTTCATGTGCATCCCAAGTCATACATGTCCAAAGGATTCTGTTCATAAACATGATGCTTCACAAAGATTTGTTTTTTAGGGTTGCTTGATATTTTCCAATACCATATAGGCTATTTCAGTAACTTAATAGAGAGTATGTCCCTATCAAAGCAAAACAAACCCCAAATAACTCATTTGAAAAAACAAAAAAAGTTTAGGGTCTTGGAAAGCAACAATGAAATTGGATTTTTTTTTTCATTTAAAATAAGAGCTATAAACTATGGGGCAGATTTATAAAAAGTGTCCTGAGGTTAGACAGTGCAGAGTTAAACTAGACAGTCTTATTCTGCACCAGATTTATAAAAGTGTCTATTGCTGGATGATAAATCTGCTACTGTATAAGACTGTCTAGTCGTACTCTGCACCTCCTATTAGTTGGCTTACTTTACACCAGAAAGTTAGAACACAATTCTGTCGGGTTAGCAGTATTTCTGGTGCATGGACCTTTTAGATGAGAGGCCGTGCCCCCTTTTCACATGCCACGCCCCTTTTGTCGAGCGAGTCGTAGGAGAATCCTAAAACTAAAACCCATTATAAATGTGGTGCAGACAGTTTTTAGTGCAAACGATGACATAATTCTGTTATGGACAGAATTTGGTCGTGGATAGATTAATAAATCTCCCCACTGTAATTCTATTGATCCAAAAAAATAACATTTTTGGGATTATTTGTGTTGCCCCATGATAATTTTTTCCAAACTCAATAAGACATATAGTTTCATGAAAGAAACTAAGAATTGCATGGTTATTCAGGTCCAAAACAGGCCCAGCAATAATGAATCGAGAGACCTAGTCAATACTCAGTTCTGCTGTTAGCTAATGAATGTAGTTACAGTAAATCTAATCAAGGTAGTAAATGCTAACCATTCATATAACTGCACAGACACAAATCTTAAGGAAACGCAGCACAGCACAGCTTTATCAATCCATAGACAGAAACATATTAAAAAGGGAACCCATCACAACATTTTTCACCAATACAGGTAGTGACAGGTTCTCATAGAGCTCTAGTAACTGACATCTTTCTTTTAGCAAAAAATGTTCCCCTTAGATTCCCATATATTCAACTTTATAGTTTTACCTGGTATCTAAGCATGGCTACAGTGAGTCGAGCTCCTCTCCATCCTATCTCTGTATGCATTTATGTCATGTGACCAGGGTGACATCATCTCATGTCCTTTAGCTTTTTAGCATTAGAAAACGGTACACCAAGCATTTATCTCATGAAATCACAGCATATTGTATCACATGAAATCACAGTAGTCTGCATGGAGAGGAGTTATTAACCATCACATAACATTGTACAAACTGGATATTACATTTCCTGTCCAAACAACTCAGCTGATATCCATAGATGTAGATAAGAAGCTGTTACAGGTTAACAACTGACCATTCTTTTCTTATCACCCTATATCAACCTTCCACTATGAATAGCGGCTGTGAGTTTATATTTTAACCTGACATTGAAAAATCCAAGGTGTCCTTATAGCAGAGGAAGTAACAACTTTCACATGCTTTTGTCACTTCAATGGAAATATTTAAAGGGGTATTCACTAATATTAGTGAGGTTAAGAATATTAGTAAATTTTGTGAAGTTCCTTTATCCTGGACTTTCCCTTATCCAGAGTTGAATTTAATGTTTATCAAGATTTACTTAGGGCTTTGCGCCCCACTTTTGTCAGACTGTGCATGTTCTTCTTGGTTAAAACAGCATGCACAGGTATTTAACCCCTTCCCGACATTTGACGTAATAGTACTGCATGGCGGGAGGTTAGTAACTGTAAAAAAAGTAAAAAAAATAAATAAAGCTTTTTTTAAAATAAAAATAAATAATAAAAGAAAGTGAAAGTCCCCCCAAACACCACATTTCCCTGTACACAAGCAATAAACTATAAAAACACTAAATCACAAAAAAAACCCACTTATTTGGTATTGCTGCGTCCGTAACAATCTGTACAATAAATCCTAATCATAATTGGACCCGCTCGGTGAACGTGGTAAAAAAAAAAAAAAAAAAACTTGCCAAAAACTAAAACTTTTTATCAAATTGCTTTACAAAAAATGTTCTAAAAAGTGATCCGAAAAAGTTACAATCACAAAAATGATACCAATGAAAAGAACATCTTGTCACGCAAAAAATAAGCTTACAACCAGCTCCGTCAACCAAAAACGACTATAGTTATGCCGCTATAAAAATGGCAATACTAAAACAAATGCAATTTTTTCTATTCTAGTTTTCCTTCAATAAAATTGGACAAATATAAAATAAACTATATAAATGAGGTATCACCGTAATCGTAGTGATCCGTAGAATAAAGATAATATATTATTGTTATGCTACAGTGAACACCCCCCCAAAAAAATGCTAAAAATCCAAAACAAGAATTGATGATTTTATTTTCCTCCTAACGTAAAGAGTTAATAAAATTGCTTCAATAAGCTAAATACCCACTAAAATGAAGTTTTTTTACAGTGCATCTCATCTCGCAAAAAATAAGCCCTTATTTGTCTAAATTGCTTAAAAAATAAAGATTGTATAGCCTATTCCCAATGCGCGTTGTTATAGAACGGTGCGGCGGGTAGTGACTTGCCAACACGGTTCAGACACAGTGATCGGGGCAAGACGGCGGCTGTTCCTGACGGCCATCCATCCTGCCCCGTGGACCAGAAGGGTTACGTCCCACCCACATGATCGCTGCTATTGGCTCATCAATTCAGACCAGCCAATAGCAGCGAATTTACTTATGACATCAGTAATACCGATCACCATGTCTGTAGACGCGGTGATCGGGGCAGGGTGGCGGCTGTTCCTGACAGCCACCAATTGTGCTTTGCGGTCCAGAGGGTTTTTTTTTTCCCCCTCTGTCCATGTTTGCCGCTATTGGCTGGTCGATTTGGTCCAGCCAAAAGCAACAGTATTCGTCACAATGGGCATCGCTAGGGTGAATAAGAGCAACACTTGGCAATAATTTCCCTACGAAAAACGAAGATTTGGTACAAAAGCGCTGGCTGTGCACATTGTACAGATTACGCTGTACAACTCTTACTTGCTGTTCCAATGTGCAGGTCCTGCCGTATGATTTCTCCGTTTTCAAGAGGAAGATATTAGGAAACTAATATTGGGACAAGAAGGACGGGGCCCCAGTACCTCTGGTTTAGATGTTCCCGTGTTTTGCCAGGACAGCATTTTCCCGGTGAATTCTGCTGCTTCTAATGGTAGGACTCAATAAAGAGTCTGTTCCAAAAGAGGAGTTAGGATGGACACTACATACTACTAAGAGACCTGCGACACCTCCAGAGTGACAAAAGTTTAGTTGGTCCCCTGGTATATTCTACCTCCTTATACGCAACACATTCATAATTCACGCCCAACCTGTTGTGAATTAATTTTCGGTAAAATTAATAATTGTAACAACTGTTAGGTCCCATTGCTCCCTATACCCCTCCATTATTTCATAAGGGGCGCCACATAATGGGCACTGAACTCTCCAGAAATAATAGCATTTTCCATCTTGGACTGCATTGCACATCATATTTGGAAACCACCTATATGTTCAAAATGCTCATTTCACCAAGTGTATTACCCTACACCACATATTACACCTTGCTAAATTCCCCAAGGGGTGTACATTCAACAATTAGGGTCACTTTTTGGGTTTTCCTCTCTTTTGGTACCACTACGGCTCTCCAAATGTATCCTGACACATGTGAAGGATTTCTGTCAAATTTGGCCTCTAAAAGACAAACATCCCTCTTTTCCTCTACTGTGCGCCCATAAAGCATTTTATATACACATGTGGGGTACTTATGCACTCGGGAGAAATAGTTTTACACCTTTTTTGGGGTTATTTAATATATTATCCCTTGTGGCTTACAAAAATTAGGGGTAAAGTGACATTTATAGGAAAATTTTCACCTTTTTAATGTTTAGGGCCTAATTGGATCATTTACCTGTACGGGCAAATACATATATAACACATTGCAAAATTCTCTAAGGGGTGTACATTTAAAAATTAGGGACACTTTTTCGGATTCTTATCCGTTTTATACCACTAGGGTTCTCCAAATGCATGTCAAACATTTGTCAAATTTGGCTTCTAAAAGGCAAACATCCCCCTTTCCTTTTACTGTGCGCCCATACAACATTTTATATACACATGTGGTGTACTTCTACACTCGAGAGAAATAGGTTTACACATTTTGGGGGGTTATTATATTTTTTTATCCCTTGTGGCTTACAAAAATTAGGGGTAAAATGACCTTTATAGGAAAATTTTTACCTTTTTCCTATTTAAGTCCTAATGAAATCAAACACCTTTACGGACAAATACACATATTACACCTTGCTAAATTCTCTAAGGGGTGTGCCTTCCAAAATGGTGATACTTGTTGGGGTTCCCCTCTGTCTTGGTACCACTACGGCTCTCTAAATGCATCCTGACATATGTAAAGGATGTATGTCAAATTTGGCTTCTAAATGGCCAACGCCCCTCTTTCCCTTCTGAGCTTCACTGCGTACCCATACAACATTTTATTTGCATGTGTGGGGCAATTTTATACTTGGGAGAAATGCTAGTACACATTTTTGGGGGTTGTTTCATCTTTAATGCCTTATGGGATACAAAAATTAGCCGTAAAAGTGACTTTTTTGGGAAAATGTTCATCTTTTTCCTTTTAGGGACCTAATTGAAACAAACACCTGTAGGGGAAAATACACATATTACACCTTGCTAAATTCTCCAAAGGGTGCACTTTCCAAAATCGTGACACTTGTTGGGGTTCCCCTCTGTTTTGGTACCACTAGGGCTTTCCAAATGCATCCTGACACATGTAAAGGATGATTGTCAAATCTGGCTTCCAAAAGGCCAAAGCCCCTCTTTCCTTCTGAGCTTCACTGCGTACCCATACAACACTTTATATGCAAAAGTGGTGCAGTTCTGTGATTAGGAGAAATAGTTTTACACATTTATGGGGGTTGTTTCTTCTTTTATCCCTTGAGGCTTACAAAAATTTGGGGTAAAAGTGACTTTTTTGAGAAAATTTTCACCTTTTTTCCCTTTTGGGGCCTAATTGAATCAAACACCTGTTGGGGGAAATACACAAATTACACCTTGCTAAACTCTCCAAGGGGTGTACTTTCCAAAATGGTGTCTCATGTTGGGGCTTTCCTCTGTTTTGGTACCATTATGGCTCTCCAAATGCATCCTGTCACATGAAAACTTTTTCAGCCATATTTGCCCTCCAAAAACGAAACAACGCTCTTTCCATTCCAAGTGCCCCCCCTGTGTCCGTACAGCAGGGTACAGTGACAAAATGGGTATTGGCATACTCAGGAGGAATTGCCCTAAACATTGTAAAATGCATTTTCCTTTTTAACCCATTGTGAAGGTGCAAATTTTAGTGTTCAATGAATCTATAGTAAGATAAAATTACATTTCTGTAATTTCACTTTCATTTATCTTTCACCCTCATGAAACGCTCAAAGGGTTAACAAAATTCCCAAAGGTTGTTTTGAATATTTTGAGGGGTGTAGTTTCTAAAATGGTGTCATTTGTGGGGGTTTCTTGTCATGTGGGCCTTATAAAGTCACTTCTAACTAAATTGACCCTCCAAAAGTAGGTTTTGATGATTTTCATGAAAATCTGAAAAATTGCACCTAAAGTTATAAGCCTCCTAACATCCTAAAAAAAGGAAAAGATTTTTGAAAAATGATGGCAAGTTAAAGCAGACATATGGAAAATGTTAGTTATCAAGTTATTTTAGCGATATGACCAACTTTCCAAAAAGTAGAAAATTTGGAATTTGGAAAACATTGTTTTTTTCAAAATTTTTGCCAAATTTCCATTTATTTCATAAATAAATACTAAACATATTGATTAAATTTCTCAACCAACATTGTGTCACGCATTGTACATTGTACATTGTGTCACGCAAAAAAAAAATATCAAAATCAACTGGATATGTTAAAGTGTTCCAAAGTTATAACCACTTAAATAGACACATGTCAGATTTTAAAAAATGGGCCGTGTCAGGAAGGTGAAAAGTGGCTTCAGCGTTAAGGGGTTAAGAGGTGTCTGTGCCGCTGTTGTGTCACACGTCACCCTTTTGTGGCGCAGCATTACCAGGCACCATGCAACACAAATTAGGGATGGATTCGGACTGAGCGCTATATTTAACATGCTAAGTCTGTCGCACGCCCTATGTTAAAGGTGCACCACAAAAAAATTGGTGAACTCTGTCGGGCCAGTGCAGGGAAATGCCAGTTTCATGATTTCTGGTGCACAATCTTAATGAATCTGTCACACGAAGCATTATACACAGAAAAAGCACTTTTAGTAAAGTTTCTGACTTTCTAGTTAATGTGCCCCATTCTGTTTTTAAATTTTTCATTTATCTAATTCTTGCAACCTTCTTTAATAAACAAGCAGTAAGGGGCTGACTTGTTGGCACTTCTTTGCCAACCCCCCACACACTTTGCTCCTGACTATGTTCAGGAATTTATCGACAGTATCAGCCATTTCTAGATATTGTGGACATCATAAGCACTTTGAATTTGAAAAAGAAAGAAGAGGAGACAGGACATTTATTTTCATGGGACTTTTTGAAGTCACTTTCACTAAAGAATAAACTGGCATTAAAATATATCAAAGTTACAATACATTTGATGCATCTTTCTTGAGAAGTTACTCCACCTTCAGCACCACTCATTTACTTGAGTGAAAGTGCAATGTGGCCCATTTTTCCACAATTGAACACAAATATCTTGAATTATGTAATATTTTGAAACCAGAAGTCTGGAAAGAGAACATGACAAATGTTCCTCTTTGTTTAAAAAAAAAGAATTTGGGATATCCCAAGCTAACAGGGTGTAGCTTGACTAATATATTAAAGGCATTAAATAATACGATTTGGTAAATGATGTACATAGTGAAATACAGGACTCCACCCTATAGTATTGTTCCTAAGAGCATGTGAGCAGTCAGCAGTTCTTATTGTGTTATTATGTAACTTTTTGTAGGATGATCTGATAGGTTTATTTTAATGTGGACCACCCAACTTTCCCCTGATTGCAAATGATGATCGCAAAAGAGGAATTGGACATGGAGAATTTAATCATGTTTGACTCATTATTTCCTTTGGGATATAATTATCGGGAGACAGCAATGGCTACCATTAGTCTTTAAATGACTTACAATGGATACCTGACTCTCTCACCATATATATTGGAAAAAGTAGTTTGTCAGTGTTGAATTACTTCTTCCCATGGGAGATAAGAATCTGGCAGAGATGTGTTAACAGATGTGTCTGACACCAGCCTAAGCTTTACTCCTTATTGAAATAAACAACAAATGCTTTAAGAAAAAGGGGTATTTGTAAAAGAATCCAGGGAAAAACCCCAATGAAGGTCGGGAGAAACCATAAAAAGTGTATGTATCCAGGTTCTAGTTCTTTGGCGGTCTTCTGTTCTTCAGCACTACTAGCAATGATGCTAGAACAGGAAGCTCCACGGGGCTTTCTATTATTCCAGAACATACTTATTCTAAATACATTAAAAGAAAAAATCAACTTCCCTTTTTGGACCTTCTCTGCATCTCACTAACACTATAGAGTGTGTCATACAGAGCAAAACTTTCCTGAAAGTCCCTTGGATTACTACGTGTTTTTGGACCTTTCATCACCTCCATAAACTATTTTCATTACTTAGTAGATATCACTCCATTGGTTCTGGTACAGTGACATTCTTTTATTAGCTTTCACCATTCCTGCTAGATTTGATACCCAATATGCTAATAGTGGACCACTCTGATATATGTTCTCTAATTTAAAACTTTTACACAATTTGTATCCAAAACATTAGGTTTTATTGAATCTTTTGACATGTTACATGTAAGAGGTTTTGTACAATGCTGTACTGGATCTAGAAACGTTAATTTTAAACCATTTTATATTTCTTTAATTGAAAATTTTGAAAATCTTTTGATCTTTCCCATTTCCCAAGACTTCTAATTGGGTGGTAACTTTCTTGTGAGATTTACCATAATGAGGTTTGTGAAGCCACAATACAGTACTTACAAGTTAGAGTACTACTGTTAACTCTTAGTCAATATATTCAATATAGGAAAAATCAACAAAAGACCCTCGATCTAGAAGGCATTATATGCTATCTATGTTGTACCACTTCTACGAAATCAACCTTCTTAAAAAAAAATTCCACTGCCATTTCAGTAGCTGTCTCTAAGATGGTTTACTGTACAGTAGTTGAAATAAAAAGTCAAATTTCTTTATTTCTTACAAAGTCTTTGTATAGTTCCCCCACAATGGTGGCTTCCATGATTAACCTATACTACAAAGATGCAGCCCTGCAGGTGATCTTTCATACCATCCATCTATATATAAACATATGAGGTACCTTTGCACCCTACTGTTTTCCATGATATTTTACTTTTGTTCTGTGTGACCTTCACCATGAATGGTCCTTGTCATAATGTTTGCTTTCTCAAAAAATGGTTTATTGTTATATGGCAAATTTCACTAAACTAATTTTATCCTTAAGCTGTAAATGCAGTTGTTTACCGTAAATGTAGGGTTTTGTTAGTTCAGCCTCATGTCCATTGCTCTTTCTCTAAGCTTGACTGCTTTTTAGTGATTAAAGTCTGAAGGTACTGTGTACTATAAAACATAATCACTGAATAAACACTGTGATATGAAGTGGATGTGACCCTAAGGCAACAATAAAGTCATTGTATTTTCTGTGTATTAGTATAAACAAATGTGAAGTTGTTTGTTGAAAATTGTATATTATGGGCCATTTAGAGAAAGTATGTAATATTTCACACTTAGTCTGATGCTGTAGTCAGTCATATCTGCTCTGGAGTTCCCCATAGGCTACATTCAGCGTATTTGCCAGGAAAGCTCCTGATTAGGAATGTTCAGGTTCATACTCATCTTTGCCAGTTTGGGTCTCTGAACCTGACGCTGGACATTGGGGCACATTTACTAAGGGTCTGAATCGCTTTTTTCCGCCTGGTTTTCAGAATTTTGCCATTTTGCGCCAAAGTGCCCCAGGATTTTGGCGCACACGATCGGATTGTGACGCATAGGTGCCAGCTTGCATGTGACGAAAAACGAGGGGCGGATTCGGAAAAATTGCTCTATTTTTTTTTTTTTAAATGTCGCTTGACATGCACTTACATGCAACAGGAATAGGATGGTGAACTCCGGTGGACCTCGGCGGACCACTGTGCAGCAGCGACACCTGGTGGACATCGGGCGGATGACCTTAATGAATCCCGGCAATCTCTGAATCCTCGTCGGAGAACGCATCGCTGGATTGCGAATGGACCGGGTAAGTAAATGTGCCCCATTGTGTTTACTATTATGGGAAGGATCAGTGCTCCCCAATGATGTAATGGGAAGCTCCAGCCCTCCCCCACCCCATAAGTATCGGCGACCACGACGTGCATTCATATAAATGCACCCGACATTTAAAGTGATCCCTGGTGTTACTGAGGGGTTTTGGGAACAAGTCCTTTAGTGGGTCTCCTCATCCCTACTTCTAATTACTTTTTTCTGACCAATATACATTGCATCCTGTGGAAAAAATACAGGATGGAAAGACACAGAAAGCTATGTTTTTCCATGCTGCTCCATCCTGAATGAAAACGGGTGATCACGTGATCGCATCAGCCCCTGCGATCACGTGATCACCCGTTTTCTTTCTATGAGTCACATGATCTGTGTCATGCATAGTGCTCAATGGCGGTACGCCGTAGTCACACGCCGAGTACGGATAATGACATAGAAGATTCTTACTTCAAGAAAAAGAATGAATAAATGGTATCTTAGAGTACCTATTAGGCTACAATCCCAGCTCAATGGCGGTATGCCGTAGTCATACGTCTAGTCCGGAAATGATCCTTAGGTAGGCGTTTGATCCCCTTTATATCTATGCACACTATTGCACTGTATATTCAACTTATTGTTTTTGTGAAATTGTGAAGTTCACTTGCACTGTGATAAACACTCACGCCACTTTATTAGGTACACCTGTCCAACTGCTCGTTAACACTTAATTTCTAATCAGCCAATCACATGGCGGCAACTCAGTGCATTTAGGCATGTAGACATGGTCAAGACAATCTCCTGCAGTTCAAACCGAGCATCAGTATGGGGAAGAAAGGTGATTTGAGTGCCTTTGAAAGTGGCATGGTTGTTGGTGCCAGAAGGGCTGGTCTAAGTATTTCAGAAACTGCTGATCTACTGGGATTTTCATGCACAACCATCTCTAGGGTTTACAGAGAATGGTCCGAAAAAGAAAAAACATCCAGTGAGCGGCAGTTCTGTGGGCGGAAATGCCCTGTTGATGCCAGAGGTCAGAGGAGAATGGGCAGACTGGTTCGAGCTGATAGAAAGGCAACAGTGACTCAAATTGCCAGCCGTTACAACCAAGGTAGGCAGAAGAGCATCTCTGAATGCACAGTACGTCGAACTTTGAGGCAGATGGGCTACAGCAGCAGAAGACCACACCGGGTGCCACTCCTTTCAACTAAGAACAGGAAACTGAGGCTACAATTTGCACAAGCTCATTGAAATTGGACAGTAGAAGATTGGAAAAACGTTGCCTGGTCTGATGAGTCTCGATTTCTGCTGCGACATTCGGATGGTAGGGTCAGAATTTGGCGTCAACAACATGAAAGCATGGATCCATCCTGCCTTGTATCAACGGTTCAGGCTGGTGGTGGTGGTGTGGGGAATATTTTCTTGGTACTCTTTGGGCCCCTTGGTACCAATTGAGCATCATTGCAACGCCACAGCCTACCTGAGTATTGTTGCTGACCATGTCCATCCCTTTATGACCACAATGTACCCAACATCTGATGGCTACTTTCAGCAGGATAATGCGCCATGTCATAAAGATGGAATAATCTCAGACTGGTTTCTTGAACATGACAATGAGGTCACTGTACTCAAATGGCCTCCACAGTCCCCAGATCTCAATCCTATAGAGCATCTTTGGGATGTGGTGGAACGGGAGATTCGCATCATGGATGTGCAGCCGACAAATCTGCGGCAACTGTGTGATGCCATCATGTCAATATGGACCAAAATCTCTGAGGAATGCTTCCAGCACCTTGTTGAATCTATGCCACGAAGAATTGAGGCAGTTCTGAAGGCAAAAGGGGGTCCAACCCGTTATTAGCATGGTGTATACTTGAATTGCCCTGATCACATGATTTGCAAAATGTCACTTCCTGTGTATTTTATATAAATTTTTCACTGTGTTGAGAAAGGCTCCAGGAGCCGAAACGTAGCTTTTGACACATGTGTGAATAAACGAGCAAGTTTTTTGTTATTCACAAATCTCGGAGTGCTGCCATTTTTTGTTGCTTTATATATATATATATATATATATATGTAAAATGAAAATGATGACATGGCAATCCAATCACGCCATAAACTGTTTAAAAAAAACATGTCACAAATTACTCAAATCCATTCTGTGTATTCATGTGTATGGCCACCTTTAGAGTACTGTATGTTTTAAAAATTATTCAAATATGAGTACTGCACTTCTTATAACAATCGATATGCAGCACTCATTCCATGTGTATCTGACCTACAGTACTGTGGTATTTTGCATTGCTGTGGTGTTGTATTACATTTCAGAAATTTACTTTAAATTTTCTAAATGTCTCTTTTTGTTGGCTGCTATCCACGTAAACTCCCCTGAAGCAAAAAAAAAAAGTACAGCGACGTTATTCTCCCTTAAGTTTGCTGCCAGATCAGGATCGTCATTGTGCAGAATACACATTCTCCTTCACTTACTACAAAGTGACCTGGACAAATGCATACTAGGACATTGTGCGGCATATGAAGGTTGTGTTCCTCAAGCACTGAAGGTATATGCTTCTTGTTTTTTGATTCCGATGAAATAGAAAAGGGCTTTTACTGGTTAATTCAGCTTAATCCCTAATTTTAGGAAGTAGATCAAAGCTTTTGTCTTGTGACAAACAGGAAAATACTACAAGTCGTTGTGTTGTTGTCTGGAACTCCTTAAATAGTAATGGAGCAAGTTCTGTATTGTTTCACCGGCAGTATACTTTAGGTCTCATTGTTGGCTGGAAAATTGCAATACTTCCACTCCCTATAACAGTCCCTTTGGATTTTAACATGGTTATCTTTACTGCCAGGACTATAAAAAGACATAATGAACTGATCTGGTCTTAGATAGCTGAGCATGTGAAGGTAAGTGCACTAGACGATGCCCTCTGAGATGTTCCATTGTCCCTGGTCTCATAAGATTTCTTGACCATTCATAGAACTCTATAGATGATGATTGACTGACTTGTAACGTGTAATATTATCATTGTGTAAATATGACATTGTGGAGGGATTGAGCAGGGCAAGCGTTTTCTGCCAATGACTTATTTTTTAGCATTTGACAAAAGGCAAATATATACATCAGCATTATTTGTATTTCACTGTTTCATAGTTGTGTTGCTACTTTTCACATTTGTCAATTGTTTTATAAATAGTAGTAGTATTAAATTTGTTTATGCTTCTTTCCCAGATAGTTTATGTTAAAAAGTCAATTCAGATGTTTCTCTTTTGGTTGTGTATTTGCCAGATATCTAAAGGTAAACTATGCTTTGCTAAGGATGAGTTGCACCTGCTAAGTGCATGTGTGCCACAATCTCCCTGTACAAGTAGAGCAGTAATGCATCATCTACTATATACATGTACAGGCAGTCCCCGGGTTACATGCAAGATAGGTTCTGTAGGTTTGTTATTAAGTTGAATTTGTATGTAAGTCGGAACTCTATTCTTTATAATTGTAACCGCAACAAACATTGGTCTCTGTAACAATTTGAAAATGTTGGATTCTCATAAGAACCAAAATGAACAATAAAGCTTCATTGCAGACACATTTAATAGCTGTTATAGCTGTTTATTGTAGCCTAAGGCAAAATTACATAAAATTACCAACATCCAGAGGTCAGTTTGTAACTAGGGGTCATGTGTTATTCGGGTATTCTTAAGTAGGGGACCGCCTGTACTTATATCGTAGTGGGCTTTCCTTTTGAGTAAATGCTTCTTTTATTATGTTATTATTGTTTATTGTGTTTTTATTGAATTTCCACATTACAATAGACTGTAGCAAATGAATATTCAAAACATTGAAATGCAATAAACTATCCAATAAGAATGTTCCTACAAGTACATTGAGGTTTTCCATTTTCTTCAAAACACGTCAGTTAATTGTTTCTTTACACGTCACTACCTGCACTGCTAATTGTCTTGGAAATCAGGAAGTCCCTTGTAGTGAAAATAACTTAAGTGAAGATCTGGCAGATCCCAGATGTTTTACATGTGAACCAAGTAAATAAACAAAGTATATTTCAGATTTAAAAGTTTTGTATTCAGTGGAGATTATAGAGAAATAAGTGAGGGGTAAAAAGTCCTGGATGTTCTGGTTTACTCACGTAAAATATTAGGAATTTCCCTGTTATAATATAACTTCAGGATTCACCTGAAACTACACCAGGGATCAGTGAAGAACTGCAGCTTCTTTTTCTGTGATTTCACTTAACCCCACATCTGCCATGTGCAGGTATTTATAGATTAGAAAACGTATACAATGGAAGGAGTTGTCCAAAGTAACCACATTTTGGAGTTCACTCAATTAGAGCTGCTACCCCATTGGTTTATGGTTTCTTCTCCTCTTGAACTTCTCACTATTGTATGAATTTTGTATCTGTAACAAGTAATCTGCCTCTTAAATGAAGTATTTTTCTTAACAGAGACTTTACACATGTCTAACTCATATAGGACTAGAAAGAGAGGCCTGAATAGGTTTTACATTAGGTTAGAGATATGTGTGCAGTGAACGGTTTCCAACAATACAGAGATTACTTAGGCTCATAACATTTCTGTAAAGACCTTCATTTTTTGTAATGTGTAGTACGTACAGCAGATTTGTTTAGAAAAGACAGAATATGTCTATTGATAAGCGTAAATCCTTGCACTTGTGCTGTTATCTGCTTGACATGCTTATCACTTCCTCAACTTGTTTAGCTTTATAGTATGTTGAGCTGACCTTCTTTCCTCTTTCACAGGATATCTGTAATTCCAGTGGAATCTTTGAGGGAAATTCTTACTATTCGAAACAAAGCAGCAGAAACACTCTCTTTGTTATGGAAAGTCTGAATTTCTGCAGTGGATTTATAGTTTCTCATGTTTCTCACGATGAGTTATGTTTTCATAAGTTTATGGAGTTACATCCATTTTTTAGCATTTCTGTACCATCTTAAAGAGAACCTGCTATTTAAATTAACCAACCCAAAATAAATATTTCCTAAAAAACTATGATTACAAAGCAATGTTAGAAAATCAGTTTGTAAACTTATATTTAACTGCCTGAGGTGATTCCAATGATATTAATGGAGTCCTGCATATTAAACTTAAGCCTTTTTCCTGATTGACGGGTCTCACAGCTAGAACATGCAGCTGTATGGAACTAGTACTTAGGGACCGTCTGCCAGTATTCAACTATAGACATAAACAGCTTAACATACCTATAATAAGGGGTAGAAAAAGCTGTGTGAGATGTTTAATACAGTGCCTTGCTGGAACGTTGAAAGAGCTCTGTTACATAATTGAGCACTTCATGTCATGTGGCCAGGGTGATTTAATCTAAGGTCCTTTACCCAGTAACTTTTCTTTTACCCACTAACATCAACATCTAGCTCATATATGTATCTGTTCACAAAAAAATCACAACATTCATTCATAAGTTATGGGGAACAGTAGAAGTCCATGAAGGCATGCTGTGATTTTATGTGATCAGATACATAAATGAGATAGCTGTTCATGTTACTACATAAAGGACCTTAGATAGCATCACCCTGATCACATGACATAAAGTGCTGAATGGTAGAGTGCATATGGCATGGGGAGGAGTAGATTGTAGTAACCAGCTGAGCAGGACACACCCCCTCCTATGCCAGTTAGGAGTTAAAATCAGGGTATTTTTTAGTTAATACAGCTCTATGGGAACCTTTAAATATGATTACACTTGGAGTTAGGAGGGTGTTCTGTGAAAAAAATTCATAAATCAACTGTAAGGCCTGCCTTACACCACTATCAGTCTTGGCTGTCAAAATGTCATGTGACAACTAAACAATTGCTAGCATCTGTGCCTACATGATATTGGGAGGCATATTATTGCTGGGAGGCCAACAGTTGGTTCAGCTATGGCATGCACAATGAAAGTGGTGCCACACAATTCCAGTTACATAGGTCTAAAAGCTCCAGGACAGTTGAACGGGCCCTTTATTATGTGGGAATCCAGATAGGTTCATATGTATTTTTTAAAAATTGTCTAATGTCAAACCCCTATTACAGCATTGTCAGTCTTATGGACACAAGGGGTATGTTCATACAAAGTTCATTTTTGGGACTGAACAATATTTCATATAAACTTTCATATAAATAGGACAGCAGAAAAAAGTCTACAACAAATCTGTAGCATGTTAAAATTTCTATCGATATCTATCTCGGCTACAGATGGCCAGATGTGATGTCCAGTGCTCCGGGCTGTTAATTATTCACGTCTCAATGCAATTGATGCCTCCCTCTCCCATGCTGGAGAGGTAGGTGATGTAATGCGGGAGGCGTGAATAATTAGCAGCCCGGAGCGCTGGACATTGTGCCTGGCAGCCTATAGCTGCTTTTTATAACTTTTTTTTACAACAATCCTGACGTGTCAACATTAAACCAACATTAAGACCGGTGTCAGGATTGTGGAGAAGACTGCTATAGGTAAATTTGTGTGGCTTCATTTTACTACCAACTTGTGGTAGATCTCCTTTAAAGGGTTGTCCTGCTCTGCTCAGTAGCTATACGTCAGAAGGGAGTTAGCTTAATAGCAAAAGTAAGGCAACCAACACTACCCATTAGCACACTCCTATACTTTGCCTATGTGGAAACAGGAAAAATATTGTCAAAGATGTTCCTGAGTTCCCTGCAGGGTTTTTCTGTTCCATCACTATTTACAAACTATGAATACAACCAGAACAGCAGAACTGGAAACTTTTTTGTTCAGGTGTGATAATGACCTTCTCTGATGGAATCTTTTCGTTCAGAAAAGCATATAATCTGACCTTTCCAGCAGGAAATTATGAGAGATGGATGTCCTTATCTCATGGGAGATCTGTGCCTTCCTGTGATTGTGGGGTTGGATGTCCATGACACGTTGGCCTTTTATTTGGCTTAATGTGAATTAGAAAGTTGGACAACAAAGTTTTACTTTTTTGTACAAAAAATCAAGGAGCATGTCAGGATATTTTTGATCAGTTATTACAGTAGAAACTTTGAATATTGGCTTGGTAGGTGTCTAACACCCGATGCTATGATAAGCAAAAAAGAGCAGTAAGAGATTAAAAATGCCTTTTGTCAGCATTCTGAATCATTTTAGTAGTTTAAAATAGTTTTATTAATATTACCTGTGGACATCCAGTCGACAGCATGTTGTGAGTCGCAGGAGGAGTGGGGGGGGGGGGGCTGAAGCTTGCCTGTACCTGTGTCTGTTCATGCATCCTTCCTCACCATCCCCTTCTCTCCCCTGCCTGCTCATTGCACATGACAGGAAGTGTGGGCGGCTGCATGAGTTTGTAGGAGAGAAGACTGACACAGGCACACATAGGCCCCTCCTTCCCCAAGACTTAACCCATGTTTCTGGCAGGGAGCCAAGTAATGTAAATTAAACTTATATAAGCTATATTCAGAAAACTGAAAAGGTGTTTTTAAAATAAACATAGCATAGGCTATTGGAGTCTGACACCAGCTAAAATCACATTCCTGGTGACAGGTTCCCTATACCCAATATGGAGTAAAAGTTTTAAATTTTTACTCATCTTGTTGCTGCAATGATCCAAGTTTTCTCTTCAAATGTTCACTTAAATTTAAGCTGAGTTGGGGTTTGTGGTGTGGCTGCTACACAGAGGACAGAGTCAGACTTCTGTCTCTACATTGTTGTCCAGGTTGCCAAAGACAAAACCAACTGCCTGTGGGAGTTGAGAGTATCAGACCCCACTAATCCAATATTGATTACCTATCCTTGGGACAGTTCATCTACATGGAAAACCATTTCATGACTAAATTACCTTGTTCAGTAATTATGCCATTGTCCATTTACACTATTGCACAACGAAACCTTGCATAAGTAAGAGACTCATCATTATGTACATGAGTTGTATGTGGACTCATAGATAAGTACAGTAAATAATGACAGTATTCTGAAGTTATTTCACCTGACAAATCTATTCTGAGCACATAAGATTAGTGTTACGTATGTGTTTACATTATTTACTTTACTTATTTTATTCTGGATTGTCTACATTTTTTAAGACCATTCGTCAATGTCTGTGAACATATTTGATAGAAAGCTTGTACTCCATATAGTATACAATGGGAGGCATCCGTCTGCGTTCATACTCTCATTGTCCTTTCAGTTTTTTCTGTAAAAATGGAAAATTGTGGTTCCCTTTTAATGGATAGAAACAGAAAACCTTGCTTTTGTATCTGTTATAATTGACTCTTATTTGTAACAATAAATAATGCTATACAGTGGGAAAATAGTTGTAGTTGAATACTTATAGTACACTGTTTAGAATGTTAACATTTGTGGAAATTTAAAGGGAACCTGTCAATAGGATTTGGCTGTACACAAAACTATTCCTGGCTTTAAAGGAACACTCCAGTCAAAGGTGATTCATTACATATACCTTGTTCAGGGACTTCAGGGAGGAACATGACTCTAGGAATTTAATGAAAATTAGTCATGCTCTTCCCTTCATTCCCTGCACCTGCATAATTCAATGAATTACGTAAGCTTTGACTGGAGCCGCTACAGTTGAGTCTCCAGTAAACTTTTATTTATTAATTCAGAAACCAGGTGATAAATGAATTCAAGATCATGAATTGGCCTGTAATGTTAAACTTTTAAAAACCAAAAAAAAAAAAAAAAGATCATCAGGGTTGAGACCCTGAATCCCATTATCACGTGGACACTGTTGTTTGTGGTTTGGAGAATCCCTTTTAAAATGACTATTTTCTTCACAATAACATTTATGCTATGGCATTCACAAATAAGTGATAAGCCATACCCCCCTCCCCCGCATTTCTTTTTAGGTTATTATTATTATTAATATTATTGGGTTTTAGAAACAGTGATGTTCTTGTCAACAGAGCGTGTCTGGCTTTGTCATAAATATACAGTAGATATAGTTGATAAAGTAGATGGATACACCGAGTGGATGAAAGTAAAATCTGATAAGCAGCAAAAGCAGGAGCACAAACCATCTGCATCACATCTGAAAGTAAATATTTAATAGTTGTGTCCCTTTAATGGAAACATGTAAGAAAATGACATCATTTTAGTAAATATGAATGAGCATTCCATAATTGAGCTCCCTATAAAGGTGACCCTGGTGCTGGAGCGGCCTGTAGTCTGAATGATAAGACTGTAGCAAGTGTAAACCCATTAGGTGAGGGAATACAATCAGTGTGCAGTGTGTTCATCAGTGGCTTTGTTTTATATCATACTGTTATTGTTGTTGTTTGGGAGAGGAGTGTTTAGCTCTTCATTTAAAGGTTATCACCCTGTAACCTGGGAAAAGTTTCTCTCCCCTCCTGTGACATTTAGAAAACAATGCTCGCTTGTCACTGTGTTACAGGAAAATGTATATTTTTGTTTCAATATGATGCCAGAGGTGGGGTCACGTAGCAAGATAAACATGAGCCTGATTTCTATCCGGGGAGTGCAGGTTTGATCAATTAAGGAACTAAGCAAAATGTGTGACTTTTTATGATTTTATTCCTGCATTCTCTCTACTGCCCAGTACATAGCTGACAGCTTACCATGCTGATTGTATATACATGGGTGCAAAAAAAATATATGCTATCCCCCTGTCACTCAAACACAAATGGCATAACACATTTTTGTCTTTAAACACCTCTTGACTTGAAGTTTTATTAAACCCTGTGGCAGTAGCGTAACTAGGAGAGACAGGGCCCCCTAGCACGCTACTGTGTGGGGCCCCCCTTCCCACTTAAAAAATATACATATTCGTATACTCACACATGCGAGTTACAATCACATATATATACACCCATGTGCATATACACATACATACAATGCCATATGCAACATACTCACATGCAGTGTATACAGACACCATATACACATCACAGATACTGCATATATACATCACAGTATATGTTATATACATATTATGATGGACATGTGCAGTACAATATAGATATAATGGTGCACATCCTCCATTCTTTATTGTGTCAGTTCAGATGATGGGGCCCCCTGACACTGTGGGCCCCATAGCGGCTGCTATGGCTGCTACCACTGTAGTTACGCCCCTGCCCTGTGGATTATTGAGCAAACACAACTTGTGACTGTCCTCTGGTCGCATAGACCACACTTACATACCACCAAAATTATCACAAGGGGGGTCATTCCTGATCTCTTTGTTCCCAGGGAAAAAGCTGAGGTGTTTCAGATTGACTTACTGTACACTAATACCCCTAAATAAAATCAAGTGTGTCTATACCTTGTTAGTAGATACATCTGTTTGTTATTTATTCTCAGTATAGCTACAGCTGTTTGTTTTTGTGAAGGCATCAGAGGTTTATTAGAGAACATTAGTGAACAAACAGCATCATGAAAACCAAGAAACACGCCAGACAGATGAAGGATCAAAGTTGTGGGAAAGCAGGGTAATGTTTACGAAAATAGTCCAAGCTATGAACATCTAATGGAGAAATGTTTGGTCCATCATCAATAAAAAACAAAGAAAAACACACAAAATAAAAAAGGTTTATGGCTGTAACATTTTAAGAATAAGAAACGTTCTTGGGGTATGAATACTTTTGACACCCACTGTCTGGGTAGAGGAAAGTAATGAAGAGATAGCACCATGGCACAGCTGAATCTTTAAAGTTATTTGTTACCAATCTGTGATCATTCATTTATTATTATTGTATGGTATTTTTGTTGAAGACTAGTGTTGACTGGACCCGAGCCGCAAAGTTCCGGTTTGTACCAAACTTTTCAGGTTCAGCTCAACTTGCCAGCTCAGTTAACGCCTGCTGGCACTGATTGTGGGTGCTAACTCTTAAACTAACCAACCTGATGCCACCATTTTGGGGAGGACAGTGCTTCCTGATGATTTTAAATGGCAGCGTGTGCCAGTGGCATTTAAACTGTTAACACCTTCGGTGCCAGGATTTGAAAGGACATTTACCACAAGGGTCAAGGATTGTAAACCAAACACACAGACATATTGGTGTGTGCCCCCTCTGGCATAAACCTGCTCTTCTTTTAGCCTATTATACCCTGTTTTTAAAAGGATTTTTAAACTACACAAATGAGCCTGAGGGACTAATGAGACGCTCAGGCTCATTAGCATATTTTTAAAAGCCTTTTTTCCTTAAAAACAAGGGCAGAGGAAGCTTAAAGGGCACCTACCACCACAAATCTACCTATAAAGGTAGATCGGGTGGTAGGTGAATCAATGGGACGTGAGGATAGCCCTTTTAAGGGCTAATCCTCACGTCCCCGCACTGTTTTATAAACTTTTATTACATCAATATGTTAATTTACTTATGCGGCTACCGGGGCGTGGAGTAGCCGCATATGAGATTACACGAGGCGGCTACTCCACGCCCCGGTAGCCACATTACCCCTCCTACTCACCATGTTCGGCGCGCAGCTGCTCGTAGCTGCGCGCCCTCGTCCGCCGATCCTGCCGTCTGCGCATGCGCAGAACAGCAGGCCCGTGCCTGCGCAGCCCCGGCTTCAGAGCAGTGACCGCGCAGGCGCGGGCCTGCTGTTCTGCGCATGCGCAGACGTCAGGATCGGCGGACGAGGGCGCGCAGCTACGAGCAGCTGCGCGCCGAACATGGTGAGTAGGAGGGGTAATGTGGCTACCGGGGCGTGGAGTAGCCGCCTCGTGTAATCTCATATGCGGCTACTCCACGCCCCGGTAGCCGCATAAGTAAATTAACATATTGATGTAATAAAAGTTTATAAAACAGTGCGGGGACGTGAGGATTAGCCCTTAAAAGGGCTATCCTCACGTCCCATTGATTCACCTACCACCCGATCTACCTTTATAGGTAGATTTGTGGTGGTAGGTTTCCTTTAATGGAGATCGTTTTCTGCACACGCCAGTATGTCAGTGTGCTTGGTTTACAATCCTTTATCCTGGTGACAGATGTCCTTTAATCTCGGCTGAATCCTAATTTTATCAAGTCCACTCATCACTGTTAATGAAGTAATAAATAAATAATGAAATAATACATAATACTTATACATAATAATTAAATAATACAATTTGTTTATTTATAAACTCATAAACTCCATAAACAGTAAGTATCAAATTACTGGACATGGAGCTTCATACATTTTACGGAAAAGGTTGATGTAAAAATATACTCTTTACAATACTTCCAGCAATCAGAATTATCTTCCTCAGATTTTCCATCTAAAAAAATTTAAGCCTGGTGTAATGGAATAAATACTCCAATGTAATATCAAATGAATTTTGCCTTCAAAGCGATTTCAGAAACTTTTAGTGCAGACCAACTCTACGTATTCACTCAGCAATGAATTTCTTAATAGCACAAATATGTCATTGTAGTGTTAGATCTCCTGTACCTGGGTTCAGCAAGGATAAGTGAAAACTGATGAAAGCACTAGGTCTGATGAGTTCAGAACAAGGAGAGAAATCCTGACAAGTATTTTGGACCTCTGAGCTTCGGAACAAGAAATAGTTTAAAGACGGGATATGTAACCCCTTCAGTGTTTGCCCTTTTTCATGTGTAACAGAATATATAGCTGTAACAAGGTTGATAAGTAGAAATGTTTAACATTCATTAGCATTATGTTTGTGTCTATGTTATATACATTACAAACTTAAGAAGGTGCACTGGACGGGGCGTGTTTACAATAAACAAGCTACAATGGCTACTATTACCATCTATGTAGGGTAGACAAAGGTCAGTAGCTGTGATAAGTTGACTTAACTTTTTATATATATACATACACATATGTATATATATATATATATATATATATATATATATATACAGGCGGACATTCGACTTAGAGACAACCCCTAGTTAAAGACGGACCCCTCTGCTCACTGTGACCTCTGGTGAAGCTCTCTGAATGCTTTATTATAGTCCCAGACTGCAATGATCAGCTGTAAAGTGTCTGTAATAAAGCTTTATTGAAAATCCTTGGTCCCATTAAAAAAAATTTTAAACTCCAATTGTCACTAGGGCAAAAAAATATTTTGTCTAGAACTACAATTATAAAATATACAGCAGTTTCGACTTACATACAAGTTCAACTTACAAACCTGTGGAACCTATCTTGTATGTAACCCTGGGACTGCCTGTGTATGTATATCTACACACACATTGGGGCAGATTTACTTACCCGGTCCATTCGCGATCCAGCGGCGCGTTCTCTACGGTGGATTCGGGTCCGTCCGGGATTCACTAAGGTAGTTCCTCCGACGTGCTCTGAAGTTCCCCGAGGCCCGCCGGAATCCACCGAAGTTCACCGGCCTATACCTGGTGAAGGTAAGCGCGAGTCCCGCGGGTTTTCGTTCGGCCACGGCCCCCAGATTTCCGTTGCGTGCATGCCAGGGCCGATGCAGCACAATCCGATTGCGTGCACCAAAATCCCGGGGCAATACAGGGAAAATCGTCGCAAATCGGAACTATTCAGTTAACACGGTAAAATGGCAGTACAAGTTTTAGATGTTAGAAAAACTAGACAATGGAATTTGAAACTGGGGATCTATAATTGCTTAATCTGATCCCTGATGTAACAGATCCTGCACTTTAAGAAATCAGATGTTTTATTTGTTAACAATTTGGGTGAACATTTTGTGGGGGCAAATCAAGACAAGACAGGAACCAGGTAGCATCTGCTGGAATGAATGACGAACAATCTTTTACGAATGACTATGGAAATTGTCACTAAAGCAACTCAAACTGGATCCTGGAGTCTACAGTACATTCTCTTCTTCTGATGTGAATGTAGAAATAAGTTCACTTCTGTAATCATCAGGTTCCATTAGACTTTCCATTATAAATAGTAAAAAAAAATGGCCTCAGAAAATTGGGTCAATGTACACAATGCGCATTGAAGTCTATGGGGAACAGATGGTAAATGGAAGGCCCTCAGTTCCCCTTTCATTTTTTGTCTGAAAAAGTGAGAATACACCAGAAAGTCTTAATGCCGGTGTCTACTGAACCCCAGCTTTATATATAAAATAATAGTTTTGATAAATCCAATAAACTAAAGATTCATACTATGGTGACATGTTCAGTTGACAAACATGATGTCTCCTAGAAATCCAGGGAAATGCCCTCTTAATCATTTGCATTGGATTTTCCAAAATACTTCTCTAGGTAATTATGCTTCACTGCTTAATAATACATCATTATCATTACTTATAGATTGTAAGCTCTTGAGATGAGGGCCCTCAATCCTTTTGACAGTGTTATTGCTCTTATTTTGTCTGTATATGTACCCCATGATGATGTGCTGTGAAATATGAAGGCGCTATAAAATTTAAGCATTATTATTATTATTATTATTATTATTATTATATTACAGGATACCGTATTTTTCGGACTATATGCCGCACTGGATTATAAGGCGCACCATAAATAAATACCTGCTAAAACGTCTAGGTTAATCTATAAGGCGCACTGGATTATAAGGTTGAATGACCAGCAGGTGGCAGACCTGTGCAAAATTCAAGGCAGCGCTAGACTATTAAGAAATTAAGGTGCACTAGACTATAAGGCGCACCTTTGATTTCTGAGAAAATCAAAGGATTTTTTTGTGTGCCTTATAGTCTGAAAAATACAGTACACATGCAGCACTGGTATAAAAATGCTGAATAATTACATTGTAGCCCCATTTTTAACCAGTGAAATCAAGTATGTGATACGTTCATATTTGGGTCAGATCATTTATGTCCTTTAGCTTTTTTTTTTTCTTTTTTGCCTCCTCGTGGATCAGCATCGATCTATGATTATAATAAAACTGAGTGTGCTAAATACGGCAATTACGGTACAATGTTGTTACTGTTTTCCCTACATACTGAATGTCTCCAGTGTGATAAATGACGCTGTCTGTTTAGAACCATCCTCATCACTTTTAACCAAAAAACATATTTTATTGGTTTTCATTAGAATCTAAGCAGTGTTGTATATGATAGCTATACCCATCACTGTGATGTAATGATTGTTTGCAGGGGTTAGCATGCTTACTAATGATGGAGCTGGTAATATTTGCTTTGCGGGAAGGGATTTTATGTAAACATACAATTTATACTGATGATTCATTTCTTTATTAGTTCCAGAAAATACCTTCCTGAAGCCTGATCTCATTGTGATCACAGCCATGAAGTTTGTGTTTGCATTCTGAATGTCATATACAAAGCACTGTGCTCTACACAAAGCTGTGGCTAGTAGTCGGTCATACGTTACATAAATAAACTAATACATTAGGATGATTGTCACTGAACCGTGCTTAAAGTATTATTTTGAAGGATCATGTATGAGCATCCAAATAGCCGCTGATCTTACATGTATGACAGATATGCTTGCCCATTAAGCTAAGGTGTGTGTTCACATCATAAGTCTTGCTGGGAACACCCCATAGAATTACATCTGTTTTCCCAAAACATTTATTTCAGATTGCTGTTGATCTTGTATCCCTGTATACTGTACTGTATACAGAAAGTGGTACAATCTAGCTTTTCTGCTCTATGTGGGAGATTTACCTTTTCACCTTTTGTCTAGTTTGTCCAGATTACTTGATCTCTTTTTGTCTGGTATGTGACCTAATGGGTCATTGAGTCAAATTGATGGTGATAAATGTGACTTTTGATGGTTTGACTAGTTTTTCTGTTGGACAGAAAATTTGGACTTGTTATCAATAAGTTGAACTTTATAGCACAAAGTTGCAAATATGAGAAAAGGGTTACCCAAAATCAGGGTCTTAGATCACACCTGCAAGGGGCATGTTCCGTTACCCATACCATTATGATTTATTTAACAAAAGAGCACAGCGTTACGCTTTTTTGCTGAACATTACTGTAATGCAAGTCACTGTTTCGTACTTAGAATTCAATGGAGATTGGATGGTGAACAGAAGAATTTTGGATTACCTTCTGTTTACAGTTTCTCCAACAATGGAGCAACATTCCGTTGCAGTTACGATCATAGACTAAGAGGCTAAGACTCAGTTCACTCCTACCTCCTACAGGTTACTCCATAAATAATGGCATTGGAGTAATGGTCAGCCCCCTTGTATTCTTTATAGACAGTGGATTTAAAGAAAAAAAGAAGAGAGAGACGATACAGGCGCCACATGTGTAAAACCAATTGGATTAGAGAAATGTTTAGATTCTTTAGTGAAAAGGTGCTCACCTTTCTCAGTTGTACAACAGTACAACACATGAAGTAGCTTCAGTTACGTCTTTGAGTGGTTTAGGCTGCCTTCCTGGGCTTCCTAGTACCTTTGGTGTCCATGAAGAAGATCAAGCGGCTAAAGGGTAGATTCCAAGGTGTTCACGGCGCCAATCACTCGGACTAGGGATATTTCATTAGTAGGTTCCTTCATTTGGTAGCTTTATAATACGCATTTCGAACCCGGACCAGGCTCTTCCTCAGTTACATACAAGCATGTCAAACATTAAAAGTGTGGGGCTTATAAACTTGTCCACGCTTTTAATATTTGACATGCTTGTATGTAACTGAGGAAGAGCCCGGTTTGGGCTCGAAGCGCGTTTTATAAAGCTACCAAATAAAGGAACCTACCAATGAAATATCCCTAGTCCGAGTGATTGGCACCGGGAACACCCCGGAATCTACCCTTTAGCCGCTTGTAGACAGTGGAGAGAGTTCCCACAACCACAGACACAAGTGTGATCTGTGCCTTACAAGGATGGTTGAAGATTGAACCTTGCATCCTTTCCCTTACAAAATCCTTCATTTTCTCTTCCGTTACTCAGTTCACCTGATTGATCTTCCAGAGGTTTGGTGCATTTTCTTTAAAATTTTTAACCCCTTAACGCCAAGGCACTTTTTAGTTTTTGTGTTTCCATCTTTCACTCCCCACATTTAAAAATCTATAACTTTTTTTTATTTTTCCATGTACAGAGCTGTGTGAGGGCTTATTTTCTACGTAACAAATTGCTATTTAAAGTGACAGTATTTATTATTCCATGCCATGTTCTGGGAAGCAGGAAAACAATTCCAAATGCAGTGAAGTTGGTAAAAAAATGAATTTGCACCTTATGTGCTTGGATTTTACGGCTTTCACTGAATGCCCCAAATGACATGGTCGGTACGATCACAAGGATACCAAATCTATAAAGGTTTTATAAAGTTTTCATAGCTGTGTGTGGAGTCCTTTTGATCACTTTTCATTTTATATGTTTATTATATTTTTTTACTTTAGGAGCTATTTTCTGTCACGGGTTTAAACTATAAGAATAACCGTTGATAGATCGGACATTTTGGGACGCAGTGATACCTAACATTTTTATGATTTCTACTATTTATTTATATCAGTTGAGGGGGTGATTTGAATTTTATTTTTCTTACAGTTTTTTTTTTTTTAATTTTTCAGACCCCGTAGGGTACTTTAGGCAACACCCATCTTGTATTTAGAGGGCTCAGCCAGTAATCCCTTTCCACATACCTGCAGCAAATGTCAGTAAGGGGTAAAAAGTTCCCATTCATAAGCCTTTCAAAACATTTCCAAAACAACTGTAAAAATAGATTCAATGGGGGCAATTGGTTGTTTTGTCTGTATTTGGCATTGTTTTGGTGCACTTGTGGTACAAATGTTGTTTTGTGGCTTTCCATCTTTATCAAGAGTCATATCTGGCAGCAGCAAAGCTCCAAAGACAGACATAGAACTGTCGTAAGGACACGGTCTAATCATAAATTACTCCCACTAAATGTTCAATTCTATTTTTATCTGAATTCATCGCGTGAGTCTATGTTTGTTGTTGTATTTTTTATGGTTTGTCTCATGTTATTGGGTCTTGTGTTCTTTTTTTGGCGCATATGTTCCCTAAGGAGACGTTGGTCTTGATAAATTTGGTAGTGGTTTTTTGTCCTATTTCTACGCCAGGGGGTTACTGGAGTCATTTTCCGCTGAAACATGCGCCTAAATGAAAATTTGCGCCAAATCGCAAGTCATGAACTTAGTTCAGTTTTGTGAAAACTAGTCTAAGCATATGATGAATTTGGTGCAAGCAGGGTCTATTTTAAAGTGACTTTGCACTGTCTTATATTCATTTGGCACAAAGGAAAGTTGCAAAACAGCATTTGTACCACAACTGCGCCAAAACAATGCCAAACATAGACAAAAACCCTATCTGGGGTGTGAGACAAGTTGAAGTGTAAATCTAAAAAAAAGTGCAAAAAAAAGCACAACTAGCAAGCCATGCAAAGATTTGCTACTTTTTAAAACCTGAAATAAGATAAATCACCTCCTTTAACTAAAGGACTATCCTTCCAAATATGTTTATTTCTTAAGTCAGATGAAGTGTTAAGAGTTTCAGGATTTTTCTGAATTTAAAGGTTGAAGTATATGAAAATATCATAGAATTCCCAGTTAGTGAGTTTGAATGTTCTTTCCCTAAGAAAGTTATTAAATAATGAAACGCACATTGTGGCACAACCATGCCTGGATGTTCTTAATTCCTCTTGAATACCAACAGGGGAAACAAATTCCATGAAAAAGGTCCTAATGTCATGGATGGAGTCAGGATCTGCATGCGGGTAATGTTTGGGACCACCCACTTGGGAATGATTCATAGCTTAACAGTTCATTACAACTGTAGTATTCCTAAATTTGGTCTTTGTCAGTTTATTTTTTTTTTTTAAGAATGACATAAAGATCTGAACATAGTTATTAACAATAATAAAAAGTAAATGAAGTTATATCTAGTCTAGCTAGTGAAACCTGAGGAAGGTAGAAACAGTATATGCACATAGTATCAAACTAAAATAGTTCATAGCAATGAGAATAACTCCATATATGAACATCAGCCAACCTTATACAGGATAGAACATTTTTATAATATATGATGGAACTGGAAATCTGTCACGGAATACAATCAGCCAAATTTAAATTGCAGGTAATTGGTGCTAAGGAGCTTTACTAGATACAAGCATATGACGCTATGTTAAAAAAAAGAAGCATAAAAGCGTCAAAGAAAAACTGTCTAATACTCACCTTACCAATCCTTTACTGCTTCTATATTGTTGCTTCCCAGGTTGTCACCAGGTGGACTCCAGTGACAACTTCCTTGACAGTGTAATGTTCCCTCTGAAGATAGTCATTGTTTGTTGCTGTAAACATTTTTACATTTTTTATTAAATGTATTTTAAGAAGCATCAAACCATTTAACCATTTCCCCCTCTCTGTCTTTTCACATTTAATTAAAGAGCCAGGAACATAAAAGAACATGCATAAGCAGTGGAAGATTTAACCAGAGATCATGATCCCCTGCTGAATCCTAAGGCAATAGTTAACGCCTTACAGGCTGCGGGGAGCGAGGGCCAGGCAGGGACCCTACCATATATACTATAGTCTCCTACTATAAGCTCAGTCAGGTCAGACCTGGTCTGATATCCAACCTGGTGGAGATGGCATCTGAATCTACTAAGAGGCGGAAACCTCTTGTTAGATCAGGAACACCGGGTGGAATTTTAAGACTGACATTTAAAGCCAGTCTTAATAAATTTCCCTCACTGGGTATTGACAGATCTATTGCAGTCTAATCTATAATTGTGGCATGATATTCAGTCCCCACAGTGAAAGTCATAAAAATACTCCAAAATTGCTGCTTTTTTTACCAGAAAATTATGATAATAATAACTACAAATAGTTCCACAAATACAAAGCCTAAACACATCTAAGTTTGCAAAAAAAATCAATGTGGTGAAAACTTAGCTTATTGTAAAGTGTTTTCAGTGCTCAAAATTCAAAGAATTGTTAAAAAAATTATACTAGGTTGAGGTCTCTAAAATGGTACTGAATAAAGGTCTATTGAATAAGGTTATCATCTTATTAATAGGACAGAGTAAATAAAATAGCTTTTTTTCCAATGCCCCCTTTAAAGAAAAAGTTTAACAACAAATCCTAAATAGTCCAAATATTCCAAAAAGTGGGTGAGAAATTCAGCTCCGCCTGCAAAGAACAAGCCAACTCACAATGGAACATTTAATACGTTATGGTGGACATTTAGGCCTGAAACAGTTTTGTCAATAAGGAGTTAGTTGCTGTAAGTGCATGGTGGCTCAGTGGTTAGCATTGCAGTATTGCAGCGCCGGGGACCTGAGTTCAAGTCTCAGGGTCAACATCTGCATAGAGTTTGTGTCCTCCCACACTCCAAAACATACTGGTAGGTTGAGTAGATTGTGAGCCCCATTGGGGACAGGGACCTATTTGGCAATCTCTGTGCAGCGCTGCGTATTCTGTGTGCTATATAAATAAAGAGTTATTATTGTGTTAGTGTTAGAATTTCTCTTCTACATTTGTGATTGGATTGATGAGAAGTTTTTGGTCTGTTCTATGTTTCATAAAAGTTATAACTGCAGGAAAATGGTAAATTGATAGGTTTCAGTATATAACTGGCATATGACTGACATATGACTTAGCCCTGTGACAAGTTATCATGATACCTATGCCTATAAACAACGCTTTTCCTGAATTACATGTAGCTGGAATACCACTGTGCCTGCTCATTTTTTTCGAAGCCAGTGTTTGCAGTTTTCTTAATGTCGACATAAAACTAATGGGAAGCAGATGTCTGCACAGCTCTACCTAGTAGTTAAAAGCTCTGGAGGTTACATTCCTTCTTGATTATGCAAGGAAATAAGAAAGTGGATAAGGAAATGAGAGGCCAAGCTATTCCTCCATGTAAATGTGGTTATCCAGACAGGAATATGGATATCTCGATGGAAAGGCTTTTACAATAAATCCTCCAGAGCTCTTGTATCACATTTATTTTACGTCTCGATAAATCCCAAACAATTCCATTTGTTTCAAAAACAGCTAATCTCCTATTACATTAAGTTCTTCACATTCTGCCATTCTCAATTATCTTTGAGCTGTTCGTAATATAATAAGTGTAAGGTTTCAGGAGGTGAACTGAAGGGACATGCGATTATGTAAATGGGGAAGAGGAAATGAACATAAGTATTACAGTTCCTCCACATTTGGAGCAGTGAGACACCCGAGATATCTCCTGGCGTGGAAACTCTCCAGACAACCGCTTGAAAGATCTGATCCCTATAACAGCTGAGATGAATTGGGAAAACAAACAGCATCCAATGTTAAGGATTGTTTTTTTGCCAATAAAGTGGTTTTTCAACTTAGCACGGAACCTCAAGGGGTGACTAGATTTCGTTTTTACTTGACTTGCCAGAAAAGTGTCAGAGTGTCTGGGTTACTATGGCTGATTAAGTTACTAAAGTATTACATTGACAGCAAAAACAGCTACGCTTTGTATGTACACAGGCAAAAAATGTAGCAATCTACAAAGAAATATACAGTGTATACTTGTTATAACAAATGTACATGCAATATAATAGCAGTGTTGGTGCCGTATTCTTCCTTTCATGATTCAGAGGAAATGGATGGATATAATTAAGTTGTTCTAGCAGAATTACTACATTCCACGTTTGCAATTTTGTCTTCCAGAAAAAGCAGTTCCCGAAGAATAAACAGGATGCTTTCTGGTGAATCTGCACACACCCCTGTGTTCAACCGATCCATCTCTGAAACTTCCATGGACAACTCATCAATGGAAGACTTCTGGTGTGAACTCAAGAACATCAAAGAGAACAGCCAGAATGGCTCAGATGAAAGTCTGCTGGTGGATGTGAAGCCTGTGGATGGTAAATGTGGACCGTAACTGCTTTATTTGTAAAAGAAAATTCCACATACATGACAAGTATTAAACATTGCAACAAATCAAGAATGTTCTATAGACAATCATTTATTTAGACTGTGACAACCATCTCTTTATTAATGTAACAAGACCAGACAAACTATGTACAAAAGAATTTTCCCCCAGGGGATCAATTAAATACTATTGTATTGTAAGATGTTGGATACTTTCCCTGGTACTTTGCTTTTTTACACTTTTGCCTGTTGAATTATTCCTCAGAGTCCACCACTACAGAAAGAATAGGTCATACAATACAATATTCTGATTTATATAAATTTTATTTTGTAGGTAGTCAAACATATTACACGTGTAGTCTACATGTCCCAATGAACTCTTTCGATTTCTACCTGACTGGACAATTTTATTTGTAGGACAAATGATGTTAGGTAAAGGAAGGGTTGGGCTTGCTGAAGTACAGTGCTCAGTCATTTTTTCCCTCATTCAATGTACATGTAATCTTGACGTAGCATAGCAAACATGGGTATTAGGAGTGCATTAGCAATACTTATCAGCTATTGAAATTGTTTGGTCCCCTGAAGAATGAGGCAGCTGTAGGTTTGTCTCCATTGAGAAGCAATGATGACAATGCATTGTTTATTGTTAATGTCTAACTTACATACTGTACATGATGAATTAAGAATACAAGAGGACCTTTTATCACTTACAACTTTTTGAATAGTACCAGCCCAGGACCACCCATCTGACAGTCTGTCAATGCATAACATGTATAGTGCTAAAACTATGCTATTTAGGCTCTCTAATGTCAGATGGTTGCTCCAGTGCTGGAGCAGAAAGCCTGACTCTGCCCATATGACAGTAGAGATCTGAATATATTGACGATTATTACTCAGACACAGTAGTGAATTAAAAAAATGGAGAGAAAATGTCAACTACACCTTGCTAAAGGTGGTGAAAGTTCCTCTTTTAAAAGGGGTGGTCACGGCTATTCAAGTTTGCCCCTATTCACAGAAAGTGACAATCGGATCTGTGTTCTCTAGATCATTGGTTATTCCATCAATGACCCTCACCAGTCACCTTGTTATCCACTATCCTTTGAATGGGGAATAACTTGAAAAGTGGGGACAACCTGTTTAAGACAAAAACTCCACATATACATCATAAGAACTAGGGCAACATTTAGCCTCCAAGAAATATACAGCAATCTTTATAAACTTAAATAATTGTAGTTCTTTAAATTCTAATATTTACATCAAACCTAAATCTTCTTTATTTCTGTCTTGTTTGTTCAGAGGGTGAGCTGGAGGCAGAGTGGCTACAAGAGGCCGGCCTGTCCAACCTAATCTCCGGTACTCAGGAACATGATGGTCAGGCTTTGTTGTCCACATTAACGCGAACCCAAGCAGCTGCTGTCCAAAAAAGATACAATACCTACACTCATACTATGAGGAAAAAGAACAAACATTCAGTGAGGGACGTAAGAGATATCTTTGGAATTAAAGAATCTACAGTAAGTGTGATAAGATATTATATCGTAAAATATTCATTGTCATCAGTCTTTTTGATAAGAGCTGGAAGAGGCAACTTAAAGTTAACCATCTGCCTTTTTGGCAATTTATTAATTTCACTTTTTCCTTGTGATAAATGTTTTGTTTCAGATCTCTTTTCAAGACATTTGTTACAAATGTCTCACAAATGTCGCACAAATGTCTCAAGTCACTTCTTTCCATTTTCTATGCTTTCCTTAAGTATGGTTCCATCTGGAGTTTTTTGCGCCAAAAAATTTAGCAAATTTTCGACAATTTGAAATAATAAATGTCATTTGCGACATAAAGCACATCTGAAATAGAAGATTAATGTGACTTACTGTGGAAAAACAAATGTCTGGTGGACATTTATGCTGTATCCAAAGTTCACTCTTCAATATCTCCATAGTTGGAGGCCTACGATCACCCATCTTGACTCCCTCCATTAATTTCTATGGAAGTTCCTGTGGATATGTTATTAATATCCTACATGAGAATACCTCCTGTGTACAGAGCTTCTGTAAATGGCTTCTATTGTGGCTGAAATAATGTATGTCCAAATGTCCTCTTTTGACTTCCCAATGTGCCAGCCGTGGCCAGAAGTGAATAAAAGGGAGTTTCTCCCACATGACTTAGTGACACCACTTTTTACAGCTGCATGTTACATGTCACCTCCATTGACATATCTGAAAGACAGCTGAACATAAAGGAAATTCTGCTTAAATTATTTCCTTTTGATTCAACAGAATTACTTTGTGATACATGGCAAATATGCTATTTTTTACCATTTTGTCTAAAAATATGCACATGTACTACAATTACAATACTATATGTCCTTTTAAATATACTGTACATTGGACTTATGTTTACATTTCTATAACACTTCATGACACTTCATGACACTTTATATTCTGTCACAGCAAAAGCCATTGTCACACCCCTAAATGTAGGGTCAAATATTTGAAATTTTTCTCTTAACTATGACTGACCTGCAAAGTATGCAAATAGATAAAGAGGGGTATTGTGTAGCATTCACTTTTCAACTATGACACAGTTTTCTCTACAACAGTTTAAGTAGAAAAGAGAAAATTAACAGTGTAATAAATTTGCATCCAGTTGAACAAATGTTCTGGTGACTATTCTGGCCAATTTTCAATTTTGATGATGTTGATGATACCTTTATTGGCTTACTAAAAAAGGTGACAACAATTTCAAGCTTTTGAGACTTCTCAGGCCTCTTCATCTGAATGGAACACATATTTATACACAAATGGACACATTTGTGGACACATAGTTCATGAGACAAGTGATGAGGCACAGGACAATCAATGGATGAAGAACAGTAAACACTAATGGCCATAGATGTTCATTGATTTTGTGACATTTGAGTCTTGTTTTATGCTAAAGATGAAAACAGATTTTGACTCTTTTCTGTGCATTCTGCATTACTTGACCATTAGTCATCTATGACCTGTGTCTTTCTGTTTAATGGCGGAAGTGTGAATCCTAGCCCTTAGTCACATTTATCTGCAATACTGTGTCAGTACTCATCCCTGCCTCTAACCAACAGCAATAATAATGTTCCTTGTGTTATTTTGTCCGTTAGTCTAAAATTGCTGCCTAGTGTGGACGATGCTACTTTAAACAAAAAAAGTCACAAATTTTGGTGCGAAAAAGTGACAAAGTTGCCTGTCCTGCTTCTTCCTGCCAAGTTAACTACTTTAGACCAGGCAAGCTTCTGTACACTTTTTAAAAGTTGCAGATGGCCAATATCACTAACTAACTAAATAGCTGGATTCATTAGATAAATAAAGCGGATCCATCCAAAAGGTTTGCACCACAAGCTGTGGTGCATACACTCACCGGCCACTTTATTAGGTACACCTGTCCAACTGCTCGTTTACACTTAATTTCTAATCAGCCAATCACATGGCGGCAACTCAGTGCATTTAGGCATGTAGACATGGTCAAGACAATCTCCTGCAGTTCAAACCGAGCATCAGTATGGGGAAGAATGGTCCGAAAAAGAAAAAACATCCAGTGAGCGGCAGTTCTGTGGGCAGAAATGCCTTGTTGATGCCAGAGGTCAGAGGAGAATGGGCAGACTGGTTCGAGCTGATAGAAAGGCAACAGTGACTCAAATCGCCAGCCGTTACAACCAAGGTAGGCAGAAGAGCATCTCTGAACGCACAGTACGTCGAACTTTGAGGCAGATGGGCTACAGCAGAAGACCACACCGGGTGCCACTCCTTTCAGCTAAGAATAGGAAACTGAGGCTACAATTTGCAAAAGCTCGAAATTGGACAGTAGAAGATTGGAAAAACGTTGCCTGGTCTGATGAGTCTCAATTTCTGCTGCGACATTCGGATGGTAGGGTCAGAATTTGGCGTCAACAACATGAAAACATGGATCCATCCTGCCTTGTATCAACGGTTCAGGCTGGTGGTGGTGGTGTCATGGTGTGGGGAATATTTTCTTGGCACTCTTTGGGCCCCTTAGTACCAATTGAGCATCATGAGTTCACTGTACTCAAGTGGCCTCCACAGTCACCAGATCTCAATCCAATAGAGCATCTTTGGGATGTGGTGGAACGGGAGATTCGCATCATGGATGTGCAGCCGACAAATCTGCGGCAACTGTGTGATGCCATCATGTCAATATGGACCAAAATCTCTGAGGAATGCTTCCAGCACCTTGTTGAATCTATTCCATGAAGAATTGAGGCAGTTCTGAAGGCAAAAGGGGGTCCAACCCGTTACTAGCATGGTGTACCTAATAAAGTGGCAGGTGAGTGTTTATGGAAAAGTCACTGAAAAATGCACAAAAAGCAAACTGCTCAAAATGTTAAACTTTTTTGCACTAACATGAAATAAAAATAAAGATAAATCTCCCCCCCAGGTTTTATAAGCTCTTAAAGGAAACCTACCATTTAGAATGGTAGGGGTAAGCTGTAAGTACCGAGCACCAGCTCAGGGTGAGCTGGTGCCGGTACTTACTTTCGCTAGTGTTATAAACCGCGGTATCGCGGTTTTAACACTTTTTAAACTTTAGAGCAGAAGAGGCTTCGGCACTGTGTGCTCACGATCGTGCGCGCACCTACATAGGAAATAGCGGTGATGTTGCGCGTGCAAGGTCGCACGCAGCGCTGAAGCCCCTTCTGCTCTAAAGTTTAAAAAGTGTTAAAACCGCGATACCGTGGTTTATAACACTAACGAAAGTAAGTACCGGCACCAGCTCACCCTGAGCTGGTGCTCGGTACTTACAGCTTACCCCTTCCATTTTAAATGGCAGGTTTCCTTTAAGTAGTCTTTTTGCACATCAGATTTATTAAACTGGCTTGATACACGTTCCACATGAGGTGTTAATGTCTTCAGTGAATTTATAGGTTAAAAAGTCACACAAAAGTAGAAAATTTGGCACAAATGGGCAGATGCAACAATTGTGAGACATTTGAAGACAGAAAATGTACATAACTGCAATGATACATCCCTACCAGGCAGGACAAACACTGGGGGAGATTTATCTTTTCTTTATCTAGTTTTCTTGTCAGTCAAGCTCCTTTTTTGTTTTGTTTATTAGTCTAATTTGTCTTAGGAAGATCTTTGGAAATAAAGATCTAAATTGGACCTGTGGATTGCTAAATTGGACCTGTGCTTGTAATAATATTGCTGCCTGGTGTGGACAATGATATGATACTATGATACTTTAAAAAAAAAGAAAAATGTGCAGATTTTTTGTGTATAAAAGCTGCAAAGTCGGTTGTCCTGCCAAGTTTTCCAATGAATATGCAACTAAACAGCTGGATTGATAACATATATGCAGCAAATTCTGCTTTGACTCATTGAACATAACAGTGAAATTAAAGGGAACCCGTCACCACTATTTTCACAAATACAGGTAGTGACAGGTTCCTATAGATCTCTAGTAACTGACACCCTGCTTGTAGCTAAAAATTATTCTCCTGAGATCCCCATATATTGAACTTTATAGTTTTATCTGGTAACTAAGCATGGCTACAGCGAGTCCAGGTGGGCGTGGCCTCCTCAGGCTGAATCCAGCAGCTCCTCCCCATCCCTATCTCTGTATGCTGCTATAATGTCATGTGACCAGGGTGACATCATCGCAGGTCCTATAGCTTTTGTAGCATTAGGAACTGTACACTAAGCATATATGTCATGAAATCACAGCATATTTTATCACATGAAATCACAGCAGGCTGCATGGAGAGGAGTAGAAGTCCATGGAGGCTGCTGTGATTGTTTTATGCGGTCAGATATGTACATGGGGTATAGTTTTCATATTAAGTAGCTTAAGGACCTTTGATGAGGTCACCCTGGTCACATGACATTAGGCCACGCCCCTTGTACTCGCTCCAAAGCTGCATACATACCAGGCAAGATTATAACTCTAAATTTATGGGGATCTGAGGGAAACCTCTTTTAGCTACAAGCAGGGTGTCAGATAGTTACTAGAGCTCTATAGGAACCTGCCACTACCTGTATTTGTGAAAATAGTGGTGACGGGTTCCCTTTAAGAAAAAAAATTCCAACAGCTTATAAGAGACTTTTTTGTGTGAAGAAAAAAAAGATTTCTCTCCCCCATTGCACAAATTATCATCCGTGAAATGCAATCAATGATTCCATGTATACTGTATTCAAGGAAAACTATGCAGTTCCATGTTATAGAGCAGGAGGAGCCCAGTTGTCAGTCCTAGGAAGTGATGAACAGGTATCTCTGCAGCCACCCTGATGCAGGGAAACATGGACCGTCTACTAGAAGTTTAAATTAATAAATGAAAAGTTATATTAGAATTTTTTTCACAAAACTACACACAATCAGCTCCTTATGCTCTGTAACATGCTGATTGCATATTGCACAACAAGTTTTGTTTGAGGTAAATGGAACCACATAAAACCATGTGCTGTTTCAGTTTTTTAATAAGTTGTCAGTGTGAACATAACATTATCAAAATGACTTTACTGTAGGACACAGAGTTAAGTAAATCTCCTTAATGTAATCTTATAACCTTGACTTATGAGTTCACATTACTTATTTCCTGCCATCTGCTTCAGAATGCAAAACGTATTACTGCTACTATATGAAATGCAGTACCAGTACCAGTCCTGTACTGTAATATATTACTGAGTATTCCCTCTGAATACTGTATTATCATTAACTTTGTCGCTAAAACTCAGGAATTCCGTAACATATTTGTGAATGCTACAGGAAGACTTGATGAAGCAGAGGAAGTTCAAAGTGTGACACTTAAGAGTGAAATGTGGACAAACATACAGAAAAGGAAATTCTCTATTAAAATATGACCATAACATGTATAATATTCTATATACACAGCTGAAAGGATGTAGTCAACACCCTACAAGTGTAAAGCTTGAAGCAGCGTAATTTTGGGTAGAACTCTACATCATTAGTGCATTCTAATTGGAAAAAACTGCATTTTCTGAAAAGAATCTGAGGCTGTGTTCACACAATGGGGCGCGTTCTCTGCGGTGGATTCAGGTCTTCCGGCGATTCACTAAGGTAGTTCCTCCGCCGTCCACCAGATGTCACTGCTGCGCTGAAGTCCGCCGAGGCCCGCTGGAATGCCCTGAAATTCACCCGCCTATTCCTGGTGAAGGTAAGTGCAAATTTCGCGACACATTTTTTTTTTTTAAATGCGGCGTTTTTTCCGAATCCGT
This sequence comes from Engystomops pustulosus, assembly GCF_040894005.1. Taxonomy (NCBI): domain Eukaryota; kingdom Metazoa; phylum Chordata; class Amphibia; order Anura; family Leptodactylidae; genus Engystomops; species Engystomops pustulosus. The sequence continues at coordinate 62,087,094 of NC_092415.1, forward strand.
CGGGTTTTCGTTTGGCCACGCCCCCGATTTCCGTCGTGTGCATGCCGGCGCCGATGCGCCACAATCCGATCGCGTGCGCCAAAATCCCAGGGCAATACAGGGAATATTCGGGTAACACGTCGGGAAAACGCAAATCGGGCCCTTAGTAAATGACCCCCAATGGCCTACATTTATCAAAAACAGAGTAGAGTGTGCAGAGTGCATTAGATTTGTGAAATGTGGTGCCCGCTCTTGATGCATCTGACGCCCCTGCACTGCTCCGACAGAGTGCAACAACTCTCCCTAAACCCTTAGCGTGTGACACAGTTCTGGTAGACACGCCATGATAAATGTGTTGCACCGTCCGATGGTGCAGAAGTTTGTGTCATGTTGGGAATAATATACAGTGTTGCGTTGGGTATAGACACAAATGTAATATGGGCACTTTATAAATACATGGGCAAGCAGTTTCCTCTGTAAAGTTGGACAAAAAACTGGTGCAGGGGCTTTAATAAATGTGGGCCAGTGAGGGGCATTTATCATCGCAGGGTAGTTTTTTTGTGGTTAGATTGTGGTGCAAGGGATTAATAAATTGTTGCACAACAGAAAAGGCTCTGAAATGATTTCACATTCATGAAGCGGAAATAGAACTAGATAGTCTTACTTTTTTGGGGTCTTAGTGTGTGACAAATTGCACATTGCACCAAAAAACTGTTAAATAAACTAAAAGTGCATGTAAAAGTGTTTAGAATCACAAGTTGTGATCAAATTGACCGACCAAAAAAATGGTGAGAGTGTCTGAAAAGGAGCAAAATTGTGGTGCCGACACTTCATAAAAATGGTGAACCAGGCACAGCAAGGAAAACAAGAAAGGACAAGAAACGTATGGAAAGTAATTAGTAAATGCCCCCCCCCAATTAGTTTGTATTGCATTGTAAGGCAAAAAGGAATTGAAAATTCATATGGGTTTTCACCAAGACATGTATTTGGTAAGGTTTAACTTATTGACTTATTTGACTTACAAAACGCATGTGTTTTGGTGAAAATGTATATGGGCTTGTTGTGCATTTCAAAATTCAAGTCATGTGTTTTGAGTAAATACAGCCTATAGGTTGAACAAGCAGGAAAAGAAAATAGGGAACCTGTTAGCAGAACAAATAAACCACTACCAGTATGTTGTCAAGCAGTTTCCAACCTTCCTGATCATGTTTCTTTCATGGCCCAGGGTGGTGGCATCATCCAAAAAAGTAAGAAATAATACAGGTATGGTTGCATAACGTTGAGGATGCAAAGAGTATAGCACTGAAGTCAAGCTCTCCCCAAGCTTTCTTAATCAATTATGTCTCCCCATGTCATTATGTTCCCTTGATTGTGACTTTCCCCCACTCCACCCTCACACCAAATGGGTATGACAAGGCGGCCCTAGCAGATTGACTATTGGCGTGGGTTATAGCAGGATTCTACACCAGATTGAAGGCTAGAGACTCTTCTATTATATTCATTGAGACATGTTTTGTCTTGATAATATCATTTGTTTACGTGATGAGTAACAGTTTGGGGGGAATTTAACTCCTGCATAGTTTCTTGAATAGGGAGGCACATTTTAAGTCCAGATGTCTTGAAATGCATTTCAGTATTTTATGTTTATATAAATAATAATGTTTTATATTTTTACAGCCCACATTTGACACCATACCAGTATCACCTCTCGCAACAAATGGGGCTCCAATCTCCATGAAAAAACCCTTACGGAAACCTGTCACTTGTAAGTTTGTTCTTGCAATCAGTCTTTCATTATTTTTCACTGCTTTGAAGCATTTTAGCATTTACAAGTTTAGATAATTACACATGACCATCAGTTGTATCATCAAAGAAGATACATGATTGAATGATAATTCTGTATAATTCCCAAACTGTCTCTTTGTATTTCAGCTAACAGCTGCACTTTAGAAAAAATTAACCCTGCAGTGGCAGAAGAACTTTCTTTTGAAGTATCATTTTCAGAGACTATTGTTCCAGATGATAAAGAGAAGCAGACAAACCAAAGAATTAAAAAAGATGACTGCATTTTACCGGTAAGTGCCTATAGAATTATTAATGAGGTAGATTGTCTGTAAGGTGACATTAGAAAGCACATGTGATGCTGGTATCTATAACATCCTGAAATATTGGGGCACATTTACTTACCCGTCCCGTCACGATCCCCGCTGTGTGTTGTCTGACGAGGATTCGGTTCTGCTGCAATTCACTAAGATCATGCATCCAATTTCCTGCTTGTGTGACCACAAAAAAGACAAAGGTGGATGCGTATATAGGATCAAACAATAGTATCAATATTTATTAATTCATCAAAAGACAATATATACAGGACAGGCTAACAATATATACAGGACAGGCTAACAGGAACAGACGGGGGGAGTGAGGCAGACCGTCTGTCTGTTCCTGTTAGCCTACTCGCATCCTTTTCTCACCCTGCATACCTTGTTATCATTTTGGTATTGTATGATCAGGCTCAGGGATATTATTATCAACGCACTTTTTTCTGCACAGGTCACTTTATATATTCCATTGACCTCATACTGTTTATATTCGAATTTCTATTGTACCCATTTCCTGTATGCAGATATTTGATTGATTAGTTTGGGATAGGGAGTTCAGGGCACCATCTGCCCTGGGTAGTCATATACATCCATTGGATGTATTTTTAAGTGTTTTTATGTTGTTTGTCCTTTATATATTGTCTTTTGATGAATTAATAAATATTGATACTATTGTTTGATCCTATATACGCATCCACCTTTGTCTTTTTTGTGGTCACATATAGTTCATTAGGATGCGTATATATTATCACACGGAGATTACTTTGGTAGTGCCTGCGTGTCGCTTCCCCAGCTGAGGTCCACTGGAGTTCACCTTCTTCTTCCCGATGCATGTGAGTGCTGATCTTGCGACACAATTTGCTTTTTAAATTCCGCGGTTTGTCCGAATCTGTCGGGTTGTCACTCATTCACGCCCCCCGAATTGTGTCGCATGCAAGCCGGCGCCGATGTGCCACAATCCAATTGCGTGCGCAAAAACCCGGGGCAATTCAGGGCAAAACGGAAAAAACCTGCAAAACCCGACGAAAATGCATCCCATGGACCCTTAGTAAATGTGCCCCATTGTATGTATCTTCGGAAAAGGTCTCTACAAACTCTGAGGAAGAAAAGAATTCTGGGAGATTTCTGCTCTGGGTTGTCTTTCTTTTCTTATTCTTTCAGACATTTAGTTGAGGTTAAAGGTTCAACTATATCAATTTATAGCTATTATATGTTATCCATGCATGAAATCTTGAAATAACTTCTTCTATTTACTTGGTTTAATTTTATATTGAAAGTCAACCATTCAGAAAATTCCTGTCATTATCTTTCAGAAATTCATTGTTTGGAAAAGCAGATTTGGGCTTACAGAGGTTGAAGATTTATCTTCTGAAGATATGAAAAAAATACGGTATCTTTCCTTAATCGAATTAACAGCTTTCTATGATGCTTTGGGCATTGAATTAAAAAGGAATAGAGTTCTGCGTGTTAAAGGAAGAGGTAAAGTATGATATTGTCAGTTTGTTGTATTAATATGGATGTTTCGGCTTGGTAGTAATTTAGCTTGGTGCCTTTTATGTTTTTTAGAAAGTGGCCTTTTTGGAGTTTCTTTGACAACATTATTGGAAATTGATCGAAAGAAAGTACCTGGCACAAAGGTCCCCTTAATCTTTCAAAAAGTAAGTATACCATAGACAGTAAATACAGTTTTGAAGAAAGTTCTTATATAACTTTAATGGAAAGAAAATACTGCACTGTGCATTGTTTGGCAATGTACTCAAGTATAACCCGAGTTTTTCAGCTCAAAATTTGTGCTGAAAAACCCTAACTCGGCTTAAACCCGAGTCTATGAAAAAAAATAACACTGTACTCACCTTCCAACGCCCCCTGTAGGTCCTCTTCTTGCTTTAAATGCTCTGGTGCCTCTTCAGGTCCCTCGGCTCCTCTTCGGCTCCTCTTCAGGTTGTTCTGCTTCTCTTCGGGTCCCCTCACAGCAAGCGGCTTACATATTGTGTGTACCAACCAAGCATGATGACCCGAAGAGGACCTGAAGAAGACCGAAGGAACCAAAGAAGACCAAAGGACCTGAAGAGGATCTAAATGATCCCAAGAGGATCCAAAGCAAGAAGAGGACCTATGGGGGGCATCGGAAAGGTGAGTACAGTGTTAATTTTTTTTACTACAGGGGAGCTGGAAGGCTATATACTACAGGGGGCTGCCAGGCTATATACTACAGGAACTTGCAGGCTATATACTACAGGGGCTGGCAGGCTATATGCTAGATGGGCTGGCATGTTATATACTACAAGGGCTGGCAGGCTATATACTAGAGGGGCTGGCAAGCTATATACTAGAGGGGCTGGCAGGCTATATACTAAAGGGGCTGGCAGGCCTATTTACTGCAGGGGCTGGCAGGCTGTATATAAGATGGGGCTGGCAGGCTATATACTAGCACAGCTGGCAGGCTATATACTACATGGGCTTGTGGGCTATATACTGGAGGGGCTGGCGGGCTATATACTAGAGGGGCTGGCAGGCTAAATACAGGAGGTGCTGGCAGGCTATATACCAAAGGGTCTGGTTTGCTATATTCTACAGCGGCTAGCACACTATATACTACAGGGGCTGGCGGACTACGTACTACAGGGGCTGGCAGACTATATACTGGGGGGGCAGGCAGGCTATATACTGCGGGGGCTGTGGCCAATGCATTTCCCACCCTCGGCTTATACTCGAGTCAATAGGTTTTCCCAGTTTTTTGTGTTAAAATTAGGTACCTCAGCCTATACTCGGGTCAGCTTATACTCGAGTATATACTGTAACTAAATCAGGTTTTTTTCTCAGTTTCTACAAGCTATACCAAACATAGAGGTTTAAGTATGAAGAATTCATCAAAATATTTTCTTGGGTTGTTTATAATAGTGTTTAGTGTACCTGAAACGCAAAGTTCATCAGAAGTTCAGGTTCAGGTCACGACTTTGCTGGTGACAATTAAAGAGTCAACACCCATTATCAGTGCCGGCACAGATCTTGGGTGTTACTGGGGGTGTGGACTCGAGCAGCATTTTAAAGGAAACCTACCACTTGAAGTGGCAGGTTTCAGAAGAAAACACCGAGCACCAGCTCAGGCTGAGCTGGTGCCGGAGCTTGTTTTTGTTAGTGTTTTAAACCGCGGTATCGTGGTTTAAAACACTTTTTAAACTGTATAGCCGGCGCAGGGAGGTACGCGCTCGGCGCTTACCATGCGCGCGACTGTGCGCGCGGCTACATAGGAAGTGAAGGAGAGCCGCGCGCATGGTAAGCGCCAAGCTCGTGTCAGAAATTTAAAGTCATAGCTGAAAATCCTGCAAATAGAAGCCCTTGCTAGAAGTTTTAATACTTTCATACTTTTAATTATTTATATTTGCATATGTTTTTAGTGAATTAAGAATAATCATTTCATAATGTTATACATGTTATCTGTTAGTTATTGCAGCGGCTTGAGGAAACGGGTCTAGAGACTGAAGGAATACTGCGAGTTCCAGGCTCCGCATCACGGGTTAAGGTAGTTTTTTAATTTTACAACTTTAGTGATCTGAAATATAAAGTTGTATTAATTGATAATTAATTGATAATGATATTTTCTGTGCAATGAAAAACTATGCTATTTTTCTATATACATTTTTTTAAATAAATTCTTATTTTTTTTCATTTTACTAATATAAGTCAAAATAAAGGAAAAGAGGAAAATAACACTCGAAGGTGTACAGCATCAATATACTTTCTGTATCAAGTCCTCACTGTTTTTCTAGATTTGTGTTGTTTTCATCCTGTAGGAAGCCTCAATGTCTACTTCCTGTGGATGAAAACTCATCCATGATCATGTGATGTCACACAGGTGCACGGCTCATCAGTATCACAGAGAGTAATCAGAGCTGTGTGTTTTAATGTGCACTTTTCCATACAATTCTTCAACTAAATTTTCAACAATTCAAATGCACAATTGAGTAGCATTAGTAGAACAAAATTTGGTAGCAGTAGTTACTACCAGTAGTGCTGCACAATGTATAACCTTTTTCATGAGGTAAATCACAATATGATTTATTCATCCCAAGAAAGACATATAACAAAACATTTCTATTTTAAAAATAGTGTTTTTTTAATATCATGTTGTGTATGAAAAATTAGCACAATGCAAAGAGATGTAAAAAATGAAGTGTAAAATATTCAGAAAAAACAAGCATGGATTTTGTAGAGGTTAAAAAAATGCTGATACCATTCAATTTTTTAGTTCAAAATTGATGGTAGATGGTATATGCATCCTACTACTAAGAAGTTCCTGAGGCCTTTTTTTATTCTAACTTTACATAGTGTTATAAAAATTATGCTAATTAGTCTGGGCTACATTACCGGACCGCCCTGTTTAATTTATTCACTCCCCCCTTCTGATACTTAAATTGGAACGGGGGAGTGAATTAACTAGAAGCTATATGCTCTGAGGTGCTGCAGTGACATAGCGGGAGCGTCCCCAACTAATTAGCATAATTGATCATTGCAATCACGGAATATTATTATAGTAAAAGTTCCCCAGTAAAACTGATGGCAGATTTCCTTTAAGCATCAGAAAACAGATTTATAACATCAAAGTTTTGACCACTGTTTATATGTCGATTTACCAAAAGATTATTAATCAGAGACTGCTAAACCAATGGATTTCACAAAACCTTTACATAAATTTACAGAATTTTGATTTTGAGTAACACAATACTGAATTAACAGATTGTCTGTATTTACAGAGTCTCCGTGAAGAAATGGAATCAAAATTTAATGATAACACATTTGACTGGAAGAAGGTTCGAAACAATGATGCGGCTGGTCTTCTAAAGATGTTCATAAGAGAACTGCCCACACCTTTGTTTACAATGGAGTATCTCCCCGCCTTTACTACTTTAGTAGAAAGTAAGTACCTGGTTTAATTTTGCATAGAAAGTGCTCAAAGAGTAGTATTATTGTCAAAGCCAATGGTAGTATTTAGAAGGGTTGAAGCGAGGCTCACCAGATCCAGTTGTACTAGATTAGGCACAACTCTATTTAAGGGCGTGTTGGAACTGGTACCAGGGCCTCCAGGGGCTGCCTACAGACAGGGGCCGTCAAAACACGGTCTGGAATCTTGTTCGGTAGATAAAGGGGGGGTATGTCACAGTTGGCACACTCAGGTATTCATGAACAAGGGAGATGGATTGTGAACGAATATTTTATTTGGTATTTCTGGAACACAATGCGTTTCGGAGTCCAAAACAACTCCTTTATCAAGTGGTTTGAGAATGGGGTTCTACTTTCCCTCCTCCTACTTCTGGAAGATAAAACTACTTTTACCAGTTTGAATTCCAGGAACCGCTGAAGTAGTTCCAGGCTAACTTCAGCAGTTCCTGGAATTCAGAAGTAGCTTCATCTTCCAGAAGTAGGAGGAGGGAAAGTAGAAGCCCAGTCTCATACCATTTGATAAAGGAGTCATTTTGGACTCCGAAATGCATTGTGTTCCAGAGATACCAAATAAAATATTCGTTCACAATCCATCTCCCTTGTTTGTGAATAGCTGAGTGTGCCAACTGTGACCCCTCCCCGTCCCCCTTTATCTGGTTCTGTTTTAGACATTAAATCAATATTCCAGTTCTAGTAAATCAATGTTCTACTTTGTATAATGGAAAGTTCTACTTTTAGATATTAATTCCTCAGGGTTCTCAAGATCTTGTACTTCTTAAGTCTACATTATTTACCTCCAGCATCATGTACATGGCAGAGCCTTGTGCTTGTACTGGGAGTCCCTGAGGAGTTGTATTCAAGATGTGAACCAATGTATGAAGAGCCTGCACAAAAATTTATTAATCCATCAAAACTACCAGTCTGAATAGCCCTGAATGTCTGTGGGTCTGAAGGTCAGATTGTATGATAAAATAAATTTATATTATTTTTAGGGGTTTTCCCATTTAAAATTGATTTGATTTTTTTAATCAAAATCAGATTGGTAATTCCCTCGACTTAGCTGTTAACTGAATGGATCCAAGCTGCGGTTGCTATGCCTGTAGACAGAGGTGTAAATACAGGGGTATCAGCCATAGCAGCTTCCATGGGGCCCGCATTGTCAGGGGGCCTCGGCATCTGAGATATTGGGTTTGTATATGCAGCATGGGTGTGTGTTTGTGCTGTATGTATATGTTGTATGTTTGTATATGGTATTGCATGTATGTGTGTATTTGCTGTGTATTTGTGATGTGTATAAGCTGTATGTCTGTGTATATGATTCATGTGTATATATGGTACTTCATATATGTGTGTATACACTGCTTATGGTACTGTATATCTATGTATTTTCTGTATGTGTCTATATGCTATATGTGTGTAAATATATGATGTGTATAATCTATACGCATACCTCCCAACATTTCTGGAAGGGAAAACGGAACAAAATGGATCCCCCTAAGCCACATGTTTAGGGGGGAAGAGTGACCCCTTTCAGAAGTCTGCTATGGGGCCCTGTCTCTCCTAGTTACACCCCTGCCCGTATATCAGGGTGCCAGAGTGCTTGCATTAGGCAGGCGGCCTGTAACATCATGATGATGTCAGATCCTGCTCATTCCGCTATAGATGAAGAGAGACTAAGATCATAATGCTATCTGAATATAGCAACCAAGATCAAAAGATTACTGCAGTTGTAGTCAGTTGAGTTTTGTACATAGACATTGTATGCACACAGGTAATAGATTGTATGGTGCGTGGAACATTTCAAAGCCATAGAAAATGTTTCACTGCACTAAACTAAATCCTGCTGGGCTGAGAATATCCTTATCAACTATTAGCCTGAACCGCAGGTAACTTTTAACTTTGAAAAGTGTTTTCTGAGGACACTTGTTTCTTTTTTACCATGTGAGTCTTTGTTTGTAGATATTGTCTACCGTGACACTGTAGATACCTTTGTAGGTCAATCATATAACATTAAGTCCAGTTTGCCCAGAGTATTTTCTTTTAGATAATGCGTAATTTATGTTATCCAGTGATGTCAGAGGCAGAATTATGACAGGGTAATCTTTCAGCTCTGAGACGTTGTATAAAACAAATCCTCATGAGAACACAGCAAGCCTTTTCTGAGGAACTAATCAAATTTCAGACTTTCATATAAGAATTCTTATATCAGATATTTTCATTTCTTTAGAAATCTCCAAGATCAAATTGCAGCTGCAAGCTCTTCACCTATTAATCATGCTTCTGCCTGATGCCAACAGAGATACTGCCAAGGTAAATTCAATTAGAAACAGCATTACAAAATATTTCTATGCATTTCCTACAAGGACTAAGATGCAAGTTCTCTGTAATCTTTTCACATGTTGATTATATTTGCATTGTCTATCCAGAAAAAAATTGGGATACTTCAATTGGCAGCCCTTGACAATAAATTAAAGACACATGGAAGCTCAAGACTTTCTGTATCTCATAATGGATCTTTAATAAAGGAAAATCTTGAGTAATATCAATCCTACCTGCAGTTATTAATGTAACTATAATTATAATAAGGCTCAGTTCACACCTGTGTTCAGCATGTTAACTTTCCTATTCCATTATCAAACAGCAGAGAAATGCAACCTTCCGTATATGGAAATCAATGCGGAGTGGAAGATTCCATTCCATTAGTCGGTGCCAAATGTTGTGAGTTTGGGTTCCATACCCGGACTTCATCCAGAAGTTTGGGTTTGGCTTACCAAACTCCCGCTGGTAACTCCCTCCCCATAAATATTGGATGACGTCACTTGGAGCATTAATCCTTAGGAAAATGTTGGTGGTGTGTGCGCGTCAGCATTTAAATCCCGCTGGTGGCTTTACCGGCAGAATTTATAGGCTCATTTCTGCAATAGGTGCCTTTCTGATAAGAGAACACATTTTTTTTCAACCTGACTCAAACACCTAGAATGAAATATCATCTGTTATTCTACTGTCGGGCAATAATAATTCATAATAGATATTACTTTCACTGTCTTTTTAATTAGGCTTTACTTCACTTCCTGAAAAAAGTTGTGTCAAATGAAGAAAAAAACAAAATGAGTTTGTGGAATGTATCCATGATCCTTGCACCAAACCTGTTTATATACAAAGGCAAAAGTGCCAACCAGGAAGAGATGAAGGCAGCAGCATCTACTGCACACATTGTCCGACTTTTAATTAGGTACCAGGACATTTTATGGACGGTGAGGAAAACTTTTCCGTACAAATATTATTGTCAAATATTATTGAACAAATAGGCTCTTGTGTAATAAAATATCATTTAATAAAGCCGACTGTCATTTATTTTCCATGACTGTAATCCTTTGTTTTACACTGAATTGTACAAATAGTGTTTTATAATCAAGAAATTCAGTGAAGGAAGAGGAATATTGATCATGTATTAGTGGAAAAAAAAAAGTTCATTATGCATTATAGACCTCTTCTATGTTGTTCCAGTTTTAGCATTGGAATAAACATAATGGGGGTCATTTACTAAGAGCCCGATTCGCGTTTTCCCGACGTGTTACCCAAATATTTCCGATTTGCGCCGATTTCCCCTGAATTGCCCCGATCGGATTGTGGCGCATCGGCGCTGGCATGCACGCGACGGAAATAGGGGGCGTGGCCGAACGAAAACCCGACGGATTCGGAAAAACCGCCGCATTTTAAAAATAAATGTGTCGCGGAGCTTGCACTTACCTTCACTCTGCCCGGCTCGGTGAACTCCAGTGCGTTCCGATGCTTTCCAGCGCAGCAGCGCCACCTGGTGGACGGTGGAGGAACTACCTTAATGAATCCCGGCCAGACCCGAATCCAGCGCAGAGAACGCGCCGCTGGATCGCGAATGGACCGGGTAAGTAAATCTGCCCCAATGCCTTTTATACTACTTTATATAGTGCCTGTATGAGGTTTCCAGAAAACATATGGTATATGTACTATATATACATATAGTATATGTTCAACACATTCAGATTCCAGTGTCATTCTATGGTATAGAATAGTTTCAACAATGTATACCACATAAAGAAAGCTAGTAGAACACTTCTTCAGCATAATAGGAGCCGGACCAATCATTTATTAAATGATAACGCACCAGAAAATTCCTACCTCTTATGGCATAATGCAGGGGAAATGACAAAAGACCCTAAAATAAAATGATCAGATGACCAAAGTTTTATGGAAAAATACCAATAAAATACTATTGAAATGGGTTATAAATTTCTTGTTTGCCCTTTGCATGGTAGTTTCTCATTAAAGGGGTTCTCTTTCTACACTCTCGTTCAGCCACAAAACTGTCCATTACTGCCAGTCTCTGCATTCAGAGCGGTGCCGTCCCAACCACAAGCACATGCCTGCTGTAGACCTACAGTGACGGGGCGACACAACTCAATGTGAGGTGGACTATATTGTATAAGAGAGTTATAGTTTTTACAGCAGCCATATATACAGTAATATTTTCTTAAATTAATTCAAACAAAAATATGTGACACAGCCCCTGCATTATTTGATCATCCATTCATACGTATGGGAACCATGTACATTTCGCGGCAGTGGCTATGCTGGTAGACATTCATGGATTCAATAGTCTCCTAGTCTTCTTGAGTTCCAACGGATTATTTTACCATGAAAGTGCACAATGTCCAGCAATCTTGGAAGTATTGTACTTTTTGGAGTTCGAAAAATATGTAATCTATTCATATTACTGTATGTTGGCTATAGTTCAAACAAGTAGGTGAGAAAGACACACGTATTGTCTGCCGACTCCATTCCACATGGTGCATAAACTTCCAGCAGTACTTACCATTCATCACATCTCTCTATGCCTTTGGCAATAAATGCATATAAAGAGAAGCACGAAACCTGCTGGAAAGTAAAGTTGTAATGAAACCTAAGCCTTCTCATAAGGTTCTGCTATAAAACTCACAGGACACATTTTCACCAAATTACACAAACAAGTCTGCAACCTATTCATTTTATAGGTCACAAAAAGGATCTGATAGAGTAAAACCAGTTGTATAGCTATCTTATTGTTTACTTCCTATATTATTATAGGTTCCAGCCTTTCTGATTTCACAAGTGCGTAAAATGAACGAGGCGGCGTTGAACAATAACAAGAAGCAGCTTACATTTGATAAGAGTGTAAGGAAACTATTAAGGAGAAAGACAATGGAGCGTGAAAGGCCTGAAAGAAGAGAGGTAAGTCTTGCCATTTTCATCCTTAGGACAAAATAACATCCATTTTTGTTTGATTTTCCATTTGTTCTATGCTTAGCTAAAAGTCACAAATATAAAACTATATAAAAATAATTGTAAAATATTGCTAAAAATTAAAAGCCTGAAAAACATAGCATACAATAGCTCATGGATGATGGGTGAGCGTTCATTGGTATTTTGTATCTAAGCAACTGGTCTCATACATAATTGTGGTTTGTTTTCTTCCTGTTGGGAACTGGTTTTAATCTGACCCTGTATAAGTAAGGATTGATATAAAAGTTAAACTCAGTCTCTGTTCTTGTTGGCTAATTTCCCTAGTCCCAAAAACATATTAAGAATATTAACAGAACCTTTGAAGCTCATTTTTTATTTCAGAAATAAACAAAGCAGGTGATAAACTAACTGTAAAGAAGCTTATTTTTCAGCTTTTGTCCTGTAGTGTATCTGAAAGCCTTCTGAGATCCACCTACGTTAGGCAGATATGAAGGCTAATGACTGACTTTTTCCATAGCTGTAGATTCCTTTGATGATTTACCTTTCTAAGGAGATGGGACTATCCAAGGGAGTGTCTGTAAAGAGTCATTACACACATCAGGTTCTTTTAGCTCTCAGATGTCAGTAGATACAGGACAGAAAGCTGAATTACACAAACTGCTTAATTAAGGAAGAAAGGTGGAAAAAAAGGACATAGGAATATAGGGGTATAATTATACCCCCTCAGCATCTTGATGTATCGGGCAGGTTCCTGTCAGGGCCTAGCGTAGAAATAAACACAGCCGGTGACTTATCACATGTCTAAAGTCGCTGGCTGCAGCGAGTGTGCAGGCACGGGGACAGTGACGTCCCGCGCCAGCCCACTCCCGGCCAGCCGCGCCTTCCGCTCGACCGTCCACAAACCCCCCCCCCCTTCACACCTCTTCGTGACCCACTGGTGTGGAGAGAGCTAAACAATAAGCTAGCATTTGCAATTATTTCAGGGCTTCTATGCCACTGACGTGGCGGAGAGGCCCTGATAAATATGCCCCATAGTCTTTTAATAAAGTATATTACAAAGTTTGCTATAATCATCTTTACTATTGATTTCTGCAATTTTGTGAACCACATCCAGGGCTTCTCTGCTGGGAGCTGTAATTGACAGCCTCTTTGTAGAGTCAGTTACCTTGGTTGAGCTGGGAGTTTGTTCTCTGAAAATATGGGTGGTGTCTTCTTGGAGCTAAGTATGTGTCTCATCTGTGGGTTTAGTAATGGACAGCCTAGCCAGTTAGCTACTCTGGCATTTGTTGTTCTATTTCTGCTTTACTATATACTGTGTATCTGATTCTTGGTACGTTTTTGACCACTCTTTTGCCTATTGAATCTGTACCTTGCCACCATTTAATGACCCAGTTATCCTAACCACCCTTGTGTCTATCTGTTGTCCATCTGTATTCATCTGCCATCTGTTCAAGTTGTCTCTTACCATTTCTGGTCAACTGAGGCAATTAAATAGGGAATTAGGGTCACGGGTGAGCCCAGGGCCTCCACCCCTTTCTCTATCTATACAATTTAGTTATGCTTTTAGGCAACCCACTTTTACATTGAACTATATGTGTGGATTCTTTATCTAGACAAGACCAATGGGTTAGGAAATTATTTAAAATTAGCATATTTCCTGGCATTTTCCAGGCAAATATTTACAGTAATGACTTTGATCATGTGCCATCCATATAAGAACATGCATCAGACTAGACAAAAGAATCCATGTAATGTAAATAACGTGGAAAATACAGCAGGAAGTTTGATAAAGTCTCTAGTAACTGTATGGAATTGTCATTTGACTAATGTTCTTTCGAGATATCTAGATTGGATGGTATTTCCTTAAAGATCTCTTTTTATATCATCTGAGACAGGGTATCTGAGATGTGGTATAATGTGTGGATATATTCCCATAAGAATTCTATGTATAATTATAGTTTCCAATGAGAAAAATGAGCAGTGAAATAGGTTGGGGTGCCAGATGAATCACACAAAAGTGCATGGGATTGTCACATTAGCTGTGAAATGATATGATGGCGGTTCACCATCAATCATCATCATTCTTTAGGGATGGTATTTTGGGGAGTCAGTATTTAGTGAGGTCAATATAACCATGTGATTGCTTGAAATATTCCCTCTATTCCAACGTTTAACCAGCCAGTACCATTCTCTTGTTATATTTTGTGGTTAGATTTTTATTTAGCTTCTGGTAGAAGCTGTATCCAGAAGATTCAAGAAGTAGAGTTCTTAGATGTTAAAAGATTATCTTGTTGGGTTGAATTTGTACAAAGTCCATCATCATGTCTAAGCCCAAAGAAGCAAAGCTGTCTTGTGTTCTGGTTATTACAGCTCTGTTCTGCTTTTATATTTCAGCACTGTGATGTACCTGAAGGAGTGATAAGAGTCTATGCTCCATTGCACTCAAAGGTTTCCATGGCAATCCAGCTGAACAGTCGGACAAAAGCCAAAGACATCCTGGCGAGGTTTCAGTGTGAAAACAGGTGCTGTGCTAATCTGTTCTCGTGCTTCCTTCCCTTCATATTCATTTTATGCAACATAATACCTTGACAATTTTTCTGTCATATGACTTGATGATCTGTTATCCTAACTGTTTTTTGGAGGAATGTTATATGATTATTGCTACCAAAAAATGTCATAAAAATAACAATCAGATAATCACAATACGGAATCTTAAGGTTATTTAAATCTTTGTTGTTGTATTTCTATTGGTCAAAATTAGAAAACAAAAGTTCTTCTTTATCTTTTTTCCTAAAATAGCTCTATAATTGTCCATTTTATATAAGGAATGAGATACCACCCAGGCGCTGATTCCAATACTCAGCTCTATTCATTGGGATGGGGCTGTTATCTCAAAGACTATCCATGAACCAAGAATTTTTAAAATCCTGTTAACTCATTTAAGGAAAAGCTAAACCAATAAGGTGTTGAAGTATCTTGGAGTCTGTAAAATAGCATGTTAGTTACTACTTTATGGTGCCTGCTGTAGTGGCAACTTACCTATCAAACTTTGCCTACATCAGTGAGTCTACATAAAGGTTGGCATTGTCCCAGGCCATTACATGACATGTATTCACCTTATTTCAGCAGTGTTAGCCCATGCTGGCGTTAGCTTAAAATCTCAGTAGTCTTAGAGCTGGTGGATGGAGACTAGCTGCACTCAATCCAGTCCTGCTTACCATTCACTTCTAGGTAATAACTCTGTGAACTTCTGTCCATCTTGATAGCAAGACTGAATTCAGCAGAAGGAGGATAAAAGCTAAAAAAATGATATTTTCCTAATAAAATATACATTACAAAGTTTCTTATATTCATTCGATTTATAAAATATGTGTTGAAAAGTTAGTGAAATTATACAATGGACTATTTTTCCAGCATACTCACCAAATTTTCTGCCTAAACATAAGAATTCTTTCCAATAGAGGCAAATAAGTCTTCATAAAAGTCGTGTGTACAATGCAGCCTAAAGCTTTATTTCAAATTGCATGGAATGTTTGAGGTCTTAAAATATCAGTGTTACAATATGAAAGATCTTATTGTCTTTTGGTATTGATTGTTGATCAGTGCAATTCTCTTACAGTTAAGCACATATAGTATGTGAAATCTTTTAATATACTGAGTGATGATATTTAGATTGCATTGCAGCCGTTACTCATACAAACATATAGAACCTTTCTACTAGAGACCATATAAATGGTACAAATATTACTGGTGACATATGGGTTTCGCTGGTTATGTAATAAACTGAGGATCATTGTTGAAGGCTATATTCATTATAGGAATAAGAATGGAACCAAATGATTTTGCATCAGAATGTCTGGTTAGACTTCTGGAACTAATTATTAGTACACCCCAGAGAATACAACTTGGAGATGCCAGCGACGACAGCTGGGACCAAGTAATATCAAACAATGGGATGCTTTTACATATTTAGAATGAAAGAAAACTACATAGAGATGTTTCCAATCAAATGTTCTCTTTTGCTTTTCAGCCATGGCACTTCTGATAAATCACTAAACCAAAGCATATATGAAATTGGAGGAAACATAGGTAAGGATGATTTTGCCTCAATTGTGTATTTGATGTCTCTATATAATGTATTGGAATAACCATACTAGAAAATCTGCCCTAAAAACAGTGCCAAACATGAAGAACTTTAATAATCATTGACACAAGGCCATCTGAGGAGCATTTTCAGTAGGGATTTCTTATGTCAAACTGCTAGGACGTGGTAGCAGTTACTGATCTATGAAGTTCTGTCCGGTTATTGGATTGGATCTATGCTTTTATTTCTGCTCAGCATTGTAAAGAGAGGTATAATGCATAGGAAAAATGCAGACATTTCTCTATGTAGTTTGAACTAGACTCATTATACATAGTCCCATCACAATGCCCACAAATTAAAATACTATAAACGTTAAAGGAAATCTACCATCACAGTCCACCATGATAAACTAGGAGCTTACTCATAGATTCAGGCACTGTGACTGCGGAAATCGTCTATTATTTGTTTTACATGGCCTCTTTCTTTCTAAAATCAACTTTTGAAATTATGCTAATGAGCCTAAAGGCCTCTGTGGGAATTACTAGAGACCCTCCTGTAACTTCATAGGCTGTTACACTGTGGAAGAGCACTTCACCCAACCACTGTGTGAGATAACACCAGACAGGGGGAGGGGGATATGCTGAGGGAGCAGAGGGAGTACAGACAGTGTAACAGCCTGTGAAGCTACAGCGGATGGTGATCAATTGTACCAGTGTCTTATAGCGACACTGGTACAATTGATCCGGGGGTCCGAGTGGGCCCCTCCAGTACCCCGGGGCCCTGGCACTTGCCCGGGTTGGCCAGGTGCTGGCGCCGGGCCTGCATGAAGCAGCAGTGACACTCTGGGAAAAACCACTTCTGCTTCAAGGCATGAGGCCTTCTGCTTCACTTACAACTTAGGCCTCATGCACACAAATTACTAGAGACCCTCCTGTAACTTCATAGGCTGTTATACTGTGGAAGAGCACTTCACCCAACCACTGTGTGAGATAACACCAGACAGAGGGAGGGGGATATGCTGAGGGAGCAGAGGGAGTACAGACAGTGTAACAGCCTGTGAAGCTACAGCAAAAGTTGATTTTAGAAGGAAGGAGGTAATGGATACCAAATGTAAGAGGATTACCACAGTCACAGTACCTGGATCTATGAGTAAGTGTCCCTGGTCTGTCTTGCTTGATTTTGATGCTAGATTTCCTTTAAAGCAGTATTTTAGGATTATGACATTAATGACCTTTCCTTAGGATAATGTCAGATTGGGTACAGCGGGTAAAACCAACACCAAATAACATCATGAAGCCAGGGCCGGCTCCAGGTTTTAGTGGGCCCCTGGGCGACAGAGCCTTAGTGGGCCCCTACGTGGGCCGCCCTCCAGTAGCCACACTGCCCCCCCTCCCCCTGCAGACACACTGACTAGCCCCCTTCCACCTGTGGACACACTGACCACCCCCCCTCCTCTGCGAACACACTGAACCCCCACCTCCCCCTGCGGACACACTGACTACCCCCCTTCCACCTGTGGACACACTGACCACCCCCTCCTCTGTGGGCACACTGACCACCCCCCCCCTCCTCTGCGGACACACTGAACCCCCCCCCCTCCCCCTGCGGACACACTGAACCCCCCCCTCCCCCTGCGGACACACTGAACCCCCCCCCTCCCCCTGCGGACACACTGAACCCCCCCTTTCCCCCAGCGGACACACTGAACCAGTTATAGCGACACTGGTACAATTGATCCGGGGGCCCGAGTGGGCCCCTCCAGTACCACGGGGCCCCGGCACTTGCCCGGGTAGGCCAGGTGCTGGCGCCGGGCCTGCATGAAGCAGAAGTGACACTCTGGGAAAAACCACTTCTGCTTCAAGGCATGAGGCCTTCTGCTTCATTTACAACTTAGGCCTCATGCACACAAATGTGGGAACATAATCCCTTGTTTGTGGCTTCCATCGGTGGGTCACTCACACTGCCAATACCAAAATAAATGCTGAGGCTGCGAATATGGGCAGGAATAAGACCTGCTCTATAATTTGCGGTGCCGACAGTCAGCTCGGTCAAGATACGGTGCATGCACCGGTCATGGGCACATAAAAAAGGGGCCTTTTGTTCCCCGGATAAAAAACAGGTAGCACACGGACCTCATGCACACAAACATGTTATGGGGAACAAGTCCCAATAAAGTAAATAATGTTGGGCAGTTTAGAGCACAGTGATACTGTGATATCTTAGGGCTACATTCACATGGGCGTACACCCACTGGGCCGTAAGTAGGGCGGGCATACGGCGGCACGCTGGAGAGGGTGACTCCCTCTCCATAGAAAGTAATACTGCACAGCTGTTCTCACGGCTAAAGACAGAACATGCTGATTGCACCCTAAAGCAGTATGTGCAGGGCGTCAGGCTTTGTCTGATCTCATACTAATGAGGTCATTAATGTATTGGTTTTTGAAAACAGCTGCTGGAAGCTAAGTATGACTGTAGATAGCAGTAAAGAACCTATAGTACAAAACTGATTTAGGCAGAAGTACTGCTAGTCAGTACATGCACTTCAGTTCTACGGCACCCTTTGAATGATAGTACTTGCCCCTTATGTTATACATAGGTGTCTTACCAGTGAAATGCCCCCCACTAATCAGCTCTGTATCTGTCATGTAAAATGTATGTGGTATGAAGTTACAATGGCCCAGGAACATCCGATGTAGGCTGGAAGTATTGTGGTCATTGTTGCTTAAGGGGCCACTGTATAAATCTCATTATTGTCTTAAAGAACCACTCTGAGTTCTTTACAGCTTTGTCCAGGTCTTTGCAGATATTTTTCCATCTAATGCCTTCTTTCCTGTTTTGTGATTTAATAATAGCCGGACTCTTGGATCAAAACCAAACAAAGCGCAGTGAGCAACAATTTTCCAGAGCTCAGGACATCTGTAAATCAGAGATGATAAATGACTCTGTAATTGTCCACTTCATTTTCTAACCTTTGTTCAAGTTTACTGCAGCTTCAGCAACTTTCAGCATCTGTTAATGGACTTCTGGTTGTATCCTAGTTGTAAAGGACATTAGGAAAACTTGTTTTATCTGTGGGATCCAGGCAGTCCCCTGCTTACGTACAAGATAGGTTCTTTAGGTTTGTTTTTAAGTTGAATTTGTATGTAAGTCGGTACTGTATATTTTATAATTGTAGGTCCAGACAAAATTAATGTTTTGCCCCAATCACAATTGGATTTTCAATTTTTTTTCTGTAATGGGAGCAAGGATTATTAATAAAGCTTTATTACAGACACCTTACAGCTGATTATTGCAGTCTGGAGCTATAGTAAAGCATTCAGAGAGCTTCACCAAAGGTCACAGTGGGTAGATGGGTCGTCTGTAACTAGGGGTTGTCTGTAAGTCAGGTGTTTTTAAGTAGGTGACCGCCTGTACTTATAGTCAGAGAACACTGCCTTCTAAATACAGGATATATTGCTTTTTATATTCTTTTTTTTTAACTTTGTGTAAAAGTTATTAACTGTAATAAAATAAAAACGTAATCTTTTAAACATATAATTACATGTATAATAAAAAGCACTTACAGTAAAGTATGTCCTGAAGTATCTTGGCAGCTAAACAGACTATAAATACATGTTTTTTGCAGTGCATTAGTATGAACTAGTGATCACTTGACGATTAGTTCATATGCTGCTTTTGTAAAAATATAAAAAAGTAAAAACGAAACAACAAATAAAATAAAATTAAAAATAAAATTAATTAAAATGTCCCAAAAGCCCCTAGCACGTATAAAGCAATAAATAATTAAAAAAAAACATATTAGGTATCAACGCATCCTGAAATTCCCAATTTATAAAAATATAAAACCGATTATTTCCAACGTTGAATCCTGTGACTGAAAAATGCACTCTACTGTCTGAATTGCCACTTTTTTGCCATTTCTCAACACATAAAAATGTAATACAGACTGATCTAAAGGTTGCACAATACCCAAAATGGTAGCAATGAAAAAAATCAGCTTGTCACGGAAAAAATGACACCTTAGCCAACTCCCTGCTTCTTAGTATAAAAAAGTTATTGGAGCCAAAATATGGTAAAGGTAATAATTTTTTTTGGTAAAAAATGTTTTTATTTATTGTAAAATCTATTAACACCTAATAAAACCTATATAAATTTGGTATCCCTGTGATTGTACCAAACCATAGGGTATATTAGAGATGCCATTTGGAATGTACAATAAAAGACGTTAATCAGAGTTCTTGTCAATATTACCACATTTTGAATTATATTTCCACTTCCAAGTACACGGGATGGAATATAAAATACCGTCACTAGGAGGTACAATTTATTACACAGAAAACAAGCCCCCATACATCTCTGTACACAGAAAAATAATAAAGTTAGTGAAAAAAAGTGGGAGAGATAAACAGAAAGTAAAATGTTAAAAACCCATCAGTGGCAAGGGGTTAATAGAACACCTATACCACTTGATAAAAAAGTTTACAAATTCTCTGGTGTACCTGTTCAGACGTGACATTTTAGTTGCATTTAGAAACGCAATCCAAAGGCTCCACTCGTGATCACATATTTTGGTAACATTGTGTTTTCAATACGTTAACTATATGCTAAGGAAATGCAATCTTACCTCAACATGCGATCGCAGGTGGAGCCTTTGGATTGCGTTTCAAAACACAACCAAAATGCCAATGTACCAATGGACATGGCCCCAGGGGCTCGACAAACATGTCATAGCAAGCATGTTTTGAATAGTTTGAGGGGCGAAGTTAATAGAACGGGGTGATATGTGGGGGGTTCTATTAACAGAACTTCCAAAACCCCTATAATAATGAAATGTTACTTAAAATAATTGATTCAAAAATTTTCTTGAAAGTTTTAGGGAATGCTGTTTAATTTGTGTTCTTTCTAGTGTTGTAATAAAACAAAATGTCACATGAAAATGACGCCAATACAAAGCTGAGATATGGTAAATGTTAGTTAGTAACTAATTTGGGTAGTAAGACTATCAGTTTGAACAACAGAAAACATTTTGAAAGTAGCTAATTTTTACCAAATTCACCTTTATTTCATAAATAAATTTTAAATATATCAACCGAAATTTCCCACTAACTTGAAGTAGGAAAGTAACGGAAAAACAAACTCAAAAAAACTTGGGTAAGTTAAAGCCTTTAAAAGTTATTACCGGATAAAGTGACACATGCTGGTTTTGAAAAATAGGCCTTGGTCATCAAGGCGCAAATGAGCTTGGTCACTAAGGGTTAAAGCAGCTTTATGGCCATATGCAGCAATAGTCTGAAGCTGACACATTGAGATATACATACAGTTTTCGAGACATGTCCAGTAAAGTTAGCAGGTGAAAATAATCTTTGATTATGAAGGCAATGACGGTTCTGTAAAGGTGTCATCTTCTATATAGATTTATATAGATTTTATATTGTTACTTGTTTGCTGTAAATTTGCTTATTACTGTTGTTCTTCTGTTTATAAGAACTTTTGCTAATATTTTATATAAAGTGTTACAAATATTGTCTAGTGATTGCTGGCCATTCCTCTGACTACTATTTCATAGTCTGTAATACCATTTTCTTTTCTTTAGGAGAACACTGCTTAGACCCAGATACCTATATGCTGGATGTATATCATGTAAACCCTCATGCTGAATGGATATTAAAACCCAAAAACAGCTGAAAACAATGGATTTTGCAGCAATTTCTTCATTTCCGAGCCGCACTGATGGATTGTATTGGACAGAGTGCAGTATAGCTGCTATGAACCGTGACATTGCTTGAAAGGATGGACTATGAAGATTTGGGTACTTTGGATGGTGAACACTAAGTCTGTGGTGGAAACCTGTGGACATCGAATGAGCATATTATTTTTGCTCATGTTGGAATATAATTTATGCAAACTTTTAATTTCATTTTTTTGAAGTACAGTAAAACACTATGAGAAAGCCGGCCATGTGTCCTTCCTGATTGTCCCTTCTACCAGTATTATTGCTGACACGGGCCTTCTTACTGCTGGACAGACATTGAACCCTTTTATGGGTGATCCCGATGCCGTTAGAAGCTCTTAATATGGTGACATGAATGCTTTACCCAGCATCTCTGAAGTAATCTTTGCTATACATCCTTTTGTATAGGAACCACTACGTTTGTACAGTTACATGTTTCTATGTATTTGTAGATATTCTATAATGTTTGTTTTTTTGTATTTTTTTAAACATTTCCTTTGTGAACATATTTAACACGTGTAAACCATCTGTCATTACTTCAGTATTCACATTTAGTAATATGTTTTTACCATTTACAATAGTGGGTTCCTCTTCCATAGGCCATGAGTGTTTCTGCCAGGGGGATATGTTGTAAATGGAAATATCCAGGCATTTTGCCAACCGGCATGTATGTTTTAGACTTTGGTGTTGAAGCGATTCTTGCGTGACTTGTTTATTTGGATTGTGGAACGCACTATTATTGCAGGTTTCTATGAAAATGAATTCACTTGTATAAGCATAACTTATATAAATCCAGTGTTCAATAGAAAGCTGCTGCATTTTGTCATAATATACAGAAAACAGTTTATTTCTCATGGGGAGATAAACCTTAACGTTGGACATTATTTTTAATTTTGACTCAAATTCCTTAAGGGGCATCTACCATCAATTTTACTGGTGGTAGACATGTTACTAAGAAGTTCCTGAGGACCAATGTTCCTCATGACTTCTTTTATTATAACTCTATAGGCCATGATTTTTTCAATATACAGTTATAAAAAATAAGCTAATTAGTCTGGGGCACTTCAGTTACATCACCGGAGGGCCTACATCACTGGAGCACCGCAGAGACCGCCATCTTTTGATTTTTTTACTCTACCGTTCTGATACAGTCCCATCCTGCTACGGTCATCACCTGCTCTATGCACTGTGGACAAACGGGACTGGCAGATTTGTATCTGAATGAGGGAAGTGAATACATTTCAAGGCGTGGCGCTCTGAGGTGCTCCAGTGACTTTACTGGAGAGCCCCAGCATAATTTTTATAACTCTTATAATAACGTATAGAGTTATAATAACAGAAATCCTGAGGAACATAGGGAACATATTTTGGGATAAAACTGACACCAACACTGAAAAAATAATACAGGGATAACTTTCTGTACTTCAGGAGATTAAGCATTTCACAGAAATATGAAATATGAAATGCAAGGAGTGCAGCAGAGTCATGCTAGGATGTCTCCTGGCTGATTTCATGTCCCATGGGTTATGTACTGTATATCATCACTGGTCTGAAGGTAGTAATGATGTTGCTTTATTGGACATTAGTCAAGTGGGGTCAGGCCAGCATGACTCTTCCCTGTGACTCCTTAGGTCTTTTGTATGGAGCTTTCAAAGTCCTTTTTCTGTATCAGCAATGAAATGTAAGTCACTTCATTTATACTCTTTAATGGTCATTCCTTAAACGCCCTGAAGAGTGACTGTATAAAACTGATACCACTATATGGTCAATGTATAGTGATAATACCTGGTTTGGGGGCCCATTTAGCAGGGGCGTAACTCCAGCAGTAGCAGCCACAGCAGCTGCTATGGAGCCCCAATGTCATAGGGCCCCGGCATCCGACACACTAAATAATGGAGGATGTGCCCCATTATATACATGTTATGCTGCACATTGTACTGCATTATATGTATAACCGTGCACATCTTCCACAGTACACAGCATGAATCGACAGTTCAGATAATAAATGTTGGGTGAGGGGGAGGGGACAGCAGGAAGACAGGATTAGAAATCTCTCATTTCTAATTCCTGCGTACTTCCCCCATGTGGTCAGCAGCTACTGGGACAGGTTTGTGTAACTGTATAAATGTATACTGTATATCAATGCATATGATTGTGCAAGTAGGTGTATAAATGTGTGTATGTGTGTAAAAGTGTATAAATGTGTGAGTATACAAATATGTATATTTTCGAGGGGGTAGGGGCCCATTCAGAAGTGTGCTACAGGGCCCTGCCTCTCTTAGTTACGCGCCTACCACTTAGCTTCACCCCCCTGAGCTGGATGCCTAACTACCCCTATACCAAGAGTAGACCAACAAGCAACATCTTTTTATTAGACTTTCTTAAGACAGAACCAATACACTAGGTTAGATAAATGTTAGATAAATGCCCAACTATAATCATCACAGCAAGGAAACACTAAATTACAATAGGTGAGGCTAATACTAAAACATAACTTTTAATGTACTATGTCATTCAATAATCCTCAATCATGGCTGCAGTCCTAAATGGCTTACACCACTACAAGAACATGTCCCTAGGATAAGACAACCTACTCTTCCCCTGAGGGTGTGGGACCCCAGGTACAGGTAGCAGAGAATGTGGTCACTAGGTCAATTATAATCCAGACATAACATGTTTCACCCCAACACTGGCTCATCAGGGGATAAATATGTGACCTGCCAAAAGAGGTATATAACCATCACCAAATATTTCAAGAATAACCCTTACCAATGGTCTCTGAATACTCAATACAAAACATGAATGGATTTTGTACTGGATACACCAAGGATATTCTAGGGAGGATATATTCTGTCAAAACCACTCCTATTATTTCAAATCTCCAATGCATAGAAAGAAAGAAATATGCCTTACCGGTATGTTACAGGATGGCACTCCTCAGGATCACTACTGGTTCCTCCTGTATGGGACACACATGGTGTGTTAAACAACAACATGAATTTCCGATCTATACCAGGTACAATTTTTTGGTTGGCTGCAACTACTGTGGTTATCTACCTTATTTATTGACTTGTTTGGAGTCAGTTTTACTCACACTTAATAATCTATATTTACATCATTTTATAAATAACATTAAAAGTTATGTTTTGGTATCAGTCTCACCTATTGTACTTTAGATTTTCATAAGACAACACATTTCCGGTGGCCCTTCACCAGTTTATACTAAACAAGGTAAGGGACATAGGTGCCAAATGATGTCTTCATGGACATGAAAGATTCTTTTTATAGACTATATAAAAGGGACTATATCTATTTCTATTATGTTGCAGGGTGTTATATTCGAGTGTCTTATTCATGATCTTATTTCCAATTGAATAATGAATCACATTATTTATTGAAATAAACAATTTCACAGTTTACTGGTCTGGTTAAAGTAGTTTAATGCATTGCCAACTTGAAACAGGGCGTCAGCAGTAATATTAGAGGTGCCATTGTTTCTGCCCAACAATCTGGTAAGAGTTATAAGATCATGTCCATTATTCTACATTGAGGAAAATGATTTACAAATGGAAAGCGTACAAGTCTTCCAAGAAGTTGCAATCCCAGCAAATTCATCCCAAAGTCAAAATGTTAAATGCCCAGGGAAATTGTAAAAAAAAATACACCATGCAGTCATTGAGTCAACCATAAACTCCTTTGTATTCAAAAGTATGCTAGAGTTAAATCTGAGGCCATCTACTGTATTAAGAAGCTTCCGTGTTCCCAAGTATACCAGACAATCTACCACAAAATGTCTGAAAAGTAATATGCAGACATCAACCAAACTAAAATATTGTGGAGAACTGTGCATAAACCAATGTACATAAACCTCAAAGAACTATATCCACATTGTAAGGTGTAGTGGTCCAACTTTCCTCCAGAAGAATGCGACAGCTCCTGAACAAAAAGTGACGGTATATACTATTTTCATTAAAATGAGCTGCTATGAAGGGCTGTTTAGTCTTAGCTCAGATTTATGGCTTGTTATGGGACTTGTTTCACCTGTGACCAGGGGCGGATTAAGTCATGGGTCATGTGCCCTGGGCTGTATGAAAATTATAACCCCTATGGTCTGAAAATCACATCCTTCATATAGTACTAGAATCAAGCTTGGGTTGGAGGTTGTGGTTTCAGAGCCTTCGAAGGACCTTAAAAGGTGCCGAAATGGCTCTTATGTAGTTGTGTATTGAGGACATATGTATGAGGGTTTCATTTAGGTGAAGGTCCTTCTTGGTATTAAATGTGAAGGGTGGTTTGTGTTGCCATGGGCCTGGTCTACTACCCAAATCTCCTATATTATAATCCACTACTGCCCTTGACCACTTCTTTGAGGTGTCCATGCTCCTATCCAGACCAGATTTCCTGTAACAGATTTTCCATTCTGCTGTATATAGTTTACAGTGGACTTTTTAAGAGGTGCTCTGAAGTACATAGGGGCTAATAATCCTCAGGAGGAGTGAGGTCTATCTCTTCTTCTGTAGTTGGTTATAGCCTCAAGACATGTTTCAATCAATGTTCTAAGGATTTTAGTGCTTATATCCAGGTTATCTGTGTCTCATGAACTCTTAGTGAACTGCCTTTGATGTTCCAATTTTAATGAACTTCCCTTTAGCTTTCAAATACTAGAGATTATTGAAGTGAAGCTTAACTTAATGTAGAGCTAATGAAACCATCTTACTTTGGAAAGATAGGGAAGCCATACTGACTGTATCAAAATCACCTCACAGAAGCCATGGAAAATCCCCCTTAGATTTGATTCCTTAGTATTTCATAGATAACAAAGTATATGTGTAGCCTTCTGCCATGTTCTGCTGTAATGTACAGAGATCTGACATGAAATGCATATACATTATGTAACTAGCCTAAGAATGCCAATTTCACTACACCACTACAGATGTTTTAAATACTTGCCAACTATCCCAAATTTATGGAGACTTTACTGAATCTTTGGAAACAATCTTGGCAAACCGGGTATTGTCTTGAAAAAGTCCATCCTAAAGGGACAAGAAAGCTAACAGTAAGAAAGCCCTTCAAGTCTGGGGGAACCCTATATGTTGGTGGCTTTGGTTATGTGATGTTACAAGCTAAGAATCAACATTAATGATCTTCATGAAAAACTAGGCCTTTGACAGTCACACTTTTCCCTATGTGACATCCTTCTAAACATACCATTACCTGTTCTACATACATTTCTCATTACCTGCCTTTGATGAATATTAATAGGACTTTATACATCTAACATCAGCAATGTTTGCCAATTCCAAGATTAACCCATAGAAAATGTAACATTTCTGCATATAAATCTGGTATGTTTACTACTGCTATGATACAGTATGTATGGAAGAGTTTGTGGCTACAATAGAGGTTGAATTAAGTGTCTATCTATGGAGAAATTATTTTCAGATTTCATCTGTAGGTGAAGATACTAGAACATTAACTGGGCAAGTTGCCACATCATTTTTCTTCTGTGCAGATCTTATAGTTTATGAGGTCTTGTGTCTGGATTACCCATCAGTACATTATTAATCCATTAATCAATGTACATTTATTAATTTTGCACTTGTTAATAATGACAGAAGATAGAGACCATGAGGGCCACGCGTACTACTCCGTTCTTGTATCTTAAAGGTACACTGCCAATAGAGCTTCTACTTGGTAAACCACCTGTCAAGTCATAGATAATACCAGCACATCCAAATGTAGAGTGATTGAAAAGATAGCAAGGGAAGTATGTGTCTTCCTCTACTCATTTTTATGTGGTGTGAGAGAAGTGGACAGCATACCCCTTAAAGGAAATCTGTAATTTGTTTTTATGCATTACGAGCCAAACATACCTTGAGAATGCTTTTGCTACACTGAAGCAGAAACATATCTTGTTTAATCCCTGTGCTGAGTAGTTTTGCTGAAAAAAAAACAACTATAAAATTATGATACGAGGCTCTGTCGCTCCAGTGGCTGCCCCGGCGCTCTCCTCCTACCCTAATTATGCACTGCTCCAGCCATGTCCCGCCCAGCATAAGCCGAGAATACATCATCACTGTGTTGTCACTGACAGGCAGAGGTAATCAATCGCTGCACAATCGCCGAGCTGCTGTGTATGACTCATCCAGCTAAGGTTGATTAGTCCTGTCTGGACAGTTCAGGTAGCTCCTAGGTATGTTTATCTAAGGCACCCAGCTTTCCCAAGGTTGTGTATTTTATAAAAGTTTTTTTTAAAACAAAAACAAAACCACTCAGATCAGGGAATAAACAAGATATGTTTCTGCATCAATGTAGCTACAGCATTCACAAGGTATGTTTGGTTCACAAAGCATAAAAACAGATGGTAGATTTCCTTTAACATGCGGGGAAAGGATAAGGGGGCCCCTTTCTTAGTCATTGGTGCTGGTCCCATTGGTAGGACCTATATTTATAAGACAAATCCTGTGTAAAACGGATTTATCTTTTCCTGACCTTCGACTAACACTTAAAAAATCTATATGTACTCTATGTTTCTTCTGAGATACCCATTATTTTCCTTCTTATCTCGTGTCTGGGTGTACAGGAACTGGCTGCAACAGGTGCCAAACCAAAGCACACTCCACAATTTGTGATTAATCAGCATTTTAATAATTTTGTAGGCCCTTAACCAAGTTCCAGGTATGATAGTGTATGTACAAAATAATATTCACTTCTTAGGCAAATTTAAAAAAATTATATTCTAGATCTTATGCAAATCAATTCTATCTCAATTCTGAATTTACATACACATACTGATACCTTAAATACAAGTCTATTTTCCCATTTGTGATGCAGAATTTTTCCAGTGCAATAATGTGCTTACAACAATGAACTAAAACAGATGCCTCTCCACCTTCCCCTCAGAGACAAAGCAAAAGAGTAACCACAGCCGCTCCCTGTCCCCCTATTTACTGTATCTGGATATATTCAAGTTATTGATTTCTATCCTGAATTATTTCCAATCTTATGAACTTCACAAACCACCACAATTTAAAAACAAAGGAGCTGCATTTATTGAAATATAAAAGACAATGTTGTAAAATGCTTAACACCGAAATGAAATCAAAATTCAGCATCATCCAGCAGTAAAACATTGAGCAGACAGTAGTAAAATACTCATTAATTCTATTAATATGCTACTGGAGGTATTTGTGTTGCACACAAATTTTAGTTATATAAGAATTGGATATTTGCTAAAACATTGTTCCTGAGTTGGAAATATGATGTGGAGCTTGTGGAATGTCTTTATAGCACCAATATCAGTTTCTGATTGTAATATAACATCACCTGCTAGAATTATATGTGGGTGCTGCATCTTAGAGTCAAGCATGAGCCTCAGTAACCTCATAGCTTGACATCGCCCACACTCCTGTGACTTTATATACCACCACTTGCTTAATATACCCTTCATGTATATGAATGGTTTAAAGTCAACAATGTCTTTTGTTTAAAATTATACTCCTGGACAAGAATGGGGGAAGACTCCTCTCATCTCGAATGATTTGCTGAAGTCATCCGCCTCTATCTGTGTGCCCTTCACCAGTTTCATGTTCTTTATACAACCGCGGAATGAAGTATTGCTGGTTAGGCAGTTCTGCTTCACATCAGCTGCAAGTGAAAACAGAAAGAAGGACTTGTCAGTGACATTGATGATTCAGAACATGACCAAGGCAACACCAAACTCCGCCTGACATATAATCTGAAATATGTGCCTTGTTTAATTCAGTGGGTCTATATAAACCAGTACATTAATATACATATACATATATAATATAATCCCTTTCAAGACAAGATAAGCCTCGGCACTGAGAGTAGACTGGAGTTAACTCTATATAACAGACTAGAATACTTGGCTTCAGTTAATAAAGTTGACCTACTCTAATGATATGGACCAGATAGCATACGAATAGCTGCTCGGACTCAATGCCCTAAAGAGAAGTGAGTCATTCTTCCTCCAATGTGGTTGAAGCAAATTACAGATTTGATCTGTACATATAAGCATAGAAAGGCATGTGCAGGCTATGTTAACACACAGATGAGATCACACTGTGTAACTATGTAGAACATCTACTATCAGTGAGCACAGTACAATCTACAGCAATGGCAGCATGTGTATGGATGCTAAGAAATATACCAGTAATGATGGCTTACTAAGAAGTCACAAAAATTTATATAAAAGTGAGTTTATATTGAGTAAAGATCTTACCTGGGTAACCACCAACATACACAGGGTTGTTTGTATCTGCAGAGGTTGACTGCACATGAGGACTCTCAACCTGCACTGTGTTCCCGTCAACAGTTAAGAGGATTTTGTGTTTAGCCTTGTGGGCTTGAATTTGGTGCCATTTGCCATCACATAGTGATCCGGAGTCTTCGGGCTTGTATGCCGCTGTTATTCTGCCAGCCCCATTGTTTACATGGAACAATACCTGTAATGCACAAAACAGAAGTACTGCAGCAATGGAAACTGATATAAGCTGTTACATCAAGTAATAATGTTACTAACCAGTGCTATTTCATTCACTCTAACATGACAATTATTTTCTATATTTTTTGTAAAATCAGTTTTTATTGGAAATTTTCACCAAAATATAGGGGCACATTTACTTACCCGGTCTTAACTCGGCGAAGATGAAGTCTGGCGCGATTCACCAACATCATGCGCCCGAGATCCTGCATCTGTCACTTCCCCGCTGAGGTCCGTCGGAGTTCACCTTCTTCTTCCCAGTACATGTCTTGCGACACAATTTGCGAAGTTAAATCCCGAGCATTGTCCGAATCCGTCGGATTGTCCAGATGGCTCGCCCCCTCGATTTGTGTAGCGTGAAAGCTGGCGTCGATGCCACAAAATCCAATCGCATGCGCCAAAAAACCCCCAACTCGGAAATGAGGTCCGCAGACCCTAAGTAAATGAGCCCCATAGTCTGAGAATTCTATTAATGTTGGCAAAGGTTGTATTGACCATTGGGTTAGAATACAAAAAAAACCCCCACAAAATTGCAAGAATATAAAAATTCCATTAACAATGTATGGTATGGAGGTAAGAGCCTGGGTATGCCTCTGGAGTTGGTAAAAGGATGAATATTTACAAATCACATATACAAGGACACAAAAAGTGAAAAAAAAAACATTTTTCTGCACTACAATACATGAGCCTGGTGAGTTTTTTTTTTATAATCATTTGTGAACTGAACTATCGGCTGCTTGTATATGCAAAGTAATGAAGCAGTTTTTGGGTGGCTTCAAATCTAGGCAAGGTGCCCAAACTAAAATTGTTTGGGGGCTAAGAGAAATGACTATTCCTCTTTTGGCACCCTCCTAAACTGAAAATGGGGCAAGTTAACCAAATATGGGATACTGGCCATGGTGCAGGCAACATGCAGCAAAGATTTGAGTTACTTAAATTGACCCCTTTTGAAAATACAGTAGTATAATACCAGCATGTCAGTAAATGAAGCTTCCTTTAATTTTGCCATAATTTAAAAGAATAAAAAGCTCCTGAAAACTTGTTGGAAACTCATATCAGGGTCAAGGAGCCCATGACATCGCTTATTCTATGTCTACATGGCCGGGTGTAGAGAGGAGACTTGTTACTTGCAGCCATGTCTCACTGAGGAGTTCCAGATCCAGAGTCACAGGAGATTGATGTGATGATGGCAGCGGAGCCAGAATGCTTTAAATTCATCTTCACACTCTTCCCCTTACCCTGGATTTCATGTTTTTGCTTCCATACAGTACACATAAGAAGAAAATATTACAGCAATGACAGTAAACTTACCCTCCCATTTACAATTTCCAGACCAACAGCATCAACCTTAGCACTGCTAATTCCCAGAAGTACTCCATTTAGTGAAGTTGTACGAAAATCCAGTGATATATTCACATCTGATCGCACTTTGTAACCTTCTTTCACTAAACAAAAAAGTAATAATTGGCATTTTTGCCATTATTATATTGGCATACAATAACAAAAAATGAAATGAAAACAACTACTAATCTTTTAGTGTTGATAAGTGTTGTATTATGTGGTTTTAATAATGAAAATCGGGGATTGATTCCCTTTAAATACTTGGCAAAGGGGTATTCTCATCTGCACATTCACAATTAATTAATCTGCCATATACATACACTTCTTCAATTGGATGTTGATAAAAATGTACCCGTGCAAATATTATTTTTCATAGGTCATGATGTCCCATAGAAACAAGATAGTTGTCCTTCTAAGTGCAACAATGACTACGTTTATGTAAAATTGTCTTCAACCACACCTGGTTTTAACTAACTGTGAAAATAAGTAAGTTGTGATTTGCCCCTTATCACCGATCCACAGCTTTGGCTTGGTGTAGTCCAACTGCTAGGAGAAGATTACTCAGCAATCTTTGATTCCATTTTTATTCCAAATAAATGTAATGGCAATTCTTAAGCCAAGACTGGTTTAAGAAAAACCCATGAGCAGAGTCGGTGCACCACCTAAACAGTAGCCTCTCTTTAGTTAAAGAAACATGTTTACAGGTCTAATTCAGATACAAGAATAAATAGTTACCTTCCTCAGGTCCACAAAAGTACAGACAAAAGGAGGACTTGGCTCCAGCACGGTGAAAGTGTAACCTTGACCTTGCTGGAATCAAGTTCTCCTTTAGTGTGCACTGAAGAAGGGAAGAATTTGTCCGTATCCAAATTTTAGCAATAAACATGTTTTCTTAACTATAGAGTGACTACTGTATTGGCTGCGCACCAACTCTCCACCTGGGTTTTTTCTAAAACCAATCCTCAATAAACCTTAGTGATTGCCATAATCACTTCCTAGAGGTTGCCACGGCCTAACATTTGCCTAACAGTAGGGTTGTGTCTACTACACACACCACGTCATCAGCTATTTTACCTTTCGCCACCAATTCATTTTTATCGCAGAAATAGGGTACTATGGGGTGCAGTGTATCGACCGGTTCTAGAATGCTTCAGCTAGACTACTTTGACGTAAATCAGGTAGTAATATAGGTTATGATATATAAACTTGACCAAGTTCCTTTGTTTTCTAGTATAGGTAATAAATAGAAGAAGCCCCATCTCCCCATATTTATTTAGTTGGAGGTAGAATGTCTTGAAAGTCAATTATCCTTTGTGTTAACAATCTTGTAAACAGAGTTATGGTACATATCTATCAGTGTGTAAATCTATAGAATAATTTACCTAAAGCAGCAAATCCAGATCCATCAAAATAGGTCCCTTGTTGTGCAGAGGCATAACATTTATTGACTGCATGTATTGAAATAGCTCCATCCTTATCCAGTTGTTTGCTATTGATGGTGACATTGCTGATGCACGCAGCAATACTGTGTGTCACCTAAGGAAGAAAATACAAGGCAATATGTCACTTATATATAAAATAAAAGCAGAAGATGGAACAATAAAGTAATGTTCTGCCCAGGAGTAGATTTGCCTCCTTTGTAATGCACAGCTTAAGTGTTAATGCCACAGCAAAGGGCCATGCACACAGTCCCCAGGTTAGGTAAGAGATAGGTTCTGTAGGTTTGTTCTTAAGTTAAATTCGTATACTTTATAATTGTGACGCCAGTCAACATTTTTTTGATATCCGTGACAATTTTAAAAATGTTGGGTTGTCATAAGAACCAGGATTAACAATAAATACACTTTTAATAACTGTTGGGCTATTCCTGGGGAACAAGTTGCAGGATTCAATTCTTATTAACCTACATGCAAACATAACATGTGTGGTGCATACAATACACAGCATCATTCAAGTGTTTGGTGTTTTTGTGCAAATTTGGCCCAGTGATGGACATATTGATGGTTGCCTCAAGAGAAAAGCTAATATTCTAATAATTTAAACATAGGAAAGGATGAAAATAAGGTGTACAAAACAGTTTGGGAAAGAACAAAAAGTTTTTGCTCTTAGAAGCCTCATTAATATTCTATTAGCAAGAGAAGAACCACAATTGTTCCATTTATTTCGGTGACTGCTCCACAGTCCATCAAAGTCCAAACAATTTACCCCCTTCTATCCTTAAAGGTCAGAAAGAAAAGCTGTCCTTACATTCCCAATGTTCTTAGCTGTGTAGCTTGGGGGCAGCCCACCAAGGTACAATTTTCCTTCCACATCCAGAGTGTTGCTCTCCCCAGGAGTGCTGACTGCAGTTGATTCCTGTCCATCAATAGTAATGATACTTTTCCTTTTAATGTATTCAGTTGTTATCTGTGAAAAAGGTGGAAAAAGTAAGTAAAATTATACAGATAAATCAAAAGGCCTCATTCACTGTAAGGCCTCATTAACACGGCCGTTCAGGGGACGTATATACGGCGATGTATATACGTCGCATATATATCCCCCACAGGCCGACAATGGGCGCTGTAGGGGAGCGGTACAGTGCAGCACACATGCGGCACCTTACCGTTCCGTAGCCGTGAAAAGATAGGACATGCCGGACGGTGCCGTGCACCATATATCCCTATGGATCCCTATGGATACCTCCTCCTTCTCTCACCGCCGCCGCCGCCGTGTGGCCGCCGTACTACGGTAGGGCGGGCAATGGTAGTGTGAATGCGCCCTAAGGCACGAGTAGATGCTGAATAGACATCTGAATACGGACTGGTAGCTTAGCTTAAATGTAATCCAAATACCGTGTTAAGTATCTTATAGTAGTAAATACACCGTATATTGTATGTGGTAACTGCAGCAGAAAGGCAGCTCTATAAATAAGCTCTAAATCTATACCGCTTGAACGCACACTCTCTGCTGGCTGTTAGTCACTGAAAAGAAATGCTATTTTCCTCCAAAATGAAGCCGTAAACCCAAAGGAAAACACAGGTTGCCCTGCAGCTATATGCGTTCATCTTTTAATTCATTTTTTAATATCCTGTTAATGCTTGATACTTGCATTTCCTTTTTATTTGCCTTTAAACACAGCGGTTTCGCACATGCTGGTGATAATGTATTGATCTACAAATCTAGGAATCAGGTAATGAGATGAACCAAATATAAGTGCCACCATTTAATGTAATATAAACTACTCATTAACTTTAATAGCAAAAGCTTAACGCAAATCCCAGTTGTGGAATCGGAGTAATCTAAATATTGAAATAGATGAACACAAATTATCCCTGTAAGACCCATTAATGTTCAAGGATTTAGTAATTCACGCATGGAAAATCTGCACTTTTTTACATACCGTGTGCCATTTTCCATCATTGATAAGAGCTGTGTGGAAGGTCTCTGTACGTCCTTTGCCCATATCGAATAAGAAATGCAGTCTCCCTTCATAAAGCTGAAGTGCAGCATAGTCAACCTGATTTTGGTGCGCCATGTAGTAGATGAGACCACTGGTGGCAAATGTTCTCAGCGACAAATGAACGGACAATCTACAAGAAAAGTGATTTTTACCTGTGTTATATTTAATTCAAACCCAAGATGTAACAAAAGTTACAATAAACTCATAAATTTGGTGCAAATCCATACCTCCTAATGAGTATTACCTCCCTTACCGTTTACCTTACTGAGGAAGATGTTCTGACACAGACTTGTGGCAGATGAAATCAATCACTGGCTTCAGCATTTACCTCAGTTCTGAAGTCATGGATTGCACTTTTAAGAAAATCCCACTACATTAGATAGCTCTATTTACCAAGCTAAACCTCGCCTGTACAACATCAAGGTTTCTCATGCCTGCATAAATACACACGGTCATGTCTTGTGCTGGGAGTATGAGGCTGAGAGGCAGGCAGTGGTTAAAACCATGAGATCGACACCTACCCTCAGCTGGTGCCAGTTATGGCATTTAACCCTTTTATACAGCACTGCTCACCCCTCCCCTCTCCACAGGAAGTAGTACAGCACGGCCGTACTTACAGTGAAAGATAGAGCATGCTGTGTGTACTGTACGGTAGGCAATACATCCATTCAAGTGGTAAACGTTTGTGTGAAAGGGGCCTTGTCTGTGCTGTTTAGATTCGATCTCTATTTGGATCTTTGGCTATTTTTTGATTATTCTTGTGGACTTCTGATTTGCTTTGGTGTGGACTATTAGTCTCTTTAGTCTCTTGTATAGTGTTCTGTTTTTTACATACAATTCTGGTGCAAAACTGAGCTGCTGACCCTTGTTGTACTCCTTACCCCATTGCCTGTACATTACTTAGTGTAGGAATCATTGACAAGTTGGGTATGGTCATTTAGGGCAATTGTCTAGCAGGCAGGGACAGTTGGAGTGTTTAAAGCTTGGTTGAACTATCCCTTTCCTACCCTGTCAGGACACACAAA
This sequence comes from Engystomops pustulosus, assembly GCF_040894005.1. Lineage (NCBI taxonomy): Eukaryota > Metazoa > Chordata > Amphibia > Anura > Leptodactylidae > Engystomops > Engystomops pustulosus. Next base: position 62,123,498 of record NC_092415.1, read on the forward strand.
GTTCACACAGTTGGGTCCAGTCCTTGATCGGCCTTAATATTACTATCCCTATTGGACAAATAACCAGCCCTGCAGTAAGAGTGTAGACAGCATTGTTTGCTTAAGGCCAGCCATCAAGAAGCCTTAAGGAGTACCTGTCACCCATAAAAAATAGGAGCTGCTAACTAAAGGAGGAACCCTCCGATAAAGCTAGCAGACATTGTAGACGAAGTACAACTGCGCTCAAAGCAGTCCGGCGTATTCATGAGGAGACGATCCGATGCGCTGCTTCCCCTCTGAACCTCCCCTCCGACTCCATAGGCCGGTGGTGACTGACAGGCTTCATGCAGCAGTCACTGCCTCCTAGTCCCGTCCCCTCATGAATACACCGGACCGCTTTGAGCACGGTCTGGCATTCCTATTTTACTGCACGGCAGTGTCTGCTAGCTTTGTCGGAGGGTTCCGATAAAGCTAGCAGTTTATCACTGATAAAAATGGGATACTTTAGTAAGCAGCTCCTTGTGCCTTTTTTTATGGGTGACAGCTCCTCTTTAATCCATTGTGGCTGAATCTATGATACTTGAACTTTATCTTATGTTATTAACAGAATGATTTATTTCTCTAATATTCACATTACAAGAAACATAATGATATAATATACTATAATCCACTATTCCTACCTTCTTCGGACAGTAGACTGATCAAAAGGCAAAATGATATGGCTTCCTCTGGTAAGACCAAACTGGTGGGCATCTGGTATATGAGCTGGCAGTATATCCTGTGCACACTGTAATGGCTATATCAACAAGAAAAACAATAGATAAGTAATAATAATTTAACCTTTACACAGCTAGAAATCATTATGCAGTCTTCAGAGTAGATAAGATGGTTATCAAATGGACACATTTGCAGTGTACTACTGAATTACTGCATTGATGAATTTTAAAGGGGTTCTCCACTTTAAGCAAATAATTGATATTGTTTGTGTAATGAAAAGTTATACACATTTCCAATATACTTTCTGTATCAATTCCTCATGGTTTTCTACATCTGTGCATGCTCTCCTGCTATAGAAAGCTTCTCTGTTTGATTCCAGTGGATAGAAATCTACCAATGGTCTTGTGATGAACATGCAGGTGCACGAGCCGCTAGTATCACAGATTGTAATCAAAGGAATACTTTGCAATACTATCAGCTTCTGCCCTTGTGTGTCCGTCACATAACCATGGACAGGCATCTATTTACTGGAAGTAAACATAAAAGCTTTCTGTAGCAGGACAGCAAGCAGAGATCTAGGAAATTGTGAGAACGGATACAGAAAGTATGGGAAAATTGTTTAACTTTTTATAACACAAACAATATCAATTATTTGCTGCAGCCTCAATAAATGAAGTCTAAAACCAACTTACATAACTCATGTTTAACAATGCCATGCATGGCTGAAAGAAGGAGATAATCTATATTTGCAATAATAAAACCTACAAACAAAGGAAATGCAAATATCTTCATGTCCTTGTTATTGACACTTTGTTCTATGACTGTATATGCTTAGATGAAAAATCATAATCTCTACCTGTAAATTACTGTTTATTTTATTTCACGTCCCAATTAATGACATTGGTCATCACAATATTGCCAAAAATCTATCTGTGCCACCTCCTGATCTATCTGTGGCTGGGCTGTGCAGCATTTATTCTATGCAAGGTCCTACCTGGCATTGATATGCACAACAGGCAAACTGTGACTTGTTAAAGTTCACCTGCTGCAGCGAGTGCACAGGCGTGGGACAGGAACGCCCCCTGCTGGTCCACTCCCTCGCAGATCAGACCCTAATCAGGCCCCTCCACGCCCCTTGTAAAGGGAGAAATAATTCTAATTGCTGGTGGTTTGCAAGCAATTGCAATTATTTCAGGGTTTCTACACCAGTTTTTTGGCTTAGAATCTCCCCCTTTATCTGATTATTTTCTCTAAGCATCATTGAGTCTTTATAACTATGGTCAGCCCATCAATGGTCTGGAATCAATGTCACATTATCCAATCAGCAGTGACAGTAGCAGAAAATTATGGGACATACCCCAACAATGTCACGTCCAGTTATCAATTTATTCATACACTTTTGAAAGGTATCAGAACAAAATAGCACAACTGGATTGATATTTATAGGTAAAGGAAAGAGGGGTATAAAGCTAATTTTAATTTATTCTAATATGATATAATCTCCATTATAACCAACATATAAAAACCTGTTTATTTCACCCTAGACAAAATTCACCGCTTACTTTTGTAACATGTGACCTCTGTACTGAAGTGGTTATTCGTGGTTTAATTTCTGTTACAGTAGAAGCTGGTGCTGGAGTTGGTGGCTGATCCTGCTCCTCAGTGTGGACATTGGGCTTAGGCTTCTCTGTCAACATGCAGCTGTCCATCTGCACATTCTCATATTTGATGACAGTGGTGAAGTCCATTTGTCTAATGAACGGTAAAAAAAGGAAAAGTAATTATCCATATTAACTTATACAATGACCAATGATTTTTCATCCTATGGTTAACTTACTCCATATTTAAAATGAAATTCTGGATGCATCCATAAAATGATTGGCTTGTTTTAAGCATCGTGGCAGCCATTTTTGGAGGAACTCCACCAATGAAAAAATTGGATGTTTTTATGTTCACTGATTCAACAGATGGACCATTCAGTCTGACTTCAACCGGCTTTCCTTCATCGACCTGTACGCTCACCAGCCTAAAAAACAAAAATGACCAAATATTATTCGTTTTATTAACCTAGCAATCTGATAGTTGACAAGTAGGTATGCCACTGAAGATACCTAGATCAGCTATTATGCCATATAATGCTGGAATAATTGTGCTCTTGTGTACAGAAAGGCTGGAGTAGGAGGGATCTGACATATGTCTGTGGTATAGCAAAGCTTGAGAAGTAGTGATATGAAGGGTGCATTAGTCATGAGGAGAGTTGAGCCTCTTTTCTCAGGCAGCACCACCTGCAGCAAGATGGGAAGCAGCATCAGGGGTGCGGTCATCTGCTATGAAGGAGCACCTGGACTTAAAGTGTAACCGTCATTCTGACCAAAAAAAAAACAAAAAAATTTATTCTGCTCCAGGTGTCCCTGAGAATCATTCCTCAAAGTATTTTGTCTCTCGGTCCTCACTTAGTAACTTTTTTGGCCCATAGCTACTACGGTTTCCAGCTCTCAAAAAAACTACAATCTAGTATTCCACAGCAGGAAATGGCAGGAGAGACTCTCCAAGCTGTCCCCTAATGTGCTGTGCTGGAGTTTTACTTAGATAGGTAGGTACATAGATAGATACAGGTGATGGCAGGAGGGAGGTTGTAATCTATCTGAAGTTTGTGTCTGTGTGGATTATTTGTTTACATACAAGTGTAGGAAAAGCTGAGGAAGAGATAAGAGTGTGTTTTTTTTCTACATTAGTTAAGGCATCTCTCTGCACATGACTGACTCTGTAGTCAGCTCTGTGAAGACGGAATGTGCCTAGCAACAGCCATATGAGAGATCAATGACATCTAGCGGAAGTCTGCAGAATACAAGAGGAAGGAGCAAGATTCGGGTAACTAATCCAATTGCAAAAGGGCTTAAAATTACCTGCCCCACAACATATCAAAAGTTTTTTAAAATGACGGTTTCATTTTAAATATAGTGTCTGGGCTTGAGACACTGCATGAAAAGCCAACTTACTGTGAAAATAACCTAATATATTACTACTGGACCGGGATTCAGAAGTGCTATTCTCTGGGGCAATAGAGAGTTTAGGTTTACCCCTGGTAGAACAATACAACATAGAGCAGTAGTAAGAGTGATTTTACACATTAGAAAGTAGCAGAGGAGAATTGGCAGATAGATCAGTCTGAAAACAGGTGATCTTGAAGGAAAAACAACTTATTGATCACCAATACTGAGATTTTTCCCTTAATGACCAGACTAGTACCAACAGTATGAAGACAGCAGAAAATTAATGCAAATAAGGTCGCACCATCAGCAAAGTATTGGATATGGTTATGGAATTATATGAATATTATATTGCAAACACAGGTAATTGATCCAGGATTAGAGAAATTGTGATTTTGCCCATAGAAAATAGCGGTCTGGCATGTGGAAAGACTGAGAAGAAACCATTCTGGCACTAAAAGGACTTGAGGATAGAAGGTTTGATATTCCTTAGAAATCCTACCACATACCTCTTGTTACGAAGAAGAATAATAGAATGTTCTTGGCCATCACTGTATGTTCCCGTTGGTGATCTGACAACCGCTTTTCTTGTACTCGCTCCGTCCATTGGATTGATGTGTAATTCAATGTGTCCATTCACCAGCATTATGGCAAAGAATGGCTAGATAAAGGAAAACCACATCAAACTACTAATTAGACCAGGTTCTAGTAATTACCTTTATTTCTTCTGTGAATTATGATTATTTTAGAGCCTACTACATTCCATATGAAGACAATACTTCATAGTCAGAAAGATTTCAAATATCTGATATGGAGCTATGGGTTCCCTGCCCAATATCCAAAGCCTACTTTTATGAAGACAATGTAGAACCTTAGAACCTTAATGGATACTTGGTTTAATGGATTTAGAAAATCCACTTTTACTTTGTGGACCATAACATTGCCGTGGCTACGTGAAACATCTATCCTAGCTAATAGTTCATCCTGAAAAATGGTTCCCGAGCTCCTAATATGAGAAACAGAGATCTGAACCTTCATAATATATAGAGCCAACATAAAAATCTATATGGTAAGTACACTGTAAGAAATGCTAATGTCAGCTGAAAGCCTCAATACTCCCATCATTAGGAATGCACTAAATTCTAAAGCACCTTTGGAAAATGTATTCTCTATTGCTAGAGCCATTACACAAATTAGCCACTCGGCTGATTAACGATTACCTCCGCATCTGAAATGAGCTGGGATAATATTCATCTTACGCTTCTGGCTCGGCAAAGCCGGAGAGTAAGGATCTTATAATACAGGTAAAGTCATAAAAGAAGCAATTCCCATTTTTTTCCCAAAATCAAATATTCATGTGGAAATGACTATTTCAAGATTTTAGCACTGTACAGCAGCACAACACATACGCCATAGATATGCTGAATAAAGAATAAGCCCATGGCTTTGCAACCTTATTATACAGAGTGATTGGGCTTCAGGCGCTGCCTCGGGTTATTGAAGTCTGAAAATCTAATTTCACAAAATGCCCGAGGCTTTGTCAAACAGCGGTAATTCTCACACAACACTGCTTTACCTGTGAAATCACACACATACTAAGAGAATGATTTCCATGCAAAACAAGCTGTGATGTATTCCTACACGACAACAGTGACCCATTTCATGATTCTATGAAGGCTTATGGGTCAGTTCTGCCGTGCAATGGAGTGGGAGAAGACCACCTTTATAGTATTACCTACAGGCTACATGTAATATGGTTTCTTTGCAAAATCAGTTCTGCTTGTTATAAAAGTATAAGGAATTATGAGGAATTAACAAACGATCCTTTCACACATTTGAATCCAAAACTGGACTTCATTATTCATAGCTGCAGTGTCCCATTTTCATAGTGCTATGGTACTGTTCACACGCGCATCAGCAGCTCCATTCAGATCCTCCATTCTAGATTCTTTTGTACCTGATGGAAATAATAGCACTGCATGCGGCCTTATTTTTCTCATCAGGACAAAAGAAACTTCTTGTGGTGCCACCGCAATGCAAATATGACTATGCCTATACTTAGCTTTTAAAGTATTGGAAATTATGTTCGTTTTGCACTCACTGAAAGAGTTGAGAGTATTTATAATATCGCATATCATTTCAGGTTTCTGTTCTGATCATTAATGTTCATATAGCAACAACATGTACTTCTTACATGGAATCAGATGCACAGACACCATGAAGCACTAATGGGGGACATGTATCATTATTTCTGCTAGTCAAATTGTCTCATTTTTGCAACTTTTGTCTTTTTTGCGACTTTTTACTCTGTCGTTTTTCAAGTATGCCTTGGTCTGCACCTTGTGCAGTGCCTTATGTTTCTGGGTTTTCCAGATGTTCCTTGCGACTTTTCACATATGTGTTACTTTTTTTGCTTATTTTTGCGACTTTTCAGGCGCAAATCTGCAGCTGGTCCAGGGCAGGTGCAAAGGAAGGATTTTTTTCATGGACCCGATTTTACCATGTAAATTAGAATTGTTTCACGTGCTTTAAATGTTTAACGGTAACCTGTTTTTTGAAAATTCAGAAATTTTTGCATATACATTTTTTAAAAATGTATTGGTTACTTCTGAGGGTGCAGTCACACGTCACGTTTAACGCATGCTTTAAAAACGCTGTGCAACAGCTGAGATTTGCCTCATTAAATAGCTTTTAACACTTGCGTTAACACATGTGTTAACACGATGTTAATGCATGTGTTCACATTGATTTTTCTATGTGTTGTGTAAATACAAATGTTAACAGTATTGTAATTAGGCAAATCACCTCTCCTCAGCTGTTGTAATAGGTTTCAAAACGCAATCAAAACGCAACATGTGACCACACCCTTAACACCAAGTGTGACCGCAGCCTCATATGTCATCATCTCCCTGGGGTGTGACTAGAGGGCTTAAAAATGCAGGACACAGCCCCAAATCCTAATTTAACAGTAGTGTCCACTCCTGTACGTAACCCTCTCAAGTGGCTTGTGTCCAAAAAGTCTCAAAAAGAAGCCAAAATTTGCGCGTGCCTGGACAGGAAAAACTGAAGATGTATCACAAGTAAAAAGACAGGATCATACATAAGGTGCAAAAAAGAGCCGCCTAAAGTCTCAAAAATTCATCACAGAAAGACAAAACCATGATACATGTCCCCCATGGAGTACCAAAGGTGGAAGACTTGTTGGAGCAGCCACATGGAAATACCAAGAAGGCCATGAGCTATGTATGAATGGCTTTATAATAAATTATTATAAAAGCTTAAACTCAATTTATCGGTTGCAGAAGGTACAAATTATCTGTGATGTTAAACTATAGTGTTCTGCCTCTAGGTCAACTTCCTAAAGACCTTGCCATTGCACTTACTATATAATCCATACCAGTAAGTTTTTACGCCCCAGTCGCCCTCATGATGGTCAATGACAAACGTAAATCATTAATCTTACTTTTTCATTGTAATAGATATTTTAGCACATTTTCCGACAGTTACTAGTAGTCGCAAGTTTTGCCAAACAGCCGTTTTTGCATTAAAACATGAACATTTTAGTTCCTCTTGCCACAGGATGTTGGGATGGGTATTAAAGTCATGGGACTGGTCTTATGAGGCCTGACAAATTCACTTAATATTCATGAGAAAGTTGAGAAAATTATAGTTTACACCTCTACAATTAGGCGAGTGCCCCTTTGATATATTTATTGCAAATTATTGTAACAAAATAAATACATCATTTTTGCAAAATCTGTCTTTTTACTTTTTATAGATGATTTCATAGTGGAAACTTAATTGAAGCATTTTATTGAACTTAATGTAAAAAGTATTGCTCACCGTTTGGGCTTGTCTGCGACTTCGTTTCTCCACCGCCTTGCCAAAACCAGCCAAGATAATTCCTGTCTCGTTGAGTGTAGAAAATGACACCATGACCTCAGATTCTGGTGGCAGGGACACAGGCAACATCTCTACATAACCATCAGTGAGAACGGTTATGCTACGAGTAGGCTAAAAAGAAAGGGAAAATAAAGATATACTAAATGGTAAAATATCAAATAAAATACACCTTTTATGTGAACCATACAGCATATACTCTGTCTTATTAACCCGTTTATGAGACTTCATACTTTGGATAAGGGGATACAATATTGGTATTGTTACAATATGCAAAGAAAAAGTGTCACAAATTACGCAGAAATTATCAAAATTGCTAAATGATACATATGGTGCAAAATACTACACATTTCTTGTTTTCCATCATGTGACTTTAAAGCAAAGTTATCACCAGCTTTTACTACATTAAATTACTAGCTCCTCAGGTAGGGTATGAAATGTCCTTTCTAGAATTCCCTATTCTATGCGAAATCTCAACAGTTTACCTATAAAAAATTATTTTCCAAAGTTGTATGAAAACGAGCAGTCATATTTGAGATGAGTCAATTGTAGACACCACAGGGGGAGTGTTTGATTATCACCTAGAAACATGGTTCATATTAAAGAAAGAATCTCTACCCTTTGCATGCTACTATGGGTTCTGTGCGACCATGTATTATAAGAGGGATGGTCCTTATTTTTACCTTTTCCAAATCAATGTTCGGCTTGCTTTTCTGTACCCCTTTTAAACTTTCAAAAATAATGCAAGTTGAAAACAAAAGATAAGAATCTTGTGGTTTTGTTATTCACAAAACCATAGATACAGGCATCTAAAGAAACATGCAGGAACTGGATCTTTACCTGCAGCTCACATTGCCAACTAAGTGTTTAATGGCCAGTATCTCTGGTTGTGTAGCTTAGAGAACCACAAGCCTGATGCCTTCTAAAATATTAGATTATCTTCTTTAATATGACACCATAACATCTATATACATCCTTTATAACTGGAGCTGGATATATCTGAAATGACATTCCCCCTGCAGCCTCTAAACATGACTAATTTCAGGCAAAATATGACTCTTCTTCACTCATTTTCGTATAACTTTGAAGTTTTTTTTAAAGGGACATGGGTGAGATTCCAAATAAAAGAGGAAATGCTCGAAAGCACATTTCATACTCTACCTGAATAGGCTGGTAGTTTATTGGGTAAAATCTGGTGACAGATTCCCTTTAAGGCTGCCAACAATATTTATTCATTTAGCACCTTTTGGTCAAGTTTTCTAATGCTAACATGATAAATCTGGTTTAAAGGAAATCTCCCATAAAAATCGAGCATGGATAAACCAGGGGCACGCATGGAACCAGGTGCAGTGACTGTGGTAATCTTATTACATTTTTTATACATGGCATCCTTCCTTCTAAAATCAACTTTTATAAATATACAATTGTGTCAGAAGTGATACAGGTGGTGTTCCCAGAGCCCTTCTGTGTTGAAGCTTAACACTGTGCAGCAGTACTTCCCCCCTAACACTGTGTGTTATTAAGGCAGGCAAATGGAGGGGGAAGTATAGAGAGAGCGGGGGAGGGTGAGAGCGGCTCCTACACAGAAAGGGGGGTAAAGCCCCCCTTTAATCATTTACATAATTGAAAAGTTGATTTTACAATTAAGGAGGCCATGCATAACAAACATAAGAAGATTATCACAGTCACAGTGCTTGGATGTGTCAGTGCCAGTGTCCCTGGTTTATCATGATGGATTTTGAAAGTAGATTTCTTCTTAGAGAGTCTAATCCTAACTTGCCTCTTATTCACTCTTTTAGTTTACATTAGAAATAAATGTACATTTGGTTGAACTCAAAGCCAAACCCTTCTCAGTAGGTCACACCATTTCTGTTGCAATAGTTGTAAAAGTGTCTAAAATCTCTGATAAATGTGGTGCCAATAATTTTTAAGGTAGATTTTAGGCATAAATTAATATTGATTTCTGTAGAACACAGATTGATAAATCACTTTCTTCTGAATAATTGAAGTGCCAGGTTGAGCCTTGTGTCCTGCTACATCTTTCATAGCCGGGGTGGCAACGGTTGGACCCTTGTCAAACATCAACTTGCCAACTTATACTCATGCCAATACTATGCTCCAGCACTTCCCTAAGTGGTAGCAGCTGCTGGCATAATTGTATTATATAACCACAGACTTTGTAGAGAATATAAAGTTGCATAAGGAAACATCCAACCTGAGATATTTTAAAATAAATAAGTGTTGGATAAATTAGCGTTGTCTTTTTTTTTTTTTACATTTTCTTTAGGTATGCTTCACTTTATTTCTACATGTTTTTGAAAAATATTTCTATTTACCAAAATATACTAATGTGAAGAATGTGTGAAGAAGTCCCCACACGGCATCTCTTCAGTAAACACCCTAATTAAAAGCAAAAATGTTGAATCCAATAAAACTCATATTGGTAAATAAAGCCAAGAGCATCTCACCTCTAACTTACAGCCTTTTCTCACACCGTATGCATTTCTCAGCAAGTCAAAGTTTGAGCGTGAAATTTCCAAGTTTCTGATACAACCAACATAGGATCTGCTGCTGAGCTGGCGCCTGGATATGGTAATACAAAGTTATTACATGTTTTATAAAGGAAATACACATATAATCCAATATATACAGATTATATCCAATAAAGAGGAGTGAAACGGAAGATAAACACTGACGGTCTGTCTTGGGTGTTTATACAACATCAGATTGGCCACAGATCTTTTTATGAGTTCAGGATTAACCAAAAGCACAACACAAAAATGTAGTTAGAGGATGACAACAAAGGGTAAGAAGTAAAGTGGAGTAACTCTAATCAACCACCACTGGGAGTCCTAATAATAAAGTCTGTCCACAAAAAGACAAATCCCACAAGTACTTACCCCCCAATATGAGAGGCTACAATAACATACCTGATAGCTCTGGACCTAGGAAGGCCACCAATGTATATAGGATCTTTATCTGATCTGTTAAGGTCTGATGCGGTGCCAGGGGCTTCACCTTGTTTTGTCTCTTTCTGGCTGGAGTTGTAAGAATCCATGACAGCCAATATACCTATTCAGAATATTAGATATTGGATATTTTTTACTTCAAATGATTCAATGGGTTCTCGCTCTTGTACAACATTTGTTCATGTTCCATATTTGTAGTAGAAGGACCCCATAAAAAGCCTTGAACCTGTTCTGTAACAGAACCATATCCGCTGTTCTGGATCTGTACCCAACTAAATGGCCAATATGTAAAACTACTGTGCTTTTCTGAAAATAAGTCCTATCCCAAAAATAAGCCCTAGCAAAATAAGCCCTACCCCAAAAATAAATCGTACCAAAGTAAGCCCTACCCAAAAAATAAGCACTGCCAAAATAAGCCCTACCCAAAAATAAACCCTACCAAAGTAAGCCCTACCCAAAAATAAACCCTACCAAAGTAAGCCCTACCCAAAAATAAACCCTACCAAAGTAAGCCCTACCCAAAAAAAATAAGCTGTAGTTATAAACAGACATAACTTTTGAAATGTGGCACCTTGAAACACAGTCTTGGTGTCTTTTTAAATAGGAGAACCTCTTCTTTAATACCAAGCAGTTGTGAATTGTGTTTCAGGGTGCCACAAAAACTAAAAGTTACAGTTACTGACTGTTAGAGTTACAGTTGGGAGTGTAATTTCCATATACATCTGCTACTCCTGACTGTAAATTTAACAGTGGATATCTCAGTGTCTGGGCCACCTATAAATACAATCCTTATTCCAAATTAAAGGGGATATTCTCCTCTTTAAAACGAAACCTTTCTAGGTGCCATAGTTGATTCCAGCCTGTATGCTAAAGGCAGAATGAGAAGGAAGATGGAGCTGACAGATGCAATGTGCTGCAAGCAGCTACTGTAAATGGACAAGAGAGGCTTATTTATGGAAAGTGCCAATACTCCACATGAGAAATTCAGGCTGATTATTTTAAAGGCAAAAGAGTCACAAGAATTTCACAATGTAAATCAGGGTTTTGAGATGATATCCCAGAAGATGATAAAAGATGGTTATATGTGAATAAACGTTGAACAACGTTCAAAAATAAATGTGGATTTTAGTTCATGGGAAAAAAGACTATCTATAAAATAACCCGTAACCCACTTTCAGGAGTAAAAAATAATAATAAAAACCTTGTCTTATTTTTGGAGAAACACAGTACATACTATTTAGAAGACCGAATATTTTAGTGAACTTTGACACTGCTTGACCTAACCGCTGAGTATGTGTTTATAAGGATTAGATCAACATACCTTGCTTTTTATTGCGCTGGAAAGCAACTTTATACCAAGTTCCATCATTGTAGCGTCCATCTGTTGTAAGTATTAGAGGACCAGAACCCAACTCCACTGACAGTCGTAGCTTTCCATCCACTATTTCCAGAGACAAGAAATCTCTCTGATAAAAGAAAGATAATGCATATTAAAGCAATTAGATTTGGTCATACAGTCTTATCAATCCTATTAACAAATTATTTAAAATAATGAAAGATTCAGCTTTTGCGTACATGGGGGGGGGGGGGGGTCATATCATTTTATGTCTCTATGTAAATAACACAAGGTAAATACTTAAAAAGTGTGTTATATTTTTTTGTCTTATTTTTATTCCTAGTGTGACTAAATCTACACACAGAGAACAGATAGATAAGGAGAAGCTGTAAAAGTTTCTAGTGACTTGACCCCTCACAGTCAACAATGTATGTTCTTACTGAGCAGAATTACTGAGTCAATATTATCTAGACATGTACGGAGTTAGGCGTTAGCCTCCTTTCCTTATCTGTATGCTATGTACGGTCTTCAGAACAGCTTTGAGAAACACTGCTAACTGCAGGGAAGAAGGAAGGGAAAATTGGACTTCAATTAAGTATGTTACAAAGTTTTCTGTAATCAACAGAATTTCAAAAATGTTGTTATACTTTAATGTGAATGTAGACTGTAATGAAATAGTTCATTTCCCCACTTTGAACTCTTTTTCTGACACAGGTGTCCACCAATCGGTGCAGTTAGTTTTGCATCCCAATATGCTAAATAGGCTGTCTACTCCAACTTAGGACCACCCACATGACAGTAGAGAGCCTAAAATAATTGATATGGAGTGGAAGGGACAAGAGAAGAAGCAACACTAAGCATCCTCTATAAGTACAGTGACTTACGAAAGTATTCGCCTCCATTGAACTTTTCTACCTTTTGCCACATTTTAGACTTCAAACATATAGATATAAAATTGTAATTTTTTTTGGTGAAGAATCAACAACAAGTGGGACACAATAGTGAGGTGAATTGGATATTTTAAACTTTTGTAAATAATAATAAAGTGAAAAGTGGGGCGTGCAATATTATTTGCCCCCCTTAAGTTAATACTTTGTAGTGCCACCTTTTGCTGTGATTACAGATGCAAGTCGCTTGGGGTATGTCTATCAGTTTTGGACATTGAGAACCTGAAATTCTTACCCATTCTACTTTGGAAAACAGCTCGCGCTCAGTGAGGTTGGATGAAGCATTTGTGAACAGCAGTTTTCAGCTCTTTCCACAGATTCTTGATTGGATTCAGAACAGGACTTTGACTTGGCCATTCTATCACCTGGATACGTTTATTTGTGAGCCATTCCATTGTAGATTTTGCTTTATGTTTGTTATCATTGTTTGTTTGAAAATAAATCTCCATCCCAGTCTCAGGTCTTTTGCAGACTCCAACAGGTTCTATTTCAGAATGGTCCTGTATTTGGCTCCATCCATCTTCCCATCAATTTTAACCATCGTCCCTGTCCCTGCTGAAGAAACGCACCCCCATACCATGATGCTGCCACCACCCATGACAGTGGGGATGGTGTGTTCAGAGTGATGACCATTGGGGCCAAAAAGTTTGGTTTCATCTAACCAGAGCACCTTCTTCCACATGTTTGGTGTCCCCCAGCTTTCTTCTTGCAAATCTTTCATAAAGGGGAGATTTGTGCAATGTACGACTGATTGCTGTCCTATCGACAGACTCTCCCACCTCAGCTGTAGATCCAGAGTGATCATAGGCCTCTTGGCCTAATCTCGGATCAGCCTTCTTGTTTGAGTTGAAAGTTTAGAGGGACGGACGGGTCTTGGTAGGTTTGGTGTGGTCTGATACTTCTTCCATTTCAATATAATCGCTTGCACAGTGCTCTATGGAATGTTTTAAGTTTGTTAAATCTTTTTGTATCCAAATCCGGTTTTGAATTTCTCCACAACAGTATCATGGACCTGCCTGGTGTGTTCCTTGATCTTCATGATGCTCTTTGGGCTTTAAACAGAACCCTCAGGGTGCGTTCACATGTGGCGTTTTGGATGCGTCAAAATGTGTGCATCTGGACTCGGTTTTCTTCATTGCTGTCAGTGTAAGCAGCCGTGTAAACATTTTCACAGCTATTTACACTTACAGCAATGAAGAAAACCTCTTCCAGAGTAGCCAAACGTATTGTAACATTTAAAAACCCATGCCTTCTGTGACATCCAAAACGACACGTGTGAACGCAGCCTGAGACTATCACAGAGCAGGTGTATTTATACGGAGACTTGATTACACACAGGTGGATTAAACTAATCATCATCAGTCACTTAGGACAACATTGGATCATTCAGAGATCCTCACTGAACTTCGGAGTTAGTTTGCTGCCCTGAAAGTAAAGGGGCAGAATAATATTGCACGCCCCACTTTTCAGTTTACTATTTTTTTTTACAAAAGTTTAAATATCCAATATATTTTGTTCCACTTCACAATTGTGTCCCACTTGTTGTTGATTCTTCACCAAAAAAATTACAATTTTATATGTTTATGTTTGAATCCTGAAATGTGGCAAAAGGTAGAAAAGTTCAAGGGGGGGCGATTACTTTTGAAAGACACTGTACATAGATGAGATCTCAGGTTTGTTTAAGTAATGCAATTTCCTATGAATCCAAAAACACTATTAGGATAAACTGCTATTAACTCTTCACCCTATGAACTGGTGACCAGGTGTGGCTAGGTGCTGTGCCAGGCTAGACTGTACTACAGGCAGTCCCCGGGTTACATACAAGATAGGGTCTGGAGGTTTGTTCTTAAGTTGAATTTGTATGTAAGTCGAAACTATATATTTTATAATGGAAGTTTTAGACAATTTTTTTTCTTTTGCCCCAGTGACAATTGGAGTTTCCAAATTTTTGGTGTAATTGGACCAAGAATTATCAATAAAGCTTTATTACAGACATCTTACAGCTGATCATTGCAGTCTGGGACTATAGTAAAGCATCCAGAGAGCTTCACCAGAGGTCACATGGGGCAGAGGGGTCCGTCTGTAACTATGGGTTGTCTGTAAGTCGGGTGTCCTTAAGTAGGGGACCGCCTGTATTTGTGAAGATATGTTTTTACAAGCTTATATCTCTAGATAATAATAATTCTTTATTTATATAGCGCACACAGTTTAGGCAGCGCTGTACAGATCTCCATTAATTTCTGCAAATTTTTGTGGTTGACAATTCTGGGCAATTTTGTTAGGAAGACAAGAATTCAGAGACATTTTTATTTGCACTGAGAAAATAGTGATAAATTTGTATCCTGCACATAGATATTTTTGTCCAATCTGACATCACAGTCACAGGGAGTGCTGGAACATGTAAATGTAGCTCGAGTTGTCTGACCCCACTTTAGTCTCTTCCTGACCACCTTCTTTTTAGTTAGCAGCTGCCTGGTGTGACTAGCCCAGGGGGATTTCACTTGTCATCTCTCATTTCTCTGATGGGGTCTCTGTGGAATGCCAGGGTTTACATTACAATTCACACTAGCCTCTAGATAAAATTAACTGCAAATGCGGACCAAATGTTACAGTGATGTTTCCAATATGAAGTACTGGAGACTTTCATAGAAACATGACGGAAAGAAAAGGCTAAGAGCTCCATCTAGGCTGTCCCTTAAGGTCTTGCTGTTTGCCTTATAATTTATTTATTAGTTCATGACTTACTTTTTTGTTGTGATCTTGTGTAGAAAATATTTTTTTATAGTGGATTCGTATATTTTATTCATACATTTTATATCTTATACAACTCAGCTTATGAGATATAGACCTTTTGGGGGACAATATTAACAGGACAAATAAAGTAGATATTTAAACAAATGTGTATTATAATTTGTACGCTAGGACTTATCAGACTCACCGTTCCATTCGAGGCGAGGTACAGTAGGAGCCCATTTGGTGAAAATGTGCGGAAGTGTATAAATATCTGAGTCGTAGTAGTACGAATCATCTTCTCCACTATGGAATAACCACTGCCATCAAAATAGAAGGAAGTGTCTTCATCCTGTGGGCTAAAAATATTATATACTCAATGACTGCAGGTAAATGTACTACATATATACAAATTACAGAGACCCCTTAAAATTTCCAGCACATTTTAAATCTTCATAGTGGCTCATGGTCCTGATGCGCAGCTGTAAGGTCTCAATGGGAAATTATTTTGAATTTTGCAGCCTATAAATTTATATTAATTTTAATATACCATAAAAATGAACTAAATTATGTGGCACAGCGATTACATGCTGTGATATATTATTACTATATTCAGTGTGTTATTACACATCACCCTCTGCTGGTGTAATATGGTAATAACAGCCGCAAGCTTAGATTTTTTTTTCTTTCTTTTTTTTTAAGTACATTTTCATTGGGAAGATTGGAACAAAACCAGACAGATATTTGTAAGATTATCAAGGGTCCACTAATTGCCATCACTCTATATTGAAGGCAACATCTTAATTTGCGAAAATTATTTGTTTTTTCTTGTTTTCAAACTCTTTTTTATTGTTTTACACAAGAACGCATAATTTCACATTCAATTAAAAAAATAATCAGTTTTGATATATAATAACATTTCAATCTCGATATTGTTAGCAATACCAATTCTCGGAAGAGGGTCTGATTTAAGTGCTTTATGATTATACATAAGTCTCGGCAGTGGCTGCCTTCTTCTTCTCTTATCTCGTCTTACAAGGGCTAGCCAGGAGGGATTAGCTATAACATCTCATGTATTATCCCAGCGTGAATTGGAGGGTGGTTGGCAGGTGTCACTGCATTATACAGAACACAATAAAATATAACACAGTGGACGAGTGATATGTAGGGGAAAGGGGTGAGGTAAGGGGAAAATTGTGGCCTTCTCTTTATTTACTACAATTAAATTGAGTTTACCGTAATTTGCTACCTTGCTCTGGCTCCCTGTTTTTTGTGTACACTCCAGGCTGAAGCAGTGACCCGTACACCAATTCAGCCAGGGGTGTAAACATAAATTAGAGTCATCTTTCTCTTGGGTGTCAAATTAAGTGCCCAAGTGCCAAAGAGACCATAGAATAACTCAGTTATTGGAAAATTAAGCTTAATGGACATCCACCACCAGGATTAGATATTGGAAAACAAGTACACTGACATACTGGCGTGTGCCCCCTCTGGTAGGATCTGCTCTTCTTAAAGCTTCTTGTTCCCTTGTTTTGAAGAAAAAAAAGCTTTAAAATTATGCAGATGAGACTGAGGGTCCATAAACACCAATTTTTTATTTGTAAAAATCAGAAGCAAAAAAGAAGAGCAGCTCCCACCACAGGGAGCACACACCAGTTTGTCAGTGTATTTGGTTTACAATCCTTCATCCTGGTGGTAGATGTCCTTTTAAGGTAACAAAAAAACCTAAAGTTAGCTTAGAAACACTTTAAATGTTGTTGAGCACCTGTGTGGTATACATTTCTAAAAACTTTTGGAACCCCAGAAATGATTTAAAAAAAAAAACTTGAAAAATAAGCATTTGCTTATGCAACAACTTAGCGTTTCCTACAAGCATCTGGAGCACATTAGAGGACATTAGGCAATGGCAGCGCGGCTAAGACATTTCCTGGAGACATTATTAATTATCCTGGAGCCAAAATGTAATAATGCAGAAACTTGATGCACAGCAAACAGAAAATAGACATGGAAAATGTCAATACCTGCACAGTTAAAATAGCTACGGTATTTATTAATACCCAATAGAAATAATAGTTCCATGTCATTTATATCTAAATACTTTAATATTAGTTTCACAGGCAAAGTGTAATTTTAGAGTTTGACTGGGTGCATCTAACTCACACTGTGGAATTATCCTTGCAGAGAAGACATTGGGACACTGCACTACATGCAGTATGCCTCATTTATGTGCAGGGTGCGGGATGATTGAATAATGGCGCAAGGTCTTCAATTATCTGGGGTACTCTGCATGCACTGATCGTGCTTACGCTGAGTGCACTAGTTTGTTTTTGGTCACTCTTTTTAATAAGCGTGCACCACATTTCTGTTGAGTTGCTGTCGCCTGGTCTAACATCCGCATTGGAACGCCTTTTTAGGTGCAGAATTTTGTGGCTCAGCTGCCACACTGCAGCCGTGTCACAAAACTGGCTCAAACACTTCTTAAATACATGTGTTAGTTCAAAAAATGTTCTTTTATATGCAAAATACAACAGAAAAATGGCGCAGCTAGTTTTATAGATCTGGCCCATTGTGTAGCATCTTTGCCACATTACTGCACCACATTCAAGTGTATAGAGCAGAATACCAATAAGCTGTCACGGCTGATAAAAATACATGTTGTCTTCTTCCAGGCTTAACCTACTGTGCAGCTAAACGTGTTCCCCAAGTAGAGGTAACCAATGGGTGTGCTGGTGTCGCACTTTTACCTATCTAATACTGATGCTGGAGTCTCTCTCACTGGCAAATGATCAGGGTGGATGTGTCAAATTTAAAACTCTACTATGGAATTGTAATAATAACTGAAAGAATGGTTTTACCATTGTAAGATTGTAATTGACAGTATTGTAGTACACTTTCATCTGTTTCACAATAAATACCTTCCATAGCACCCGGCACACTTGCCCTGTCTCTGCACGTAGTTCCATAAGCCAATAGATTTCCCATTCAGGAAAGCTTCACCCATGCAGCCCTTGAAGTCTGATGTCTGGACTGCTGATGACTTCTAGAAGAGAAAAAAGAATAATATAATTCATACTAGATAATGATTTGTTTCCATAATATATTCTGTTTTATGATGATTTTTCTACCATGAAAGACTAGACTGTAATTCCTGCACACAGTACAGGCGCATCTTGAAGTAGTTGCCCATACCTGTATCCCACTTCCAATGCCCCCAACAAACATTAGAGTGGAATTATCCACATGGAGAATGGAAGATGTTCCAGGAGAAGACATTGTTTTTGGTGAGGTTTTCTGAGATGAGGTGACTTCTTCTACACTAATTGTTCCAGATCTACCAAACCTGTCAAACAAATGGATAGTGGTGAGAGAATTTCCTGATATAAAACATTGATGGTTTATATTGTACAGATATGAAAAAACCTTGTAGAGATGTTCACTTCTTACAATTCCTTTTTGGTGGAAGAAAAATTAAGCTTATCAAAGGTTTCCAACTGTTCCCCCAAACTGCAAGAGAACCTGCCAACAATTGTTTGATTTCCTGCAACGCCATTAAGGGTTAATTGTAAAGGTTCTGTGAAATGGAAGGAGTCCATCAGAAATGTGGGTCTTCTCTTTAATTTTTTTCCCCTCTGGAAAGTTTTTATAATCCAGACAACAAGCTCAGAAGTATCTATAAACTATTTATAGCATCTGTAAAATGATCAAAAGGAGAGAAAAGAAGATTTACCTTGTTGCATGGATTTTATGCCATTTGTTGTTGTCTATTTGCATATCAGGATCCTCAATTCTTGTTGCTCCAGTGCCCAAGTCCCAGAGGAAAGAAACTTTACCTTTCCGCATTTCAACTGCCATGAAATCAGCCTATGAAGCAGCAAAAGTGGAATAATATAAATACATATGTAGATTACATATAAATATTGATACAGTGGGCTCAGTCAGTATAAGTTACAAGTCATCATAAAACAGGAGACAATTATGGGAACCATTAGTATAAATCTAAGTACTAGAGCCAGTAATACACATGATATGAACAGCTTAAAGAGGACCTTTCACCCTTAAAAACACACTAGCGCTACCCCATTTTAAGCAGTGTTAAACGGCTATCTTTATTGGAACCCTCCAATAAACTAGCAGACACTGCAGCGCCATAGCCTCGGAACGCCAGACCAAGCTCACAGCGGTCCAGCGTTTTCATGAGGGGGTGATCCGATGTGCTGTTTCTTCCCTGGACCGCCCCTCACACGCCATAGGCCGGGGGTGAATGCTGTGCTTCATGCCTCACGAATATGTTCTGAGGTTATGGTTCTGCAGTGTCTACTAGCAGTTTATCACTGCTTAAAATAGGGATGCGCTAGAAGCTGCTTTCTTTAGTAAACAGCTCCTAATGCGTTTTTTAAGGGTGACAGGTCCACTTTAAGGACATTCTCCTTAAGTGGAAGATATTCACAGGTTTATCTTTGAAATGAGCAGCTGGTTCTTTTGGTTCTAAACTAGTCCATGTGGTGACCAACTAATGCAACGCTTCGACTCACAGGCTCAATCCACTGCTGGGGTCCCACATCAAGCACCCACATGGCTCAACAGCTAATAAATGGGACCTGGACAGAAAGCAGACAATGTTCTTTGTGTAGTGAATGAACTGAGACACTGCATCTAAACTTACATTCAAATGAATGGGAGGTGATCTGCAGTATCCTAGCCTGACCACTACACAGAAAGTGGAGCTATTGGCTTTCTGTTCCATTCTCTGTTTATGATTCCCTGAGAACAACTAATTTGTGGGGGTGCTGGATATGGGATCCTCATCCATCTGATATTGATGACCAACTCTATGGACATGTTGTCAATATTTTAGCCTAGAAAACCCTTATTTAATATCCTCTAAGAGAAAAGAGGAACACAGGACAAATAATTAGATTCAGGCATTCTAATAAAGATTGATAAATTGTACAAAAGTGTTATGTATCCCAACATTACAGGAAGCATGGGGTGACTTTACCTTAATCTTTAAAGGATATGTAATACCAGGCTCACCTTACTGTTACTGCCCAAGTAAAAGAGAAGATTATCTGGTTCATTGGTTTTGACATTGAGTGTTAGAGTATTGAAGTTTGTAGAGCGAATTTCAGGATGGTAAGAGCGAACACAATCTCTGTCTGCCGAAACAGCTACTTTAATCTGGAAAATACAAATAAAGACACTGATAAAACCTCCGATATCCGAAGGAAGAATTAACTCCACTGGAAGATTCTGCTGCACATGCAGAACTGATGTACATAAGTTTATTTTAGGTATTGTCACTGGAAGTTAGTAACTTGAAATATGACATGAATCTTTGAATTTTCCACATGCTGCATGGTATTAATTTCTTCCATAGGCTGATGCAGGATAATAAATGAAACAATAGGAAAGGGGGCCGTTAAACATTCAATAGCAGCCGACCAATACCAGCTACAGGCCAAGGGCTCAGCTGTCTTCTTACAACCCCTCTAAATATTTAACATGCTTTGCACAAGAAAATAAACTATATGAAGTGGGACCTTTCACAGTAGTAGAGCTTATACATTGATAAAGGAGCTTCAAAACAGAATATATTTTTGGTTGATGTTGTGATACAGCCAGGGAGTTACTACCAAAATGTGTAACCTATTACAATTATAGTAAATGCTTTGTTAATGGGGTGGATATCACTTACCGATGCTGCTTGTTTCCTTGCCTGATTTATTAACTCTTTTATTTCTGACAGATTCCGGCTGAGATTTTCTTCAAGCAATTTCAATGGTTTCAACCTAGCGAGCAAAATGTTCGCTTGTGTCTCAACTTCTTTTATTCTGCTCTCTGCTGTTACAGCTATAAAACAAAATATAACACAGAAGAAAAATGTTATTTGGGCTTTACAATGTCAAAATGTATATAAGTCCATATCTCTATACAGATGTGACCACCATTAACTTAGCTCACTAAGTTGCATCACAACACAACCACTTGCTAGCCACACATAGACGCATATCATAGCTTTCCAAGACACAATATTACAAAGACAATACTGTCATGAAATACCATGTCCAGCCAATAAGAAAGACCAGGAGGAGCTCATCTGCTTACCTGATACTGTAATTATTAAAAATTGTTCCCTCATGTTATTATATATTATTAATTAAGCTATGGGTATTTATCTACAAAACTTGGATTATTTGACATTCACAAAACTTGGTTAGCAGCAAGGTAGAAAAGGTAGATTGATCTTCATGGAGATTCCCAGGGAAGATTCATCAGACTAAGGCAGATATATAGAACGTACCGTAGCACGGCGGGCACACGACAGTGCCGGGGAGAGGAGGAGGGGGAGAGCGCCTCTCACCCTCGCCCATCTCCATAGAGGAACATGGCGCACGGCGCCATATTCCGGAGAAAGATAAAACATGTCCTATCTTTCTACGGGGTACAGAGCAGTATGGTGCTCCCGTTGGGCGCCATGCGCCCATTGCCGTCTGTGGGGGACGTATATCGGCCATATATATGTCGGCCGTATATACGTCCCCCATAAGGCAGTGTGAATGTAGCCTTATTTTCGCACATGCCTTGAGTTATTTCTTCTGCATGTTCCATCGCTTTTGAGAGCAAATAAAGTGTAAATATGTATTGTAAGCCAATGAGTCCCACAAGTTGCATTATGTATCCACCATGTATTACATACAGTACAGGTAAGAAGGAAGGATTTTGGAGCTGCATCGTGTAAAGGGAAGTTGGGTGCAGGTCTTCAGAAAAGGTCTGACAAAAACCCCAGTGGATAGCAACAATCAGCGAAGAAGCAGCACTCCAAGTTGAAAAAATGAAGAGTTCTTTATTCCACCATTAGTATGCAACATTTCACCTTTTCCTTAATGATAATGCCTTTAAGGAAAAGGTGAAACGCTGCATACTAATGGTGGAATAAAGAACTCTTTTTTCAACTTGGAGTGCTGCTTCTTTGCTGATTGTTGTTACATACAGGAGGTATCCACCATGTGCTACATACAGGAAGTATCTACCATGTGTTACAGAAAGTATCTACCATGTACACCAATGTCAATAGAGTCATAAAACATAAAATATTTGGAAAGATGAAAGACTGTGAGGGAAAATATGTTCTCATTAAGTGAACACTAAACCTAGAAATTAGTGAATGTATGTCATGATAATGTATTCCTGGTGATCCTACGAGTCTATGATTACCCTTTTTATTGGGGAAAAAACATGTGTAACAAAGAATCAGCCTTACCAGTTTTAGAAGAGTGAATGAGAAGTTCATTTGTTTTCTGCAATGTGTCATTAACCCTTGACAATGTTGTTGTGGCATTCGTCAGTTTCTGGCTGAAGTTGATGATGTGCCTTAAGGTACCAGCTGCAGAGGCATTGGCAGACAGGGCTAGATCCTTGGCATCCTGAAGTTTAGCGCTTGTATCTGATGAATGAAAGAAGCCTCGTTGATAAGTTAGTGGAGTACTGGGTGACATAACATTACCAATCAGATATTCATGTTCTAACTCAAGAATGGGTCATCAATATCAATAACTTTCATCAATAATATCAATAACTTTATTTGTAAAAATCTTCTAAATACTCCTAGCTGTTTCTGGTGCTGGGAACAGATTTAAAAGCACAGCTCTGTTCCATATGTGCTAAATATCCCAGATTTTTGACAATTTGAAATGATAAATGTCATTTGCGACATTTGGCACATCTGGAATAGAAAATAAATGTGTCTTACTGTCTTTTACTGATTTATTTGGTGCAAAAAACTCCAAACCAAACAATACTTAAGGAAAACTTAGAAAATGGAAAGAAATGACTCGTGACATTTGTGCGACATTTTTGCGACATTTGTAACAAATGTCTCAAAAAGAGATCTGGAAGAAAAAACTCATTTAACACAAGGAAAAAGTGAGATTGATAAATTACCAAGAAGCAGACGGAAAAACGTCAAAAACTAGCCAAAACAAACAAAGATAAGATAGATGACCTCCTGTGTCTAGTTTTAAAAGTTGTCTAAAACAACAAAAATTGTATGGTGGTGATGAGCTAACTAGAAATAAAAATACAGAAATGTAAACATATGTAAAACTTGTATGGTGTTAAACCCATGTTAAAGGGGGTTTTGTTTTTTTTTTAAAAAAAAGCATGTGCTGCTCATTCAGACATGACAATTGAGGCCAGGGATTGACTCGGCAGTCACATGCTAAATGTGCATGTTCTCAGGCCTCCAATAAGTCTGCAAACAATGGAGAAAGATTACTACAACTGGAACCAGTCCTCCTATTTTTTATATAAAACTTGCCCCTATTATAGGGGTTTATATTTTTGTGTAGATTTTTTCATCTGGAAACATTAGTCCCCTGTTGCACCCTAACTGTTGCTTAAACAAAAGAAGGTATTATAGGGATCCTGAATAAAAGCCCATTTTCTACAATAAATAGAGAGCGATGTTCTCCGCTGCATCTACAGTCCAGGGAGATTTGCCTTTCTATTACGGTTTTATCACAGAGCTACAAGTAAAAGGACAAATGATATGTTTCTCACCATTCGGTAGTGTTCTCAGAACTCGCAGCTGCTCATTTATCTGTCCGGTAAATGCACGCGTACGCTTTTGTATATTATCCACTTTTGTCTTCAAGCTTTTCATGTGAGATACGAGGCCTGCATGAGAAAAAACAAGATGTCTTTAGAATCTTTCTTTCTAAGACACTGAAAACCACAAAAAAAAACCAGCTCATAGTCACATTATCATTCAGATATAAATCTTGTTGGTCCACAAACCAATGAATTTCTAACGTGAGTGGACATAAGGATCACATGAAGTAGGCACTGTGGTTTCATGACAATAGGTGACGATTAAGTATCTCTTTAATAATCAGTAAGATGTCCACTACTTTATGAGTTATATGCATTTTGGATTTTCGTAAATTCATAAAATTAAATTATGTCGGCACCCGAATTTGCCATAATTTCTGGTTTTCGTGATAGATGGGACTCCATACATGATATATAATGATATATACAACGTAATGATTCCCTTCTTCTCATCCAAACACTAGTGCTGACATTTACAGTATATACTCAAGTATAAGCCAAGTTTTTCAGCACATAAATTGTCCCCCGTAGGTCCTCTTCTGCTTCTGATGCTCCGGTGCCTCCATGGGTTCTTCCGAAGAGGAGCGGGACGGCCCGAAAAGAAGCGGAACGACCCCAGGAGGCTTGGAGCATTGGAAGCAGCAGAGGACCTGCGGGGGATGTCGGAAAGGTGAGTACAGTGTTTTTTTTTGGGGGGGGGGGGGTTTAACTACAGTGCGGTGGCTAGCTATATACTAGAGGGGGCTGGCAGGCTATAAACTAGAGGGGGCTGGCAGGCAATATACTGGGAGGTTGTGACCAATGCATTTCCCACCCTCAGCTTATTCTCGAGTCAATAGGTTTTCCCAGTTTTTTTTCCGTTAAAATTAGGGGCCTCGGCTTATACTCGGGTCAGCTTATACTCTAGCATATACGGTAATCATAAAAGATGAAAGTTCCTCTTTAAAGGCTCAACTGTTTGGTTTGACTTCTAAACTTCTGAAGGCAAGCTTTGACCCAGATGCACTGATATTAGCAATTTCTTATTTTATCTCGAAAACTATAAATAGAAAACATACCTTCAGTGTTTCGACTTAAATTTTTGGATTCATCTAGAAGTTTGGAGCTAAAATTGATGGAATTCTGAGATGTAGAACCTAAAGATCCCTCTGATCCAGAAACCTTTAAAAAAAAAGTAAAATTCATTTGTTTTATCGAACATTTTACCTTTACGGCATGTGGAAGGAGATTTGTCTATTTTGACAACTTTCCCCTCTTTGTCCTGACAGGAACAACTAATACAGCTGCTTAAATGTTGCCATAAACATGTTGTTCTGCCATAATGTTTTCTGAAAAAATTTGTCTTTTAAAACAAATTTTGGTACTCTTCACATTGCTAGCAAGCTCCAAGTTTTGATGGAAGGATCTGTTATTAATTAAAGCAACACCTCCCATTTACATTCTGTTTGGGATTTTTACAATTTTTGGGATTAAAAAACAGAAACCTGAAAAAATTCAACTTTTAGGGGGTTATTTATCTTTTGTCAGGACATTTGTGTGTGTTTTATCATAAAGGTTGTTATATCTGGCAGCTGAATCTGTGGGATTTTTGCGTCTTTGTATTCCAATTTTGCACAAAAGTTGCACATTCTTCTGCTTTTTAAATGTTTTTCCTACGCATGATCTGGACTGGAGATTAGTTTTGAATGTTTGAACAGGATTTGTGCCAACATTGCGCCATTTTATATGTCCACATCAGGATTTTAAAGATTTATCAGGTGCAATACAGAACAATTCTTGCGCGTCTGACTTTGCCATGTTAGTGGAAAAGTAGCAAATTTTTGCTGAAATAATTTTCGTTGCCATAAAGGATCCAAGGATCAATTCTTATAAGGCAAAAACAGGTCTAACACAAAAACTGATCAGGTACTATGTGATGCCTGTAATGTGAACATAGACTATGCTCACTGATGATGCAAAAGCATCCTGGTTTACCGCTGTTCACTGTACTGACAATGACATCCTGACATGGACATGTGATAGCTGACAGCTAATTACTGACTTCAGTGCTTACAGCTAATGAATCATCTCATCTACATCAAGAAAGAAAAATAAGAGACTGATAGGACAGGAGCAGTAGGGAATCAATAAAGGGAAATTTACCATCAAAACCAAGCATGATAAACCTGGGACACTAATTCATAGATCCAGACACCATGACTGTGGTAAACTTCTTATATTTCTTATGCATGGCCTCCTTAAAACTCTAAAATCAGTTTATGAAATTATGCTAATGAACCTTACACATACTGTGAAGCTTACACATGCTGCAGCTTCACAGGCTGTTACACTATGTGGGAGCACTTCCCCCTCCCATTATGTACTTAAACTTTGTGTTCTGTATTGAGATTACATCAGACAGAGAAAGGGGGTGTGTTGAGCAGGAGCAGAGGGGCAGGGTGAGACAGCGTAACAGCCTGTAAAGATACAGCACTGAAGGGTTCTGGGAAACCACCCCAGTAGTATTTCAGGCGCATCAGCATAATTTTTAAAGTTGATTTTAGAATAAAGGAGGCCTTGGATAACACATATAAGAAGATAACCACGGTCGTAGTGGCTGGATCTATGAGTAATTGTCCCTGGTTTATCATGATGGATTTCCTTTAAGAGAGTCTTATCCTAATGTTATGCCTCTTTTTTCCCTCTCTTACCTTACATAAGAAATAAATGTACAATTTGTTGCATTTTTAATAATATGTTTGTTAACCTCAAAGCCAAACCCCTCTCAGTAGGTCACAATATGTCTGTTGTAATAATATAGTAATACAGGCGGTCCCCTACTTAAGAACACCTGACTTACATACGACCCATAGTTACCAACGGACCTCTGAATGTTGGCAATTTACTGTACTTTAGCCTTAGGCTATAATAAACAGCTATAACAGTATCAGAGGTGTCTGTAATGAAGATTTATTGTTACTCCTGGTTCTTATGACAACCCAACATTTTTAAAATCCAATTATCACAGAGACCAAAAAAAAATTGTCTGGGGGTTACAATGATAAAGTATATAGTTCTGACTTACATACAAATTCAACTTAAGAACAAACCTACAGACCCTATCTTGTATGTAACCCGGGGACTGCCTGTAATAGTAGTAATAAAAAGTCCTAAAATATATTTAATTCAAATTGCAATAAAAACATAATGCCAACAGATGCAGACTATCTGGAGGATTTACATGACAATAGGAGAGATTTTGTATATTTCTAAACAGTTATTGGCAAAAAATAGAGCAGCGTCATGAGCCGGCCTGTACACTGGTGGACACAATGCTCCCCCTGCTGGACTATTATGCATTCTTATATTTATTTATGGAACTATGCATGTGATCAAACAATATGGAGTGTATCCTTTCTTTGTAATTCTCCACCCTTAGGGAATAAGACAGAATAAGCAAATGTTTGATTACGTGTGAAACGCTTAGAGAAATGTTCCATTGAAGGAAAATGAAATTATGGACAAAAGAGTGCGGTGTATTCAGGTTGTTGTTCTCTTTCTGAAAGATTAATTACCTTCCTGCTGACTAGAGCTGAAAGGAGAGAATGGATATAAACACTTATCTAAAACGCAGGTTTAATTACTTCTAAATATAACCATATAATGTGGACGTCTGTCACCAGAACAATGGTTGTTTGCTGCATTCTGTAACATGATCAAACTCATCTTTGCTGTCACCAAACATTCATATATCCAGATAAAAATAAACGCAAGAGAAACATTTCGCTATATACCTGCCGAAAGAAAAAACTTAAACTCACCTTTTCCTTTTTTTGGGATGAATATCTACATCCTGAACGCCTGTCCCAGTACACATAACTGTCTATAACTGAACATCCTTCACATCTGATAATCTAGATCACTTTATTATCTGCTATTTTATAAACCCCCGGAATGAATGGTTATGAATGACTACACTATAGATTGCAGGTTTTTGGGGGAATGGCTGATGAGTGAATTAATTGCTGGGATTTCCTGTGTTCCGTGTAATTTAAGGGGTAGTACGACAAACAAAAAACCATAAAGGGGTGTTCCCATTTCGGATAATTAAAGTTATTGTTTGTATGAGAAAAAAAATTGACATTATACTTTGTGTCGATTCCTTACGGTTTTCTGACTCTCTGCTTGCTGTACTTCTATAGAAAGCTTCATTGTTTACTTCCACAGCTCGTTAGAGGGTATCAGAGCTGTGTGTTATAACGAGCTGTGCACCTGAGTGACCATGGTCACATTTCTGTCCACTGGAAATAAACAATGAAACTTTCTACAGAAGGACAGCAAGCAGAGATCTGGAAAACCATGAGGAATTGATACCGAAGGTATATTGGAAAATTGTATAATTTTTCATCATACAAACAATAACATTAATTTGCTGGAATGGGAACACCCCTTTAAGGGGGCCCATAAGGTTATGTTTCTTCCATAAGACAAGATCAGTGCTACAAATGATACCTGGATGACTGATTTTGCATTGTGATCCAGCAGCGTAAAATTACACCTCTGCTGTGCTCAGGAAAAACTGAAAATGAGTGGCCATCCACAGTAGAGATACACCGTTTTTTTTACACTAGATACAATACTGCAGCCTGACAAAATAGAAAACCTGCAGGTGTAAACAGAACCTAAGAGCAAACAAGCTACAGATGCTTCGTGTACGTACCATGGACAGAGCCTCAGTGACTGTGGTGTTAGCCTGCTCCACCACTGCCTCGGCCTGCTCAATGGTACTTTTAATACCTGAATGAGCTTGCACAGCATTTGTAGCATTCAATGAAATATTCCTCACATCTGAAAGAGAACTAAACATAGAGATCTGGCATAAATATTAAAGAATACTAATATTTTTACTACAAAATACTGGATAAAATTGTTCAAAACTTTGGCTTAATTTTCTTTCTAAAAAGTTCACTATATGCATTACATTACATCTATTATGTGTTTTAGACCATTTTTTTTTATTTGCCCAACAATGGGAGTGACTGATCAATAAAGTCAAAACACATTCATAAGCGTACTTAAGTAAGAGAAGATGGAGAACAAGTATTTGATAACTCTAGAATGCAGATGTCCTTGACTCTCGTCTCACCTGCTTTGAAATGGCACATAATTTCGGGTTCCATTATATACAGAATAGGATACTAATCCAGCTATGCAGGCTTTGGATAATGTAGTAGGACTATACCATAGAGCATGTACCTGTTTAGAGAATCAGCAAGGCTCTGTAAAGCCGCTGCATGGTCTTCAGCTTTATAGACCAAATCAAGATTATCTCTCTTGGACATTTGCAGCACCAGTTCATCCACATGGTGTCTTAGCTTGGTATTCCACATGATCAACTCTTCCTGGTGCACCTCCAAAACCTATAGATACATAGTGGGGTGTATATGTTACACACATGAACATAAATGTGAGAGCACCAACATTACAATAAGACCTTCTTTATGATGGGTTAAAATGAAATACATACGGATGTTGCATTAATGGTGTCTTCTGCAAGTAGAACTGCCTCATCAACCAGGCCAAGCCCTTCTTCAATTAACATCACAGAACGATTCTTGTTTTCCTGGAGAGTAAGCTTTTTCATCTGTAGATGGACATCATACAATTCATTATTTATGTATCCTTAAATTCTCAAAAAGAGACAACTCATCACATGAAGTGACAGGGCATCTTTAAGGTAAGAGCTGTGAATCTGTGGAATAGCCTGCCTCAGGCGCTGGTCACAACAGGGACAGCAGAGAGCTTTAAGAAGGGTCTAAATGTCTTTTTGCATCAAAATAACTTTGACGGTTCTATCATAATATAAAACAGTTTGCCTTATATCTCTTGCTCATCCAATCCCTCCCCTTCCTTGGTTGAACTTAATGGACAATCCACAAGTTATTTACCAATGATGGCCCCGCCGAGCATCCCGCACAGCCGAATACAAGGAGAGGCAGCGGCCCCTTACTGTACCCAGCAGGGGCATGTGCAGCATTTATTTCTACTCCAGGCCCTCCCTGAGGTAGAAATAAATGCAACTGGCAGAGAGTGCACAGACGCTGGGACAGGAACGTCCGTGTCGGCCTACCACCGATTGGTCACATCCCCCTACACGCCCCTCCAAAGCCCCTGGCTTGGAGGTGGCGGAAAGGGGAAAATAATCGAAAGTGCTAGCAATAAACTAGAATTTGCGATTATTTAGGGTTTCTATGCGACTGGCGTGGTGCAGAAGCCCTGATAAGTACCCCTTCTGTATGTCTTTATTTCAACCATATTAACTATATTATGTATATTATACATATGGATAAAAACACAGATAACTTACATTGAAATTATTGAGATTGTTTTGGATGGGAATCAGCAGACGCTTGGTGTGGTTGGTGTTGGAAGCAGATTCTTGGATAAAGTCTTGAGCTATAAATAATCTGTTGTTGTGTTGTTCTATTGAGTTTTCAAGACTCTTCTTCAACCTCAATAAGTCTTTATGTGGCTTCTCATAAACATTCTGAACTCTTGATAACAAATCTTCACAATCTCTGTTGGATTTTCACAAATAAAATAACTATCCTGAGATATCTGATGAATACAAACCTAGCAAATTATACGACCTCAGTAATATCTTGAATGAGAGATGAAGTGATCCTGCTTGATCCCCACACATACAGTTAGACTGTGTCTTTTATGGAACGAAAGCTCCACCAATCAGCTGAGCAGTGGGGGTGCCAAGTAGTGATCAGTGACCATCATCAATCTGATATTCATGACATTTTCAAAAAAAAAAACAGGTCATCAAAAGTGTTTTGGTCAAATTAGAAATGTTAGAAAACTTACTTGAGGTTTTTGGTAGAATTTTGGTAATGATCATTGAAGCTATTCACACTCATGGATTCCAGTTTAGAAGAAACATCCTTTTGGTAATCACTGAGAGCCTTTTCAGAAAGATGGACATCATTGCCTATTGTCTCATTCAAACTTTCTGCTACTTCTATAAGAACTGAAAAAAGTTGAGATAAATTATTAAAGAGTTTTATTACCGTATTTGAGTATAGTTTTTATTTGTTCATTTAATTTCTACATATTCAAGGACCGGATATTTAGATCTTACCTTTAACAGTTGTCTGCATTTTGTCAATGAATCCCATAAGTTCTTGGCTCCTGTTCAGGGTGCTGAGTGTGGAATTTTGCACATTGTGCCCATCTTGTATTATCTGTGTCATCTTTCAGAAAATAAATAGAATAATCACTTGCCTCAAATAAATACAGACTGACATTTAGGCACAAAATACATAAGGTTCCTTGGCACCTATTTTCTTGAATAACAACATAAAGGGAGAATCAAAACAATAGTTAATGGGTTGTACAGGATAATTTTAGTTTTTTATTGATGGCTTTTTTATCTCTGGCAGTCCTATAAATTGAATTATATGAATGAAAGCAATGTATTGCTGAAATCTACCATTAAAATCAAGCACATTAAACCATGGCATTTACTCATAGATCCTGGCATTGTGAAATGGTAACCTTCTTATATTTCTTATTCATTGCTTACTTCCTTATGAGCAAGAAGGGCTCTGGAAGCATTACCAGTGTTGTAGATTCACAGGCTGTTATACTGTGCAAGGAGAACTTCCCCCTCCCACTGTGTGCTGAAACTTCCTCTGCTGCCATAATATGAAAGCAGGCAGAGAGAGGGAGTAAGTGCTGTCGGGGCAGGGGGTGTGAAGCCAGGGCATAGATGGGCTCTGGTAATGCCCTCCAGAGCCATTCAGGCTCATTAGAATAATTTTACAAGTTGATTTTGGAGGGAAGGAGGCCATGGAAAATAAATATAAGCCACAGTCATGGTGCCTGGATCTATGAGTAAGTGTCTCTTATTTATCATGATGGATTTGGTGTTAGTTTCTTTAAAAGCTCCATTCACTGCCTTGGAGATAACTTTAAAAACCCTGGAGTGATAGTAATTAAAGAAACATAAATGAAATATAATAGAATGCATGTTATTTATTCTTATAAATTACTTACTCTTGCATAAAGTATATCTGTTTCTTTAGATACAGTAGCCAGTTTTTCAGAAGTCTGGTCCAAAGCCTGAGGAGTTACTGAGTTTGTGTTGACCGAGTCCTATACAAAATATTAAAAACAAGTTAGGCGTAAATTTTTAAATCTACTTGATGAATATTGCATTTTTTTTTTTTATATAATTGATAACGCAAAATAAAATAATTGTACACTATTTAGAAGGGTGATTCAGTACTTCTGGTAAAATGTGGCCAATGGATGATGCTTGGAATGACAGTTTTCAAGGTATACAAATGTCCCTTTCTGCACTTTTGCACCACATGCAACAAATGTTTACAAAAAATTTGCAAATTTGCTCAAATGACTTCTTAATTATACTGGCTTGTCGTATGCCACCTGCGCAAATTACTGCTGCCACCTGTGACTGGCATTGAAAAAACATTTTGTGTGTAGAGGGACCAAAAAGTGTAGACTGGCAGGGACTCAGCAAGGTTTGGTCTGGTAGCATCAGTCAGGGGAATGATTTCTCTATTAACCCATTATCAGCATTCTGTAGATTTCTCCCTTATCACCCCCTTCAAACTGGAATCTCACTATGAGCAGAAACAGAACTGTGAAATGACAGAGAAGCAGTCACCATTAGTAAGCAATGCTGCATCTAGGCATATAATCTACTGCAGCCTCCTAAATAGCATTGTAATTACAGTTTTATGACTGCTTTATTACTGTCACATTTGGCTCAATAGAGATTTGGAACAAATTATTCTAAATAGAATCTTAAAAACATTTATACGATAACACAAAAGAGCGTCTCTGTATTTGTCAATCAATATGCTAGCGAAGAAAGAAGTCTTATTTATTGCTAATTAAGGACACATGATCAACAATATTACCGTAACATGAATAATTTCTTTTTTTTACAGGTGAATGTTAACTACCATTATAATATAGATAAGGAAGGCTCAACTTAGGTGAGTATATATACTTAGCGTGCATTGAAAAAAAATACCAGGATATCACTGGAATAAAACAATAGGAATAAAACTTAAATGGATATAAGGCAAATTTGTTTTTAGAAAACCCCTTTGTTAGGAAATAACAATCATTGTTATTCCGAATGTGAACTAATGTTTATTGGAATGACTATTTATTAGTATTAATGAATATGATCTCAGATATTTGTGACACCTAACTCCTACCTCTAGGACTCTATTTGACCCTTTCCTACCATGCATGCACTGGCAGAATGGAAAGGTTGCCATTTTTTTAACAAACACATCCATAATATATGAAAGATTTTGACCTTAAAAGCTGTTGTCATGCATGAGAATTTATGTTTTGGGCCCTAAGTGGCATGAAAAGAACACAGAACTTCAGTGGTGATGTCACCTCGACAAACCTGTCACTGCCTTATATGAGCCACAACCACCTGTCCCCATTGTTTGTTATTGACCGGACATTACTGCTGACCCTTTCGATATCAATAGAGGTCAGTGTTGGCGGGAGGCGTAGCGGTATACTGGAGGTAAGGATGTAGGTAAGTTTTTTACACCACCTGGTGCTCATAAGAAGAAAAAAGTTACAAACACTGACAATGCCTTAGTCATATGTGAGTAATTGTTTCCCATTAGTGATTGTGAGCCCAAAAAGTGTGGAGACTACACTGAGATAAGATTTACATCTGTTCCTTGTTTTCGACCACTCATGCTTTTGGCTCTTAATAACTGATGCAAATCATAGTTTGTGTTACTGTAGGTCCCTCCTACTCACTTCTATAATACTACACTCCAAAACTAAATTTTATGGATGTGCAATGTCTGTGGTTGAACTATTTTAGAGGTAAAGTTGCCATAACCCCAAATTACAGAAAACCTTAATACTGCCTTTCTCTATGGGGATAAAAGCTGCAGGCGACCATAAAAACACTGTAAAAAAAATCAGTTTTAATAGTAAAGCACCAAAAGGCATCCATGAGCGGCATGCAGGGGTTTGACCCCAGATTATCAGCAGTTCTATGTTGCTGACTTGCTCTAGTCTTAATGATACAATAGAAATGACAGGGTTTATTCCAGTTTTCAGTCTAATAACAATCTTTTACATGAATTTTTAGTAAAACCATTTTTACAATCTCATGAGTTTTGGTGTATTATTATTATTATAATATTAGTTTCATCTCTAAACAATTCTCCAGTTGATGGCGTGAACATTGCTTTATCGTAAAACAAATCATACTGCATATTACAATGATATTTCCTTGTAGCCTATGGCAGTTCTAGAGCAGATATACTAAGAAATAAGACTTGATTAAAATGTAGCATACAGCGCTCTTAACTGCTTCCTCTTTGGAAATCCAATTTAAGCAGAGACTTTGCCATCATAAATATCACAAATTAAATTTCTGCTAGTTTGTTCCATCTGGACATCATCATCCAGTGAGCATCTATGGGGTTTAATTACATTTCTTGACAAAGTGATTAAGGAGAATATCATATTTTTGTGATTTAGAGAAAACAAAAAGTGACCAGAAATTACAACTTTTATTAAGGCTGTATGTGTGTGTCAGTAGAGGAAACAATACAGAAGAAGAAAACTAAGCAAGAGATTGATTCTACTTACTGCCTTAAAGGTGTATACTCATCTGGACATTTAATGTAATTTCATCATGATATCAATGTCAGTACTCAAGTAATAAAAAATGTAAACGTGCTTAGAAATAGCAATTGAAGATAGGAAGTCATTGGTTACCTTCATATTTGAAGTCATGCTTTCCAGATTTGACATGAAACCATGAGGCACCACAACGATTCCAGTGAAGTTCATAGAGAAAATAACCTTATGTAAATCATCCAGATCATCTAGTAGTGGTCCTGTGCAGTCGTCGTCACAAGCTGGGGAAGACAGCGGAAAAGAGTTCTTTACACATAATATTCATTCTGCAGGTAAGCAACACTTATCAAACCTTATAAGGTGACCTTATAGGTCACTTATAACACCAGCACTGCTTTTATATTGAAGTGATAAAGAAATTATTCATGCCAAAAATAGAAATCTTAATTCATGTAAAGTTTAAAGCTTCATACAAAAGGACAAAAGCCGCTATGGGAAAGCCACAAATCAGGGTCATCTACAAAATCGGGTAAGTGCTTTAACACAAAATGCAACTTGTTTTTTCAACTAAAGTTATCTACTCCTTTGGGGACCTGTATGAGCAAATTTTTTACTTTTTATAATAATAGGACGATGTGAAATATCCTCAAAATCAAACTGTCATGCAACTTCTATATGCTATTTTATAGATTGTAATTGTATCGACACACAGTTTATACAGCGTCTAACTTACATATGCACTGCTGGTCCAGAAGAATGTGTCTAACTTCACAGGTGTCACA
The DNA here is from genome assembly GCF_040894005.1 of Engystomops pustulosus. Classification (NCBI taxonomy): domain Eukaryota; kingdom Metazoa; phylum Chordata; class Amphibia; order Anura; family Leptodactylidae; genus Engystomops; species Engystomops pustulosus. The sequence continues at coordinate 62,159,105 of NC_092415.1, forward strand.
CAGCCGTCCAGTCACCCCCGGCTTACAAGAGCACTGGCCAGTTATTCTATCACAGTCATTATTCAATGAACCAGCAGGATTGCAGTCACATAACTGGCAGCTTCCATCAGGCTCCATAGGATTGCCAAAGTAGCCAAGAGAACACCTAGGTGTAAGAAAACCACAGTGGTTAAATTATATTTTACAATAAGTTATTGTTTATTGTTACAGCCACTTGCTAGCATAGAAAATGGTCCAGAAACATTCCCTTGAAAAAAGTGATTATATACTAGGGGCTGTAAATCATCCGCCATCTAAAAAATAATAACATAAAATAAAACACTATTACTGCGTAATAGGATAAACTGGGTAATCCATGGGGTTATGTTATTGATGGGAGACGCCACTTGGCAACCCAGAACATAATGGATGAAATCTATCATCAGGGTAATGTGTAAAGTCATCTGATGTCTTTGGTAGCAAAGTGTAAGTAAATTTTTTCGCAGATGTTGCATGATGTTTTTTAGGTTTTATGTTTCTTTAAAAGTGTTGATATAAAAGTGTCTGATTGCTGGAAGCAGAGGTTGAATTAATGCCTGTACAAGCGCCACAGATACTTGGACAGGCAATTTTACTTCTTCAAAAAGTTCTCATGGGAATTAAACATTTTTTAGTTAGGAGCGCAAGCTGGAGCTACATAATGTTCCTTTACTGCCCCTGCTCACGGCCCCAATGGAAGGTCATGTGACAGTAATTCTGTTCTGATTCTCCGTTTACAAGACCTCTATTGCAGTGGCTGCTGCATTGAAGGACCTATCAGTATGGACTGTGATGCACTGTGCCATCAGCAGAATAGATGGATTCTATAATGTGATGTTACCATGAGATCACTGTTATATGTGATCTGTATAAGGCAACACAGATAATCTGCTCCATGCTAACTTCTGGCCCGGTTAAAAATTTTATGTAATAAAATCCTATGGAGTATTTGTATTACTGAAAATATATAAATATATAAAATACTCTTCAAAAATAAGAGGAGTATTGTGCAGCCTTTGGCTGGAAGCCCATAAGCCATGTCAACAAGGGATCAGGAGAAGGAAGCACCAGAAGTCCTCTGAAGGGCAACATTAGGACTGGAAAATAAGAGTCCTGTAAGTTATCACTAAAGTCTCGCAAAAGGAAATAGAATACAGTAGTCCTGAGATATTAAACTGCTTGATACTCTCCTATTAAGTAAGATTGCAAAAGTGAATTTCGTGCAGACAACTAAGGCAGTGGGTGGGGTGGATCAACCAATAGTACTCCCAATGTATATATAAACTATATTTATATAGTTAAAGACGGACCCCTCTGCCCACTGTGACCTCAGATGAAGCTCTCTGGATGCTTTAGTATAGTCCCAGACAGCAAAAAGTTTTGAAACTCCAATTGTCACTGGGGCAACAAAAATTTTTCGTCTGGATCTATCATTATAAAATATACAGTTTCGACTTACATACAAATTCAACTTAAGAACAAAAATACTGAATCTTGTATGTAATCCGGGGACTACATGTGTATACATATAGGCCTATTGCTCTTTACTGTTATACCTGCTAAATCTGACCTATATTATCTAAACAGGGTAACTATGCCCAAAACTTTTTGAAAGACTGTATAATTTTTGGTTAACCACCCGGGGCCTTGAGAGATATCCTTGCATGCCCACTGTGATCAAAGAGGCTGGGTTTAAAGCTGACAACTTGTGTCCAAAATTATCTTTGTAAACTTGTACAACAAGCTGATGTTGCATTACTTAGTTAGGCCTCATGCACACGAACGTATGCCTGCATGGCTACAGCTGGGCAGGCATACATCCGTTGCGATGGAGAGGAGGACTTAATGCACGGCCCGTAACACGGGGAAAGATAGGAGATGTTCTATCTTTTCTCCATGTAAGGAGTGGTACGGTGCCGCACATGTGTGGTACATTAACTCTCCGTGTGGTCATTGACGTCTATCGGGGATGTATGTATTGCATTGCATTGTATGTATTACGTACCCCCGGCGGTGTGATACATACCGTTCACAGTATTTTCCTTCATATCCAGGCAGACAGGCATCACAACGGAAATCATTGGCCCCTTCAAGAACACAAGTAGGACTGAAACTGAAAGCAGAGATAGTAGCATTTGATCATTGGAGACCGGTAAGTTGGAAAACTCCTGAACTAACATGTTTACTGTGCATAAAATAAGAGACCAGGAAAATCAATTGATGCAAACACATATGTATGTACCAAATTGTAGTAAACTGTATGGAAATAATCATGAATAAATTTAAGAAACAATTCAGTGACAGATATAAATCTTATGAATTACCTTTTTGAGTTGCCTTTTGGGCAGGCGCACAGAGAGCAATCCGAGATTGACCCAGTCACTGTGCCATAGTAACCAGGGGCACAGATATGGCAATTATGTCCAGCAGTATGATCTCTGCAACCCTGCGAAATTGGAAGAAAAATGAAAAAATATTGTCATGTGGAAGAGAGGAAAACTTGCAGTACAGTAAAACTCTATGGGGGGGGGGGGGATTCATCATTACAATTTGTCTCTGACTTTGTTGTCTATGTTCAATTCCATTTTTGTTTTATCTGAATTCATCAAGTGAGTCTATGTATATTGTTGTATTTTTTTTGGGGGGGGGGTTTGGTTGGTCACATAATACATTTTTTTTTACGTTTCTCGCAAAATGTTCTTTTTTATGTCGCACATGTTTCTCTAAGGAGCAATTGGTCTTGGCAAATTTGGGAGTGGCTTTTGTCCTATTTCTTGCACCAAAACAAAGCCAAACAGTGACAAAAAAGACAATCATGTAGATATAGCGTTGGTGCAGAAATAAGTTGGTGCACTCTGCCACAGCAGTGCAGGGGGCACCCGATTAATAAATAGGGTGCGCCACACTTCCGCCACACTTCATGAAACTGGTACACACTGCACCCTCCACAGGCAAACTGCACCAAGTGCATTGTTTTTGATAAATGTGTAAATACAAACCTGGCACTGCCACAGTCATGTAAACTAGTCCCAATGGAAAAACCGTTTACAACATTAAAAACTTCTGTGAATTATATGGTACAGAAACAAGGAGGAATTAATATTTTCATGGCTGGTCTAGGGCCTATAGAAAGGAGACACCTGGGTTACTGGGTAGTACAGGGGACCTTTATCATGGTTTCTACGTCAGAAAACTGGCAATGCCTAGCGAACCACCAGCAATTGCAATTATTATCCTATTTGCATCGGTTCCATGCCAAAGGCATGAGGACCAAGTCAAAATTTTTTATTTAAAGGCGTTTTCCCATGAATCAAAGTTACACAGGATAGGGCTTAACTTGCTGATGGGTGGGGTTATCAGTGATGAGACCCCACAGGTCACAAAAATGAGCGGCCCGATGGGGTCCCAGTTACTTTAGTCGGACCCCTCGTTGCTCCAGGGGAGTAGTGAGGCAGACGGCTGCACATGACCACTCTGCTCCATACATCTTCATGGAGCTGGCCGAAATTGCTGAGCGCCGCACGGTATTTCGATTGACATGTATGGAGCAGAAAAGTCATGGGCGGCCACCTGCTCAATTACTCTCCGGGAGCCACGAGGGGTCCGACTGAGGAAACTGAGACCCCATCGGACCACTCATTTTCGTGATCAGTGGGAGTCTCATCATTGAGACCCCACCGGTCAGCAAGTTAGGTTCCCTGGACCAGCTCATCTAGTCCTCCTTGCAGTGAAAACAGACAGGGGACCGTTTAAATAACACCACCGTACATCCCAACTTTGCACAATATGATCCTTAAACTTGTTTGATTGTGCTTCTAGGTTCGCAAAACTCTAAAGTTGTTCCGGACCTGGGAATGTCCTTATATTTCCTCCTTAGCTTGTGTGTTTCTCAAGGCTGCTGCTCATTTTCACTTTCTTTAACTTTAGGCCAAACTCTAGTTTTGAAGACTTTGAGATTTATAGAGCTCACCATCGTTGTCTAGCAAGATTTATGCGTTTGCATTGTCAGAAGTTTACAATCCATTTCACTGTGAAAACCTAATTAGAGGATAAAAAACTTGCTGTCCTAGATATTGCCTGCCTCATTTAATAAATGTCTCCTGGCTGCTACAGCACCGACAGCAGCTGATATACTACTAAATGGACTATAACAAGTGAGTCAGCTCATTAAAATAAACTATATTGGTATATATTCAGCTCCGTGAAACTTACCATACATTCTCCAGTATGTGGATCACAGGCCTCGCTGTGGTTACTGCACTGACAAGGCACACAGGGGGCAATGTATGGCTGAGCCTTCAGGAGGTTCACTTCTGTCACTTGCTCTCTGTAGTATCCAGGTGCACACTCCTGGTGATGGAAAGGGTAACAGTTCTTATATGGGGCACAACTATTAATCAGTAAATGAACACAAAGTGAATAATGTTGTACAAGTCACCTGGCAGGAGAGTCCTGTATACCCAGGAGGACATTCACAGATCTCGATAAGATTAGCTGCCTCTCGGCCAGAATGCATCTCAGATGCTTCCACTGCAATGTCCATTGAGATATTCGATATCCTATTGATAGTAAAATACAATATGTAATACACATATGTATACACATTAAAGAGAACCTTTCACAGCATCCTTAAAAAAGTGTTGCTCCAATGAATGAGGCGCAGCTAACCCCATCTAAGAATAAATCCTGTTGGCACCAAATATGCAAATTAGATTTTGATGACTCAAATACTCAAAAGACTCAATTGTCTGGAGGAGTAAGATTAAGAAAGTAGAGCAAGCCCTCATTCTGGGCTATGGGTGGGTAGCTTTCTAGAAAGAACCTGAAAACACACAGGTGTTTAGTGGAATTTCACTCCTTCTCTAAAATCCTTCAAGCTACCGTATATACTCGAGTATAAGCCGAACCAAGCACAAGCCAAGACCCCTAATTTTACCACCATAAACTGGGAAAACCTATTGACTTGAGCATAAGCCGAGGCTTGGAAATGCATTGGTAACAGTCTCCAGTATATAGCCATCCAGCCCCCTGTAGTATATAGCCAGCCCCAAGAAGTATATAGCCGCCCCAAGTAGTATATAGCCAGCTGCAAGTTGTATATAGCCAGCACCAAGTAGTATATAGCCAGCCCCCAGTAGTATACAGCTAGCCAGCCCCATGTAGTTATACAGCCAGCCCCATGTAGTATACAGCCATCCAGTCCCCAGTAGTATACAGCCAGCCAGCCCCAATGTAGTATACAGCCAGCCCCCATGTAGTATACAGCCAGCCCCCATGTAGTATACAGCCAGCCAGCCCCCAGTAGTATACAGCCAGCCCCATGTAGTATACAGTCAGCCCCATGTAGTATACAGTCAGCCCCATGTAGTATACAGCTAGCCCCCAGTAGTATACAGCTAGCCCCCAGTAGTATACAGCCAGCCCCCAGTAGTGTACAGCCAGCCCCCAGTAGTGTACAGCCAGCCCCCAGTAAGGTACAGCCAGCCCGCCCAGCACATTAAAAAAATAATGGTGACTCCTCTTCTATATGTTGTAGTAGCTGGCAGAGACGCGTTCGCATGATTTCCCGGCCGGCACACACTATGACGTCATTAGCAGCGAAAACTGCTGCATCGTTGTGTGCGCCGGCTGGCAGATCGCATGGACGCGACTACAGCATAAAGAAGATAGAAGAGGAGCCACCTGGAGCCGCACTGTGGATTGGGAGCTACGTGGAGCATCGGCGTTAGAGGGTGAGTACGTAAGTTTTTTTTCTGACTTGAGTATAAGCCGAGGTGAGGTTTTTCAGCACATTTTTTTCATACACGAGTATATACGGTACTTTGTTTGTAGGTCTGCCCCTTACAATCTACAATCCGGCAAATGGACACCCCTATGTGACTTAAATGACTGTACCCACTGTATATGAGAGAAATACTGTACCTGCTCTGCTGCACTCCATAGCCATATGAAGCCTTTATAAGAATGTAGTCAATGTTGCTTAGAACAGACATGAAATCCTTCCTTGTAACTGTCTTTTCAGACATAGAGTTATGGTATTTCCAATTATCCTACAGTGGAAATATAGAGAATATACATTTATGTTACCCTCCATTAAATACACATAATACATTGTAGACTGAATAGTTTAGTGTATCTGGAGTTACAATAACCGAAGAATGTATTACACCTTACAACAACACATTTCAGGACTACATATACCTGTGGGGATCTGATGCTGTCCTGTACATGATAAATGACCATGCTTATAATATGCACATTGCTCATTTTTCTTACCTCCCTCATGTGAAGTTGGATCTCACTCCTGATACCAATTGCAGGACTTGGTTTATCCATATGAATAGTCAGTTTTCTGAGTTGACCTCCTCTCATTATAATGTGTGGCTCCAAAGCCGAAGGATCAGAATCAGAAAGTGCATAATATGTAATGATGTATTTCAATACCCCTCCATAGGCCATTAGCTGTCAGAGATTGCAAGAAGATGCATGTGTTACATATAAAATGTCAAATATTTATTAATAAACATTTGAGAAAAGAAAGTGAATATGAAGTTGAATGGAAGGTGAGCTGCAGTTCCCTAGAACAGCCACTATACAATGGACAGAGCCTTCTGTTTCCTTCTCGAACAAGATACCAGTAGAGGTAAAAACTCGGACCTATAGATCAAGGTTGTAGCCTCCATGGATCTATATATCAAAGTTATAGCCTACATAAAACTATATATTAGGGTTGAAGCCTCCATGGATTTTATAAATAAAGATTATTATTATTATTATTATTATTTAAATATCAGGGCTGTAGACGACGTGGGTCTATATCTCAGGGTTGTAGTTTACATAGAACTCTATATCAAAATTGTAGCCTCCATGGATTTATATATCTGGGTTGTAGCCTCTATGGGTCTATATACCGTATATACCGGCGTATAAGACGACTTTTGAAGACAGAAAAATCTTCTGTCTTCTCTGGGGTCGTCTTATACGCCGGGTCCCGGTGCATGGAGAGGGCTCACGGGCTGAGCCCTCTCCATAGCCGGTAAGTCTTTGCTGCATATTGCAGCAAAGGCTTACTGGTAACACCCGCGATCGGTGCAAGCACCGATCGCGGGTGTTTGCACAGCGATGGCTGCCGGCAGCCTCAAAAAGACATCGGGGCGCATACTCACCCTCCGTTGGCCCCGATGTCCGCGCTGTGCTGTCTTCAGTCTTCCGCGCCGTCTTCTTTCTTCTGCTGGGCGCCGCCATGCTTTTCCCCGGGACGGCGCCTAGTATGACGTCAGCAGCGGCGCGTCATACTAGGCGCCTGCCGGGGAAGATCAATGGCGGCGACCGGCAGAAGAAAGAAGACGGCGTGGAACACTGAAGACGAGCCGCGCAGACATCGGGGGAGCAGCGCAGCACATCGGGGCCACCGGAGGGTGAGTATATAAGTTTTTTTTTTTTTTTTAATGCTGGGCTGGGCTGGGCTGTGCTGTATACTACTGGGTGCTGGCTGTATACTACTGGGGGCAGTGCTGTATAGTACTGGGGGCAGAGCTGTATACTAATGGGGGCAGTGCTGTATACTAATGGGGGCAGTGCTGTATACTACTGGGGGCAGTGCTGTATACTACTGGGGGCAGAGCTGTATACTAATGGGGGCAGAGCTGTATACTAATGGGGGCAGTGCTGTATACTACCGGGGGCTGTGCTGTATACTACTGGGGGCAGTGCTGTATACTACTGGGGGCAGAGCTGTATACTAATGGGGGCAGTGCTGTATACTACTGGGGGCAGAGCTGTATACTAATGGGGGCAGTGCTGTATACTAATGGGGGCAGTGCTGTATACTACCGGGGGCTGTGCTGTATACTACCGGGGGCTGTGCTGTATACTACCGGGGGCTGTGCTGTATACTACCGGGGGCTGTGCTGTATACTACCGGGGGCAGTGCTGTATACTACCGGGGGCAGTGCTGTATACTACCGGGGGCAGGCTGTATACTACTGGGGGCTGTGCTGTATACTACCAGGGGCTGTGCTGTATACTACCGGGGGCTAGCTGTATACTACCGGGGGCAGGCTGCATACTACCGGGGGCTGTGCTGTATACTACTGGGGGCTGTGCTGTATACTACTGGGGGCTGTGCTGTATACTACTGGGGGCTGTGCTGTAATGGTAATGTTGTTGTTGTATGCCTTATGTTTATGAGCGACAGTTTTCCTGCTATATACCTGCATGTCATAAGAATTTACATTAAAAAAAGGACCATGTTAAATTCAAATCTGTTTTTTTTTAAATTTTTACCGGTGTTTTGTATGCGTTGGAAAAGGGGTAGTCTTATACGGCGAATATATCTTAAACTCTATATTTTAAACAGGAAAGTAGGGGGGTCGTCTTATACACCAGGTCGTCTTATACGCCGGAATATACGGTATCTGGTTTGTAGCCTCTATGGATCTATATATCAGTGTTGTTGTCTACATAGAACTTTATATCAGGGCTGTAACCTCCATGGATTTACATCAGTATTGTAGCATCCAGGGATTTATATACCAGGATTGTAGACTTCATGGATTTATCTATCAGGGTTGCAGCCTGCATGGATCTATAGATCAGGGTTGTAGCCTCCATGGATCTTGTAGCCTACCTAGAACTCTATATCAGGGCTGTAGCCTCTATGAATATTTATATCTTGGTTGTAGCCTCCATGGGTCTATATATATAAGGCCTGTAGCCTCCATGAATTTAGATATCAGGGTAGTAGCCTCATGGAATTATATATCAGGGTTGTAGCCTCCATGGAATTATATATCAGGGTTGTAGCCTTCATGGATCTATATATCAGGGTTGTAGCCTTCATGGATCTATATATCAGGGTTGTAGCCTTCATGGATCTATATATCAGGGTTGTAGCCTTCATGGATCTATATATCAGGGTTGTAGCCTTCATGGATCTATATATCAGGGTTGTGGCCTCCATGGATCTATATATCAGGGTTGTAGCCTTCATGGATCTATATATCAGGGTTGTTGCCTCCATGGATCTATATATCAGGGTTGTGGCCTCCATGGATCTATATATCAGGGTTGTAGCCTTCATGGATCTATATATCAGGGTTGTAGCCTCCATGGATCTATATATCAGGGTTGTAGCCTTCATGGATCTATATATCAGGGTTGTAGCCTCCATGGATCTATATATAAGGGCTGTAGCCTCCATGGGTCTATATATATAAGGGCTGTAGCCTCCATGGATTTAGATATCAGGGTTGTAGCCTCATGGAATTATATATTAGGGTTGTAGCCTGTACAGATTTATATATCAGGGTTGTAGCCTCCATGGATCTATATATCAGGGTTGTAGCCTCCATGGATCTATATATCAGGGTTGTAGCCTCTACAGATTTATATATCAGGGTTGTAGCCTTCATGGATCTATATATCAGGGTTGTAGCCTCCATGGATCTATATATCAGGGTTGTAGCCTCCATGGATCTATATATCAGGGTTGTAGCCTCCATGGATCTATATATCAGGGTTGTAGCCTCCATGGATCTATATATCAGGGTTGTAGCCTCTACAGATTTATATATCAGGGTTGTAGTCTCTACAGACAGTGTTGTAGCCTCCATAGATGTATATACCAGAGTTTTAGCTTCTATTGTCTCAGCTGCAGCAGTGAAAGGAACAGTAAAATAAACAGAAAAAGACTCAAAGAGCAGAAGTTCCAACGTCTCCTTGTATTCCCTGAATACCCCCCTAATTCACTGACCTTAGCACCAAGGAACTGCTCTGGTAACTTCCAGTAAAATGTATCTGATAAGAGATTCTGTCTGATGACCGATGCATCTAGCAGCATATCAACCTCCTCAGCAAACACTCCATCTGTTGTCCCATTCATATTACCCAGAGATACCACACGAAGAAGGGACTGGCCTGGGACCAGGGAAATCTAAAATACATTTCCATACATTGAATTCTGTTAGATTTAGAACTACATAAAGAACAATGTGAAAAATAAACAGTCTATATAGTCCAAGCGTTTTCTGTTGACATATTTGGGGTATTGCTGCAGATATGTTATCTGATTTATAAATTGCTACTTTGATTGAATTTTAGTGAAATGAAATAAACATTTGCCCCGGACGATACTTACAGGTATGTGCACATAGTCTTCAATCTCTGCACACAGCTCAGATACACCAGAACAGAAGCATGGCGAGCAACCAAGAGGGTTATCAGTACGGAGAGCAAAGGTCCCACTTTTGCATTCATTACAATAGCTGCCAATGACATTTTCCTGTAACATAAGAGGTTTAATATTCATATATTAATTGCTTATGCATATCCTTGCTCATTTTTATCACATTTCTGTAAAACAGACCAACAAAGCAACAGAAGAGATGAGGAGATAAAGAAATTGTCCAGTAGATGGCAGTGTATGATCAAGGATCAAGGAGACCTCAGACTACGCATTACACAGTTACTGACCTTACAAGCACAGGCTCCAGTTTCTTCTTCACAGCTACATACTTTCTGTTCATCATCGCACCATGCAGACTGGGTTCCCTGGGCATCACAATCACAAGCGATGCAGTTGGGGTATTTTCGATATCCAAATCGACAAGCATTGCATGTTTGTCCACCAAACTCCTCTCGACATGGGCACTGGCCTGTTGTAAGGTCACACTGGAGTCTGCTCGATCCTTCCCTGCTGCAGTTGCATTCCTACAAATAGTAATATGAGAAATATTGTGTGCATGCGCGTAACGAGAGACATTCTCATGCTTTATGGTTTCCAAATAAAATGTACAGATACAAAGTCCCCTCTTATTTGAAAGTTATGTGATCACCACTTTCCAGTTTAAATATAGACTATGGGGGTCATTTATCTTATTTCCACCTTCTCTGCGCTCTTTCTGTGCCTGTTGTGAATCTATTTTTTGCACCTCATTTGTCTTTGTCATTTTGGCTCTTTGTCAAATTGAGGGTTTTTTGAGCATTAGCCTCAAATTTAAAAAAAGGCGCAATTTGTTGCCCAAATCATACCATTGCCTTTCCTAAGCATGGACTGTGCAGTTATTTGGAACCATATAGGTGCAATAGTATAATAAGTCAGAGCAAACATCTGTAAAGAAGCAAAATGTAATGACAGAGAGGGTGTAACAACACACGATGAAATGAGGTGCAACATTCCAAAAAAGCGCGAAATAGGCGCAAAACAGGCATTTCGCAGCAAAAAGGAGCAAAAACAACAACGTCAAGGGAAAAAAAGATAAATGACTCCCATTAACTACATAAAATATTTATAAAAATAAGAAAGTCCGTAGACACACAAGTGTTCGCCAGTTAGTTCTATATTTGTAGCTGTAAAATATTGAGGAAAGTCTCTACACAGAGGATGGCTACTCAAAAAGTGCTAAAGAGTTGAGAAACATATTAAATTACTGTCAGTTTTAATACTATACAGTTATGAGGAGCAGGTGAATGTGTTACTATTCACGTGACATAAGTATACGCTAGGGTCTTGCACAACCAAATACCAGCTATACCTATAAAAGACCAGGACCACATTATCATCATCTGCTTCTCTCCACTACACAAAACCAGGATCTTCACCAGCTCTACTCATATACCACTTTACCATAAATAATCCAGTAGTTGCAGAAACCTTTGGGAATAACTGGACATTTGTAATGGCCCTGTCAATACAGGCATTGTGAACTTTAACAACTTATATGGTTCCTGGTCAATTCATGTAATCCCTTGTATATGTGGTGCCATTTTTGGCACATAACTGGAAATGCAGCTGTGATAATATCTGCCTTGGAAGGGAGGATTTAATTGTTTGTAAATTTGTGTTTGATTAATGTCAATCCTGCTCTACCTTGAGGTTCTGATTGGTCGGATCCCTGTAACCCCGCCCAGAGGGGAGATTATTTATACTCCCTCTGGCTGGTGTTCCAGAGAGTTCTCTTAGAGTTCTAAGAGGAAGGAACTGTAAGTTGATATTCTCTCATTGTCTCTACGTATGATCCCTGGCGGCAGCTAACATTACAGGCATCCCCTCTACCCAGAGATCCCTAACACATACCAACCTCTCCCCCCTGCGGCCTCTCTCTTTTCTTGCAATGCCCTCGCTGGAACTGCCTGGAAAGTACAAGGCCTGTTTTACCTCGTACAAGTGACCGTAACAAGTCTAGAACTTTGCCACGCTAAAGCCAGCCACATTTTTTATATTTTTATAAGCATTTGATACGTTTTCTACTGTTCTGATGTATCATTTTGGCTGAACATACTGGGAATTCTTGGATATACATAAATTGCTATAAGGAAAATTCAGATTCCATGTCATACCAAACATCCAAGCTCAGGATCATGGCCCCAGTAGTTGGCATCACAGTATTCACACTTTGGCCCATGGGTATTTGGTGGGCAAATACATTCACCAGTTGTTGGGTTGCAGTTGTTCTGTGTGTGTGCACAGTCGCAAGCTAGAGATAAACACAAACAGATCACACAATCAGGGAAAGCTATAAACGTAAAACAGAATAAGGCCTTATTCACATGACTGTGTGGTCATCCAGACTGGATCCCAGGTGAGCACAAAGTAGAGTGGAGAGGGGAGTGAGGATGAGCGCCCCTACCCCTTAAATTCACTGAAAGCCGAGCGGCCGCTGTGTATCATAGACTTCTATTTGTGGCTGTCATCGGGTTACAATTTACGTGGCCAGATCACGGCCACAATTACAACTTTGTGTTTCGGCCTTAATCACATGAATAAAACGGAATTTAATGCAACCAACTTTACAAGGAGAGATAATTGTTTTAGGATGGCCACATATATCATATTTATGTTAATGATAACACCACTTTTTATGCCACTTTTATCCTGAGAATCACATTAGTGGATATAAAACAGAAAATTAACATTATTCCTTCCGTTTTTAATTTCCTCCTTTCTAGATGTCCTGTTCACTATATTGCCAATATATTTATTGAAACTACATAATCTCATTTAAAACACAACTAATAAAACTTACGTGTGCAGCCTGTATCGTTGTATCCATAAAAGCCATGAGCACAGATGTCACATTTATCCCCTGCCACACCAGCAACACACGGGCACTGCCCAGCATCATTGCACACTTCAGAGGTGGAACCTGATTGGCTACAATGGCATGGAAGACAGCCAAGACCAGATGTCAGACCATAGAAACCAGGCTGGGAAGGAAGAAAATGAGGATGGCCATTAATACAGGCCATGGCAGAAAGTATATCAGCATTGATTGGAAAAGTCCCAAAAAAGTCTCAAATAAAAAAAATTGTCTCCTACCTCACATTGGTCACATTGCTTCCCAAATACATAAGGTTTACAATCACATAGGCCAGTTTCATGGTGGCAAATTTCAGAGACTGAGCTGTTCGGATGGCAGCCACATGCTTAAGAAATAAAAAGAATCAGTATAAAGCATTAGATCATTATATACTGTACATGTGATGTTACATGCATCGTAAGCAACGCAAATAAGGAGAAAACATAGGACTAAACGGATCACATCCCAGGAATGTTACTATGTACAAAGCTCCACTATGGAAGCCTGCAGAGGGGATCTACAAATACCCACCAGTACAGTTCTTTGCCAAGATGGCATCACCATAAAATCCTTCTGCACATCTTTCACAATAACGCCCGGCAGTGTTACCGATGCATCTAAGACACTCTCCTGTAAGTGAGTCGCAATGGCCCTCTTCAAATGGATCAATGTTGCCATTACAGTCGCAAGGGACACAGGATCCTCCAGGCACTAATGGGTTTCCAAAGTAACCATTTGCACATCTAAAATGAATAGAGGGTTCATCAGACTTGATATGACATTTGAACCTTCAATGTTACATATCATTTGTTATCCATGGCCTTCTTCCTTAAATATTTTTAAAATGAAGCTAATGGAGCTAGAAGGACAGTGTTACCAGAGCACCTCCATGCTGTAGCTTCACAGGCTGTTACACTGTGCAGAAGCACTTGCCCCCTCCCACGGTTGTCTGGCATTTCCTCTGCTGTAGTGAGATTACAGTAGGGAGAAGCAGGGGGAAAGTGCTGCAGGAGCAGAGGAAGACTGTGTAACAGTCTGTGAACCTACAGGATGGAGGTGCTCTGGTAACACCCCCAGGGCCAATCAGGCACATTAGTATAAATTTAAAAGTTGGGTATTTTAAGTTTTTTATTTAAATGGATAACAAATATAAGAAGATTACCACAGTCACAGTGCTTAGATCTATGAGTAAGTGCCCTGGTTTATCACGCTTGATTTTAATATTTTGCAATATTTTGATTTTAAAAATGTAATATTTAAACTGTGTTGGTGTGTCACTACTATTCAAGCAATACCAACATTGCCTGTTAATTACACCAGATAAATACTGGTTTGGTTTAAGAAAATCTATTTTTAATATTTGTGTAAAGGCATCTGATTTAATATAAACCTGTTTCAAAACAAATTTCATGTGGCTTCATGTCAATTGTCTTTTAAACCTATTATTAAATGTCTGGAGTCACATGGGGCACGGGTCACATGATTCTTTGGCTTGTACTAGTTGATTGTACAGAGAGAAATTCTGTTGCCCCAGTATAAGACCTCATGCACATGACTGTATATGGAGGCTGTAAGCCAACCCCCTACAGAGGTCTACTGTGCATGGTCAAGGTGCAATGAGCACACTGTGGGGGTCATTTACTAAGGGCCCGATTCGCGTTTTCCCGACATGTTACCCGAATATTTCCGATTTGCGCCGATTTTCCCTGTATTGCCCTGGGATTGTGGCGCATCGGTGCCGGCATGCACGCGACAGAAATTGCAGGGCGTGGCCAAACGATAACCCGACGGATTCGGAGAAACCGCCGCATTTTTAAAAAAAAAAGTGTCGCGGGACACGCACTTACCTTCACCAAGTATAGGATGGTGCACTCCGGCGGACCTCGGGGAACTTCAGCGCAGCAGCGACATCTGGTGGACGTCGGAGGATCTGCCTTAGTGAATCGCTGGAAGACCCGAATCCACCGCACAGAACGCGCCGCTGGATCGCGAATGGGCCGGGTAAGTAAATCTGCCCCTGTGTGTCACTGCAGCATGACCTATCCGGGCATCCGGCGCTTACCCCTCCCATTTTCATCGGCCAAAACAGGCTGCAAACTTTACCCCATTTGATGTCCGTTTAGAAACATGTCTGTAAATTAAGGTATGTAGGAAAATTTTATGACTCTCAATTATTCAGATTGAAAATCAGTAGTTTTTCTATCCGTGTCATTGTCTATCCAATGAATACATAGAGACATGTTGCCTTTATTATGCCTTGGAGGTAGCTGATTGTTGAGGTTGTCGGTAGTCCAACCTTCATCAATCTGATACTGATGACCGATTCTAATAATAAATGATCAAAAAAAAAAAAGCATTGCCATTAAAACAACATAAACTATGTTTTATAACACAAAAAATACATACTTCTCACATCGTGCCCCTGTATAGCCAGGTGCACATTGGTCACAAATAAAATCTTCATCACCAGACGCATAACAAGTTGGGCTGAAACTGGGGAAAAAAAACAAATAAAGAAAAATATCAGTTTTCTAATAATTCCTCCATTAGAAGTAATCATCAATCCGATTTTTAATAGTCTGTTCCTATAGGTGACCTTAATGTGTAGGTATCCAGTACATATCAGAGAAAAGTATTGAGAGTGCAATGAGACTGAATATTAGTAATAAAAAGTAAATAATGTTTCTCACTTATTAGAAGAGATGGTCAAAGGACAGGCACATGGCTGGCAATCACTGGGCGTTCCATCTGTGGGATTACCATAAAAACCAGGCAAACATTGGTCACAGTGGGGACCTGTAGTGTTGTGTTGACAACCCTGAGGAGTATGGAATAGTTATAAGTAAGACATACATCAGAATATGGATTCACCATTACACACAAACAAGATGAATAATTGCAATATAATCTAATTAAATCCACTAAAGGTAACCACACACATTGCCCAAAACAGATTGAAGGCTGAACGATTGCCAATGAATGACTTGTAATCCGTATTGGCAGGTAAGGTGATCTGAATTGGCCATACATGTTCAATAAATCTGGGCAAACGATGAACAATCTGCCTGTTCCTTCTCAGAAACATTGTTTGTGGACTAGTTACCAAAGGTGAATATATTTCTGTCCAGATGATAACATGTATCGATGGTCTGCTATAATACTGTCATTAGTTGGTAACATTTATAAAAGATAAACAAGGATGGTTTGAGTTTTACATTTTGATCAACTAAATATGCTAAAAGTTTGTCTTTTCTTGGAAGGTTACTTACATAACAAGCGCCATGGATGTCACACTCCGTTGCATGACCGTTGCACTCACAAGGCTGACAAATGCCACCAAAAAGAGTTCCACCAACTCTATAATATCCTGGGATACAAGACTAGAAGACATATACATCATCAATCAGTTATTTTTCTTACATTCATTACATTCATTATTTCTAAAGAGAAGTTATTACAGAAAACAACATAGGAATATAAGAAAGCATTTTTATAACAATTGTAGAATGTAAAAGCCTTCAGAAATAGAGCTCTTGCCAATACATGAAACTACAGGCTTATTTTATATAAAAGTGTTATTTCATGGGCGATGTGACTTCAGAGAACCTAATATGGAAGAATCTCATTAAAGAACATCTAGCACCAGATTAGCAGTTGTAGAATGTACAATAATTGATGCTGTTGCCTCTAGGGGACGATGCAAGTGTCTCCTGCTTAAACCAGAGAAAATAATAATTAACCTGAGGGGCTCAAGTCACCTTAGTGCCTCATGGCTCCTCTGCTCCTTAAGTATGGATGCCCCCCGGTTCATTAATATTCACCCCCTCTGTCTGCTCGTCCAAAAAGTTATCCCTTGTGCAGCTGCACTGGCAAGCTCCCTGTGCAAGGGAGAAATTCTCATGCATGCGCAAGATTTCCAGACTACTGGGAGAGGAGTTGCCATGCGGCGCTCAGGTGACGTGAGCCGGAGCGCCTCAGGCTATTTCACATATTTTTAAAACCTTATTTTCTCTGGACTATGAGCACCCTGGATTAAGCTGAAGACACTTGCATCATCCCCTAGAGGTAATGAGCATCATTTATTGGACCGCTAATCTGGTGGTGGATGTCCTTTAATTCATAAACAACTTTACACCTTCTGATAAATGGGTTGCATGTGTGGCTACAGGTAAGAGCTGGTCTAGATCTGAGCGATACATTACAGCACTTTCCACAAAGAATAATAAATCTGTTGAGCGACAGAAGCCCCTCCCCCAACCACTGGGGCTAACTGTGAGGGTGCAAGTGCTCTAAAAGTGCATACAATTATAATAACATTCATAATAAATCCAATCACACAATTTACAACAGAATGCAGACTGCAAACCAAGTTAGAAACTCATAACTAGTCATATTACAAAGCCTTATTTAAAACTATGTTTTACAAGCCATGGGAGTTGCTACATTTTTTTCTACCTTTTTTTTGTAAACTCAAGACAAATGATAAAAAAGAAGCATACAAACTCTATCTGTATGCCTCATAACTGTATCCATTACCTCACATGATGTACCAGCATAACCTGGAGGACATTCACAATTCTCCACTTGTACAGCTGGCAGGAGGCCTATTACATTTGGGGTAGCAGTGTCCAATGTTACTGAGCTCAATCTAAAACCAGAAAAAAAAAACTGTTGAGAAAAAAAAAACTGCCAGAGGCGATAGAATCATTACATAGGAAAAATCTATGTTTTGGGAGCAATGTTCACAAAATAAAATTGTTATAATTGCTGCTTTATAATATTTACAACATTAAAAACTGGACATCACCTTAAAGGGGTATTCCCATTTCAGCAAATTGATTTTTGTGTAACTGTATAATAAAAAGTTATACAATTTTCCAATATACTTTTTGTATCAATTCTGCACAATTCTTCTAGATCTCTGCTTGCTGTCCTTCTATGGAAAGCTTCTAAGTTTACTTCCAGGGGACAGAAATCTGAACATGGTCACACAGGTGCACGGCTCATTAGTATCATAGAGAGTAATCAGCTCTGTGTGATATAACGAGCCGTTCACCTGTGTGACCATGGTCAGATTTCTGTCCCCTGGAAGTAAACCTAGAAGTTTTGCATAGAATGTCAGCAAGCAGAGATCTTGAAAATGGTGAAGAATTGACACAGAAATTATAAAGGAAACTTGTATAAATTTTCATTATACAAACAATAACATTATTTGCTAAAACGGGAACCCTGTTTAGGTTAACTTTTAGACACTTGTAACAGCACATTAGTACACTTAGCTTTTACCTGTTGACTACATTCTTAGCAGTGTTGTAGCTGGCTCTTATCCAGAGCCTATTTATATTGGCGAGGACAGTCATGAGCCTGTCCCTGTCCACTGGCCTCTTTGTATAGAAATCTACAAAATTCTCTGGAACCAGTTTAAACTCTACTGTGTTTTCTTCATACGGCTGCAACAATAAGCCATCCAGCTTTGTTCCTATGGTAATGTCACTTCCCTGTAAAATATATAAACCATCATATTGTAGAATAAAAAGACATTCATTGCTGCAGATATAAATAATTAATGTTACAGGGCTACTACATTTTGGCATTTCCTTAGCCCCTTAAAAATAGAGGCAGAAACTAATAACTACTATGGCTTCTGTTAGACAATCTGCTTCAGTTACCATTCACAAATGAAATTATGTGAGATATTTCCTACCAGTCACCAGATTGCTCCAAACAAGCAATAGTAACAGTCCACATTTCACTTTCCCGAACTATATATCTGACAATGAATGAAGTGATCTGACTGCTAGAAATTAGTGAATATGTATTACCTGAATCACAGCATCCACATTGGAAATGATTTCTCCATCCAAAGTCTCAACTGGAATATCGTAAGATACAGTGTACCTGAGGGATCCGCCATAAGATGTCAACTGTAAGAATACAATAACACATAACCGTACATTATTACTGAAAAGTATTTTAATAATAATGTTAAAAGAGGATTTCCCGAAAAAGGGAAAACGAGATACAGCAGTTGTAGATAGGTGGGTGATTATGATGGTCCAATATAGCCAAGAATTGTACCCATACAGATAAATATAGCAGCACACTCCTATGACTATCCTCTATCCAGAAATACTATGGGCCCCATTTATATGATAAGGGAGTCCCAGAGTGGATTCCATTGATTATATCCTCGCCAAACTACAATGTACATTACAATATGGATGTACATATATTTATATATCATCTAAATGTTTAATTGTATTCCATGCCCATTTATACTTGTACATTATGCCTTGGAAAATAAAAACATTTGGAACATAATTATATGAGTGGCCGACTTGCTTGAGCTGCTCTATCTCTATAACAGCATTCAAGCCACATGGCTCATCATTGTCTATTTTCAATGCTATGAGCCTATAATAGAGGTTTTCCCTTTTATGCTGTAGTTATTGTGCTCCATTCTCCGTGCTTCAAGGGACCTTCAAGTATCAGCTTTTCGATGGAGGTCAGGGGCAGAGAACCCCTGATGATCAGATATTTGTGACCTATTCATTAGATAGGTCATCAATATCTCTAAGCTAAAAGCTTATGGGTCATGTCGGAGGTTTTAAATCAAACTAGCATTGTCATCCTTATCTTTCTGTTTTTTTGGAACCTTTCTTGGCTTTTTTTCTGGTCACATGTGTCTTAGTGTTTTTCCAAAAGTCAAAATCAGTTCTAAACTCATTTCTATGCTTGATCATAGGCAGCTGTATCCGTAGGGGAAAAAAAGTCACAAATGAGCACAAACACCATGAAAAGTCTCAAAAATTAAGAAAAAGGCAAGCCAAAAGTTTGATACATGCATCCCACTGAGACTGGAGAAGCTTTGTATATAGGATACAGTTGAACACTGACTTGCTGATCATATATATGCAGAGAATGGAAAATAATGTTATCTTTTGACATACTTTATTTCCAAGGTAAGAATGTGGCGCCTCCCAGTAATACACGGACTGTAATGTCTTCTGCGCTTCTGTGTTGTTGATGCTTATCTGATGAGGACCATCAAACTGATCTTGTTGAGGCTGAATCCTGTCGGATCCATGTAGGTCACTAACATGCCAGCCCCTTATATCAGTCATCTGTAATAGGAAAATAAGGGCAGAAGTTTAAAATTGGCAATTGAAACACACTAAAACATTAGATAAAAACAGAAGAATAGGGTGAACACTACATCATGTAGGTAGGTGTCAGGGGTGAGCGGTAGCCGCTTATACCCGTGCTGCAGAAAATAAGGCGGTGCATTTATGATGGGATTTCAAACGAAAACTGGCTATGTATTTTCTTTTCCTCTCTGCATCTCTTGCGCCTGAATTAATAAAATGCAGGTGCCATAATATTGGTGTTTTCCGACAATCTCCGACCAGCTTATGAGTCCACCGCTCTTATTTGCCCACATTTTTTTTTGGGGGGGGGGCAAGTTGTGGCGCACAAATAGCCCAGCTAAAAGCTGGTCTAGGGAGTTCTAAACCTTTCAGTCCATATGCCAATTCATTAAACCCTTGCGCCACAAAGTTACATCCCACTGAAAAATATAGCACGGTTCAAGCGCCACCTTGTGCCAAAATGAATAAATGCCCCTCCATATGTCATGTACCTGAGTAGTATGCCAGAAAAGTTCATCGCAGACACCAGATACACCG
The DNA here is from genome assembly GCF_040894005.1 of Engystomops pustulosus. Lineage (NCBI taxonomy): Eukaryota > Metazoa > Chordata > Amphibia > Anura > Leptodactylidae > Engystomops > Engystomops pustulosus. Next base: position 62,179,887 of record NC_092415.1, read on the forward strand.
AAACAGAAACATTCTGTACATCCTTCTGGATTCTTTTCCTGTAGGTTGTAGTAACCAGCCTTACAGCGATCACAGTTTTCCCCTTCTACGTGTTCCTGAAATTTGTAACCATAAATGATTACTATGTATGGTACTAGTCCTCATCAAAAAAATCACATCAGACACCTACATTGAAGAAATAATCAAACAATGGTAGAGGATTTTCCAAGGAATTGAAATGAATAAGAAATATGTACACTAACCTTGCATATACACTGCTCTGCACACGGGTCATCATTGACACTTCCTATTAGACTACAATTGCAGCGCACACAATGTGGGTATCCTTTGTATCCAAAGTCACACTGATCACATTTGGTGCCTGTGAATCCTTCTTTGCACTGACACTGTCCAGGAAGGACACCTAAAATAGAAAAAGAATAATTATCCCCTGTAGTAACTACCTTGTCTTGCAGAGCAGTGTCATGTACAAGCAAATAAATTAGATAGCTGTTTTCTTAATGCCTATCTATAGCGACCCACCATACACATTCACAGAGCATATGTACGTATGAAAGATTGAGAAATGCAGGAGAACAATACCTGGTCTGGCAAGCTTATCATCAACTTCACAAGCAGCACTGACAGACCCAAAGGGATCACATTCACAAGGATGGCATGGATATTCTGCGTAAGGGGAGACCTGTGGACAGAAAGCAACTTTACAAGTAGCTATAAAATAGCTTTAGTTAACCAATAAAGTGGTTGTCCAGGAATAGAAAAAAGATATATTGTGGGGTTGTAAAAATAAAAACTGCTTCTTTTCACCTCTCTCATTGCTTCCATTTATTTGCTGCCCACAACTCCTGACCTTTGTTTATATACAAATACTGGCAGTGATATCATGACCTCAGCTGCATGTCTGCTAGAGCAGGAGTTTCAAGCTGTAGCATTCGCGTGGCTGTGGTCATAACATCACCGCTGACCTTTGTTGTAAAAATAAAAACTGCTTCTATTCACCTCTCTCATTGCTTTCATTTATTTGCAGTGCTGCCCACCACTCCTGACCTTTGTTTGTATACAAATACTGGCAGTGATATCATGACCGCAGCTGCACGTCTGCTAGAGCAGGAGTTTCAAGCTGTAGCATTCGCGTGGCTGTGGTCATAACATCACCGCTGACCTTTGTATACAAACAGAGGCTGGAAGTGACGGGAGACACCACGGCTTAACTGAACGAGGAGAGAGGTGAATATAAGAAATTCATTATTTCCCAGACATATATAGCATTTGTTTTATTCCTGGAGAACCTATTATGTAAAACCTGATGTAACTGTGTCCAGCATGAAGCAGGAAATGATCCTTGCCTACAATGGGGCCAATGTATTAAGACTGGTGCTTGCAACAAGTTAAAATTACTAAGAGGTTTTCAACCTCAGTAAATCTGGCATAGCAGATTTTTGGGTACAGGTTATAGTACATTTGGCTGGCCAAGGCATCCTCCCCCTTGCCTGCCTTGCCCAATTAAAAACTGGCTCATATGGAGACAAAATTACAGAAAGTCACAATTTCCAGGTTGTGTGCCTGAAACTGACTTTTTCATGCATAGTACACCAAAAATCTGGCATACTAGGCTTGATAAATCGGATCCCCTATATATATATTCAGAAAAGGTGCCCCTTTTAAGTGCCAAGTTCCTGGAGAAGTGTGCACAGTGCAGATCCTCTGACCATTCGCATACCATCAGCATACAAAATACAAAGATCTTACCTTGTGTGGCCTGAAGTAACCTTCAATACACGTCTCACAATTAATTCCGGCTGTAAACTGAGTACAGTTCATACAAACTCCTCCTCCGATGTATTGGTCGTGAATGTTCAAGCTCATATTGCGGTCAGCCACAGTCTGGTCATAGTAACAATCCTCTGCTTTATTATGGCAGTTACACTCTGTAGAAGAGTATACAATATAATCACACTTCATTTCTTCTACATCTGACACATGTAGTCTTTATACCATCAACGTTTCCAACTACAGAAGAAGAGAAATTTTACTTACTCTCACATTTATTGCCAATGGAAATGGTGCCAGGTCGCCATGGATTCTGGTGGTATCCAGGACAACACTCATTACAACTTTCGCCACAAGTGTTACGTTCACATTGACACTGGAGTTTCTGCATGGGGGAAAAAGGAATTAAAATTGAAGCGGCTTTTATATACTGACCCACATTCCACACTTGTTAAATGAAATCTAGTTTTTGTTAGCGGTTTCTATTGAGATTGAAATAACTTTCTCATGTCAGCAGAGCAGGAATGTAATGTGAACAGGCGTGACACAGAATGCCATCACATCGGGCCCACAATTCTTTGGTAAACCTTATCATTCTGCATATATACTGTCTATATGGCTTTATTCAGTTTTATTCCAAAATTGCAAAAGCAGAAATCCCCTCATTTAAAAAAATATTACTAAATACTAGGAAATTACATGTACCGGTATATGTAATTCCCACTTCTGTAAACCTCCCACCTCTGTAAACCACTGGTTTTACACGCAGTGGTTTACAGCATTTGTGCAGCATTTGTGCAGCATTTTTCATGCATTTTTACCATAGAAAACAATGGAAAAATATATTGGTAAAAATGAATACAAGATATAGGATGAATACTCTGTGTGAAGGTTGTATTATTCCAATTTGTTATACAGATTCGGTTATGTAAATAAACACAGCCACTTCTAAAAGCAGAAAGAAACTTTCAACAAAACTAGACTTTGTAATATACTATATTGGAAAATATTTATTCCGAACAGCTTACTACACCAAGGGATGAGCAGACAGACCCATGCATTCAAACTTAAAGGGGTTGTCCGACTCTGCAAAATCAGCTAGGCGGGCTGGAGAAGTAAGTTTGAGAAAAAAAAGCTTTACTTACCTCTTCCATCGCTCCCGGAGTTCCACACCGATTTTGGCTTCCAGCTGGTGGTGCCCACCCGTCCACATATCTGAGAGCCTGATACAGTGCTGGGAATGGGGACTGGTGGGCGTGGCCCACATTGCTGGAAGTGCTTTTGGTGGAGGCCCAGTGAGCTGAGCTAAATATAGAATGGTATCTGTGTCCAGTGGCGTAACAAGGAGAGGCAGGGCCCCATAGCAGACTTATGAATGGGGCCCTCCTTCCCCTTTAAAAAATATACATATTTATATACTTACAAATGTGAGTTACAGTTACACAGTATACACAGTACACATATAGCACACATAATGCAGTATATACACACATCATACATTCTGTACTCATTCAGCACATATACATCACAGATACAGCATTTATACATCACATATATGTTATGCACATATTATGTTGTACAATGTATATAATGGGGTACATGTTCCATTCTTAACTTTGTCAGGTTGGATGATGGGGCCCCATGACACTGTGGGCCCCATAGCAGCTGTAGTTACGCTCCTTGTCTGTGTTTCTCTTTTCTTCTGCCTTTCTTCCTTAAGAAGTTTCTGTAATCAGCATTTTATCCACTACTGCATTAAAAGCTGACAGTTAAAGGAACCTGATAAAGTGTCTGATCAAATAAAAATCTCCCTCTGATGGAACTTGGTAGAATGTAAAGGGAGTAATGAATGTCGGCCCCAGCAGATCACTGGTACAGTCGTCCATCACTCAAGCAACAACTGCACACAAACTTAACTCACACCAACAGCCAATTTTCCAATGGAAAATATCCTGAAAGGAAGCCCTGGGTGTAGTTTTCAAGCACAGAGGCCTGAAACATTAGAATACTGCAGTGCAAATCAGCAAGTCGTGACAAGTATTATGGGGCAGATTTACTTACCCGGTCCATTCGCGATCCAGCGGCGTGTTCTCTGCGGTGGATTCGGGTCTTCCGACGATTAACTAAGGTAGTTCCTCTGACGTCCACCAGGTGTCGCTGCTGCGCTGAAGTTCATCGGAATGCACTGATCTTCACCAAGCCGGTCCGAGTGCAGGTAAGCGTGAGTTTTTTAATGCGGGGGTTTTTCCGAATTCGTCGGGTTTTTGTACGGCCACACCCCCGATTCCCATCGCGTGCATGCCGGCGCCCATGCGCCACAATCCGATCACGTGCGCCATAATCCCGGGGCAATACAGGGAAAAATCGTCGCAAAACAGAAATATTTGGTTAATCCGTCGCAAAAACTCGAATCGGGCCCTTAGTAAATGACCCCCAATGTGTTTCCTACCGGATCTGGTCTATACTGAGCACATGGAGACTAAAAAGATGCCTCTGTTTCTTAGTATATGGCTATGGATACATTCAGTATATACACCGGCAGCTGACTCTGCCCTGAACGTTACATTAAACAAGACGTGACTTATAAAATACATCATTTCCAAACCACAGCTTACCTTGGTAACCTCATCCCAAGGACAGCTACGAGCATGACCATAACAAATACACATTCCTCCAACTGAAACGTCTTTGATAGAGTAGTAGTACTGAAAGATAAAAGAAAGAAAAGGTTACAAAGTTAAAGAAGGTAACTAAAACTGTAGGAATTCAGCAAAAGTTAGAAAAGAATGATCCAAAAATAATGCTTTATGAAATCGTTGATCTTATATTATTAACTGCACAACAACAGATTTTATTCTTTTGTTTTTAACCCTGTTTTTTACATAAAGCTAAACATTTACTATAGGACTCATTAGTCCAAGCAGCATACTTACTCTCCGGGTTACTATAGGATCCACATCTTTCAAGTTCCAATGGCTGAGAGTCATGAGATCTGCATTAAGGGTTCTAATACGTTGCAGGCGAAGGCGGATATATCTTGCAGAGGTGAAATCCAACAAAGTTGGAGAAGGGTCTTCTGAACTTGGTCTTCCATTAATCAATGAAGTATGGATCTATGTTAATAGAAAAGAACTGCATTATGGCTCTTATTTGCAGAAAGATTCATTATAAACATATAAGTGATTTAAATTGACAACGCAAGTAATGATTTTTTATCTTTTCTAACCTATTCTGGTTCTTTTTTTTATAAAAGAAAACCCTTTCAATAACCAAGACTTGAAAAAAATGTAAAGCATTTAACAGAATTTTCATACATTTGAATAAGTTTTCTAACTTTTTTTATTTTAGCCAAAAAGTACAATATTTGTGAAAATAGCCAAACAACCTAACAAAAATCAATATAGTTTAGTAAAAGCATTAGTGTTATTTAGCAGATGCCTTTCTCATTTTAATACCTACACATGACCCTCATCCTAATACTGCTGTAAAACTTTCAATACAATTTTTCTTTTAGAAATTTTTGTAATTGTGCAAAAATAAGGGAACAGTTCTATTCTAAAAGTTTAAGAAATCTCTATTTTATGATATCTAGAACTATAAACACCAGCTCAAAATGATTACCACTTACCTCTCCATGCTCCAGTGGTACGAGCTTTGAGTAATATGAGGTGCAGATCACTTCATCATCTCTCTTGTATGTTGGTGGCCCGAGTCTTGGCGTCACATTGTAGCGAGTCAGACATTCTGTATCACTAATTGCATAATATTGCCAGGGCATAAATTCAACTCCGTCTATGGAACGTTCTAAAATCCAGTTCCCAGGCCTTGGAGAATTTGCAGCTTTTATGATGACATATGCAACTTGAAAAACCTAAACAATATAAGAATTCTTTATTATATACTGCACATACCAGCCATAATAATGTGCATGTTACAAGTCATGATTCACACAAATGATTTATGACATTTGTGATTTAACAAGCTCTAATCATGCTTTAGTTTCTGCTTTGATTAAAAGGGTTCTCCAGCGGGTCCATGGAATTTTCTTTTAAATAGTCCTTTTCTTAATGTATCAATATACAGATATTTGTGTATATTCTGCCCTTTTACTTTTGTATTCCTTTTATTCAGCTTCACGATGGTGTCCAGGACATTGAACGTAGGAGCTGCATTGGAGGCGTTCTAAAACTTTGGACGTGCACAAGTGCGATTGCGCATCTCCAGAGTTTAATGTCATCGCTATTGCTGGCGTACGGGTGCGTTCACATGTAATACAAGTGAATGTGTGACCCTTCAGCAGAGATTCATCCGACTGAAGAAAGAAGAAAATGCTGTCATTTTCCAAGTGGGTTGAAGAGGATCTCCAAAATGGCTATATAAATAAAGCAAATTAGTGGAAATTAACCTATTGCTATATTGAACATAATTAAGGGAATGGGGCCCAACTTTAGTTAGTGGAGAACCTCTTTAAAAACGGTGTAATGAAAATAACAGAAGGAATAGAAAAGTGACATTATGGACATCAAATGATTTTACTCACTATATCAGTGTTCTGGACTCTGTTTTCGTGGCCTATATTCTTCACTTTGGCATACATTTATTAAAAGATCCTTATCAAACTTTAGTCTATGAGTGACCCTAGTTGTGACTAGAGCATGCCCTAGTTTTGCATTCCTTTGAACTAATCATGGGTGACACAAGGCTGAATAAAATGCAACCTTTTTTAAAAGTATTCCATTTAGTGCAGTCATATGTTGTCCATTCGATTGGATGCTTTTCGCTTTAGAGTGCACCTGCGAATTCTGTTGATCTGTTGATTTTAGTGTGGATCATGCTACTTTTATACCTACAATGCAATAAATAAAATCCACAGTGGTAATCAAGAACACTTCCACAAAAGAATATTTTTGGGAAAGGATATAATTTCACTGACACCATACTATACTTTGTTATAGGACTGCATAGTGGATTCTGCAACGAAATTCCAGAACAAATACTCAACTATAGGCCTTATTCATATATGACTTTTTATTGCTGTATTTTGTCCCGTTTGGCTGAATCTTAGGTTCTGTTGGTTGGACGGTGTGATTGCCCAAGAAGACAAAGTATATTGATAAATTTGCACATGAAAAGGGGCCTTCTCATCCCCGCGTTTCAAGACTAGCCACGAACAGCGCCGGGATCAAGGTGAAGAGGAGTGGAGGTGAGTATTTCTAGGTTTTTTTCTTTAGCTGCTTGATTTCCTTTAAATTATGGTAACAGATAAATATAAAACACTACGTTATGTCCAGATCAGAAGCTTGCAGAGGTCATGTTGTTATAGGAGTACTTGGATAATAAGCATATTGTATTGAGAGTCCATTGATACGTCAGTTTCTACATTCAGATGCTGACCTCCATCTCTGTCTGGTTGACTGAACAATAATGCAATTTTCATGATGTGGTTTTATTTCATGGCTCTGGTGTTATAAGTATAGACAATGATAAAGCTGATACAGCTAACTGTAAATCCACCCTCAAAGAGGTTTAATCGAGTAGCGTACTATTATCCTGGCTAATGGAACACATGGAGCATGTTATGTGCTTGCATATCCATATTTTACCCCTGTATAGCCAACAAAGCACTTTCCTTCACACACCTGAGGTCACTACAGAAATAACCGTGTATTCATCTTATTAAAAAAAAATTAAATTATCAGCATATTTATACAAAATATGACTCTGTTCCCATATTTATAAGAAGCTCTGATAGTAGCCCTAATATAATTTTTTGTAAGATAGACTGGGCTGGCCACACCACAAGGCACACAAAGATACAATAGGGGGCACAGTGTGGGCATTTTATTAGTCAGAGTGAGCATAGTGTAGACATTGTGTAATCATAGTAAACTAACACCTGAGTATGGGAATATTTCTACAGCATTTCTTTTGTCAAATCAGCAGTAAAATGGGCAATATAACACAATCTATAAGGGATGTGTGCCCAAAGTTGGCCAAAAATATCAACATCCTCAAAACCTACCCATTCTAAAAGACATCAAACAGAAAGTTTAATGGGTAATGAAAAAAAATGTTTGTTCCTGGAATTCAAAGAGAAAAAAATATGTGCTAAGACCCAAAACAAGCTAGACTTTGAGAGAACAAGTGTCTTGCATTTTCATGATCTGTGTGTGTGTGTATCCAATGAAGTTTCTTCATTGGATACAATCCATCCTATAGCCCATGTAAATGATGTACAGGCGGTCCCATACTTAAGAACACTCGACTTACATACGACCCCTAGTTACAAACGGACCTCTGGATATTGGTAATTTATTGTACTTTAGTCCTAGGCTACAATGATCAGCTGTAACAGTTATCAATGGTGTTTGTAATGAAGCTTTAGTGTTAATCCTGATTCTTATGACCACCCAACATTTTTAAAATCCATTTGTCACAGAGACCAAAAAAGTTCTGTCTGGGATTACAATGATAAAATATACAGTTCCGACTTACATACAAATTCAACTTAAGAACAAACCTACAGACCCTATCTTGTATGTAACCCGGGGACTGCCTAAATACTGTAGTAAAATAAATGCTTTGTGGAGGTTTACACTCATCTGAAAGGGCCCAAAGCTGATTTTGCAGAATATTAGTACCAGCTGGTTCTTTGATTTGAGATTTCAGGGTATTTTAATTTTAATACAATATGTATTACATTTTGTATTGTACTTACAGGCCCATATGTGTCAAAGATTCATGAATTGTGGTGCACATTCTGCACGAATCTCGTGTCCCCTGCACTGCCCCAATTTTTTTTTGGTGCACCTTTAACATAGAGCATATGACACAATTCTGTCAGACACTGCCTGATAAATGTGTCGCACGCTCCGACTGTGCACCGGAACGCCCGTTTCCGTGTAGAATTTAGTGTCACACCAGCTTTAGTGCAGCTGCAAATGTGTCTCAAACACTTTATAAATTATAAATGGATGTGAAAAGTCAGACTAGAAACTGGTTCAGGGACTTTAATAAATGTGTGCCATAGAATTTCTATTGGTCTTTGTACTTCTTACCACTGCCTGGAACAAAAAGTGAACAAAAAGAATCTCCTATTCAAGTTCCCGACTCATTCCATATTTATTTTGCTGTTATAACGCCTTGAACCGTGAGGATTAGTGAATTTAAAAAAGGAGCTATTTTTTGCATGAGTGTTTCTTTAAAGTGTCCTTAACCACTGATGTCCTCTGCCTAATGCAATGTTTTCGACCGTTCAGTAATAATGTGTATTCATCCTGACTATCCAGGACTTGTACATCTCAATTGAGAAAGCATAGAGGAGAATAAAGCCCCGAAAGTAACCGTGGACACTGCACAAACAGTCACGTGACCGAGGGGATGCGAGACTGAAGGAATGTCTGTGAAAGGACATAATGGGAGACTGGGCTGCCTGTAGTAAAAATGTCTCCTTTCAATGTAATGGATGAGCCATGTGCTTGCTAATTTTCTCAGAACAAAGCACTGAAATCCTCCGCGCTGCAACCTCTGAGGCCTGTGTCATAAGCATTTTGAAATAAGTCATGCTTGAGCTGAGAAGCATAAGTATTCTTTATACCGAAAGCATAAAACACTTAAGTTACTTACAACTGCAGTAACTTGATCCTGCAAAATGTGTTAGTACAAGCAAATGCTGATCTGTTCTAGATGCTACAATGAAAGTGTAAGGAATTGAAAATATATATCCTTATTTACTGTATGTAGAATACAATATACATTAATGAGACAGTACCCGTTTACGTTAAAGAGGCACCCAATAAAAGAAATGGGGTGCCTACTGTCAAGTGTGCAGTCAACTGGGCATTGTCAGGCTCCCTACTACTACACATGACCTGCACAGCTCCCCAATATGCATTTTGCCACTACAGGTCCCTTAGCGGAACACGCTATCACTGGATGTGTCTAAGTCTAAATAATCATAATGGTGCCATTGACCCTTGACTTATTTTTAACTGTTGAGCATAGCCCTTAACAGAATCATATTTATCCTTTATCATTAATTCTCCTCTTCTTTTACCCATTGCGTATTAAAAGTCAAGTTTTATACACTTCACCTTTTTTGGACTTCATAGGCCATTTTCCAAAGTTAAGTCACTTTACTACAGGTCACAGACAACATTTGTGTCCCTCCGGTATTAAAATGTAAATTTGTAGAGGTCAGTTAAATAATAACTAACCTTTAAATAAGAAGTAGTAATGACTCCCCATGTGGTTAAATAATTCACTACACTATTACTGCACATGATAAATAATTAAAAGCATAGTCAACATTTAAAGTTAAAGAAAGTGATGTCAATGAGTAACTGTGGCATCAAATATTTATTAGGAATAGTGCACTGAAGTTACTAAGGATGTAAAGAAAACATACCGTATATGTTTAGTGTAGGGTTTCTATTAGCATAAACAGAATTTTGTAAGCAATCTTTATGTTTTGGATGCAATTTTTTATTTATTCATTTTAATGATTCAATACAGGAAGTCCCCGGGTGTAACCCCAGACAGAATTTTTTGGTCTCTGTTACAATTGGATTTTAAAAATGTTGGGTTGTCATAAGAACCAGGATTAACAATAAAGCTTAATTGCAGACACCTTTGATAACTGTTACAGCTGATGATTGTAGACTAGGACTAAACTACAGTAAATTACCAAAATCCAGAGGTTTGTTTGTAACTAGGGGTCGTCTGTAACTCGGGTGGTTTTAAGTAAGGGACCGCCTGTATATATACTTCATTCCCTTGGCTGGACATCTGCATCTGTCATAAGATAACTACCATAGTTTTTTAAAACAACATAATTTGACAAATTCTGTCATAAATAATAATAATAATAATAATTCTTTATTTATATAGCGCACACAGATTACGCAGCGCTGCACAAAGCATGTCAAATTGGTCCCTGTCCCAATGGGGCTCACAATCTAAACAACCTAACAGTATGTTTTGAAGTGTGGGAGGAAACCGGAGTACCCGGAGGAAACCCACGCAAACACGGAGAGAACATACAAACTCTTTGCAGATGTTGACCTGGGTGGGATTCGAACCCAGGACCCCAGTGCTGCAAGGCAGAAGTAAAGGTTTTATTTATTTATAAAATTTTCAGTATTTCCAATAGGAAAATGCCCCACATTGAACAGCAAATAAAGGGGTGAGGGTGAGAGATAGGGTAGACCATAGAGGGATTGTCATACAATTATTAGTCCCATTCATTGTTTTTAGTCATCAGACTAGTTATTTGGTTCCTTGAAAGGTAAAGGAGTTGTAAAGATGCCATTGTCCAATCGTTGAGGACAGAAAATCATCTTTGATGAGTGAAAAGCAAAGGGTGGAAGATAGAGAAAAAAGGGGTAAAAGACACAATGGGGGTCATTTACTAAGGGCCCGAATCGCGTTGGATTACCCAAATATTTCCGCCGATTTTCCCTGAATTGCCCCAGGTTTTTGCCGCACATGATCGGATTGTGGCACATCGGTACCGTCGTGCACACAGCGGAAATCGGGGGTTGTGGCTGAACGAAAACCCGACGGATTCGGAGAAACCGCCGCATTTTTTAAAAAAAAGTGTCGCTGGACACGCGCTTACGTGCACCCAGCAACGGATCGTGAACTCCGGCGGACCTCGGCGGACTTCAGCGGCACCTGGTGGACGTCGGAGGAACTGCCTTAGTGAATCGCCGGAAGACCCGAATCCACCGCAGAGAACGCGCTGCTGGATCGCAAATGGACCGGGTAAGTAAATCTGCCCCAATGTATTCAACCTGCATGGTAAGCGTACCATTGGAGAGCCGTAGAATGTCACTGCAAGAGTAATGGGGCATCCTGGTCAATTTGTCTCTCAAGGTACTATGTGGGGTACTAGAAGCATGAGTAATTTTTGTTCCTAGGTAAAAGGACAGCTATAAATGGTTTCCATGGCAGGAACAAAGCCTCCTGCTCATATGCATATATGTGTGACACCCAGTGATATTATTGTACTTATGTGCTGATGTTATTGTGTATGCAGCTTATCAAGTTTTGCTAAATCGGATCAAATTGGTTTAATCAGAAATTAGAGTCCTTAAAGGAGTTGTACCAAGTTTGCATGCTGATTGAGGGGTCTAACTGCTGGTTATCTCCATCTATCTCTGGCACTCACATAGACATTGAATGGGAGTGCAGGAGATGCCAGGGCATTATGCCTGGCCCTATCTGACATTCCCATAATATTCAATAGAGCAGCAGGACCCCTGTTTGTCCTGCTGCTTTACCCTTAGTAAGAATGGACTGCTGTTCTCTAGGTTGCTGGGGGTCCCATTCTCTTGATCGATTGGGATCCTATGAGTTGAACCCTCACTGATAAGTTTGTGACATAAATAGGCAACTTTGTAAATACATTGCATAAAACATCTGTTGGATTCAACAAGAATCTGTCAACAAATTCCTAATTACTACACCAGTTTAGATCTTAGCTCCAAGATCAAGTATGGAGTCTGGAGTAAAGAGTAGACTTCCAGCCATGTAAATAACCAGGGTATGCTGTCTGCAAAAATTGTGGAGACAATTCAGTTATGCAGAATTGTTCATACAGCTGTAGACCGTAAGATGAAAACCGATGCACTTTTAGGTTTTCATAAAGATGTGTTCATAAGCTGTAAAGTAGTGTGGAATGTACCACAGAATGGAATGTACAAAGGGTTCCTGTAGTCGCTAGATTCCATATTCATTTTTATGTAGGGCTAGGTTAACATTAAAAATGATTGCTGTTATCATCTTTGCCAGTCATGTTTTGAAAACCACAGAATGTATTGGAATTGTCTCCATCAACACAGCTACAAACTCTGTGGAAAACCAATGGACCATCATATAGGAAAAAAATATCCATAATATATATGACAAAATTAAATAATATAATAGGCAATGAGAGCTTATCCGTCTACTGGTAGAAAATCTGCACTTACGCTTTATACCAATAGCGATAATGTCAAATGAATCAAACTTATTTCGGAATCATTTAAATCTAATTTCTTACAAAGTCTACAGACAGCTGAAAGTGAAGTTACCCCTTACCTCAGCTATGTTAAAAGAGTCTGTAATTACAATAGATGAAAGCTCCTTTTTAAACACTACCTGCCCTTAAAAATACCTAAAGGTATGATCTGTCTTCACCAATCCCAGCTGTGTCTTAGCTTTATACCATAAAGACTAACAGATTGCAGATCCTGAATATAGTACTTGTGTATACAGTAATAGTAGCCTAGTCTGTAGCCCAGTTTAAAAAGTTGAGATATGTGGCCAAGAAGGATTGATTATCCAGTCCCAAATATCAATGACCTATCCACAGGATAGTCCAATAATTGATGATTTGTGGGGGTGCACCGATTAGCTGTTACACTACAGACAGAGCCGGAAGCTGATAGCTCTATTAGTAGTGAAGCAGCTTGTCCCTACTTATAGAGCTTTTATCTTCTGGTCCTATCTGTATCCAAATCAGCTAATCATTGGTGCAGAGTTTCGTAACCATACCCATCCCCTAATTATGACATATTCTGTGTTCGTGGAATGGAAAACTTCTTACGTTACTGTACATGGAATGGAAAAGTGGGTCTTCCACCATCGACCTTTGTCTGCTTTGCATCCAATAAAAGAGAAACAACATCTGCCAAATGTAGACAAATTCCCTGAAATCTGGCATTTGACTCTACTCCTGGCATAAAGCCATTCTGACTACATGCAGGCCGAAAAGCTGCAAAGCTGACTAGCCATTGAGGACCAGAGTATCTGAGGTTATACCGAATTAGCAATTCTTATTCATATGGTCATTTACACGAAAACCTTTTTTTTATCTCAAAAACTTTATCTCTATGTTCACTCATTCATACCACAATCTTCATTGATTGTGTTAAAGGGGTTGCAAAGAAAAATACATACCGTATTATAGACAAGCCTTCTTGAAATACTTGAACTAAAATAATAAATAGTTCATCAGCGTTTTTTTACTTATGCCCCCAGACCCGATGTACTGGACCACTTGGGTGTATGCCAATATCACAAAAAAAACTAGGAGAGACTGTCAAACCAATCACTGGTTATGCTTTAAGCAGTACAGCCCCTTTTCTCATTTTATTGTACTGTTTGAAGGCAATCTGTATACAATGCAACCCAGCTGCATGTACCATATGTAAAGGTTGTCTGATCTATTTTGGGGTGTCATAAAGGTGGAGCAAGACAGATAGGACCTAATAGGGCACATTTGGTAAGGGCTTTGTGCCGGAATTTTGCTCTACTGTGCACGTTCTTCATGGGTAAAATGGCTTGCACAGGTATTTTAGAAGTGTCTGTGCTTTGATGGTGTCAAACGCGGCCCTTTTGTGACGCAGCTACGATCGTTTCCATGCAACAGAAATTAGGGGGCGTGCCGTCAGACAATCCAACTGATTCGGACCGAGCGCCGTATTTAACTTTCAAATTGTGTTGCACGCCATATGTTAAAGGTGCACCACAAAAAAGATGGCGAACTCTGTCGGACCAGTGGGGGGAAGGGACACATTCATGGTTTCTGCCGCACAATCTTGGTCAATCGCCCCATGCAGCATTATACACTGACAATGCACTTTTAGTAAACTCTAGTGACTTAGTAAGTAAATGTGCCCCAATATCCTATTCGCAGGCAGAGTAATACAGAGCATGTTTTAGATATTTTTCAATCTGCAGGCATCATGTTATAGACCCGGAGGAACTGAGCAGATTTCATATATTATTCAATCTGCAGGTAGCATGTTACGGAGCAGGAGGGTATTTGTACAGTGTCACATGGGGATTTTCAGCAACTGATAGTATCATCCCATCTCAGTAAAAGAAGATATAAATGGATAAATAACCAGCTACAGCTGATGTTTTCATTAGACCTATTAGTTTGCCTGCCTACTCTCGCTTTATACCATGTTGTCTGTAGATTCTGATGTGACGGGTTCCCTTGAATTTTGAATTGATTGTCCATTTTTTTAACTAAAAAAATTGTCACTTGCAAAATTCTGTGCAAAATATTAGAACTTACATAAGTTATTATGAGTACATTCTGATGCCTGGATGATCATTTTTAAGATGGAAAGCAAGACATTCTATGCACAGATATCAATTTAAAACAATAGAGGAGATTTATTGTATATTATTTATTTATGATGATAGCCGACCCACTATGCCAGTGGTGGCGAACCTATGGCACGGGTGCCAGAGGTGGCACTCAGAGCCCTCTATATGGGCACTCTTGCCATCACCCCAGGGCATGGTTCACCAGACAGGACTCAAGGCCTCTTGCAGTCCCAGGCAGCCCAGGACCCTAGAAGGAAGCTACAATGATGATCCAGACTTCTTCTCCTTCTTTCTACTGTATTGGTGTCCTCAGGTGCCTATACAATTTAATCCTGTGACAGAGCAGGGAGTAACAAGTTACTGCTTAAATTGTGGCTTTGGCACTTTGTGAAAAAAATTTGCGGGTTTTGGTTGTAGTTTGGGCACTCGGTGTCTAAAAGGTTTGCCATCACTGCACTATGCCATCAACTGTGCCGCCTTGACAGGGAGCTGCTGTAAAGGGAATAATAATCGCAATGCCTTGTGATTATTCCAGGGCATCTACACAGTTATCTGTGTTTTGTCTTTCTGCAGTCACCACTAGGGGGAGTTCTAGATGGATTACTTTGTGCTGTGCCAATCTTGCAGGTGGCAAAAATGTTATTGTACAATCTATGTAAATGCAGATAATTCACTTTAAGACACTCATTTTGTATGAATCACTTAATTTACCATATATTAAAAATAATATAAAAGATGCTTGAATATACAAAGAGAAATAAAGCCTAGGCCAGAAGATAGTATTTGTATATCTGACAAAGGGAAGACTAAGAGAAGATGCAATAGTCATCATCAGTCAGAAGGGCACAGCCATCATTATTTATCACTACCCTGTTCTATCAAATGTAAGGGGGTCTCCATAAGCTTGTAATTGAACTTGAAAGGTAATAGAAACAAAGATTTATAAAATTACTTGTCTTAAATCCAGTGTTATGGTGACCCAGTGGTAGTCTCTCCCATTCTGAATACTGGGACTCTGCCACCAGTCATTGGTCCCATCAATCGCCTTGGTAATTGGATGCCGTTCTGCAAAGAAAGAGCATTTACAGTCAATAATCTACTAATACAACATAGGGACATAATGACATAAAAGGGGCTTACCAAGTTTGCATGTTATCCCCTATTCATAGGGTATGAGATAACAAGCTTATTGATGGTGGGTCAACTGCTAGGACCAATACCAACCACGAAAAAAGACCCCCCATCAATCTTGAGAATGGTAGTACCGTTCTCACTAATTGATGAAGCAGCAGGTCGAGCATGTGGATTGCCCCTTTATTCAATATCATAGGAGTCACATAGCTCAGGTATCTCTGACACTCCCAATCACTGTCTATGTGAGTGCCAGATATTTCCAAGCACTGTGATTGGCAGTTTCTGACACTCCCATAGAAGTAAATGGAGTGGCAGGGCGCATGATGTACCTGCTGCTCCACCTATTTTTGAGATTGGGACCCTGTGGATAACATATAAACTTGGTAAAGCTCCTTAAAAGCTATTTATTTAATGGGATAATGAAGGGAATGGAGATTCTGTCTGTATTTCATGGTCAATAGTAATCAATGAGCGATGAAGATTTGAAGTGTCGGACCCTCACTTATCTAATATTGATGGTCTACCCTGTATAGGTAATCAACATTAATAACTTAAATAAACCTCTTCAAGCATTGTTAAAACCTATATGCCCAGCAGGGCCCAAAATGTTTATTAGTGTTTGTATATACTGTATTAAAGGTGTTTTCTAGGTTGATCAGTGGTGGCAAACCTTTAGCACGGGTGCCAGAGGTGGCACTCTGAGCCCTTTCTGTGGGCACCCAGGCCTTCCTCCCAGCACAGAATTTAACAGATAGGCTTTCTCCTGCAGTCCAAGAGACACCTCATTGGCTACGGAGCAAGAAGGTGTAGGCAGAGATGGATTATCATTGGAGCTTCTGCTCTGGGCCCATGATTTTTCCTCTTCCCTACATCTACAATCTACAATCTAAATTTTTCCATCTTCTTTCGATTGTATTGGTGTCCCCAGGATGACAATACGATTGAAACTTGTGATAAAGGAGGGATCAATAGGTTACTGCTTAAATTGTCATGTTGGCACTTTGCAACATAAAAGTGGGTTTTGGTTGTAGTTTGGGCACTCTGTCTCTAGAAGGTTTGCTATCACTGATCTATATCATTTTATGTGTTTGGTTCTTTAATATGGGAGGAAAATTACACTACCAGGGAAATCTGAGAAGAAGTGAAGTATTGTTCATCTCTCCTGAAGAAAACATTAAGCATAAAACAGAGACCATTTAAAAGGGATTTGGGGAGGAATTGGGGGCCACAGTAGGTAGGACATTAAAGAACAAGTGATTTTGTAAGAATCAGATACAGAGCAAAGTTACGGTAGTTTAAGATTGAAATATTAGGAGAACAAGAAGATATATCATTATTTATTTATTTTTCCTGTACACAAAACATCCAAAAATAAATAATACATAAAAAAGGAAAAAGCACCTTTAGGATTAACACTGTTCTTGTCACAGATACGACATTGTGGATTCCGTACTATCCTTCCTGGAACATGTTCGACCAATTTGCAAAACATTTCGGGCCCATTTTCACCACAGGTGGCATTGGTGGCAATGTCTGCATTACTGGCAAGGTTCAAGATAGCAGGGAACAAGCCTAAGATCAGAAAAGAGAAAAGTGGATTGAGGTTCACAGTTCAAACAGTATCACTGAATTTCTTTAATATTAAACTTTATTGGGGATTTACTTTTTAATGTTCTAAATCCTTCAAGTTTATTAAAAAAAAAAAAAGGAAGAAAAGAAACAAACTAATAAGAAATAGGCACTTGAGGTTTATATATTAAGTTCATTGCATAGACTGAAGAGTGGAAGTAACATATCTATTTATAGGAAAATAAACCAGATAAGTTATCAGGACAGAACAGAACATACATTGCCCGGCAGACACAGCTGATAAAATAATAAAAGGAATTTGCAAGAATTGCAATTTCAGCGCTTTTGAAACATGACCACAGATAGAAGAGTCAGAGATTTTTTGGCAATAGAACTTCAACTTCAATTGCCTCTTTACCTAAAGCACAGAACAGACAGACAAGGGCCAGACAATGAGCAAAACAAACAATGGTGGACGCTGGTATATGGAGAAATGTACTTGTAGATTGGAGATAAATAATAACAGATAGATTTTTCCTATGAAAGGGCCGGGGGGAGGTGATGAGAGCCTACAGTTTAGTATACCTGTATACACAGGTGAGTTTATTTCAGTGCAAAAACTGGCAGTAGAATATTCTAGAATATTAGATCCTAATAAAAATGTTTCATACATAGACATAACATTTCAGTAGGGCCCCACAATACATGTCATTTGGTGAGTCAGGGCTTAATGCAGATCTCAGAACCAACTGTATTGAGCTTCAGGTATCGGGTATGGGAGACCAATTTGAACCCCCTTCTGTGGACAGCAATAGAGATTGTACTGCCCCTGACACTTGCCAATGGCCTATGTCTGGTATTGTAATTTAGCCACATCCACTTCAAAAGGGATGAATTGCAACACTAGACACAGCCCATAGACAAAGCGGAGCTGATTCTGGACAAATAAACAGACCCTTTTGTCTAATTCCACATAACCTCTTTAATCTGATTTCAACCAGACAAGAAATTCCAGGACATTTTTGTTAAACAGCCATATGTTACATCAACGCTAATCTAAATATTTTTCCAATTCCAATATTTCCCAGACAATAAATGGGGTCTGTTTTACTACATAGCAGCTTGGAGCACATTAATGCAACAGATCTCCTAAACCGGGTTCTTATAGAATTCAGATCTAATAGATCCTTCCATAATTTATTAGTAAAGATAAAGAATAACTACAAGGAACATGTCAAGAAAGAAACTATTCTGCTTATGGAGAGTTTGCCATTAAAGGCCAACATTGATGGTGTACGGAGATTTAAAGACCATATACCATATATGCTCGACTGGGGATCCTGATAAATATGCAAATACCTTTTCCGGGGTAGGATGAGGAAAACTTTGCCTCTTGGCTACCTTGAAGGCAGCCCCCTTACCGTTAAGCATGACTTTCTCTGAAAGGCTAGTTACAGAAAGAAGGGTAATAGCCAAACCATTATATCAGAAGGAACAGACTCCCAACTATAGACAGCACTGCTTCATTGATTTTGTATATCATTAGCACAATGTAGGGAAGTGGTTTAGAAAGGTGAGAGGCCATGGATGCAGTCAGGGAAGAAACTAGAGTTTGTCATTAAAGGCCATCATTGAAGGAGTACTGAGGCTTAAAGGGAACCTGTCACCATGAGACCCATTTTTAGCACTCCCCCAGTCCCCACAGAGGACAGTGTACATACACTGCCAAACTGTTTTTGTATAAAAAATAGGTTTTACAGAAAAAAAGATATGTTATATTGTACCTTTCATTAACATCTGCCGTGTGAGAAGGCAGTTGCCAAAAGGGAGGGTCTGGAAAGGAGCAGTTTTCCCCCCACCCTTGGGGAACATGTGATTTTTTCAAATATATGAATAACTCCCCACACTCGGGATTGGCTGTAGAGGAGCAGGGGGTGTCACTAAGCCAAGTGATGGGTGTTTTCATATATTTGAAAAGGTCACATGGAGGAGCTGTTCCCCAAGGGTGGGGGGGGGGGAACTGCTCCTTTCCAGACCCTCCCTTTTGGCAACAGCCTAGTCACACAGCAGATGCTAATGAAAGGTACAATATAACATATCTTTTTTTCTGTAAAGCCAATTTTTTTTTATAAAAAAACACTTTGGCAGTGTATGTACTATGCTCTGTGGGGACTGGGGGGTGCTAAAAATGGGTCTCCTGATGACAGGTTCCCTTTAAAAGCCAAGCATACTCCATTGGGGATTCTGGCAAAATAGGCAAATAGATAAATTGATTAGTTTACTACCCTGCATCATGTCACAAACTTTTCTGAGAAATTTTTATGTTAAGGAAGGGTGCCTTCAAGGTAGCTTTGAGGCAAAGTTTTACTTATCCCACCTTAAATAAACATATTTGCATATTTAAAAGGAGCATCTCATTCTCCAAAGTGCACTGCATAGCCATGCATACTGACAATACTTACTTACTTTACTTTACTTTACTTTCAATGGCTTTTCTCCAGCATTACTACAGTACTGATTATACAAGAGCATGTAAAGGTTCAGCCCTCGTACAAGATGAGGTGGACCCATAGTGCTGGCTCAGTAAGGGGGATGCAGAATGCCAACTCATTTAGACACAGCAAAGCTATGCCTACAAACCTTGTACAATATCCTACTCAGCACAGTAACTGTGTGATCTTTACTCTGATATTAAAAGGAGTGGGTGACCAGGAAATGACATATTTTTAAAAATATACATAGTTTCAGGAATTTGTGATGATCGTCTTAAATGTATTCATTTCACTATAATTAATAAACTATACCTAATATTAGACTAAGACTTGCTAATTCTGTAAGGGTTTAACGTGCAGTAGTCACCTAATTTGCATTGTCTCATTAGCTGCCCTGCAGGGGTGCGACATATTGCACCCCTATCAATTGCATAATGTTGACCTGTCTCATGAATAAACTGTTAAAATGTTTGGACTAGAAAAGCTCTTTAGGTACTACTTGAAATTGACGCCAGATCAGCAGAATTTGACATTTTTTTTTAAATAGCATTATAATACCATTTTACATTTACAATTTTGCATAACCATTTATATGAGCAGATAATATTAGCTTAAAATTAATGAAAAACAACATCTAAATGAAAAACATGAACAGAATGGAATCAAAAGTAGAGTAAAAGCCTCCAGTGTATGCTTATATGCTTATATACAGAGAACTAACACATAAATCATTCTCTTTGACTCCATATGACATTTACTTACAACACAGGCTTTACATACTTAAGACATATCCATCCAGGATACACAATCTATTACAAGTAAATTTGTCATTATGACTGTCTGTGGTAACTAAAAGGATGATTAAAGCCCATTAATCCACATGTAGCATATTTTCCTTTTAACCACCCATCAAGCTCAGCCTTTCCATGTAAATCTATTTCCATCTGCTTGATTCTTTGCTATTTAGACTCTCTGTTTTCCCACAATACGGGATACGACTAGTAAAACCAACAGTCGTTATCCGTCTTGTGTGTTTGGTAAGAGATCAGCAATTAGAAGCACAACTGTAACAACAAGCACAGAATTGTTACTCCCCTTTTGTTTAAAGTTTTTTGTCAAAAGAGTGGCCTCCAAGTCTGCAAACACCTGGCCAAGAAGAAGAGGCTCCTACCGAACAGGAAATGAGTGGGGTTGAGAGACACTATTATGTAGCACATAGCAGACAGCTGGGAGCACCTCCTTCAGGCATCCATGGCCCGGTTGCCAAGAAAAATGGCAGAGGATGTTTACTCTTTGTGTCTTTATATTTATGTCTTCCTGTTAGATGTTTTAATTTGCCTTAGAAAGTTATGTCAAGTAGTTAACTTCTTTCATAATGTTTGCATTCAACGTCATGCATGCAATCTATAAACATTCTTGGAGATCAGAGGACAATAGCTCTTCCGAGTATCGAATGCCCCATGTAGCATGCTTGTATCCATTTATTCATCCCAACCACTTAGAAGGCAGCTGTGTGAAACCCATGCTACAAAGAGCCCTCGTCTACAGATCCATTCCATGTAAAACACGTCCAACAGAAAAGATAATGTTAATATTAGCAAAATCTATTGGAGCACAAGTAACATCTTATCACAATAATTCAGGTATAAAAGCTTAAAATATTAAAATTTGCTTCTATAATGAATTGTGGGATATATTAGCAACAGATCTAGGTTTAACGGAATGTGCTAATAACTTAAGTCATATTAATTATCTGTTTACCTGGAGGCTAAAAACCGTTTGTCTTAATTACAAGGATTTTGTGAAAACCTGAACAAACATGGTAAAGGTATCTGGTGTCTATTCTAATGTGTGGAAGTTCTCAATGGTTAATTATAAGGAAGTGAAGAAGGATTTCCACACAGTACACTTATTATCAATTTCCCAATAGGGTATTATTTGATAAGGAATTTATATAACTCTTGTTATATTTGCATTCTTCAGATGATTCCTTTTCTCAAACAAAAAGTGAATAACTTAAAGTGCACCTATTAGTATGCAGATTCCAATAGCCTATACTATGCTGATATTAAAAATGCCTTTGTCAACATCCCTTCCCCCACTGAGATTCATTACATGCTGGTGGTAAGGAATCAGGTAATGTGAAATAAAGTTTTATAGAGTACTAAAGTACTAATGATTAAGAATTCTGACAATGGCATTTTTAAATTCAGCGTAACATAGGCTAGTTGATTCTATTAGCAGGTTAAAATAACATTCCTAGTGCCAGGTTCTCATTATGCAATAAAAATTTAAAGGGAACCGTCAACTCTTTTGACTATGCAAAACTACAGAAAGTGTTAGGTATTAGCCTTGTATGCATGATTATATCTTTGTGAATGGTTAGTATCAGAGGGACTTTAAAAAAAGCATTTAGATTCCAGAATTGTAGCTTCTCTAAGTGTAATGGGGGGTGTTTCCTCACACTGCTGTACTCGGTGCTCTCTGCATTAATCTGTTCTATAGACTCTCCATTCTGCTCTGAATTACAGCCCTGTGGTAGGCTTCTAGTTGAATATTAAAGCACGCAGGCAAATCAGTGGAGAAGAAAACATTCAGAATTAAAGCGCGTTCAGTCCAAATGAGGGAGCTAAGGCACAAAAATCACCATTCGATTCAAATCACATAGTAAAGCCAAGCTACTACCTCCAGAGGATTTTCAGTTCAAATCAAAGACAAATCTCCACAGTACCTTACTGTTTCAAAAATAGTTCACGGCAGGGGCATAACTACAGTGGTAGCAGCCATTGTAGTTGCTATGGGGCCCAGAGTGTCAGGGGGCCCCAGCATCCTACCTGCAACACTAAAAAGTGGAAGATATGCACCATTATATACATATTCTTTACATATTATTTTATACGATTACAAGTTTTAATGTCTTTTTTTATTCTTCACAATAGTAAAATTACATGGTGCAATGATGGCGAATGATCCTTTGGCTTAAAGGAGTTGTCCGAGTTTTTAAAAAAATATATATGTGGCCGGGAGCGGGCTGCCTAAAACAATAAAGCTGTACTTACCTTCCAGTGCCCTCCGGTATCCAGCGCTGCTGTCGCTCCGGTCCGGGCGCCATGCAAACAAACATGGCCGCCGGAGCAGCATTCAGCTTCCGGCCGTGGCCGGGTACGCCTATCCGTCCCTATACACAGCATTGTGTATGGGGGCCGGAAGGTTGTCGGGTCCGGCCGGAAGCTGAATACAGCGCTGCTCCGGCGGCCATGTTTGTTTACATGGCGCCCGGACCGGAGCGACAGCAGCGCTGGATACCGGAGGGCACCGGAAGGTAAGTACAGCTTTATTGTTTTAGGCAGCCCGCTCCCGGCCACATATATTTTTTTTTTCAAAACTCGGACAACCCCTTTAAAGGAAACCTACCATTTGATTTGATGCATTATGAAGCAAACATACCTTGAGAATGCTGTAGCTACACTGATGCAGAATCATATCTTGGTTAATCCCTGAGTTGAGTGGTATTGCTGATAAAACAATTAAAAAAATTATGATAATGAAGCTGCCTTCTATGGCTGGTTCAGCGCTTCTCTTAGCACATTTGTTATTCACTGCTGCACAGGTTGATGTAATTCCTGGGTTGTGCCTGAAGACAGAATAATCAATTGCTGCACCATCCCCCAGCTACTGTGTATGAGTGATCCAGCTCAGGTTGATTAGTCATGTCTTGTCTAACTCATGACTAAGCTCCATGTGTCAGGACGAGCTCCATGTGTAATGTGTCTATGTAAGCAGCCAGCCTGACCCAGCTTTCCCAAGGTCCTGAATTTTATAATAGTTTTTTCAGCAAAACAACTCGGGGATTAACCAAGATGTGATCATGCATCAGTGTAGCTACAGCATACTCAAGGTATGTTTGCTTCATAATGCAATAAATCAAATGGTAGGTTTTGCTTTAAGTTTTTATTGAAAAGCGCTACATGATTTTGTGAGTATAATAAAAAAACTCTACCTAGCATTTCTTTTCGAGATACCGGTGACACGGAGAAGAGTGGAAGGCTTGTTTCAGATCAGTGTGAATGGGCTACAAGTGGAAAATTGCTAAGGAATTTTTGTTCAAGCTATTCCGTGAACTATGTTTGCCACACAAAGGTGCTGTGAAAAATTGTCATTCATTTGACAAGGTAGTAGTTTGGCGTAGTATCAGTGGAGAAGGATGTGGAACAGCCTAGTGTAAAGATCTATGGGCACAGTAGTATGTGGACACCCCCATTTACACTTGTAAAAGCTAAAATCCTGATCTATAAATCAGACAATACACAGAGGTATAATTAACTAGCTCTGGGGCTTCTACGTAAACTGCTTGTAGAATCTAGTGTTTGATTATTGGGGATAAGTAAGCATCAGAAATATTAATATTGTTATAATATTTCCTAGTAAATCAAGTCTGTTCCTACTCGCATCATGAGTAAATATACCTGTAGCAACATTTCACCAGGGTTAGTTGAAATACTCCAGAAATTACACATTTCTAGAATTTTGGATAGAATCCAAAAATATGCAACAATAAAAAAAGAATCTGTTGCAGTATAATAAATTGCAATTGTGGCAACAATATCTTAATCTGTTGTCTCTGACAACATACCAAGGACTCAAAATTAAAACATGATGAAACAGCCCCTTCTTGATCTAGATCTAGTGTACAGTATCCAGGAGGTTGTTGGAAATAAAAGACTTCCTACGTTTTAATTTAGTGTTTATAGTCTTCTTTCAGCACATCAGTCTAGAGACTTCAGTTCAAAGCATTCAAAGATGTTTAAGACATCGGGAAATAGGAGAACGCTCAGAAATTTCAAAGAACAGCATTATTTTGGTGAAAATCACAGGGCTGACCTCACTTTTAATCTAAAAAGGTCATCTATTGAAGTAAACGTCATAGCAATTACAGCATAGAACAAAGGGAAGGAGTAATCGACAGAAGAGATAACTAATGAACAAGCAATAAAGGCATTTAATAGAGACATTTCTACACTGATTGTATGTTATTTATTAATTTTTTTTATTTCCGATCTAAACACTGATAAAATGTTCACAACAAAACTAGAAAAATTGGTATTTAAAAAGCACCGAAGTAAGTAATTAAGCTTGATCCTTTCAGCTGTGTAAAGTGAACAAGATTCACCTGGAGTGTTCCCTTTAAGAGAGTGAATGGATTGTATAAATTGATCACCTATCTTTAGCCTGGTGGCAGCCTGTTCTGCAGGGAAGCAGGGACTCCCTGTATCATATATCACCATTAGGCACAGAGTCTCCTCCTTTGTACTAGGGTTAGTCTATAATTCACATAACACAATGTTGTGCCACTGGCAGTGGTCTGACATTCTTTTGAATCGGTTACCTAACACTTCTAATTCACAGGCTGGTAACACTGCCTCCTTCTGCCATGTGGCCTTGGTAGCAGTGCGCTTGGTAGGCAGTAAAGAGACTGTAGGGTTTATGTAAGTGTGTCCTACTTACTTAACTGATTGTGAGAAACCCCTTTAAGTACCAGAGTGGGTAACTTTCTGTACAAGTTCAGATGAATGACCTGTCTTGTAGCCCATAAAAATATGGACTATTGCGCATTTGAGTAAAGGTCTATTTTTTATTTGTGTCCATTCAATGTGTTTGTTGCTTTTATTTCTACAAGTCCTAACTTTGTCCTTTTAACCAATAGATTAAGAATGTCCCCAGGAAGGTCACATGTCCTTACGGAAGCCATTTCTATTGTTGATTTTGCAGCACATGCTACTGACATGCTACTTTTGGTTTCATTTCCTACATTAATGGATCATGCATTTATGGATTTATGGATCATCTATAAACAGTTTTGAGCTACGGTTCCAGTAGGCCCCTGGGCGACATACCCTCAGTTGGCCCCTTTGCAGTGAACTCATGTTTTGGCATTATAAAATTCGGAAACTAAAACAGTCTTCTCTTCCCTAAAATATTCCCTAGTTTTTAATACCAAACAGCCCACTCATTGTTATTTTATATAAATCTCTTTTACCCCCTATGGATTTATCAGATACAGCCCTCCTCACCCCCATGGATTCCTTATGTACAGCCTTATGTTGCCCCCCCCCCCCCCCCCCCCAGCAGTTCTCGGCCACCCCACTTGCCCAGGTATGCATAGTCCTGTCCATAAAAATTGAGCTGTGCTAAATTGGAGTTTTTGTACCACTATTTTTTTTATCCTCAAAGACTTCCATGAGCAAGTCTATGGCTGAAACAGGGTAAAGTAGTGTATCTGCAGGCTTTTAGACAACATATACCATATAAATCCAGCACAAAATAAATCTCATTCTATTCCACTGGAGTTACTATATGCATCTCTCCTGACCTCAACTGTTGCATATGACATAGATAAGGGGGGAAACATCGTAAGCAAAGACATGAAAGAAAATCAGAAACAATTTTGTAGCATGAATCATTTCCAACATTTACAGATATGTGTAAGCAGCCAAAAATGTAACCTACAGGTGTTTTCATTTTAGTTTTCACTAAAGCTGGTAACAATAACTAAAGACTAATAACATCCTTCTGGATGTCTATGGCGAAATGATTTAATCATGAGAAGCCCTACATATATACAGAGACTTGTTCCATTAATTAACTGATCAGAGAAACTTAGTTTGGATACTTCTCTATGACACCCATAGGGCTGTCCTACAGGGTAAGGAAAAAATAATAATGTTCCCATAAATGTTCCAATAATTCCCGAAAAAAAGTCCTTTACTGTACATTGACCTCTAAAAATTGACATATATGAGAAACACTTCATGTAGTTGTTCAGTAGTTCTGTATGTAGTTTAACGATTAATAAGCCTCTCAATTTCAAATAATATTTCATATATCTGCCCTCAGGAAAAATCTTGTCAAACTACATTCTTTTACATTTCAGGAAATTGAAGAGGTCAAGCTTGAGATTTAGCTTATTTAAAAAGAATTTACCATTTGCTTTTATACATTATGAAGCAAACATACCTTGTCAATGCTGTAGGCACTGAGACAGAATCATATGAGTAGATTTTGCTGAAAAAACAACTATAAAATTATTATAATGAGGCTATGTTACTCCTTTGGCTGGCTCGGCACCCCTCCTCTTACCCTAATTATGCACTGCTTCAGAGAATTATGTAATCACTATGTTGTCCCCGACAGGCAGAAGTAATCAATTGCTGCACCTTCCCCTGGCTTTTGTGCATGAGTCATCCATCTAAGGTTCATTAGTCCTGTCTGGACAGTTCAGGAAGATCCATGTAATGCATGATAGGAAGTCTTCATCCAGTTTTCCTAAAGACCCTGACTTTTATAATTGTTTTTTGAGCAAAACCACCTAGATCAGGGATTAAACAAGATACGTTTCTGCATCAGTGTAGCTACAACATTCTCAAGGTATGTTTGGTTCACAATGCATAAAAACAAATGGTAATTTTTCCTTTAAGTGGATTGCCCTTAGATACTTTAACAGCTCTACATATTTAGCCATCACATATTAAAGGGAACCGGACACATGGAAAATGCAGTCTGATCAGCAGTAAGTAAGTTATAGAACAGGGAGAGATGATAAGGTTGTAGATAATATCCTATTTTCTGGAAGTATTTTATAGATCAAAAGGAGCTAAACAGATATATATCATTTTGCAGGAGAAAATTTTGTATAACATTTATTTCTACATTTATATTTCTGCCCCATCTATGCTTAGTCAATGAGGTTATGCTATCAGTGACTAATAGCTTTCTGAATGTACAGTTATTGATAGAGGACCGCTGATAGGAGACCACCTCCTTGAGTATTCAACATAGAAGAGAAGTAAATAAATAACATAATATACAGAATCTTCTTCCACAAAACTGTACAGAAATCTTATCAGTTCTTCCTGCTCTATAATATCATACCAGTATTTTCATGGTGACATGGAAAAGGACAATAACATGCTCTATAACACTGGTGGCGAACCTATGGCACGGGTGCCAGAGGCGGCACTCAGAGCCCTTTTTGTGGGCACCTTGGCAATCACCCCAGCACACCAGACAGAACTCAAAGAATCTTCCTGCAGTTCCAAGCAACTTAGAAGATGCTGCTTTCAGTCATATATTAAAGTGATACTTGCTTTGCTACTTGGGAATGTAGGAAGATGGAGAAGGGGCATATTATCTTTGGAGGACCTCCTGCTGGCCCCACGATTCTCTGTGTACAGAGGGACACTGGAAAGAAGCTAAAATGATGCAAACTTTCCAGCTTGTCTTCAGGAGGCCAATATGATGATCAAACGTTGTTGAGGAACAGGAAGCAATAAGTTACTGCTTTCATTTTCGGTTGGCACCTCGCGATAAATAAGGGGGTTTTGGCTTGCAGTTTGGGCACTCGGCCGCTAAAAGGTTCGCCATCACTGCTCTATATTATACCAGTATTTTCATGGTGACATGGAAAAGGACAATAACATGATCTATAATATCATACCAGTATTTTCATGGTGACATGGAAAAGGACAATAACATGGCATATTTATGGCACAAAGAAGAAACGTAACCAATCCAATGAACTGCAATAAAACCGTAGGTATAATATTAAGTCGTTTCCCACATGCCAAGAAAGTAAAGTCACAAAAAGGGCAAAATACAGTATTAGCAATCTTGATGCTTCACATAGCTAAGTTAATGAACAATATACAGTAAATCTTTGTTCTCCCAGAATGTACAGAATACCAGAGGGGTTAACTGGCTATGCCTCAGAGCTGCTCACTATCCTACTGTATGTAAAATGTGGTCGGATTATTCCAAACTCCAGGGGTCAATGATTAGTATGCTGCAGACGAGGCTGGAGAAGGCTTGTGGGATTCTGGAGCTATCATGCAATAATACAATGAACTATACAGAAAGAATTATGGAACTAAGTTCTGAAGTTATGTGAAAGAAAGTAAATCAGAAACAAAACGGTCATTATGTCTTGGGTAAACAGCCAAGTCTCAGCTATAGACGCATGACTAAAGATATTAAGTACATTATTTCTTGGCTAATGTGATAATAACTACATTGAAGTGGCTGCAATAATTACAGTGAAGGCACTAGAAGGCGCGCGGGGCAGAGCCACTGAAGAGCAAAAGACAATATTACAATAATATTTCAATTAAAAATAAATGAACTATTTAATAATACACTTGAGCATGTGTAAATAAGTCTGTGGATGCTTACTTACAAACATCGGGGAGATGAGGGTTACTTTTTACATGATCTTCTCTGATTAGAATGTTATTTGAGTAATTCCACACGTCAGATACTGTATCTTTCTAAATAGAGTGGAGTTTCCCCAGATCATGTAGCTAAAACTGCAGCATCATTATGGTCTGTGTGTGACTTTGGGAACAGATAAGTAAAGTATTCCTTCTACTTTCATAGCGGGGCATAAATTCACTAAATTATACATTTCTACTTACACAACATAGAAGTGTATTTTTGTTATTGAACCCCATTCATATTTTAAGAGAAGCTAAATAAATTACCTAATTTCATTGTCGCTCAGCCCCTGATCAATTTGCTGTTATGCCTACTAGAATCTGTCCACCCTTTCAAGTAGGAATCAGTTTGAAACATCTTCACTTTTTTTATTCTACTACTTTTATAATACTTTAAAAGCGAGAAGCATGCACAAGCTCCCATTTCCTTCATAAATAATAAGCATCAAATGGGATATAATTTCGCAAAGGATACGCTTTGGCCCAGTTTTCAAGTGCATTCAGTCCTCTATTATTAGATTGCTCTTAAAATTGATCCAGATCCATCAAAATTGCTATGGATTTCAATGGACTCTTAGGGGGATATTTATCAGGGCTTATGCACCACGTGCTTACTGTTAGCACTTGCGATTATTTTCCCCAATCCGCTAACTTCACGGCAGTGGGGCGTGAAGGGGGGGCGGACGGACGGAGGGCACAGCTGGCCGGGAGAGGGCGGTGGCACTCGCTGCTGCCGGGAACTTTTGACCGCCGGCTGGCGGAAGCCTCTTGGTGAAAATGCACGTGTGCCGGTGTGTGGTATATAACACCCTTAATGTCATTAGTGTCTTTCTGTAGTACCTCTGTTAGGGTTCCTTTACTTTAGACAGAAGCACCAGTGGCAGTGATACTAATGGTCACCAATTAAATCCATTTAAATAACTGAAATAAAGTGTTTATTGAAGGAAGATTATAAGATAAGATGGGTGTCAAAAAAAATGTTCATTTGTTGAACAGCTATGTCATTAGCTGAGTATGCATGTGTTCTGAATGGTGAAAGGGAATTAATCCAGGGCTGAACATCCCTGGCAGCTTTCTGCCTCTAAAAACAAAATAATGCAACAACTTGATTCTTCTTTCCCCCAATGTGCTCTGTCAGGAGAGAAGTAGGAAGCCCCTATAAACATTCAATGATTTGCCAGTACCACCAAGGTTGCCGGGCTTGGCAGGAAATTATCTAATGTACTGTATATAGTGACTACAACTGCCTTATCCTTACATAGCTATGCATGTAATGTAAATAATTTATATTGTTTTAGCCTATTGTATCTTTATCAGTCTGAAAAAACATGAGGGCTGTAAGACTCAACACTGGATATTATCACCCAAATATTAAAAAGGCAGACTAAACATATAGCGTGCACCTGAACACTAGACCCCCAAATATTTGGACTGACTTCATGCGGGTCAGACGTAATAAACAGAATGAAACACATATTGTAGTAATATAACACTCCACCAACAGCTTGTTTGCTTATGGATTTCCAAAAAACATTCCATACTCTGCACATCCAAACATATTTAATCCGATCCCTTCCTTCCTTCCTGCTTTCATTGGAGCCACATTAAAGAATATATTATATTACACAATCTACTGTTTATTCACTAATGTAGTGAAATGATCTAAATCACGATTTAAATATTAAAAGCCTTCACATACAATGGGGCACATTTACTTACCTGTCCAGAGGAGTTCACAGAAAGTGCATTGTCCGACGATAATGCACTGTGCCACGATTCACAAAGACTGTGCGCCCGATATCCTACATGTGTCGCTCCCCCGCGCAGGTCCGACAGAGTTCCCCTCCTTCTTCCTGGTGCATGTAAGTGCTTGATCTTGCGGCACAATTTGAAAGTTAAGTCCCGCCCTCAGTCTGAATCAGTCGGATCATCCAATAGCGTGCCCCCCAATTTCTGTTGCATGAAAGACAACACAAATGGGCCAAAATCCAATCACGTGCGACAAATATCTGTTAAATCTGTTAAATATCTGTCACAGGCGCACCAAACCACAAAACGTTGGAAAGTCCGATGAAAGTGGTAAATAGGAATGGATATTCCATATGGAATCGCCAGACCTTCCCCTTAAATATGCTGTTGGAATTTAACATGCCTGATCCTTGTACTCTAGAGGGAGATACGAAGTTGTCATTGGAATCTTCAGGTGACAGCTTCTTCCCACTAAGATGTCCACTGAAAAAAATTTGTGCATATTAGAAGGTAGTTGGAAGGGCTAGCTGTCAGGCAATTGAGCCCACAGCTAAAGCATAGCCAATGTGATATCTTCAAGGAAACAGGCATTTGTTATGTTTACAATAATAATTTGTTTTCACTGGTGTAAGACTATCATTATTATTCACAAGATGATCAATGGTTTAATGCGTTTTTCATTAACAAATTCTAACACTTCCATCAGAGTGTGTAGTACTTAACTGCACACATATGATAATTATGTACTGAACTCACACTACATATTATAATACAAAGGATGACCTAGAACATAGGAAAACCACCAGCTGTGTAATAGGGATCCAGCTTATATGCTGGCAAAGCTCCCGACATACCCATAGATTTTCCATAAGCATAGTTTTTCCCTGTTGTCTGACCAGGATATGTCGTATACACTGCAAAACACAGGACAGAAAAATGCAGCAAGCTTCTTTTTCCATCCTACTCCCTGCAACCTGCGATTGAAGCAGGGGTGTAACTATTGGGGTAGCAACAATAGCAGCTGAAAAAGGGCCCACATTGTCAGAGGGCCCTGACATCTGGGTGTGTATATGATGTATGTGCATGGTGTGTATATTGCTGTATGTATATATGCTGTCTCTATATGGTAATGTGTATTTGCTGTATGTGTGTATATGTGACGTGCATATCCTGCATGGATCTATATGGAAGTGTATGTATGTGTGTACATATAGTGTGTATACACTGTATGTATATTTATGTGTGTATATTGCTGTCTGTGTATGTATATAGTGTATTTATATAAGTATATAAATGTGTGCATATATGAGTATATTAATGTGTGTGATTGTAACTCACGTTTGTGAGTATACAAATATGTATATATTTTTCAAGGGAGAAGGGGGGTCCCATTTAGAAGTGTGCTATGAGGCCCAGTTTTTCCTAGTTACCGTCTATACTCAAGTATCAGCCGAGTTTTTCAGCACAAAAAATGTACTGAAAAACCCTAACTCGGCTTATACTCGAGTCTATATATGTACTCACCTTTGAACGCCACACCGGGAGGTCGTC
The DNA here is from genome assembly GCF_040894005.1 of Engystomops pustulosus. Lineage (NCBI taxonomy): Eukaryota > Metazoa > Chordata > Amphibia > Anura > Leptodactylidae > Engystomops > Engystomops pustulosus. Next base: position 62,212,522 of record NC_092415.1, read on the forward strand.
TTCTGTCCAATGATATTCCGGTCCTGGTTCCCTCTCTCCGAGCGCTGCTGTTGCTAGAGCTGTGACATCAGCGGCTAGCTGACATCACAGTGTGTGCCGAAGGCGGCGCACACACTAGAAAGTCAGCGAGCCGCTGACATCACAGCTCAAGCAACAGCACCACACGGAGAGAGGAAGCCGGAGCATCCCTGGACAGAAGAGGACCTACCAGGGAGGGCGTCGGAAGGTGAGTACACTTTGTTTTTCTTATAGGCTGGGCAGGGGCTGTATAATGGGGGACAGGGACAGCAGGCTGTATACTGGGGGCAGGGGCTTTAGGCTGTATACTAGGGGCAGGGGGCTGCAGGCTGTATACTGGGGGACAGGGGCTGGCAAGATGTATACTGGGGGACAGGGGCTGGCAGGCTAAATACTGGGGGACAGGGGCTGCAGGCTGTATACTGGGGGACAGTGGCTGGCAGGCTGTATACTGGGGGACAGGGGCTGGCAGGCTGTATACTGGGGGGCATGCACAGGCTGGCTGTATACTGGGGGCAGGCTAGGACCAATGCATTTACTACCCCTGGCTTATACCAAAGTCAATAGTTTTTTCCATTTGTTAAAATTAGGTACCTCGGCTTATACTCAGTTCGACTTTTATACTCAAGTATATATACGGTATGCCCCAGGATTGAAGCCTATGGAGGAAAGATCCAGCAGTACTGCATCCCCCAGCCTCCACTGAGAAAGATGCTGTAAGGACAGTGACATCCCTTGGGAAACATGTCCCTACATAGTAAGGACATGTCAGGAATCCACCTCACAGGTGTGAATTTACTATCTATCTGAATGAGAATTAATCAGATAAAAAGAATATACAGAACAATGATAGCATTTACAGTAATCTCCATCATCACCATGAATAACATGTACATAAACTTTTAAAGAAATTGAGATATTAAAGAATTCAGATGATCTTCTTCCCTGGAAAACATCCAGTATCCCATGTGCATCACATCTTACAGTGTTCATTCCAAGGACAAAGAGTAACTGTACAACTGATTTATATTATTGTTTTAACCAATGATCTGTAGGTTGAAAACGTAGTTGCCTTTTTCCGGGTTAGTAACCAAAAGCAAGTAGCCTGTGAGGCCAGAGTGATCACATCATTTGATGTTTCGGATAACACTAGGCTTATTCATGAATTGTCTAGACAGCTTCAAACAAAGAGAAACTACTGACTGCTAACAGCTGCAAATCCCTGCAAATGCGTTGTATCTCTGCTGTGTACCACTGAATCCAGGAACATCAAGGCTCTAAAACCTCTGGAAACTCCACTGAGTATTCCATGAATTCTTCTGTGGTTCTTGAGGTAGCTGTCATAAGTGGGTATGTCTTATGAGGAGCTTTAATGGATTTACCTTTGCGGTCTATATACCTTAGCAGTGAGAATTGAATGCCAAAACTTGTGTGCATAATGGGGCTCATTTACTAAGGGCTTTGCAGCCGCACTTTCGTCGGGTTTCCTTGAATTTTTCCGTTTTGCGCCGGGATTTTGGCGCACATGATCGGATTTTGGCGCAAACGCATCGGCTTTCACGTGACAGAAATCAGGGGTGTGGCCGTGGGACAACCCATCGGATTCGGAAAAAATGCGGAATTTAAAAAACGAAATGTGTCTCAAGATCAAGCACTTACATGCACAAGGGAGAAGAAGTTGAACTCCGGCGGACCTCGGCGCAGCAGCGACACCTGGTGGACATCGGGCGCATGACCATAGTGAATCCTGGCAGAACCCGAACCCTGCTCTGCAGGGTGTATAATGGAGTGGTGTTATTATTATCATGTTAGAGTCACTTGGGGATTGAAATCCGAGTACTTTCTTTTGTGGGCAAGCCCAATAATGTTATAAAGGAAATCAAGTATCAAACTAAAGCATGAACCAGAGACACTTACAAATATATCCAGGCTCTCTGACTTTGGTAATCTCTTTGTTATCCTTCCTTCTAAAACTTTAACTTTTAAAATTATACTAATGAGCGTGAAAGGCTTTCCATGCTGTAGCTTCACAGGCTGTTAGACTGTCTCCCCCTCCCCTTCCTTGGCACTTCCCCTCCCTCTGCCTGATGTAATCTCATGTCAGCAGAGGAAGTTCCAGTACACAGTGGGAGGGGGAAGTGCTCCAGCACACTACAACGGCCTGTGAATATGCAGCATGGAGAGACTCTGCGAACCACCCCAGTAGACTTTCAGACTCATTAGCATAATTTTAAGAGTAGATTTTAGAAGGAAAGAGGCCATGGATAACAAATATAAAATTACCACCGTGACGGTGCCTGGATCTGTGAGTAAGTGCACCTAGTTTATCCATGCTTAAGCTGGGGTAGCTGTCCACACCCACCCGTCCCATTATCTCTGCGCAGACAGCAGCGGAGGACACCAGGAGGGACCACAGAGGTAAGTAAATGTTAATTTTTTTATGCAACCCCCTCCTGGCCACATACAATTTTTTAAAGCTCTCAGACAACCCCTTTTTGAGCAGAGGGCAGGGGTTGGGGAAGGAAGCCATGACACTTGCCTGTCCACCTGCAAGATTTCATCTATGTGAGTGAGTGACTGGAACATTATTTTACAAGCTATGTGAGATAGAAACATGTACTGTATCTTGACTATTGTATTCTCATGACTTGGTGGAACAAAACATTATACTTTTTTTACCTATTATATTGAAATCCACTAAACTGTAAAAGGATATGCAATATACTTTTACATGTGTATAAGTAATTCTCATCTCTGACATGTTTTTGATTTGGAAACCTTTTTATGTTTCTAAGAAAATATGGCTCGGCCCTTCCTACAGAAAATCACTATGAACTTCCTGCAGTTTAATGTATTCAATATTTCAAATTCGAACAGTGTTGAGGGAATTTGATGTAATTTTGAAGACTCTGTTAAACTTTTACAGTTTACTCATAAAAAAAGTTGTAAAAAAATTACCTCCTGGGACATGCAATCGAAGTACCTGATCATAATCATCAAAACCAGTTTTGACAACATTTTATTAACATAAAAAATGGTATTAAAACATATTGGCCCACATATATTAAAGTGTTTGTGCCATTTTTTTGGCTGATTTTGCGCTAAAAAGAATGTGCAAACTGCTTGTACGTGTATTTAAAAAGTGCCCGCAACACATTTGTGTGGTAGCTTCACTTTTCCTGACGCGACACATATTTCTGCACATAAAGTGGCGTTCCACTGCACAATCGGACCATGTGTCACATTTACTATCGCAACTCGACTGTGTAGCATGCTATATGTTAAAGGTGCACCAAAAAAGTTGGTCCACTCTGCTGGAGCAGTGCACTGGATACCGGATTCATGAAGAATGTGCGCCACAATTCATGAATTTGGTGCACTCCACACTAAGTGCAGTGTGCACTGTTTTTGATAAATGGGGGTCATTGGCTGTTTATGCGGTAAAAGACATTTATGATCCAGTGCCTTTACTTTACAAATCAAGAAAGTGATGTAGAACATTTAATAGAGACACACACGTTACAAAAAAACATGAGATAAAGTGGAAAACCCTTTTAAGAATGATCTTGTTACTTTTAGATATGTTAGTGGTCCATCAAACCATGCTCAGAGTCTATAGAGCTGTATATGTGGAAATGCAGGAGTACATGTGTATAGACACAGTGTATTGTGCACTATTACACAAGGTTTGGGACCAGATGAAAGCAGCAGTTTATAGGACAGTCCTTTCTTGTGAAATCTATGGAGGACTGTCCTGTTGCTGCCAGTGTCTCAGCATGGCTGCAGGAATGCTACAGAGGAGCATCTGTTTAGTTATGTTAAACAAAGAGGAAAGACAGGAACAAAGATGCCTCCCAAGTGTGAAAGCAAACAGCAACAAGCAGTCAACAAATTCATGGATTATCTTCATCCACTTTCACTGGCCGTCCAGCAATTCATTTGAAAGAGAATGATGAAGCAGCTGGGACTATGCACTGACAAACACTGAGGAATATTCATCTGAGAAGACTTGTACTGTATCCCATTAATGAACATATCAATTACCCGGAGAACCAGGTCTAAGACATGACAGGAGCTCTATACAGTATGGTGCCATTGCTTTATTACACTGTACATAAGACTCATGTGATAGACATCTACTTTGTAATAAAGTATGAGGCAGATTTATCAATACGATTAAAGAAGAAAAAACGACATACATGGATAATGAAAATGTGTCTGTATTCAGTGGCTCAGACATGGCATACAACCCATACAACAATATCTATGTACGCATGGTGACCATACACTATAATGTGCTTGACCAAGGTCGTCAAATGAATTCCCCTATTGTTACATTTAGTCCCCCTTTAACTATATTTTAAAGAAATCCAGTCATTAAAGTCTATAAGGCACAATCCTTGGTATGGAACTGGATACTCATAATTCAGTAGTTCACTTCTCTATTATTTCTGGTATTTTGATGACACTATTACAAAAATACACCGCTTCTCCCATTTTTACAATCTATAGAAAACCGTTTTGTTAGGTTGTGAACTACCAATAAGGGCCTTTTCCACTTCTTAACTGACCTGAGTAGACACCAAAAGTCAATTTATTAGAGCATGGCTTCAGGTTCCTATGGTTGTCCATTCTTGCTTTATCAGAAACTAGCATGTAATAAGCCAGTCTGGTCAAGCCAGTAGACCATAATACATACACTGTACAAGCAGTTTCTATGTGTGTCCCATGTTTGAAACGATCATGGGCGTCACTAATTTATATGCTATGTCTACCAGTTATCTCCTTCATATTTACCTCTTATTTCCCAAGCAATCTAGGTTTTATAACCCATAAAATATAAGAAATCTCAACTTAAATCTTGATGCAAAATCAGCACAGGCTTAGAGTAGTGACAGGACAGTATAAATCCACACCATGCACTTCCACTATTCAGGTCTCATTGGAGATCCTAAGACAGATATATCATGCACCCGAGATGCTGCAGGTATATCCTAACTGGGAGCCGTAAACACAAAGGATCATAACCATAAGAAGTATCCCCATGAATGTGTATTACTAAAGCTGCACATAATGTTAAATGGTTTATGAGTCAAACCTAGACAAATTTCAGGAACAAGGTAGCCAATGATTTTAACTAATTGCATGTGGCACACAACATTTTGGGTTGAGGTCTAGTGATGTTTATGGGAAGTCTCTCAAACTGTGTATTTATAATTTACCTCAATGGGTTATCACATTTCTAGTTGAATTAGACAAAATGAATAAACTGTTAAAAAAATTTATGTACATAGAATTTCATTTTTAATAGGAATTTGAAGGAAAGTCTGTATGTATCTGCAGAGTCATGACAAAAAATAGAAGAAGTTTGTGAAATGTTCACTGATGGTAAATATCTTATTGCCTCCGTTTAATAACTGTATGGTCATTTGGCTGACCTGTTGTCTTCCCCTGGTTTATCTTGTCTATTAAAAGTGCTGTGTCACTTTTCAAAGAATATACTAATTCCAGGATAAATATGGAATGAGGCTTTCTTATTATTTCTCCAAGAACAAAATTTGGATTGGCAGAGCTTTCAAAATTGCTGTCTCCGAAGAATCCCTTAGAAATAACTACTATATTGAGTGAAGTCTTCCGTCAAACTAAATGATCAAAACCAATGAAGACTTGACTAATTAATGATTAATCTGGGAAATATTTACACTTCATTTACACTCACATTTATTCTCAAAGGTGCAGATGGCCTTTAAGGGGGTAACTATTCACACAGTATGTAATGAAGTGCGACAGGAATTGTTTGTAGATCTTTTATAATGTAATAGGTTCATTACTAAACACATATGTGTATGTTCCCATCTCTAGTTGCCCATTTTCTGATCACTCCAGAGAGATCTGTAGACTCCCTTGAATATTGTTAAGTATCACAAGGTGTTGAATGCTTAAGTCATTCCAACTTTAAAACTTTTTTAAGTGCTACTGGGCCATTAACTATGTGCAATCCACCAGGAAGGATCTTCTAAGGCCAATAGGTTCAGCGAGACATTCACAAAATGTACACACCTCCCCCAAACTTGGAGCCCAAGGCTATTCTTTTAAGAGTCATCTCCTATAGAGAACAAAGACTAACTAATCCACAGCTGGTTTACGTTACTAATAACACAAAACACCACAATGTTTTTTATAGTACTTTGTGGATGTATACATATAACTAATCATTGGGTTATAACTATTCAACATGTCAAATCTAAGCATAAATGCACAAAAAATTAAGAAAATATCATTTCCACCATCAAGAAGTTTTTGTTCGTTGAAGGGACATCTGCAAAGATTTTTAATTTAAACCATATGGAGTTTAATCAGATAAGAAGTCCATGGAATGCGTGCAATTTTGTCAACCACAAATGTCAAGTATTGTTCCTGCCTTTGGTCCATGATATAATCTCATATCTGAGGACTACATGCAAAGACCGGCTGTATGTACACTTAAATTCCCATTAATATTACTTTAGATAGAGGTAAGTCTAAAATAAATTTACTTATTTTAGTATTAGATTTCAGTTTCCTTGCCAAAAGACACTTCCACTTCCATCATGGCAAAGGAAGTGAGCATGAGTTCTGGGTGTTATAACTTGAATCTAAATATCATAGTATAATGACTAGACATTTTGGTATTACAAGTTGAAAGGACTACTCAACATATGCTGGAATTCTCAAATAGTCCATGATCAATAGCAGATACATTCCTCAGCTGGGGAGAGATGATAACATCTAAAACCTGGAAGCACATTGGGAAGCCATATGCCAGTAAGAATAAAGAAAGGTCCTGACTATTACACACATTCTGTGGTAGTAACTATGCTGTGCTGGCACTAGTGAAATCCAGCCTACGGAAATCATGTACTTGATACAAATTATAAAAATATAGCCACTATATGGTGACAAATATGGTGACATATTGGATATTACCCATTACATATGAAAACGTTTAAAATTAAAATGTTAGTTGCAAAATAAATTACAAAATATTCTATAAATATGTATACTGCAGAAAAACCCTATAGGTGTTTGACTCCAGTTACTTAGTCTTCTAAGTCTTCATTAATCAGCCCATAGACAGATATTTGATGGTACCATGTGTACATTGTGTTATTGAGAGTTTTTCATTAGAGTTGCTCAGGATCAATAATATGGAATAAAAATGATGGAACAGTAGATGTGGCATGATGGAGAAGAGGGGGGGGGGGGGAAGAGAACTGTCCGCAGTTGTAGGTATGGGAACACATCTCTATATTCCCAACCAGTTGACACACCCAGCCGGTCAGCTTTGGTGCATATCCTTATGTATGCTCAACTGAAAATTTTGCTCATTCATGGCACATTTAGTGGATCTAATGAGAAACAGAAGAAACTTTTGCCTTCACCACTAAAACTAAAGAATAATAAATCAATTATCCATAGTATATTGAGTACAGCTGTATGAATGTGTTCTTTATTTGTGTATTAAGACCCAATTAGCTATGATTATAAACATATTGTGAGCAAATATCTATCTATTTTAGCTAAATCAGGGCCGGATACACCCCAGACACCAGTGATCATCAGTGCAAGAGGGGGTGCAGACAATGCATTGTCAACTGATCCAAGGGTCTTAGGGTGCCCATTGGGTGTCTTTTGCTCATATGAAGAGGCTAGCACTATGAATAGTAAATTACAGTTGGGGGGCCTGGTACATATTTATTCTTTAGGATCAGAAGCTTCAACCTGCACATTCTTTTTTTTTAAGGGAAAGAGCGAATGCACTACAGTCCCCAGCTACCTCCTAATATGCAGTTGAATTTCCAGCATTTGGGGAAATCACACCCACAGTGCAAAGGACGAGTCTCACCGTGGAAGAACCACCTTCATGAACATGGTATCTCCCTTGCCAAATTTACACCTTTGAGGGAAAACCCTAATCATCTGCCTCAATGTCACCTTAACTTTTGACAGCTCTTTTCTATCTGAGTTATTTCAAGTTTTTCCTGCCATATTACTAAAGTCTCCCTGCTTGACTAGTTTAATTTTCATGAGCCTCCAGTTTGATAACATATACTGAGAGATTGACAGATACATAGGATGTTGTATAAATAATCAATGAATAATACATAGTACAGTGTGTGAAAAGTTTAAAACATTCTATTGTTATTTGCATGAGTTTAGAATAAAACATATGTATATAAACATGACATAATATTAAAACTTATTGCTTAAGCATAAATAATTATTCCAAAAAATCAGCATATACCTAAAAGTGATACACACGTTCTATGTCTTACTCTCACTACATCCATATACAGTTGCTGCTGAACCTTCCTGATAACTTAGTGTCCTACAGATGGAACATTTGGTAACATTGTTAGAAGTAACATTTGGAGAAATCTCATCTCTCTCCCCCACAAACCAGAGGCAGCAGGATGTGCACAATGCCCAGGGAGCAGGACACTAGGAATGCAGCTCATCCAGGAGAACTTTTCTCATTCATTGCTCTGCAGCAGCTCTCAGCCTTCCTGCCATAGCATAAAATTACATCCAGATACAGGGAAAGGGTTAAAAGTGGCTGCCATACAAGTACAGGTAGAGAAAGTGGATGAGATTGGCATGGCTCACCTCTGAGCTGGCACTGGACCCCAGCACACAGCAGCAAAACCAACAGCAGCCGGCATGGCATGGCTGACTCCCAATGTGATGAAGGATTCCCACTTATCTATCTGTCATCCGTGCACCCCCGGCAGCTGCACACAGATCTCCACTACTTCTCATTCACAACCTTCTCCCATCCAAAGTCCTCCTGAGTGGGGGGAAGAGGCCAGTGGGATGAACCATTTACTACACAGGGGGGTGTGCAGGGCTTAACAAGCAGCTTCAGTGTCTCCATGCGCATGCATTTTATTGTGAGACCTGGAGGCTGACATATACTAAGCATCTGTTGTAGGAAAAATCAAAGTTGAAGATGTTTTAAGCAGAGTAATGAAGTTTTACAGAAGAAGGGAAAAAATCACCCTCTAAGGAGCCCTGGTGTGATCCAGCATCTAGAGAAGTTTGGCTGATTATTTTGGGTATCAGGGGATGTGAGGGGGTTACAGAGGGGGTTACAAATCCATAATACTCCAAAATAATTGCAATTCCATAATATTGGCTTTACATCCTTGAATCATATTGAGGAAAAAAATCATATCTATGTTACAGTATATTTGTTTTACACTTTTTAAATTCACTACTTGTGACTTTTACCCAATTAATCATGGACTTCCTTTATATATCACCTCTGGATAGCGATTATTTAAATGTCAGGGTATATGTAAAAATAGTTTAAAGATTGTCCCAACCAAGACTATGTTTACATTCATATTATAGGCGCTGTTCACAAAACGTTAGATAGGACCTGAAAAAACATTGCAGCTTTCAGCAGCAGGGGGTTGGTTTCCTTGCAGCGCCTATTGCGCCTTATTTATGAAGTGTCAACGCCTTAGTATTGGTTCTTTTCCGACACTCATGTCTTTTTTTGGGGCACACAATTTTGGTGCAGTTTTAAAAACCCATTGCTTTTTCTGCACTTCTAGTTTTTCTTTTGTGGTGCAAAAAGCTGATCTACAGAGTTCTATTTCGCCTTCATCAATGTCTAGTTAGTTCAGACCATTTTCGGTTGTGTGCCAACCGTACTGCTTCCTTTAAACTATTTTGGACATATTGCAAATGGATTATATATATATATATCACAGCCGCCTTTACATATTCTATGACTTATCTGTACCAAAGGGCAATTATTCTTCACAACAGTCTCCTCCAATAAAAGGTTTTATCTGCATCTTATCACATAGACAGTAATATGAGGGTCATTGTCCTCTCTCTCTGCTTATCTATTTCCATACACGTTTCTGTTACGTTGGATCCTCAAAGACATAATACAAACTAGTGCAAACTATTTCCCAAACATCCATGATCCAGGCTTACTGTACAATGTCATTAGTACTGTGATATGTGGCTGCAACACTGTCTTCCTAATACACATGTACTGTGACCTTATGCTTCCAACCTAAAGTTGTATGCACACCTCCATGTTTATTCCATTTCATAGTAATAATTTCATGGTTTCACCATTTGTCATATTTTTTATGGTCACATGAGAAATAGAATTAGGTGTGCTCTGTCTAATTGTATTGAATGAATGATGAAATAAATCGACCAGAGTCAGTGGGACTGATGACATCATACTGCTGGAGCTGATCTTACAATGTCCATGATAGGGTCAAGGTGGCACAGGTTCACATCTCAGTGACACTGGGCGGAGGAGACCACCCAGCTGTTAATGTATTCATTCATTTGGATATTAGGTGAGTAAACTAAGGGTGCTAATTGTAGAAACAAAGATGTGTGTTTGGGTGGGGGGGGGGGGGGGGGACTGATCATAGATTTGTTTACCATTAAAACTCTAGCTAAATTGAGGTCCATTCCATACCAAGGCAGTATCTCAAGAACTTTCACTGTTGATCCCCTAACCAATACGATCTTCACCAATTCATCTATGACAAATAATAACAGAAAATATGTTTAACAGAATTTGCCCATAAAGAGGTTTTCACACGAAACAGGATAGGGGCTAAGTTGCTGATCGTGGGGGTCTCAGTGATGGGACCCCCACAGATCACAAGAACGGTGGTCCGATGTACCCCAGTCTAACCCCTCATTGCTCCCTGAAATGACCTTACAAGTAGGGCACACATCAACGGCCCCGTTCCGCAATAGACTGGAGTACATCATACCCCATCTGATCACAGTTCTCGTGATCCGTGGGGGTCCCATCACTGAGACATCTATCAATTAGCAAGTTAGGCCCTATTCTGTGGATAGGGCCTAACTTTTTGTCATGGGAAAACTAGTTTAAATTGGACCTGTCATGAGGATTTATACCCACTTACTTCCTCAAGCTGTTATGCAGGACACTGTCAGGACACTGATGTCCTTCTATATTCTATATATAGTAGGCCTCAATCCTCATGATAGGTTCCCTTTAAAGGGTTATGCCGGGAATATGAATGTCTGATACAAAAACCCACAATGCTGTAAACAAATGACTATAACAAAACTCATTGCATCCATTAGTCACAAAATGGAGCTTAAATAGTTTGATTTTATGATTCACAAAATTTAATGGCCTCTCTAAAGTAGGTGGAGTTATCACTAAGATGGCCGCCACTGGAAACTACAAGACCCATGATCTTTTAGTTCTCAGTAACTCCTCCTCCCTCTCATGTTCTGACCCAACTGATGATGTAACAGACTGTCCTGCTCTGTTACCATAGAAATGATGTGTAACTGCCATCACTGCACATCACCAAAACACTAGTCACACTGGATGCACTGCAACCAGACAAATACAGGTAAACATAGTGGTGATCACATGACCTGCCCAGGCAGGTACAGGAGATGTGATGTCATGTGACTAGTGGCCATCTTCAGTCCTGTGTCTTCTCCGCGCGGAGGAAATTAACAGACTGATTAAAGGGCCAGTAGCATTTTAATTCTTCATTACAATCTATGTCAAGAGCATTTGTCTACTATGGGGAGCAAAATTTTAAGTAATAACTAATTACATATTACCTTATATTTTACTGACTCATTTGTGTATGAATTATGCTGATTCCTGGAATACTCCTTTAATGGTTGCTTAAAACTGAAGCCACACTGTAGTGTCTTACTTAATGTCCTTCAGTACTATGTTTGGCTGAGATTTTTGTCTAGCGTGATGTTTTATATCTGTCTGACATCTACAGACTTTATTTGTTGTATCATTCTTCTTTCTGCTCTTTTAGGATATGCTATCTCTAGCTGTCTGCATTCTCTGTTTATCCGCAGGGCTGATGTTGTGACTAGTGGGTCAAAAACAATCTGCTAAAAACTTTTCCATTTCAGTCGTCTGCTTCATTATATTACAGGGTCTGAGCCAACAAAGTGCTGAACAGCTTCAAAACCAGATGTTGAAGTGCAGTTAATCACTATGGAGAACATTATTTCCTCTCATCATTTTCTTCAAAGATAAGCGCAAGTTCAATTCTCCTTTGTTGCCCAAGTGTTGAATTTACAAGGGACAATGTCACTGGTTTCTTTGTCTCATATGAGACATCCTACCCAGTGTCAATAGAAGAATGCACTTTATATTTGGCAAGAGCCCCACAGGATTCCCATTGTGGTTTTGGAGATGTGGTTATATGTAATTGCACATAAGTATGTATCATGGACCCATTGTACGGGATGGGGTTTTGTAATGAATGCCAGAAATACCATCCCACTCATAGTGATAAAACAGTCTACCCCACTAATAAAATGTATACTGCGTGCTGTGTATTTTCTACTGGAACTGGCTTGCATTTTATTTGACTATTTTTACTGATGTATACAAAGCACAAAGGATTTGTGGGATTATGTGGGTTTATATGCAGGATAATGCAGAATATTAGTTGATTGATGATCAGACTACAATTTTCTACTGCACTATAGAAACCAGTAGGTAAATAGATAGAGGATAGATACTGTAAGGCAGATTTGGAAATATGTAAAGGATTATTCCAATAATAAAAGTGTAAATAGAAGGCTGTTAAAAGTTTATCCTGCACCAGGGTAGTGACCCCAAACATCTAGACAGTGCCATTAAGAAATATTTTCTGCATAAAGTAAAACAAAGAAACTTGAAAGTAGTGATATGGCCCGCAGAGCCCCGATCTCATCATCAAGCGTGTCTGGAATTACATGAAGAGACAGGAGGATTTGAGCCAGTCTACATCAACAAAAAATTGCAAATGAACTTAGAAGAAGTGATTGGGGCACATTAAGGGTCCTTTGGACGCATTTCCGTTGGGTTTCCCGAATTTTTTAGTTTTGCACTGAATTGACCCGTTTTTTGCCGCACGCAATCGGATTGTGGCACCGGCTTTCACCGATATTTCACAAATAGGGGGTCATGGCCGTCGGGCAACCCGACTCATTCGGACAAACTGCGGAATTCAAAAATAAAATTGTGTCGCAAGATCAGCACTCACATGCAGCGGGAAGAAGAAGGTGAACTCCGGCGGACCTGAGCGGGGAAGCGAAATTGGACGCACGATCTTAGTGAATTGCAGCAGCTCCGAATCCTCGCCGGACTTTCCGAATTGGCAGCGTCAACAGGACAGGTAAGTAAATGTGCCCCATTATGTTTTGAAGTCAAAAGGTGGTTATACCAAATATTAGGTTGATCTTGTTATTCACTTTGCATTTCAGTAATTGATAAAAATAAACTGATTTAGCCTTTTTTTTTTACTTGTACTATATTTATCGTACTGCTATCTACTGTATGTGTACTATTTGTACTTTTTTCACTTAAGTTTGTAACTTTTTCTTCTAAAAGTTGCAGTGTGCCACAAAAAGAAATAGTGCACATGGATGTGGTCTATTGCACACAATCAACAAAAGGAGAATGACCTCCAAAACCCTCTAAATAGGGCCTATGTGGGTCAAAGGTCAAAAGCCTTCCTTCCTTAGTGAAAGCCCATCTTATTCCCAGCTTCCACTTGGGCTGTCACCTTATTCTCAAAAACCAACACATATTAGAAAGAGACTGGTAATCCACAATAACAATACATGTGACAAATCACATGTCAAACACTCAAACCTATTCAAAAAGCACCAAGGGCAAACATCCACAAAGCTTTGCATAATTCTGTGCTGCCCTATCTCGCTTCTCTCATCTCATACTATCACCCAACCTCTGCTCTTCGATCTGCCAGTGATATTAGATCAAATCTCTAGTTTAATTTGATCCTCTCACTCATGTCTCTAGTACTTCTTCTGAGCTGCACCAATTCTCTGGAATGCCCTTCCCCGGAGTCTGAGACATATACCTAACCTCCAAAGTTTAAACATGCTAATAAAACCCATCTCTTTAGGCAAGCCTATCACACTTACTAACTCCATTAAATGTCAACTATCCCTTTATTAATCCATCCTATGTTCTCCTCCGGTCTGTTATCCGGCAAACACCAGATATGCACCAAGCTCCAGGTTTCTCTGCAGTCACTTTCACCTTAGACCCTGTATATAAGATGTCGGCTGATGACTAGTTCAAGCAGCACAATTTTAATTTATTACATTATTTTATTCTGTTCCCTTATAAACAATGGCTGGACCATTATACAAGCTCTTTTACTTCTTGTGTCACTCCCTTCATCCTCATAGACTGTGAGCTCTTGCGAGAAGGGCCCTCTCTCCTATTGTTCCATTTGTACTCTAATGTAATATTATATTTGTATATGTTCCCTATGATTTGTAAAGCGCTACGGAATTCGATGGGCTATTTAAATAAAGATGATGATGATGATTATTATTAATAATAATTAAAAGGTGACATTGTTTGGCAATTTTTGACTTTTAGGCTCCATGTCTCACCATTTCCTACAGCTTCGTGAGACTACCATCATTTTATAGACAATCTTAGCTATCTAATACATAAATGTGACTTGCAACTATTTAGCATATGCTTGGTCATGTCATGTAATTGCATTGTTACTGTAAATCAGTAACAATGCAGACAGTTACATGCTAAGAGTCTGCCAAGATGATAGTTAAAAGCTGTAGTGGATGGTGACATAAGGAGCCTGGAAGTCCAAGTTTAAAACATTATAACTAGAGATGAGCGAGCACTAAAATGCTCGGGTACTCGTTATTCGAGACGAACTTTTCCCGATGCTCGAGTGCTCGTCTCGAATAACGAACCCCATTGAAGTCAATGGGAGACTCGAGCATTTTTCAAGGGGACCAAGGCTCTGCACAGGGAAGCTTGGCCAAACACCTGGGAACCTCAGAAAAGGATGGAAACACCACGGAAATGGACAGGAAACAGCAGGGGCAGCATGCATGGATGCCTCTGAGGCTGCATAATCGCACCATTATGCCAAAATTATGGGCAACAGCATGGCCATGACAGAGTGACAGAATGAAGCTAGATAGCATCTAAAACATCCAATAATTGACCCTGACACTATAGGGGACGGCATGCAGAGGCAGCAGCGGCAGGCTAGAGAGTGTCATGGCGACATACCCTAAATGGACTCAGGCTTCAAACCAATGGGTGGCAGAGAGGAACCAAAGGAGGTGAGCAAGAAGCGCTCAAATAATATCGGTACATGATAAAAGTTTGCCAGTATATTTTGTGGATTACACAGCAGGGTGGCGACAAAGTTAACATGGAAGCCATGAAAACAACCCAAAATTCTGCCTGACACAGCTCGTTTGATAAGGGGACCATGTATGGAGGCAGTGAACTAGTAGTAGATTAAAGGTGCTGCAGTTAAAACTATGTTAGTTGGATCTTGGCATGGAGCTGGCGCTCCGCTGCCAGGCGAGCTTTCGCCAATCCAAGCCCCTGTCTCTAGGCTACTCCCCAAACAGCACTTCTAAGAACCTTTTGTATAAGATCAAGTGTAGTAGCGTTCTTATAAGTTTAGGATATGGCGGGTGAGGGGAATGTAAACAGATGCGCAAGAAGCGCTGAAATAATATCGGTAAATGATAAAAGTTTGCCAGTATTTTTTGTGGATTACACAGCAGGGTGGCGACAAAGTTAACAAGTTTGTTGTGGAAGCCATGAAAACAACCCAAAATTCTGCCTGACACAGCTCGTTTGATAAGGGGACCATGTATGCTTACAGTTCATGCCAGTAGCTGCACTGGCTGCCAGTCTCCTTTCGAATAGTTTAAAATAATAACCCTCATCCATAAAGCTCTGTATAATGCTGCACCCCCCTACCTCTCCTCTCTTATCTCAGTCTATCGCCCAACCCGTGCTCTTAGATCCGCCAGTGATCTTAGATTAACCTCTACCCTAGTGCGGACCTCCCACTCGCGTCTCCAAGACTTCTCTAGAGCTGCACCAATTCTATGGAATACTCTGCCCTGGACTATCAGACTAATACCTAACCTCCAAAGTTTCAAACGTGCTCTTAAAACCCATTTCTTTAGGCAAGCCTATAACACTCATTAACTGCATGAAGTTTTAACTCTTCTACTAACCCGTCCTGTGTCGTCCTCCCATCTGTTATCCAGCAACCAACAGGCACCAGACTTCTCTACAGTCCCATTCACCCTGGACCTGGTATATAAGATGACGGCTGAGTGGTTCAAGCGACAGCAATTCCATTTATTATATTTTGTTCTATTCCCTAAGAAGAATGGCTTGACCATTAAATATTCTTTTACCTCGTGTTACCCCATCATCTTCATAGACCGTAAGCTCTGGCGAGCAGGGACCTCACTCCTGTTGTTCCATACAAATGTTGTGCTCTGTTACATTACATTTGTATTTGTTTCCTATGATTTGTAAAGCGCTACGGAATATGATGGCGCTATATAAATAAAGATTATTATTATTATTATGGAGGCAGTGAACTAGTAGTAGATTAAAGGTGCTGCAGTTAAAACTATGTTAGTTGGATCTTGGGATGGAGCTGGCGCTCCGCAGCCAGGCGAGCTTTCGCCAATCCAAGCCCCTGTCTCTAGGCTACTCCCCAAACAGCACTTCTAAGAACCTTTTGTATAAGATCAAGTGTAGTAGCGTTCTTATAAGTTTGGGATATGGCGGGTGAGGGGAATGTAAACAGATGCGCAAGAAGCGCTGAAATAATATTGGTAAATGATAAAAGTTTATTAGTATATTTTGTGGATAACACAGCTGGGTGGCAACAAAGTTAACAACTTTGATGTGGAATCCATGAAAACAACCCAAATTTCTGCCTGACACACCTCGTTTGATAAAGGGATGATGTATGGAGGCAGCTATATGGACGACTTTTGGAGGTAGCAATGGAGACAACGTGTGGAGGCTGCTATGGAGACAATTTAATTTGGATAGTGCCTGTATGTGGCAGTCCCAAAAATTTTTCAAACCAGAGGAGCAGGTAGGTGGCCCTCCAGAAAAATAGAATAGATTGAGTGCCTGTATGTGGCAGTCCCAAAAAGTTTTCAAACCAGAGGAGCAGGTAGGTGGCCCTCCAGAAAAATTGAATAGATTGAGTGCCTGTATGTGGCAGTCCCAAAAAGTTTTCAAACCAGAGGAGCAGGTAGGTGGCCCTCCAGAAAAATTGAATAGATTGAGTGCCTGTATGTGGCACTCCCAAAAATTGTTTAAAACAGAGGACCAGGTCGGTGGCCCTCCAGAAAAATTAAATGCATAAAGTACTATAGCTAGAGCCAGTGGGCCCTGTCAAAAAATAGCCAGTTTCCTCTGCTTTACTGTACAAAGAGGAGGAGGAGTGGATCAATTATTCAGGTTGAGCTTCCTTCACCTGGTGGAGATTGGAAATTATGAGAAATCCAGGCTTTATTCATCTTAATAAGCGTCAGCCTGTCAGCGCTGTCAGTCGACAGGCGTGTACGCTTATCGGTGATGATGCCACCAGCTGCACTGAAAACCCGCTCGGACAAGACGCTAGCGGCAGGGCAGGCAAGAACCTCCAAGGCGTACAGCGCCAGTTCGTGCCACATGTCCAGCTTTGAAACCCAGTAGTTGTAGGGAGCTGTGTGACGATGTAGGGAGAGTAGGACGATGGTATGGTCAGCTACGTACTCCCTCACCATCTTTCTGTAAAGATCAGCCCTACTCTGCCGAGACTGGGGACAGGTGACAGTGTCTTGCTGGGGTGACATAAAGCTGGCAAAAGCCTTGTAAAGCGTACCCTTGCCAGTGCTGGACAAGCTGCCTGCTCGCCTACTCTCCCTCACTACTTGTCCCGCAGAACTACGCACTCTGCCGCTAGCGCTGTCAGAAGGGAAATACTGTTTCAGCTTGTGAACCAGGGCCTGCTGGTATTCATGCATTCTCACACTCCTTTCCTCTGCAGGGATGAGAGTGGAAAGATTTTGCTTGTACCGTGGGTCCAGGAGAGTGAACACCCAGTAATCGGTGCTGGAATAAATTCTTTGAACGCGAGGGTCACGGGATAGGCAGCCTAGCATGAAATCTGCCATATGCGCCAGAGTACCAACGCGTAAGAATTCACTCCCCTCACTGGCCTGACTGTCCATTTCCTCCTTCTCCAACTCCTCCAACTCCTCTTCTTCTGCCCATACACGCTGAACAGTGAAGGACTCAACAATGGTCCCCTCTTGTGTCTCGCCAACATTCTCCTCCTCTTCCTCCTCATCCTCCTCCACCTCCACCTCCTCCGATATGCGCTGAGAAAAAGACCTAAGGGTGCTTTGGCTATCAACAAGGGAATCTTCTTCCCCCGTCTCTTGTGACGAGCGCAAAGCTTCCGACTTCATGCTGATCAGAGAGTTTTTCAACAGACCAAGCAGCGGGATGGTGAGGCTGATGATGGCGGCATCGCCACTGACCATCTGTGTTGACTCCTCAAAGTTACTCAGCACCTGACAGATATCAGACATCCACGTCCACTCCTCATTGTAGACTTGAGGAAGCTGACTGACCTGACTACCAGTTCTGGTGGAAGTTGACATCTGGCAGTCTACAATCGCTCGGCGCTGCTGGTAAACTCTGGATAACATGGTCAGTGTTGAATTCCACCTCGTGGGCACGTCGCACAACAGTCGGTGAGCGGGCAGTTGGAGGCGGCGCTGCGCTGCCCTG
This sequence comes from Engystomops pustulosus, assembly GCF_040894005.1. NCBI lineage: Eukaryota > Metazoa > Chordata > Amphibia > Anura > Leptodactylidae > Engystomops > Engystomops pustulosus. The sequence goes on from NC_092415.1 coordinate 62,231,195, forward strand.
AGAGTGGCAGCATCTGTGCTGGACTTCCTGAAATGCGCACAGATGCGGCGCACCTTCGTGAGCAAATCTGACAGATTGGGGTATGTCTTGAGGAAACGCTGAACTATCAGATTTAACACATGGGCCAGGCATGGCACATGTGTCAGTCTGCCGAGTTGCAGAGCCGCCACCAGGTTACGGCCGTTGTCACACACAACCATGCCTGGCTTCAGGTTCAGCGGTGCCAGCCACAGATCAGTCTGCGCCGTGATGCCCTGTAATAGCTCTTGGGCGGTGTGCCTTTTATCGCCTAGGCTCAGCAGTTTGAGCACCGCCTGCTGTCGCTTAGCAACGGCACTGCTGCTGTGCCTAGAGCTACCGACTGATGGCGCCGTGCCCACGGATGGTAGTTCGGAGGAGGAGGTGGAGGAGGGGTGGGAGGAGGAGGAGGCATAGTAGGCCTGAAACACCTGGACCGAGGTAGGCCCCGCAATCCTCGGCGTCGGCAGTATATGACCAGCCCCAGGGTCAGACTCGGTCCCAGCCTCCACCAAGTTAACCCAATGTGCCGTCAGCGATATATAGTGGCCCTGCCCGGCAGCACTCGTCCACGTGTCCGTGGTCAGGTGGACCTTGTCAGAAACGGCGTTGGTCAGGGCACGGGTGATGTTGTCTGACACGTGCTGGTGCAGGGCTGGGACGGCACATCGGGAAAAGTAGTGGCGGCTGGGGACCGAATACCGAGGGGCGGCCGCCGCCATGAGGTTGCGAAAGGCCTCGGTCTCTACTAGCCTATAGGGCAGCATCTCCAGGCTAAGCAATCTGGAGATGTGCACATTAAGGGCTTGGGCGTGCGGGTGGGTTGCACTATATTTGCGTTTCCGCTCCAGCGTCTGGGGTATGGAGAGCTGAACGCTGGTGGATGCTGTGGAGGATCGTGGAGGCGACGATGGGGTTTTTGTGGCAGGGTCCTGGGCAGGGGGCTGACTATCAGCTGACACAGGGGAAGGAGCAGTGGTGTGCACGGCCGGAGGTGAACGGGCTTGTTGCCACTGAGTGGGGTGTTTAGCATTCATATGCCTGCGCATACTGGTGGTAGTTAAGCTAGTAGTGGTGGAACCCCTGCTGAGCCTGGTTTGGCAAATGTTGCACACCACAGTCCGTCGGTCATCCGGTGTTTCCTTAAAGAACCTCCAGACTTCTGAAGATCTAGCCCTCGCCGCAAGAGCCCTCGCCACGGGAGCTTCACTAGTTGACACATTTGGCGCTGATGCACCAGCTCTGGCCCTGCCTCTCCGTCTGGCCCCACCACTGCCTCTTCCAACCTGTTCTGGTCGAGGACTCTCCTCCGTCTCAGAAGCACTGTGTTCACCCGGCCTCTCAACCCAGCTTGGGTCTGTCACCTCATCATCCTCCGATCCCTCAGTCTGCTCCCCCCTCGGACTTCCTGCCCTGACAACAACTTCCCCACTGTCTGACAACCGTGTCTCCTCATCGTCGGACACCTCTTTACACACTTCCACTACGTCAAGAAGGTCATCATCACCCACAGACTGTGACTGGTGGAAAACCTGGGCATCGGAAAATTGCTCAGCAGCAACCGGACAAGTGGTTTGTGACTGTGGGAAGGGTCCAGAAAACAGTTCCTCAGAGTATGCCGGTTCAAATGCCAAATTTTCCTGGGAGGGGGCAGACTGGGGGGGAGGAGGCTGAGGTGCAGGAGCTGGAGGAGTGGCGATTTCGGTGACATGGGTGGACTGCGTGGAAGACTGACTGGTGGACAAATTGCTCGAAGCATTGTCAGCAATCCACGACATCACCTGTTCGCACTGTTCTGGCCTCAACAGTGCTCTACCACGAGTCCCAGTAACTTCAGACATGAACCTAGGGAGTGTAGCTCTGCGGCGTTCCCCTGCTCCCTCATAAGCAGGTGGTGTCTCACCCCGGCCAGGACCATGGCCTCTGACCCCTGCAGTAGTTGGACGCCCACGTCCCCGCCCTCGTCCTCTACCCCTAGCCCTCGGGTTAAACATTTTTAAAATGAGAGTTATAGCTTGAATTTTTTTTTTACTTTTTTTTGTGTTTTTTTTTTTTTTTTGTGTTTTTGAGTTTTTAAAACCAAACGATGCTATCCTATTGCTATGGCTATTTTCTAGCCAAGTATGAAAGCACACTACTATGCCAGATGAGATGACGCTGAGTTATTAAACAAAATAAACGTAAAATAAAAAAGGACAAATGGCAGACTGTGCCTAATTGAAATCCAACCCCTACTAAATTTTCCCACTTCGGTCTTTGCAATGGATATGTGCGTCACTAAGCGCAAAACACAGCGGTCGCAAGTCTCACTACAAATTGCTCACAATTGGCTAGTAGATGCACTGCAGCAAGTACAGCCACCAGCAGATCAACCAGAAATCAAATATATAACGCTACTGTAGGCGTAAGCCGTTTGGATTCTCCTATGGCTATTTTCTAGCCAAGTATGAAAGCACACTACTATGCCAGATGAGATGACGCTGAGTTATTAAACAAAATAAACGTAAAATAAAAAAGGACAAATGGCAGACTGTGCCTAATTGAAATACAACCCCTACTAAATTTTCCCACTTCGGTCTTTGCAATGGATATATGCGTCACTAAGCGCAAAACACAGCGGTCGCAAGTCTCACTACAAATTGCTCACAATTGGCTAGTAGATGCACTGCAGCAAGTACAGCCACCAGCAGATCAACCAGAAATCAAATATATAACGCTACTGTAGGCGTAAGCCGTTTGGATTCTCCTATGGCTATTTTCTAGCCAAGTATGAAAGCACACTACTATGCCAGATGAGATGACGCTGAGTTATTAAACAAAATAAACGTAAAATAAAAAAGGACAAATGGCAGACTGTGCCTTATTGAAATCCAACCCCTACTAAATTTTCCCACTTCGGTCTTTGCAATGGATATGTGCGTCACTAAGCGCAAAACACAGCGGTCGCAAGTCTCACTACAAATTGCTCACAATTGGCTAGTAGATGCACTGCAGCAAGTACAGCCACCAGCAGATCAACCAGAAATCAAATATATAACGCTACTGTAGGCGTAAGCCGTTTGGATTCTCCTATGGCTATTTTCTAGCCAAGTATGAAAGCACACTACTATGCCAGATGAGATGACGCTGAGTTATTAAACAAAATAAACGTAAAATAAAAAAGGACAAATGGCAGACTGTGCCTAATTGAAATCCAACCCCTACTAAATTTTCCCACTTTGGTGTTTGAGGTGGATATGTGTGCCACTAAGAGCTAAACACAACGGTAGCAAGTCCCCCTGCTAATTCCTCACAAAATGGTACTAGATGCAAATAAAAAAAAAAAAAAGTAGAACGTTATTGTAGCCCTAAGAAGGGCTGTTGGGTTCTTGGAGAATCACTCCTGCCTAACAGTAAGCTAATAGAACACCCTAACGCTTTCCCTGACCAGCAGCAGCTCTCTCCCTAGCGGCATCCAGACACAGAATGATCCGAGCAGCGCGGGCAGCGGCTAGTCTATCCCAGGGTCACCTGATCTGGCCAGCCAACCACTGCTATCGACGTGTAAGGGTACCACGTCATGCTGGGTGGAGTGCAGAGTCTCCTGGCTTGTGATTGGCTCTGTTTCTGGCCGCCAAAAAGCAAAACGGCGGGAGCTGCCATTTTCTCGAGCGGGCGAAGTATTCGTCCGAGCAACGAGCAGTTTCGAGTACGCTAATGCTCGAACGAGCATCAAGCTCGGACGAGCATGTTCGCTCATCTCTAATTATAACTTTTGCTTGTCAATGTAAATATACATCACTAGTGTAGCTTGCACAGCTGGGGATGATACCCCAACACATACATTTCAGTTGCTTTCTTAGGGGAGACCACCTTTGTGACATTTGAATTGCCTCAGCTTGGCTAAGGTTGGTGGAAGCCCCTGTGCAATATATTTATAGCGATAACTAGACCTGTGACTTCTATAGATCTGCTGGAATAGAAATTTTGTACAATATTAAAGGATCACATTTATGTGACAAGTATGTTATAGGTATATATACATAGAAAATACTTTACCCCCTAGAAAACATTTGTTGGAGTCCTTATAGTTCTTATAATGCAACCATATCTACTAATTACCATCTATTCTATGTACTGTACTGCTATGGACCTTCATTAAGTTTGTTGCATAACTATACTACTCTCTACTGTAACCACCAGTCCTCTTTTGTACTCTTCTGATACATATGGTGTACTTTAGTGACTTCTACCTGTACTACTGCACTATACATGCACTGTGCAGCTCTGCAGCTTTGTGTCTGTAGCTCTGGCTGCAACGCTTTCTTGGCCATTATAAATAACAAATGCATGATAGAAGTGAAATTTGCTCACTTGCAAGTGAAGAAAGTGTCTTCCGTTCACTATCAGTTCTAGATATCTGTTCTGTTTTATGCCATAATTGAATAAAGCAATGGACGATGTTGTGAACTCAGACTAAGGGTGCGAAGGGTGGCCGGCCACATCACAACTGCATCATGGCCGCACCGTCTATTCGCACCCATAGGGCAGATGCACACAACAGCACATGGAGAGCACTAATTGCAACAATTTAATGGATCAGTACCTCTACTTTAACGGATCGTGGTACCAAGATATTAATAAGCAGAACATATCTTAGTCAGATGTTTTATGTTTAATAAGGAACTTTGTAATAATATAATGTGTGAATTACAGGGAGTTTAACTTGGACAAGGACATCCAAAGACATGTTCTGCTTTATAGTTTCTTTCACCTGCAATGACAAATTCTTATTTCTTTGTAGTATAACACCATGTCTTTGATGTGATCTGCGTAAAGCAATTGTTTTAGATAGCTAGATAAACAAATTCCAGCATATGTGAGATACAGGAAGAATGGGATGAGGGTATTGAACCCCAGTATTAAAATTGCTGTGTTAACTGAAAGGACAGACATTCCAGCGGATTAATTCTTTGCTTCAGGGCAGATCCTGTACTATGGGAATGACTGTGCATTCAAGCAGCCACATTGCACTAATTATCAATGTTTGCTTAGTAAATCTGATAGCGATGGGCGATTTGCTTGACCAGCTTCATGTTAAACTTCCCCTGAGCCTACATCTGTCTTTGTCCATGTTATTGTAAGTTTAGTGTAAATGTGTCATGAGGGATATGTTCCAATCCTGACAACGCAAAATTCTAGAATCTGTGACTATATTCACTGACCGTTACACTACAGGGGGAATGTGCTACATGGTTTAGAGGACAGAAGAGTCACAGACGTTCCTGTCCTGCACCTGCCCCATTCTGGCGCATGTTAGGATGCAATTCTACACCAGGTCAGGAATGGGGTAGAAATACACCGCAGGTGCATCGCATCGCATCTGCCCACTGGGATGTATCAGTAGCCAGAGCCTGCTGATAGATCCAGCAGGGTTGGGGGCACCATGGCACGCACTTTGTGTCTGCGTGTGATAAATACACACAGCAAAAAGAGATAAAAACACTTAAAAAGGTGCAACTGAAATGATTGCACACTCCAATTGTGCTAATGGAAAATACTGTCCAAGGCCTCAGATAAATACTGTAATGGTCCATCAAACAGTCACTACAGATACAATTACCAGTGTAGGGTAGAACAATTGGAATCAGTGCCAAGCCAAGAAACAAGGCAGAAAGGGAGGAGAGGTAGACCCCTCATGTATATTCACGGTACAGTGACTTCCTCAGGGGTAAGTGAGTGTAAAGCTCTGTGTGCCTGTTAGAAATGTTGCCCCAGTAGTTTCTGCACTAACCCTCCGGTACCGAGACGCCCTGGAAATAACACATGCAAAAAACATTGATGCAGTAGATAAACAAGTCTAAAAAACCCTGATGTGCGCGTGACCAGAAGTGACACAAGTGGACTGTACAACAAAGGAGGCTGTCCCTTAATCCAGGAGATTATTAATCAAACCATTATAATGCATTTGGCAAACATCCAATCACATGCATGCGCAAAAGTGCCCAGTGCAAAAGGTATCAGCAAATTCAAAGTAAGTGTTAGTTAGGGAGACAGACTCAAACCCCCCACATTAAACTTTGCCATAGAATGGTGATATAGTTGAGGCCACAAGTGTTTTTGCAAGAAATGAGAATCACACCAAGAATTCCAACTTGCATGGAATATATAAAGGAATTTAAGGAAATTCCTGGTAACATAAGAATTCAATGGATTTTAGACGAGGAGAAGTGACCAGGAGCCACATACGTTACCACCCTGGAGCTCAGATAAAACTAAAAAATAATTTACAGAGCTCACAGAAATGTTAAAAAGGTATTCACATTTTATGATAATGAACACAGTAAATATATATTTGTTGTAATATTACTGACACTGGTGCTCCTGTCGCAGGATCCCACATGCTCGCTGGTGCGGCTCATCTGTCCTCGCTCCTGATTCCGGTCCATAGGCCGGCTTCAGAAAATTTAAAGGACCAGCCCACCATTAATTGGCGCTGGCTATTTCCCAGAATTCTATTTAAACCTGCCTCTCCTTGCACACTCTGCCAGATCTTTGTGCGTAGTGCCTCAAATAAAGCTGTTCCATGTGATTTACTGTGTTTCTGAATCCCCGTTGTGACCCGTTATTGACTCTGATTCCATGCTGCCTTCCCTGACCTTCTGCTACGTCCCTGACTCCGATCCTGTGCTGCCTGTCTATATCTCCTGCCTATTTGCGACCACGAGTTTGTCTTATATTTCTGCACTTCGCCTTGGCAGCCACCGCAGACAAAGTCGCACCGGTGGAACGACCTGGTGTTACCATGTCACAACAAGTCCAACCTGCTTCGGGTTGGGCTCTGTTGAAAACCTGGTCTCACTTAGACCCCAGTCCCAGGTGTCGGCTTACGTCATTGTCCACGGTGATACAGAGGATCCACTACCTCCGAATCCTGACAATTACAGTACAAAGGTAATGAATCAGGGATCTCACAGTACAGAAATAATTAAAGATAGTAATACACACAGCGATATAGCAGTGAAGAGATAATCAATGATGTGATGTGACAGTACAGAGATAATAAACACAGTGATCTCATAGTGCAGGGATTATAAAAGAGAATGATTTTGCAATAGAGAAATCTTCCACCCAGTAATTACATAGTATTTACATATTAAAAAGATGATGTCACAGAATAGGGATAAATGATGTAAAAATAAACATATACTTACCTTGTCCTGCGCTCCTACTGTCCTGCGCCACTCGGCTCCAGACTACCTGACCCGTCCAACCGTCTCTTGTCCCAGCACTTGCTACACATTGAAATTAATGCTGTTTCAGGCGCTGGGAGAGGGGACGGGTGGTCTTGCCAGGCTGTCAGTAGTTTTTTTATGCCAAGCGTGCCTGCTTCTGTAAACAAACAGGGGCATGGCACCAACAGATGGAGGCGCTGGATAACATAAGTATGCATTTATTGTTTGTACAGTCTCCCTTCCCCCTTACAGGCCAGCTATATTTTTTTTAACATGCTCAAACAACCCCTTTAAAAGGGCTTCACTCTGATTTCACTTTCACATTTCAAATAAGGAAATCAGCAAAGAAATTAGCAAGCATTAACTGACGCTCTGTGGTTACAAAACCAGTGAGTAGGTATCTTCACAGTACACTTTTTATCTCATGGTAAAGGGATCAGATTGTAAAATCTTATCCACTGTGCTGCTTCTGTACTTAATCCACTGCAAACCCATCCATAACCTTCATGCGCACAAATCATGCTGAGAATTATCCTGCGTGTGATCCAGTGTTTTCATGGACCCATTTACTTAATTTAAAATAGGTCTGACAGAGCAATGTGCAAATTAATAGTCAAAACAAATTTTATGGAGACCATGGACTTCATGTATGCCGAAAACTGGGGAGTGCATGTGAGCTTACACACATTTACCCAATAAACACATCGAAAACTGATCAAACACACATAATGCAAACAAATATTATTATTACACACATGTACAGATTTTTACTTATAGTTACTTTTGAAGATGGTAGAACTTCTGTGCAGAGGAGAAGATCAAGAAAACTGCAGCTATTGGGGGACTCACTAAAGGTATTTTACCTTCTGTGGTTGTCCTGCCTTGTTTGGTGACCCTGTACTTTGTAAGTAACCCACTGCCTCATTGTTATTTTATCAGCCCTGTACCTTGTGTATAGTCTCTGAACTTCTTCCATCCCTGAATATTGAGTGCAGATCCCTCACTGTCCTACTTTGAGCCCCCATGATGTTACTTGTTATGCAGCTTAGCTTCCTCCTTGTCTTCCCACTCCCTGCTCAGTACAGCCAGTGTAGCCTCCCTACTACAATGCAGCTACCTAATGTGCCCTCCCCTTTTCAATTGGCCTTATAGTAGGCATGCTCCTGGGTGGCATCATGGGACTCAGAAGAGAAGTCGCTTACCTCTGCCTACCCCTCATTCTGGCCCTGGCTATGACATTTTTATAAATCTTATTACTTATTAGGGGCGTAACTACAGTGGTAGCAGCCATAGCAGCTGCTATGGGGCCCGAAGTGTCAGAGGGCCCCAACATCTGACTTGACATACTTAATCATGGTCGATGTGCACCATTTTATACATATTATACTGCAAATCTAACAACATAATGATCATACCGACCCAAAGAATAAAGTAGACATGTCATTTGGGGCGCACAGTGAAAGCCGTAAAAAATCCAATCCCACAAGAAAACATCGCAAATGCGTTTTTTTTTTACCATTTTCACTGCATTTGGATTTTTATTCCGGTTTCCCAGTACATGGCATTGAATAATCAATACCATCACTATGAAGTTCAATTTGTTAAGCAGAAAACAAGCCATCACAGAGCTCTTTATGTGTGAAAATAAAAAAGTTATAGATTTTTGAAGGTGGGGAGGGAAAAATGAAATGAAAAAATAAAAAAGGGCCCGGGCGTTAAGGGGTTAATGAGGGGAGGCTGTTGCTGGACATTTTATTAATGAGTAGAGGCTGCTGCTGGATATTTCATTAATGAGGGAAGGGTACTGGCCATTTTATGACTTAAAGGAAACCTACCACCACAAATCTACCTATAAAGGTAGATCGGGTGGTAGGTGAATCAATGGGACGTGAGGATAGCCCTTTTAAGGGCTAATCCTCACGTCCCCGCACTGTTTTATAAACTTTTATTACCCCAATATGTTAATTTACTTATGTGGCTACTGGGGCGTGGAGTAGCCGCATCTGAGGTTACACGAGGCGGCTACTCCACGCCCCGGTAGCCACATTACCCCTCCTACTCACCATGTTCGGCGCCGATCCTGACGTCTGCGCATGCGCAGAACAGCAGGCCCGCGCCTGCGCGGTCACTGCTCTGAAGCCGGGGCTGCGCAGGCGCGGGCCTGCTGTTCTGCGCATGCGCAGACGTCAGGATCGGCGGACGAGGGCGCGCAGCTACGAGCAGCTGCGCGCCGAACATGGTGAGTAGGAGGGGTAATGTGGCTACCGGGGCGTGGAGTAGCCGCCTCGTGTAACCTCAGATGCGGCTACTCCACGCCCCAGTAGCCGCATAAGTAAATTAACATATTAGGGTTATAAAAGTTTATAAAACAGTGCGGGGACGTGAGGATTAGCCCTTAAAAGGGCTATCCTCACGTCCCATTGATTCACCTACCACCCGATCTACCTTTATAGGTAGATTTGTGGTGGTAGGTGCCCTTTAAGTCAGTTTTACCATTTTTTGTGGTAAAATTAGGTACCTCGGCTCAGTTTATATTTTTTTTTATTGCAGTGAAAACGCAAATAGGAGGGCTACAGAAAAATGAGCACTATAAAGGGGGCAAGAGAAAAGGGGCAGCTGATGAAAAGGGGGCATTTTAGATCAGGGGCTGCCAGAAATGGGACATTATATGGGTTGGGGGTTATATATGGAGTATTTGCTTGGCATACAATCTTTTTCAAATGGACCATGCTAAAGCGGTTACCTAACTTGGTCCCTGGAAAAAGATTTTGTGTACAACCAATCCCTGGATACAAAAAAGTTGGGGACCACTATTATATAGGATTTCAGTCTGCTGACTGTATACAGCTACTTCTATGTTTGCAGTTAATCCATTGCTATTTTAGTGGCCAGATACATTAAAACCTCTGGCCTTCAAGTGCAACGTGCTTATATTGGATTACAGAAAAAATTCTAAACATATGTATATTCTATACAGTTAACATCTGCTTAAAACATCCGGAGGTCATTATACAAATCCATAAGCACAGTATTGCTTGAGGCATTTCATAGTTAATAGCAAAGGTTAGTTTGGGTCATGTTGAAATAAATAGTTTATAGTCAAATGTCTTCTATTTTCTTAACTATCTTCTTAAATGTTTGTCATATCTTTGTACTTTTCCTGGTAGACAGCAAGAGATAAGATAAGAAAGTAAATACTTTACATTAATATTTAGAGCTGTAGGCTTAGGTTGATTTCTGCACAATTTTTCATAGTGTGACATTCTACGACAAAGGGGATCATTTACAAAGGGCCCGAATCGCGTTTTTATGGCGGGTTATCCAAATTTTTCTGATTTGCGCAGATTTTCCCTGAATTGCCCTGGGTTTTTGGTGCACGCGTATCGGCGCCGGCATGCACGCGACGGAAATTGGGGGGTGTGGCCGAACGAAAACCTGACGGATTCGGAAAAACCGCTGCATTAAAAAAAAAAAGTGTCGCTGGACACGTGCTTACCTGCACCCAGCAATGGATCGTGAACTCCGGCGGACCTCAGCGGACTTCAGCCCTTAGCGACACCTGGTGGACGTCGGAGGAACTGCCTCCGCAGAGAATGCGCCGCTGGATCGTGAATGGACCGGAATATATTTATATCTTTCTATCTCTTTATAGTGTACTTCTAGATCTGTCTCTACATATTTTTTGCAGGCATCTACAATTATATAAAAGGGGAAATTTGAAAGAAAATGTATCAAAAAAATTAAGTTTGGGGGGAAAATTTTTAAACCTACTTCAATAGAAAAAATAAACTTTTTTTCAAAAAGAAATCAGGATAAGTGACTACCGTACCTATTGTAAATTTCTACTCATTGTAAATTTTCAGCTTATGAACTTGGTTTGAGTGTGTGACTTGAGTCCTCATGCCCAACCATGTTCTCTTCTTCATTCAGTGAGCCATCCCTCGTGCCCCCCCCCCATTCAGTGAGCCCTTCCTGATTGTTCCTTCATTGAGTTTCCCCCCTTATTGTTCCTCTCTTCATTTAGTTAGCCCACCTCCTCATGCAATTTTTCTTACCAAAAAAAGCCATAAAATAGCTTTGTAAAAGAAAAAAGAAAAAAGTTACATCTTGTGGAGTGAAACATCTTAAATAGGTTACACAAACTTTCTCCCCTAAAATAAAAAATTGGAATAAACCCCACATCATCGGAATTGTGTCTGAATTGTCTTTTTAACTTATAGCGTTTGTCTAAGTGTTTCAGAATTTTTTTTTCACTGAGGGAAAAATTGTTTGTTCTGTGGCCAGTATGAAAATGAATGCGAACTAATCACTGGTGGTTGTTCAACTAGCAATCTACTTCAATGTAATCTGTTTGGGCATCTTTAGCTTCCCTTCCAAGAACTAAAAAGCATGTAAAGTAAATCTCTTGTTACAAAATTAATGGTTACAATTTTTGGGATGAAGATAAGCTCCTATGTTCTGCACTAGGGCCTTTCCAACATTCATATCTCAAGTCTTTGGTGGTAATCTCCAATTAACACTCGCAATTTCCTTTGTGCCAAAGCAATTCTTGCTAGAAGCATCAAGAATATTAAAAAAGACTGATACATATATGGGTGGATGGGTGAAAACATTCCAATTAAATACATATGGACAACAAAAGCCATACAATTGTGGATCTAAATAGGATTTGTTAGGATTAAACCTGTATTGGTCGAATGCCATTGACTTGTTTTACCATTGGTTTCGTATAACCTTATAATATAAAAGCTTAATTTTAAAGCTACTACTTAAGACCATTGGCATGCATACAGACATTAGACCATTGCTAAGATCATTTAAAATATTTCATATTTTGTATAGTTGAAATCTTTTTGTCCTTTATTAATTGGACTTTTATTGTGCACACAATGCGTTCATTACAGATTTGTACCTGTAAGTTTTAACTACTAAATAAAGTCCTCAGAAACCTGATCTGCTGAAGTTACATTGGGCTTACTGGTGATTAGAGGTAAATGAAGACATGATGAGTAGAGATGAGCGAACACTAAAATGCTCGGGTACTCGTTATTCGAGACGAACTTTTCCCGATGCTCGAGTGCTCGTCTCGAATAACGAACCCCATTGAAGTCAATGGGAGACTCGAGCATTTTTCAAGGGGACCAAGGCTCTGCACAGGGAAGCTTGGCCAAACACCTGGGAACCTCAGAAAAGGATGGAAACACCACGGAAATGGACAGGAAACAGCAGGGGCAGCATGCATGGATGCCTCTGAGGCTGCTTAAACGCACCATTATGCCAAAATTATGGGCAACAGCATGGCCATGACAGAGTGACAGAATGAAGCTAGATAGCATCTAAAACATGCAATAATTGACCCTGACACTATAGGGGACGGCATGCAGAGGCAGCGGCAGCAGGCTAGAGAGTGTCATGGCGACATACCCTAAATGGACTCAGGCTTCAAACCAATGGGTGGCAGAGAGGAACCAAAGGAGGTGAGCAAGAAGTGCTCAAATAATATCGGTACATGATAAAAGTTTGCCAGTATATTTTGTGGATTACACAGCAGGGTGGCGACAAAGTTAACATGGAAGCCATGAAAACAACCCAAAATTCTGCCTGACACAGCTCGTTTGATAAGGGGACCATGTATGGAGGCAGTGAACTAGTAGTAGATTAAAGGTGCTGCAGTTAAAACTATGTTAGTTGGATCTTGGCATGGAGCTGGCGCTCCGCTGCCAGGCGAGCTTTCGCCAATCCAAGCCCCTGTCTCTAGGCTACTCCCCAAACAGCACTTTTGTATAAGATCAAGTGTAGTAGCGTTCTTATAAGTTTAGGATATGCCGGGTGAGGGGAATGTAAACAGATACGCAAGAAGCGCATGATGCGCATGGAGCTGGCGCTCCGCTGCCAGGCGAGCTTTCGCCAATCCAAGCCCCTGTCTCTAGGCTACTCCCCAAACAGCACTTTTGTATAAGATCAAGTGTAGTAGCGTTCTTATAAGTTTAGGATATGCCGGGTGAGGGGAATGTAAACAGATGCGCAAGAAGCGCATGATGCGCATGGAGCTGGCGCTCCGCTGCCAGGCGAGCTTTCGCAAATCCAAGCCCCTGTCTCTAGGCTACTCCCCAAACAGCACTTTTGTATAAGATCAAGTGTAGTAGCGTTCTTATAAGTTTAGGATATGCCGGGTGAGGGGAATGTAAACAGATGCGCAAGAAGCGCATGATGCGCATGGAGCTGGCGCTCCGCTGCCAGGCGAGCTTTCGCAAATCCAAGCCCCTGTCTCTAGGCTACTCCCCAAACAGCACTTTTGTATAAGATCAAGTGTAGTAGCGTTCTTATAAGTTTAGGATATGGCGGGTGAGGGGAATGTAAACAGATGCGCAAGAAGCGCTGAAATAATATCCCTAAATGGTAAAAGTTTGCAAGTATATTTTGTGGATTACACAGCAGGGTGGCGACAAAGTTAACAACTTTGATGTGGAATCCATGAAAACAACCCAAATTTCTGCCTGACACACCTCGTTTGATAAAGGGACGATGTATGGAGGCAGCTATATGGACGACTTTTGGAGGTAGCAATGGAGACAACGTGTGGAGGCTGCTATGGAGACAATTTAATTTGGATAGTGCCTGTATGTGGCAGTCCCAAACATTTTTCAAACCAGAGGAGCAGGTAGGTGGCCCTCCAGTAAAATGGGATAGATTGAGTGCCTGTATGTGGCAGTCCCAAAAATTGTTCAAACCAGAGGAGCAGGTAGGTGGCCCTCCAGTAAAATGGAATAGATTGAGTGCCTGTATGTGGCAGTCCCAAAAATTGTTCAAACCAGAGGAGCAGGTAGGTGGCCCTGCAGTAAAATGGAATAGATTGAGTGCCTGTATGTGGCAGTCCCAAAAATGTTTCAAACCAGAGGAGCAGGTAGGTGGCCCTCCAGTAAAATGGGATAGATTGAGTGCCTGTATGTGGCAGTCCCAAAAATGTTTCAAACCAGAGGAGCAGGTAGGTGGCCCTCCAGTAAAATGGGATAGATTGAGTGCCTGTATGTGGCAGTCCCAAAAATGTTTCAAACCAGAGGAGCAGGTAGGTGGCCCTCCAGTAAAATGGAATAGATTGAGTGCCTGTATGTGGCAGTCCCAAAAATTGTTCAAACCAGAGGAGCAGGTAGGTGGCCCTGCAGTAAAATGGAATAGATTGAGTGCCTGTATGTGGCAGTCCCAAAAATTCTTCAAACCAGAGGAGCAGGTAGGTGGCCCTCCAGTAAAATGGAATAGATTGAGTGCCTGTATGTGGCAGTCCCAAAAATTCTTCAAACCAGAGGAGCAGGTAGGTGGCCCTGCAGTAAAATGGAATAGATTGAGTGCCTGTATGTGGCAGTCCCAAAAATTCTTCAAACCAGAGGAGCAGGTAGGTGGCCCTCCAGTAAAATGGAATAGATTGAGTGCCTGTATGTGGCAGTCCCAAAAATTCTTCAAACCAGAGGAGCAGGTAGGTGGCCCTGCAGTAAAATGGAATAGATTGAGTGCCTGTATGTGGCAGTCCCAAAAATGTTTCAAACCAGAGGAGCAGGTAGGTGGCCCTCCAGTAAAATGGAATAGATTGAGTGCCTGTATGTGGCAGTCCCAAAAATTCTTCAAACCAGAGGAGCAGGTAGGTGGCCCTCCAGTAAAATGGAATAGATTGAGTGCCTGTATGTGGCAGTCCCAAAAATTGTTCAAACCAGAGGACCGGGTAGGTGGCCCTCCAGAAAAATGGAATAGATTGAGTGCCTGTATGTGGCACTCACAAAAATTGTTTCAAACAGAGGACCGGGTAGGTGGCCCTCCAGAAAAATTAAATGCATGAAGTATAGCAAGAGCCAGTGGGCCCTGTCAAAAAATAGCCATTTTCCTCTGCTTTACTGTACAAAGAGGAGGAGAAGGAGGAAAATGAGGAGGAGGAGGAGGAGTGGATCAATTATTCAGGTTGAGCTTCCTTCACCTGGTGGAGATTGGAAATTCTGAGAAATCCAGCCTTTATTCATTTTAATAAGCGTCAGCCTGTCAGCGCTGTCAGTCGACAGGCGTGTACGCTTATCGGTGATGATGCCACCAGCTGCACTGAAAACCCGCTCGGACAAGACGCTAGCGGCAGGGCAGGCAAGAACCTCCAAGGCGTACAGCGCCAGTTCGTGCCACATGTCCAGCTTTGAAACCCAGTAGTTGTAGGGAGCTGTGTGATCATTTAGGACGATGGTATGGTCAGCTACGTACTCCCTCACCATCTTTCTGTAAAGATCAGCCCTACTCTGCCGAGACTGGGGACAGGTGACAGTGTCTTGCTGGGGTGACATGAAGCTGGCAAAAGCCTTGTAAAGCGTACCCTTGCCAGTGCTGGACAAGCTGCCTGCTCGCCTACTCTCCCTCGCTACTTGTCCCGCAGAACTACGCACTCTGCCGCTAGCGCTGTCAGAAGGGAAATACTGTTTCAGCTTGTGCACCAGGGCCTGCTGGTATTCATGCATTCTCACACTCCTTTCCTCTGCAGGGATGAGAGTGGCAAGATTTTGCTTGTACCGTGGGTCCAGGAGAGTGAACACCCAGTAATCGGTGCTGGAATAAATTCTTTGAACGCGAGGGTCACGGGATAGGCAGCCTAGCATGAAATCTGCCATATGCGCCAGAGTACCAACGCGTAAGAATTCACTCCCCTCACTGGCCTTACTGTCCATTTCCTCCTCCTCCAACTCCTCCAACTCCTCTTCTTCTGCCCATACACGCTGAACAGTGAAGGACTCAACAATGGTCCCCTCTTGTGTCTCGCCAACATTCTCCTCCTCTTCCTCCTCATCCTCCTCCACCTCCACCTCCTCCGATATGCGCTGAGAAACAGACCTCAGGGTGCTTTGGCTATCAACAAGGGAATATTCTTCCCCCGTCTCTTGTGACGAGCGCAAAGCTTCCGACTTCATGCTGACCAGAGAGTTTTTCAACAGGCCAAGCAGCGGGATGGTGAGGCTGATGATGGCGGCATCGCCACTGACCATCTGTGTTGACTCCTCAAAGTTACTCAGCACCTGACAGATATCAGACATCCACGTCCACTCCTCATTGTAGACTTGAGGAAGCTGACTGACCTGACTACCAGTTCTGGTGGAAGTTGACATCTGGCAGTCTACAATCGCTCTGCGCTGCTGGTAAACTCTGGATAACATGGTCAGTGTTGAATTCCACCTCGTGGGCACGTCGCACAACAGTCGGTGAGCGGGCAGTTGGAGGCGGCGCTGCGCTGCCCTGAGAGTGGCAGCATCTGGGCTGGACTTCCTGAAATGCGCACAGATGCGGCGCACCTTCGTGAGCAAATCAGACAGATTGGGGTATGTCTTGAGGAAACGCTGCACTATCAGATTTAACACATGGGCCAGGCATGGCACATGTGTCAGTCTGCCGAGTTGCAGAGCCGCCACCAGGTTACGGCCGTTGTCACACACAACCATTCCCGGCTTGAGGTTCAGCGGTGCCAGCCACAGATCAGTCTGCGCCGTGATGCCCTGTAATAGCTCTTGGGCGGTGTGCCTTTTGTCGCCTAGGCTCAGCAGTTTGAGCACCGCCTGCTGTCGCTTAGCGACGGCACTGCTGCTGTGCCTAGAGCTACCGACTGATGGCGCCGTGCCCACGGATGGTAGTTCGGAGGAGGAGGTGGAGGAGGGGTGGGAGGAGGAGGAGGCATAGTAGGCCTGAAACACCTGGACCGAGGTAGGCCCCGCAATCCTCGGCGTCGGCAGTATATGAGCAGCCCCAGGGTCAGTCTCGGTCCCAGCCTCCACCAAGTTAACCCAATGTGCCGTCAGCGATATATAGTGGCCCTGCCCGGCAGCACTCGTCCACGTGTCCGTGGTCAGGTGGACCTTGTCAGAAACGGCGTTGGTCAGGGCACGGATGATGTTGTCTGACGCGTGCTGGTGCAGGGCTGGGACGGCACATCGGGAAAAGTAGTGGCGGCTGGGGACCGAATACCGAGGGGCGGCCGCCGCCATGAGGTTGCGAAAGGCCTCGGTCTCTACTAGCCTATAGGGCAGCATCTCCAGGCTAAGCAATCTGGAGATGTGCACATTAAGGGCTTGGGCGTGCGGGTGGGTTGCACTATATTTGCGTTTCCGCTCCAGCGTCTGGGGTATGGAGAGCTGAACGCTGGTGGATGCTGTGGAGGATCGTGGAGGCGACGATGGGGTTTTTGTGCCAGGGTCCTGGGCAGGGGGCTGACTAGCAGCTGACACAGGGGAAGGAGCAGTGGTGTGCACGGCCAGAGGTGAACGGGCTTGTTGCCACTGAGTGGGGTGCTTAGCATTCATATGCCTGCGCATACTGGTGGTAGTTAAGCTAGTAGTGGTGGAACCCCTGCTGAGCCTGGTTTGGCAAATGTTGCACACCACAGTCCGTCGGTCATCCGGTGTTTCCTTAAAGAACCTCCACACTTCTGAAGATCTAGCCCTCGCCGCAAGAGCCCTCACCACGGGAGCTTCACTAGTTGACAGTGGCGCTGATGCACCAGCTCTGGCCCTGCCTCTCCGTCTGGCCCCACCACTGCCTCTTCCAACCTGTTCAGGTCGAGGACTCTCCTCCGTCTCAGAAGCACTGTGTTCACCCGGCCTCTCAACCCAGCTTGGGTCTGTCACCTCATCATCCTCCGATCCCTCAGTCTGCTCCCCCCTCGGACTTCCTGCCCTGACAACAACTTCCCCACTGTCTGACAACCGTGTCTCCTCATCGTCGGACACCTCTTTACACACTTCCACTACGTCAAGAAGGTCATCATCACCCACAGACTGTGACTGGTGGAAAACCTGGGCATCGGAAAATTGCTCAGCAGCAACCGGACAAGTGGTTTGTGACTGTGGGAAGGGTCCAGAAAACAGTTCCTCAGAGTATGCCGGTTCAAATGGCAAATTTTCCTGGGAGGGGGCAGACTGGGGGGGAGGAGGCTGAGGTGCAGGAGCTGGAGGAGTGGGGATTTCGGTGACATGGGTGGACTGCGTGGAAGACTGACTGGTGGTGGACAAATTGCTCGAAGCATTGTCAGCAATCCACGACATCACCTGTTCGCACTGTTCTGGCCTCAACAGTGCTCTACCACGAGTCCCAGTAACTTCAGACATGAACCTAGGGAGTGTAGCTCTGCGGCGTTCCCCTGCTCCCTCATCAGCAGGTGGTGTCTCACCCCGCCCAGGACCACGGCCTCTGACCCCTGCAGTAGTTGGACGCCCACGTCCCCGCCCTCGTCCTCTACCCCTAGCCCTGGGGTTAAACATTTTTAAAATGAGAGTTATAACTTTTTTTTTTTTTTTACTTTTTTTTTTTTTTTTTGTGTGTTTTTTTGTGTTTTTTGTTTTTTTTGTGTTTTTTGTTTTTTTTTGAGTTTTTAGAACCAAACAATCCTATCCTATTGCTATGGCTATTTTCTAGCCAAGTATCAAAGGAAGCACACTACTATGCCAGATGAGATGACACTGAGTTATTGCCTAATAGAAATCCAACCCCTACTGAATTTTGCCACTTCAGCCTTTGCTATGGATATGTGCGCCACTAAGCGCAGAACACAGCGGTCGCAAGTCTCACTACAAATTGCTCAGAATTGGCAAGTACATGCACTGCAGAAACTACAGCCACCAGCAGATCAACCAGAAATCAAATATATAGAACGCTACTGTAGGCTTCAAGAAGCTATTTGTATTCTCCTATGGCTATTTTCTAGCCAAGTATCAAAGGAAGCACACTACTATGCCAGATGAGATGACACTGAGTTATTGCCTAATAGAAATCCAACCCCTACTGAATTTTCCCACTTCAGCCTTTGCTATGGATATGTGCGCCACTAAGCGCAGAACACAGCGGTCGCAAGTCTCACTACAAATTGCTCAGAATTGGCAAGTACATGCACTGCAGAAACTACAGCCACCAGCAGATCAACCAGAAATCAAATATATAGAACGCTACTGTAGGCTTCAAGAAGCTATTTGTATTCTCCTATGGCTATTTTCTAGCCAAGTATCAAAGGAAGCACACTACTATGCCAGATGAGATGACACTGAGTTATTGCCTAATAGAAATCCAACCCCTACTGAATTTTGCCACTTCAGCCTTTGCTATGGATATGTGCGCCACTAAGCGCAGAACACAGCGGTCGCAAGTCTCACTACAAATTGCTCAGAATTGGCAAGTACATGCACTGCAGAAACTACAGCCACCAGCAGATCAACCAGAAATCAAATATATAGAACGCTACTGTAGGCTTCAAGAAGCTATTTGTATTCTCCTATGGCTATTTTCTAGCCAAGTATCAAAGGAAGCACACTACTATGCCAGATGAGATGACACTGAGTTATTGCCTAATAGAAATCCAACCCCTACTGAATTTAGCCACTTCAGCCTTTGCTATGGATATGTGCGCCACTAAGCGCAGAACACAGCGGTCGCAAGTCTCACTACAAATTGCTCAGAATTGGCAAGTACATGCACTGCAGAAACTACAGCCACCAGCAGATCAACCAGAAATCAAATATATAGAACGCTACTGTAGGCTTCAAGAAGCTATTTGTATTCTCCTATGGCTATTTTCTAGCCAAGTATCAAAGGAAGCACACTACTATGCCAGATGAGATGACACTGAGTTATTGCCTAATAGAAATCCAACCCCTACTGAATTTTGCCACTTCAGCCTTTGCTATGGATATGTGCGCCACTAAGCGCAGAACACAGCGGTCGCAAGTCTCACTACAAATTGCTCAGAATTGGCAAGTACATGCACTGCAGAAACTACAGCCACCAGCAGATCAACCAGAAATCAAATATATAGAACGCTACTGTAGGCTTCAAGAAGCTATTTGTATTCTCCTATGGCTATTTTCTAGCCAAGTATCAAAGGAAGCACACTACTATGCCAGATGAGATGACACTGAGTTATTGCCTAATAGAAATCCAACCCCTACTGAATTTTGCCACTTCAGCCTTTGCTATGGATATGTGCGCCACTAAGCGCAGAACACAGCGGTCGCAAGTCTCACTACAAATTGCTCAGAATTGGCAAGTACATGCACTGCAGAAACTACAGCCACCAGCAGATCAACCAGAAATCAAATATATAGAACGCTACTGTAGGCTTCAAGAAGCTATTTGTATTCTCCTATGGCTATTTTCTAGCCAAGTATCAAAGGAAGCACACTACTATGCCAGATGAGATGACACTGAGTTATTGCCTAATAGAAATCCAACCCCTACTGAATTTTGCCACTTCAGCCTTTGCTATGGATATGTGCGCCACTAAGCGCAGAACACAGCGGTCGCAAGTCTCACTACAAATTGCTCAGAATTGGCAAGTACATGCACTGCAGAAACTACAGCCACCAGCAGATCAACCAGAAATCAAATATATAGAACGCTACTGTAGGCTTCAAGAAGCTATTTGTATTCTCCTATGGCTATTTTCTAGCCAAGTATCAAAGGAAGCACACTACTATGCCAGATGAGATGACACTGAGTTATTGCCTAATAGAAATCCAACCCCTACTGAATTTTGCCACTTCAGCCTTTGCTATGGATATGTGTGCCACTAAGAGCTAAACACAACGGTAGCAAGTCCCCCTGCTAATTCCTCACAAAATGGTAAAAGATGCAAATTAAAATAAAAAAAGTAGAACGTTATTGTAGCCCTAAGAAGGGCTGTTGGGTTCTTTGAGAATCACTCCTGCCTAACAGTAAGCTAATAGAACACCCTAACGCTTTCCCTGACCAGCAGCAGCTCTCTCCCTAGCGGCATCCAGAGACAGAATGATCCGAGCAGCGCGGCCAGCGGCTAGTCTATCCCAGGGTCACCTGATCTGGCCAGCCAACCACTGCTATCGACGTGTAAGGGTACCACGTCATGCTGGGTGGAGTGCAGAGTCTCCTGGCTTGTGATTGGCTCTGTTTCTGGCCGCCAAAAAGCAAAACGGCGGGAGCTGCCATTTTCTCGAGCGGGCAAAGTATTCGTCCGAGCAACGAGCAGTTTCGAGTACCCTAATGCTCGACCGAGCATCAAGCTCGGACGAGCATGTTCGCTCATCTCTAATGATGAGACATTCCTATAAAGCTAGAAGAAGTGACAGAGACAGCTGGTTCGAAGTGTCGCTGTACTTGTGTGTTCAGCAGTTCCAAGAACAAGTGTTTCAGCACTTTCATAGTTTTAGAAAACAACTCCGGCTCATACAGAGAAGCAAGATGAACCTTAAATTTTCATTTTGAAGACCAAGCCAGCAGCATTTTCTTATACTTCAGCTGTTCCAATGGTTCTCCTTGAAAGTCATTATCAAAAGGGGGAATTGATGCCAAATAAGATTTCATATTTACATAAGTTTTTGGAAAACTATGGGAGCTAATTTTTCACATCAGCGTTCCAAGAACAAGGAGACTAAAGGACAAAGATCACCAGAAAAACCATCATCATTCAATTTATTGCCAGAATCCGATACACTGGGCAAAAAGGCCTCTGTTATCTTCAACTATGTCTTAATGGATGCTGAGGAAATCCCAAGTTTCATTTGGCACATGAAATCTATAGAAAAGCTCAATCTGTCACATAACCGTCTTTCAAAGGTTCCTGCAGCAGTGGCTAAACTGGAACAAATAGTGGTGCTGAATTTATGTGGAAATCGCATTGTTCACCTTCCAAGGGAGATCGGCCTATTGAGGAACCTCAAGGTTCTTTTTGTCAACATGAATTATTTATGTGAAATGCCAGAAGAAGTGGGCTTATGTAGAAAGCTGGAGGTCCTCAGCTTGTCTCACAATTTCATTTCAGGACTCCCGTCAACCTACAACGACTTGTCTAAACTGAGGAAGCTAAACTTAAGCAACAACCAGATAGTTAACATTCCTGCATGTGTCTTCCACATTAAGACACTGGATTTTCTACACTTGGGATCAAATAAGATTGAGAACATTGCGGAGAACATTAAATATCTGGAGAGGTTGAAAATACTGATTATCGACCACAACAACATTACAGTTCTTCCTCGTACGGTTTGTTTATTGACCACTTTGGAGCTGTTCAATGTGGATTACAATAAAATACAGACTCTTCCCAATGATTTGTACTTATTGACAAACTTAAAGAGAATTGCCTGGAATCCATTGGACAAAGGTCTCCACGTTATAAATAATCCTTTAGTGAAGCCGTTGTCAGAGTATGTAGAAGGGGGACTAGATATGCTGTTCAGTTACCTTAAAGACATAAAGAAGACATAAACTAATCAAGATCACATTGCTAGAAAGTCAACACATGGCTCAGGCAAATAGCAAACTGTTGTGCGTACAAATGTAGGATGGGAAATATTTTACTTAATGGCGTGTACAGTCTCATATAGCAAGTTATATATATGTTGTGATATTTAGCTCATGTTGATAGAGCTTTTAACTTTCATAGCCATACTTCAGATTTATATGTCTAAGAGAAGTTTGAGTTTTCAGATTATGTATTATAATATGTTATAGTACTTTATAAACTGTAAACTTATGACTGATTTTAATGTTATATAATATGGAGTAATCGCACATTAGCAGCACATTCAGTGTAATGGAACATAAAGGATACGTTAGGAAATGCTCTAGGGCCATCTGCTGGAGTTATGTATTATTGCTTTTATATACTGTAGGTACAACAAAGTTCTGTATGTTCTCCCTTAAATTTTTAAGAAATTAGAAACTTTAGCTGAGATTAAAGTTGGGGAATCACCCTCTACAGCATATTCAGAAAATAAGGTCATTCAGGGTACAGTTTACAGTTTGATTTTTATGACCAAATAAACTAGCATGAGTCTTTTTTTTTTTACTTTTTTGATTATAGGTTGGACCTACAAATATATTTAACGCAGTCTTCTCGATACTAGAGAGTCTATTAATACATGTGCTTGACTATTATTATTGACTAATATAGGCCCTGATTGTACTTGCCTCAAAGACAAGCAAGGCGTTTTATCAATCCTATAAGCTGTAGAATGTATTTCTAACATTGCATGTTTAATATAGGACTGAAGCACTGAAAATAAGACTGAAAATACCACAGCCAAAACCTCTTTATAAGCTGAAAAATCACTGCTTTAATTACTAAATAAATTGTTTAAAGGAATATAATTTCCTCTAATTAACAAATTTCTTCTACAGTAAGTGATACTGTACAAGAATTTTGTTAATATGGAAAATATTAAACAATCAATTGTAAAGAATATCATGAATTAAGCATAACTATTTTCTGTGATAGACAGAATAGGTACAACCTATTTATAACTGTTTCTCTTAAAATATGTCAAAATCAAAGTGCTAAGGATTAAACAACCAAAATGGGAAATCCATGAAACAACCTACAGCTCTTAAAGGAAACCTACCATTTGATTTGATACATTTTGAAGCAAACATACCTTGAAAATGCTATAGCTACCCTGATGCATGATCATATCTTGGTTAATCCTTGAGTTGAGTGGTTTTGCTGAAAAAACTATTATGACGTTCAGGAGCTTGAGAAAGATGGATTGCATGATTTCACAAATTACACACAGCTTGTATTACACACTGGGCTTTGTCCAGACAAGGCTAATCAACCTGAGCTGGATGACTCATACACAGCAGCTGGGGGATGGTGCAGGGATTGATCATTCTGCCTTCAGTCACAACCCGGGGATTACATCATCCTGTGAGCAGTGAATAACTAATGTGCTAGAAGAAATGCTGAAGAGACAGCTTCATTATCATAATTTTATAATTGTTTTAACAGCAAAAACACTCAGCTCAGGGATCAACCAAGATATGATCCTGCATCAGTGTAGCTTCATAATGCATAATGCTTCATAATGCATCAAATGATAGGTGTGATAGGTTTCTGTGGAAAACAATGACATTTTCTCTTTTAGATTGTCTATTTAATCTTTAAACTGCAACTTCTCGGGTTTCTTTTGTGTTTCTGTTTTTAACAACCTGCCTTCCAAAAGCCAAAACATTTTGATGTAGCTATAAGAGGGTTTGTTATTTGCAGGAGAAATTGCAGTTCTTAGTGTCAATTTTTAATATTCCATGCAATATACTATCCAAATGCAATACAATTGACACACTGGGGCTCATTTACTAAGGGGTCGAATCGTCCATTTTCGTCGGGTTTCCCAAATATTTCCGATTTGCGGCGAATTGCCCCGGGATTTTGGCGCACTCGATCGGATTGTGGCGCATTGCCGCCGGCTTTCACGCGACAGAAATCCACCCGTCGGACAACCCGCGTTTTTTCAGAATCTGTCGGAATTTAAAAAAAATTTGTGTTGCAAGAATAGCACTCACATACACTGGGATGAAGAAGGTGAACTCCGGCGGACTTCAGCGCAGCAACGACACCTAGTGGATAGCGGGCGCACGACCTTAGTGAATCCCAGCAGACCCGAATCAACGTCGGACAACGTACCGCAGGATCGCGAATGGACCGGGTAAGTAAATGTGCCCCAATTTATGCCATTTTTAGATGTCCTTTTACTTTGCAGATTTCACTGTACAGTCCAAAGGAAACCTCTACTTTATTCTTTGGACAGTATGATCATCTAGATACCAAATTTAGGATAGAATAGGATCAAACTTTAACCTCTTAACGCTCAGCGTCCGATATATCGGACGCTGAGCGCAGTGACTTAGCGCTCAGCGTCCGATATATCGGACGCTGAGCTGATGCCGGTTCAGCTCAAGATCTGAGCCGAACCGGCATCGGGAAACACGGGGTGCCGGCTGTGACTGATAGCCGGCACCCCAGTGTAACACCCGCGATCGGAGTTGTCTCCGATCGCGGGTGCTTAACCCGTTAAATGCCGCGGTCAGCGCGACCGCGGCATCTAACATGTATCTGGGGGATCTTTCCCCCACGATCGGCCCCCCCGAACCGTTTTCGGGGTGCGCCGATCGTTGCTATAGTAACTCTGGGGTCCGATCTGGACCCCAGAGCTACCTGCAAGAATTGCCAGTAAGATGGCGTCTGTGACGTCATCTTACTGGCACAGTGCCAGCCTATGCAAGTGTATAGGCTGACACTGATAATACTCTGCAATACATCAGTATTGCAGAATATTATCATGAAGAAGCAATCAGATGATTGCTTCTTCATGTCCCATGGTATAAAAGTGAAAAAGTAAAAAAAAAAAGTTATTCAATAAAAAAATAAAATCATAAATCACTAAAAATGCCCCAAACCCCCAAAACATATAAAGAGACATATAACTCAAAAAAAAGTCTAAATCATAACACAAACCCCACATATATAGTATCACCGCGTCCGTAACAACCCGTAGAATAAAAGTAAATCATTATTGAACCCGCACGATAAACGCCGTAAAAAAAAACTGTTATAAACCCTCCAAAAATTATGATTTTTACCTTTTCAATCCCACAAAAAAAGCTATAAAATGTGATCAAAAAACCATATGTACTGCGACATGATACTGGTGCAAAGTACAACATGTCCCGCAAAAAACAAGCCATCAACCAGCTCCGTAGCCAAAAAAGTAACAATGTTATGCTACTTGGAAGACGGCAATACATAAATGATAGATTTTTCCCCACATTAGGGTTTTATTTGACAAATTTAGTAAAACGTAAGAAAATATATTCATGTCTGGTATCCCCGTAATTGTATCGACCCATAGAATAAAGATAACATGATTATTAGTCTATACGGTGAACACCAAAAAAAAAAGAAGTAAAAAATCCAGTACAGAATTGATGCTTTTCTACTCCTGTCCTCAAAAAACGTTCCTAAATTTTCAACAATAGGTGATACAAACCCCAAAATGGTAACATTGGAAAAAGCATCTCATCCCGCAAAAAAAATGGCATCACATGGCCCCAATAACGAAAAAGCGAAAATTTTATAGCCTTCAAAAGGGGCCAATGAGGAAACTAAAATCCTGGCAGCTGCAGGGTGCTCCTTCCCTCCTGCGCCTCGCTGTGCCCCCATAACACAAGTCACAGCCACATGTGGGGGGTCTTTGTACTCAGGAGAAATTGCAGAACAAATTGTATGGTGGGTTTTCTCTTTTTATCTTTTGGAAATGTGTAAATTTTAGGGCTAAATGAACGTATAAGGGAACAATATGACCATTCTAAATTTCACCTCCATTTTGATTCAATTACTATGAAGATCTCAAGGGGTTAACAATCTTCGTAAAAGCTGTTTCTGATAGCTTGAGGGGTGCAGATTTGAAAATGGGTTGGTTATATACGGGGGTTTTGATGCTAAATATGTAAAATTTCATTCCAAACTGTATTTATCCCCAAAATAGTCAATTCTGAAAATCCGGAAAAGCGATATTCTATTTGCAAGCCGCGTGACATCAAAATAAATTATCCAAACATTTCAGAAATTATGAAAATGTAAAGTAGACAAATGGGAAATGTTATTCAGCAACTTATTTAGGTGGTAAATCGATCTGCCTGAAAACGCAATGATTTTGAATTTCGAAAATGGCAAATTTTTCCAAAAATTTATCATATTTTCTTTTTTTTTGTAAATAAATGCAAAACTTATCTGCCAAAATTTACCACTAAAATGAAGTACAACATGTGGGGAAAAAACAATCTCAGAATCGCTTTGATAAGTAACAGTGTTCAAAAGTTATAACCGTATAAAGAGACGCAAGTCAGAATCCAAAAAATCGGGCTGAGCCTTAAGCTACAAAATGGCTGCGTCCTTAAGGGGTTAATAATCTAACATGGGATTATTATTATTTATACAGTTTTGTTATGTTTTGACCCTTATGAGTACCCCAATGTGCTGTATTATACTGTGGTGGCACCTATGGCAGCAGTTAACCTGTTATGTGGTTGTCTTAAAGGGAACCTGTCACCAGGAGACCCATTTTTAGCACTCCCCCAGTCCCCACAGAGGACAGTGTACATACACTGCCAAAGTGTTTTTGTATAAAAAATAGGTTTTACAGAAAAAAAGATATGTTATATTGTACCTTTCATTATCATCTGCTGTGTGACTAGGCAGTTGCCAATTGGGAGGAGCTGGAAAGGAGCAATTCCCCTCCACCTTTGGGAAACATGTGACCTTTTCAAATATATGATATAACTCCTCACACTCGGGAGTGGCTGTAGAGGAGCAGGGGGCGTCGCTAAGCCCAGTGAGGGGTGTTTTCATATAATACAAAAACACTTTGGCAGTGTATGTACTATGCTCTGTGGGGACTGGGGGAGTGATAAAAATGGGTCTCCTGGTGACAGGTTCCCTTTAAAGCCTATTCTGTAACAATCTGGGTCTAGCTGGCTGGCTATATATTGGGGGGCAGGAGCGGGCTGGCTGGCTATATGCTGGGGGCATTGGCTGGCTATATACTGGGTGGCATGGGCTGGATATATACTGGGGAGCATGGGCTGCATATATATTGGAGGACCGGGGTCTGGCTAGACTTGTAGTTGAGTCAATGGTTTTTCTCAGTGTTTTGTGGAGCATGGGCTGGCTATATAATGGAGGGCAGGGGGCTGGCTAGACTTATATTTGGGTCAAGAGGTTTTCTAAGTGTTTTGTGGTAAAATTAAATACCTCATCTTATATTTGAGTCAGCTTATACTCGAGTATATAAAGTAATTGTTAAAGAATAAATCAAAGCCATTTCCATACAACACATATAAAATTAAACAAAATCAGAAAGATTTTCTGTATTGTAGCTTTCCAATATTCTATTAAAACTTAAACATGACTATCCCATCCTGTAACACCCTAAAGGAAAATAGCATCCACATGTCCAAATCACAGCTTTTTTGCCATTTTCCACCCATAAATGTTTGAATGAAAAAGTGATCATATAGGTCTCAAAATTATATCAATGAAACTGTCAATTTGTCATGCAAAAAATACACTTTACACAGCTCTGTACAACAAAGGGTGTATGGGTGTCAGAAAATGGCAAAACAGGTTATTTTTTCTGGCTTAGATTTAAAAAAAAATTTTGAGTTTTTTTGAGTTCTTACAATATGACAACATTATGTAAATTTGGTATCTCCATGACTTTACAGACCAAAAGAATAAAGGGGACCCATTTTATGGACCTTACAGTGAAAACTTTAAAAACCCATAAAAATATGCTGCAATTGCTGCATTCAGCATGGAATATTAAATTGTGCCACTAAAAGTAATGTTTATCCCGCAGATAACAAGCCCTCTTAGTTCTAAATAAATGAAAAGAAAATTGTTTTTTGAATAAAAACAGAAACACAAAAAATGCCTTTTTAAAGAAAACCTTTGAGTTTTTTTTTTGCTTTTTCACCATATCCTCAAACCAACAACGATTTTTTTATACTTCGATGTACAGAGCTATGTAAGGTGTCGTTTTTTTGTAGGTTGACATAATCTTTTTATTGCTACAATTTTGGACATTTTGTATGTGCTGCAAACACAACTTAGGAGGGCTGAATACATGTCACACTGTGCTGTGCTATAATGTAGGTGTCACAATTCTGCATCCTATCTCTCTCTAGTGGCAAGTATACTGATTGCTTGCTGTTATGATTCAGTATTCTGACTCCCTCTGGTGGCTGGTGCTTAGCATTGCAGCAATTCCTGGAACTTTCTCCTGTGGTCAAGTGATCTGCTCTGTGGGAAAGGCTGTAAATCAGCTTCCTGAATCATTAGTCTTTGCTTGAGTATAAGGTCTTTTTCCTCTGCTCCAGCCCTCCGCCTACTCCACGCTACAGTAACTATCAGACCTAGAGTTTGTGGCTACTACCCTGAAACCTGTTCCTGCCTTCAACTCTGGACTCTGCTCCGTCATCTGCCTGTCCACGGCCCCAGACTTGAACCAACCACTACCTGTCAAGTTAAGTTTAACACTTATGGCTTCCATGCAGGCTAAGCATCCTGCAAGCCCCTCGCAGCAAAATCCATCCTGCTTTGTGGACTGGTGGATTGGTAGGCTCTGCATGACGCCACTTAGGGAAGCTGGCGACTTGCAGTAGTTCACACTTTTTAATTTTTTAATGAGCAAATATTTGCCAAAGCACTTATAAGTTGTTTTACATTTAACAAACATCATGATACTTTTAAGATGTAAAAATTTCAAGGGATCTTACTTTTTAAACACACTGCATGTAGACTAAAGAGACAGTGATAATTCTATATTGTTACTATTATAATAATAATCTATATATATATATATATATATATATATATATATATACTGTATATACTCGAGTATAAGCCGACCCGAGTATAAGCCGAGACCCCTAATTTTACCACCAAAAACTGGGAAAAGTATGACGTCAGTAGCAGCGCCCGGGAGAAAGAGCAATGGCGGCGCCCAGCGCGATCTACAGAAGACAGAAGACGGGCGCGGAAGCCAGAAGAGGACCCGCGCGGACATCGGGGGAGCAGCGCTGCAGATCGGGGCCACCGGAGGGTGAGTATATAAGTTTATTATTTTTTAAGTGTTGTATTTTAACTTGTGACTCATGTATAAGCCGAGGGGACGTTTTTCAGCACATTTTTTGTGCCGTAAAACTCGTCTTATACACGAGTATATACGGTATATATATACCGTATCATAGACAAAAGTTCTTTACTGTAAGAGCAGTGAGACTATGGAACTCTCTGCCACAGGAGGTTGTTATGGCGGACTCTATGTACATGTTCAAGAGAGACCTGGATGCCTTTCTGGAGAGAAAAAATATCACGGGTTATGGGGATAAAACATTTATTTAATTCTTAAAGGTTGGACTTGATGCACTTGCGTCTTTTTCCAGCCTTATATACTATGATACTATGATACTATGATATATAGCGCCATCATATTCCCTAATGCTTTAACCCCTTAAGGACGGAGGGTTTTCCGGCTCATTTCTCGCTCTCCAACTTCAAAAATCCATAACTTTTTCATTTTTACGTGTACAGACCTGTGTGAGGGCTTATTTTGTGCGTAACAAATTTTACTTTCCCGTAATGTTATTTATTTTAACATGCCGTGTACTGCGAAGCTGAAAAAAAATTCCAAATGTGGAAAAATTGAAAAAAAACCGCACGTGCGTCACGTTCTTGTGGGCTCAGTTTTTACGACTTTCACTCTTCGCTCCAAATAACACGCCTACTTTATTCTTTGGTTCGGTGCGATCGCGGTGATACCAAATTTATATAGGTTTTATTGTGTTTTAATACATTTTCAAAAATTAAACGAATGTGTACAAAAAAGAAAAAAAATTTTTTGCCATCTTCTGACGCTAATAACTTTTTCATACTTTGGCGCACGGAAATGTGTGAGGGGTCATTTTTTGCGAAATTAGGCGACGTTTTCATTGCTACCATTTTGAGGTCTGTGCGACATTTTGATCATTTTTTATTTCATTTTTTATGTTATGTAAAAAGGTGTAAAAGTCGCATTTCGGACATTTGGGCGCCATTTCCCGCCTCGGAGGTCACCGCCGGCCGTAACCGTTTTTATATTTTGATAGATCGGGCATTTTGGTACCTAATACCTAATATGTCTGTGATTTTTACTGTTTGTTATGTTTTATATCCGTTCTAGGGAAAGGGGGGTGATTTGAACTTTTAATATTTTATTAATTTTTTTTATTTTTTAAACTTTTTTTTTTCTTTTTTTTTCCACTATTTTTTAGACCATCTAGGGTACATTAACCCTAGATGGTCAGATCGCTGCTACCATATACTGCAATACTACAGTATTGCAATATATGGCGTTTTTGCAGGTCTTACATTACAATGAGCCACTGGCTCATTGTAACGAACCTGCATAAACCATGTAGCCTCGTGTCAAGAGAAGACCCGAGGCTACCATGGTAACCGATCGCCGCCCCCCGATGACGTTCGGGGGCGTGGCGATCGAAAAAAAGATGGCGGCGCCCGCGCGCCGCCGTCTTTTAAACGCCGCCCGCGACTTTGCGGGCGGCGTTTAGAGGGTTAATAGCCGCGATCGGTGCAAGCACCGACCGCGGTTATTAGCGGTGGGGGTTTTGTGCAAAATGCAAAAACCCCCACCTCTGTATGAAGAGGACTCAGCCCGTGAGCCCTCTTCATACTTCCCTTATACCTCTGCGCCGTAGAGCTACGGCGCAGAGCGTTAAGGGGTTAAAACTCATAGGTAACATATACAAATAAAATAAGACATTACCGAGTACAAGCAGTCATATGGAACAATAGGAGTGATGGCCCTGCTCGCGAGAGCTTACATTCTATGAGGATGAGGGGGTGACACCAGAGGTATAAGAGCTTGTATAATGGTCCAGCCATTCTTTATAAGGAAACTAAATAAAATCATTTAATAAAGATGTTACTTGAATCAGCCATCAGCCAAACTTTAAGGTCAATGGGACCGCAGAGCTTGGAATCTGGTGTTTGCCAGATAACAGACAGGAGGAGGACACAGGATGGGTGAGTAAAGAGAGAGCTGACATGCTATGCAGTTATCGAGTCTTAAAGGCTTGCCTAAAGAGATGGGTTTTAAGACCATTTTTAAAACTTTGGAGGTTGGGTATTAATCTGATAGGCTGGAAAAGGGCATTCCAGAAAATTCCTGGAGGAAGGATTTAGAGGTTTGAATTAAGGTAGAGAATAATGTACTGGCAGATCAAAGGGCATAGGTTGGACTATAGACTGAGATGAGAGAGGAAAGGTAAGGAGGTGCCACACTTTGCAGAGCTTTGTGGATGAGGGTTATTATTTTAAACTGTATTTGGAAAGAAACGGGCAACCAGTGCAATGATTGACACAGACTGGAGGCATCCGTGTAGCGTTTGGACTGAAAGACAAACCTGGCTGTTGAGTGTTTAGTGAGCAGAAGACAGATTAGTAGGGAGTCACGGTAGTCTAGTCAATAGTGAATCAGCTCAACAATTAGCATTTTTGAGGTTTGATTGGGAGAAATGGGCGATGATAATTTTGCCCTTCATTTCATCCGTCAGAGTCTGCTTTCAATCGGTCAATAATCCATCATTATTGCTAAAGCCAAAAACAAACAGGAGTGGATCCAAAAGAGAGATGGCCAGTAAATGAGATATTTGCATGTCCTCTGTGTTCTGTATCCACTCCTGCTTTTGGCTATCAATCCTGAAGGTTTTCATTCTTTCTTACAGATGAAATGAAGGGGAAAACCAAACATAGTGGCAATGTCATAGATTTCTGGAGGGGGGGAACAGCATTATGGAAATCACAGGGTGTTCCATGGAGACAGCGGTCAGTTGGCAGCAGCATGAGTAGGCCGCAGGGTGGCACAATGACGAATTATGGAGATGACAGCAACATGGTTGGCCACAGAGTGGCAGAACGACAGAGTGTGGAGGTGGCAGCAGCACCAGGAGCAGAAGGTCAGAGAGTGGCACAATGACAAATTCTGGAGCTGGCAGCAACATGGTAGGCCACAGTGTGCCACAATAACAAAGCGTGGAGGTGGCAGCAGCAGCAGGAGGTAAGAAAGTGTCACAATGACAAATTCTGGAGGTGGCAGCAACATGGTAGGCCACAGAGTGGCACAATGTCAAAGTGTGGAGGTGCCGGCATCAGCAGGAGGTCAGATAGCGGCACAATGACAGTGTGTAGGTGGGCGGCAGCAGTAGCAGCATGAGGTCAGAGAGTTGCACAATGACAAAATCTGGAGCTGGCAGCAACATGGTAGGCCACAGTGTGGCACAATAACAGAGTGTGGAGGTGGCGGCAGATCCCATCCCTACACCATCAGATAGGGATCAACGCCTGGGGCTCCACACCAGGGACCCAGTAGATGACCCTACACTTGGGTTTATCAGACTATTTACTACACCCCAAGGGATGCTCCTCTACATTGGAGACCCCATGTTTTATTGATTCCACCGCAATCCCTCTGAAGAACCTACAGCAGGAAGAAACGCGTCAGGGAAGGGGAATGCAGGGTGTTTTTTTTTTTTTTTCTAAACTAGGGCAAGTTATTGGGACTGCCCTTGTCAGGGCGGGAGCTAATCACACCTGGGGACAGGGACAGTTGTAGCCTTGTTACAGTTTGTGACGTTTTTGGATCTAACATATACAGGTATGTCCTTTACCATCTTAATGCTCCCGTCAATACACGTACTTTGGAAACAGCACAGCTGACCACTGGACACAACTACAGACCAATACCAGTTGTGGTAAGAACCATCTTTTATTTCCTCTTTGCAAGGTATTTTTTGGATGGTATGGTGCATGGCACAGTGATTTGCAGGTACGTGGTATCCCCATTGTTTGATCCACAACCGTTGGGGGTTGTGGTGATCAGTATAGTCGCCTAGGTCGGCGTCTATAGTACGGATTGTTGTTGTTGTTTTTAGAATTCACAACCTGTGACCTTTGTATATTTTAAGGTATATCTAATAAAAATATAAGCTTTAGTTCACAGCCATGCTGATAAATTTTGAATATTGAGTGAACCAGAGGCAAAAACGTCCTTGATTTTGGGCCATAATAATACATGCTTTGTGTTTAGGTGGCGGCAGAAGCAGCAGCAGCATGAGGTCAGAGAGTGGCACAATGAGAAATTCTGGAGCTGGCAGTAACATGGTAGGCAAAAGTGTGACACAATGACAGAGTGTGGAGGTGGCAGCAGCAGCATAAGGTCAGAGAGTGGCACAATGAGAAATTCTGGAGCTGGCAGTAACATGGTAGGCCACAGTGTGGCACAATGAAAGAGTGTGGAGGTGGCAGCAGCAGCATAAGGTCAGAGAGTGATGGAAATCACAGGGTGTTCCATGGCAGCCGCATGAGTAGGCCGCAAGGTGGCACAATGGCAAATTCTGGAGGTGGCAGCAACATGGTAGGCCACAGAGTGGCACAATGACAAAGTGTGGAAGTGGCAGCAGCAGCATGAGGTCAGAGAGTGGCACAATGCCAAATTCTGGAGCTGGCAGCAACATGGTAGTCTACAGTGTGGCAGTGTGAAGGTGGCAGCAACAGCAGCGGGAGGTCAGAAAGTGGCACAATGACAGAGTCTGGAGGCGTGTTACAATTCCAGTCCCTGGTAAAGATGGTGGGAGGCAGATAGAGCAACTGGCAGCAGATGTGTGGCATGAGGCGGATGGCAGCATCAGAATAGTGGCTGAGGCACGTAGTTAGAATCCAGACTAATTTCTCAAAGTTTGGAAGAGGCGTCATTGCTGATTTAATCTGATGCATAAGGCGTTGCTGTGTTGAAATCCTGGCCGATCCCCACCTGATTCATCTTGACAAAGGTCAGTCTCTCCACAATCGGGTTCTCCTTGGGATGACGATGGCCCCAGCCACACAGAAAACCTTCACTGATGCCACACTATTGGCTGGGCAGGACAGCTTCTCTACTGCAAACTCCTCAAGTTGCGACCACACATCAAGTTTGGCTTCCCAGTAGTCCAGGGGATCCTCTACCTGGGGTGGTAGAGTGCTGTCCAAGTAGGCCACACAGTATTTCTCTATAGTACGCCAGTTGTTCCTCCCTCCTGGCAGCTGGAAAAAAAAACACCCATTTTGGACCGGTAGCGAGGGTCCAAGAGGGTGGAGAGTCAAAAGTCATCCCTATGTCGGATGTTTACTATTCGGCTGTCTCTAGTTAGGCAAAACAACATGCTGCGGGAAATCTGCCCAAGTGAGGGACTCCCGGCATCCATCTCCACTGTATACTGCCACGGTGCTTCTGGGTCATTTGCCTCGTCTTCTACCTCCTCAGGATGCTCCTGCTCCTCATCTTCTGTCACCTGAGTAGAAAAACCACTAACACCAGACTCTGCTTGTGCTCCAATGTCCTCCATCTCCTCCAGTTCAGGCCCCACCAGACTCATGTGGCCATGAGATGTAGTCACCACTTCTCCAGTGCCCTGACCAGACAGATTTTGCAGCATCTGTTCCAGGACATGAAGCAGTGGAATGATGTTATTCATCCCGTAGTCCTGGCGACTGACAAATAACGTGGTATCTTCAAAGGGCCTGAGCAAACGGCAGGTGGCTGACATCAAAGTTACACATGGGAGTACTCCTGTCCGCCTACATCATCAAAAAATCATTAATGGCTTTTCTTTGTTCATACAGGTGGTCGAACATATGGAGCCTGGAATTCCAATGGGTGGAAACATCGCATATCAGCCTATGTTGGGGGAGGCAGTTCTGCCACTGCAACTGGAGGAGGGTGTGCTTGGCTTTGTAAGAATGGCTGAAGTGCATGCACAGCTTCCTGGCCATTTTAAGAATGCAGATGGGTGGAAGACTTCAGGAACCTGTTGACAACCAGATTCAACACGTGCGCCATGCAGGGAGCATGGACCATCCCTCCTTGGTGCAGTGTGGACATCATGTTGTTGCGGAGAAAGCCACAGATTATATTCTTCTTGCATGAAGCAGAGCAGTTCCTCCCCTGTGTGACTTCGTTTGCCCAGGCAAACCAGGTGTAGAACTGCATGACACCGCTATGCCCTGCACATGTGGTACGATGGAGCAGCACTTGTGGAGGCTGAGGTGGTGGTGGAGAAGGCGGAGGTGGCAGACATTGGCGCAGGAGCAGCGGTTTGACAACTTGGAGGAGAAAGCTGTGTCTCCTGTTCAAGTTGTTGGTGTGGCTGGGCAGGAAGCACATTCACCCAGTCGGCCGTAAAGGACATGTATTGGCCCTGACAGTAGTTACAGCTCGACACATCCGCGCTGCTGTGCACCTTGGAAGAAACTAATATGCTCAAGGACTGGCCCAATACGCTCAAGGACTGGCTGGTATTGCCTTTTTGGAAAAGAAATTTGGCTTGGAACTCTCCACCTCGGTTCAGCACAAGCCATTAGTTCTCTGAAGGCTGCAGAGTTCACGACTTGGAAAGGGAGGGACTGGAGTACCAGAAACTTGGACAGGAGCACGGTCAGCTTCTGCACCTTAGAATGGCTGGATGCATACAGTTGTCTCTTTGTAATTGCCTCATTCAACTACTGGTGGCGCCATGCGTAGTGAGGAGCAAGAGCATCTGGACCGGTAGATGATGTCAAAGACAAACAGCTCCTTCAGGAGAGGTTCTGGAGCCTTGACTGACTGAAATGGCATGTGTGCCACTAGGTGCTGCTGCTGTTGCTGCAGCGGCAGGATGGACCACCACATCTGAGACATGTTTCTCCCAGGCAATTTGATGGTGACGCTGCATGTTTCGATGCAGGGCCATGGTGCCAACATTAGCTCCCTGGCCACGCCTCATTTTCTGCTTGTAGGTTCTACATATGCACACGCTCGGCTGCTCTG
The DNA here is from genome assembly GCF_040894005.1 of Engystomops pustulosus. Taxonomy (NCBI): domain Eukaryota; kingdom Metazoa; phylum Chordata; class Amphibia; order Anura; family Leptodactylidae; genus Engystomops; species Engystomops pustulosus. The sequence continues at coordinate 62,267,640 of NC_092415.1, forward strand.
GTGTCTTAACAAAAAACTGCCACAACTGCATTTGACAGTCAGTTTTGGATGCAGCTCCTGACCTGTTGGTCCATCTCTGTAATGTTTGGTTAAAATATTGCTGGATCATTCTGTAAAATTTAATAGAATTGGCACTGAACATTTAAGATATCATTATTTCTAGCACTTGCAATTATTTAGCCCAATCCACCACCTTCATGCCAGTGGGGTGTGAAAGGGAGGACAGGAGTGGGCCGATGCAGGGTGTTACTGTCCCCACGCCTGTGCACTCAATGCAGCCAGCCACTTGCAGATGTAAAAATTCGCTGGCTGTGTTTATTTCTATGCCAGGCATGCCGACATACAAATAAACAGTGCGCAAGACCCCCCTGGATACATCAAGAGTGCTACTCCGGTGCACAAGCCTTTATGATATTGCTGGATAATGCTGTAAATTCTTATAGTACTAGGACTGGCCCTGCACTATAGCAGCCTATCAGTAGTTTAATGTATTTCTTCAGAGTACCCCCAAATTATCAATTATTTCAAATTTCCACTTGTCCCTAATTACAGCATCCTTCTTTTCCTACCAAAGTGCCCTGAAAAGGGCAATCATTGTTTATTGTCTCACTGACCCTATGAAGTGCAGCATTCTCTCCCTAGCTCTGTCTCCTGGACATGTGACCCTGCTAAGTGACCCATCTAATGTACATCACATGGGGCTAGACATCACATGTCAAGCTCTGCCAATCACAGGCATGCCTACAGAAGACATGTTAAACATTTGCAAGTTAACTGTCTGCTTGGTAGTCAACCAAGCAACTTGCTGTGATTCTTCTGAACACAAACCTAAAGCTCAAGCAGCGGCGGCTTCATGGTTTTGGGGGTCATTGGTGCCAAATCTGTCAAATTCGGTACAGACCCAGCCATCACTTCTCTCTACCTTTATTCAACCTACAAAAATTCAGTCCCTACACAGTAATTCTTAGCTTTTTAACACCTACAGAGTTACATTTTCCACTTTGGTTCCATCTGCATTACAATAAAATAACTCTCAAAATACGGTACAGCAGCACTTAGGATTCCTCCACATGGATAATTCCATTAAAACCTTCTTTATTGAATCTGGAATTATCCGTGTGGAGGAATCCTAAGTGCTGCTGTACCGTATTTTGAACGTATTTTGGATCGGGAGTCTGAGGATCTGGGAAGCATGCACCCCCCCACACGGCAAGAGCCTCTAGAGGAGGAGAAGCGTGATTGGGTGAGCGGACAGTTTATCTTCTTTGATACCATGTTTTGAATAAAATAACTTGAGAGCATTTTTATTGTTTGGCGAGTCGATTGAGTTCATTAATAGGATTATTCCCATCTTAGATGTTTACACTTCGCTGAGAGGGTTGGAAGCTGCAGAAACAGTATAGCTTAGTAAGCCAAACTTTGTTTTGTAACTCACTAAGTCTTCTATACTATTGACAAAACTATAAAGCACCTCTAGGAAACTTTGGAAACTGCATTTGGCAGTGGGGTTTGGATGTAACTTCTGATCTGTTGAGACAGAAAATCACTGTATATTTTCACCTCTGTCATGTTTGGTTTACATATGAATACCCCTTTAATATGCTCTTTCTTGTCCATATTCTTCTCCAATTATATAACTGTAAGGTAAATGAAGAAGGGTCTGTGGGAGGCTTTCCTCCACGTGTTCTTTTCCCAGCATGGCTTTATTTACCCCTATAAAATATTATACAGTACATAGACAGGTGTGCGTTCCGAACTTGTGTGCCTTGCTTTTTCCTCTTGCTGTGCATTTTATGTGACAATAATTGGCCGCCATCTCAGAGACTCTATGATCCAAGACCAGCATGTCATGTGTGTTGGCTGATCAGAGATATATGGAGGGGACAGGGTTGTGGACGGCTTTGTAAATAGTACAATAACCTGGTGCTTTGCTTGATAAGAAGTTATGTGGCTGCAGTGCTTGTCCATTGAGGGTATCAGACCTCTACTAATTTGATATTGACAACATATTTAACAGATATGTATATCTAATGTACAGTGGCGTAACTCGGAGAGACAGGGCCCCCTAGCAGTCTACTTGCGAGTTACAATCACATATAAATACACTCATGTGCACACACAGCATATACACAAACATACAGTGCCATATGCAACATACTCACATACAGTGTATACAGACACCATATATACACAGATACTGCATATATACATCATATTATACGTTATATACATATTATGCTGGACAATGTGGAGTACAATATAGATATAATGGTGGACATCCTCCATTTTTTATTGTGTCAGGTCGGATGAAGGGGCCCCCTGACACTGTGGCTGCTATAGCTGCTACTGCTGTAGTTACGCACCTGCTAATGTATGTATAAATAAAGATAGGTGAAAACCATTTCCCATAAACCTAAACCTGAGTTATTTCCAAAGAACACTGGTAATGATACTGACATTGCTAATGGTAATACATTGACTGGTAATGACATTTTCAGGACACCTTCTATAAATGTTTAGTTTATATAAATATATAATCATCCAATGATGATTTTATATACTATTCAAACTATTTTGTGATATTTCATTTTATGATACCAATCTCCATTTATTGTGACATTTAAGGACTATTTATACTTAGATAAAACTAAAGCAGCTTGTGAAGACATATTTTCTAGTGCCAAACGCTAAGGTTAAATTTAATTGAAAATATGACATTGTGCATGAAAAATGCAGAATATTCAAATTGCTCTTTGTTTGATATCTTATTTCTGAAACACATAGTACTAAAACGTTTAAATGCACATTATAGATACATAGTAATAAAGTGATGATTGATAGAAAGAAAAACAAAAAATAGCAACACAATGCAGGTACGCAGGTACTGCCATTTTTTGCATGATAGATGTTGGTTTAATATATTTGCCAGATGAAGCCACAGCCATGAAAGGTAGTATAAGAGATGCATAAGTAATAAAGAAATGGCAGTTATTAGGGGGATTTATCATGTGCTGGGGCATTGTACGCCAGTGTGTAATATGGCTGGGTGTTATGAGTATGGGGGGTGTATGAGTGAGGGGGTTAATCCCACCCCTACCACCTTCCCCAGACAAGCCGGATTCATCTAGAGACATGCAGCTGGCCAGTTCTATGCCAGGTCCTGCCTGGTGTCACAGCAAGAAAATGGTATATAGGTAACTTGATATAAAGACTTTGAAGCCATTTATCTAAAATTTCTTTTACTTTAGCTTCATATAGGGATATGTAAAAAAATATGTTCATAAGTTTTCCTGGATAGAAAAATTAAAACTGTGCCTCTAGTGCCACTTTATGGAAGGTAGGTCAGTGGGTGACTTTCTGGAAACCTTGTGATGTGACTTGGGATTGAAGTAGTTTTGATATGTGAGAGACCATCAACATCATCAGTAGAGGAGTTTCAGGTGGAAACACTGAGAGACAATTGTCTAACCCAGGGAAATGCTGGTTTGCCCCCTTAGTTCTATTAAAACATCCAAGATTTATTGTACAATCTATTTTTCAACCCTGCATCAGGCTTCATCTGCCTTGTATCCTTTCTCCTTTTAGAATTATCTTTATGCTCTTCGGTTTTTCCATCACCAGTATATTGAGCACTTTACATCTCAGGTGACAGGTAGACTCATGCATTATTGTATTTTAGTGCATGGAATGTCAGCATCTAATTTCTTGCCCTTAATAAGAACTCAGAAAGTTACTTGCATTCTTTCAGCATCTTTCCCAGTTTATTGGAAGGGCCAGTAATCTACTCTTTGCTCTTCTATTTTTTTCTCATCCCATCTTTTTATTTTCCCTCAGGGGCAAAAACCTTTGTATTCAAAGAATGGTCTAAATTAGTTTCCATCTGTTAAGGAGCCAGGTTGAAGAAGATGTGAATTCTGCTGTGAAAAATGTATATCTTGTAAGTGACCAGGGAATAAGAAACATCCTCCACAAACATCTATACTTCCATTTTTACCATGCCTAATATTAAGGGAGTGTTATACACAATTATTATGTTTTTGCTATTAGATTAGTCTCCTTTCAATGTATTTTTTTACTTATAATGGACGTGCTACTTGCCGATAAGACAAAAAAGAATAAGATAACTGCACCCTAGGATACTGTTGTCAGGCCCTAAACTTTTCTCCCATTAGAAATTTGTACCATTAATCAGCCCATTAGTTTATGTGACCAATGATAATATCGGCATCTAATGCATTTGTATATGCTTAAGCTTTTCTTAATGCTGTCTGTTTTTTTTTTTTTACAAAGATTTCTAGTCTACTACAACAGTCCACTATCCATCTGAACTGAGCCCGTTACTCCACTCTTTTGGACTGCCAATTATTTTCTGTACTGATATCTATTCTGAGCAGTTCCAAAGAAAATGAAGTGAGAAGCAGTTCCCAAGCAGTTGATGTTCCATTGCTCAGATAGTAATCCTCTATTTATTGGAAAGCAGCATCAACCATGCTTATTTAACTCTATAACAAACAAGGGTTCACAATTCTAACACAAATCCAAAAATCCTGTTATATGGCAATAAGTCTACATAGAGAGATATATGGAACTTGTTTACTGCTGTTTATATATGGAAAGGTTCTTAGATATTGGAATTAATCATTATAATGATCCCCTGTCATAGTTTGCATTGTCTGGCAGCACAATCTTATTTACAGGAGTGTATGTGATGCCGGCCAACAATAATTTCTGTGACCACATAAATGATCTAGTTATCCTTCAAATAACCATGTTGTTGTTTGTCAGGTGACTGATCAGGTCATGTTTACATGCGGCAATGAAGCGGGAACACATTTTCCTATGCACATTTGTTTGTGTGATCTTCAGCCGGTGTTGTGGCTAGTTAAGTTCCCTTTATAGTCTTAGAGCATCATATGTCAGCATTAATCAATGATAGATCATTTTGTCTTGTGGTTAAAAGGTGACTATTATTCTGTCTACACCACCTACGGTCATTGAGATGTGTATTATCTACAAGACAAGGCCGATTGTAGCCTTTTTGCTACCTGAGGCAAAAATTTTAAAATGCTGCCCCCCCCCACCCCCCACGCCAGATAATGCTACCTCACACACTAGTAGTCAGTCAGTGATGTGGCATCTAGTATGTAGTATCTTACAGGTGATGATCTGCTCCATTAGGAATAGGACTTCTTCACGTTTTCTTCCGGATATGGTTTCTCTGTGCTGAATTTACAATCAAATGTCTTCATCTCCATGAAGCACAACTCCACACAATGCCCCTAAAAAAACAGTCACAGTATAATGGGTCATGTTCTTAAATATATATTATCCTCACAACACGCCTGAACCCACTATTACCCACATAAAATATTGTTTATATAGTTCCTCAAAAAAATTATGACACCCATAATTTATTATATATGCACTTATAAATGCACACAGGATATATAATCCATGACTTAAGTCTAATAGGATATTTGCAATGAATCCATGAGACATAGACCCTGGTGACAATTGTAAAGCTCCAAAATAAGATCTCCCCCATTAACTCCTCTACTTTGCATCTTTTAGTAGGCATTGATTATGGCATAGATGGTTCATGTCATAGATTGAATTTGGGCATAAATCTGTTTTAGGGGCTTCACAGTGTAATAAAGTAAGGTGAGTCATGCTCTAACACATCCGTCATGTATTAGCACTGGGCTGATCTTATACTAACTAGATAAATGATAGCCAAATATCATGTAACGTGTGCCATAAATGAAATCTATTTTATTTCCACTTGTATGGTAACAATGTAAATTCTTATTTCTTATTTAATTTTAAATTTACATTGTGACCATACTAGTGTAAAGCAAATATATTTAATATATTAAAATAAAATAGATTAATATATGGTACATGTTACATGATATTTGGCTATCATTTACGTAGTTAGCATAAGACAAGACCATTGCCAATACTTCGCCATTTTTAAATAGGTGGAATATTCTCTCTAGACTCCTATTATTGAGTAATATCATAATTTCTATCTCAGTAATATCCTCTCCAGCTCAGCATCACTCAACTTACAGTGGAAAGCCTAGTTAGCATAGTTTCAGCATTTAATATGCTAGTTAAAAATAATGACAATAATTATTCAGAAATGAGTGGAGGGCTGAGAAGAATAAAAAATGGAACTATACCAGAATCAGTGGAGTGTCACCTATTAAATGAGAGGAAGTTGATTGAGGTGGTGAAAGGTCCCCTTTAAGTTAAAACCAAATAGTCTGAGCAATGGGAACAGCAACAGTAAATGGAAAAGTTTAGAAAATATTGAGTTACTTTCAAGCTCGATTACAAGAAAAAAAAAGTATTGACATCCATCAGGAGCAATTAATAAAGGAGAGAAAGGACTAAGGCTCTGCATAAAATAAAAACGATAAATTACTTTAAAATAGGAAAATTGAGCCAAGTGAGACAGCATGATATACATTACTATCAGGGCCATATAAATTATGGCTGTAAATTACTGACGATCTTAAACAAGATATACTGATAATATATCTAGCACCATGAACATGCTCACATGGTTAATTTAAAGTTGCACTGATTAGACTGTAGAAGCTCTCAATGTGCCAAGAGGTTATAATATAAATCTTCCTGTATTCATGTGAGAAGAAATCAGAGATTTCCAAACGAATGATAACAGCCTCTCTGTCTTCCCAGCTGGGGGAAGATTTACTATCCTTTTCAGATGCTAAGCATGTTGAGTCACTCTTCAGCCTCATCACAGATACCTCTAAATTAGGAGATGAGATATTTAGCAATTCTTGGAACTGTTATTATAACTTGTCTCATCTATCACAGCTTCCAGGTGTAATTCTCAGCATTAATTGTGTATGCTACAGATATAATGTGCTCGTGGGTATATGAGGTGCATCATTTGCATCATTTTGTAGCTTCCGAGCACAGATTTGTGTGGGTGTAAAATTGTTTCCACAATTATAATAAAAACAATTAAATAGAAAAGTAGCATTTGGTTACTACTGGAGGCTTAAAATACTTGAAGATTTGTCTGAAAATTCTCCATTTCTCTGGCGAAAGCCATACCCAACCTTCTACAAAATAAGCAAATGGAATACATACATTGCTCAATTAATGAATCTTCAAGAGACCTGCCTACTACAATAGCACATATACTTGTCAGGGGTGCTCCTGCGACCCATGTTGCTGGTTGCAGGAGCACCCGTGTGCCTCTGTGTGCCCCCTCTCGCTGGCAGCCTCACTTACCTAGCCCTGCTCTTGTGAGGTCTCCTCGCTTCAGCGTGCGTGTCCCCAATGCACTGCTAATTGGTGCTGGCCACCTTACAACCTATAAATACCCAACCTCTTCCAGTGAACCCTGCCTAATCTTTGTGGTTCTATGCCTAAGAGAAAACTGCATTCCAAGCCCTTTGCAATTATCCTCATTTCCCCCTGTGACCTCGATTCCTTTCCTGGCTCTTATTTCGTGCTACCTGCCCTGACCTACGGCAACGTGCCTGACTCTGATCCTGTGATGCCTGTCTCAACCTCCTGCCTCTCCCCGACCATGAGTTTGCCTTACGATTCTGTACTACGGCTTGGACAAAGTCGCACCTGTGGAACGACCTGCTGGTACAATGCCACAACAACCTGGTTTTCGGCGGCTCCAGTGAAAACCAGGTGCCACTCAGACACCAATCCCAGGTGTCAGCTTACATCATCGTCCGCTGTGTTACAGAGTATCCACTACCCCTGGTGCCTGACAATACTAAAACTAATCAAAACCAGTCATATACTACCCCAACTAAATTACAGTGACTGATGCTGGATAAACGTTCATATTATTAACCCTTTCAGGACCTGGCCCTTTTTTGTTTTTTCATTTTCATTTTTCACTCCCATGATCAAAAATCCATAACTTTTTTATTTTTCCATGTACAGAGCTGTGTGATGGCTTATTTTCTGCGTAACAAATTGCACTTCATAGAGATGGTATTGAATATTCCATGCCGTGTACTAGGAAGCAGGAAAAAAATTCCAAATGCAGTGAAATTGGTAAAAAAACGCATTTGTGCCGTCTTCTTGTGGGCTTGGATCTTACGGATTATACTGTGCGCCCCAAATGACATGTCTACTTTATTCTTTGGGTCGGTGCGATTACGGGGATACCAAATTTGTATAGGTTTTATAATGTTTTCATACATGTAAAAAAATTAAAACCTCCTGTACAAAAATCTTCTGGCGCTAATAACTTTTTCATACTTTGGTGTACGGAGCTGTGGGTGGTGTCGTTTTTTTGTGGATTTTGATGACGTTTACAATGTTATAAATTTTAGGACTTTTCAACCTTGTGATCACTTTTTATAGAATTTTTTTATTTTTTTAAATGACAAAAAAAGTGCCATTTTTGACTTTGGGCGTGATTTTCCGTTACGGGATTAAACGCAGTGAAAAACCGTTATCATATTTTAATAGATCGGGCATTTTCGGACGCGGCGATACTTAATGTGTTTATGATTTTTACTGTTTATTTATATTTATATCAGTTCTAGGGAAAGGGAGGTGATTTGAGTTTTTAGGGTTTTTTATTATAATTTTTTTTTTAAACTTTTTTTTATTTTTATTTTTAGTATTTTTCAGACTCCTTAGGGTACTTTAACCCTAGGGTGTCTGCACGATCCTATCATATACTGCCATACTACAGTATGGCAGTACATGTGTATTTTACTACTCATACATTACAATGTTCTGATAGCACATTGTAATGCATGGGTTAACCCGAAGTAGCCTCGGGTCTTCGTGAGACGTCACGGGGAGCGGCGATCCTCGAAAAGATGGCGGCGCCCATGCGCCGCAATCCTTTTGAAGCCGCCGGCAGCTTTGCCGGCGGCGATCAGCGGGTAAACACCCGCGATCGGTGCTGGCACTGATCGCAGGTGTTACCGGTAAGCCTTTGCTGCAATATGCAGCAAAGACTTACCGGCTATGGAGAGAGCTCAGCGCGTGAGCCCTCTCCATGCACCCGCGGCCGACCCGTGACGTGCTATTACGTCACGGGTCGTGAACGGGTTAAAGTTAAATTTGGATATGACTATTATATACTATTAACTTCTTAAGGACGCAGGGTTTTTTCGCTCATTTCTCGCTCTCCACCTTCAAAAATCCATAACTTTTTCATTTTTACGTGTAGAGACCTGTGTGAGGGCTTATTTTGTGTGTAACAAATTTTACTTTCCCGTAATGTTATTTATTTTAACATACCTTGTACTGCGAAGCTGAAAATTTTTTATTTTTTTATAGGTTTTATTGTGTTTTAATACATTTTCAAAAATTAAACGAATGTGTACAAAAAAGAAAAAAATTTTTTTGCCATCTTCTGAAGCTAATAACTTTTTCATAGTTTGGCGCACGGAGCTCTGTGAGGTGTCATTTTTTGCGAACTGAGCCAACGTTTGCATTGCTACCATTTTGAGGTCTGTGTGACATATTGATCATTTTTTATTCCATTTTTTATGTGATGTAAAAAGGTGTAAAAGTCGCATTTCGGACATTTGGGCTCTATTTCCCGTCTCAGAGGTCACCGCCGGCTGTAACTGTTTTTATATTTTGATAGATCGGGCGTTTTGGGACGCGGCGATACCTAATGTGTCTGTGATTTTTACTGTTTATTATGTTTTATATCAGTTCTAGGGAAAGGGGGGTGATTTGAATTTTTAATATTTTATTAATTTTTTTTATTTTTTAAACTTTTTTTTTCTTTTTTTTTTCACTATTTTTTAGACCATCTAGGGTACATTAACCTTAGATGGTCAGATCGTTCCTACCATATACTGCAATACTTCTGTATCGCAGTATATGGCATTTCTGCACACTATACATTACAATGAGCCACAGGCGCCGCCGTCTTTTAAATGCCGCCGGCGACTTTTCCGGCGGCAATGGAGGGGTTAATAGCCGCGATCGGTGCAAGCACCGACTGTGGTTATTAGCTGTGGGGGTTTTCTGCAATATGCAAAAACCCCCACCTTTGTATGAAGAGGACTCAGCCCGTGAGCCCTCTTCATACAGTCCTTCTACCTCTGCGCCGTAGAGCTACGGCGCAGAGCGTTAGGGGGTTAATAGTTATTACAGATAATGATAATCTATAATAATATTTGTTTATATAGTGCCATGATATTCCGTATCGCTTACAGATAACTTTCTACATCTACTATTAGTTGGCTTTGTTTAATATTGCTATGCAAAAGCAAGTTTGGTAACTTAGACCATCCCCACTTTTCCTGGAGCCATTCCTCTTTATCGGGAAGACGCTACCTTTTTTGGCACCAGTCATAAAATTTGTCCATAATCATTTCTTAGGGAAGTTAAGTCAGATCTGGAAGATGTAAAGAAGGAGGGTCTAAGCTTCAAAAGTTTGTAAACCTTAAAAAGACCATGCTTTTACCCTCTCAAAAGCATACACTATACAGGTAGCAGCAGGTTTAGCAGAAAATTTGCCCCTTCATTTACCTCTATTGGGACTGAGTAAACATTGGACTTTTGATAGCATGATCATAACAAACTTACCCATCCTACCCTAGGTGGTAGATAGACAGCTAGATGACATTCCCTAGACAATACAAACAAAGCGGGATGGTCACCAAATATGGTTCAGGACAATGAGGTACCAAATCACTTGGCAAAAAGATGTCAGGAATTCAGGCAAAAGGATCAAAGATACCAGAATACAGACAGAATGACAAAGATCTCCAATTACAAGACTATAGTAGGCAAAGAATACTGAATCAAAAGACCTTTTATAAGAATCCATAGCCCTGCTATGGTAGGGCAGGATAGCAATGGGAGTGAAGAGACTCTGTCAATCACAACAGGTTATCTGTTAATGAACTAGAGCAGAGTCTGCAGGAGAAAATTAAGGTTGCCTGGAAAATGAATACACCAGTGTTTAGACTAGGAAGACGCAACTGAAAACAAACTGATACTATCAACACATCCTCAGTCAAAGTAACACTTTGGGGGTTATTTATCTTTAAGCTGGCTTTTCCACAGTTCAATGTCTGTTTTTGGATATTTGCTGCCCGTAAGATGCATTTAAGTGGATTTGGCCCTTTAATAAATGTTATTATGTTCCGCTTGCTGTCTGGGATGTTTAATGATACAGTTTTAATAGTGATGCTTGAAACCAAAGCAATATATATAAATCCACCCATGGTAGGATAGTTTAAGCTAGAGTGGTACTTGGCAAGTCACAGTTCAGGCTTAGAGATCTGAGCAGCTTGTCAAGTCTATTGTATGACCTGTATAAAATTCTATTAATTTTAGCATAAAATCGCCCCAAAAACTGTATCCAAAAACTTTTCTTTATGGAGGATATAACTTGGGGCAAAAATTATGAGACATCTTCAAGACATCTTCCAATGAAAGAAATTTAAAGGGAACCTGTCATAAGAAATTGACCTACTAAACCATGTCCAAGATGTTGTCAAGCAGCTGAATACCTTCCAGAACATGTTTCTTTCAAGGTCCAGTGTGGCAGCATCATCCAGAAAAATCAACTTTGAAGTGAGATGTAAATTGGTTGTATAAAGTCATGGAGGCGGAAACTTGAACATATTGAACTATAAAAAGTGGAATAAGGACAATGAATGAGGGTTCAAAATCTTTATGGAAGAGTTAATGGAGCACTGCTTTGCAGCCCTGGGGTCCTGGGTTCAAGCCCATCCAGGTCAACATCTGCTTGAGTTTTTATGTTCTCTTTTGTTTGTGTGGGTTTCCTCCGGGTCCTCAGGTTTCCTCCCACTCTCCAAAACATACTGGCAAGTTGATTAGATTGTGAGTCCCCAGTGTATACAGCAAGCCAAGCAAGCCATACCCCCCCAGTGTACAGCCAGCCTGCCCCCCCCCCACGTATACAGCCAGCCTGCCCCCCCCTGAGTATACAGCCAGCCTGTCCCCCCCAGTATACAGCCTGCCCCGAGTATACAGCCAGCCTGCCCCCCCCCTGTATACAGCCAGCCTGCCCCCCCCCCTGTATACAGCTAGCCAGGCAGACCTCAGTATACAGCGAAGGGGGGGGGCCTTAATAAAATATAGAGAAGGGGAGGGGGCCTTAATAAAATATGGACAAGGGGTGGCCTTAATAAAGTATAGAGAAGGGGAGGGGGCCTTAATAAAATATAGAGAAGGGGAGGGGGCCTTAATAAAATATGGAAAAGGGGGGTTTTAATAAAATATAGAGAAGGGGAGGGGGCCTTAATAAAATATGGACAAGGGGTGGCCTTAATAAAACAGAGAGAAGGGGAGGGGGCCTTAATAAAATATCGACGAGGCGGGGCCTTAATAAAATATAGAAAAGGGGAGGGGGCCTTAATAAAATATGGACGAGGAGGTCTTAATAAAATATGGACGAGGGGGGGTCTTAATAAAATACAGAGAAGGGGAGGGGGCCTTAATAAAATATGGATGAGGGAGGGCCTTAATAAAATATGGAGAAGGGGAGGGGGTCTTAATAAAATATGGGGGAGGGGAGGCCTTAATAAAATTTGCAGGTTGGGGGGGCTTAATAAAATATGGAGGGGGCCCTAATCAAATATGGAGGGGGGTCCTTAATAAAATATAGAGGAGGGGCTTAATAAAATATGGAGAGGGTTGGGGCCTAATAAAATATGGAGGGGGGGTGGCAGTTTGCATGGGGGGGCCTTAATAAAATATGGAGGAGGATGACAGTGTGCATCGGGGGCCTTAATATAATATGGAGGGGGGGATGGCAGTGTGCATGGGGGGCCTTAATACAGTATGGATGGGGATGACAGTGTGCATGGGGGACCTTTATATAATATGGATGGGGGATGGCAGTGTGCATGGGGGGCCTTAATAAAATATGGAGGGGGGGTGGCAGTGTGCATGGGGGGCCTTAATAAAATATGGAGGGGGGATGGCAGTGTGCATGGGGTGCCTTTATAAAATATGGAGGGGTGGATGGCAGTGTGCATAGGGGGCCTTAATAAAATATGGAGGGGGTGGCAGTGTGCATGGGGGGCCTTAGTAAAATATGGAGGGGGGATGGCAGTGTGCATAGGGGGCCTTAATAAAATATGGAGGGGGGGTGGCAGTGTGCATGGGGGGCCTTAATAAAATATGGAGGGGGCAGTTTGTATGACATTGTTTTATTCAGGTTACATTATACTGTAAGTAATTGTGGTATTTTTAGGGGCGCAGTGAGGGGGATCTGCTTCCCAGAGCTGAACACATCTGCCAGAAAATTCTGCAAACAGATTTTACATCGATTCTGGCCATGAAGGAGAAGACAAGTCACCTGTGAGGTACTAGATCCTACTTCTTCCTGTGTCAGATCAGAATTGTATTCAGTGACTAACCCTCTACTGTGAGACAGCTCTCAGCTTATGTACTGTTATATCTATAGGGTCAGAAAGCCAGGTGTGACTTATCTATGTGGTGCGGGGACGCCATAGCAGGGTTATTGTCATCAGTTCTTATAAAGGTTTTCAGAATTAACTTATAGGAAGGTTGTTGTGCAGTGTAAACACTTACATCCATAACCAGGGGTAAGTCTTATACTATCCCTAACCACAGCCCAGCCACCGGCAGAAAGGCCGGGACACCAGGGGTAACTCTTATACTATCCCTAACCACAGCCCAGCCACCAGCAGAAAGCCCGGGAAACCAGGGGCAACTCTTATACTATCCCTAACCACAGCCCAGCCACCAGCAGAAAGCCCTGGAAACCAGGGGTAACTCTTATACTATCCCTAACCACAGCCCAGTCACCAGCAGAAAACCCCTGTACACAAATCAAGAGCCAAGCACTAGCAGAAAGGGAGGGAGAAAGGGCTTAGCTTATCACCTGCTTCACTGCCCCCGCTAGTGCTTAGAAACAGTGGCGTAACAACAGCCGTAGCTACGGGGCCCCGGCCCCCCCCCTGTCTCTGTCCGTCCACCTAATCCACCTGGCCGGCTCACTCCGTCCGCCCCCGCTCGGCCGGTCTAGTTCGTCCAGGGCCATCCCACTCTGTACTTGGCCGGCGCACACCTTCCGCGGCCTAGGCCACCTGCTGCTTCCCGGTCCAGTATGTTTGCGTCCGCAGCCGAACCCAATCCCCTGCCCCCATCCGTGACCAACCCCCCCTCCTCAACCGACTCAGCATGCCTGGCCGGCCCTCTCCTTCCCCGACCTAATCCGTCCGCCCGGCCATCCCACTCCATACGCGGGCGGCTTACTCCGACCACAGCCGCCCGGCGGTCGCTCCCGGCATCCGCGGTCGCCATCTGGCAGGCTTACCGCATCCACAGTCGCGCGGTCGGCCTACTACTTCTGTGGCTTCCCAGGCCCGTTGGCCCCCTACCCTCCCGGAGAAACAGCCTCCCACAGCAAGTCTGCAAGAAGTGTAAGTCCCTATGTATGTATAGTTAGATGTATGTATGTGCTGTACAGTATATACTGCATGTATGTGTGTATGTGCTGTACAGTATATGCTGTATGTATGTGTGTATGTGCTGTACAGTATATACTATATGTATGTATGTGTGTACATGCTGTACAGTATATGCTGTATGCATGTGTGTATATGCTGTATGTATGTGTGTATTTACTGTATGTATGTGTGCATATATTGCATGTATATGCAAATGTGTGCAAACGCTGTGTGTATGTGTATATGCTGTTTATACTGTATTTGTGGTTATATGCTGTATGTAGACACATGCATATAAATATATATTTATATGCATATGGTATATTTGTGTATCTGCTGTATATAGTGTATGTATGTATATAGTGTATGTATGTGTGTATGCTGCAGGTATATGCATTATGTATGTATACATTGTATATACTGTATGTATGTGTGTATATGCTGTATATAGATTCAGTATGTGTGTAGCGTGTTTTTATACTGTATGTATGTGTATACACAGTGGGTGTATACTGATGTAAAAGAATATGATGTATTTATGCTATATGCATGTATATAAAAAGTTTGCAAGCAACTTTGATGCACATAAACTGTATGTATATATACTATGAGTTTATATATATTGCATGTATTAGTGTATAAATGTATATATGAGTACATAAATGTGTGCATATGAGTGTATATGTATGTGTGTATGTGGGTACGAATATATAAAAGTGAGTGTAGAATGTTATGTGTGTGTATTTAAGAGTATAAATGTGTGTGATTGTATAAATGTGTGTGTATGTATGAATATTTTTAAGAGGGAGGGGACCCCATGCAGAAATCTGCTATGGGGCCCTCACTCTACTAGTTACACCACTGCTTAGAAATTCCCTTAACCCAGAATATTACATACTGGCAACATACTAGTAGTAGGTGGGCCCCTAAAATCAATTTCACTGGTGGCCCCCAGGCACCCCAGTCCGACCCTGCCTCTATGGATCACACATACAGGCAGGATCCCTCCCATAGACAGTGTTGACAGGTAGACCACCTCATAGATAACATATACAGGTAGTAAATTAGTAATTAGTTTAAATATCCCCACAGGCTTAGTTTGGCACTACTTTGCAACTCCCTATAGGCCAGACATAGGTGGTAATTACCCAAGCATTCCAGACTGAATAGTTACTAGGGTGGTCTTCCGGATAGATTAGAACAATCAGAAGGTGAACTCATACTATTACTGTGGAACCAGCCAATATGTCAATAATTAGGTGGCATGTCCACATATTTTTTGTAAGGCGGGATTCACATGGACGTATGTAAAACTGTCCATTTTGTTTACTTGAAAACTGACTTTTTTAAGTTCTGGAAAATTCCATAGAAAATTCTGAAGACGGACTGCGATACTTGGACTGTTGGATACAGCTATCTCAAAAGTTTGCTGTCCTCCAAAATTGGATTGTGGACAATCCTATAAAATGCAAAGACTTTTAATTTATTATAACCAATACATTATCATCTTCTGCTGGTTATTGGTGTTGAAATGAAATATAACAGTGGATGGCGCTCTTGTGTTACAGATAACAGAGGCTCCAATCTCCCTACAGTGGATAGTATGGAAAGAGTTTCTTTCCTCAGACACTTTGTATCAGACTGGCCACTGCATCAGTACATTTCACACATCATTATGCTTTCCTGTTATTACAACTGTAATGACATATAGTAATATATTCCAGTTCCACAAAATGTTTTGCAAATTAATAATTTTCTGATATTATTTTAATGGCAGCACAACAATTCCTCTGTAAGAGATATCATGCATATGCTTTAAGACCTCACTTTGATGAAAAGGAATAAGCCATTAATCTCAATTTCCGCATTTACCTTGAACGGAAGAAAATAGCGGCATCACACCTTGTTCCATTATTAGAGTTTAGTTTTCATAATGATGATAGGTAATGTTCTATCTTCTTCTATGAATATGAGTCTTTTATGTGCTTTTATAGGACTCTGACAATGAATGAATTACCAACTACTTGTCTAGTCCAGGATAGCACCCTTAGGTCTTTTCACCAAGTGAGCCTACTTTGCTTTTTGTGCCTTTTGGTCTAAAAGTGTATTGAAATGCCACATCCTTTCATGAATAATTTGCAGTTATATTGTGCTAAACTTGAAGGGAGTTTACCACCTCTCTACTGGCGTAGAAACTTAATATAATGGTTTGTAGGGCAATCTGACATTTTATATATGAACCTATTTTGTTGCTCCAAAATCCCTCATTATAGCCAGTCCCTGACTTATGTACAGGACAGGTTCTTTAGGTTTTTTCTTAAGTCGAATTTGTATGTAAGTCGGAACTGTATATTTTATAATTGTAGCTACATTCAAAAAATAAGTTTTGTTCCTGTGAAAATTTGAATTTCAAAATTTTGTGCTGTCATGGGAACAAGGATTGTCAATAAAGCTTCATTACAGACATCTTATACTGATCATTGCAGCCTGGGACTAAAGTAAAGCAGCCAGAGAGCTTCACCAGAGGTCACATGGGGCAGAGAGGTCCGTCTGTAACTAGGGGGCGTCTGTAAGTCTGCTTGTAATTCACTTTGATATTGTTTATGTAATGAAAAGTTATATAATTTTCCAATCTATGTCTGTAATTCAATTCCTCACGGTTTTCTAGATCTCTCATGGCTGACATTTTATAGGAAGTATCATTGTTTACTTCCTGTGGAGAAAAATGGTTCAATCGTCATGTGATGTCACACAGGTGTACGGCTCGTTATAACACACATCTCTGATTATGTCCTGTGATACTAACGAGGCGTACTCCTGTACGTCTCATGATCATGGACCAGTTTTTATCTACAGGAAATAAACATGTTATGTTCCTAAATAATTGCAGCAAGTAGAGATCTAGAAATGATAAGGAATTGATACAGAAAGTATATTGAAAAATTGTATTTTCATTACACAAACAATATCAAATATTATCTGGACAAATCCTTAAAGCTCATCTTAAGTTCATTTGCAGATTTCTTTTTCCACAGTAAAGTATGGAATTTGCGGGTGCTGGTCATCTCTGGATGGCACAGAGGTTCAAGCACTAGCAGGCAAGAGAACACCTCTGGTAATCTAAGATCCTCATTTTATAAAACATATAACAGATTTTTAGCAAAATGATACATTCAATTGCAGTACAAGAAAGTGTGCAAAGCTGTCAGGTTTTCTGTATAACTATTTACATTTAAGGAGTTAGCCGTTTTCCTTTGATAGGAAATATCCACCACACAATAACTACAAGCCTAGCTTCTCTACCTGATTTTTGGAATATTTTTTTTTTTTGTCTCTCTCTCTGCTGGCTGATTTGTGGGTAGCAGTTTTCAGGATTATACATGGCGCCAATCACTCCATCATTCCATCCTTTTAATTAAATGTTATCTTTATTAATGAGCTATGTAATACGCGTTTCTAGCCTGACCTAGGCTCTTCCTCAATTACATCAAGCTTAAAATTACATAAAAAGTATGTCTGGCTTAAAAACTCTTGTTTTTGGCGCGAAGATCTGGGAGACCTTACGTCAGCAAGTGAGCACTCCTCCAGCTCCTCCACCTCAACCTCTTTCCCCCAGTCTGCCCCCTCCCAGGAAAATTTGGCATTTGAGCCGGAATACTCTGAGGTACTGTTTTCTGGACCCTTCCCAGAGTCACAAACCACTTGTCAGGTTGCTGCTGAGCTCTTTCCCGATGCCCAGGTTTTCCACCGGTCGCAGTCATGATGACCTTCTTGACGCATTGGAAGAAATGTGTAAAGAGGTGTCGGACGATGAGGAGACACGGTTGTCAGACAGTGGTGAAGTTGTTGTCAGGACAGGAAGTCCGAGGGGGAAGCAGACTGAGGGATCGGAGGATGATGAGGTGACAGACCCATACTGGGTTGATAGGCTGGGTGAGCACAGAGCACAGTGCTTGTGAGACGGAGACGAGTCCTACACGAGAACAGGTTGGAAGAGGCAGTGGCAGGGCCAGAAGGAGAGGCAGGGCCAGAGCTGGTGCATCAGCGCCAAATGTTTCACGTAGTGAAGCTCCCGTGGCGAGGGCTAGATTTTCTGAAGTCTGGAGGTTCTTTAAAGAAACAGCGGACACCAGGATCAGCATGGGTTCCACCACTATTAGCTTAACCAACACCAGGCATATGAATGCTAAACACCCCACTCAATGGAACCAAGGCCATTCACCTCCGGATGGGCCCGAGCATCGGAAAAAGTTCTACTCGAGTATTTTAGTGCTCGCTCATCTCTACTCTTTACATGTTGAAGTTCACAAAACAGCTACTGTATGTCCACTTATATGATATCATTTTTTTGCTTTAAATATTGCAAAATCACAAAATCACAAAGCTGTTATCAATGACAGACTTAGATGGACACGTCCGGCCCGAGAGGATAGGAAAGTATCAGTATATTTACACAATATAAAACACAATATAAAACAAGTTAATATGCACATTCTGCCCTTTCACTGAAGTCTATAGAGTACATTTTATTCATGAAAATACAGCAGAATGACTATGGGGATAACATTTACATGTTTGGTACCAGTAGACAAGCTTTGGAAAGTTGTGCGAGATAGTGAACAAGTGTAAACAAACATGGTTGTCAGCATCAATGAATGTGTTCCATTATCACATTGTCAAAATTACATTATAACCACTACAGATGAAAAACGTATGCCAGATGTTTCAAAGACTGAGATCCCACTGAGGTGCAAACGATTTTTTTACTGTCAATAAATAATGTCTCTTTATTTGTGTCCTTCAGCCCAAATCTAATCTATAAGATGATGAAGCATATCCCGTTGTGTACAGCAGGCTCTCCTTTGGAAATATTTAATGAAGAATAAATGAACTCTAAATACTGTTTATTATTCCTGAGAAATACGGGGAAATTAGGTTGCCAGAGCATTTATAGCAACACACTGAGATTTAAATAACTTTATCACCTTGATAAAAAGTGATATGAAAACAAGGAAATATTGGCATGTTGTACAATGTAATAAGGACACGGTATCGAACACAGCCCAAGCCAATGCACCCCAGACAGTATGATAGTGAGAAGAGCTGAACTTTCCATTTCAGGTTTATCTTGTTATCTAACTGTCTCTCAAAACCAATTTTTAACAAGCAGCTTTCTCGACTTAAAAGCAAAAATAGAAATGTATTTGTTTCTTTCTTATATGTCATGTGTCTTTTTGCAAACTGCTCATTGAAGCCAGAAGCAAGTCTGCTGCTGAATATAAATCCTTCTCCTCTCTACTAGCGCCTCACACTTTGTCACCTTGGACTGTTGTTGTTTTTTTTTTTTTAGCTTTATGTTACATGTACACAAGTTGTGGAATAATCAGACTGGAAGAGGAAATGGTCTGCAACATGTGGATTAATGGGTCACATTATTTGAAGCAGGGCTTAATGTTCTCCATAGAAAATGTCCATGAAAAATGGGAGAAAAGAAGATGAAATGACAATTGATGCTAATTTTATTTGTCACAAATTTTTATAATTTTTTTTTTTTTAGATAATGTTTCCATTAGTTACCTGGAGTGTGCTATTGTTCTGTTTTTGCACAAAGATGTTTATTGATCAAAGCAGTACAAAGCAGGCATATGAAAACAAGTTTGGATAGTGAATCAAATGCACTGAAATATTACTGCGTGTAATCTCCAGGTCCATACCACCACTTTGACCTTCCACATGACATTTTCAAGTTTTCCTCCTAAAGTGAATGAAGATGCAACATGCATCATAGTAGAAACAACATATGAAAAATCTTTGCAGCATGTAGATTTGATGATGCTAGGCTATGCAGGTGGACTTTATGTTATAGATGTTATCAGTGAGATGTATTGATATAAACGTGCACCATTTACGGAAGAAGGCTTTGATTCGGTTGTTTCCCCTTCTTATCACCTCCAATCTATCGACCTCCAGATAGAGCTTGACCTGGGAGATTTTTTAAGAGAGCGTTGGTAGGGTGGACACCAACCAATGATTAATGAGGGTGCATTTAGCTACCAACAGAAAGATGTGGGCAATTAGGGACAGGACATGTCCGGTGTCCATGTCTGCAATTGTTCTTAAATCAGGTGTAATTTTATTTAGTAGAGCAGCTGCTGGTTTTCTCAAGTAACAGACTAGTTGTGTAACTAAGAGAGGCTGGGCCCCATAGCAGACTTCTGCATGGGGCCCTCCGTCCCCTTATAAAAATATATACATATTTGTAAACAGATTTATATACTTATATACACACATAAAGTTCTACACTCATAGACACACTTTTTACACTTTTACACTCATACATACATTTATTCACTAATATGCACACATTTATGCATTGATATACATTTATACATTAAAACAATAAATACACACAGTGGCCCTCATTCATTAAAGTGTTTGCGCCAGTTTTCATCTCACTTTGCACTGAAATGAAAAACATGAAAACTGCAGACAAAAACCTGGCGCAGGGCCATACTATATAGTATATACACATTATATACATACATACATATAGTATATATGTATCTTATATTTAGACATACAGTATAAACACACTATATACACACACATAGGGGCACATTGATCATAGGCTGGCATTAAATGCACCACCATATGATGCATCTTCCCCCCACCCAGGCAGTCGCCGGCTCTATGATAAGGCTAATGTGCTGCGGTGCCAGGTATCTAATGTGTCAGCTCCGACCTGGTTCAGAATTGCGCCATAGCCTGCTCCTGAACAGGCGCATGCTATAGGCAATGTGCAGGCACGGCAGGGAAAGAATGCAGCACAGTGCAGCAACTTCGCTTCCCTGCGGACTGGTAGACAAGGGGAATAAGTTGCAGTTCCTGGCCTCTGTGCCGGGAATTGAGACTAAATCTCAGTTTGTACACTTATTTCAGGTGTACAGGCTGTGATAAACGTGCCCCATACTGCGTATACACACATACAGAATATACATGACATACTCATACAGCACATATACACACGCACAAAAAAGATATGAACACATATAGTATATGCAGCATATAAACAGCTTATACACACAGATGTAGCAGATATACACATCATAAGCACACAAACAGCCATGCAGACATATATAGACATACATACATACATGCATAAAAACATACATAAATACATACATGCACACACATCTAAAGATACTTACATTTTCTGGTATGGAGGCAGGCGAGGCTTGGCTGTAGATATTGCTATGCTGGTAGCTGCAGATGAGCAGGCTGGCCGCGGTTAAAGCCATGGGTGAAGCTGGCCATGGTCTGATCGGGGCCCAGATGAGGCAAGGCGGCGCCTGCCAAGGGGGCACAGATGAGGCGGGCCGGTGGATGAAGAACAGGCCAAGGATGAGGCAACCCGGGTGCCACTCATCTGGCCATGGATGAGTGAAGCCGGCAACCACAGATCAGGTGCCGGCTGCATGTGTAGAGGGAAGGCGAGCACCAGCACATGCGGGGTTTGGCTGCTCGGCCACTGATGAAAGCCGGCGGAAGCACGTGCGTAGGGTGGAGGGTGGGAGATTGGGTGGGCAAATGAGGTGGGTGGATGCCTGGTACTATGGTCCACCGCCGGCTGTTGTTATGCCCCTGAGCACGGCAGTGTGCCAGGGCGGCCCTCTCCCGCCAACAGGCCCAGTCGTTTTGGTACGCCCCTGAACAGGACCCTTCACCCATAAAAGCCCAACAAAGTTGGTCAAAATGTAGATTACATGTGTACAATTGTGTGAATTTCATCTTAACAGGTTTTCCTGAGACTTTTATGTTAATTACCTATTCTGATGATAGCATTGTTATTTTATATTAGAAAAAGCAAGTTAAATAGAATAGAAACTAGCTGCACCCAAACATTCTCAATTGGATAAAACAAACCTATGTGCTGTTCAGATCCCACAGACATAGCACAGTGCAGTGGTCAGGAATTATTGCCTCGTAGTAAAATATGATGGAAGGAGTCTGTCTGCTGGACGGGCAGCAGTGCAGTTTCCATGGACCAAGCACAATTGTGTGCAGGTAGCATATGGTAGAAACTTGGTTCAACAGGATGGTGTGGATTTTTCTCTAGGTGTTAGGAGATTTGGCTTCAGTACCTCCTTTATTAATTTGGTTAAGTTGTTTTATGTGGAACCCAGGGCAGGGACTTAGCGCTTATCCGTCCCTGGATCGGAGCCCAACCGGCATCGCCCAACACGGGGTGCCGGCATCAACATATAGCCAGCACCCCAGTGTAACACCCGCGATCGGAGTGGGCTCCAATCGCGGGTGTGTAACCTGTTAAATGCCGTGGTCAGCACGACCGCGGAATCTAACATGCTTCTGGGGTGTCTTTCCCCCACAATGCCCCCCCCCGAACCGTTTTCGGGGGGCGCCGATTGCTGCTGTGGCATCTCTGGGGTCCGATCGGAACCTCAGAGATACCTGCAGGCACTGCTAGTAAGATGGCGTCTGTTACGTCATCTTACTGGCACTGTGCCAGCTTATGCAAGTGCATAGGCTGACACTGCTAATACCCTGCAATACATGAGTATTGCAGAGTATTATCATGAACAAGCAATCAGATGATTGCTTGTTCATGTCCCATGGTGGAAACAGTGAAAAAGTAAAAAAAAAATGTTATTCAATAAAAAATAAAGTAATAAATCAATAAAAATGCCCATAAGCCCCATAACATATAAAGAGACATATAACCCCCCAAAAAGTCAAAATCATAAAACAAACCCCACATATATAGTATCACCGCGTCCGTAACAACCCGTAGAATAAAAGAAAATCATTATTGAACCCGTATGTACTACAGAATAATCCTGGTGAAAAGTACAATATGTCCCACAAAAAACAAGCCATGAACCAGCTCCGTAGCCAAAAAAGTAAAAATGTTATGCCACTTGGAAGACGGCAATGCAAAAATTATAGTTTTTTCCCACATTACGGTTTTATTTGACAAATTTAATAAAACATTAGAAAAAATATATATGTCCAATATCCCCGTAATCGTATCAACCCATAGAATAAAAATAACATGATTATTAGGCTATACGGTGAACACGAAAAAAAAAAAGTAAAAAAATCCAGTACAGAATTGATACTTTTCTACTCCTGCCCTCAAAAACGAGTTCCTAAATTTTCAACAATAGGTGATACCAACCCCAAAATGACAACACTGGAAAAAGCATCTAATCCCGGAAAAAAAATTGCCATTACATGGCACCAATAACGAAAAACCGAAAATGTTATAGCCTACAAAAGGAGGCAACGAGAAAACTAAAAACATGACAGCTGCAGGGTGCTTCTTCCCTTCTGCGCCTCCCCTTGCGCCCATTAAACAAGTAACGTCCACATGTGAGGGGTCCCTGTAATTGGGAGAAATTGCAGAACAAATTGTATGGTGGGTTTTCTCTTTTTATCAGCACAATTTGACAATTCTAAATTTCACCTCCATTTTGATTTCATTACTATGAAGATCTCAAGGGGTAAACAATCTTCCTAAAAGCTGTTTCTGATAGTTTGAGGGGTGCAGATTTGAAAATGGGTTGGCTATATAGGGGGTTTTGATGCCAAATATGTAAAATTTCATTCAAAACTGTATTTATCCCCAAAATGGACAATTCTGAAAATACGGTAAAATCAATATATCCGATTTGTAAGCCGCGTAACATCAAAATAAATTATCCAGACATTATGAAAATGTAAAGTAGACATATGGGAAATGTTATTCAGCAACTTATTTAGATGATAAATCTATCTGCCTGAAAACGCAGTGATTTTGAATTTCGAAAATGGCAAATTTTTTAAAAAATTCATCATTTTTTCTTTTTTTTGTAAATAAACGCAAAACTTATCATCCAACATTTACCACTAAAATGAAGTACAACGTGTGGGGAAAAATCTCAGAATCATTTTGATAAGTAACAGTGTTCAAAAGTTATAATCATATAAAGAGATGCAAGTCAGAATCCAAAAAATCGGGCTGAGCCTTAAGCTACAAAATGGCTGCGTCCTTCATGGGTTAAAAGAAGCAGTTAACATCGTTTCGGTGATTGCTCCATTAACATAGGTGTGGGTGTTGATGAGGACAGGGCTGGAGATCAATCAGTCATGATTAAGAAAGTCATCATTGCACTCCACAAAACTGGCCTAACAGGGAAGAGTATCGGAGCTAGAAAGATTGCACCTTAGTCAACAATCTATCGCATCATCAAGGAATTCAAGGAGAGAGGTTCCATTGTTGCCAAAAAGGCTCCAGGGCGCCCAAAAAGGACCAGCAAGCGCCAGGACCGTCTCTTAAAAGTGTTTCAGCTTCGGGATCGGGCTACCAACAGTGCAGAGCTTGCTCAGGAATGGCAGCAGGCAGGTGTGAGTGCATATGCATGCACTGTGAGGCGGAGACTCTTGGAGCCAGGCCTGGCGTCAAGGAGAGCAGCAAAGAAGAAGAGAGTAGACTGCTGAGAACTGGGGAGAAGTTATTTTTTTTTTATGAATCCCCTTTCCGATTGTTTGGAACATCTGGAAAACAGCTTGTTCGGAGAAGACAAGGTGAGCAATACCACCAGTCATGTCTCATGCCAACTGTAAAGCATCCTGCAACCATTCATAAAGCATCCTGCAGCCAATCTTGTTTAGGGTTGCTTCTCAGCCAAGGGAATCGGCTCTCTCACAGACTTGCCTAAAAACACATCTATGAATAAAGAATTGTACCAGAATGTCCTCCAAGAGCAACTTCTCCCAACCGTTCAAAAGCAGTTTGGTGATCAACAATGCCTTTTCCAGCATGATGCAGCACCTTGCCATAAAGCAAAGGTGATAACTAAATGACTCAGTGAACAAAACATAGAGATTTTGGGTCCATGGCCTGGAAACTCCCCAGATCTTAATCCCATTGAGAACTTGTGGTCAATCATCAAGAGACGGGTGGACAAACAAAAACCAACAAATTGTGACAAAATGCAAGCATTGATTGTGCAAGGATGGACTGCCATCACTCACCAGAAGTTGATTGACAGCATGCCAGGGAGAATTGCAGAGGTCCTGAAGAAGAAGGGTCAATACTGCAAATATTGACTTGCTGCATTAACTCATTCTAATTGGCAATAAAAGCTTTTGTAACTCATAATATGCTTGCATTTGTATTTCTGTATGTGATAAAAACATCTGACAAACACACATAAAAACCAGAGTGCAACAGATCATGTGAAAATATAATATTTGTGTCATTCTAAAAACTTATGGCCTTGACTGTAGAAATCAACTAAATAGAAATCTATGTTATGTAAATTGGACCCATTTCAAAGTTTTGACTTTATTGGGATCATCAGATACCATTGATTACAATCAGCCTGTAGGTATCAGACTACATAGAACTTAACCTAGCCCACTTAATCGAGAAATCCAAAAATAAAATTAATGTTTGGGCCAAATTGTTATTATCAAAAGTCGTTAGGATAGCACTGATAAAAACAGCACTTCTTCCCCAAATTTTATATATAAAATAACCAACAGTCCATGCAGGATAAAGGATAAATATCTAAGAATCGTGAGACAAATTGGGAAACATGAATGTGATAAACAAGAGAGAGTAGCCACTAGTAAAATTGTAAAATTCTTGGAAATGGTATAAACACTTTTTTGGGATTATTTGGGCAACAGAATTCACCCCTATTTGGAATAATGAGCATTCGAAAGAAATCAAGAACATTTAAAATTTTGGTAAAATAAATGTATTATTTATGCATTAGCTTTTTTGGGGATGGACTCTATAATATAATATGAAAGATATAGATGTATTATAATATTTGCAAATTACACATGCAATAAGGGCAGATTTAAATAAAGAATGTAGATAAACACAAACTTTTTTATTTATTTTAAATTTATTTTGCTCTAAAAAATGCACCTATACATTTATCAAAAATATATAAAGGAATAATGCAACGGATAGAGAGTAGGTCATGACACCCAAACCAGGAAAAATGTTGCCATTTGTCGAAAATTGTAGTTAGAAGACACTAGCACACGATCCATGCAGACAGGAGGAACGGACAGGTCCACCGAGGAGAGCTGCTGGCTTGGAGACGTCTGGGAAAGCTGGAGACACGGGACACAGGAGCGTCTGGAAACGTTGGAGACACATGATACAGGAGAGCCTGGAAATGCTGGGAACACAGGAGTGTTTGGGAACACTGGAAACACAGGAGCGTCTGGGAACGCTGGAGATCTCACACCAGGTCAGCTTAGGGAAGCTAGGGAAGCTAGGTACGGAAACCACGTAAGTTCCTTTAGGCAACCAAGATAGGGCTTTCACTTAGATGAAAAAATGCTGAAGCAATGCTGAAGATCTGGCAAGCCAGGAAGGGAGGTGCTGGATTATAAAGGTGAGCCAGATTAGCCAGCGCAAATCAGGAGGATGCTGGCCCTCTAAGGCCCTAGTCTGGCTGCAGGCGTGTGGCCTAGTCGGGAAGCAGGAGCGCTGGAGAGGTGAGCCTGGGCTAGGGAGTTGCTGCGCCGCACGGAAGGGCATGAGTGTACCCGCAATCTTCTTCCTCTTCTTCCACCTCCTCCACTTCTTCTTGGTGACAGGACAACTGAGGCAGAGAACAGGAACTGTCATACTAGGAGACACTGTAAGGACACTACTGGTGGTCACTCCCAAGACCCCAAGGTGTTGGCGTCTCCTGGACAAGGAAGAAAGAACAGGACAAACCCCAATGAGGTGCTCAGCACTGGCATGAGACAGGCTGAGGTTATCCTGGGGACTTCTGAAACCTCCTATGGCCGTGAGTCTGACTCTGTTAACTTGCATTGACTCCCCTGCAAGTAGTATGGCTGGAGGCTGGAGTGGCTGTTGGCAAGCTGGAGGCTGGAGTGGCTCTTGGCAAGCCGGAGGCTGGAGTGGCTTTTGGCAAGCTGGAGTCTGGAGTGGCTTCTGGAAAGCCAGAGTCTGGAGTGGCTTCTGGAAAGCCAGAGTCTGTAGTGGCTTCTGGAAAGCCGAAAGCTGGAGAGGCTTCTGGAAAGCCTGAGACCGGAGTGGCTCTGGGAAAGCCAGAGGAGAACTTGGAAGCTATGGAAGCATGGCAATTGGCTAAAGTGGTTCTTGGAAAACCAGAGCCAAGCGAGGCAGATGTGGAAGCCGGACTTGAAACTGCTGGGAGTCAAACAGCTGTGGAGGTAAGAGAGCATGCTGAAGATGCTTTAGGGAAAGCGGAGCCTGCAGTTGCTGGGATTCAAGCAGTTGTTGAAGCAGGGAGGCAGCCACGTTGGAAAAATCAGCAAGAAACTAATGAGAATCCTTGCCAGAGTCCCTGATCCTGGCGGGATCCATGGCCATATCTTGTTGTGCACAGACACGGGACTTGAGTCTCTTTGGGAAGAGTCCAGAGGGAGGAGTCTGTGGACCCTTTGGACCACCGTGGGAGATGATGATGGTACTAGCCGACACCCGGGACAAGTGGCACCTGGTCTTCACTAGATCCTGCCGCAAAGCGGGATGGTCTTGCTGCAGCGGGGTTCCACCAGATCATTCTACCAGGTGCGACTAGACCCGCGGTGGCAGCCAGGGAAGCAGGGGGTGTAGGACACAGTCCGAGCCTGGGATGAGAGCAGGATTACGGTTTGGAAGGATGAGCTGGAACTCACGGCAGGCAAGCAGGCAGCTGGCACATGACCCAGGCAGACAGAAATGGACAGGTCCACGGAGGTGGCTTGGAGACGTCTGGGAACGCTGGAACACAGGAGCAACCAGGAGCGTCTGGAAACGCTGGAGACACGGGACACCGGAGCGCCTGGAAACGCTGGGAACACAGGAGCATTTGGGAATGCTGGAAACACAGAAGACTATCTCACGCCAGCTTAGCTTACCTAAGCTGATCCTGACCAGCGTTCTGTACCGGAAACCACGGTTCCTTTAGGCAACCAAGATAGGGCTTTCACTTACAGGAAACAATGCTGAAGCAATGCTGAAGTGAGGCAGGAAGGGAGGTGCCGGATTATAAGGGCGTGTCGGATTAGCCAGTGCCAATCAGGAGGACGCTGGCGCTTTAAGGCTAGGAGAGCCGGCGCACAAGCCTTAGTGAGGGGGGACGCGCAACCTAGTCGGGCAGCAGGAGCGTTGGAGAGGTGAGTCCGGGCCGGGGGGTTGCCGTGCCACAGGGAAGGGCACGGGTCTACCCGTGATCCATACCGAGGATCGCGGGTGCGGCAGTGACAGTATTGTTGCAATGTATAGTCTAGTTTATTTAGAATTCTAGGTTTGTAGTTGCACACCTTTGTCTGTGCCATGCACTCGCTAAGACCTTATATAATAGAGTGTAGAATGTTAATGAGGCCAGACTTGGACAAAGGAAGAAGCATAAACCTCACCAACAAATGCAAAATATCTCCATGATCCTTTAAAGAGCAAATAAAGTTTTGACAAAATTGCATAAATGAATAGTGCATATTATAATATATTTTATTAGAGAAATATGTTCATGTTTCCATCTCTTATCCCTGTCTTTCTGACTGAAAAGAGAGCTGAATCATCAAGTGAAATATGATCAAGGCTTGGAAATAGTTAATTTAGCTTTCTTTTCTTATCTCTGTGCTGTATAACTGCAGTTGGGGTATTTATCCTCCACTCAAAAAATCACCTCAATTAGTCAAGAATAGTGGTACAACTGGTCATATCTTAACCTTTATCTTCCACATGATATAACAATTTCTATAAAAGCATATATAGTGAAGTAATTTAAAAAGTATACATTCATAGTAGGAAAATGTAGAATTTTGCATAAAGATATTTGATTTATCTATAATTACTATAATTAAACAAATAAACAATCCCACACAATAGTTAACGGGTTTGTCATTGTGAAGGAAGTATGGGAGGGCTCATAGATGTATTTCACTGTGAAATACAGCCCATGAGCCCCCTCTATACATCCTTCAAAATGACCAGCCATTAACATATGTGTGCGGGTCCTGAAGGAGTTGAAGTTGAATTTGTATGTAAGTTGGAACATGTATATTGTGTAAGAGTAACTCCAGAAAAGTTTTTTTTGTCCCTGTAACAATTGGATTTTCCAACTTTTGTGTTATCATGAGAACAAGGACTAACAATAAACCTTCATTACAAACACTTTTGATTACTCTTAAAGCTATTACTTCCGTTCTGGGGCAAATTTTCTTTAAATTACCCGCATCCAGAGAGCTTCACCAGAGGTCACAGTGGGTAGAGAGGTCTGCCTAAAAACTAGGAGTCATCTGTGAATTGGATGTTCTTAAAGGAAATCTACCTCATAGATTACTTAGTTACCCTCATAGGGTGAGACAGTCTTACCAGATCACAAAAGGGCCAGGGTAGCCCCTAAGGCTCATTAGCATAATTTTAAAAGTCAAAATGCCTGGATCTATGAGTAGCTGTCCATGGTTTATCATGCTACAATTTGAAGTTAGAGACAGTTAAGGACTGTCTGTGCAAATCTATTTACCATTATCATAGTAAACCCCTGTGGTGCTAAGAAGGCAGTACCTGGCTATCTAGTGATGACTACATACTGGGATTCTGGGAAAACCCCAAAACCATGGGGTCCCTGATCCACCGACACCATCCCACCAACCCTGTTAATGCTAGGTTCCTGATATTGAGAAAAGTGTAGTCATGGGTGGTTGGAAAGTAAGGAAGATACCACTTATATATAACAAAGTTTCCTATATATACATACATCCCATTTATGGTAAATAATATATAAGTATATATAAACTTTAAACACATCAGCACTTTAAGAGTCTGATTGATAGTTTAAGGGCTGGCAGAAATGTTTACATGCAGTATTCAGCCAAGAAAAGTTGGCAATTGAATCTCAATTCATTTTATTGAGATCTGCTGTAAGTTGATTTAGCTGAGAACACTAAGATCCTCAGAATACTGCATTTCCTTTCTTTTCTGCTGTTTTCTGTACCTGTCCAAACCAAGTAGCTAAACAAATACGTTATCAAGTCTGTATATAACTTTTCTTTTAAATACATAAATAATTCATTTTACAAATAATTGCTTCAATAAGGGAGATTTTTCTCTTCTCCCAAGAGTGACACATTGAGGGAGGAATTAAATTACATTTCATCCAAGAATTTCTAACATGAACCGCAGGCCAGTTTATGTCATTCAGTTAAGTCTGCAAAAACAAGAATTTAGCTGAAAGCCAGAATGTTTAACCTTTTCTGAAAATCAAAAACTAATGACCATTATATTGTTAGGGCTGTCTGCTTTCCTGAACCGTCTAGCAGGTTTCCAATTATTGTTTATCATGGAGAATATTCTGTACCAAATGTACATCGGATGTAATACACATTTTGGTGGTCAAGGCATTACTTTTGTTATTTACTGATTTCTTTTATAAAGTTTAAAACTCAATGGTCCACATTTTTTAACTCCTTAAGGACGCTAACAATATATATATTTTTTTGTTTTTCGCAGTTTCATCCTGTGGCCACGGTAATGAGAATAAACTGAGGTCAAAACAAGACTAAGGCCCAGGTCAATGAAATAAGACTAGGCCTAGGTATCTGTGGAAACTTCATAAGAAGACATATTCCTATTATTAGCATGTGGTAGATGGGCAGCCATGTCACACACTTTGTATTCAAGTTATTTTTCTATCATCAGGTTCTCTTATGTGGGTTTTGCATTAAAATTTACATTTGCTACTGTTGGTCCTGCTTGTGTGCAACAACTAAGATGGTCAAAAGTATTCCACTGTTTGTCTTGTGCAGCACTGGTCTTGTGAAGGAAAGACACCAAAAATCTTAGTTGAAACCATTGTCAAGGCAGCATTCAATAAAATCGGATCAACCATCTTAAATGGAGTTTGACAGCTTGACCATGCTTGTTTTGGCTTCCTCTTGGTTAGATAATTTTCTCCGATAGTACAAGAACATTTAAGATAAGCGGACATGGCACTTTGTACATTGTGAATGTACTGCTCACTATTCTTCCTCTCAGTGTTAAGTCTTTGCAGCAAACAACTGAGATCCCAAGCACTAACGTATAGATTTTCTCTTCAACCTTCTACAAGGTAGAATTGCTTTTCATGTTCACAATCCTCCTTCTCTATGTGACTACTTGCAGTGGGTTGCCAAGTGTCTAGCGCATTCAGATGATTCCAACCTACTCTATTTTATACCAACTTCTGTTTCTAGATGTCTTCTGGTGATAAAGCTATGTTTCTTTACTGGTTGCTTTCCATTTACTGCCTTTTTTATTCTATTTAACATTAACCTTGTTCCTAACCACATCCCTATCTAGTCACGTTTAATTGTCATTCTACTCTAGAATCCTGAACGAAGCTTTGCCCTTGACCTTAATTCTGCCTTGCTTTTTGAATTCATGTCAGAAGAAAGAAAACATAGAGATAGCAAATATGTGAAGCAGGTATAAGCAGCTCTTACCCTTTTTATACACACTCAACATATGGTATTGTGGGATTTGAGACATATCTCCCATAAAAGCTTGTGAATTTGTATTGGATGCCGGTCCCTTGCCCCCTGACGCTCCCTTTTTGGATCAATCAATTGCAAAAATTCTGGGAAAGTCAGATGTGCCACAGCCTTAAAAGCAAACTGCTGTGAAAGGATGATCATGACATAAAGAAGTGGCTCATGGATTTTATAAGAAGAATAATACATGTAATTAAACACCTAATTGTTATGATCATCCTTATACACCAAGACAGCACCAATCCAAACCCCCAGCTTTCCCGGAACTTCTACAATTGTTCCTTTGATTATCTGTACCTGTTTGCACCCTGCTGGCTAAAATTCTTGTCTACTCTTTTGATATGTGTTCATCTTGTTGTCAAATACATCCTGTCAGTTCTCATCCTTCTGACCTTTAACTTTATTACAGACCTAAAATTGTACCTGGCAAACTCCTAAAAGGGAGTCCATTTCTTAATTGATCAGTACAGTAGTTGTTTGTGGGAATGATTATAAAATTTCCCCTCCTAAGGTCAGAGTAATATGTTGACCTCGTATTGTTCACATAACAATGTAATATGCAATCCATGTGAGGTTCATCATCCCTGATACAAACAGTTTTTATTATACCGTAGTTAAACCCTATGGAAATTCTATTTTAGGTGCTGAGAAGTTTTCTATTTACCTGGTTCATATCTGATTGACATTTCTATACAATGTGATGCGCCAAAGAAAACTAGACATTTTTTCTATTATGCCACTTTGAGACATTTTATATTAGTACAATATATGTATATTCTTCAGGAAAGAACCTACAATTATTTCCATATATATTCCATTAATTCTACATTGTTGTTGCTGAGCAGGTTCGCAGTGAATTTATGGTCATAGGTCAATTAAATGTTTGGTTACTGCAAACCTTGCAGGCTGCTGAGAAAATTTATTGTGTGCAGTCTGGAGAGATAATAAACAACACATCCACAATAATCAATTCATAGTCATTTTTTTGTACAGTGTAAATTTTATATCTGTAAATGACATACATTTGTTAAAATCTTCACATTATAGTATTTCAATTTGTATTGCCATGGCTAAATTATATCAGACACTGCTGTGTTCTAGCTGTCTTTATGTTTTATTCTTATGCATTTACATAAAATAAACCATAAAATATAGAGCCATAAAAAAATCTTCTGAGCATTAATTTTACAAAATTGGACATCTAGTGATTTTATTTGGTCATAAATCATAGAATACTAGATCATAAGGTTTGAAAACTCCTTTTTATTAAAATTAAGCAGCAACAATAGAGTCAAACATAGGGGTTACATATGAAGAAAAAGCCAATATGTTAAGATTAGCGATGAGCACACCCGAACCACCCAATGTTCGGGTTCCATTCGGGAACCCTAACCTGGACTGAAGCCAGAAGTTGGGATTTGGCCTTCAGCTCACCAATAATTCCCCCCACTGTTAACACCCGCAATCGGTTAAGCTTGTATAGTTGTGAAATATGAAGGAAAGTGATAAGTAATTGATATTTCTTTGCAATAACTAAGTCATTGCAATGAAGATAATCTGATATCCAGTTGGAATGTGAAGGGGATACCTTACCATTTTGCAGGGCTTTTAAAGGTTAAAAAAAAATATTTATACTTAAAGGGAATCTGTAAGCAGTTGTGATTATAAGTATTAGTACTGACATGTAGAAAGATTCCAGCACGATCACGGAGGACGCATGTAAGCTCCAAATTCTTTACTCCATAGTTAAAATCTCAGTCACAAACATGCAGCAAACAGACAATAGTAGACAGGTCTGTCTACTATTGTCCGTTTGCTGCATGTTTTTGACCGAGATTTTAACTGTGGAATAAAGAATTTGGAAATTACAAGCGTCCTCCGTGATTGTGCTGGAATCTTTCTACATGTTAATTTAAGCTATGCTCGTGTATGGCTTACAAGCTGTGACCGTGCACCTGGAGGATTGCAATCGGAGTCGGAACGGTGAGCTGGCTTTTTTTGTTTGTTTGCTACACTATTAGTACTGACAAGACTGTGAAAAAGAAATTATAATCCTGGCCTGCAGATCTTGCAAGGGTTTTGGATTGGTCTTTCATCCTATTCTCCCTGTTGTGCTGTTCCACTGCCACTCCTCTCTGATATAAGTAGGAGCTGTATCCGGATTCTGGTTGGATACTTAAAGCAATTGCAACATCCCCCACCGGGGCCTAGCCATTTCTTGAGGACCTAGAGGCAGCCAGGTCCCAGAATACCGGAGTGTCGGGCTATTGTGGCCTAGAGCACACTGTTGTCATGGTGCTTGGTATGGGGACCGGAGGACTGTCCTACAGCCTTGCAGGTCTCCAACTGCAAGAAACAAGGAGGGAGAGGCTAATGTACTTGTTTCTTCCTGGAGCAACCCCTGAGTGTCTGTAAGATAGGTCTCTGGGTAATGGATGGGGAAGCCCGTGGTGGTTACAGCCATTTCCAAGGATCAGACAGAGGCAAAGTTGTGCAAATCAATTCTTTATTGTTCTTTATTGAACAACAAGTAGCAGAACAGCAGATTTGAATTCTTTTACTGGAGTGGTGGTGGAGAGTGGTCTGCAGGAATAGTGCACCAGGCTGAGAGAAGATACAGGCTGGGAGAATTTAGATGGAGCTGTGTCCAAACTATGGAAGCTCTGGGTTCGAGTCTCCTGACTCAGTTTCTGGAATTGATTTCTGTGACCGCACTGAAGGTTTGCTGTCTCTCTCTGTTCACTGTGACTCTGCAGACTGGGCCATGTGGTCAGACTGCTGACAGACTCTGAAGGACCATGTGCTCCCACTGCACAGGGGTTTTATACTCCCCCTGGTCAGGTGGTAGCACCTCTCCAATCACACTCCAGTTTACAATACATCAAAGTAATTGGATAACATCCAAAACCCATTTAACTATTGCCTTTCCAGGCAGCTGCAAGTTCCCTAAGTTCTCCCGGCATTATACTCTGTGTGAGTTGCGCAGGCTGACCAGATGGATCCTGACAAGGAGAGGGCCCTATTCGCAACAACCACTTTGCCTATACGTTGGCAGGGGTGTTGCACAGTCCCTTCAAGCAGAGGGGAGGGGCCATGGAACAATTCATTGAAAAGACTAGAAAACTCTTCAGGCTGAAAGACTGCCCAGGGCACTTAAAGTAACTACAAACCTTTCATAATCCTGCTGTTACTTATTATGCACACAAAGGTATGATTACATAGATCTCCATGGTTTATACTTAGCACTTTTTGCAGTTTATTGAGGTCAAAACTGATGACAGATTTCATTTAAATGGGAAAAAAATCAGGCTTATGCCATGCAGATTCTTTTTATCCCTCATCACTCACCACACTGTGGATGACTGTGGGTGATTGATATTTACATATAAGTGGAAGTGTACTTTAAAGGAAATTTAAATTATAAACCAGACACACTTACTCATAGATCCAGGCAGTGACTGTGGTAATCTTCTTATATTTGTTATCCATGGCCTCCTCCCTTACTTCTAAATTAAACTTTTTAAATTATGCTAATGAGCCTAGGGGAGGGGAGCAGGAAATGCAGGGGGAGGGGAGCCATCTCCGCTCAACAGCCAGTGAAAAGACATCATAGAGGTGCTCTGGAAACACTCACCAGAGCCCCTCAGGCTAATTAGCATATTTGTAAAAGTTTATTTTTTAAGGAAGAGGCCATGGATAACAGATGTAAGGAGATAACCAAAGTCACAGTGTGTGGTTCTATGAATGAGTGTCCCTGGCTTATGGTGGATTTTTATGGAAGATTTTCTTTTACAATCAATTATCTAACAGCATGCAATGAGTGCAAATTCAACCAATAAGTAAAGAAAAAGCTAAATTAAGAATTAACCTTTTTTCCTATTTTCAGCACTGATCTAGCAAGTTTTCATATATCAGAATTATGGCAAATAAAAAATGCATTTTATTAAACAATAACACTAGAAGTCATTGAATTACCATATAATTAGCATTTTTGTAGATGGAGGAGACAGCATCATGTAATCAAGCATGTAATGAAAATATTTATGCATGATTATTGTATTGTTGACTAGCAAAGAAAAAAATTAGAGTAAAATGAAGGTAATAAAGTCTGAGCTGACCTTGGGGTATATGTTGCATGGCAAAAATAATGTTATACATGTATGTATCTGTTTGTGTATTAGTTCTATTTTCATGGTGAATTGAGTCACTTCTTGTCAAAGTAATAATCTGCCCTCATGTATGATTCTCTTTTATTTCTACCAATTGGTTTTTCATCAGTTCTGCATTGTGATTTCTCCAGCCAGCCTTATATAATAATATTCAACATAAACATGAAATGCGTGGTTCACACTAGCATCGGAATCTTCATCAGCAGTTCCGCCAGATTAGACAGGAAGCTCTTCCTGAAAAACAGACACCACAGTAAAACCGTGGCAGATGGAGCTAACATTGTCTGCTGTCTGACACCACCCTGCCTTCACAGTGTCTGCAATAACAGAAACCATGTCAGTAGTGTAATCAAACCTTTATTTTGTCACATAAAATGTTAATTTTTTAAATACTAGATTTACTATAAATGTGATGTATTATAGAAACTAGGAAAATATAAATATGTATAAATTATATTATTGCATAACTATGTTTTATTAACCAATAAGATAGACAAAATGTGGTCTGTTGTTTTGCAGAAATGCAGAAACAAATTTCTTTAATAAAGTATAATACAAAGTTTACTACTCTCATTTGCATTACAGTTGTATGATTTATCGAAACCTCGGTACTTGTTTGATATTTTTATACTCAAAACGGTTCAATATATTGTCCATTTTTGGTACTGAATGACTTATGCCATTCTACAGCCTTCTAGTAGCTGACTGCGGGGGAATCCTTTGGATAGATGTGTAGGACCATCGGCAGAGCAGGTTACCACATCATCAGGAAAATATCATGAACTGTCCATGTATGGTGTTTCTATATCTATGTGACTTCTGGTGTCATTTGTGCCAGAAAATGCTTCCCCCCCACATTTATCAAGGCTTTTAGACCTGTTTTCAACACTTTTGAAAACCTCGGCCTGAGGCTTGAGAAAGTGCTCCAGTGCGAGACGGCCTGTCGCCTTGTCACATCTCCCCTGCATGTTTGCCATATCTCCCAATAAAGACACAGTCAACTGTACCGGTGAGTGCCGTCTCTTTTATACTTTTGGATTGGAGAAAACTATATTACAAATTTCAAAACAGCTTAAAAAAAGCTACAGCTGCATCATGGGCAGAGTTGGGTCATAAATATTTTTAGCAAATATGTAAAGCTGCCACATGGTCTTCGGTGTCTACCATCTTATAATGTTACAGGCTTGATAATCTTGAAGCAGAAGTAGCTGATTGTGATAAAATAGTGCTCCAGTTGGCTTCAGCTATTCCGCCCTCTTAATGTATTGCTTGCTAAATCCCATTAGTATGAGCTTCTGGTTATGATCAGGAAGTGTAAAAATCTTCTTAGCAGAATTTTTTTTCCTGGAGTGTTAGGGCAGGACAAGACAGCTAGTTGCTGTTTCTTTTGTATTCGATTGCATACGGCTGGATTGGCTGAAAATTGTACTGCCTTTGGACTCCAGGAAATAAAAATTCTGGTCGGAAGAATTTTACACTTTTCATATCTTTTCCACTGTAGCTGGGCCCCCACCTACGGGTGAAGACTGCACTATTACAGTAACAGCTGCCATTGTATGGCCTGTGCTTGGTCTAGAAAGCCAATATTCCACACCAGACATTTGGCTACATGATAATAAGCGGGCTTTTTTCATCCTGGATTTCTGCCGTATATAATATATATACTTTTGTGTTGTCCTTCTGCTGGGTTTTATACAGCTGGGTTTACTTTCAAAAGTATACTTGCAAATCTATTGCAATGTTTAACAGAATTTGGTATTTCACTTAATGAGAAAGCAAAAATTAACCTTGATAAATTGCTTTATAGCCTTTTGTTGCTTATTCTGTCTAGTAAAAAAGGGATTAAGAAGAGAAATCACATATCTTATTTTCTCACATTGCCTAAGTATAATGAAACCATCTGGAGAGCTAAATGAGTACTGGTAGATGAGAACACAACTTATACTGTAATGAGCTGCTCATTTTAGTTTAAGTGTAATATACATATATGTGCAAGTAGAAGAAAGTGTGCAATCCTCAACAATAAATGAAGGCATTGATGGTCTGTGGTCTAGGCTTACGGTACTTTGATGTCATCAGAATGACAGCATACATAGCATATGGTCAGGCTCGGACTGAGCCACCGCCCGGTGGGCCCCAGCAGCTCTTGACTCCGCCCCCTCATTATACTATGCAGAATGCTGAGGCAGTGCCTCCTGCATCTGTGAAACCATGTATCCCTGTCAGTGAATGTGTCTGCTCGCAGCACTAGGTCTGGATTGGCTCCTATGATTGTGAGCAGACACATTCAGTAATCCCAGCAGGATGGGCACATTCACATAGCTCCCAACCGTCCAGATTTTGCCGGGAAAGTCGTTTTTCTTACTTCTGCCCCGCGTCACGGGCAGCTATGAGATTGTCACGGATTTTCCCCCCAGGTCCCGCTGTGTCCCGGCGCTGTGTCCGCATAGTAAATACTTTGAAAGCCAGAACTAATAGTACAGAATGGCTTCTACACACATCGGGAGGGAATCCTTTTCAGAGAAGTGTCGGGCTTAGCGGAGAGCAGGGACCACATCATCAGCTTCAGATCAGCATCTGTCCATATATGGTCACTGCATCTCCTAGGGTTCCCCAGAGCAGACATCGGGCAGGGAATCCTTTTCACAGAAGTGTCGGCTTAGCGGAGAGCAGGGACCACGTCATCAGGCCCAGATCTGCATCTGTCCTTATATGGTCTCCAGGGCTTCCCCAGACACAAGCTCTTTATATAATTAAATTAAATAAAGTTTTGCCCAGGCTGAGATTCGAACCTGGGACCCTCTGCACTGTAGACAGGAGCCTTAACTAACTGAACTATAAGCCCAGTGATACAGAGCTGAGGATTTCTGGTAACTAAGAAGTGTTATCTGCCAGTGTTACACTGTGACACAGACTTACTGCCCTGATATATAGAGAGGGATCTTCTCAGAGATTATTTATGTTAATTATTGAAACTATTATTATTATTATTATTATTATAAATTTTATTATTTTTATTATTATGGAGACGATTATTAATAATAGTAAAAATAATAATAATCATCTCAATAATAATAATAATAATCTCCATAATAATAATAATAGTCTCAATAATTACAATAATCTCTGAGAAGATCCTTCCCTATATACCAAAGCATTAAATCTGTGTCACAGTGTAACAGTAGTCATAGTAGTTCTTAGTTACCAAAATTCTACATCTAGATAATCACTGAGATTATAGCTTAGTAGGTTGAGGCACTGTGACACTGCAGGTTATGGGTTCAAATCCCAATGAGGATAATTTTTTTTTTTTTTTTTATTGAGATGATTTTTATTATTATAATATGGCTAAAATTTGGGGCGTGGTCAGGGAGTGATTGGGGGTGTGGCTTAGGGGGATCGCCGCGGCATGCTATGCGTGCCGCCATTTTGTCCCTCTTTCCCTTTCACAAATGTTGGGAGGTATGCATTCATACCTCCGGGAGCAGCAGAAGGCAGAATCAGCTGGAGAGCGGAGGAGTCTCTCATCTTCACACAAAGCTCCGGGCAGTGACAGTCACTGTGAGCACATTACACCTCACTGCCCAGTGCTGGGGGAAGATGAGAGTCTCCTGGCTCTGCTCCTAGCAGCAGGTAAAGAATGGGTTAATTGTACCTCCAGCTGCACTGAGCAGCCAGGCAGAGAGCACCAGCACTGGAGCTGCTGAGCAGACATGGGCCCACTAGATTGCACAGTGGGCCCACCCCTGCTCCTGACAGGCACCTGGGGCCACCAATGAGAAGGCAGCTTGTAGCTGAGGCATCATCACTCTGCCCCACCTAACCCTGAGCTGCAGGATTAACAATAAAGATTAATTACAGGCACCATTAAAAACTGTTACAGCTGTTTATTGTAGCCTAGGACTAAAGTACAGTAAATTACCAACATCCAGAGGTCCGTTTGTAACTAGGGGTCGTATGTAAGTCGGGTGTTCTTAAGTAGGGGACCGCCTGTAATACAAACATAAGCATGCCCCATAAATGACATCTTACCTCACCGAAGTATAAAAAACACAACTTCCTAATGATTTCCTTTCAGAAAAATTAAAAACAAACCCTTTTTTAAATCGCCATGATCGCACCGACCAATAGACTGTGTTTTATTCTATCACATCTGATTTTTTTAATGCTTCCCAATACATGACACAGAATAGGATATACTGACAGAAATGCGGGGCTAACGTATGCTAACTGCACATCTATGGCCTAGATTTATCAGAAGTGAGGCAATGTGCGGCATATACTGGCGCACGGTCTTCCATAATCTAACGCCCCCTGCGCTGCTCAGGAAGTGGCCACCAGCCTTTTTTTGGTGCACCTTTAGCATACAGCATGCAACACAATTCTGTCAAGTTGCAGCAATAAATTAAACTCTGACTAAGCAGTAACTCGCCCCGTTAGGTGTAAAACGCAGAGCAGCCGCGCCACAAAATTGGAGCAGACACTTTATAAATACCTGTGCAAGCTCCAAAATGTTCTTTCTAGTGCAAAGTCAATAGAAAAATTACGCAGCCAGAATAATAGACCCAGGCCTATGTGTTATCGGATTGTAGTCAGTTTCTGAGCCATGTGTAGTCTCTGTGTGATCTGTGTGTCATCCATTTTTGCAGAGTGACCAATGTTGCCATTACATGATTATGGACGGCACGGTGGCTCAGTGGTTAGTATTACAGCCTTGTAGCGCTGGGGACCTGGGTTCAGGTCTCATCCAGGTCAACATCTGCAAAGATTTTGTATGTTCTCTCTGTGTTTGCGTGGGTTTCCTCCGGGTCCTCCGTTTTGCTCCCAGACTCCAAAACATACTGGTAGGTTGATTAGATTGGAAGCCCCATTGGGGACAGGGACTGATGTGACAAGTTCTGTGCAGCGCTGCGTAATCTGTAGGCGCTATGTAAATAAAGGAATTATTATTATGATGTCACCTAGTCCCAACCATAGCCTTTACATTCCAACAGACTTCTATGCAATTGTCAATTTAACAGCCACTTAAAGGGGCTGTCCACTCGCAGTAAATAAATGGTATTGTTTGTGTAAGGAAAAGTCATACAATTTTCCAATATACTTTCTGTATCAATTCCTCACAGTTTTCTAGATCTCTACTTACTGTCCTGCTATGAAAGCTTCTCCGTTTACTTCAAGAAGATAGAGATTTGTCCATGGTCGTGTGATGGACACACAGGTGTGTGAGCCAATAATAATTGGCCATGCACCTGCATGACCATCACATGGCCAGGAACTGGTTTTTATCCACTGGAAGTAAACTTAGAAGCTTCCTATAGAATGACAGCAAGCAGAGATTTAGAAAACCATGAGGAATTGATACAGAAAGTATATTGGAAAATTGGATAACTTTTCTTTACACAAACCATAGCACTTATTTGCTGAAAGTGGAAGACCCCCTTAAAAGTTAATGGAGCACCATGGATACATTTAATAATAAATAATAATAATAATCCTTTTTTTTTATATAGCGCCTACAGATTCGGCAAGGACTGTAAGTAGCTTGCTAGATCAGTCCCTGTCCCCATGGGGCTCACAATCTAATCAACCTACCAGTATGTTATTGGAGAGTGGGAGGAAACCAGAGGACCTGGAGGAAATCCACGCAAACACAGAGGGAACATACAAACTCTTTGCAGATGTTGACCTGATGTCAAAGCTTTATTTACAGGGGTAATTTCATCTCTGTTAAACTACTTGTACCGCCAGTACGCTTACATTCAAACGAAATTCAATTCATCTTAGGCCCCTTCCACACTGGCGTTTTTCACGCGCGAGGTCTGCGCGGTCTGCGCGTGCAATATATATGTGTGAAGAACACATTGCAGATGTATTTAAACATCTGCAATGTGTTCTTCACACACATATATATTGTTCTTCACATGCTATTTTGGGCGCACCGTTCCGCGCGTATCTCCCGACAAGTAAGCAGATGTGCCGAACATCTGTAATCTGTTCTGCACTGTGTTCTGCACTGTGTTTTTCTCTTAAATGATCCTGTGTTCACTGTGTTCACTGTGTTCACTGTTTTTATTCTATTCTTCACTGTTCTTCACATCTGCTAACTTGTCGGGAGATAATATACACGGGGAACAGTGAAGAATAGATCGCAGATGTTTGCAACTTATCAGAAGACATTATTTTTCAATTAAATAACACATTTTAATCCCAAACCATGGTCCCTTTGAAAAATGCTCGAGTCTCCCATTGACTCGCGCGTGAAAAACGCGCCGAAAACG
Organism: Engystomops pustulosus; assembly: GCF_040894005.1. NCBI lineage: Eukaryota > Metazoa > Chordata > Amphibia > Anura > Leptodactylidae > Engystomops > Engystomops pustulosus. The sequence continues at coordinate 62,310,042 of NC_092415.1, forward strand.
CAAAAAAACCGCTAACAACACGCGCGTGAAAAACGCAAAAACGCTAATTACTCCAAGGAAAAATGGAACAAAAACGCAGCCAAAAACGTCAGTTTTTCACGCATTGCACTCTGACGTGAAATGCAACGCTAGTGTGGAAGGGGCCTTACGCTACATTCAAACGGCGTTATGCCCGCCGGGCGGGCATACCGCCGTGCGCTGGACAGGAGTAGGGGGTGAAATATGAAACAGAATGGCAATAAATCTTGCTTATAATACCAGGATGTTTTTGGAAGAAAGTAGACAGGTCTTTAACCCCTCGGACAACCCCCTTAACATTTCTCTACCAAATGCCATGTTTGCATTGCTAAATTTAAAAAAAAGTTGTGATTGTAAGATGCGCTATAATCCACTTATTCATATGCAGAGGCCTAAAAATGGACATGTAATATTTCCATGTAGCAGTAGGTGGGCCCCCATAATCAATTTCCCTGGTGGGCCCTAGGCATCCCAGTCCGACCCTGCATATGGTCAAAACCCTCTCATGCCTGCTACTTTGTTTGGCAGTTGGCTTGGGAAGTCTCTTACATATAGTTTGTGGTTAGTTCTACATCACTGTGTAGATGTCAAGGCCAGGTAACTGCAGGTCTTCTTCCAGTCACTTAAACGGTATAGGTCATCAACATACAGAATCAGAGGTGTAGCTACAAGGTTGGCAAAGGGAGTGGTGGTTCCAGACCCTGAAACTTTGAGGGCCACTGAGAACCTTTTAACCCTATCAGTGTCCCTGGGGCAAAGAGAGAGAGAGTAATATAAAGTGACTAGTGAAGCCCTGCTCTATAGTAAAACATGTGTGCCTGGACAGTGCTCGAAAGGTCCTTTTTTGTAAGCACAGCAGGAAGACGTGACGTAAGTGTGAGGTAAGTATGAGTTTTATGATTGACTATGTCTGACTGTCTGTGTGTTTGTTTTTGGTCTTATTTGTCTATGTCTTCTTTGCAGCATTTCCTACTTTTTTAGCATATTACTGCTAATACACCTATCCTACATTAGGCTAATGTTCAGTACTACTACCCCTCCCCTGTATACATGGGCACTAGATGGGCACTAGATGCAATTTGACTCCTGGCCCTCAATCAGTGCTGTGTGCATCTAAGGGAGACACAGTACTAATCAGAACCAGATGGGACAGGCAATAAAAAAAATAAAATCACTACTAACCTACCAGCGCTTCCATGCAGTTCCTCTGACAGTCAGTGCTCTCTGACCTAGCTCTGCCTGCTCTACTGCTATGGAATATCTGGGAGAAGAGGAGCTGTCTGGGAGTGCCAGAAGGTAAGTTATGATTTCATTTTTGTATGTTCTGGGGCAGTGTGCGCTGGGCTAACTAACTTCTGGGCAAGGGAGGGTCAGAAAGTGCTGGGCTCCCTATCTACTGGGGAAATAGTATGTGCTGAACTACCTTTCTACTGGGGTGGTCAGAGTGTGCTGGGTTGCCGATCTACAGGAGGGGGGGGGCAGTGTATGCTGGGCTGCCTACCAACTGGGGGCAGTGTGTGCTTGATTACCTATCCACTGTGGAGGGGGCAGTGTGTGTTGAAGTACCTACCTTCTTAGGGGAGCAATGTGTGCTGCTCTACCTATCTACTGGGGGGGCAGTGTGTCTGAATACTTTAAAAAAAAATTGATCTTACCAATTGGCTGCAATCTGGTGTTAAAGAGAGGACAGTAGATTTACACCCTAACTGCATGGGGTTTACTTAATTAGAACATACAGATTGCAGGAGGGAGAAGGTTAACATCACAGACGATAGAAAGTATTTTAGTGGTTTCTAAACTGTCCTGGAATAATACTCCTGTAAATCACTTTGGTTTTCAAGGCCATCAGTAATTTTTTTTTTTTGCACTATATGTGATCAATTTCCACCAGCGCTTGCAAGGATCATGTAAGGATCTTTCTCATTATTGATAATACATTCATGCACAAGGCTACAGTTATACCCCCCAAACAGAGCAGATAATCCCTTATTCATTTGTGTTAACAATATTAAGTCCAAGGTTTTGAAAATTAAAATCATTCTACTAATAATTGATCACTGAAGCCGCACTGGGACATTTAAAAGATGTCTTAACAGACAAAAGAACAATTTATGCATAAATAAACACTCTAAATTATTCAGGAAAGATTTAATTACATTGACTTATGCTCCAACATGGTTTGTACCCTTTCTGAATGGTGCAATGGTCATGCAAGAAAACTACTGCTTCATTCATAACTATGGGAATATGCAGCACCATAGGATTTAATGAACCAGCAGCAGACCGGTTTCTTGGAAAAACTCCTAGTTGGGGTAACAAAAACAGAACCTGGGGCTGATTAAAAAAAACATACTTACCCTTGCATAGTTACATAGGGGGACATTTATCAGGGCTTTTACACCAGAAAACTGGCATAGAAGCTCTGATTTCTTGTAAAACACCAGTAACTGCAATTATTATCCCCTTAACACTATCTCCGTGTCAAGTGGGCATAGAGGGTCGTGACCAGAAGCTGGTGGGGCAGAATTGGGGGGCATATTTACATGGTATTTGTGCAAAACAATGCCTGCTAACAGCTGTCATAGTTTTGCCCAGCAGTTCAGATACCCACTGGATACATAAAGAGACCTAATGTATGCGACGGTGCCAGAGGCGAATGGCTTAAATCATATGCAGTTAAGAAAGACCCATATCCATCAGGCTCATCCAAGGAAGACAAGGGAAAGGGCTAAGGGGAAGGATGGAAGGCAACATTATTCTATATTATAACATAACCATCAATGTTATATGAGTAGTATCGTTGTATCATTGTATATAAGGTTGGAAAAAGACACAGGTTCATCAAGTCCAACATGCAAGATTAAACAAAAAGTTTTTTCCCAAAAACCTGTGATATTTTTGTTCTCAAAAAAGGCATCCAGGCCTCTCTTGATCATGTACAAAGTATCCACCATTACATCATCTTGTGCAGAGAGAATCCCCTCTCTTCTAGGCGAGGAGGATGTATACCAAAAGCCTATGTAAAGAAAGACCTATGGAAAGATCTCTGTACTGCCGTTTTGATATTTGTACATTATAATAAAATCTCCTATCAGCTGTCGTTTTTTTATAAGCTGAATAAACCTACTTTTAGAAATCTATCATTGTATTCTAGTAACTGTAAAATAGACAATATTCCATGTGTGGTCTGACCAGTGATTTGTTCAAGGGAAAAACTATGTCCTTATCATGAGAATCTATGCCTTGATGCATCCCACAATTTTATGTGCCTTATTAACAGCTGTATGGCACTGGTCTATTAAATTTAGATCACCATCCACTCAAATCTTACAATGCTAAAATTTTACCAGCAATTGACTGTTTAATTATACTTTTCTGTTTCCACTGCTCAAGTGCATAACCTTACATTTATATATATTGAACCTCATCAACCCTTTCTCTGCCCGTACTTCCAGCTTCCACAAATCCCTCTGTAATATTATATCGGTAACTGTATTAATTACTTTTCACAGCTTAATATTCAAACTCTAGTGTGTAAACACTCCATGGTCATTAATAAAAAAAAATTAAAAAGAATGGGCCCAATGCTGACACCTGTGGCACCCCACTGTTAACTTCTGTTAACATCAACCCAATTTTAGAATGTGCCATTTAGGTAATTACACCCATTTACACAGATTTTCCCTTAGTCCCAGCAGTCTCATATTAAGAACAAACCTTTTATGCAGCATTGTATCAAATGCCTCAGAAAAGTCTAGATACACAACATCCACAGCCTCCCCCAGGTCCAGCCTGAACATATTAGTCTGACAGGACTGATCCTTCATAAACCCATGCTGATGCTGTGTTATAAGGTAATGTACAGGAAGATACTCCACAATAGAATCATCTAACAAACCCCTCAAATATTTTAACTTCAGCCGGAGTTAAACTCACAGGTCTTAAGTTTCCAGGATCACATTTTTTTGTTTATTGGTACCCCATTTGCTATATGCCAGTCCTGTGGAACAGAACCTTAATAAATCTTCAAATATTAAAAATAATGTCTATCACAGTATATAATTCCATCAATAGAGGGATTGTATGCTATCTGGGTCTTTTTTAGTGGTTCTGAGATGGTGCCACACCTCAACCTGGCTTAAGAAGAGCCAGCAATTTAAATGAACACACCCGAAATAAATGCTTTATTAACCCCTTACCAATGTGTGATCTATTAGTATGCCATGCATCAGCTGTGGGTGTAGGGAGAGCGCTCACAGGCCAAGCCCTCTCCATACAAGGTAGGTGTTTGCTATTTATCGCAGCAAACACCCAACGGTAACCTCAGTGCTAGCACCGATTTCCAGTATTACCCTTTGATTGCCGCTGGCAGTCAAAAACCGTGCATTGATTGTCACTCCCCGTGATGTCATTGGGGATCAACGATCTGTCACCATGACGTTCAGTGGCACATTGTAATAGATCATGTGTAAAAACCCTCGCGTATTGCCATATGGCAGTACTGTCTACAATGGTAGTAAAGAAAACAGCATCTCGTCCCGTGAATATTGACAACTCTCACGATTCCATACACTGAAGTATAAAAACGTTTTAATGACAGAAGATTGCAAAACAAATAAATTTTTTGCTACAATAGGTTTTAATATTTGGAAAAGTATTAAAACACAATAGAACCTATATAAATTTAGTATCCCTGTGATAATTCCAACCCAAAGAAAAAAGAATATGGGGGACAATACATGATTGCCCCACCGCTGCATAGTCGCAGCGGGATACATCAAAAGGCAGAAAGTCGCAAGCGGCCGGCTGCACTACCCCTCAAGCCCCTTCACTGGCGTGAAGGTGGCGGAGGGGGCTAAATAGTCGCATGTGCTAGCAATAGGCACTGACGTGGCACAGAGGTTCTGATAAATATGCCCCTATGAGTGGCAAGGGCCCAAAGAGTGCCAAAAAATATTCCCCACACCATGACACCACCACCACCAGCCTGAACTGTTGATACAAGGCAGGATGGATCCATGCTTTCATGTTGTTGACGCCAAATTTTGACCCTACCATCCGAATGTCGCAGCAGAAATCGAGACTCATCAGACCAGGCAACGTTTTTCCAATGAGCTTGTGCAAATTGTAGCCTCAGTTTCCTGTTCTTAGCTGAAAGGAGTGGCACCCGGTGTGGTCTTCTGCTGCTGTAGCCCATCTGCCTCAAAGTTCGACGTACTCTGCGTTCAGAGATGCTCTTCTGCCTACCTTGGTTGTAACGGGTGGTGATTTGAGTCACTGTTGCCTTTCTATCAGCTCGAACCAGTCTGCCCATTCTCCTCTGACCTCTGGCATCAACAAGGCATTTCCGCCCACAGAACTGCCGCTCACTGGATGTTTTTTCTTTTTTGGACCATTCTCTGTAAACCCTAGAGATGGTTGTGCGTGAAAATCCCAGTAGATCAGCAGTTTCTGAAATACTCAGACCAGCCCTTCTGGCACCAACAACCATGCCACGTTCAAAGGCACTCAAATCCCCTTTCTTCCCCATACTGATGCTCGGTTTGAACTGCAGGAGATTGTCTTGACCATGTCTACATGCCTAAATGCACTGAGTTGCCGCCATGTGATTGGCTGATTAGAAATTAAGTGTTAACGAGCAGTTGGACAAGTGTACCTAATAAAGTGGCCGGTGAGTGTATATATGGGACAAATCCTTAGCACAAGTATTAGCCCAGTCTTAGCTATTGTCCATCCATGTTTCACTGCTACCCTCTATATCATATTTGCCCTCCAACATTAAGACTTCCAGTTCCTCCATATTCTTATTAAAACTTCTGGCATTAGTGTGCATACTCTTTATATTTTTCACTATCCCTATTCCCTTCTTTATTATTCCCTGATCTTATCCCAGCCCCTCTTCTTCCCCATGTACCATAACTCTTCCCAGTTTCTATGTACACTGTCTTGTTATGTTCTCCAACCTTCTAGCCTTTTCCCCATAAATAGCTGCACCCTCCCCATTGAGATGTAGACCATCCCGGCTGTAGAGTCTATAGCCGACAGCAAAATCAACCCAGTTCTCCATTAACTCAAACCCAAACCCAAACTCCAACAACAACTTTTAAACAACTTGTTTACCTTCCTGATCTCCCACTGACTTTGTGGTGTGGCATGTGGTACATTTCATAGAAAACTACCTTTACCCTGACCTTATGCCTTAAGCGCCTGATATAATTTTTGAGGACCTTCCACCTCTTACTTTGTCATTAGTGCCAATGTGGACCATGACCGCTGGATTTTCATCAGCCCCTCCCAGTAGTTGGTCAGCCCAATCTACAATAAAAGTCACAAAAATCAAATGCCGTATATATGACCCAAGTCAAAAATGATCAAACAAGTCCAAAACCCAGAAAAAAATAAACAACAACATGCAAAAATATCCTGACTACAGATACATGACCCCTATAGAATTTATTTGATTATTATTCACATTGAACTAAATTTTCCAAGTGGATGCCTAAACACTCTAACATGACTGGTTACCCTTCTCCTGCACCTAAATCACATTGCCGGTCAGTTCAACAACAGTCCTGACCGACTCATAAGTCACTTGTCCCATTGTTGGAGTGGATTCATCTGTAGTTCTTGAGTAGTTCAGCATACATAAAATTACTTTCAGGCGAACTCTGCACATTCCTTAATGTGCAAACTGCTTACACATGTATTTAAGAAGTGTCCGCCAATATATGTGTCGCACGCAACTCATTTGTGTTGCAGTTGCCCTATTTCCAATGCAACACAAATTTCTTCACTGAAATGGGTGTTCCTGAGCACAGTCAGCCCGTGCGCCACACTTATCATGCAAAGTCCAACATTTTGCACGCCCCATGTTAAAGGTGCACCAAAAAAAGTTGGTGAACTCTGGGCAGTGCAGGAAGTGCCAGATTCCTGAAGAATGTGCGCCACTTACCCTGAATCTGGCGCACCATGCACACTTCTTGCAGTTTGCACTTTTTTTTAGTAAATGTGGCCCTATGTGTATGTAACTATATTTATATGTATAAAATAATTTAGATCATAAATATCCCGTCCAAAAATGTCACTACAGCCCACAGTAGGGATGCAACCTTAGTGGGTCCAGAGGATACAGCTGTACCCAGGCACATGGGAGAGAGAGAACATAGTATGAACATTGCATTGTACATGTTTGGCAGTGTGGGGCCCAGCAGATTCATGTTATGCCTCTGGGCCACATTATACTTGACTAACTATATTTAAAAAAATGTCTTCATCTTTCTAGCTAGAATTATCTGTACTGCAGTGTTTATTTACCGCATAGAACTTTCCACTATCTTATTTAATGGAAAAAGTGATGAATTATCAAAAACATTTAATTTCAAGAATCATTTGCTCAGATGGTGAGAAGATTTAATGAGGACTGAGGCTACTAAATGTGAGCATGTAATGTGACTCGAACAGCTCTGCTATAGAAAGGAGTCAGGTGGAAGAAAGAGAAATCTTATCAATATAAACATACTCTTCTCTCTCATTTATTCCACCCAACTCTCATCAATGTCATCCCAAATTACATTCAGATAAAATATTCCCTGCTTCACTGAACAGTTTTACCAGACATGATTGGTGTGGAGGATTAGACGAAAAACTTACAAATGATAAAGAAATGCCAAGTTTGATTAGTCTGGGCAAGGAATTGCTGATGTGTACAAAATTCCAAGTTGCAACATTAAAAAGCCCATTTTTTTTTTCAAATGTTGGCATTAAACAGAAGTACTATCTAAATAAAATAAACAGATTTTAATCTAGGGCTTCACATTAAAGAAATTAGTTTCTTTGCTCTATGGTGATATTGACGTCTCGCTGTTGACCATCTCAGTCTCAGTATTAAAAGCTGGCAAAACAAAGTGCTGTGTACACATATTTATGGATGGAGATTAGTCCAGGGGGTGGCTACCTCTCTGACCAAGTTGTGTCTAGAACAACGTCATTTACAAAGTCACTGAAGCTCTTGCATCATGTGTTTTGTCACAACAGAGACCTTGTTGCAGGATGTTAACAGGGAAAAAAATTAGGTGTACAAGGTTAAATAAAAACCTTTTTGATGCAAATTTAGGAATTCTGTGCTATTTTATTTGAAAGTGTGCGCTTTGGAGTCAAGGATCCGTTGGCGGGCACCACCACGAGGATGGAGTGGAGGAGAACGATATATATGAGTGATTAGGTGAGCAAATCTAGTTTTTGTCGTTTTTCACAGGGAAAAAAAATTAGGTGTACAAGGTTAAATAAAAACCTTTTTGATGCAAATTTAGGAATTCTGTGCTATTTTATGTTTATGGGAAATGCTGCCTTTTGCAAATTGGATTAAATTGGTTTAACCCCTTAACGACTAGGCCCTTTTTTGTTTTTGCATTTCCACTTTTCATTTCCCACCTTCAAAATTCTTTAACTTTTTTTATTTTTCCATGTAAACAGCTCTGTGATGGCTTGTTTGCTGTTTAACAAATTGCACTTCATAGTGACAGTATTTAATATTCCATGCTCTGTACTGGGGAAAGGGAGAAAAAATTCTAAATGCAGTGCAATTGGTGAAAATTGGCAATTATCTTGTACAGGTGGTTTTTATGGCTTTTGCTTCATTTTGCCATTTTCTGGCGCTAATAACTTTTTGATACTTCAGTGTAGGGAGCTGTGTGGTGTCATTTTTTTGGGAGATGAGATGGCATTTTCAACACTACTATTTTGAGGACTGTACAACCTTTTGATCACTTTTTACTACATTTTTTATATGTCGCAAAATGGCAAAAAAGTGGCAATTTCAACTGTGGACACTATTTTCTATTACAGGGTTAATTGCTGGGAAAAACTGTTATTGTATTTTGATAAAATGGAAATGTTTATTATTGTAACAGTTAATTTATTTTTATATCAGTTCTAGTGAAAGGGGGGTGATTTGATTTTTAATGTTTTTTTTAAACTTTTTCATTTTATTATTTTTCAGAACCCCAAAGATACTTTAATCCTAGGTTGTCTGATTTATCCTATCATATACTGCCATAATTTTCTACATCATCTATTTCAATGTGCAAATCGGACATTGTGATAGATCGGCTAAAAAAAGACAGTCTCGGGTCTTTGTATGACCCATGGCTGTCATGATAACAGATAACTTCTCCCAGTTGACATCATGGGGAGTAATTTCCTAACCAATATGGCGGCACCTACGAGCCGCCTGCCTTTCGCCACCGCCGCAAGTGAATATACCACTGTTAGAATGTTGTTTAGCAGTGAGTTATATAAAGTTACTGAAGTGGAGAGCTCAACGCTGAATTCAAGCTGTTTTCACCTCAAAAGACCCTTCTGGTGTGATTGACAGCATGTACCGGACTTTAAAAAAGCCAATTATTGATGACCCTTGACGTAGAGGCATCAGTTACTGTAAAATAGTTAGGGAGGGTTGACTTCAGTGTAAGACTCTCCATGACTTTATACAGCCAATTTTCACCTCACTGCAAAGTAAATTTTCTGAATGAGGCCACCATACTCGTGCAAAAGTAAAATGATTTGGAAGGTGTGGACCTGCTTGACATCATCCTGGTAATGGTTTAGCAGGTCAATTACTGCTGACAAGTTCCCTTTAATAGTGGCAAGGTGCCCAGGGCCCTTCTCCACTATGTTTGATAGTTTGTATAAAAATATACAGTGTTTGGTTTCCCACAAAACATGGTTCTTTAAATTATGGCCACTATTTATTTTGCAAGGGAAAATTTGCACATTCTTTGCAATATTTGTGTATTTTTACTTTAACTCCACAAGTCCAAATGTTACAGAAAAGATAAAGAAAATATCAATTTACCCCATTTTTTCCAGACTCTTGCCTTTTCCCAAGTTGCAACCATGCCAACTTATGCCATGCAACCTTGCAGGGCCAAGACTAGGCGTTTTCATTCTTTAAGAAGACAAAACAGGGCCTCCCCTCCATCCAGTCTTCCACCAAAAATAGCATCAACAATCCTTTTCTTAAACCATAGCACCCCTCACCCTCATTATAAAAAAATTAAACTTCTTCCAATGTTTTTTCCCTTGTATGTTTCAACCACTAATGTCCCTATTTGCATGAAAAATGTGTAGCAGTATCATGTTAGCCAAGAAAGTAAAAATTCTCCTGTGTTGTTAAATACTAAGCAATTTTCTAGTTTACTGCAATTAGCTATCTGCAGGTGTTTAGCAGCTAGCAGAACTTTTACCTTGTCCCCTCAAACTACTCTCCTGTTGTCATGTTTTCTGGAGACCATGGGAAACCGTACAGGATGGCTGGAGAAGAGAGTAGGCTTGTTGGTAGGGGCATTATAGAAGAGTGCAAGAAAATAGGACCTGGAGTGATATCACAAGCATGTGACTCGGACAAAAAGGATTGGACCAGCACTACCCAGTAAGCAACATGAAGACCACAGCATGCCAAAAACTTACAAGATTATAATATGAAGAGAACAAGAGTGATGCAACAAAAGGTCAAATTAATCAAAAATGTTTTATTGGAAAAAATATTATCACAACACAAAGACAATAAAAACATTTAATAATGTGACCCATGTCATCACTAAACCGATCCTCAGGACAGTGTAAACGCATGATAACGCCCACTGTCCTGATACTCCAGCTCCCCCTGCTGGCCAAAACCTGAAAATTACACAATACACAACAATATATAAAAAACAGGCTGAAGGGTAATCCTGGTATACAATGCCTAAATAGGAACCAATATGACACCCATGCCAAGACCACCAAGACATTACATGTTTTACCTATAAAGTAAGGCCCAGCAGGAAGAGGGAGCTGGGGATGCGAGACTCATCACATTCTTCAGGACTTACAAATGTAAACATGCTGTCCTGATTTGTACAAATGTACAAATACCTGAACGGACAGTACAAGGATCTCTCCAAAGATCTTTTTATACGTAAGCCTGTGACCAGGACAAGGGGGCATCCTCTACGCCTAGAGGAGAGGCGATTCTACCATCAACATAGACAAAGGTTCTTTACTGTAAGTCTATGGAACTCTGTGCCGCAGGAGGTTGTTATGGCGGACTCTATGTACGTGTTCAAGAGAGGCCTGGATGCCTTTCTGGAGAGAAAAAATATCACGGGTTATGGGGATAAAACATTTATTTAATTCTTAAAGGTTGGACTTGATGGACTTGCCTCTTTTTCCAGCCTTATATACTATGATACTATGATTTCTGTGAAAGGCCTTAGGATCTTGAGTGATGTCACAAGCATTGACTTATCACATGCTTCAGGTCTTCCAATTAAGAACATGCTGTTCTGATTTATATAAATGCCCTTAGTGTTCTGGCCTCACTGCCCTTAGCTGATGTCACAACCAGGATGTGCCACGCACTTAGCTTAAAATAGCTAATAGGAATAGCTTAAAATAATTTTATAAGAAGGGATGATAGATATGAGGCTATATCTCAGGATAGGAAGAAGACAGAAGCATGATAAAGTTATCATTGGAATTGTTGTCAAAGTGTCTCTCCAGCTGTGCTAAAATTAATTTTTTGTTGGTAAGTTTACAGTTCCGCTTTAAATTAGTTGTGTCATTAATAATATTTATCCCTTATCCACGACTGTTGGACTACCCCACAATCAGCAGAATGAGGCATTGCAAGTTCCCCTGATCTGCTTCATACCACGGGGGCTTCTGGGTTTATACCGGCTGTAATCCTACCCAAATGTAGCGCTGGATTGAGCTTTGTCCTCTAACAGACCAGCTGAAACCCGTAAGCCCAGAGAGGATTAGAGGAATTTGCTATACTCGGTTCTGCTGATTTTATCCCCTATTCCTGTGGACTCACATGTACACATTACCTGCAGTAATTTGTATAATTATACACAATCAGGGGTGTACCAAGCCTGTCTGCTGCCTGAGGCGAGCCATAGAGAGATGCCCCCCCCACCCCCCATATATGTAATATATCAGGGAATGTCAGGACCAGATCCATCATATTGGTTTGATGTAAAAATAAAGAAATGCAAAATGCATACAGCATATCGCCATGTAGTATAAAATGCATACAGCGTACCGCCATGTAGTATAAAATGCATACAGCGTACCGCCATGTAGTACAAAATGCATACAGCGTATCGCCATGTAGTATAAAATACATACAGCCTGCCGCCATGTAGAATAAAATGCATACAGCGTACCGCCATGTAGTATAAAATCCATACAGCATACCCCCATGTAGTATAAAATACATACAGCCTGCCGCCATATAGAATAAAATGCATACAGCGTACCACCATGTAGTATAAAATGCATACAGCGTATCGCCATGTAGTATAAAATGCATACAGCCTGCCGCCATGTACAGTAAGATAGATGCAGCGAACCACCAAGTAGTATAAAATGCATACAGCGTGCCACCATGAAGTATAAAATGCATACAGCATGCCGCCATGTAGAATAAAATGCATACAGAGTACCACCATGTAGAATAAAATGCATACAGCGTGCTGCCATGTAGAATAAGATAGATACAGCATACCGTCATGTAGTATAAAATGCATACAATGTGCTGCCATGTAGTAAAAAATATAAGTTCTATAAATATTACAAACACAGCATATACATACAGCATATATACACATATACAGTCGATACAGCATATACACACACTGCACATACATATAGCAAATATACACACATATTCATCATATACACACACACGCATATACATATATACACACTCACACGCATATACACACACAAGCATATATACATATATACACACAAGCATATTCACATATACACACACAAATATACACATATCCACACAAATATACACATACACATATATACACACACATATATACATATACACACATATATATATATATATATATATATATATATATATATATATATATATATATATATATAAGATAAAATGCCATTACCTTTCTTTTATGGTCTTGGTAAGTTCTGCCTTGTCCTGCGGCAGCGGTGGATGGTTTCAGGCCTGGAGCGACGATAGGAAGGAGGGAGAGTCGGGACCGCGGGAGCGAAGGGGAAGGGGGGTCAGAGCCAGGAGCCAGCAGCCCAGCAGCGAGGGTTTGGGAAGGGGGGTTTGAAAGTCGGGACCGCGGGAGAAGGGTCGAAGCCGGGAGCTTAGTTTGGGGGGAGTGGAGCTGGGACCGCGGGAGCGGGGTCGGGAGCTTGGGCTGGGGGAGTGCAGCCGGGACCGCGGGGTCAGAGCCGGGAGCTTTCGTTGGGGGGACCGCAGCCGGGACCGCGGGAGCGGAGTCGGGGTCCGGAGCTTGGGCTGGGGGGAGGGGAGCAGGTGTGGGGGTAGCGGCGGAGTGTGGGGGTAGCGGCGGAGTGTGGGGGGCGGAAGCATGCTGGGAGCAGAGGTATGCGCGCAGGAGTGTGGGCCAGCGGCCGGAAGCACGGAGCTGGAGAGAGCACTGGAGTGCCGGAACCACGGCGCACAGTGCCAGCGGGGAGCATGGTCCCGGACGAAGGGCAGCAATGCGGTCCTGTCCGGCGACAGCGGGGGTCAGGGACACGGTGCCAGCGGCGGCGGGGAACTCGATGGCGGCTGACGGGGAGTGGGAGCACGGTGCCGCCCCCTCGTCAGGCAGGAGGCGCGCCGCCTGAGGCGAGATGCTCAACTTGCCTCATGGCAGGTGCGCCCCTGTACACAATAATATATAAATAAGACATATTAAAGGGTATTTGCAAAGCTGCATGTACAGGGAGCTGTTTGAAGATATATCATGGATATCTGGCGGTTGTGCTGTCTGTCCTCTATAAAGTCTACTACAGTCTACTACAGTCTTCCTACAGTCTAATACAGTCTTCCTATACTACAAAGTCAGTGCAGCAAGTGGCAGCAGAATCCCAGGACAATGAAGGGTGGACAGCTGCAGCTATACAGTCACTAATAATGATACCTGGGTGACATTCAAACCTTTCTGTGTTGTGTTAGCATAATCCTGAATGTTCCAGACCAGACCATAAACTGGTAAAACTTAATAATAACTAATAATAATTATTTATTTATATAGCGCACACAGATTACGCAGCACTGCACAGAGCTTGCCAAATCAGTCCCTGTCCCCATGGGGCTCACCATCTAATCAACCTACCAGTATGTTTTGGATTGTGGGAGGAAATCAACACAAACACGGAGAGAACATACAAACTTCTGCTTTTATAAAATTAGCCACACTTTCTGATAATCAATTTATCAGGGGTGTATGAATAGAGGCACATTGCTGTTAACTCAACCTCTGAATTCCTATTGAAGGTATCTACTAAATTCTTCATACATCATCATTTTGGCTAAATTTTTCTCAATTAAAAAACACAGCAGAATGTGATATGTTTTTTAACCCCTAGGCGCACCAGGACGTTATAGTACGTCCCCGGGGCTAGATGCTTAGCGCACGGGGACGTTCTATAACGTCCTGCTTCTGGCACCGGCTCACGAACGGAGCCGGTACCAGAAGCAGCGGCTGTCAGCTGTCTAGTACAGCTGACAGCCTGCGCTAACACCCGCGATCGGAGCCGGCTCCGATCGCGGGTGTTAACCCCTTACACGCCGCGGTCAAACATGACCGCGGCGTGTAAGGGTGTTTGCGCTGTGGATCGGATCCCCCGTGCCGCTTACCGGGGGATCCGATCCACTTCTGGGCAGCTCCGAGGACTGGCATGTGCCCCGGAGCTGCCCGGTCTCCATGGCAGCCAGACCCCTTCCGGGTCTGGCTGTAAACTGTCTGAGCATGCGCAAGCTTGCTCAGACAGTTTACACTGCTCTACAATAAAATAGTATTGTAGAGCAGTGTATTGAACTTAAACCAGTGATCAGAGCATCACTGGTTTAAGTTCAAGTATGTATAATTAAAAATATGCAAAAACAGTTAACACTACACATTATAATAAATAAAAAATAAATACATAAACATATAAGCCCCTAAAATGTCACTTTCCCATAAAAAACTTAATAAAGTATAAAAAACATAAAAACACAAAAAAGCCCTGCATATTTGGTATTGCCGCGTCCGTAACAATCTGCATAATAAAACAGAATTGTTACTGGACCCGCACGGTAAACGCCGGAGGAAAAAAACGCAAAAAACATTCCGAAAAAAGAAAATTTTTAATTAATACCCTATAAAAAATGCTCTAAAAAGTGATTTAAAAAACGTTATGCACTCCAAAATAAGCCCACTAAAAAGAACAACTGTTCTCGCAAAAAATAAGCCCCTAACAAGATTTATCTGCCAAAAAATAAAAAAGTTATGCATATAAAAAGATGGTGATGCTAAAATGAATAAGATTTTCTCCAAATTAGTTTTTATTCAGTACAATTGAATAAAATACACAAAACCCCCACATATTTGGTATCCCTGCGTCCGTAACAATCTGTATAATAAAACAGAATCGTTATTAGATCCGCAAAGTGAACCCCGTAAAAAACAACCTAAAAAAACTCTCTCTGATAAAGATGATTTTTTATTAATGCCCTTTAAAAATGCTCTAAAAAAGTGATTTTAAAAAGTTACGCAATCTAAAATAAGACCACTAAAAAGAGCTATCATTCTTGCAAAAAATAAGCCCTTAAACAGATTTGTGAGGTGAAAAATAAAAAAGTTATGCATATGAAAGACGGTGATGCTAAAATTAACAACAATTTTGCCAAATTACTTTTTATTCAGTAAAAATGGGAAAAAATAAAAAAATATATATAAATGAAGTATTTTCATAAACGTGGCGACCCATAGAATAAAAATAATATACTATTTTCATGGTATGGTTAACGGCCAAAAAAAAAAAACACATAAAAATGTTCCTAAAAATTGATGATTTTCATTTCCTCCACCAACAAAGAGTTAATTAAATCTCACCAATTAGCTATAGATGCCCCAAAATTATGTATTAGAAAAGTGCTTCTCATGTGGCAAAAGAAATAAGCCCCTATAGGTCCTCAATAAAAAAAAAGAAAAAAAATTATAGCCTGTACAATGTGACATAGCAAATCTGATTTGAATGGCGCCTCCTTCCCTTCTATGCCCGGCCGTGCGCCCATACAGCAGGTTACCACCACATATAGGGTATCCGTGCACTCGGGAGAGATTGGGTAACAAACTTTGTGGAGCCTTTTTTAATTTTATCCATTACAAATGTTTAATTTTCCACCCAAAATGAGTGTATTGTGAAAAAATATTACAATTTGCAGACTCCACCTCCATTTTGTTTTAACCCCTATAAAACACGTAAAGGGTTAACAAACTTCTTAAAAGTGGTTTTTCATACGTTGAGGGGTGTAGTTTCCACAATGGGGTAATTTACGAGTCTCGCTATTATTTAGGCCTCTCAGTGTCAATTAGAAGTTGAGCAGGTCCATCTAAATACAGGTTTTGGCGATTTTACAAAAAATGTGAAAAATGGCACCCAAATTCTGAGCCTCATAACATTCTAGTAAAATATGTGGAATCTGAAAAACCCATGCCAACATAAAGCAGACATTTGGGAAATGTAAGTTATGAATTTATTTGGGTGCTATGACTTTCTGAATCAAAAGTAGAGAATTTAGAACGTTGAAAATAAAGAATTTTTCAAAATTTTTGCCAAATTTTGTTTTTTTTCATAACTAAACGCAAAAGATTTCATCCAAATTTTTAAACTAATTTGAAGTACAATGTGTCACGAGAAAACAATCTCAAAATCCCCTGGATATCTCATAGCGTTCCCACGCTATAACCACTTATAGTGACACAGGCCAGATTTGAAAAATGGGGCCGCGTCCTTTAGGCCAAAAGATGCTGTGTCCCGTAGGGGTTAATTGTCTAAGGTTGTATTTATGTAATTTTAAGACATTCTAAGGGCCATATTTTTCTCATTATGCTCTAATATGTAAAAGCATAGTATTCAAAAAGGGTTAACTATCTCTTTCTCATGACTTTCTCATGCCAACTCTTTAACAGGTATTTTCACTTACTGCGCTATATGAAATTTTTAATAAAGCAACCTCTTGTACCTGTAGAGCCAGGTATCAACTGTATTACTCGTACCCCCCATGGCTACACATTTCTGCATTTTCTCAAACTTGTGGACTCCATGCTGGCTCGAGTACATGCTCTCATTATAGCAAAAAGATATACCAAATGCTAACCATTCAATGTTATAAAATAAAAAATTGAAGTAGCAGCATAATAGCGGCTCTGCAGGACACATTTCTATACACAACAGACCAGAAATATTCAGAATAGCTACTTAGTTCAAGTTCAGTCACATTAAGGCAGTTGATGTTTCCCCGGTACACAAACTGTGTAACAGATGGCAGGCATGTTTGTAGTCATTATATATAACATTTGTGGATTTGTTTCCTTTGGAGACCAGGGTTACAACCCAGATTGTCAAAAACAACAAACGATAAAACTTCAGGTCCCAAAATATTCATCTATATCTGCATCCAGGCTGGTAAATGTGCAGACTGCCTGATTACTTGGCGGCTGTTGTAGCAGAATCACAAATGGAAAGTACAGAGGATATCTCGGTAGCTGATACACATACTAATGAGCGCAAAGCACTCATCATGTGGCGTTAATTTAATAATGCAGCTTCTCTGTTGTCGAATGGTTTTCTAATATAGCAAATGATGCCTCATTGGTCATTTAATTGCTTTAACGACATAAAAATTTCACATTACTTTACCTTAGATTTTGTATTTTTTTGAAAATGATGAAACAAAGCATATCCAATGTATTCTTATGCAGCATTTTGAAGCTTTCTCCAATTGTCATGTTGCTGAAACTGTATAATAATTTGGAGACTGAGATGTAATATTACTGATGAAATGTAGAATCTCCGATATATTTCTATTG
Organism: Engystomops pustulosus; assembly: GCF_040894005.1. Classification (NCBI taxonomy): domain Eukaryota; kingdom Metazoa; phylum Chordata; class Amphibia; order Anura; family Leptodactylidae; genus Engystomops; species Engystomops pustulosus. The sequence goes on from NC_092415.1 coordinate 62,327,954, forward strand.
GTGGGAATACAGAGTTTTGGAACCACCACCTAAAATGATCTGTGCAATCCGGTTCAAATATTTAGAGGATAATTTCATCTGTGAATATTATCCGTTATATCGCAGATGTAGCACACACCAGCTTGTCTGTAGATGCCTGCTGATTCATAATGAAAAGTATTATTTCTGTATTAACAAATGGCATGGTGTAATGTTAATATGAGCCATCTGGTGGCAGAGACTTTAGCATCGGGTTGAGTTGTCTTCAATTAATGTGATCAGTAGGTACAGTATTAGATTGTTGATAGCCTAACATATAAATGAAGGCAGGGCAGCTCTTCTTTGTTATTTTGGCTTTTTTTTTTCGTAATTGAAACTTCAATAATAAAAGTTTGGTGTTCACATTTTGTTTTGTTCATTCCTTCATTCTGCAGTGAATGTGAATATGAAGGATAAGACTGGAACTCTCTGCTACATGCATAGACAATGACAGTACTAGGTGACACCTGCTTTCTTTTATTCCTTCCACTCTTCCACAGACTGTCACAGATAGGAAAATGGAAAATCCATTATTATCTAGGAACAATAGTAGAAGCTGAACCCAAGTGTCATGAAATAAGGAGGAGTTTTGAAAAATAAACTGCATAAAGTAAATTTATTTTATTTAAATGTAATAGAAAAGATATATTTTTGATATTTGACAACTCCTGTAGTCAAAAAATGTAATTATAGGACACAAACATATACATAAAGAAAGATTGGGTTTGAGTAGGGACTGTACATCCTCTGCGTTACAGCCCAGATTCTCTATTTTATTCCCCAGGTGAATACAGGACAGGGGTTTGCTGTACTGTACAGAAGATCCTGATCCTGTCACTATTTTTAGTGCCATGGTTGGACTTCGCCGTGGCACCTTTTATGTCTTTACACGCCGTTTTGGTGTGGAGATCACCTGAAGGGGGAAATTATCACAATTGCTGGTGGTTCACACAGATGCACAGCTCATTAGAACCAGAGACTAATCAGAGCTGAAACTGGACAATCTCTTTAACATCAATTAAAACATTGATTTCATTTGGCACAGGTTAGCCTCTAATTGTGTAATGTTGATCCAGCATCATTCATATACACATGGGCCCTTAAAATACAAGCTAATATGTAATTAGTTGTTATTTAAAATTTTGCTCCTCTTACCAGAAAAATATTGGTGACATAGACTGTAATGAAGAATTAAAATGCTACTGGCCCTTTAATCAGTGTGTTAATTTCCTCTGCGTGGTCCATTGTGGAGAAGACACAGGACAGAAGATGGCCACTGGTCACATGTCCACATCACATGTCCTGCACTTGTCTGGCAGGTCTTGTGATCACCACTACATTTGGTTGTAGTCAGTTGGTTGCAGTGCATACAGTATGGCCTGTGTTGTGGTAATGGCAGTTACACATCATTACTTATTTGGTGATAACTTTAGAGAGGCCATAGAACTTTGTGAATCATAAAATCAAACTATTTAAGCTCCATTTTGTAACAAATGACATTGAGTCTTGTTACATTCATTTATTTATAGCATTATGGGTTTTTGTATCAGACGTTCAAATTCCTGGGATACCCCTTTAAGGGATATCTATCATCAAAATCAAGGGTGAAAAACCAGGGGCACTTACTCAGATCCAGACACAGTGACTGTAGCTATCTTCTTATATGTGTTATCCATGGCCTCCTTTGTTCTAAATTAACTTTAAATCATGCTAATGAGCTAGAAGGGCTCATGAGGATGTTACCAGAGCCCCTCTGTTCCACAGCTTCACAGGCTGTTTTACTGTGCAAGAGCACTTCACCCTCCCACTGAGTGAGATTACAGCAGACAGAAGGAAGGAGTAAGTGCCCAGAGAGAATGGGGGAAGGTGAGAAGTGCTCCAGTGCACTGTACCCTGTGAATATCCAATACAGAGGGTATCTTTTAACAAACCCAGGAATTGGCTTCTACCTTTAAGAAAATCTACCTTCAAAATCAAGCATGATAAACCAGGGACACTTACTCATATATCCAGGCACAGTGACTGGTAATCTTTTTATATTTGTTATCCATGTGACTGTGACTATGGTAATCTTTTTATATTTGTTATCCATGGCTTCCTTTCTTCTAAAATCAACTTTTAAAATTATGCTAATGAACCAGAATGCACAGCAGAATTTCTCACAACCCCCTGCTCATTTGGCAATTACTCCCTCCTTCTGTCTGCTATAATCTCACCCAGTGTAATGGTGAAGTGCTCCTTCCCAGTGAAACAGCCTGTGAAGCTACGCATGAAGGGGCTCTGGTAACACCCTTCTGGCTCACTAGCATAATTTTAAAAGTTGACTTTAGAAGAAAGGACGTAATGGATAACAAATATAAGAAGATTATCATAATCATGGCGTCTGGGTCTATGAGCAAGTGTCCCTGGTTTATCATGCTTGATTTCAATGGTAGGTTTCCTTGAAGGTAGAAGCCAATTTTTATTATCTTATGACTTGAAATCTGGCATATTAAATTCTTGCATCAACAACCCATCTCCAGAATTCTAGTAATTATAAGCTTTATTAATGTTGCATTAAATTAAGGGTCTTTGGAACTCCTTAAGTGAATTCCCCATAAGTACTTCCTCTGGGAGAGAATTCAGCACTCTCACCACTCTTCCAGTGAAGAACCTCCATCTATAATAGTAAAGATTCCTTATTTCTGCTAAATGTTCCGGGTGACCCCTTGTTATAGTTACACGTGTGCTGAAAGCAAGAAATCACATACACATCATAGATAAATATTAGATTATCATGTAAAATATTGGAAAATTACACATTATACATTCACCTTAGAAATGTCTTCAAATTGATTTGCTAGATGTATATACAAACCCATTTTCCTGTCTTAAATGTCTCAGCAACCCGATAGATGACAAAACATCAGAGCCCTGCTGCAGTTTAGCTATTCATAAATAGGAAAAACATTACAGAAACGATATTTTGAAAGGTATGGTTTAAAAAACACATTCATCAATTTTCTGAACAACATGAGAAATGTCTCCCAGGAATTTGTGTACTGATGCAAAGGACCAATTAGAATGTAAGAACTGAGAGAGTTTTTCTTTTGATGTTTTCAGCAACTCCATCAACATGCTGCTATTTAATAGTGATTTAATGAATGAGTTTTTAGCCAAACAATAGAAAAGCAGTTCTGTAAATATTTTGTGATTGATAGGCAAAGATTAGTCTAAGCACACAATTATGGGTCTGTGCAGTCATTAATCAATATAGAGTAAATAGCCCACAAAATCAACACATAGCTCATGTTCGTGTCATAATGTGCAGTACAATGTGCAGGCACTCCACATCATATAGAGCTGGGAACATTTAATAACTTTTTAGGTTTTCCTCCAGTTACTTATCCAGTCTAACTTCACTTCACAATGGGGACTATTTGTTAGTATTTTTTTCTTTGACAGGAGTTTTGTCATAAAGGAACAGCACCCTGTAGCTATATGAATAAATGAATATGAATGCAAAGCTTCTGATGAAGACTTGGGTTGAATCGAGGTTGATAAAATGTTGTTGAGGGTTCCTTCCATATAACAGTTAATTCTACCTCAGTACCTTCTCTGGGGTATATGTGACTGTTCATCCACTACGTCTTTTTTGGTTCACCCTTATCAATCACAGTTGTAAGCAAATAGTGGAGAACATATAATATCATTTTAGATATCGATAGATAGGTCAGTCTCCAATCAGTCAAGGGATGACACCCAGACCCTACATTAAAGGGGTTTGCCTATGAAAGAAAATTCTCAAATTTCAATCTCCTAGTAATGTTTACTCAATAAAGATCATTTTAACCCCTTATTTTACAATTTTTGTCAGTTTTATTGCTGTTTAGCTCTTATCACTCCCAAGGTCGGTCAGTGTAAGAATCCAGAGTGTGGACAGAGACTCTAAGAAGATTCATGATTCATGATTTCTCTGTGCTTCTCAGTCTCAGACGTTGTGATTTCTCTGTGCTATGAGATGCTGTGTGCTGACAATGTGGTTACTTTCTCAGGGTCCAGGCTTATATACACTTTTATTTAGCTTCTGAACATTCACTAGTATCTGTCACATAGAAAGAAAGATGAGACCTATGAGAGATGAGAGGTAATGAGATCCATATAGAGAAGACCTAATCTACCTGTAGCTTGTACATTTAATCTCCTCCCACTTGTGTTTTACTGGCAGGAAGTGTCTGTGGGTGTGAGAGCTCATCTTGGAATGCAAGGGGAGGGGCTGATGAAGAGAGGAGCAGACCACCCTGCCCGACCCTAGACTTATGATTTATGGTCGGATCCTGGGGCTTCCCAAATTGTATACAAAAGGACTGATAGAGACAGGTTGGAATTACATCTCTGAAATTCTGTATTTTTGTTAATAACAATGTGTTATTTTGTTATCCTGAGGATATTTAAAGAGGACCTGTCACCCATAACAAAGCACTAGTTACTAGTTACTAAAGTAAGCAACTCCTAGCGCAATCTCAGAAGCAGCAGTGTTACACTGCTAGCTTTATCGGAACACTCTGATAAAGCTAGCAGACACTGCTGTGAAGTACAATAGGCACGCGGGATCACACTGCATAGGCCGGCGGAGACTGCCAAGTTTCATGTGGCAGTCACCGCCTCCTAGTCCCACCCCCTCATGAATACACCTGACCGTTCCTTCGCAGCAGTCTCTTCTAGCTTTATCGGAGGGTTTCAATAAGGCTAGCAGTGTAAAACTTCTGCATGCATCTGAGATAGCGCTAGGAGCTGCTTACTTTAGTAAGAAGCTCCTAGTGCTTTTTTTTATGGGTGACAGGTCCTCTTTAAGAATCCTCTATTCAGGGGAGTACCCCTTTAAAAAGCTGCTTCAGCAGCATTCACTGTATAGTGTTGGTACCAGACATCTGTAGCTTTGCTCCATGCCATTTGTTTGTTAACCATTTGTGGCTTTTCTCCGCAGTCTGCTTAAAGGGACTCAACCACCTCCCAACTCTTTCACTCATAAATATAACATGGAGAAGAGCACTTAAAAATCTTTGCCAACATACAGTACATTTCCTGTTTCCAAGCAATCTGTCATTTTTGAGAAGACTATGTTTCTATTTTTATACAAATTAAGGTCAATTGCATAAGATAAAATCAGTATTTTCTCTTGAATTAAAAATCACTGGGAAGAGAAAAGCTATGTCTGAAAAGCTTATAAAGTGCTCTATGCAATACTTTTTTTGTGGGTGAGTTGGGAGGTGTTAAGTTTCCTTTAAAAAACAGCTGCAACTTGGTTTATCCCCTACTAGTTACCTCGTGCCACCCAGCTAGAGTTTATAAGTAGTGGACTGTCTATTTGTTATTTTTCATTTTCCAATTACAATTGTGGATGAAACATTCCTACCTCTACCAATTGAGGAAGAGCATCACGGTATGGTGCAGGTACACAAGATGCTTACTATACACAGGACTGTACACTATACACAGGACCCCACAATATGGGGGCACATTTTGTGGGTCCCCTCTCATACTCCCCCCTTATTGTGGGCTCCCTCTTATACCCGCATCCATATTGTGGGCCCCCTATCATCCCCCCATATTGTGGCTCCCTCTTATACCCTTTCCCCATGTTCTGACCACCCCACTCGTCCTCTTTTCATTGTTTTAAAAGAGTTTTTTTTAAAAATCACATACATACCTGTCACAGCCCCCTAGCAGCTCTTCTCTTTTTGTCTTCCTCTGTTCTGTGATGTCGGCAGACAGAACAACATCATTACTCCACGACTGCGGAATCACAGCAGGCAAACAGTGAACATGCTGAAAGCTAATAGCTATTCAACTCTGTTTCCTCTCCTGACACAGATATAGTTGAAGTCGCGACTCAGACAACAGGGGGCTGAGTCAGCAGTGGCAAGATCAGGGCTAAAAGGTGTGCTTTCACCAGTACACCGGTGGGTCAGTCTGACCTTGTCAGACAGTGGTACACATTACTATTCTAAATTATCATTAATATTCTAAACTTTCTCCTACTTATATGTTAGCCTAGCTGGCACAGTTGCAGTAGTACTTACAACTAGTCCTAGTCACCCCCCAAGTCCCATGTGGCACTGCTTCAGAGTTTTATCCTCTACTCTCACAGATCAGGTCAAGTGACTGTCACTCTGCATGTAGTGCAGCTCCTGAAAAGCATAACACATGCAGAATGTGTTTGAGTACAGGTGGGCTGGCAGGCATGCTCTGACACACTCTCACTGGCTCCTGTCACAGCTTAGAGGCAGTCACCGCTGTGCATCACTCCCAGAGAAATCTGTCAAACATCACTGGCAGGGGCCCCTTATGAGTAAAGTGGTGTGGGCACTGGGGCATGCGCCACTATAGCCCTCCCTATAATCCAACCCTGAATGTCAGGTTGCTCTGAATGACACAGGCTGTCATGATGACAGGCCCTTCATCGCCAGTAATGAAGCCGCAACCCTGCAGAAAGCTGCAGCAGTGCACTACTGGAATGACCAAATTTTGCATAGTTGTTGCCTGTGACTCAGAGAACGTCTTAGACCAGGTTTTGGGCTGAAATTTTCAGTGTTTTCCAAAATCCACTTATTAACCACCATATACTGGAGCCATTTCTGCTGCTGCTGTGGCAGTTCGAATCTGAGCCGTGATTGGTTGCTGTTATGGCACAGGTCATTAATATGAGTTCTGAGCTGTGATTGGTTACTATAGGCAATCAGTATAAGATGCTAATATGTGAGATAAGATGGATAGGGATACAGAGATAGGGGGAGATTTATCAGAAATGTCTGAGGTGAAACTGTTCCAGTTGCCCATGGAAACCAATCAGATATCAGCTGTAATTTTATAAACAGCTGTGTAAAAATGAAACTTGAGCTCTCAGAAAGTCACTGAAAGAGACTACTGGCAACAGGCAGACAGTCACTGAAAGAGACTGCCGGCAACAGGCAAACAGTCACTGAAAGAGACTGCTGGCGACAGGCAGACAGTCATTGAAAGAGACTGCCCCTGACAGGCACACAGTCACTGAAAGAGACTGTGAACCCTCTTTATACAACCCACACAGCTCCGTGGCGGAATATCCCCTTCTGCATTTGCTGGGTTATTTTATAACATCTTTTAGCAAATACTTAATAAAAGTTACTTTTAATTGTATTAGTCTTCACCTATAATTTGTTTTTTGACTGTAAATGAGGCAAAATAACTTTATTTTATTTCAATGTTTTGAGTTATGTCTGCAAGTAATTGAGGTAAACTGAAGAAAGGTGCCCCTTTTACCTTATCCAATGATAATGTATCATGTATGTTTCTACTTACTGTAGCTGGTTCATCATGCAGTGTTTCCCACTCATGCTGACATCAGGGGTCAAAAGACACTATTTATATATGGTCCAAAAGGTATCCTTACCAATACAGCTGTGGTATATTCTGAAGCTCAGTGGGAAAATCATGTCTTCCACTCAAAAACCAAGTGAAGATCCAACATAGTAGAGTATTTTAAAAGTAATAGTGAGAAAATAGATAAATAATGTATAACTAATACATGTAGGAGTATGTATATATTTTTATTAATTTACTGGGAGGGTTTTAGATATTAACATTAATTAAATATGGACACAAACAATACGTGAGGGTGTGATTCTTCCCCTATTTTCCTGTACAGAATTCTACTTCTACCATAACCCTACTTCCCTACTTTAGTGCCTAATCAGATGGAACTCCCACCAGAACCTAGCCCTACAAAATGTAGTACTACATGGCATTTCAGGTGACAATATAATAATATTGCTGAAAACTAGACCCCAAATTTGAACCACAGTCCAGATACTGAAAGCAGAGTCATATGTCAAAACATGAATCAACACATACTGTATATAACAGGGATGTCACACACACCGGGGTATGGGAGAGTCTCTTGGGACTAAAGTCTGTGGACTCCCTGGACCACCGCGAGAGATGATGGTACAACCGCAATCCGGGACCGGAATCTAAGTGGACTCCTGGTCTTCGCCAGAGCCCGCCGCAAAGCAGGATGGTCTTGCTGCGGTGGGGAGCCACCAGGTCATTCCATGGGTGCGACTAGGCCTGCAGTGGCAGCCAAGGTAGAGACACAGGGAAGGCAGGTCCTCGGGTAGGCAGAACCTCGGGTAGGCAGGACCTCGGGTAGGCAGGACTTCGGGTAGGCAGGACTTCGGGTTGGCAGTACCTCAGGTAGGCAGGACCTCGGGTAGGCAGGACCTCTGGACAGCAGGACCTCTGGATGGAAGGACCTCAGGATGACCACTGGGATACAGGACCGCCAAAGGAACACGGAACTGCCACAGGAACACGGGATCACCACAGGAACACAGGACTGCCACAGGAACACGGGACCGCCACAGGAACACGGGACCGTCAAAAGAGCACCACAGGAACACAGGAACTCAGAAGAACAATGGAGAATAGACACACGGAGGAAACCTGAGAATGCTGGAACACGGGCTTTCACTTCAGGGAATGACTTGAAGATCTGGCAGAGAGTGTAGGAAGGTTCCGGATTCTAAGGGCGCGCCAGATTAGCCGGCACCAATTGAAGGGACGCTGGCCCTTTAAATCACAGAGTATCACCGCGCGCGCCCTAGAGAGCGGGGACGCACGCGGCCTAGTCCAGGATGGGACCGGGAGCCAGGACGAGGAAGATCGGGACCAGGACCAGGGAGAGGTGAGTGCTGGTCCTGGAGATTTCTGGAACAGCTTATTGGTGTAGGATCTACATGTTGGACCTCCATCAATTAGTTAATGATGAACTACCTGAAGATACATCATAGTAGAAATCTACTTTTGTGTCCATTCATGTATTTAGCTACTACTCCAAATATTTCATGTGTGATTGCACCCCCAAACAGTGTCCACACTAAGCAGTCTACAGTATGGGTTTCCACTGAAATTCTGAAAATGGTAGAAACAAACTTGCATTGTGTATTCTAACCTTTGGGATAATTTAGAATAGGGTTAATACTCACAAATGGAGTTAGTCAATAAAGTCTTCCAACAGTTTTGAACATGAACAATGCAGGCAATGTTAAGCAGCTTTTTTTACTTATCCTACCCACACAAATATTAAGACGTCCTTCTCCCGGGGAGGGCACACCGCCAGGTGGAGAAGGGATAGGGTGTGAGCATTCCTCACGTCTTTCTTTTAGTGGGCTGATCATGGGCCCCCATACGGCTGTGAAAATGGGACCTTAGTTGCATTTTCTACAAGTCCTACATATACAACTGACATTATTTTGCTTTTCTTATTTCTATGCAGCTTATTTATTGACATTGTCTCAGTTTTCTATGAAATTGTAATTCTCATATCTTGCTTTTGTTTTTATCTGTAGCAACATCGGTACTCTAATAATATACTATGGTAATTTATTATATATATATATGACTGTCATTAATTCCATACAACCTGTCCATATGACCAGACCCAATAGTCTTTATCTCCGAGACGCAATTTATAAATACAGTAAAATCTGATAGCGAGGAAAGTCATTTTATGACTAGAGATGAGCGAACATGCTCGTCCGAGCTTGATGCTCGGTCGAGCATTAGGGTACTCGAAACTGCTCGTTACTCGGACGAATACTTCGCCCGCTCGAGAAAATGGCAGCTCCCGCCGTTTTGCTTTTTGGCGGCCAGAAACAGAGCCAATCACAAGCCAGGAGACTCTGCACTCCACCCAGCATGACGTGGTACCCTTACACGTCGATAGCAGTGGTTGGCTGGCCAGATCAGGTGACCCTGGGATAGACTAGCCGCTGGCCGCGCTGCTCGGATCATTCTGTCTCTGGATGCCGCTAGGGAGAGAGCTGCTGCTGGTCAGGGAAAGCGTTAGGGTGTTCTATTAGCTTACTGTTAGGCAGGAGTGATTCTCAAAGAACCCAACAGCCCTTCTTAGGGCTACAATAACGTTCTACTTTTTTTATTTTAATTTGCATCTTTTACCATTTTGTGAGGAATTAGCAGGGGGACTTGCTACCGTTGTGTTTAGCTCTTAGTGGCACACATATCCATAGCAAAGACCGAAGTGGGAAAATTCAGTAGGGGTTGGATTTCTATTAGGCAATAACTCAGTGTCATCTCATCTGGCATAGTAGTGTGCTTCCTTTGATACTTGGCTAGAAAATAGCCATAGGAGAATACAAACAGCTTCTTGAAGCCTACAGTAGCGTTCTATATATTTGATTTCTGGTTGATCTGCTGGTGGCTTTAGTTTCTGCAGTGCATGTACTTGCCAATTCTGAGCAATTTGTAGTGAGACTTGCGACCGCTGTGTTCTGCGCTTAGTGGCGCACATATCCATAGCAAAGGCTGAAGTGGGAAAATTCAGTAGGGGTTGGATTTCTATTAGGCACTAACTCAGTGTCATCTCATCTGGCATAGTAGTGTGCTTCCTTTGATACTTGGCTAGAAAATAGCCATAGGAGAATACAAACAGCTTCTTGAAGCCTACAGTAGCGTTCTATATATTTGATTTCTGGTTGATCTGCTGGTGGCTTTAGTTTCTGCAGTGCATGTACTTGCCAATTCTGAGCAATTTGTAGTGAGACTTGCGACCGCTGTGTTCTGCGCTTAGTGGCGCACATATCCATAGCAAAGGCTGAAGTGGGAAAATTCAGTAGGGGTTGGATTTCTATTAGGCACTAACTCAGTGTCATCTCATCTGGCATAGTAGTGTGCTTCCTTTGATACTTGGCTAGAAAATAGCCATAGGAGAATACAAACAGCTTCTTGAAGCCTACAGTAGCGTTCTATATATTTGATTTCTGGTTGATCTGCTGGTGGCTTTAGTTTCTGCAGTGCATGTACTTGCCAATTCTGAGCAATTTGTAGTGAGACTTGCGACCGCTGTGTTCTGCGCTTAGTGGCGCACATATCCATAGCAAAGGCTGAAGTGGGAAAATTCAGTAGGGGTTGGATTTCTATTAGGCACTAACTCAGTGTCATCTCATCTGGCATAGTAGTGTGCTTCCTTTGATACTTGGCTAGAAAATAGCCATAGGAGAATACAAACAGCTTCTTGAAGCCTACAGTAGCGTTCTATATATTTGATTTCTGGTTGATCTGCTGGTGGCTTTAGTTTCTGCAGTGCATGTACTTGCCAATTCTGAGCAATTTGTAGTGAGACTTGCGACCGCTGTGTTCTGCGCTTAGTGGCGCACATATCCATAGCAAAGGCTGAAGTGGGAAAATTCAGTAGGGGTTGGATTTCTATTAGGCACTAACTCAGTGTCATCTCATCTGGCATAGTAGTGTGCTTCCTTTGATACTTGGCTAGAAAATAGCCATAGGAGAATACAAACAGCTTCTTGAAGCCTACAGTAGCGTTCTATATATTTGATTTCTGGTTGATCTGCTGGTGGCTTTAGTTTCTGCAGTGCATGTACTTGCCAATTCTGAGCAATTTGTAGTGAGACTTGCGACCGCTGTGTTCTGCGCTTAGTGGCGCACATATCCATAGCAAAGGCTGAAGTGGGAAAATTCAGTAGGGGTTGGATTTCTATTAGGCACTAACTCAGTGTCATCTCATCTGGCATAGTAGTGTGCTTCCTTTGATACTTGGCTAGAAAATAGCCATAGGAGAATACAAACAGCTTCTTGAAGCCTACAGTAGCGTTCTATATATTTGATTTCTGGTTGATCTGCTGGTGGCTTTAGTTTCTGCAGTGCATGTACTTGCCAATTCTGAGCAATTTGTAGTGAGACTTGCGACCGCTGTGTTCTGCGCTTAGTGGCGCACATATCCATAGCAAAGGCTGAAGTGGGAAAATTCAGTAGGGGTTGGATTTCTATTAGGCACTAACTCAGTGTCATCTCATCTGGCATAGTAGTGTGCTTCCTTTGATACTTGGCTAGAAAATAGCCATAGGAGAATACAAACAGCTTCTTGAAGCCTACAGTAGCGTTCTATATATTTGATTTCTGGTTGATCTGCTGGTGGCTTTAGTTTCTGCAGTGCATGTACTTGCCAATTCTGAGCAATTTGTAGTGAGACTTGCGACCGCTGTGTTCTGCGCTTAGTGGCGCACATATCCATAGCAAAGGCTGAAGTGGGAAAATTCAGTAGGGGTTGGATTTCTATTAGGCACTAACTCAGTGTCATCTCATCTGGCATAGTAGTGTGCTTCCTTTGATACTTGGCTAGAAAATAGCCATAGGAGAATACAAACAGCTTCTTGAAGCCTACAGTAGCGTTCTATATATTTGATTTCTGGTTGATCTGCTGGTGGCTTTAGTTTCTGCAGTGCATGTACTTGCCAATTCTGAGCAATTTGTAGTGAGACTTGCGACCGCTGTGTTCTGCGCTTAGTGGCGCACATATCCATAGCAAAGGCTGAAGTGGGAAAATTCAGTAGGGGTTGGATTTCTATTAGGCACTAACTCAGTGTCATCTCATCTGGCATAGTAGTGTGCTTCCTTTGATACTTGGCTAGAAAATAGCCATAGGAGAATACAAACAGCTTCTTGAAGCCTACAGTAGCGTTCTATATATTTGATTTCTGGTTGATCTGCTGGTGGCTTTAGTTTCTGCAGTGCATGTACTTGCCAATTCTGAGCAATTTGTAGTGAGACTTGCGACCGCTGTGTTCTGCGCTTAGTGGCGCACATATCCATAGCAAAGGCTGAAGTGGCAAAATTCAGTAGGGGTTGGATTTCTATTAGGCAATAACTCAGTGTCATCTCATCTGGCATAGTAGTGTGCTTCCTTTGATACTTGGCTAGAAAATAGCCATAGCAATAGGATAGGATTGTTTGGTTCTAAAAACTCAAAAAAAAAAAAAAAACACAAAAAAAAACAAAAAACACAAAAAAACACAAAAAAAACAAAAAAAAGTAAAAAAAAAAAAAAAGTTATAACTCTCATTTTAAAAATGTTTAACCCCAGGGCTAGGGGTAGAGGACGAGGGCGGGGACGTGGGCGTCCAACTACTGCAGGGGTCAGAGGCCGTGGTCCTGGGCGGGGTGAGACACCACCTGCTGATGAGGGAGCAGGGGAACGCCGCAGAGCTACACTCCCTAGGTTCATGTCTGAAGTTACTGGGACTCGTGGTAGAGCACTGTTGAGGCCAGAACAGTGCGAACAGGTGATGTCGTGGATTGCTGACAATGCTTCGAGCAATTTGTCCACCACCAGTCAGTCTTCCACGCAGTCCACCCATGTCACCGAAATCCCCACTCCTCCAGCTCCTGCACCTCAGCCTCCTCCCCCCCAGTCTGCCCCCTCCCAGGAAAATTTGCCATTTGAACCGGCATACTCTGAGGAACTGTTTTCTGGACCCTTCCCACAGTCACAAACCACTTGTCCGGTTGCTGCTGAGCAATTTTCCGATGCCCAGGTTTTCCACCAGTCACAGTCTGTGGGTGATGATGACCTTCTTGACGTAGTGGAAGTGTGTAAAGAGGTGTCCGACGATGAGGAGACACGGTTGTCAGACAGTGGGGAAGTTGTTGTCAGGGCAGGAAGTCCGAGGGGGGAGCAGACTGAGGGATCGGAGGATGATGAGGTGACAGACCCAAGCTGGGTTGAGAGGCCGGGTGAACACAGTGCTTCTGAGACGGAGGAGAGTCCTCGACCTGAACAGGTTGGAAGAGACAGTGGTGGGGCCAGACGGAGAGGCAGGGCCAGAGCTGGTGCATCAGCGCCACTGTCAACTAGTGAAGCTCCCGTGGTGAGGGCTCTTGCGGCGAGGGCTAGATCTTCAGAAGTGTGGAGGTTCTTTAAGGAAACACCGGATGACCGACGGACTGTGGTGTGCAACATTTGCCAAACCAGGCTCAGCAGGGGTTCCACCACTACTAGCTTAACTACCACCAGTATGCGCAGGCATATGAATGCTAAGCACCCCACTCAGTGGCAACAAGCCCGTTCACCTCCGGCCGTGCACACCACTGCTCCTTCCCCTGTGTCAGCTGCTAGTCAGCCCCCTGCCCAGGACCCTGGCCCAAAAACCCCATCGTCGCCTCCACGATCCTCCACAGCATCCACCAGCGTTCAGCTCTCCATACCCCAGACGCTGGAGCGGAAACGCAAATATAGTGCAACCCACCCGCACGCCCAAGCCCTTAATGTGCACATCTCCAGATTGCTTAGCCTGGAGATGCTGCCCTATAGGCTAGTAGAGACCGAGGCCTTTCGCAACCTCATGGCGGCGGCCGCCCCTCGGTATTCGGTCCCCAGCCGCCACTACTTTTCCCGATGTGCCGTCCCAGCCCTGCACCAGCACGTGTCAGACAACATCATCCGTGCCCTGACCAACGCCGTTTCTGACAAGGTCCACCTGACCACGGACACGTGGACGAGTGCTGCCGGGCAGGGCCACTATATATCGCTGACGGCACATTGGGTTAACTTGGTGGAGGCTGGGACCGAGACTGACCCTGGGGCTGCTCATATACTGCCGACGCCGAGGATTGCGGGGCCTACCTCGGTCCAGGTGTTTCAGGCCTACTATGCCTCCTCCTCCTCCCACCCCTCCTCCACCTCCTCCTCCGAACTACCATCCGTGGGCACGGCGCCATCAGTCGGTAGCTCTAGGCACAGCAGCAGTGCCGTCGCTAAGCGACAGCAGGCGGTGCTCAAACTGCTGAGCCTAGGCGACAAAAGGCACACCGCCCAAGAGCTATTACAGGGCATCACGGCGCAGACTGATCTGTGGCTGGCACCGCTGAACCTCAAGCCGGGAATGGTTGTGTGTGACAACGGCCGTAACCTGGTGGCGGCTCTGCAACTCGGCAGACTGACACATGTGCCATGCCTGGCCCATGTGTTAAATCTGATAGTGCAGCGTTTCCTCAAGACATACCCCAATCTGTCTGATTTGCTCACGAAGGTGCGCCGCATCTGTGCGCATTTCAGGAAGTCCAGCCCAGATGCTGCCACTCTCAGGGCAGCGCAGCGCCGCCTCCAACTGCCCGCTCACCGACTGTTGTGCGACGTGCCCACGAGGTGGAATTCAACACTGACCATGTTATCCAGAGTTTACCAGCAGCGCAGAGCGATTGTAGACTGCCAGATGTCAACTTCCACCAGAACTGGTAGTCAGGTCAGTCAGCTTCCTCAAGTCTACAATGAGGAGTGGACGTGGATGTCTGATATCTGTCAGGTGCTGAGTAACTTTGAGGAGTCAACACAGATGGTCAGTGGCGATGCCGCCATCATCAGCCTCACCATCCCGCTGCTTGGCCTGTTGAAAAACTCTCTGGTCAGCATGAAGTCGGAAGCTTTGCGCTCGTCACAAGAGACGGGGGAAGAATATTCCCTTGTTGATAGCCAAAGCACCCTGAGGTCTGTTTCTCAGCGCATATCGGAGGAGGTGGAGGTGGAGGAGGATGAGGAGGAAGAGGAGGAGAATGTTGGCGAGACACAAGAGGGGACCATTGTTGAGTCCTTCACTGTTCAGCGTGTATGGGCAGAAGAAGAGGAGTTGGAGGAGTTGGAGGAGGAGGAAATGGACAGTCAGGCCAGTGAGGGGAGTGAATTCTTACGCGTTGGTACTCTGGCGCATATGGCAGATTTCATGCTAGGCTGCCTATCCCGTGACCCTCGCGTTCAAAGAATTTATTCCAGCACCGATTACTGGGTGTTCACTCTCCTGGACCCACGGTACAAGCAAAATCTTGCCACTCTCATCCCTGCAGAGGAAAGGAGTGTGAGAATGCATGAATACCAGCAGGCCCTGGTGCACAAGCTGAAACAGTATTTCCCTTCTGACAGCGCTAGCGGCAGAGTGCGTAGTTCTGCGGGACAAGTAGCGAGGGAGAGTAGGCGAGCAGGCAGCTTGTCCAGCACTGGCAAGGGTACGCTTTACAAGGCTTTTGCCAGCTTTATGTCACCCCAGCAAGACACTGTCACCTGTCCCCAGTCTCGGCAGAGTAGGGCTGATCTTTACAGAAAGATGGTGAGGGAGTACGTAGCTGACCATACCATCGTCCTAAATGATCACACAGCTCCCTACAACTACTGGGTTTCAAAGCTGGACATGTGGCACGAACTGGCGCTGTACGCCTTGGAGGTTCTTGCCTGCCCTGCCGCTAGCGTCTTGTCCGAGCGGGTTTTCAGTGCAGCTGGTGGCATCATCACCGATAAGCGTACACGCCTGTCGACTGACAGCGCTGACAGGCTGACGCTTATTAAAATGAATAAAGGCTGGATTTCTCAGAATTTCCAATCTCCACCAGGTGAAGGAAGCTCAACCTGAATAATTGATCCACTCCTCCTCCTCCTCCTCATTTTCCTCCTTCTCCTCCTCTTTGTACAGTAAAGCAGAGGAAAATGGCTATTTTTTGACAGGGCCCACTGGCTCTTGCTATACTTCATGCATTTAATTTTTCTGGAGGGCCACCTACCCGGTCCTCTGTTTGAAACAATTTTTGTGAGTGCCACATACAGGCACTCAATCTATTCCATTTTTCTGGAGGGCCACCTACCCGGTCCTCTGGTTTGAACAATTTTTGGGACTGCCACATACAGGCACTCAATCTATTCCATTTTACTGGAGGGCCACCTACCTGCTCCTCTGGTTTGAAGAATTTTTGGGACTGCCACATACAGGCACTCAATCTATTCCATTTTACTGCAGGGCCACCTACCTGCTCCTCTGGTTTGAAACATTTTTGGGACTGCCACATACAGGCACTCAATCTATTCCATTTTACTGGAGGGCCACCTACCTGCTCCTCTGGTTTGAAAAATTTTTGGGACTGCCACATACAGGCACTCAATCTATTCCATTTTACTGGAGGGCCACCTACCTGCTCCTCTGGTTTGAAGAATTTTTGGGACTGCCACATACAGGCACTCAATCTATTCCATTTTACTGGAGGGCCACCTACCTGCTCCTCTGGTTTGAAGAATTTTTGGGACTGCCACATACAGGCACTCAATCTATTCCATTTTACTGGAGGGCCACCTACCTGCTCCTCTGGTTTGAACAATTTTTGGGACTGCCACATACAGGCACTCAATCTATTCCATTTTACTGGAGGGCCACCTACCTGCTCCTCTGGTTTGAAGAATTTTTGGGACTGCCACATACAGGCACTCAATCTATTCCATTTTACTGGAGGGCCACCTACCTGCTCCTCTGGTTTGAAAAATGTTTGGGACTGCCACATACAGGCACTATCCAAATTAAATTGTCTCCATAGCAGCCTCCACACGTTGTCTCCATTGCTACCTCCAAAAGTCGTCCATATAGCTGCCTCCATACATCGTCCCTTTATCAAACGAGGTGTGTCAGGCAGAAATTTGGGTTGTTTTCATGGATTCCACATCAAAGTTGTTAACTTTGTCGCCACCCTGCTGTGTTATCCACAAAATATACTGGCAAACTTTTACCATTTAGGGATATTATTTCAGCGCTTCTTGCGCATCTGTTTACATTCCCCTCACCCGGCATATCCTAAACTTATAAGAACGCTACTACACTTGATCTTATACAAAAGGTTCTTAGAAGTGCTGTTTGGGGAGTAGCCTAGAGACAGGGGCTTGGATTGGCGAAAGCTCGCCTGGCAGCGGAACGCCAGCTCCATGCGCATCATGCGCTTCTTGCGCATCTGTTTACATTCCCCTAACCCGCCATATCCCAAACTTATAAGAACGCTACTACACTTAACTTGGTGCAGGCTGGGACCGAGTCTGACCCTGGGGCTGGTCATATACTGCCGACGCAGAGAATTGCGGGGCCTACCTCGGTCCAGGTCTCAAAGGCCTACTATACCTCCTCCCACCCCTCCTCCACCTCCTCCTCCTCCGAATTACCATCCGTGGGCATGGCGCCATCAGTCGGTAGCTCTAGGCACAGCAGCAGTGCCGTCGCTAAGCGACAGCAGGCGGTGCTGAAACTGCTGAGCCTAGGCGATAAAAGGCACACCGCCCAAGAGCTATTACAGGGCATTCCACATCAAAGTTGTTAACTTTGTCGCCACCCTGCTGTGTAAGCCACAAAATATACTGGAAAACTTTTACCATTTAGGGATATTATTTCAGCGCTTCTTGCGCATCTGTTTACATTCCCCTCACCCGCCATATCCTAAACTTATAAGAACGCTACTACACTTGATCTTATACAAAAGTGCTGTTTGGGGAGTAGCCTAGAGACAGGGGCTTGGATTTGCGAAAGCTCGCCTGGCAGCGGAGCGCCAGCTCCATGCGCATCATGCGCTTCTTGCGCATCTGTTTACATTCCCCTCACCCGGCATATCCTAAACTTATAAGAACGCTACTACACTTGATCTTATACAAAAGTGCTGTTTGGGGAGTAGCCTAGAGACAGGGGCTTGGATTGGCGAAAGCTCGTCTGGCAGCGGAGCGCCAGCTCCATGCCAAGATCCAACTAACATAGTTTTAACTGCAGCACCTTTAATCTACTACTAGTTCACTGCCTCCATACATGGTCCCCTTATCAAACGAGCTGTGTCAGGCAGAATTTTGGGTTGTTTTCATGGCTTCCATGTTAACTTTGTCGCCACCCTGCTGTGTAATCCACAAAATATACTGGCAAACTTTTATCATGTACCGATATTATTTGAGCACTTCTTGCTCACCTCCTTTGGTTCCTCTCTGCCACCCATTGGTTTGAAGCCTGAGTCCATTTAGGGTATGTCGCCATGACACTCTCTAGCCTGCTGCCGCTGCCTCTGCATGCCGTCCCCTATAGTGTCAGGGTCAATTATTGCATGTTTTAGATACTATCTAGCTTCATTCTGTCACTCTGTCATGGCCATGCTGCTGCCCATAATTTTGGCATAATGGTGCGTTTAAGCAGCCTCAGAGGCATCCATGCATGCTGCCCCTGCTGTTTCCTGTCCATTTCCGTGGTGTTTCCATCCTTTTCTGAGGTTCCCAGGTGTTTGGCCAAGCTTCCCTGTGCAGAGCCTTGGTCCCCTTGAAAAATGCTCGAGTCTCCCATTGACTTCAATGGGGTTCGTTATTCGAGACGAGCACTCGAGCATCGGGAAAAGTTCGTCTCGAATAACGAGTACCCGAGCATTTTAGTGTTCGCTCATCTCTATTTATGACCTGTTGACATAAGGTAAACATTTTTCCTGAATCTGCAGATTTTTGATCATCTTTTTTTTTATTCTTAAAACAAACTGTAAAGCGCATAGGAATTTCCCGTATTTTCAATGAAAGACAACACATTTATCTGATCTTTTAGAATTTTAAGGTTTAAGCTTTTGTAGCTAGCAGAAATGATATGGGAATTGAAGGAAGAAGGGCAGAGGTTTTACCTAATGTGCATCATATTTGTGAATACACTTATTTATGCCATTTGAGTGTCTTGTATTTCAGTGTAGCAGTTTTATCTCTGTCTGAATAAGAGGATTGCATGCACTGGCAGGATTCATTTTCATCCATTTCCATGAATTTAAAATTTGGAGTACATGTTACTGTAGGATAAATGGCACTGATCTCATGAATGTCTAAAAAGTTAAAGTGAAGCTCCATAAGTCATATTAAATAATACCTCAATTGAGTGATCCTTGAAAAATATGTCATGCCAGGTGCAAGACATTGAGGGCGTTGCTCTCAAACTGTGACATTTCCAAAAAGATATGTCCCAAGTAACTTCCTAACTTCTGCTACACACTATAGTCTGTTCATGCTTTGAAGCAGTAGCATGAGACCCATTGACAAGCCCTTTGGTGTAATTTTTGTTTAATTTTTCCCATATGGATATAAATGTATAGGAATCAACATTTTTAACATGTTGGCTACAAAAACTGTATAATAATATAACAAAACAGATTTTCCAGGAAATTAGTTTCCAGTATAGATAAGTGAATGGCCCAGTTAGACCATTGGAGGAGAGCATGTCTGGCAGCCCCTGTCATAACTCTCAGCAATACGAGCATGTGGGGAATATTTAGGATATTTAAATTACAATACATGTAAGGGCATCAAAGTGTTGAGTGAGGGACCTCTGTCTCCCCTTTGACGAATGTCCTAGGAAGAAACTACTTCTACTGTAAGGTACTGCCGCAATTATACAGTATCTGGGGGTTATCATATGCCGATGCCATCATATTCTTTTGCGCTTTACAAATCAAAGGACACATATATAAATAAAATACAAACAGTCATAGGAAACCATAGGAGTGAACGCCCTGCTCATAAGATGTAACTTAATGTATCTGCTCTGTGCTTATTTCTACGTATTTGGTTAGAACCTGGGCCCACCGGGCTGGACCAGCCCAGCATGTAGTGATGGCATAACCCAATCATTTACAAGGACTTTATAAAATCTCTTAAATCAGGTCATATGGACATCAATCCCTTCATTTGATCTAAAAAGAGAAAACATTGTACAGATCATATATTAATATAAAATTATTCACTGTGTGTTCTTAGGAGAAGAGCAATATTATATTTCCTCTAGATATTCAACGAGCATCTTGTGGCTTGGATTGCCAGTTTATCAAGCTACATTACTTTGTATTCTCTGAAATGTAAACTGGGAATGTCAAACAGGAGAGTTAAGATCTGTGAAGCAGAATTTTCATCTAATGCATCAATGAATCAAATGCTGTCCATCATTTTATATGTCCCAAGCAAATCAATCCTCATGTTGGTCATGCAATCTTGCTTGTTTAATGATGTCTTACTAATGAATAGACTCCATATAATTGCTACTTTACAAAATTCATATCAGTTATCAATTAAAATGAAACTACATATGTATTAGAAAAATTATTGAAGTTCTTGCAAGATGAATGAATTCATATGCATTTATATTACTTTGAGCAGCATATAATCAAGCACACATGGGGAGATATTTATCATGAGAGGTAATTTTAAAAGTCAGTTTTGCTAGAAATGGAATTGCCATAATTTGGGCAAAATTTATTAAATGATGCATATATATATATTGCCTTGCATGCTAAAAAAAACTGGTAAGTTATGTAAAAAATTAATCACAATTTCAGGCATACGCAATTAAAATTGTTGAGGAGATTTATCAAAACTGTCGGAGAGCACAACAGGTTGTAGCTTGTGGCAACCAATCAGAGCTCCACTTCCAAATT
This sequence comes from Engystomops pustulosus, assembly GCF_040894005.1. Taxonomy (NCBI): domain Eukaryota; kingdom Metazoa; phylum Chordata; class Amphibia; order Anura; family Leptodactylidae; genus Engystomops; species Engystomops pustulosus. The sequence continues at coordinate 62,349,032 of NC_092415.1, forward strand.
CTTACATCAGTTTATAAAAAGAAAGCTGAGCTCTGATTGACCTTGAGTAAAGAACAATTTTGATCTCAGACACTTGTGATAAATGAGACTTTTTTTCTTTTGTCCAGCAATTAAAAAAAAGTTGGTGGCACATGCAAGGGATACAACAATTTTCTATAACTTGTGTGGTTCAAATCTATAATTTTTTTTTTAAATCCGACTTTCCGTTCTAAAAATATAGTCCATGAAAATGTATATGTGAATACTTACCTAAGGGGTGGTAAGGCTGATTTTCCTAACGATCACACTCCTTTTCTGGAGCACTAAACCTATAAATAAGAGTAGGAGCCTAATCACACAAACAGATCTGTGTCATTGTGGTGGAAATGGTTCCTGACAAACCTAATGATTGACGATAACAGTAGATAGACTACATTGCTTCCATTTTTTACAGATGGTTGAGAATTATGTTTTGCAGGTCTGAGGAAAAAAGTACAGGGTGGTATAGATTGATGCGCTACATCCAGAGTTAGATATGTTTTAGAGTTTTTATTAATAATTGTTATTTGACAACGGGTTTCAACACCGTATCGGTGTCTTTATCAGGTCAGAGTCTACACCGCGCCACATCTAACGTACAGCCAGCACTCCCAACAATAGAAGCACCATGGTTGGATAACAGCAGGAGATCGCCTTGCAGACTCTGACCTGATGAAGACACTGATACGGTGTTGAAACGTGTTGTCAAATAACAATTATTAATAAAAACTCTAAAACATATCTAACTCTGGATGTAGCGTGTCAATCTATTGCACCCCGTACTTTTTTCCTCAAACCTGCATACCCTTTCTAGACTACCTCCCAGCTTCGTGGGCTGACGGTGCAACTCCACCTAACCTGGCAATTACTCCGTTGTTTTTTCGTTATTGTGCACACATCTCTAGGCGCCTGGCTCAAACAAATCCCTCAAAAAACTCTTTTACCCTAACCCCAGAATTATGTTTCTAAACAAAGCATTGGGGAAGCTAGTTGTTTCACAGCCAGACACAGCAAGCTATTGCTGGTCAGACACAGACAGAAGAAAGGTTGGTGGAGCCTTGCTGGTGTAGATAGGGCCTCCGCTGATTCAATTTGCATCAGAAATTTGTGTAAATTAAATCCCAAATCTGTGACTGTTCATCACTTCTGTAAAGATCAATTTCTAGCACAAATGCAAAAAAATGTTAAGAACTGTATGACTTTGATATGGGTAAATCCTCTAGAGTTAGGGAGACTAGTGTTAATTTAGCTCCCCAAGTGATGGGGATTTTCAAGATATATTTAAGAAGGTTATATTTTAAACCAATATATTTGTATGTGAGTATAGGTCCACCAGGTGAGTAATAAAGTACCAATTCCATTTTGTTATAAATCTCCAACACATACTTGAGAACCCTTGAGAACCCTGAATAACCTTAATTTCTAAACCTTATTTTCTAATGCTATATCATTTCTTCTGTTATTTCTAATTCTATTCAAAAGGCAAAGGGGAACAAATTGATTATTATTTTTGTATAATACTATAATGCAACCAAAACTGTACTTGCCCCACGTGACATATTTTCTTATACATACTATTATATTACATTGTTTCATGCTGTATACGAAAATAATAAAAAAAAATATGTTAATAACAGGAGTGCATGTCTATTAATGATTTTGGCATTAATATATATACTGTATGACTTTGTATACAGTATATAGTACAGTCTGAGTATAAAGCATATTTTCTTACATTTCTAGTTAATACCACCATCCAATTTTCCAATCATGAACATTGCTCTGAAAATAATTTATTGTAGCAGGCACTGAGTAAAAATCACAATAAAATAGAACAAAGATGAGCGATCAACAAATGAAATGATATTTTCTTACCATTTATTGCACAGTAATTGCTGTTTACAGAGGGTTGAACCGCATTAAACGCAAAATCATTACATGTACTTTTCATAATATCTTTTAAGAATTTTTGGAATTCCTGAATACTGTGCATTAGGTTACATTCAAAGTATGTTAACTTATTTTTCTTTTTGTCACATTTTGCTTAAAAGTTTTAAATTGTTGTTACAAAATGACAGCCCATAAAATCTGCCTTTTTAACTTACTAATGTTATACTGTGCCTCCTGTTTATGGGTGGCATCTTGACTACATAACATCAATGGATGTCCATGTAATGATATCTACGGGGGCATCATGTGAATGGCTCATCCACAATTAGTCAAATGATGACCCTCTAGAGGCGGCAAAATGAGACTAGGTAGCTCCCTCTACATCAACAGCACCGTTTAACACCAGGATCTGGCAGGTTTTTCTTGTTGCATGACCCCCGGAATACAGAGTGGCTATGGAGCGAGACTGCCTCTGCTCTCTGCACCGCGCTCTATTTGACTGCTGTGTACAAAAGAAGGAGAAGACAGAAGAGGTAAGTACTTTCCATGTGTCTCCTGTCTGACCTTCGGCTGCCTGATCGCTTGGGCAGCTGCCTAAAGCCATGCCATAAATATGTACCATGGTGCAGGCATTAGAGACCTCGACTGGTCTTTAAGCAGTTAAGGATAGCAAACAGAATAAATGATGCATATCATGTCTGGCGATTATGATGAGTGTCACACTATTCTTTAGTCTTTTATTTTTCCACATGAGAAAAGGGATTCTAAATATTTATTTTAGACAAATGACTAGTCTTAAAGGGGGTGGCCACTTTACCCCATGTGTTTTGTAATGTGTGTTTAAGTATGTATGTGGGGGGTAATCTACCTATATAAATCCATTAAAAGTTCTGCTCCGCTTTCTTCATTAGTAACGTAAAACCTCCTGTAAAACCTCATCAGTCAGACATTCCTGACCATAAAAAGGCAGCAGATGGTGGATCATGTGATCTCAATCTGTCCATGAACAATTGCCCTACTAGGACCTAAGACCGGTTCCACACTTTAATCACACTCACAACACATGCTGTCCGATCTCCCGGCCCGAACACTGCAAAGAGGAACTTAACTGACATGCTGAGTTCAGTTTCTGTTCGCAGCGTTTGGGCCAGGAGACCCGGGCAGCATGCGTTTCAAGTGTGATGCGAGTTCATTGCCCCACACTCGCAAGTGTGGAACTGGCCTTAATCTTATATTCATGATTACAGTCATACTGACCAGAGCCATTATATGATAAGGAATATCTGGCTGATGAGGTAAAGGAGGCTTCACTTTACATATCAAGAAAGTGGAGCAGAACTATTAATATATGTATGTTGGTAAATTACCTAATATCCTCCCCAAATCTACATGTGGTTCCTCAATACGGGGCCATTTAAAGGGAACCTGTCATCAGTAATTGGCCTAATAAACCACTACCAGTATGTTGTCAAGCAGCTGAGCAGCTGAGCCAGGGAGTGGTGGCATTAACCAGAAATCAACTTTGAAGTGAGATGTAAAGTGGTTTTATGAAGTCAAGGAGGCAGAGAGTTTAACACTGAAGTTTCCCTGCCTTAGAACATCCCCTTTACTGTAATTAATGGTCTTGTGTCCAGGGACATCATTGATTAGATCTACTGAAGTACAGTGCATGATGTCAACTACATGGGAATAGGTGTTCAGAGGCAAAGAGAGCTTGATTTCAGTGTTTAACTCTCCGCCTCCCTGACTTTATACATTTAACTTAAATCTCACTTCAAACATGCTGGGCCTTGAAAGAAACATGATCTGGAAGCTGTTCAACTGATTACTAATATTTGGTTTGTTAGGTCAATTTCTGTTAACAGGTTCCCTTTAAGTCAATCATGAAAAAAATAATGGTTTTTTATTTTGGTTATAATGGTTTATTGATCGTGGTACAGCCCTTCAATTAAAGGTCCATATTATTTACGCATTTTTTGGCAGAAACTTGAATGGCATTTTTCCATTCCTGTCTAGAAAATGGGTGTGTTATTCAGACACATTTATAACTGTTGCCTTTTTAGAATTTTGAAAACAATTCAAAATTTACATTCCTATAAAATGTCAGCAAGCAGAAATCTAGAAAACCATGAGAAATGGATACAGAAAGTATATTGTAAAATTGTATAACTTTCTATTATACAAGCAATAACAGTTATTTTCTGAAACGAGAACACCCCTTTAACTCTTCTAATAAAAATATCCCTTTATTCAGGCTGCTTAACGTTTGATCCTCGCAGTATATTTCCTTTAACCCTTTGCCGCAAAGTGACCTAATATTACATTGACATGTGGCTCGGGGTGTATAGAGAGGGTGTTTTGCATGTTGCACCAAACACCCATTGTTAACACCCGCTATCGGTGCTGACTCCGATCATGGATATTAGCCCTTTATATACGGCCAGTGGCACATTGTAACAGATCATGTGTAAAAATGCCACATACAGTGCCTTGTGTAAGTATCAGTATAAATACACCTGATCTGTGATCTGTGAGTCTCAGGGTTCTGCATTATGAAGACCAAGGAATACACCAGAAAGGTCCGAGATACTGTTTTAGAGAAGTGTAATGCTAGATTTGGATACAAAAAGATTTAACAAACCTTGAAGAACCCAAGGAGCACTGTTCAAGAAACCATATTGAAATGGCAGGAGTAACAGACCACGGAAATCTACCAAGACCTGGCCCTCCCTCTAAACTTTCATCTCAAACAGGGAGAAGACTTATCAAAGATGATGATGATCCATCTGGATGAACTGCAGAGATCAACAACTGAGGTGGGAGAGTTTGTCAATAGGACAGCAATCAGTCGTACACTGCACAAATATGGCCTTTATGGAAAAGTGTCAAGAAGAAAGCCATTTCTCAAAGATTTCCATGAAAAGTCTCATTTAAAGTTTTACACAAGCCACCTGGTTGCTACACCAAACATGTGGAAGAAGGTGCTCTAGCCCTGCTTTTCGATAGCAGGGACAGGGAAGATGTTTGAAATTGATAGGGAGATGGATGAATGCAGGACCAATCTGGAAGAAAACCTGCTGGAGTCTGCAAAAGACCTGAGACTAGGACAGAGATTTATCTTCAAACAAGACAGTGTGGCACACAGGACTTTGGTACAGTTTTCTGTCGGACTTTGCACGCTCTTTTCAGTGGATGCCGGTTACACAGGGGTTTAAGAAGTGTCTGCACCACAAATGTGTCACACCATTTTATAGCGCAGCTGCAGAAGGCACCGCGGGACAGTACGGGGTTAAGGGGGGCAAATGATATTTCACACCTTACTTTTCAGTTTATTATGCGTTACAAAAGTTTAACATTTCCAATAAATTTCATTCCACTTTACAATTGCTTCCCAATAAAAAATAAAAGTTTAAATCATCCAACTTTCACTAGAATTGATTAAAAAAAAAATAAACAATAAAAATATAATATTAGGCATTACCATGTCCCAAAAGTCCCAATCTGTCAATACATAAAAGGATTGTCCCCAGCTAAAATGTATGAAATGACACTTTTTTGTCATTTTCCACACATAAAAAATTTAATAAAAAGTGATCAAAAGGTTGTACGGTCCCCAATATGCTAGCAATGAAAACAACATCATGGCCCCCCAAAAATGACACTTTCACAGCTCCTTATGCCAAAGTGTGAAAAACTTATTTGTGTCAGAATATGGCAAAATTAGGACATATTTAGTACAAAAGGTTTTAAGTTTTTAAAACCAATATACATTTGTTATACTTGTAATTGCACTGACCCACAAAATAAAGTACAGATGTAATTTGGTGTACACAGTAAAAACCGTAAAAGCTGAGCCCATAAGAAAAAGTAGCAAAATTGTTTTTATGTCAAGTTTATGCATTTGGAATTTTTTTCCAGCTTCCCAGTACAGGCAGTCCCCGGGTTACATACAAGATAGGGTCTGTAGGTTTGTTCTTAAGTTGATTTTGTATGTAAGTCGGAACTGTATATTTTATCTTTGTAACCCCAGCCAAATTTTTTTTGGTCTCTGTGACAATTGGATTTTAAAAATGTTGGATTGTCATAAGAACCAGGATTAACAATAAAGCTTCATTACAGACACCTGTGATAACTGTTATAGCTGTTTATTGTAGCCCAAGACAAAAGTACAATAAATTGCTAACATCCAGAGGTCCGTTTGTAACTAGGGGTCGTATGTAAGTCAGGTGTTCTTAAGTAGGGGACCGCCTGTACATGCAATGGAAAATGAAAAACCGCCACTAGGAATGACTATTTGTTATGCAGAAAACAAGGCCATTAAGAACTCTGTACACTGAAAAAATTTAAAAGGGGAGAAAAAACTAAATGCAAAAACGAAAAAGGCCATTGGTGTGAAGGAAATAATATTGAATGGAGAACTAGTGCAGAGTTTCATCTACGTGATTTGAGACATTTACACATACCTCCCAACCGTCCCGCTTTCGGCGGGACTGTCACGCTTTTTAACCCCAGTCCCGCCGCCCCGGGAGGATAAGGGAATGTCACGCTATTCCCCGCATTGTCCCGGGCCAGGAGACTGAGTCCCGTCTCCTGGTCCCGGGACCAGGGTCCGACTTGCCTGGCTGAGAGTAACCGCGGTTACCGCGGACGCGGTGACCGCGGTAACCGCGAGGGGGGGGGCGGGGGGTTCGGGTGGGCAGGGCACACCTGCTGGCTGCAGCACACACTACCTCTGGGGATCATCACAGCAGTGAATGTGGTCAAGGACCTTCGATGAGGTCATGACCATGTGACGCCTATGTGGGAGGAGCTACTGAAGACCCCGGTAGAGGTTGCTGCCATGCATGCCGAGGTATGTATGAGAAGTTATACAGAAGCAGTGCAAGGAGGTGAGACAGGTATATAATGTGGGGGTGGGGGGCAGTGTGACAGGTATATAATGTGTGGGGGGGCAGTGTGACAGGTATATAATGTGTGGGGGGGGCAGTGTGACAGGTATATAATGTGTGGGGGGGGCAGTGTGACAGGTATATAATGTGTGGGGGGGCAGTGTGACAGGTATATAATGTGTGGGGGGGCAGTGTGACAGGTATATAATGTGTGGGGGGGCAGTGTGACAGGTATATAATGTGTGGGGGGGCAGTGTGACAGGTATATAATGTGTGGGGGGGCAGTGTGACAGGTATATAATGTGTGGGGGGGCAGTGTGACAGGTATATAATGTGTGGGGGGGCAGTGTGACAGGTATATAATGTGTGGGGGGGCAGTGTGACAGGTATATAATGTGTGGGGGGGCAGTGTGACAGGTATATAATGTGTGGGGGGGGCAGTGTGACAGGTATATAATGTGTGGGGGGGGGCAGTGTGACAGGTATATAATGTGTGGGGGGGGCAGTGTGACAGGTATATAATGTGTGGGGGGGGCAGTGTGACAGGTATATAATGTGTGGGGGGGCAGTGTGACAGGTATATAATGTGTGGGGGGGGCAGTGTGACAGGTATATAATGTGTGGGGGGGGCAGTGTGACAGGTATATAATGTGTATATATGTGATCTAGTGAAAGGGGGTTGCTTTAAAATTTTTCTTTTTTTTCAATTTTTTAAAAAAAATGTTACCATTATTTTAGACTCTCTAATATAATATACTGGAATACTAGTGTATAGCAATATTACTGCTGATCTCTAATAGCCTCTCATCTGCTATTAGAGATCATTACACATGGCAGGCCTACTAGTCTCAATGGGACTTTAGGCTACCATGACAGCCGATCACCAAGAGGAGGAGTTTGGGAAATCAGGAGGCTGCTGGAGGAGGAGGCTGGGGACAGGAGGAGGAGGAGGCTGGGGGACAGGAGGAGGCTGGAGCAGGCTGGGGAGCAGAAGGAGGAGGCTGGAGGACAGCAGGAAGATAGAGGATGGAGGGGCTGGGGGACAGGAGGATGCTCGAGGCGGCTGGGGGACAGGAGGAGGCTGGAGGACAGGAGGAGTATGCTGGAGGAGGAGGCTGGAGGACAGGAGGAGTATGCTGGAGGAGGAGGCTGGGGGACAGGAGTATGCTGGAGGAGGAGGCTGGGGGACAGGAGGAGGAGGCTGGGGGACAGGAGGAGGAGGCTGGGAAATCAGGAGCAGGCTGGAGCAGAAGGAGGAGGCTGGAGCAGAAGGAGGAGGCTGGAGGACAGCAGGAAGATAGAGGATGGAGGGGCTGGGGGACAGGAGGAGGATGCTGGAGCAGGCTGGGGAACAGGAGGAGACTGGGGGACACGTGGAGGAGGCTGGAGGACAGGGGGGCTACAGGAGGAGGCAGGGGGGCTACAGGAGGAGGCTGGAGGACAGGAGGAGGCTGGAGGACAGGAGGAGGCGACAGGAGGAGGCTAGAGGACAGGAGGAGGCGACAGGAGGAGGCTGGAGGACAGGAGGAGGCTACAAGAGGAGGCTGGAGGACAGGAGAAGGCTGGAGGACAAGGGGATACAGGAGGAGGCTGGAGGACAAGGGGATACAGGAGGAGGCTGGAGGACAAGGGGATACAGGAGGAGGCTGGAGGACAAGGGGATACAGGAGGAGGCTGGAGGACAGGGGGATACAGGAGGAGGCTAGAGGACAGGGGGATACAGGAGGAGGCTGGAGGACAGGGGGATACAGGAGGAGGCTGGAGGACAGGGGGATACAGGAGGAGGCTGGAGGACAGGAGGCTACAGGAGGAGGACAGGGGGCTGGAGGCTACAGGAGGAGACTGGAGGACAGTCTATATGTTTTACATGTTACAGAGTTGCATTAGGGGATATTATATTGGTCCACGGGAAGGGGGGCAAATTAAGGGGCGTTGTAGCATTTGGGGACCATCAAGTTCGATATTATACTATGCTTGAGGGTTGGACAATGGGCGTGGCTTAGAAAAAGGGGGAGGAGCTTTGTGTCCCTCTTTCTCTTCTCCAAAAGTTGGGAGGTATGATTTACATATAAATGAAATCAGTAGAAAGATTTCTAAGCACAGTTAATTATAAAGTTTTGTAATAGCTGTGCCTGATGTTCTATGAAAATATATTGTACTAGCATCCAGGTGATCAAGAATATGTAATCATTTAAAGGTTAAGTATCAGAAAACGATTTATGACACCCTAAGAGGAGCTGCACCTGACTACTGCTAAACTGGCTGCTTTTCATTTTCCATCAATGAAGATGAAACAGGTGTTTTTTGTATCTTGTCTAAATTGATGATAGCTGTAATCATTACAAGGCCACAATTTTATGCATGTTAATAGATGTAATATCTGCAGCACGCCTATTCAGATATGACCTTACTTCTTACAATCACACTTTATTGAAATAATGCTTTATTACTATTATTGTCTGCCCTTCCAATGGCAGATTATTTACAACCATTATCATTCTAATAATAATTCCTTTATTTATATAGCATCTACAGACAGGCCCGGCGCCAGCACCCGTCTAACCCGGGCAAGTGCTGGGGCCCCGGGGTACTGGAGGGGCCCACTCGGGCCCCCAGATCAATTGTAGCAGTGTCGGGCGTCTCTCATCGCGATCTGTGTCTATCGGACAAGATTGCGATGAGAAAATTTGCAGTCACTCACTGCTTTCCTCGGCAGCAGCTGCTGCATCGGAGACTGAAGGACCTGCAATGATTTCATGGTCACATGAGGAGGGGAGGGGAGGCAGTGTGTATATAGGGGGAGGGGGGACAGTATGTATACAGGAGGAGGAGGGGGCAGTGTGTATACAGGGGGAGGAGGGGCAGTGTGTATACAGGAGGAGGGGGGCAGTGTGTATACAGGGGGAGGAGGGGGCAGTGTGTATACAGGAGGAGGGGAGGCAGTGTGTATACAGGGGGAGGGGGGACAGTATGTATACAGGAGGAGGAGGGGGCAGTGTGTATAGAGGGGGAGGAGGGGGCAGTGTGTATACAGGGGGAGGAGGGGGCAGTGTGTATACAGGAGGAGGGGGCAGTGTGTATACAGGAGGAGGGGGAGCAGTGTGTATACAGGAGGAGGGGGGCAGTGTGTATACAGGAGGAGAGGGGGGAGTGTGTATACAGGGGGAGGGGGCAGTGTGTATACAGGGGTAGGGGGGCAGTGTGTATACAGGAGGAGGGGGGCAGTGTGTATACAGGAGGGGGGGCAGTGTGTATACAGGAGGAGGGGGGCCAGTGTGTACACAGGGGGAGGGGGGCAGTGTGTATACAGGAGGGGGGGCAGTGTGTATACAGGGGGAGAGGGGGCAGTGTGTATACAGGGGGAGGGGGGGCAATGTGTATACAGGAGGAGGGGGGGCAGTGTGTATACAGGAGGGGGGGGCAGTGTGTATACAGGAGGAGGGGAGGAAGTGTGTATACAGGGGGAGAGGGGGCAGTGTGTATACAGGGGGAGGAGGGGGCAGTGTGTATACAGGAGGAGGGGGGCAGTGTGTATACAGGAGGAGAGGGGGGAGTGTGTATACAGGGGGAGGGGGCAGTGTGTATACAGGGGTAGGGGGGCAGTGTGTATACAGGAGGAGGGGGGCAGTGTGTATACAGGAGGGGGGGCAGTGTGTATACAGGAGGAGGGGGGCCAGTGTGTACACAGGGGGAGGGGGGCAGTGTGTATACAGGAGGGGGGGGCAGTGTGTATACAGGGGGAGAGGGGGCAGTGTGTATACAGGGGGAGGGGGGGCAATGTGTATACAGGAGGGGGGGGGCAGTGTGTATACAGGAGGGGGGGCAGTGTGTATACAGGAGGAGGGGAGGAAGTGTGTATACAGGGGGAGAGGGGGCAGTGTGTATACAGGGGGAGGAGGGGGCAGTGTGTATACAGGGGGAGAGGGGGCAGTGTGTATAGAGGAGGAGGGGGGGGCAGTGTGTATACAGGGGGAGGAGGGGCAGTGTGTATACAGGAGGAGGGGAGGCAGTGTGTATACAGGAGGAGGGGGGGCAGTGTGTATACAGGAGGAGGGGGGCAGTGTGTATACAGGAGGAGGGGAGGCAGTGTGTATACAGGGGGAGAGGGGCAGTGTGTATACAGGGTGAGGCGGGGGCAGTGTGTATACAGGGGGAGAGGGGGCAGTGTGTATACAGGGGGAGGAGGGGGCAGTGTGTATACAGGTGGAGGAGGGGGTAGTGTGTATACAGGAGGAGGGGGGCAGTGTGTATACAGGGGGAGGAGGGGGCAGTGTGTATACAGGGGGAGAGGGGGCAGTGTGTATACAGGGGGAGGAGGGGGCAGTGTGTATACAGGGGGAGAGGGGGCAGTGTGTATACAGGGGGAGGAGAGGGGCAGTGTGTTTATAGGGGGAGGAGGGGGCAGTGTGTATACAGGGGGAGAGGGGGCAGTGTGTATACAGGGCGAGAGGGGGCAGTGTGTATACAGGGGGAGGAGGGGGCAGTGTGTATACAGGGGGAGAGGGGGCAGTGTGTATACAGGGGGAGGAGGGGGCAGTGTGTATACAGGGGGAGGGGGGGCAGTGTGTATACAGGGGGAGAGGGGGCAGTGTGTATACAGGGGGAGGAGGGGCAGTGTGTATACATGGGGAGGAGGGGGCAGTGTGTATACAGGGGGAGAGGGGGCAGTGTGTATACAGGTGGAGGAGGGGGCAGTGTGTATACAGGGGGAGGGGGGCAGTGTGTATACAGGGGGAGGGGGGCAGTGTGTATACAGGGGGAGGAGGGGCAGTGTGTATACAGGAGGAGGGGAGGCAGTGTGTATACAGGAGGAGGGGGGGCAGTGTGTATACAGGAGGAGGGGGCAGTGTGTATACAGGAGGAGGGGAGGCAGTGTGTATACAGGGGGAGAGGGGGCAGTGTGTATACATGGGGAGGCGGGGGCAGTGTGTATACAGGGGGAGAGGGGGCAGTGTGTATACAGGGGGAGGAGGGGGCAGTGTGTATACAGGGGGAGAGGGGGCAGTGTGTATACAGGGGGAGGAGGGGGCAGTGTGTATACAGGGGGAGGAGGGGGCAGTGTGTATACAGGGGGAGGAGGGGGCAGTGTGTATACAGGGGGAGGAGGGGGCAGTGTGTATACAGGGGGAGGAGGGGGCAGTGTGTATACAGGGGGAGGAGGGGGCAGTGTGTATACAGGGGGAGGAGGGGGCAGTGTGTATACAGGAGTTGGGGGCAGTGTGTATACAGGGGGAGGAGGGGCAGTGTGTATACAGGAGGAGGGGGGCAGTGTGTATACAGGAGGAGGGGGGCAGTGTGTATACAGGGGGAGGAGGGGGCAGTGTGTATACAGGGGGAGGAGGGGGCAGTGTGTATACAGGGGGAGGAGGGGGCAGTGTGTATACAGGGGGAGGAGGGGGCAGTGTGTATACAGGAGTTGGGGGCAGTGTGTATACAGGGGGAGGAGGGGCAGTGTGTATACAGGAGGAGGGGGGCAGTGTGTATACAGGAGGAGGGGGGCAGTGTGTATACAGGAGGGGAGATGTGTCCACGCGGGGGAGGGGGGGCAGTGTGACTACTGAAGGGGGGCCCATAAAGGGGCCCACTAGGGCTTTGTCGCCCAGGGGCCCACTAATGCCGGGAGCCGGCCCTGTCTTAAGATTACGCAGCGCTGTACACAGCTTGCCAAATTGGTCCCAGTCCCCATGGGGCTCACAATCTAATCAACCTACCTGTATGTTTTGGAGTGTGGGAGGAAACCCATGTAAACGCAGAGAGAACATAGAAACTCATTGCAAATGTTGACCTGGGTGGGACTTGAACCCAGAACCCCAACGCTGCAAGGCAGAAGTGCTACCCACTCAGCCACCGTGCTGCCCACTAAGATGTGAAAACTTATATTGTACAGTGGTTTATTCAGCTGGGTGGTGATGGGGGGCTCACACCCTTTCCATTAACATAGTGAAGGAGCGGCAGTGTCTCAAATATGGGTAGGAATAGGACCTGCTCTATAATTTACCGTCTGACTCGGTCATGGTGCGGTGAGATACCATGTGCTCGCCACACTATAACTGTGCACAAGAGACCTCAATGGTTGCTGTGAGCTAGAAGCCGTTTTGATGGTTAACTCAAGGCCCTCATTTACGGTCCTGTGCACAAGGTCTTAAATGTTGAACGAGCATTCAGTCCACTCCATTCGCTAAACAAGTGAGACATATGTGAAATTAAAAGGCCTTTTGAAGTAACACTCCTAAATTCTAGTGCCCCTTTTCCTTCATTATACATAATTTATGGCCTTAAAGTCCTCCTCTTAAGTGTAGTAATGTGGTCTCATTGCTAGGAACTGCCAGAACTCTACAAGTCACAATCCCCCATCCTGCATTAAATAAAAATATGATGATGATACACAGTTATAATGAATACAAGGGGGGAAGCATATCACACCAAATTAAAAGAGGACCTGTCACCAGATTTTGACCACCCTGAGTAACAATGCCTGCTGCGAATGGTTTACAAGTCCTCCACATATCACCTAAAGTTATTTGCCAGTGAGGCACTGTGCCTTAATTCAAGACGTTATTGAGATGCAAATTAGCTTTTGTGACTCATGTTTGGTGTTTGTGACATATAAAGCTCTATGTACAGCTGGGAAATATTGTGTCATTTTGTTTACACTGTGCCATGAGTTACAATCATGACACGTGACCAGAGTGACATCATCGCACGTCCTTTAGCTTTCTAATAATAGCAAACTCTACACCATGCATGTGATTACATGAAATCACAGCAGCCTCCATGGAGAGGAGTAGAAGTCCATGGAGGCTTCTGTGACTTCATGCGGTCACATACTTGCATGGGGTACTGTTTGCTATTGTTAGAGGCAAAAGGACCTAAGATGAGGTCACTCTTGTCACATGACATGAACTGTGGCCAGCAAGGAGGCATAAGGAAAGTATTAGATGGGAGGGGTCGGATGAGCAGGACATGCCCCCTCTGATGCCAGGTAATAAGAAGGATGTAAGCAAAACAATTGTTAGCTAAAAGAAGGGTGTCCGTTTGTTAAAAGGGCTGTACAGGAACCAGTCACTGGCTGTATATGTGCAAATGTGGTGACAGGTTACCTTTAAGTTAGTAATTCTGCCACAGCGTAGCTGGTTTGAGCATGATATCTATGGGGTAGCTATGCCCTAGTGATAAAAAATGTATCAATTTTTTTGTGGGGGAAGTAGAAAAAACATAAATTCTGTAATTCATTTTTGACATTTTTATTTTTGATACCCTAAGTTATATTTAATCTATATTCTATGGGTCAGTATGATTATGGCAATACCAAATTTTTATCTTTTTTCTCACATTTTACTAATTTTGTAGAATAAAACTTAACATGCAGTGAATAATTTGCATCATTATTTTCCAAGTGGCATAATATTTTTAATTTTGGTCTATAGAGCTTATTTTTGTGCAGCACATATTGTAAAACAGTAACCATTCTGGTATAGATACCTTTTTGATCACTGTTTATTGCATTTTATTTGGGACAAAATAAGTAAAAATCATAATTTTTGGGGCGTTTTTGAAAAAAATATTTTTATGCCATTCATTGTTTGGGTTCAATAGTGTTCCTGTTTTATTGTATAGGTCATTATGGATGTGGCTATACCATATATGTGGGGTTTGTGTGGTGATTTTCACTTTATGTTATATGTCACTTATATGTATAGGGGCTTTGGGGGCATTTTTACATACTAATATTTTACATACTAACTATAATTTCAAGTGTATCCAAGGCTGGAAAGAGCAAGGTGCGGTATAGAGCCAAAGGGATGTGAGAAAACAACATTCTGTAAAGCTACTGGCTATACATCTAGTATGGCAGCAGAATCTTGTTAACATTCTGTGTCATGTAATAAAACAGAATATATGTGGTTCACTGAAGCTAAAAAGTTGCTTAGAATAAACCATTAAAACATAAAAGTTTTCAATATTAAGCTCTTTCATTGATGTTAATAACTTGTCTTGTCAAATAGAAGCCAGGAGATATTAATAGTAATAAAGCTATTAGAATGATTGGCAGAAGTACAGTATTATGTGAATAGCAGTACTGCAGATGGTTGTAAGTACTATAAAGCCCAACATAGAGGCATCTGAAGCTTCTCGTCTAGTAAAAAGTGGATGGAAAAAATAATAGTTGAACCCCACAAACAATATAGATTAGCACAGTGATTTGATGGACCTGGCAACAAAAACAAAGAAAAAAATTGCTAGAGGTTGTTGCAAAAATTGCTAAAAGGGACCATGTGGAGAATATTCTGCGACTGGCGCTGAATGTGTACCAATGCCAACAAGCTGACTGGTGGAAGGGGTGATGTGTGTGCCTGGCCCAAGGCTGGGGGTTAACCCAGTGTGCTAGGAAAGAGAATCAGGATAAAATAAGGACTCAAGTTTAGACTCGTTCAACACCAAAAGATAACAGTGGATAGAGGGCAACATGGATTTTATTGAGTTAATAAAACAACTTGTTTCAACACTGGATAGGCGTCTTCGTCAGGCATAAAACCACAAGCCCACTCTACACTCAGGGTCCCTCTCTGTCTCATCACCATACTGTCATAAGCCCTGGGATATAGGATTTGCGGACTTGTGCTTTTTGCCTGATGAAGACGCCATTCCGGTGTTAAAATGCTCTGCTTTTTTAAATCAATAATATAAAGCCATCTACCCACTGTTATATCTAAACATGTGCCCTTATTTTATCTTCATTCTCTCTCAAAGAAACAAAATGACAAGATAAAGTACACAATAAAAGTGCAAAAAAAGATTAGTGCAAAAAATATAAAATGATGCACAAATGCAAATGTATTAATGCACTAATAACAATGAATAAACAGAAATAGTAAACATAACCGATCACGTTGTAGTGTTTTTTTTAATCAATTTTATTGCTCCCCACCTTTAAAAATCTATAACTTTTTAATTTTTCTGTGTACAGAGCTGTGTTAATGCTTATTTTCCAAATTTTAATTGTCACTGATGTTATTTATTGTTCGATGCTGTGTACTGGAAAGATGGAAATAAATTCCAATTGTGGTGAAATTGGCAAAAAAAAATGCATTTGTGTCACTTTTTTGTGGGCTCAGTTTTTATGACTTTTACTGTGTGCTCCATATGATACATCTACTTTATTCTTTGATTTGGTATGATTATGGTTATACCAAATTTATATAGGATTTATTGTGCTTTAAAACTTTTCCAAAAATTAAAACAATCCTTCAGGTACAGAGGGTATACGTCAGGTCACAGAAAGGACTGAGAAAGCCACATGATATCACCACCAGGTTTTACAGGAATAGGTATTACCTGGTACCTTCCATTTGATGTTCTATACTCTGTGTTCTCTGTTTTACGAACTTCTAAAAAATATTTACTATATTACACATCAGTTTTCTTGTGTAATGTTAATTCATGTCCTTTCTACACTCACCGGCCACTTTATTAGGTACACCATGCTAGTAACGGGTTGGACCCCCTTTTGCCTTCAGAACTGCCTCAATTCTTCGTGGCATAGATTCAACAAGGTGCTGGAAGCATTCCTCAGAGATTTTGGTCCATACTGACATGATGGCATCACACAGTTGCCACAGATTTGTCGGCTGCACATCCATGATGTGAATCTCCCGTTCCACCACATCCCAAAGATGCTCTATTGGATTGAGATCTGGTGACTGTGGAGGCCTTTTGAGTACAGTGAACTCATTGTCATGTTCAAGAAACCAGTCTGAGATAATTCCAGCTTTATGACATGGTGCATTATCCTGCTGAAAGTAGCCATCAGATGTTGGGTACATTGTGGTCATAAAGGGATGGACATGGTCAGCTACAATACTCAGGTAGGCTGTGGCGTTGCAATGATGCTCAATTGGTACCAAGGGGCCCAAAGAGTGCCAAGAAAATATTCCCCACACCATGACATCACCACCACCAGCCTGAACCGCTAATACAAGGCAGGATGGATCCATGCTTTCATGTTGTTGACGCCAAATTCTGACCCTACCATCCGAATTTCGCAGCAGAATTCGAGACTCATCAGACCAGGCAACGTTTTTCCAATCTTCTACTGTCCAATTTCGATGAGCTTGTGTAAATTGTAGCCTCAGTTTCCTGTTCTTAGCTGAAAGGAGTGGCACCCGGTGTGGTCTTCTGCTGCTGTAGCCCATCTGCCTCAAAGTTCTATGTACTGTGCGTTTAGAGATGCTCTTCTGCCTACCTTGGTTGTAACGGGTGGCGATTTGAGTCACTGTTGCCTTTCTATCAGCTCGAACCAGTCTGCCCATTCTCCTCTGACCTCTGGCATCAACAAGGCATTTCCGCCCACAGAACTGCCGCTCAATGGATGTTTTTTCTTTTTCGGACCATTCTCTGTAAACCCTAGAGATGGTTGTGCGTGAAAATCCCAGTTGATCAGCAGTTTCTGAAATACTCAGACCAGCCCTTCTGGCACCAACAACCATGCCACGTTCAAAGGCACTCAAATCACCTTTCTTCCCCATACTGATGCTCGGTTTGAACTGTAGGAGATTGTCTTGACCATGTCTACATGCCTAAATGCACTGAGTTGCCGCCATGTGATTGGCTGATTAGAAATTAAGTGTTAACGAGCAGTTGGAGAGGTGTACCTAATAAAGTGGCCGGTGAGTGTATATTCAGCAAAGAAAATGTAAAGGGTTAATAGAAATGTGAACAGAAAAATCAATGCTATTTTTTATTCTCTTAATTAATTATCTCTGCAATCAAGACAGTAATGTTTAATGGTAGATTTGCGTATAATCTTTAAAATTGATAGGTGAGAAGTAACATATTGCAGTTTAATGTTTTAATGCCGCCATCTTCCAACTACATTATGTTTATGACATTTTTATGTTGTGTTTAAACTGTTTAAATCAGTTTTTATTATTTAGACATCAATTACTTTAATTTCTAGAAAAAAGCAGCAACAAACAAGATTCACTTTTTTTTTTCTATTTTGCTGGCTTCATTTGGAGCAACTGCAATAACAGACTTCAGTTTAAGACATGCAGATACACGAGTGCCCTCGGCAGACAAGGAAAATTCCGCCACTCTCCATCCAACCACTATGTGGCGGAATCAAAGCTGTTCCTGAAAAGAAAACTTTAAAGGAAACCTCCCTCATTAAAAATCATAAGAAAGAAATCTAAGATGCCAACTACTATGGGATGATTAACTATTAAGCCTAGCAACAGTAAATACAGCACACATAAATATGTACCTGGAGGGAAAATACTGCACATATAAATATATAACTGAAATGAATATCCTGTATATATAAATAGGTACTTACAATGAAAGTAGCAAAAACTTAAATATACAATGGAGATCAGACAACACACAATTTCCTAAATGTCAAGGCCATTGTGAATCCCTCTGTGAATATATCCTAACAGCACTGTTAAGCACTGAACAGGGTAAGAATCTGTCTCATCATAGTGTCTCAATGTTTCATAGCATTTGGACTGAAATCCCACTCTGCAGTGACCAAACCTCTCATTTGCAGAAAGAATCAGAAGGCTACACTAATCCTTGCTGAGGAGCATATTGTGTGGACAGAGTTTTGATTTATTTATATCTGATGGGAAACATCAGGATAAGACTGAACCAAAAGTGTGTATAGAAGTCAGTGAAAGGTGGTGGAGGAAGTGTTATGGTATGGGGAGTTTAACCTCTCATAAAGCGATGTGTGAATGCCTATGTGTATCAGAAACCTCTTCAACAACATATTGTTCCTTCCTAGCGTTCATCACTCTATCAGACAACAATTTTCTTGTAGGACAATGCCCCCTGTCTCACAACAAAATGGGAAAAGTAGTTCTTTAACCCCTTGAGGACGCAGCCATTTTATAGCTTAAAGTGTAACCGTCATTTCAAAAAACTTTTGATATGTTGTAGGGCAGGTAATTTTAAGCACTTTTGCAATTGGATTAGTTACCTGAATCTTGCTCCTTTCTCTTGCATTCTGCAGACAGTATACTCTCATATGTCTGTTGCTAAGCTCATCCCGTCTTCATAAAGAAGTTGAGACTACAGGCAGGAGACACGCCCCCATCCCCCTCCCTGCTCACAGATGATCACCTCATGTCTGCAGCAGTCATGTGCTGACAGGAACACTGACTAATGTAATAACCAAACACCTACACTTATCTCTCCTCTGCTTTCCCTACACCTGTATACTGTATAAACAAATAATCCACACAGACAGAAACTGCAGCCCCCCCTCCCCACATCACCTCACACAAGGAAGTGGCAGGAGAGAAGAGACTCCAAGCTGTGCCCTCATGTGCTGTGCTGAAGTTTTACTTAGATAGTAGGTACAAAAATAGACAGATAGATAGATATGAGATAGATACATAGATAGATAGTAGATAGATAGATAGATAGATAGATAGGAGATAGATAGATAGATAGATAGATAGATAGATAGATAGATAGATAGATAGATAGATAGATAGATACGAGATAGATACATAGACAGATAGTAGATAGATAGATAGATAGATAGATAGATAGATAGATAGATAGTTTGTGCTTCCTTGGTTCTCCTTGTCTATAGATAGATAGATAGATGGATAGATATGGTCTCATTGGTCAGCACCATGCGCTTGTGATGAGGTGACAGGAGGCAGGCTCCGCCCCTCCATCTTGCTGATTGTAGGTTTTTTGAGAGCTGGAAACCCTGGTTGCTATGGGCCAAAAGAGGTACTAACTGAGGACCGAGAGGCAAAATACTTTGAGGAATGATTCCCAGGGACACCTGGAGCAGGATTGTGTATTTTAGGTTTTTTTTCGCTCAGATGACGCTTACACTTTAAGGCTCAGACCCATTTTTTAAATTCTGACTTGCATTGCTTTATATGGTTATAACTAGAGATGAGCGAACATGCTCGTCCGAGCTTGATGCTCGGTCGAGCATTAGCGTACTCGAAACTGCTCGTTGCTTGGACGAATACTTCGCCCGCTCGAGAAAATGGCAGCTCCCGCCGTTTTGCTTTTTGGCGGCCAGAAACAGAGCCAATCACAAGCCAGGAGACTCTGCACTCCACCCAGCATGACGTGGTACCCTTACACGTCGATAGCAGTGGTTGGCTGGCCAGATCAGGTGACCCTGGGATAGACTAGCAGCTGCCTGCGCTGCTCGGATCATTCTGTGTCTGGATGCCGCTAGGGAGAGAGCTGCTGCTGGTCAGGGAAAGCGTTAGGGTGTTCTATTAGCTTACTGTTAGGCAGGAGTGATTCTCCAAGAACCCATCAGCCCTTCTTAGGGCTACAATAACGTTATACTTTTTTTTTTTTATTTGCAGCTAGTACCATATTGTGAGGAATTTGCAGGGGGACTTGCTACCGTTGTGTTTAGCTCTTAGTGACACACATATCCACCTCAAACACCAAAGTGGGAAAATTTATTAGGGGTTTGATTTCAATTAGGCACAGTCTGCCATTTACTTTTTATTTTACGTTTATTTTTTTAATAACTCAGTGTCATCTCATCTTGCATAGTAGTGTGCTTTCATACTTGGCTAGAAAATAGCCATAGGAGAATCCAAACGGCTTACTTACGCCTACAGTAGCGTTATATATATTTGATTTCTGGTTGATCTGCTGGTGGCTGTACTTGCTGCAGTGCATCTACTAGCAAATTGTGAGCAATTTGTAGTGAGACTTGCGACCGCTGTGTTTTGCGCTTAGTGACGCACATATCCATTGCAAAGACCGAAGTGGGAAAATTTATTAGGGGTTGGATTTCAATTAGGCACAGTCTGCCATTTCCTTTTTTATTTTACGTTTATTTTGTTTAATAACTCAGCGTCATCTCATCTGGCATAGTAGTGTGCTTTCATACTTGGCTAGAAAATAGCCATAGGAGAATCCAAACGGCTTACTTACGCCTACAGTAGCGTTATATATATTTGATTTCTGGTTGATCTGCTGGTGGCTGTACTTGCTGCAGTGCATCTACTAGCAAATTGGGAGCAATTTGTAGTGAGACTTGCGACCGCTGTGTTTTGCGCTTAGTGACGCACATATCCATTGCAAAGACCGAAGTGGGAAAATTTATTAGGGGTTGGATT
Source organism: Engystomops pustulosus (assembly GCF_040894005.1). NCBI lineage: Eukaryota > Metazoa > Chordata > Amphibia > Anura > Leptodactylidae > Engystomops > Engystomops pustulosus. The sequence goes on from NC_092415.1 coordinate 62,369,946, forward strand.
TCAATTAGGCACAGTCTGCCATTTCCTTTTTTATTTTACGTTTATTTTGTTTAATAACTCAGCGTCATCTCATCTGGCATAGTAGTGTGCTTTCATACTTGGCTAGAAAATAGCCATAGGAGAATCCAAACGGCTTACTTACGCCTACAGTAGCGTTATATATATTTGATTTCTGGTTGATCTGCTGGTGGCTGTACTTGCTGCAGTGCATCTACTAGCAAATTGGGAGCAATTTGTAGTGAGACTTGCGACCGCTGTGTTTTGCGCTTAGTGACGCACATATCCATTGCAAAGACCGAAGTGGGAAAATTTATTAGGGGTTGGATTTCAATTAGGCACAGTCTGCCATTTCCTTTTTTATTTTACGTTTATTTTGTTTAATAACTCAGCGTCATCTCATCTGGCATAGTAGTGTGCTTTCATACTTGGCTAGAAAATAGCCATAGCAATAGGATAGCATCGTTTGGTTTTAAAAACTAAAAAACACAAAAAAAAACAAAAAAACACAAAAAAAAGTTAAAAAAAAATTAAAGTTATAACTCTCATTTTAAAAATGTTTAACCCGAGGGCTAGGGGTAGAGGACGAGGGCGGGGACGTGGGCGTCCAACTACTGCAGGGGTCAGAGGCCGTGGTCCTGGCCGGGGTGAGACACCACCTGCTTATGAGGGAGCAGGGGAACGCCGCAGAGCTACACTCCCTAGGTTCATGTCTGAAGTTACTGGGACTCGTGGTAGAGCACTGTTGAGGCCAGAACAGTGCGAACAGGTGATGTCGTGGATTGCCGACAATGCTTCGAGCAATTTGTCCACCAGTCAGTCTTCCACGCAGTCCACCCATGTCACCGAAATCGGCACTCCTCCAGCTCCTGCACCTCAGCCTCCTCCCCCCCAGTCTGCCCCCTCCCAGGAAAATTTGCCATTTGAACCGGCATACTCTGAGGAACTGTTTTCTGGACCCTTCCCACACTCACAAACCACTTGTCCGGTTGCTGCTGAGCAATTTTCCGATGCCCAGGTTTTCCACCAGTCGCAGTCTGTGGGTGATGATGACCTTCTTGACGTAGTGGAAGAAGTGTCTAAAGAGGTGTCCGACGATGAGGAGACACGGTTGTCAGACAGTGGGGAAGTTGTTGTCAGGGCAGGAAGTCCGAGGGGGGAGCAGACTGAGGGATCGGAGGATGATGAGGTGACAGATCCAAGCTGGGTTTATAGGCCGGGTGAACACAGTGCTTCTGAGACAGAGGAGAGTCCTCGACCAGAACAGGTTGGAAGAGGCAGTGGTGGGGCCAGACGGAGAGGCAGGGCCAGAGCTGGTGCATCAGCGCCAAATGTGTCAACTAGTGAAGCTCCCGTGGCGAGGGCTCCTGCGGCGAGGGCTAGATTTTCAGAAGTCTGGAGGTTCTTTAAGGAAACACCGGATGACCGACGGACTGTGGTGTGCAACATTTGCCAAACCAGGATCAGCAGGGGTTCCACCACTACTAGCTTAACTACCACCAGTATGCGCAGGCATATGAATGCTAAACACCCCACTCAGTGGCAACAAGCCCGTTCACCTCCGGCCGTGCACACCACTGCTCCTTCCCCTGTGTCAGCTTATAGTCAGCCCCCTGCCCAGGACCCTGCCACAAAAACCCCATCGTCGCCTCCACGATCCTCCACAGCATCCACCAGCGTTCAGCTCTCCATACCCCAGACGCTGGAGCGGAAACGCAAATATAGTGCAACCCACCCGCACGCCCAAGCCCTTAATGTCCACATCTCCAGATTGCTTAGCCTGAGATGCTGCCTTATAGGCTAGTAGAGACCGAGGCCTTTCGCAACCTCATGGCGGCGGCCGCCCCTCGGTATTCGGTCCCCAGCCGCCACTACTTTTCCCGATGTGCCGTCCCAGCCCTGCACCAGCACGTGTCAGACAACATCATCCGTGCCCTGACCAACGCCGTTTCTGACAAGGTCCACCTGACCACGGACACGTGGACGAGTGCTGCCGGGCAGGGCCACTATATATCGCTGACGGCACATTGGGTTAACTTGGTGGAGGCTGGGACCGAGTCTGACCCTGCGGCTGGTCATATACTGCCGACGCCGAGGATTGCGGGGCCTACCTCGGTCCAGGTGTTTCAGGCCTACTATGCCTCCTCCTCCTCCCACCCCTCCTCCACCTCCTCCTCCGAACTACCATCCGTGGGCATGGCGCCATCAGTCGGTAGCTCTAGGCACAGCAGCAGTGCCGTCGCTAAGCGACAGCAGGCGGTGCTCAAACTGCTGAGCCTAGGCGATAAAAGGCACACCGCCCAAGAACTATTACAGGGCATCACGGCGCAGACTGATCTGTGGCTGGCACCGCTGAACCTGAAGCCAGGCATGGTTGTGTGTGACAACGGCCGTAACCTGGTGGCGGCTCTGCAACTTGGCAGACTGACACATGTGCCATGCCTGGCCCATGTGTTAAATCTGATAGTTCAGCGTTTCCTCAAGACATACCCCAATCTGTCTGATTTGCTCACGAAGGTGCTTCGCATCTGTGCGCATTTCAGGAAGTCCAGCACAGATGCTGCCACTATCAGGGCAGCGCAGCGCCGCCTCCAACTGCCCGCTCACCGACTGTTGTGCGACGTGCCCACGAGGTGGAATTCTACACTGACCATGTTATCCAGAGTTTACCAGCAGCGCCGAGCGATTGTAGACTGCCAGATGTCAACTTCCACCAGAACTGGTAGTCAGGTCAGTCAGCTTCCTCAAGTCTACAATGAGGAGTGGACGTGGATGTCTGATATCTGTCAGGTGCTGAGTAACTTTGAGGAGTCAACACAGATGGTCAGTGGCGATGCCGCCATCATCAGCCTCACCATCCCGCTGCTTGGCCTGTTGAAAAACTCTCTGATCAGCATGAAGTCGGAAGCTTTGCGCTCGTCACAAGAGACGGGGGAAGAAGATTCCCTTGTTGATAGCCAAAGCACCCTTAGGTCTGTTTCTCAGCGCATATCGGAGGAGGTGGAGGTGGAGGAGGATGAGGAGGAAGAGGAGGAGAATGTTGGCGAGACACAAGAGGGGACCATTGTTGAGTCCTTCACTGTTCAGCGTGTATGGGCAGAAGAAGAGGAGTTGGAGGAGTTGGAGGAGGAGGAAATGGACAGTCAGGCCAGTGAGGGGAGTGAATTCTTACGCGTTGGTACTCTGGCGCATATGGCAGATTTCATGCTAGGCTGCCTATCCCGTGACCCTCGCGTTCAAAGAATTTATTCCAGCACCGATTACTGGGTGTTCACTCTCCTGGACCCACGGTACAAGCAAAATCTTTCCACTCTCATCCCTGGAGAGGAAAGGAGTGTGAGAATGCATGAATACCAGCAGGCCCTGGTTCACAAGCTGAAACAGTATTTCCCTTCTGACAGCGCTAGCGGCAGAGTGCGTAGTTCTGTGGGACAAGTAGCGAGGGAGAGTAGGCGAGCAGGCAGCTTGTCCAGCACTGGCAAGGGTACGCTTTACAAGGCTTTTGCCAGCTTTATGTCACCCCAGCAAGACACTGTCACCTGTCCCCAGTCTCGGCAGAGTAGGGCTGATCTTTACAGAAAGATGGTGAGGGAGTACGTAGCTGACCATACCATCGTCCTAAATGATCACACAGCTCCCTACAACTACTGGGTTTCAAAGCTGGACATGTGGCACGAACTGGCGCTGTACGCCTTGGAGGTTCTTGCCTGCCCTGCCGCTAGCGTCTTGTCCGAGCGGGTTTTCAGTGCAGCTGGTGGCATCATCACCGATAAGCGTACACGCCTGTCGACTGACAGCGCTGACAGGCTGACGCTTATTAAGATGAATAAAGCCTGGATTTCTCATAATTTCCAATCTCCACCAGGTGAAGGAAGCTCAACCTGAATAATTTATCCACTCCTCCTCCTCCTCATTTTCCTCCTTCTCCTCCTCTTTGTACAGTAAAGCAGAGGAAACTGGCTATTTTTTGACAGGGCCCACTGGCTCTAGCTATAGTACTTTATGCATTTAATTTTTCTGGAGGGCCACCTACCCGGTCCTCTGTTTTAAACAATTTTTGGGAGTGCCACATACAGGCACTCAATCTATTCAATTTTTCTGGAGGGCCACCTACCTGCTCCTCTGGTTTGAAAACTTTTTTGGACTGCCACATACAGGCACTCAATCTATTCCATTTTACTGGAGGGCCACCTACCTGCTCCTCTGGTTTGAAAAGTTTTTTGGACTGCCACATACAGGCACTCAATCTATTCAATTTTTCTGGAGGTCCACCTACCCGCTCCTCTGGTTTGAAAACTTTTTTGGACTGCCGTCTGCCACATACAGGCACTCAATCTATTCCATTTTACTGGAGGGCCACCTACCTGCTCCTCTGGTTTGAAAACTTTTTTGGACTGCCACATACAGGCACTCAATCTATTTCATTTTTCTGGAGGGCCACCTACCCGCTCCTCTGGTTTGTAAACTGTTTTGGACTGCCACATACAGGCACTCAATCTATTTCATTTTTCTGGAGGGCCACCTACCTGCTCCTCTGGTTTGAAAACTTTTTTGGACTGCCACATACAGGCACTATCCAAATTAAATTGTCTCCATAGCAGCCTCCACACGTTGTCTCCATTGCTACATCCAAAAGTCGTCCATATAGCTGCCTCCATACATCGTCCCCTTATCAAACGAGGTGTGTCAGGCAGAAATTTGGGTTGTTTTCATGGATTCCACATCAAAGTTGTTAACTTTGTCGCCACCCTGCTGTGTTATCCACAAAATATACTGGCAAACTTTTATCATTTACCAATATTATTTCAGCGCTTCTTGCGCATCTGTTTACATTCCCCTCACCCGCCATATCCTAAACTTATAAGAACGCTACTACACTTGATCTTATACAAAAGGTTCTTAGAAGTGCTGTTTGGGGAGTAGCCTAGAGACAGGGGCTTGGATTGGCGAAAGCTCGCCTGGCAGCGGAGCGCCAGCTCCATGCGCATCATGCGCTTCTTGCGCATCTGTTTACATTCCCCTCACCCGCCATATCCCAAACTTATAAGAACGCTACTACACTTAACTTGGTGCAGGCTGGGACCGAGTCTGACCCTGGGGCTGGTCATATACTGCCGACGCAGAGAATTGCGGGGCCTACCTCGGTCCAGGTCTCAAAGGTCTAGTACACCTCATCCTCCTCCCACCCCTCCTCCACCTCCTCCTCCTCCGAATTACCATCCGTGGCCATGGCGCCATCAGTCGGTAGCTCTAGGCACAGCAGCAGTGCCGTCGCTAAGCGACAGCAGGCGGTGCTCAAACTGCTGAGCCTAGGCGATAAAAGGCACACCGCCCAAGAGCTATTACAGGGCATTCCACATCAAACTTGTTAACTTTGTCGCCACCCTGCTGTGTAATCCACAAAATATACTTGCAAACTTTTATCATTTACCGATATTATTTCAGCGCTTCTTGCGCATCTGTTTACATTCCCCTCACCCGCCATATCCTAAACTTATAAGAACGCTACTACACTTGATCTTATACAAAAGGTTCTTAGAAGTGCTGTTTGGGGAGTAGCCTAGAGACAGGGGCTTGGATTGGCGAAAGCTCACCTGGCAGCGGAGCGCCAGCTCCATGCGCATCATGCGCTTTTTGCGCATCTGTTTACATTCCCCTCACCCGCCATATCCCAAACTTATAAGAACGCTACTACACTTGATCTTATACAAAAGGTTCTTAGAAGTGCTGTTTGGGGAGTAGCCTAGAGACAGGGGCTTGGATTGGCGAAAGCTCGCCTGGCAGCGGAGCGCCAGCTCCATGCCAAGATTCAACTAACATAGTTTTAACTGCAGCACCTTTACTAGTTCACTGCCTCCATACATGGTCCCCTTATCAAACGAGCTGTGTCAGGCAGAATTTTGGGTTGTTTTCATGGCTTCCATGTTAACTTTGTCGCCACCCTGCTGTGTAATCCACAAAATATACTGGCAAACTTTTATCATGTACCGATATTATTTGAGCGCTTCTTGCTCACCTCCTTTGGTTCCTCTCTGCCACCCATTGGTTTGAAGCCTGAGTCCATTTAGAGTATGTCGCCATGCCACTCTCTAGCCTGCCGCTGCTGCCGCTGCCTCTGCATGCCGTCCCCTATAGTGTCAGGGTCAATTATTGGATGTTTTACATGCTATCTAGCTTCATTCTGTCACTCTGTCATGGCCATGCTGTTGCCCATAATTTTGGCATAATGGTGCGATTAAGCAGCCTCAGAGGCATCCATGCATGCTGCCCCTGCTGTTTCCTGTCCATTTCCGTGGTGTTTCCATCCTTTTCTGAGGTTCCCAGGTGTTTGGCCAAGCTTCCCTGTGCAGAGCCTTGGTCCCCTTGAAAAATGCTCGAGTCTCCCATTGACTTCAATGGGGCTCGTTATTCGAGACGAGCACTCGAGCATCGGGAAAAGTTCGTCTCGAATAACGAGTACCCGAGCATTTTAGTGCTCGCTCATCTCTAGTTATAACCTTTGAACACTGTTACTTATCAAAGCCATTCTGACATAATTTTTTCCCCACATGTTTTACTTCATTTTAGTGGTAAATTGTTGCTGATAAGTTTTGTGTTTATTTACAAGAAAAATGAATTTTTTGAAAAATTTGCCATTTTTGAAATTATTGTGTTTTCAGGCAGATAGATTTACCACCTAAATAAGTTGCTGAATAACATTTCCCATATGTCTACTTTACATTTTCATAATTTTTGAAATGTCTAGATAATTTATTTTGATGTCACGCGGCTTACAAATCGAATATCGATTTTCCATATTTTCAGAATTGACTATTTTGGGGATAAATACTGTTTTGTATGACATTTTTTATATTTATATATTTTTTTTATATTTATATTTTTTATATACCTCACGAGGTGCTGGCCTACTGCCAGGCACCCCAAAACTCACAGTAAAAGTTGACTGCCACAGCTCCACAGACCTATGATGTAGCCTGTCTCTCCCCCAGGGTGGAACCAATCTGAGAAGTCTGCACCAGGTAGTTATGCAGGACTTCCAGCTGGATGCAAATTAATCCTCATTAGAGACAAAACACCCAGCTTTCTGTACTTTCTGTATAAATGTATCTGCAGTGTGTGTAGATGCTGTATAAAAGTATACGCAGTGTGTGTAGATGCTGTTTATACTGCATGTATGTGTATATGTTGTGTTTATATGAGTGTGCAAATTTGATGTGTATAAAAGTATGGATGTGTAAATACTGTATGTGTGTATATACTGTATGTATTGGTATATACAAGTATATAAAAGTGAATGTATGAGTTTAGAACTTTAAGTGTCAATATATAATATAAATGTGTCAATACCTCTCTATACTCTAGTAAGTCACAGGTCTGTAAGGGGTTAAAGGGACTGTCCCAAGTTTCACTCCACAGGATAGGAGGTAATTATCTGATCAATAGGGGTCCTAATGGGACCTCCATGAGAAAGGGGATCCGTTCTCAATAACTGAATTGCTGAGTTCAGGGGCCATGTTGCAAGGCAGTCATCAAGCAGGTAACTTATCTGCAACTTGACCTGACACGTTCTGTATCACATAGGTTATAAATATTTATAGAGAGTTATCAAGAGTATTTTGATTCGCTGATAAATAAGGTACCATGTTGATTGACAACTGGAAATACTTGTATCCAGATGTATGAGTAAATCTATATTGCTTAAAAGATAGCAATCAAAACGCCTCACAGTAGAGACATTATTATTGTACAATATTATTGTACATAGAAGAGCAAACAACACATGTCAGATATAACGCAGATAAAGAGTTGTAACATTTTCATTATCCTGTATTTCAGCTTCACTAAAAGAGCACCAGAAGATTTAACAGAAAGCTGTTGCAAATGGCGTCTTAATTTGTGAATTAGTAACATTTAAAATGTGCTGATTCTTGGATGTGTCCCAGTGACTTAGCAGATTCCAGCACGCAGTAAAGTGTTTTATGTGCCTTGTTGTTTTACATCATGCTATTTCCACTTATAGCTTTGCATTCTGCTGATTCTGCCTCTCCAGAAATTAGTTTTTGCTTAATCATGGCATTTTAGAAACTGCAAGAATAGTGAATAGTTTATATGACAACGATGCAGAATGTTATTTTCAGACTTGACAATTTAGCAGTGACAAAGTCAGCTTTAAGCAAGCGATGCTATGACTTTTGTCATTATGCTGCTTTCTAAACAGATGTAAATTCAAAAAAACAAATTAAAAACTGCTGTCATAAACTTTTTTTAAGATTTTGTTTTTCCCTAAATTGTAAGAAAATGACCTAAAACACCTCAAGAAAAACAATGAGGCGCCTGACAAAATAATATTGTCTATGTTTTAAGGACATTCACCATCAGTTTAACTAATGGCAGACTAGTCTTACTCACTTGCTCCTTACTCCAGGGAGGCAGAGGGAGGCACATCCAATCTGATAGTGTGAGAGTAGAGATGTAGTAGTGCTGACTGTGTCATTGGGGAAGATTTATCAAGTGTCTGAAAGACAGAATATTTCTAGTTGCCCATGGCAACCAATCACAGCTCAGCTTTCATTTTACCAGCGCTCATGAATATTTTAAAGCTGAGGTGTGATTGGTTGCCATGGGCAACTAGAAATATTCTGACTTTCAGACACTTGATAAATCTGCCCCATTGTGTGTAATATGCATCTCATAGATCTCATCTCTGATCTGTCTCATCTCTCTTTCTATGTGTCAGATAGTAGTAAAATGTTCAGAAGCTAAATGAAAGTGTAGATAAAGTGTTTACTCTGATAAACTAACCACATTTTCAGCTCACATAACTAGATGGAACATAATGTATGTGCTTAGAAAGTTCCTGCCCAAACTGATCAGCCTAGGGAGTGATAGGAGGTAAAAAAGCAATACAACTGAGTTAAATTGTAAAGTAGGGCTCTTCTCCCACAATTGCTTATTTTGTCTGAATGGCGAGGTCAAGGAAGAGTGGTGTTTCTCCCAAACTTCTTGTATTTAAGGATTACCGAGGCCACTGTGCTCGTAGAAACTATGAGTGCTGCAGAAATTCTTTTGTAACCTTGGTCAGATCTGCACCTGGCCACAATTCTTTCTCTGCGATTCTTGGCCAGTTCCTAAGACCTCAGGATTCTCATGTGCTCTGATATGCACAGTGAGCTGTGAGTTCTTATATAGACAGATGTGTGCCTTACCTAATCAAGTCCAATCAGTTTGATTAAATATAGCTGGACTCCAATGAAGGAGTAGAACCGTCTCAAGGAGGATTGACTGCATGTGAGTTAAACATGGGTGTCAAAACAAACAGTCTGAACACTTATTTGACCTTACCCATTGGCTGCAATGAAACAAAGAGTGAAAAATGTAAAGGGAACCTGTCACCACATTTTTCACAAATACAGGTATTGCCAGGTTCCCATAGGGCCCTAGTAACTAACTGACACCTTTCTTTTAGCCAAAAATTGTTTCCTGAAGATTTCCATATATTCAACTTTATAGTTTTACCTGGTATCTAAGCATGGCTACAGCGAGTGGATATGACTGTGGCTGAATACAGCAGCTCCTTTCCATTCTATCTCTATATGCAGCTATAATGTCATGTGACCAGGGTGACATCATTGCAGGTCCTTCAGCTTTTTAGCATTAGAAAACTGTCCACCAAGCATATATCTGGTGATGATGTCACCCTGGTCACATGACATTAGACCATGCATGCCCCCCGACTCGCTCCAAAGATGCATAGATACCAGGAAAGATTACAACTCTGATTTTATGGGGATCTGAGGAAAACTATTTTTAGCAAAAAGAAGGGTGTTGGATAGTTACTAGGGCTCTATAGGAACCCTCCACTACCTGTATTTGTGAAAAATGTGGTTCTGAGTACTTTCCTTACCCACTGTATATATGTAGGAACAATTATGTTACATTGACCCCTTAAAGCCCCTTTACCTCCATACCAATGCACAGTGTCTTTTGGCATCAAAAAGGTAAAAAGCATCCCTGATCTGCCAAGATGACACCATAATGCTCAGAAATCCAATGACCCCATAAAAATGTCAAGATCCCCCAAAAGGGTGATTTAAACAAGACACCCCTCCTCCATAACACCTCAAACATCAGGGACATACACACTCTGAGAGTAAGTATATATTACAGTTCTTAGTACTGTTATGTATGTGTGTTGCTATAATACTATAGATTTGTGATGATATCCTATCACTCTAGGCTTAGTATGTTGTTACCATACATGATCTATGAAGGACAAGGTGTTACTTTTTGGGCATTTTGTTTGTCTTAATTTTTCTTCTACTTTTCTCCATCATCTGAACCTAAACCTAACCTGGTCTTGGGACACATTGCAGAAAGCAGATGGAAGGAATACTAATTGGCTTTTGGTTTATAGATTAAAGTTTATGGCTTTCATGCTACATTTGTAGATTGCTCAGGACCCACAATTATGGAATCTTCTAAAATGTGACCTCATTTTGGAAACAATAGACTTAAAGGGGTATTCTCGTCTGGGCATACACATTCAGTTTTGTTAATCTGCCATACATTAACATTTCTTCAATTGGATGTTATTAAAAAAATTGTTCCTGTGTGAAGATAATTTCTCATAAATGTAGTCATATGGTCCCTTAGAAATGAGATAGCTTCCTCGGACACGACCACGTCACACTCTGACGTGGTCGTATCCGAGGAAGCTATCTTGTTTCTAAGGGACAAAATAACTACATTTATGGGAAATTATCTTCACACAGGAACATTTTTTTTAATAACAAAATTGTTAAATTTCTTGAGGCCTGTACATTTCTAAATTGGTCATTCAAAGAATGATGCTTGCCAAGCATATTGCATTTAAAATTCTTTTACTTTCTCATGAATTGTTTTACCATAGTTTTTAGACTACTGGACCATAAGACGCACCTATGTTTTAGAGGAGGAAAAGAAAGAAAAATGTTTTTTCCTTAAATGGCGTGCTCAAATATTTCATAAAGCAAAATTTCAACAATGTAAACATGAACAGCAGCATAAACTCCAACAAGTCCAAATTTACATTTTCTTAGTGGAAAGGGGTTGGAGGGAGCTAAAAAAGTTAGTGACACTGTAAACATGATGGGTGATTCCTTTTAGAGGGTATTATTAAAGGGGTTCGCCACTTTCTTTTGTTAGACTAGCCCAATGACATGTTTCTTGCTATATCCCCCGGCTATTCAAGCTATTCTATGGGAAACTAGTAGTAAGAGTTCAATTTCTCAATGAATTCGGTAAACAATGCTAAGTGTAGACTTTATGGCCAGAGCCAGGAAAAATATATACAGTATATTAACATTTGATCCATGTAGCAGGCTCCCACACTGTATGTTGCTTGTTATTTCACTAGCCAGACAGCAATAATACAAATGGTTTGGCCCCTGTCCTGTTTGCTTGGCAGACGGCAATAATGTATCCCGTGTGGTTCTAAATAACGCACTTCCATATATACTTCCAGCTAAGCTCCACAATTTCAGAATGAAAGTCCAAGTTTCTATGAGTCCCTATAAAAAGAAAGGAAACTATCCTATTATATGCCGCAGAGCTAGTACATTATTGCAATGAAAGCATTCGTCTTCCAGTGGGAACGTAAAAAATGTCATGTGCCCGTTTCCATCTTTTATATGTGATTAAAACACAGAAACAACGCTGTACTTTTTGACCCTGCTGTAACATTCTCACAATGAGCCCATTGCAATATTCTGAATAACTTCTGAAGAGCTCTGGTTATATACACCTTAGCAACTAAGCTGACAGACGTGAAATTGGGTTTCCAATTCCCTGTATGCCGATTCTCTCTCATTTGTTTTACTTGCAGAATCCAATTTCAGAAATGTGACAATAGATTTCACAAAGTGAGCCAGCTGAACTCAATGGAGACCTCTTAAATGTGCAGCTTAGATTTCCCATACTGCCATTTGTTTTGGATGGATTCACTATATGTTTAGCATTTACCTAGATTTCAATGTGCCCCATTCATATGATGAACAGTTTATTGTTTTTCATTTGACAAGCCATGTTATCATAGCACTGCACGCACTGCGGCTTTCACCATAGAGGTTAATGCCTTTGTTTCAAGTTCATTTATAGCACACCGGAAAATATTTCCTGCTGACCAATGGGTTTAAAAGCAGCACCATGTTTCTGTTTATGTGGAGTGTAATTACAATGGAAACTGTCCAGACAATAAAGTTTAGTTGCTTTTTCAACAAATGAAAGGTGGGAGAGAGGGTGAAGCACAATCTGGGACTCCCAACCGTATATCATCGGTCAGAGCCTATTAAATGAATGTGCTTTACAAGGGGCATCCACCTAATAAACAAGGAGGATACTTATGGGTAACAAAGTTTTATTCATATAATGTTTAGTACAGGGAACAAAGAATTATTTTATTACAACAAATGTGCATTATTAGGCTGCCCATCTCATTTCACAGATTACAGCAGAAAACTTTTGGATCATTAAAATTTGTACATTTTGCAGAAATTAGATGTGAATGTTTCCTAGGGACTTACCGATTAAAATAGCCACATGTATTATGTAATATTAGTAGACTGAGTGTTTAACAAAACCTTACCAAACTTAGAATTAATTGGCCATTTGAAGTGGGCCACTGTTTTCTATACACGTGCTATGTGCATGGGGTATGTGCAATTAGGATGGATACAGCCATATGGCAGCCATAAAGGGGTTATGGGAGTAGAATAACATCACCTTTATGGCATATGCTAATTACTTTGCACTGGAAATAGGCCTGATTTTCGTGAGTTGCCCACAGACAACTGACGGTACTACAGCTCTTGTGTGGAATCGCCCCCAATGCTGCCCCTTTATAGGTCATGGACCTTCCCTGCATCTGTCCACTTTGCAGCTGTCTATAGGCAAAACAGGTTCACACTTAGTGTACTTTCAGGCTTATTTGTATATCCATATAAAAATGTTTATCTCTGCATTGCTGTATCAGTTTATGGTATAAAGAGTATCCTTTATCAAGGCTCCGACATTACATCACAAATAGTAATTTATTACTCCTTACTGATCATATGTTCTGCATGTGCAATGAAATCAACAAAAAAATGGACTCCTTGCGAGGTAATTAACGGAAGTGACGGTACAAGTCCTGACAAACCTCCTCTGGTGTCACAATACTCTATTCTTCAGCCATGTGGCTACTTCTACAGTACAAGCACGTTTTTCCGGAGAATTGCACTGTTATCATTCTTGAAGAGCTACTAGGGGTCAGCTGTTTTATGCTGTTATGCTTGCACAATGTAGAAAAGCCATTTTGTTTTTTTATGTGGAGACCTGAGCGAAGTTTGTGGCCATTGAAAATATCAGGAGCCTAATGGGGCAGATAATGTTGCAAGGATTTTCATGCCAGAGAAAATTGCCCTAATGCATTGAAATAATGGAGGATGTATAAAAAATAATAAACTTTATAGTACTAGACATATTGGACAATGTACAATGTTTCTTAAAGGGGTTTTCCCATGAAAGAAAGTTCTCAAATTTGAATCCACTTGTGATTTATTCAGTTTTGTTCCTGATCCTGATCCAGTTTCCGTATTCTATTAGACAACATTACACATGTAATTCCAGTTTCATTATCTACTTAATACAATGCCCTTGTGGTTTGTTGTACGTAGACGAGACAACACAATTGTGTCGCCTGCGTATCAACCAACATAAATCCACGATAAGAACCCGAAAAACAGATTTACCTCTCCCAGACCACTTCGTTAAAAACCATCATCATATTGCACAATTAAGATTCCGGATTATTGACGGAATAACTAGACAACGCAGAGGAGGCGATAGGGAAAGTGCATTGAAACGACTTGAACTTAAGTGGATTTATGAACTTAACACTCTGGAACCAAATGGTCTAAATAGGGAATTCAAGATGGGTGGCGTCATTTAGGACCTCTCTGGATATGTCTGCATCATTTGTCTGTAATAAATCGTAAAGTCATTTTCATAAGTTTTTGGACCCGGTGACACTTTAGTCACTGTGATTTGCATATACTTTTTGGATTTTATCTATGTACTATCTATTTTTACAGATTTTCACTACAATTCTTCACTTGTGCATGAATCACACGTTCACCTCACTTAAATGCTGTCGTGTCTTTTCCATTCTGGTGAATATTGATCTAGGACGTTTGGATTCTCGTATTGGTCAGGTATGATACTTATGTGTCTCCCCCCAAAAAAATATCTTTTTTGTAGTACGGGGGTGTATGAGTATGTTTATCTAGTTTGAATGTATCTAGGGTATGAATACACCAAGTCCTAAGAATTAAGGACAGTACACATCCTTATGAGTGACTGATGGTCGAAGTACAAATACGCTAGCACATTACCCGTCTATGGTGGCCGGTCCGTACTTACGGACAAATCTGGCACAAATTACGGGGTGTACTATAAGCGTCGGGTACCGTTGACCTTTATGGGCCATTGGTTGGGGTATTGCGAGGAGTTATGGTACTGTCTAGTATTAGACCTAGTCCACTCTCGATGCACCCTTATAACCATGGATGCCCTTTTGTATAAATCTCTGATGACTGTGTGTACCCCCTAATTATTAACAATCATTAACAATTTACTTATCTTGGGCCTTTAGCCTGACATATTTGATTATACCTGCACGAACGACTATTCCGATTTTTGATTGAGACTAGAGATGAGCGAACACTAAAATGCTCGGGTACTCGTTATTCGAGACGAACTTTTCCCGATGCTCGAGTGCTCGTCTCGAATAACGAACCCCATTGAAGTCAATGGGAGACTCGAGCATTTTTCAAGGGGACCAAGGCTCTGCACAGGGAAGCTTGGCCAAACACCTGGGAACCTCAGAAAAGGATGGAAACACCACGGAAATGGACAGGAAACAGCAGGGGCAGCATGCATGGATGCCTCTGAGGCTGCCTAATCGCACCATTATGCCAAAATTATGGGCAACAGCATGGCCATGACAGAGTGACAGAATGAAGCTAGATAGCATCTAAAACATCCAATAATTGACCCTGACACTATAGGGGACGGCATGCAGAGGCAGCGGCAGCAGGCTAGAGAGTGGCATGGCGACATACCCTAATTGGACTCAGGCTTCAAACCAATGGGTGTCAGAGAGGAACCAAAGGAGGTGAGCAAGAAGCGCTCAAATAATATCGGTACATGATAAAAGTTTGCCAGTATATTTTGTGGATTACACAGCAGGGTGGCGACAAAGTTAACATGGAAGCCATGAAAACAACCCAAAATTCTGCCTGACACAGCTCGTTTGATAAGGGGACCATGTATGCTTACAGTTCATGCCAGTCGCTGCACTGGCTGCCAGTCTCCTTTCGAATACAGTTTAAAATAATAATAACCCTCATCCATAAAGCTCTGTATAATGCTGCACCCCCCTACCTCTCCTCTCTTATCTCAGTCTATCGCCCAACCCGTGCTCTTAGATCTGCCAGTGATCTTAGATTAACCTCTACCCTAGTGTGGACCTCCCACTCGCGTCTCCAAGACTTCTCTAGAGCTGCACCAATTCTATGGAATGCTCTGCCCCGGACTATCAGACTAATACCTAACCTCCAAAGTTTCAAACGTGCTCTTAAAACCCATTTCTTTAGGCAAGCCTATAACACTCATTAACTGCATGAAGTTTTAACTCTTCTACTAACCCGTCCTGTGTCGTCCTCCCATCTGTTATCCAGCAACCAACAGGCACCAGACTTCTCTGCAGTCCCATTCACCCTGGACCTGGTATATAAGATGACGGCTGAGTGGTTCAAGCGACAGCAATTCCATTTATTATATTTTGTTCTATTCCCTAAGAAGAATGGCTTGACCATTAAATATTCTTTTACCTCGTGTTACCCCATCATCTTCATAAACCGTAAGCTCTGGCGAGCAGGGACCTCACTCCTGTTGTTCCATACAAATGTTGTGCTCTGTTACATTACATTTGTATTTGTTTCCTATGATTTGTAAAGCGCTACAGAATATGATGACGCTATATAAATAAAGATTATTATTATTATTATTATTATGGAGGCAGTGAACTAGTAGTAGATTAAAGGTGCTGCAACTATGTTAGTTGGATCTTGGGATGGAGCTGGCGCTCTGCAGCCAGGCGAGCTTTCGCCAATCCAAGCCCCTGTCTCTAGGCTACTCCCCAAACAGCACTTCTAAGAACCTTTTGTATAAGATCAAGCGTAGTAGCGTTCTTATAAGTTTAGGATATGGCGGGTGAGGGGAATGTAAACAGATGCGCAAGAAGCGCTGAAATAATATCCCTAAATGGTAAAAGTTTGCAAGTATATTTTGTGGATTACACAGCAGGGTGGCGACAAAGTTAACAACTTTGATGTGGAATGCCCTGTAATAGCTCTTGGGCGGTGTGCCTTTTATCGCCTAGGCTCAGCAGTTTCAGCACCGCCTGCTGTCGCTTAGCGACGGCACTGCTGCTGTGCCTAGAGCTACCGACTGATGGCGCCATGGCCACGGATGGTAATTCGGAGGAGGAGGAGGTGGAGGAGGGGTGGGAGGAGGATGAGGTGTACTAGACCTTTGAGACCTGGACCGAGGTAGGCCCCGCAATTCTCTGCGTCGGCAGTATATGACCAGCCCCAGGGTCAGACTCGGTCCCAGCCTGCACCAAGTTAAGTGTAGTAGCGTTCTTATAAGTTTGGGATATGGCGGGTGAGGGGAATGTAAACAGATGCGCAAGAAGCGCATGATGCGCATGGAGCTGGCGCTCCGCTGCCAGGCGAGCTTTCGCCAATCCAAGCCCCTGTCTCTAGGCTACTCCCCAAACAGCACTTCTAAGAACCTTTTGTATAAGATCAAGTGTAGTAGCGTTCTTATAAGTTTAGGATATGCCGGGTGAGGGGAATGTAAACAGATGCGCAAGAAGCGCTGAAATAATATCCCTAAATGGTAAAAGTTTGCCAGTATATTTTGTGGATAACACAGCAGGGTGGCGACAAAGTTAACAACTTTGATGTGGAATCCATGAAAACAACCCAAATTTCTGCCTGACACACCTCGTTTGATAAAGGGACGATGTATGGAGGCAGCTATATGGACGACTTTTGGAGGTAGCAATGGAGACAACGTGTGGAGGCTGCTATGGAGACAATTTAATTTGGATAGTGCCTGTATGTGGCAGTCCCAAACATTTTTCAAACCAGAGGAGCAGGTAGGTGGCCCTCCAGTAAAATGGAATAGATTGAGTGCCTGTATGTGGCAGTCCCAAAAATTTTTCAAACCAGAGGAGCAGGTAGGTGGCCCTCCAGTAAAATGGAATAGATTGAGTGCCTGTATGTGGCAGTCCCAAAAATTTTTTAAAACAGAGGACCGGGTAGGTGGCCCTCCAGAAAAATGGAATAGATTGAGTGCCTGTATGTGGCAGTCCCAAAAATTTTTCAAACCAGAGGAGCAGGTAGGTGGCCCTCCAGTAAAATGGAATAGATTGAGTGCCTGTATGTGGCAGTCCCAAAAATTTTTCAAACCAGAGGAGCAGGTAGGTGGCCCTCCAGTAAAATGGAATAGATTGAGTGCCTGTATGTGGCACTCACAAAAATTGTTTCAAACAGAGGACCGGGTAGGTGGCCCTCCAGAAAAATTAAATGCATGAAGTACTATAGCAAGAGCCAGTGGGCCCTGTCAAAAAATAGCCATTTTCCTCTGCTTTACTGTACAAAGAGGAGGAGAAGGAGGAAAATAAGGAGGAGGAGGAGTGGATCAATTATTCAGGTTGAGCTTCCTTCACCTGGTGGAGATTGGAAATTCTGAGAAATCCAGCCTTTATTCATTTTAATAAGCGTCAGCCTGTCAGCGCTGTCAGTCGACAGGCGTGTACGCTTATCGGTGATGATGCCACCAGCTGCACTGAAAATCCGCTCGGACAAGACGCTAGCGGCAGGGCAGGCAAGAACCTCCAAGGCGTACAGCGCCAGTTCGTGCCACATGTCCAGCTTTGAAACCCAGTAGTTGTAGGGAGCTGTGTGATCATTTAGGACGATGGTATGGTCAGCTACGTACTCCCTCACCATCTTTCTGTAAAGATCAGCCCTACTCTGCCGAGACTGGGGACAGGTGACAGTGTCTTGCTGGGGTGACATAAAGCTGGCAAAAGCCTTGTAAAGCGTACCCTTGCCAGTGCTGGACAAGCTGCCTGCTCGCCTACTCTCCCTCGCTACTTGTCCCGCAGAACTACGCACTCTGCCGCTAGCGCTGTCAGAAGGGAAATACTGTTTCAGCTTGTGCACCAGGGCCTGCTGGTATTCATGCATTCTCACACTCCTTTCCTCTGCAGGGATGAGAGTGGGAAGATTTTGCTTGTACCGTGGGTCCAGGAGAGTGAACACCCAGTAATCGGTGCTGGAATAAATTCTTTGAACGCGAGGGTCACGGGATAGGCAGCCTAGCATGAAATCTGCCATATGCGCCAGAGTACCAACGCGTAAGAATTCACTCCCCTCACTGGCCTGACTGTCCATTTCCTCCTCCTCCAACTCCTCCAACTCCTCTTCTTCTGCCCATACACGCTGAACAGTGAAGGACTCAACAATGGTCCCCTCTTGTGTCTCGCCAACATTCTCCTCCTCTTCCTCCTCATCCTCCTCCACCTCCACCTCCTCCGATATGCGCTGAGAAACAGACCTGAGGGTGCTTTGGCTATCAACAAGGGAATATTCTTCCCCTGTCTCTTGTGACGAGCGCAAAGCTTCCGACTTCATGCTGACCAGAGAGTTTTTCAACAGGCCAAGCAGCGGGATGGTGAGGCTGATGATGGCGGCATCGCCACTGACCATCTGTGTTGACTCCTCAAAGTTACTCAGCACCTGACAGATATCAGACATCCACGTCCACTCCTCATTGTAGACTTGAGGAAGCTGACTGACCTGACTACCAGTTCTGGTGGAAGTTGACATCTGGCAGTCTACAATCGCTCTGCGCTGCTGGTAAACTCTGGATAACATGGTCAGTGTTGAATTCCACCTCGTGGGCACGTCGCACAACAGTCGGTGAGCGGGCAGTTGGAGGCGGCACTGCGCTGCCCTGAGAGTGGCAGCATCTGGGCTGGACTTCCTGAAATGCGCACAGATGCGGCGCACCTTCGTGAGCAAATCAGACAGATTGGGGTATGTCTTGAGGAAACGCTGAACTATCAGATTTAACACATGGGCCAGGCATGGCACATGTGTCAGTCTGCCGAGTTGCAGAGCCGCCACCAGGTTACGGCCGTTGTCACACACAACCATTCCCGGCTTGAGGTTCAGCGGTGCCAGCCACAGATCAGTCTGCGCCGTGATGCCCTGTAATAGCTCTTGGGCGGTGTGCCTTTTGTCGCCTAGGCTCAGCAGTTTGAGCACCGCCTGCTGTCGCTTAGCGACGGCACTGCTGCTGTGCCTAGAGCTACCGACTGATGGCGCCGTGCCCACGGATGGTAGTTCGGAGGAGGAGGTGGAGGAGGGGTGGGAGGAGGAGGAGGCATAGTAGGCCTGAAACACCTGGACCGAGGTAGGCCCCGCAATCCTCGGCGTCGGCAGTATATGAGCAGCCCCAGGGTCAGACTCGGTCCCAGCCTCCACCAAGTTAACCCAATGTGCCGTCAGCGATATATAGTGGCCCTGCCCGGCAGCACTCGTCCACGTGTCCGTGGTCAGGTGGACCTTGTCAGAAACGGCGTTGGTCAGGGCACGGATGATGTTGTCTGACACGTGCTGGTGCAGGGCTGGGACGGCACATCGGGAAAAGTAGTGGCGGCTGGGGACCGAATACCGAGGGGCGGCCGCCGCCATGAGGTTGCGAAAGGCCTCGGTCTCTACTAGCCTATAGGGCAGCATCTCCAGGCTAAGCAATCTGGAGATGTGCACATTAAGGGCTTGGGCGTGCGGGTGGGTTGCACTATATTTGCGTTTCCGCTCCAGTGTCTGGGGTATGGAGAGCTGAACGCTGGTGGATGCTGTGGAGGATCGTGGAGGCGACGATGGGGTTTTTGTGGCAGGGTCCTGGGCAGGGGGCTGACTAGCAGCTGACACAGGGGAAGGAGCAGTGGTGTGCACGGCCGGAGGTGAACGGGCTTGTTGCCACTGAGTGGGGTGTTTAGCATTCATATGCCTGCGCATACTGGTGGTAGTTAAGCTAGTAGTGGTGGAACCCCTGCTGAGCCTGGTTTGGCAAATGTTGCACACCACAGTCCGTCGGTCATCCGGTGTTTCCTTAAAGAACCTCCAGACTTCTGAAGATCTAGCCCTCGCCGCAAGAGCCCTCGCCACGGGAGCTTCACTAGTTGACACATTTGGCGCTGATGCACCAGCTCTGGCCCTGCCTCTCCGTCTGGCCCCACCACTGCCTCTTCCAACCTGTTCTGGTCGAGGACTCTCCTCCGTCTCAGAAGCACTGTGTTCACCCGGCCTCTCAACCCAGCTTGGGTCTGTCACCTCATCATCCTCCGATCCCTCAGTCTGCTCCCCCCTCGGACTTCCTGCCCTGACAACAACTTCCCCACTGTCTGACAACCGTGTCTCCTCATCGTCGGACACCTCTTTACACACTTCCACTACGTCAAGAAGGTCATCATCACCCACAGACTGTGACTGGTGGAAAACCTGGGCATCGGAAAATTGCTCAGCAGCAACCGGACAAGTGGTTTGTGACTGTGGGAAGGGTCCAGAAAACAGTTCCTCAGAGTATGCCGGTTCAAATGCCAAATTTTCCTGGGAGGGGGCAGACTGGGGGGGAGGAGGCTGAGGTGCAGGAGCTGGAGGAGTGGCGATTTCGGTGACATGGGTGGACTGCGTGGAAGACTGACTGGTGGTGGACAAATTGCTCGAAGCATTGTCAGCAATCCACGACATCACCTGTTCGCACTGTTCTGGCCTCAACAGTGCTCTACCACGAGTCCCAGTAACTTCAGACATGAACCTAGGGAGTGTAGCTCTGCGGCGTTCCCCTGCTCCCTCATCAGCAGGTGGTGTCTCACCCCGCCCAGGACCACGGCCTCTGACCCCTGCAGTAGTTGGACGCCCACGTCCCCGCCCTCGTCCTCTACCCCTAGCCCTCGGGTTAAACATTTTTAAAATGAGAGTTATAACTTTATTTTTTTTTTAACTTTTTTTTGTTTTTTTTTTGTGTTTTTTGTTTTTTTTTGTGTTTTTTGTTTTTTTTTGTGTTTTTTGTTTTTTTTTGTGTTTTTTGTTTTTTTTTGAGTTTTTAAAACCAAACAATGCTATCCTATTGCTATGGCTATTTTCTAGCCAAGTATCAAAGCACACTACTATGCCAGATGAGATGACACTGAGTTAGTTCCTAATTGAAATCCAACCCCTACTAAATTTTCCCACTTCGGTCTTTGCTATGGATATGTGCGTCACTAAGCGCAGAACACAGCGGTCGCAAGTCTCACTACAAATTGCTCAGAATTGGCTAGTACATGCACTGCAGAAAGTACAGCCACCAGCAGATCAACCAGAAATCAAATATATAGAACGCTACTGTAGGCGTAAGTAAGCTCTTTGTATTCTCCTATGGCTATTTTCTAGCCAAGTATCAAAGCACACTACTATGCCAGATGAGATGACACTGAGTTAGTGCCTAATTGAAATCCAACCCCTACTAAATTTTCCCACTTCGGTCTTTGCTATGGATATGTGCGTCACTAAGCGCAGAACACAGCGGTCGCAAGTCTCACTACAAATTGCTCAGAATTGGCTAGTACATGCACTGCAGAAAGTACAGCCACCAGCAGATCAACCAGAAATCAAATATATAGAACGCTACTGTAGGCGTAAGTAAGCTCTTTGTATTCTCCTATGGCTATTTTCTAGCCAAGTATCAAAGCACACTACTATGCCAGATGAGATGACACTGAGTTAGTGCCTAATTGAAATCCAACCCCTACTAAATTTTCCCACTTCGGTCTTTGCTATGGATATGTGCGCCACTAAGAGCTAAACACAACGGTAGCAAGTCCCCCTGCTAATTCCTCACAAAATGGTACTAGATGCAAATTAAAATAAAAAAAGTAGAACGTTATTGTAGCCCTAAGAAGGGCTGTTGGGTTCTTTGAGAATCACTCCTGCCTAACAGTAAGCTAATAGAACACCCTAACGCTTTCCCTGACCAGCAGCAGCTCTCTCCCTAGCGGCATCCAGACACAGAATGATCCGAGCAGCGCGGGCAGCGGCTAGTCTATCCCAGGGTCACCTGATCTGGCCAGCCAACCACTGCTATCGACGTGTAAGGGTACCACGTCATGCTGGGTGGAGTGCAGAGTCTCCTGGCGTGTGTTTCTGGCCGCCAAAAAGCAAAACGGCGGGAGCTGCCATTTTCTCGAGCGGGCGAAGTATTCGTCCGAGCAACGAGCAGTTTCGAGTACCCTAATGCTCGACCGAGCATCAAGCTCGGACGAGCATGTTCGCTCATCTCTAATTGAGACACCAGTTATTGAGTTGATAACTCTCCTCCGTATTTTTTGTATTATTAAGCCTGTAGTGACTATACTCACCTGTGGTTACATAACTGAATCTCGTAGCTATATCGGGAGTTCGTAGGACAGTCACATGACTGAAATCTCGTAGAGATATCGGGAGTCCGTAGGACAGTCACATGATCAGCAGGAAGGAGGTTGTCCCACATACACAGACCTCGTGACCAACTCGGATCGTCATGACTACGAGAATAACCACGCATGCGCATACAAATCGAACCTGGAATCCGACACTGACACGCTGTTTTTATATGTTCTATATATAATTCATATGAGAAATACTAAATTGCATTTTTATATTGATAGGAATTGTTAAAATATCCTCTGGTACACCACTGCACTTTAATATTCTGTATTTGTATATATTTTCACTTACGTATATTTTGCATATTGCATCACTGAAGGAAATGATGTCATCACACACCTGTGTATATATATGGGCCTATATCGGCCATTTTTTTATGCTTGAGAAAGATTCATTGTGAATCGAAACGTTGCGAATTCTATGCTTTCTATGTAAATAAAGCCTTTATACTTTGGATTTCCCGGTGTGCTGCGGTTTCCTCCATTGATGTCCCGGACTACAGGTTCAGGTACCAGAACCTTTGGCTGCGAGCACCCAACTATTTGAACTCACGTGTAGGTTATGGATTGCTGTCTTTTTTTCTTTTTTCTGTTCCTGATCCTATCACACCCTAGACAGGTAGGTAAAAGAATCCAGTTTGGGTGGGGACTCTCTAAGCAGACACTTCATGATCATTCTGTGCTATGAGATGCTGTGAGCTGACAATGTGCTTAGATTGTCATAGTGCAGGGTTTATCTACACTTTTATTTAGTTTGGGTCTTTGGGAGCCAAGAAAATAGCTATTACAGCATTGGGCCAACATTTTATAATGGTGTTTGGCATTGTTGGATTTGTTGTTGGGAATTGTTCTGGGCAGATCTTCTCCTTAGGAGACCCATGGAAGAAGATATGACATAATTAGGAAATATGACAAACCTCCCCTAGTGTCGCAATACTCATTAGGAAATATGTCCCCAACTCCTTCATATGTCCCCAACTTTCCACCTTGATTCAGTTTTATGTAGGATTCAGTTTTATGCACACTCCTCACATGATTAAGGGGGTTAGTCAAAAACAATTTCCTTTCAAAGGATCTCTATTAGAGATGAGCGAACATGCTCGTCCGAGCTTGATGCTCGGTCGAGCATTAGCGTACTCGAAACTGCTCGTTGCTCGGACGAATACTTCGCCCGCTCGAGAAAATGGCAGCTCCCGCCGTTTTGCTTTTTGGCGGCCAGAAACAGAGCCAATCACAAGCCAGGAGACTCTGCACTCCACCCAGCATGACGTGGTACCCTTACACGTCGATAGCAGTGGTTGGCTGGCCAGATCAGGTGACCCTGGGATAGACTAGCCGCTGCCCGCGCTGCTCGGATCAGTCTGTGTCTGGATGCCGCTAGGGAGAGAGCTGCTGCTGGTCAGGGAAAGCGTTAGGGTGTTCTATTAGCTTACTGTTAGGCAGGAGTGATTCTCCAAGAAAACAACAGCCCTTCTTAGGGCTACAATAACGTTCTACTTTTTTTTTTTTTATTTGCATCTAGTACCATTTTGTGAGGAATTAGCAGGGGGACTTGCTACCGTTGTGTTTAGCTCTTAGTGGCACACATATCCACCTCAAACACCAAAGTGGGAAAATTTAGTAGGGGTTGGATTTCAATTAGGCACAGTCTGCCATTTTTCCTTTTTTATTTTACGTTTATTTTGTTTAATAACTCAGTGTCATCTCATCTGGCATAGTAGTGTGCTTTCATACTTGGCTAGAAAATAGCCATAGGAGAATCCAAACGGCTTACGCCTACAGTAGCGTTATATATTTGATTTCTGGTTGATCTGCTGGTGGCTGTACTTGCTGCAGTGCATCTACTAGCCAATTGTGAGCAATTTGTAGTGAGACTTGCGACCGCTGTGTTTTGCGCTTAGTGACGCACATATCCATTGCAAAGACCGAAGTGGGAAAATTTAGTAGGGGTTGGATTTCAATTAGGCACAATCTGCCATTTGTCCTTTTTTATTTTACGTTTATTTTGTTTAATAACTCAGCGTCATCTCATCTGGCATAGTAGTGTGCTTTCATACTTGGCTAGAAAATAGCCATAGGAGAATCCAAACGGCTTACGCCTACAGTAGCGTTATATATTTGATTTCTGGTTGATCTGCTGGTGGCTGTACTTGCTGCAGTGCATCTACTAGCCAATTGTGAGCAATTTGTAGTGAGACTTGCGACCGCTGTGTTTTGCGCTTAGTGACGCACATATCCATTGCAAAGACTGAAGTGGGAAAATTTAGTAGGGGTTGGATTTCAATTAGGCACAGTCTGCCATTTGTCCTTTTTTATTTTACGTTTATTTTGTTTAATAACTCAGCGTCATCTCATCTGGCATAGTAGTGTGCTTTCATACTTGGCTAGAAAATAGCCATAGGAGAATCCAAACGGCTTACGCCTACAGTAGCATTATATATTTGATTTCTGGTTGATCTGCTGGTGGCTGTACTTGCTGCAGTGCATCTACTAGCCAATTGTGAGCAATTTGTAGTGAGACTTGCGACCGCTGTGTTTTGCGCTTAGTGACGCACATATCCATTGCAAAGACCGAAGTGGGAAAATTTAGTAGGGGTTGGATTTCAATTAGGCACAGTCTGCCATTTGTCCTTTTTTATTTTACGTTTATTTTGTTTAATAACTCAGCGTCATCTCATCTGGCATAGTAGTGTGCTTTCATACTTGGCTAGAAAATAGCCATAGGAGAATCCAAACGGCTTACGCCTACAGTAGCGTTATATATTTGATTTCTGGTTGATCTGCTGGTGGCTGTACTTGCTGCAGTGCATGTACTAGCCAATTCTGAGCAATTTGTAGTGAGACTTGCGACCGCTGTGTTTTGCGCTTAGTGACGCACATATCCATAGCAAAGACCGAAGTGGGAAAATTTAGTAGGGGTTGGATTTCAATTAGGCACAGTCTGCCATTTGTCCTTTTTTATTTTACGTTTATTTTGTTTAATAACTCAGCGTCATCTCATCTGGCATAGTAGTGTGCTTTCATACTTGGCTAGAAAATAGCCATAGGAGAATCCAAACGGCTTACGCCTACAGTAGCGTTATATATTTGATTTCTGGTTGATCTGCTGGTGGCTGTACTTGCTGCAGTGCATGTACTAGCAAATTCTGAGCAATTTGTAGTGAGACTTGCGACCGCTGTGTTTTGCGCTTAGTGACGCACATATCCATTGCAAAGACCGAAGTGGGAAAATTTAGTAGGGGTTGGATTTCAATTAGGCACAGTCTGCCATTTGTCCTTTTTTATTTTACGTTTATTTTGTTTAATAACTCAGCGTCATCTCATCTGGCATAGTAGTGTGCTTTCATACTTGGCTAGAAAATAGCCATAGGAGAATCCAAACGGCTTACGCCTACAGTAGCGTTATATATTTGATTTCTGGTTGATCTGCTGGTGGCTGTACTTGCTGCAGTGCATGTACTAGCCAATTCTGAGCAATTTGTAGTGAGACTTGCGACCGCTGTGTTTTGCGCTTAGTGACGCACATATCCATAGCAAAGACCGAAGTGGGAAAATTTAGTAGGGGTTGGATTTCAATTAGGCACAGTCTGCCATTTGTCCTTTTTTATTTTACGTTTATTTTGTTTAATAAATCAGTGTCATCTCATCTGGCATAGTAGTGTGCTTTCATACTTGGCTAGAAAATAGCCATAGCAATAGGATAGCATCGTTTGGTTTTAAAAACTCAAAAACACAAAAAAAAAACAAAAAAAACAAAAAAAAACAAAAAACACAAAAAAAAAAACAAAAAACACAAAAAAAAAGTTAAAAAAAAATTAAAGTTATAACTCTCATTTTAAAAATGTTTAACCCGAGGGCTAGGGGTAGAGGACGAGGGCAGGGACGTGGGCGTCCAACTACTGCAGGTGTCAGAGGCCGTGGTCCTGGGCGGGGTGAGACACCACCTGCTTATGAGGGAGCAGGGGAACGCCGCAGAGCTACACTCCCTAGGTTCATGTCTGAAGTTACTGGGACTCGTGGTAGAGCACTGTTGAGGCCAGAACAGTGCGAACAGGTGATGTCGTGGATTGCTGACAATGCTTCGAGCAATTTGTCCACCAGTCAGTCTTCCACGCAGTCCACCCATGTCACCGAAATCGCCACTCCTCCAGCTCCTGCACCTCAGCCTCCTCCCCCCCAGTCTGCCCCCTCCCAGGAAAATTTGGCATTTGAACCGGCATACTCTGAGGAACTGTTTTCTGGACCCTTCCCACAGTCACAAACCACTTGTCCGGTTGCTGCTGAGCAATTTTCCGATGCCCAGGTTTTCCACCAGTCACAGTCTGTGGGTGATGATGACCTTCTTGACGTAGTGGAAGTGTGTAAAGAGGTGTCCGACGATGAGGAGACACGGTTGTCAGACAGTGGGGAAGTTGTTGTCAGGGCAGGAAGTCCGAGGGGGGAGCAGACTGAGGGATCGGAGGATGATGAGGTGACAGACCCAAGCTGGGTTGAGAGGCCGGGTGAACACAGTGCTTCTGAGACGGAGGAGAGTCCTCGACCAGAACAGGTTGGAAGAGGCAGTGGTGGGGCCAGACGGAGAGGCAGGGCCAGAGCTGGTGCATCAGCGCCAAATGTGTCAACTAGTGAAGCTCCCGTGGTGAGGGCTCTTGCGGCGAGGGCTAGATCTTCAGAAGTCTGGAGGTTCTTTAAGGAAACACCGGATGACCGACGGACTGTGGTGTGCAACATTTGCCAAACCAGGCTCAGCAGGGGTTCCACCACTACTAGCTTAACTACCACCAGTATGCGCAGGCATATGAATGCTAAACACCCCACTCAGTGGCAACAAGCCCGTTCACCTCCGGCCGTGCACACCACTGCTCCTTCCCCTGTGTCAGCTGATAGTCAGCCCCCTGCCCAGGACCCTGCCACAAAAAACCCATCGTCGCCTCCACGATCCTCCACAGCATCCACCAGCGTTCAGCTCTCCATACCCCAGACGCTGGAGCGGAAATGCAAATATAGTGCAACCCACCCGCACGCCCAAGCCCTTAATGTGCACATCTCCAGATTGCTTAGCCTGGAGATGCTGCCCTATAGGCTAGTAGAGACCGAGGCCTTTCGCAACCTCATGGCGGCGGCCGCCCCTCGGTATTCGGTCCCCAGCCGCCACTACTTTTCCCGATGTGCCGTCCCAGCCCTGCACCAGCATGTGTCAGACAACATCACCCTGACCAACGCCGTTTCTGACAAGGTCCACCTGACCACGGACACGTGGACGAGTGCTGCCGGGCAGGGCCACTATATATCGCTGACGGCACATTGGGTTAACTTGGTGGAGGCTGGGACCGAGTCTGACCCTGGGGCTGGTCATATACTGCCGACGCCGAGGATTGCGGGGCCTACCTCGGTCCAGGTGTTTCAGGCCTACTATGCCTCCTCCTCCTCCCACCCCTCCTCCACCTCCTCCTCCGAACTACCATCCGTGGGCACGGCGCCATCAGTCGGTAGCTCTAGGCACAGCAGCAGTGCCGTCGCTAAGCGACAGCAGGCGGTGCTCAAACTGCTGAGCCTAGGCGACAAAAGGCACACCGCCCAAGAGCTATTACAGGGCATCACGGCGCAGACTGATCTGTGGCTGGCACCGCTGAACCTGAAGCCAGGCATGGTTGTGTGTGACAACGGCCGTAACCTGGTGGCGGCTCTGCAACTCGGCAGACTGACACATGTGCCATGCCTGGCCCATGTGTTAAATCTGATAGTTCAGCGTTTCCTCAAGACATACCCCAATCTGTCTGATTTGCTCACGAAGGTGCGCCGCATCTGTGCGCATTTCAGGAAGTCCAGCCCAGATGCTGCCACTCTCAGGGCAGCGCAGCGCCGCCTCCAACTGCCCGCTCACCGACTGTTGTGCGACGTGCCCACGAGGTGGAATTCAACACTGACCATGTTATCCAGAGTTTACCAGCAGCGCAGAGCGATTGTAGACTGCCAGATGTCAACTTCCACCAGAAGTGGTAGTCAGGTCAGTCAGCTTCCTCAAGTCTACAATGAGGAGTGGACGTGGATGTCTGATATCTGTCAGGTGCTGAGTAACTTTGAGGAGTCAACACAGATGGTCAGTGGCGATGCCGCCATCATCAGCCTCACCATCCCGCTGCTTGGCCTGTTGAAAAACTCTCTGATCAGCATGAAGTCGGAAGCTTTGCGCTCGTCACAAGAGACGGGGGAAGAAGATTCCCTTGTTGATAGCCAAAGCACCCTCAGGTCTGTTTCTCAGCGCATATCGGAGGAGGTGGAGGTGGAGGAGGATGAGGAGGAAGAGGAGGAGAATGTTGGCGAGACACAAGAGGGGACCATTGTTGAGTCCTTCACTGTTCAGCGTGTATGGGCAGAAGAAGAGGAGTTGGAGGAGTTGGAGGAGGAGGAAATGGACAGTCAGGCCAGTGAGGGGAGTGAATTCTTACGCGTTGGTACTCTGGCGCATATGGCAGATTTCATGCTAGGCTGCCTATCCCGTGACCCTCGCGTTCAAAGAATTTATTCCAGCACCGATTACTGGGTGTTCACTCTCCTGGACCCACGGTACAAGCAAAATCTTTCCACTCTCATCCCTGCAGAGGAAAGGAGTGTGAGAATGCATGAATACCAGCAGGCCCTGGTGCACAAGCTGAAACAGTATTTCCCTTCTGACAGCGCTAGCGGCAGAGTGCGTAGTTCTGCGGGACAAGTAGCGAGGGAGAGTAGGCGAGCAGGCAGCTTGTCCAGCACTGGCAAGGGTACGCTTTACAAGGCTTTTGCCAGCTTTATGTCACCCCAGCAAGACACTGTCACCTTTCCCCAGTCTCGGCAGAGTAGGGCTGATCTTTACAGAAAGATGGTGAGGGAGTACGTAGCTGACCATACCATCGTCCTAAATGATCACACAGCTCCCTACAACTACTGGGTTTCAAAGCTGGACATGTGGCACGAACTGGCGCTGTACGCCTTGGAGGTTCTTGCCTGCCCTGCCGCTAGCGTCTTGTCCGAGCGGGTTTTCAGTGCAGCTGGTGGCATCATCACAGATAAGCGTACACGCCTGTCGACTGACAGCGCTGACAGGCTGACGCTTATTAAAATGAATAAAGGCTGGATTTCTCAGAATTTCTAATCTCCACCAGGTGAAGGAAGCTCAACCTGAATAATTGATCCACTCCTCCTCCTCCTCATTTTCCTCCTTCTCCTCCTCTTTGTACAGTAAAGCAGAGGAAACTGGCTATTTTTTGACAGGGCCCACTGGCTCTTGCTATAGTACTTTATGCATTTAATTTTTCTGGAGGGCCACCTACCCGGTCCTCTGTTTGAAACAATTTTTGTGAGTGCCACATACAGGCACTCAATCTATTCCATTTTTCTGGAGGGCCACCTACCCGGTCCTCTGTTTTAAAAAATTTTTGGGACTGCCACATACAGGCACTCAATCTATTCCATTTTACTGGAGGGCCACCTACCTGCTCCTCTGGTTTGAAAAATTTTTGGGACTGCCACATACAGGCACTCAATCTATTCCATTTTACTGGAGGGCCACCTACCTGCTCCTCTGGTTTGAAAAATTTTTGGGACTGCCACATACAGGCACTCAATCTATTCCATTTTTCTGGAGGGACACCTACCTGCTCCTCTGGTTTGAAAACTTTTTGGGACTGCCACATACAGGCACTCAATCTATTCCATTTTTCTGGAGGGCCACCTACCTGCTCCTCTGGTTTGAAAACTTTTTGGGACTGCCACATACATGCACTCAATCTATTCCATTTTTCTGGAGGGACACCTACCTGCTCCTCTGGTTTGAAAACTTTTTGGGACTGCCACATACAGGCACTATCCAAATTAAATTGTCTCCATAGCAGCCTCCACACGTTGTCTCTATTGCTACCTCCAAAAGTCGTCCATATAGCTGCCTCCATACATCCTCCCCTTATCAAACGAGGTGTGTCAGGCAGAAATTTGGGTTGTTTTCATGGATTCCACATCAAAGTTGTTAACTTTGTCGCCACCCTGCTGTGTTATCCACAAAATATACTGGCAAACTTTTATGATTAACCGATATTATTTCAGCGCTTCTTGCGCAGCTGTTTACATTCCCCTCACCCGCCATATCCCAAACTTATAAGAACGCTACTACACTTGATCTTATACAAAAGGTTCTTAGAAGTGCTGTTTGGGGAGTAGCCTAGAGACAGGGGCTTGGATTGGCGAAAGCTCGCCTGGCTGCAGAGCGCCAGCTCCATCCCAAGATCCAACTAACATAGTTTTAACTGCAGCACCTTTAATCTACTACTAGTTCACTGCCTCCATAATAATAATAATTAGAGATGAGCGAACACTAAAATGCTCGGGTACTCGTTATTCGAGACGAACTTTTCCCGATGCTCGAGTGCTCGTCTCGAATAACGAACCCCATTGAAGTCAATGGGAGACTCGAGCATTTTTCAAGGGGACCAAGGCTCTGCACAGGGAAGCTTGGCCAAACACCTGGGAACCTCAGAAAAGGATGGAAACACCACAGAAATGGACAGGAAACAGCAGGGGCAGCATGCATGGATGCCTCTGAGGCTGCCTAATCGCACCATTATGCCAAAATTATGGGCAACAGCATGGCCATGACAGAGTGACAGAATGAAGCTAGATAGCATCTAAAACATCCAATAATTGACCCTGACACTATAGGGGACGGCATGCAGAGGCAGCGGCAGCAGGCTAGAGAGTGGCATGGCGACATACCCTAATTGGACTCAGGCTTCAAACCAATGGGTGTCAGAGAGGAACCAAAGGAGGTGAGCAAGAAGCGCTCAAATAATATCGGTACATGATAAAAGTTTGCCAGTATATTTTGTGGATTACACAGCAGGGTGGCGACAAAGTTAGCATGGAAGCCATGAAAACAACCCAAAATTCTGCCTGACACAGCTCGTTTGATAAGGGGACCATGTATGCTTACAGTTCATGCCAGTCGCTGCACTGGCTGCCAGTCTCCTTTCGAATACAGTTTAAAATAATAATAACCCTCATCCATAAAGCTCTGTATAATGCTGCACCCCCCTACCTCTCCTCTCTTATCTCAGTCTATCGCCCAACCCGTGCTCTTAGATCCGCCAGTGATCTTAGATTAACCTCTACCCTAGTGCGGACCTCCCACTCGCGTCTCCAAGACTTCTCTAGAGCTGCACCAATTCTATGGAATGCTCTGCCCCGGACTATCAGACTAATACCTAACCTCCAAAGTTTCAAACGTGCTCTTAAAACCCATTTCTTTAGGCAAGCCTATAACACTCATTAACTGCATGAAGTTTTAACTCTTCTACTAACCCGTCCTGTGTCGTCCTCCCATCTGTTATCCAGCAACCAACAGGCACCAGACTTCTCTGCAGTCCCATTCACCCTGGACCTGGTATATAAGATGACGGCTGAGTGGTTCAAGCGACAGCAATTCCATTTATTATATTTTTTTCTATTCCCTAAGAAGAATGGCTTGACCATTAAATATTCTTTTACCTCGTGTTACCCCATCATCTTCATAAACCGTAAGCTCTGGCGAGCAGGGACCTCACTCCTGTTGTTCCATACAAATGTTGTGCTCTGTTACATTACATTTGTATTTGTTTCCTATGATTTGTAAAGCGCTACAGAATATGATGACGCTATATAAATAAAGATTATTATTATTATTATTATTATTATGGAGGCAGTGAACTAGTAGTAGATTAAAGGTGCTGCAACTATGTTAGTTGGATCTTGGGATGGAGCTGGCGCTCTGCAGCCAGGCGAGCTTTCGCCAATCCAAGCCCCTGTCTCTAGGCTACTCCCCAAACAGCACTTCTAAGAACCTTTTGTATAAGATCAAGTGTAGTAGCGTTCTTATAAGTTTAGGATATGGCGGGTGAGGGGAATGTAAACAGATGCGCAAGAAGCGCTGAAATAATATCCCTAAATGGTAAAAGTTTGCAAGTATATTTTGTGGATTACACAGCAGGGTGGCGACAAAGTTAACAACTTTGATGTGGAATGCCCTGTAATAGCTCTTGGGCGGTGTGCCTTTTATCGCCTAGGCTCAGCAGTTTGAGCACCGCCTGCTGTCGCTTAGCGACGGCACTGCTGCTGTGCCTAGAGCTACCGACTGATGGCGCCATGGCCACGGATGGTAATTCGGAGGAGGAGGAGGTGGAGGAGGGGTGGGAGGAGGATGAGGTGTACTAGACCTTTGAGACCTGGACCGAGGTAGGCCCCGCAATTCTCTGCGTCGGCAGTATATGACCAGCCCCAGGGTCAGACTCGGTCCCAGCCTGCACCAAGTTAAGTGTAGTAGCGTTCTTATAAGTTTGGGATATGGCGGGTGAGGGGAATGTAAACAGATGCGCAAGAAGCGCATGATGCGCATGGAGCTGGCGCTCCGCTGCCAGGCGAGCTTTCGCCAATCCAAGCCCCTGTCTCTAGGCTACTCCCCAAACAGCACTTCTAAGAACCTTTTGTATAAGATCAAGTGTAGTAGCGTTCTTATAAGTTTAGGATATGGCGGGTGAGGGGAATGTAAACAGATGCGCAAGAAGCGCTGAAATAATATCCCTAAATGGTAAAAGTTTGCCAGTATATTTTGTGGATAACACAGCAGGGTGGCGACAAAGTTAACAACTTTGATGTGGAATCCATGAAAACAACCCAAATTTCTGCCTGACACACCTCGTTTGATAAAGGGACGATGTATGGAGGCAGCTATATGGACGACTTTTGGAGGTAGCAATGGAGACAACGTGTGGAGGCTGCTATGGAGACAATTTAATTTGGATAGTGCCTGTATGTGGCAGTCCCAAACATTTTTCAAACCAGAGGAGCAGGTAGGTGGCCCTCCAGTAAAATGGAATAGATTGAGTGCCTGTATGTGGCAGTCCCAAAAATGTTTCAAACCAGAGGAGCAGGTAGGTGGCCCTGCAGTAAAATGGAATAGATTGATTGCCTGTATGTGGCAGTCCCAAAAATTTTTCAAACCAGAGGAGCAGGTAGGTGGCCCTCCAGTAAAATGGAATAGATTGAGTGCCTGTATGTGGCAGTCCCAAACATTTTTCAAACCAGAGGAGAAGGTAGGTGGCCCTCCAGTAAAATGGAATAGATTGAGTGCCTGTATGTGGCAGTCCCAAAAATGTTTCAAACCAGAGGAGCAGGTAGGTGGCCCTGCAGTAAAATGGAATAGATTGAGTGCCTGTATGTGGCAGTCCCAAACATTTTTCAAACCAGAGGAGCAGGTAGGTGGCCCTCCAGTAAAATGGAATAGATTGAGTGCCTGTATGTGGCAGTCCCAAAAATGTTTCAAACCAGAGGAGCAGGTAGGTGGCCCTGCAGTAAAATGGAATAGATTGAGTGCCTGTATGTGGCAGTCCCAAACATTTTTCAAACCAGAGGAGCAGGTAGGTGGCCCTCCAGTAAAATGGAATAGATTGAGTGCCTGTATGTGGCAGTCCCAAACATTTTTCAAACCAGAGGAGCAGGTAGGTGGCCCTCCAGTAAAATGGAATAGATTGAGTGCCTGTATGTGGCAGTCCCAAAAATTTTTTAAAACAGAGGACCGGGTAGGTGGCCCTCCAGAAAAATGGAATAGATTGAGTGCCTGTATGTGGCACTCACAAAAATTGTTTCAAACAGAGGACCGGGTAGGTGGCCCTCCAGAAAAATTAAATGCATGAAGTACTATAGCAAGAGCCAGTGGGCCCTGTCAAAAAATAGCCATTTTCCTCTGCTTTACTGTACAAAGAGGAGGAGAAGGAGGAAAATGAGGAGGAGGAGGAGTGGATCAATTATTCAGGTTGAGCTTCCTTCACCTGGTGGAGATTGGAAATTCTGAGAAATCCAGCCTTTATTCATTTTAATAAGCGTCAGCCTGTCAGCGCTGTCAGTCGACAGGCGTGTACGCTTATCGGTGATGATGCCACCAGCTGCACTGAAAACCCGCTCGGACAAGACGCTAGCGGCAGGGCAGGCAAGAACCTCCAAGGCGTACAGCGCCAGTTCGTGCCACATGTCCAGCTTTGAAACCCAGTAGTTGTAGGGAGCTGTGTGATCATTTAGGACGATGGTATGGTCAGCTACGTACTTCCTCACCATCTTTCTGTAAAGATCAGCCCTACTCTGCCGAGACTGGGGACAGGTGACAGTGTCTTGCTGGGGTGACATAAAGCTGGCAAAAGCCTTGTAAAGCGTACCCTTGCCAGTGCTGGACAAGCTGCCTGCTCGCCTACTCTCCCTCGCTACTTGTCCCGCAGAACTACGCACTCTGCCGCTAGCGCTGTCAGAAGGGAAATACTGTTTCAGCTTGTGCACCAGGGCCTGCTGGTATTCATGCATTCTCACACTCCTTTCCTCTGCAGGGATGAGAGTGGGAAGATTTTGCTTGTACCGTGGGTCCAGGAGAGTGAACACCCAGTAATCGGTGCTGGAATAAATTCTTTGAACGCGAGGGTCACGGGATAGGCAGCCTAGCATGAAATCTGCCATATGCGCCAGAGTACCAACGCGTAAGAATTCACTCCCCTCACTGGCCTGACTGTCCATTTCCTCCTCCTCCAACTCCTCCAACTCCTCTTCTTCTGCCCATACACGCTGAACAGTGAAGGACTCAACAATGGTCCCCTCTTGTGTCTCGCCAACATTCTCCTCCGCTTCCTCCTCATCCTCCTCCACCTCCACCTCCTCCGATATGCGCTGAGAAACAGACCTGAGGGTGCTTTGGCTATCAACAAGGGAATATTCTTCCCCTGTCTCTTGTGACGAGCGCAAAGCTTCCGACTTCATGCTGACCAGAGAGTTTTTCAACAGGCCAAGCAGCAGGATGGTGAGGCTGATGATGGCGGCATCGCCACTGACCATCTGTGTTGACTCCTCAAAGTTACTCAGCACCTGACAGATATCAGACATCCACGTCCACTCCTCATTGTAGACTTGAGGAAGCTGACTGACCTGACTACCAGTTCTGGTGGAAGTTGACATCTGGCAGTCTACAATCGCTCTGCGCTGCTGGTAAACTCTGGATAACATGGTCAGTGTTGAATTCCACCTCGTGGGCACGTCGCACAACAGTCGGTGAGCGGGCAGTTGGAGGCGGCGCTGCGCTGCCCTGAGAGTGGCAGCATCTGGGCTGGACTTCCTGAAATGCGCACAGA
This sequence comes from Engystomops pustulosus, assembly GCF_040894005.1. Taxonomy (NCBI): domain Eukaryota; kingdom Metazoa; phylum Chordata; class Amphibia; order Anura; family Leptodactylidae; genus Engystomops; species Engystomops pustulosus. The sequence continues at coordinate 62,405,736 of NC_092415.1, forward strand.
TGCGGCGCACCTTCGTGAGCAAATCAGACAGATTGGGGTATGTCTTGAGGAAACGCTGAACTATCAGATTTAACACATGGGCAAGGCATGGCACATGTGTCAGTCTGCCGAGTTGCAGAGCCGCCACCAGGTTACGGCCGTTGTCACACACAACCATTCCCGGCTTGAGGTTCAGCGGTGCCAGCCACAGATCAGTCTGCGCCGTGATGCCCTGTAATAGCTCTTGGGCGGTGTGCCTTTTGTCGCCTAGGCTCAGCAGTTTGAGCACCGCCTGCTGTCGCTTAGCGACGGCACTGCTGCTGTGCCTAGAGCTACCGACTGATGGCGCCGTGCCCACGGATGGTAGTTCGGAGGAGGAGGTGGAGGAGGGGTGGGAGGAGGAGGAGGCATAGTAGGCCTGAAACACCTGGACCGAGGTAGGCCCCGCAATCCTCGGCGTCGGCAGTATATGAGCAGCCCCAGGGTCAGACTCGGTCCCAGCCTCCACCAAGTTAACCCAATGTGCCGTCAGCGATATATAGTGGCCCTGCCCGGCAGCACTCGTCCACGTGTCCGTGGTCAGGTGGACCTTGTCAGAAACGGCGTTGGTCAGGGCACGGATGATGTTGTCTGACACGTGCTGGTGCAGGGCTGGGACGGCACATCGGGAAAAGTAGTGGCGGCTGGGGACCGAATACCGAGGGGCGGCCGCCGCCATGAGGTTGCGAAAGGCCTCGGTCTCTACTAGCCTATAGGGCAGCATCTCCAGGCTAAGCAATCTGGAGATGTGCACATTAAGGGCTTGGGCGTGCGGGTGGGTTGCACTATATTTGCGTTTCCGCTCCAGCGTCTGGGGTATGGAGAGCTGAACGCTGGTGGATGCTGTGGAGGATCGTGGAGGCGACGATGGGGTTTTTGTGGCAGGGTCCTGGGCAGGGGGCTGACTAGCAGCTGACACAGGGGAAGGAGCAGTGGTGTGCACGGCCGGAGGTGAACGGGCTTGTTGCCACTGAGTGGGGTGTTTAGCATTCATATGCCTGCGCATACTGGTGGTAGTTAAGCTAGTAGTGGTGGAACCCCTGCTGAGCCTGGTTTGGCAAATGTTGCACACCACAGTCCGTCGGTCATCCGGTGTTTCCTTAAAGAACCTCCAGACTTCTGAAGATCTAGCCCTCGCCGCAAGAGCCCTCGCCACGGGAGCTTCACTAGTTGACACATTTGGCGCTGATGCACCAGCTCTGGCCCTGCCTCTCCGTCTGGCCCCACCACTGCCTCTTCCAACCTGTTCTGGTCGAGGACTCTCCTCCGTCTCAGAAGCACTGTGTTCACCCGGCCTCTCAACCCAGCTTGGGTCTGTCACCTCATCATCCTCCGAGCCCTCAGTCTGCTCCCCCCTCGGACTTCCTGCCCTGACAACAACTTCCCCACTGTCTGACAACCGTGTCTCCTCATCGTCGGACACCTCTTTACACACTTCCACTACGTCAAGAAGGTCATCATCACCCACAGACTGTGACTGGTGGAAAACCTGGGCATCGGAAAATTGCTCAGCAGCAACCGGACAAGTGGTTTGTGACTGTGGGAAGGGTCCAGAAAACAGTTCCTCAGAGTATGCCGGTTCAAATGCCAAATTTTCCTGGGAGGGGGCAGACTGGGGGGGAGGAGGCTGAGGTGCAGGAGCTGGAGGAGTGGCGATTTCGGTGACATGGGTGGACTGCGTGGAAGACTGACTGGTGGTGGACAAATTGCTCGAAGCATTGTCAGCAATCCACGACATCACCTGTTCGCACTGTTCTGGCCTCAACAGTGCTCTACCACGAGTCCCAGTAACTTCAGACATGAACCTAGGGAGTGTAGCTCTGCGGCGTTCCCCTGCTCCCTCATCAGCAGGTGGTGTCTCACCCCGCCCAGGACCACGGCCTCTGACCCCTGCAGTAGTTGGACGCCCACGTCCCCGCCCTCGTCCTCTACCCCTAGCCCTCGGGTTAAACATTTTTAAAATGAGAGTTATAACTTTTTTTTTTTTTAACTTTTTTTGGGGTTTTTTTGTGTTTTTTGTTTTTTTTTGTGTTTTTTGTTTTTTTTTGAGTTTTTAAAACCAAACAATGCTATCCTATTGCTATGGCTATTTTCTAGCCAAGTATCAAAGCACACTACTATGCCAGATGAGATGACACTGAGTTAGTGCCTAATTGAAATCCAACCCCTACTAAATTTTCCCACTTCGGTCTTTGCTATGGATATGTGCATCACTAAGCGCAGAACACAGCAGTCGCAAGTCTCACTACAAATTGCTCAGAATTGGCTAGTACATGCACTACAGAAAGTACAGCCACCAGCAGATCAACCAGAAATCAAATATATAGAACGCTACTGTAGGCGTAAGTAAGCTCTTTGTATTCTCCTATGGCTATTTTCTAGCCAAGTATCAAAGCACACTACTATGCCAGATGAGATGACACTGAGTTAGTGCCTAATTGAAATCCAACCCCTACTAAATTTTCCCACTTCGGTCTTTGCTATGGATATGTGCGTCACTAAGCGCAGAACACAGCGGTCGCAAGTCTCACTACAAATTGCTCAGAATTGGCTAGTACATGCACTGCAGAAAGTACAGCCACCAGCAGATCAACCAGAAATCAAATATATAGAACGCTACTGTAGGCGTAAGTAAGCTCTTTGTATTCTCCTATGGCTATTTTCTAGCCAAGTATCAAAGCACACTACTATGCCAGATGAGATGACACTGAGTTAGTGCCTAATTGAAATCCAACCCCTACTAAATTTTCCCACTTCGGTCTTTGCTATGGATATGTGCGTCACTAAGCGCAGAACACAGCGGTCGCAAGTCTCACTACAAATTGCTCAGAATTGGCTAGTACATGCACTGCAGAAAGTACAGCCACCAGCAGATCAACCAGAAATCAAATATATAGAACGCTACTGTAGGCGTAAGTAAGCTCTTTGTATTCTCCTATGGCTATTTTCTAGCCAAGTATCAAAGCACACTACTATGCCAGATGAGATGACACTGAGTTAGTGCCTAATTGAAATCCAACCCCTACTAAATTTTCCCACTTCGGTCTTTGCTATGGATATGTGCGTCACTAAGCGCAGAACACAGCGGTCGCAAGTCTCACTACAAATTGCTCAGAATTGGCTAGTACATGCACTGCAGAAAGTACAGCCACCAGCAGATCAACCAGAAATCAAATATATAGAACGCTACTGTAGGCGTAAGTAAGCTCTTTGTATTCTCCTATGGCTATTTTCTAGCCAAGTATCAAAGCACACTACTATGCCAGATGAGATGACACTGAGTTAGTGCCTAATTGAAATCCAACCCCTACTAAATTTTCCCACTTCGGTCTTTGCTATGGATATGTGCGTCACTAAGCGCAGAACACAGCGGTCGCAAGTCTCACTACAAATTGCTCAGAATTGGCTAGTACATGCACTGCAGAAAGTACAGCCACCAGCAGATCAACCAGAAATCAAATATATAGAACGCTACTGTAGGCGTAAGTAAGCTCTTTGTATTCTCCTATGGCTATTTTCTAGCCAAGTATCAAAGCACACTACTATGCCAGATGAGATGACACTGAGTTAGTGCCTAATTGAAATCCAACCCCTACTAAATTTTCCCACTTCGGTCTTTGCTATGGATATGTGTGCCACTAAGAGCTAAACACAACGGTAGCAAGTCCCCCTGCTAATTCCTCACAAAATGGTACTAGATGCAAATTAAAATAAAAAAAGTAGAACGTTATTGTAGCCCTAAGAAGGGCTGTTGGGTTCTTTGAGAATCACTCCTGCCTAACAGTAAGCTAATAGAACACCCTAACGCTTTCCCTGACCAGCAGCAGCTCTCTCCCTAGCGGCATCCAGACACAGAATGATCCGAGCAGCGCGGGCAGCGGCTAGTCTATCCCAGGGTCACCTGATCTGGCCAGCCAACCACTGCTATCGACGTGTAAGGGTACCACGTCATGCTGGGTGGAGTGCAGAGTCTCCTGGCTTGTGATTGGCTCTGTTTCTGGCCGCCAAAAAGCAAAACGGCGGGAGCTGCCATTTTCTCGAGCGGGCGAAGTATTCGTCCGAGCAACGAGCAGTTTCGAGTACCCTAATGCTCGACCGAGCATCAAGCTCGGACGAGCATGTTCGCTCATCTCTAATAATAATCTTTATTTATATAGCGTCATCATATTCTGTAGCGCTTTACAAATCATAGGAAACAAATACAAATGTAATGTAACAGAGCACAACATTTGTATGGAACAACAGGAGTGAGGTCCCTGCTCGCCAGAGCTTACGGTTTATGAAGATGATGGGGTAACACGAGGTAAAAGAATATTTAATGGTCAAGCCATTCTTCTTAGGGAATAGAACAAAATATAATAAATGGAATTGCTGTCGCTTGAACCACTCAGCCGTCATCTTATATACCAGGTCCAGGGTGAATGGGACTGCAGAGAAGTCTGGTGCCTGTTGGTTGCTGGATAACAGATGGGAGGACGACACAGGACGGGTTAGTAGAAGAGTTAAAACTTCATGCAGTTAATGAGTGTTATAGGCTTGCCTAAAGAAATGGGTTTTAAGAGCACGTTTGAAACTTTGGAGGTTAGGTATTAGTCTGATAGTCCGGGGCAGAGCATTCCATAGAATTGGTGCAGCTCTAGAGAAGTCTTGGAGACGCGAGTGGGAGGTCCGCACTAGGGTAGAGGTTAATCTAAGATCACTGGCGGATCTAAGAGCACGGGTTGGGCGATAGACTGAGATAAGAGAGGAGAGGTAGGGGGGTGCAGCATTATACAGAGCTTTAAGGATGAGGGTTATTATTATTTTAAACTGTATTCGAAAGGAGACTGGCAGCCAGTGCAGCGACTGGCATGAACTGTAAGCATACATGGTCCCCTTATCAAACGAGCTGTGTCAGGCAGAATTTTGGGTTGTTTTCATGGCTTCCACAACAAACTTGTTAACTTTGTCGCCACCCTGCTGTGTAATCCACAAAAAATACTGGCAAACTTTTATCATTTACCGATATTATTTCAGCGCTTCTTGCGCAGCTGTTTACATTCCCCTCACCCGCCATATCCTAAACTTATAAGAACGCTACTACACTTGATCTTATACAAAAGGTTCTTAGAAGTGCTGTTTGGGGAGTAGCCTAGAGACAGGGGCTTGGATTGGCGAAAGCTCGCCTGGCAGCGGAGCGCCAGCTCCATGCCAAGATCCAACTAACATAGTTTTAACTGCAGCACCTTTAATCTACTACTAGTTCACTGCCTCCATACATGGTCCCCTTATCAAACGAGCTGTGTCAGGCAGAATTTTGGGTTGTTTTCATGGCTTCCATGTTAACTTTGTCGCCACCCTGCTGTGTAATCCACAAAATATACTGGCAAACTTTTATCATGTACCGATATTATTTGAGCGCTTCTTGCTCACCTCCTTTGGTTCCTCTCTGCCACCCATTGGTTTGAAGCCTGAGTCCATTTAGGGTATGTCGCCATGACACTCTCTAGCCTGCTGCCGCTGCCTCTGCATGCCGTCCCCTATAGTGTCAGGGTCAATTATTGGATGTTTTAGATGCTATCTAGCTTCATTCTGTCACTCTGTCATGGCCATGCTGTTGCCCATAATTTTGGCATAATGGTGCGATTATGCAGCCTCAGAGGCATCCATGCATGCTGCCCCTGCTGTTTCCTGTCCATTTCCGTGGTGTTTCCATCCTTTTCTGAGGTTCCCAGGTGTTTGGCCAAGCTTCCCTGTGCAGAGCCTTGGTCCCCTTGAAAAATGCTCGAGTCTCCCATTGACTTCAATGGGGTTCGTTATTCGAGACGAGCACTCGAGCATCGGGAAAAGTTCGTCTCGAATAACGAGTACCCGAGCATTTTAGTGTTCGCTCATCTCTAATCTCTATGCCAATCTAATTTGTAAGAAGTCTGTTTTTTCTTTATTTTATCCCCTTTTATTTTACTGTTTTTGCTTTTATGTATGTTTGTTTATTTTACCATTTAGAGGAGTGTGTATCTGGGTATATTTTTGCGGTCCTGGTGCACAATTCCGAGTGGAGGCAGCTAGGAGGTGTATGGAATAAGCATGTGACTGTATCGGGTGCAGAGTGGCTCTGTGCAGTAGTGTTCCATGGCATTTAAGAGGTAGGAGAGTACATAGGGTGGTTGTGCGCCCCCTGAGCTGTGCGTGCGTGGTGTGAAGTGTCTGGGATTCTGATGTGTTTGGTGTCCCTGACAAAGTTGGGTTGACTGAGTGCTGTTGTGCTGAGCACTTGGGAGTGGAAATTAGTTCAAGGAACCCTTTTTGCATAAGTGCAGCCTGTAATTGAACTGTAGGGGTTCATCACACAGCCGTATATTCTGGGCTATCCAAAGCTTTTCAGATTTCCTGATGTTTGTTCTTGCCTTAAAATGAATCATAGATGCCTTCACCTCTCTGCTCCCGCACCCCAGATGAGTCATTGTTTGTATATTGTTATTATGATGTTTTTAAGAATACTGTGCTTGTCACATCTCAAAAAACACTTGTAACTAACAAAGCCAATCTAATTTGTAAGAAGTCTGATCAAGAAGATAATGATCAAAAGCGAATTTGCACATTTTGATTATAGTTGTAGGGTGGATCTAGTATTCCCAAGAAGTCCATTTAGATGCCAAAGACACAAGTATACTTTGGGGGAGATTTACTATGCCTTCTCTGCCAGTTTTCTAGCTGAGAAAACATATAAATCTCCCCGTTCCCACCAGTTCAGAGCTTTTCACGACCCTCACGCAACTTTGGGTGCCGGACTATAGTCTGTTGTTCTATAGTCTATGAGTTTACTGTAGACCAGAAAACTAGTGTAGACCATACATGAAATGTTTACATGTGGTCTAAACAGGTCCGACCTGACTGGAAATTGAGGCCAGAACTTCATAGTAGATCTAGGTTTGCTGACGAGGGAGGGGGGTTTAAGATTGGCATTTAAAATGCCAGTCTTAATAAATGGTGTGCTGAATTTAGAGCTATATTTTTCACTTCTATTTGGAATATGCTTACATTGTAACTGTGGAGTCATAGTGGACGATATAAAGTCAGACACTGTTCCCAGTTCTTTTCATGATTTTTCAAAGCAAAATCTGTTTTACCCAGCGGTATCAGTATGTGTGAACAATAAATATTTATATCAGATTATAAAAGTCTTAAGAGTAGTAGTTACAGTTAAGAATAGTAGCTGCATACAAAATGATATAACATACTCACTTATACAGTAACGCTAACCAATCCTTAGGCTATTTAACAATGGGACACAGCTAATACCTGCATTACAGCATATGCTTCTGCCAAAAATCTGAAATATTACACATTATGTTCACTTTCCCTTGATGTAAAACAATTGCTTACTTAAAATATGGAAATGATATCACGTCATTATAGCTGTAAACCTTCTGTGGCTGCAGCATGGAAGCCCAATGGGAGGACAGTTTTAATTTGGTTCATGCAGTGTGCACATGCCAATCAAATATTATTTATGGGATTAGTAGGGCATATTTGCTTGTCATATCCCCTTGAACATCCATCTGTTACATCAAAATTATTTTTATAATACACGGTTATATAAAAATTACCACAGGGATGGAGAGACAGACATTAAATTGTTTCCATATTTCTAGTACATTGACAAATTTCACAGCTTAATAGGCCTTCAAAAATACAAGGATCAAGAAGAAACTTGTAATGCAGGGTCTGGGAACAGAACAAATACAGTAGGCCCTTAGAATAATTCCCAACTGTCCCTATCTACTTGCCTCAATACTCTAGGCATTAATAGGTAGCTTTAATACATAGGGAGACATTGCCTCCCTACACCAGTGTTTTTCAACCTTTTTTGAGCCGCAGCACACTTTTTATACTTAGAAAATCCTGGGGCACACCACCAACCAAAATGACACTAAAACAGTCATATTATACATATAGTTAATAATATAGATTCTAAATTTATTTTTCTCACTCATTGGGAAACCTGGGCCTGTTTCGATAAACACAAAAGGGATATCCTGGCAGGAATGGTGGAAAGACACACACAAAGCTCTTCCTCAACAGTTCTCAGTTTCTCCCTGTTTTTAGTATATGGTGCTGATTATTATGTGGCTCATATACTGCAAAATAAAGGGGTACAATGAGAAGTACTATGGCCATGAGGCCAGAGTACAAGTGGCAGCTGATATACTCAGCATATGAGCTGGTACTTGTAGTACTCCAGCCTCATGACTATAGTATTTCTCATTTTACATTTCTCATTGTTATATGCAGTATACTGCTGGAGTACTAAAAGTACCAGCTCATATGCTGAGTATTTTGCCAACAGTTCATATACTCAGGCAAAAGCTCATATAGTCAGCATTATTGGTGGGCATTACCTTGGTGGTGGGCAATTGCGGGAGTCTCTCCGCTCTCATGATGATGCACCGGCCTCGGTGACGTCATTTTGTCGCACGAGGTTCAAAGCTTGCACATGTGTTATTGTACACGTCTCCTACATTGTAAGAAGCCGTGACTGCGCATCGCTGCGCATTGCCGGGAAACAAAACACAGGGGGCACCATAGTTTGGGGAAATTTCCCCGCGGCACACCCGACCATGTGTCGCGGCACACTAGTGTGCCATGGCACACAGGTTGAAAATCACTGCCCTACACCATACAGATATCAGGAAAAACACAGGAGCTTAGTGCAATCAATAGAATATAGAAAGCAGATAACTAAATTTGAGCAGATGATTAATGTGACACCAGAGCCCCAAGGAATGATTGGAGCTGAGGTCTGAGATCCAAATCAAACTGCACAGCAAAAGAGTGATATGAGTGTATAGAGAACCTATCAGTAACAGTGGGTAACTGCTGGAGAGCTGGAGCCAAGCTACAGGAGAGTGACAGGTTTGGCACAATCAAAGTATTCTGCAAACATAAACTTCTGTTAACACAAGCGGTGTTAATCAAATAATCTGATCATCCTCAGTTGTACACCGGGGACATTTTCTGGTCTAGTTGAGCTTTGAACAAGTTCAGTAAGGGTGCTGAGATAGATATTAAATAATAATGAGTAAATCTTTATAAAGCGCCATTATAACCTGCAGTGCTTTACAGATCATGATGTACATATGCAAGTAAACCAAGACATTAACATGGTTAGATGAAACAAAAGGGATGAGGGCCCTACCAACAAGAAGTCAAAGTGATTTGTGGGTCCCCAATTGCTGTCATCTGCCTTTTTCTTTCAGGTTATCTGTTCCTACAAAAAATATTGTTTTTTCTATAAGAACTTCTTTCCCATGTATGGGAAAAGAGTGCACAACTGCCACTAGTGTATTAAATCAACAGGGTCAATAATCTAATGAAAGATCTGGCAACTTCTACAATGGAAATATATAGTGAATTCTACAAAATTTGGTTTCATTGTAAAGAATTTCAACAGACCCGCTTTTATCATAGAGTTCTGTAGCCTGTCCTGACTAGTGGGACATACTGACTCCACACACATATATATACTCCTTTGTAATGAAAACCAGTTTAACACCCACTCACTTCTCCATAGTTTCTCTTTTGTTGTTTTATACTTCCTTTCTCATTTCCTTTTCTGATTGTTGGCCACCCTTCAACTTTGGATAAAAATGCCATCATCTGCAAGGACTTGTAAAAAAGCTACACATGAAATCAAACATATGACAAATATTGCAGGTCATTTGAATCCCAAATATATGCCTGGCCTCTTCAAACTTTGAGACCAGGACCACATTCACTATTTAGACCACCGTTACCCGGAACATCAGGAAATTTCTTACTGCATTTTAAATTCTGTCTCAGAACATGGAAAGATCTTTAGAAAAATAGATGACAATGATCTTTTATAGGAACTAAGAAATGTTAAGCAGTTCTTTTTTCTTTCAGTAGCACAATGTGCTTATAATAAGGGATATTGCCAGTCCATGGAAAGGCATAACTATTTGCATAGAAAATATGTATTTTCTCCATCATGTAACATAAAAGCTATTAATGAAGAACAAGAAGTACTTTTATGTTCAGTGTTTTTTTTTTCTAAAATGAAGCCTTGGCAGGGATGGTTGCCTGTACCATCTTAATTCATCCATTTTACAGTTAATGCAAGGAAATGCTAAAATGTTTTCCATTCATAAGCCACAAACTGAACAAGGAGGAAATTGGAAAATAGAAAGAAACAACATTTCGGCTTTAAAAAGCTGCATCTTTTTTCTTGTAACAACAATCACTGGATCTAGGAATGTAAATGCCACTGGTTTGTGAATTAATGGGCATCATCAGTTTCCTGAACATCCCATTATAGAGTTCAAATAGCCTTTGCACATCACCTAGCTGCGCCTCATTTGGTAAAGCTTTTTTTGCCATGAATTCTGCTATTTGCAATTACAATTGGAGATGATTGCAACAACAAGCTAAATATGTGTTCAAATGTATGAAATGCTCTACACAAGAAGAAGAAGCCCACTAGAAGGAAAATAATGAACTAACTTCTCCTTATGCCCAAGGTCAAAATTTAGAAATGGGCTCAAGCTGATTTATGTAACAAAAATAAATTCTAGCTTATAAACATGGATGTTTTAATGATTTTTTTCAGCACTCCATGCATTATTTAGATATTAGTGACATAGCTAAAGGGGTCATAAATGTCACAAGATAAATTAGTATTTGATCCCCTCCTAACCATTAAGAGTTCTGGCTCCTACAGACCAGTTAGACTCCTAATCACCTCATTACCTGCAGAACACAGACAGCATCCTATATGTAACCTTTATAACAGACTCAATTTGTCAGTCAGACTTTAACCTTTACAACATGGGCAAGACCAAAGAATTTCAGGGATCCTAGACCTGCACAAGGATGAAATGGGCTACAAAACCATAAATAAAATGCTGGGTGAGAAGGAGACAACTGTTGGTGTAGTAGTATGAAAATGGAAGAAGTACAAAATGACTATTAATCAACATCGATCTGGGGGACAATGCAAAATCTCACCTCATGGGGTCTCTTTGATCATGAGGAAGGTCATGTTGATGATCTCAAGGCAGCTGGGACCATAGTCACCAAAAAAACCATTGTTAACATATGAATTCATAATGGTTTAAAATCCTGCAGTGTATGCAGCGTTCCCCTGCTCAAGAATGCACATGTGCGGGTCCATCTGAGGTTTGCATTGCACACCTGCATGATTCTTTGCATGATTGGGAGAAGGTGCTGTCAAACATGGAGGTGGAAACATTGGGGCACATTTACTTACATGGTCCTTGCGCGATCCCCAATCCGGACTGTCCGACAAGAATGAACTCTGCCGCAATTCATGTAGATTGTGTGCCCGATTTCCTACATGTGTCGCTTCCCCGATCAGGTCCACCGGAGTTCACCTTCTTCTTCCTGGTGCATGTAAAGTGTACTTTACTGCAACAATATGAGAACAATTGGATACATGTAATCCTTACTGACAACTTCCTTCCCTCCGCCAGGACATTAAAAATAGTTGTGGCTGGGTCTTCCGGCAAGACAATGACCCAAAAATACAGCCAAGACAACAAATGAATGGGAAACAAAGAAGCACATTAAAGTCACGGCGTGGCAGTTTCCAGACCTTAATCCCCAAATTTATGGAGAGAGCTGACACTCAAAGTTGCCAAACAAAATCTTAATGAATTTAGAAATGATCTGCAATGAGGAGTAGACCACAATCCCTCCTGACATGTGCGCTTATCATCAACTTCAAAAAACATTTGACTGCTGTGCTTGCCAACAAGGGTTTTGCAACCAAGTATTAAGTCTTGTTTAAGGTAATCAAATACTTATTTCTCACTGCAAAATGCTACCAAATTTTATGGATTTTATTTTTGATGTTCTATCTCTCAATGTTAGAATTAACCTACCCTTAAAATTATATGTTTGTCAGGGGGCAAACTTACAAAATCAGCAATGGATCAAATAATTATTTCCTTCACTAAACAACATTGGTCACAAGATTAACCGCTTCCTAACGCATGCCGAATAGTACGGCATGCCTTGGGTGCGGGTACATGGAAAGGGTTCATGGGCTGAACCCTCTCCATAGCCGGTAAGTCTTTGCTGCATATTAAGGGATTAATATTCTTCTGATGCTGAAACTCAACCAATGGTATCCGTATCAAATAATGCAAAGCTAACAGGTTCATATTCATTTAGAAACAACAATACTAATGTTTTAAGTCAGGAAGAAGTCAATATTTGGTGGTGATTTTAAATCACAGCTTTCATGTGTCTTGGCATGCTTTCCAACAGTCTTTCACCCTGCTTTTGGGTGACCTTATGCCACTCCTGGCACAAAAATGTAATCAGTTCTTCTTTGTTTTATGGCTTGTGACTATCAAGCTGTATGTCTACACTGTATAAAAGTGTCAAGTGGGCACCGTTTAATGATTATATTTAGACTGAATGTTATGTGGACCTACCACTGCCATGTTGTTGGAATTATTTGAAATTAGTTTAAAAATGTGGTGTTACAATATCAGCCAGTGAAATGCAAAGGTAGCTCTGTAATTCATGATGGCACCAAGTCCTTTTGAAGACCATTGATGTTTATATCTAAAGCACCTTTACTTCCATACTAACATACAATGTCCTTTGGCATCAAAAAGGTAAAAAGCATCCATGATCCACAATAGGGTGATTTTAACTAATGAAGTTAACCTCCAAATGAAGCAACCAGGAAAAAAGCAGCTCAAACATCAGGGACATACATACTCTGAGAGTAAGTATCTATTACAGTTCTTAGTACTGTTATGTATCTGTGTGTTGCTATAATACTATAGATTTGTGATGATATTCTATCACTCTAGGCTTTGTATGTTGTTACCATACATGATCTATGAAGAACAAGGTGTTACTTTTTGGGCATTGTGTTTGCTTACCTTTCTTCTACTTTTCTACATCAGCTGAACCTAAACCTAAGCTGGTCTTGGGGCACATTGCAGACTGCAGAAAAAAGGAAAACTAATTGGCTTCTGTTTAATGGGTTAAAGTTTTTGGCTTTCGTGCTACATTTGTAGATTGGCAAGAACCCACAATTGTAGAATCTTTTAAAATGTGACTTCATTTTGGAAACAGTAGACTTAAAAGCATTTATCTAGGATAAAGTGAGCATTTTCAATTTTGGAAAATACCTTAGGGGTCCAAAATGCAGGCCTTGTTAAATTCCTTGAGGCCTGTACATTTCTAAATTGGTCATTCAGAAAACGTTGCTCGCCAAGCATATTGCATTTAAAATTATTTTACTTTCTCATTTATAGATTTACCACAGTTTTTAGACTATAAGACGCACTGGACCATACAATGCACTGGATCATAAGACACAGAGACACATAAGACAACAGTCCTGTTTGAGGGAACATGAAATGTTAAAGGGACTTCATCCATATTCCCAATTTTGCCTACTTCAAAGCCTGTTTCTTCCTTTGATCAAGTACAAATTTGAGAAAAGAAACGATCTCAGACTAATATTTTTTGAGTGATTAAAGTTTTTGTGCACATAGCAAGACCATATCTTGTCATAAATCTGTGGCACCATACTAAATTTCTGGGTGTTTATCTGGACGAGTACCTCGACTGTAAGTTTAACACTGAAAAACTTCATGCGAAATGTGTTTTTTTCACATAAGCTCTGCTCTTTTAATGTAACTTACATATGCCAAATATCTGCTATATGTTGGCATGGTTTTTTAAGATTCCATGTATTTTACTAGAATGTTATGAGGCTTAGAATTTGGGGGCTAATTTTCCCATTAATTGGAACATCTGTATTTATAGGGATCTTATCAGCTTTTAATTGACTGTGATACGCCTAAATAATGAAAAAGCACCTTTAAGAAGTTTGTTAACCCTTTAAATGTTTTATAGGGTTTGAATTAACAAAGGACCTGTATCTATTCTGTAGACAACTTATGTTTAAGGTCTTATACCACCAACCATCCATCTTGGAGACGATACCGGAAGGTGATAGACCAGTGTTTCAAGACCTGCTGGAATTGCTTCAAGAGAACGAAGGCGAACTGGGTAATTATAACAACAAGAGGTTCCCATCCAGACTACCGTCACAGGCCACTCCATCTCTGAGCCTGTGTCCGGCAATCAATATTTTTTTCAACTCTGCTTACAGGGACATACAAGAACTCACCCCAAAAAAGGAGAAACACTATAACATTACTAAGGAAGAAAACCAGGCATTGAAAACTTTACAGAAAAATGAAAATATCATCATACGTGAAGCAGATAAAGGTGGGAACATCGTAATATGGCCGGTTGAAATGTATGTTCAAGAAGCAAAGAGACAATTACAGGATAAAATCTCTTATACAGACTTACCATCAGATCCCACAAGTATATTCAAGAAAAAACTGGACAGATTGATCGACTCTGCTCATCACTATAACATCATCACCCAGCAAGAGGTAAAGTTTTTAAAAACGGATTACCCTGTGACACCCACATTCTACTTGGTACCTAAGGTACACAAATCCCTGTCTAATCCCCCGGGAAGACCGATTGTCTCGGGCATAGACAGCTTGTGCGAAAAAGCGTGCATTTATCTAGATTTCTTTTTACAGCCCCAGGTCCTACGCCTGGAATCGCATCTCAGGGACTCAATGCATTTGATGGAACTGTTGCAGAACATACAAATAGAACCAGGTATGTTGTTGGTCACAATGGACGTTGAGTCCCTCTACACCAGCATCAGACATGATGTTGGTGTAGCAGCTGTAACTCATTTCTTGAACAAACAAGAAGACTCAGACAGAAGGCACGATTCCTTTATTTTGGATTTATTGTCTTTTGTGCTTAACCATAATTATTTCATATTTGATCGGACTTACTACAGGCAAACTTCGGGGACAGCGATGGGCGCTAGGTGTGCCCCCTCCTATGCCAACCTATTTTTGGGTTGGTGGGAGGAGGTACACCTGCGCCCATCCAGGGCCTACAAAGATCATGTGATCAAATGGTACCGATTCATAGACGATATAGTGGTATTGTGGAAGGGCACGGAAGAACAATGTCATGAATTTATAAAAGAAATCAACTCCAACATATTGAATATTCGACTTACCCCACAGATATCCACAAGAGAAATCGAATTCCTGGACCTACGATTGAGGATACAAGGGGACAAAATTGAGACCACACTATACCGGAAAAAAAAAACCCACAAATAATATCCTTCACTACTCAAGTTTCCATCCAAAACACCTCAGAGACGGTATACCGGTGGGACAATTCTTGAGACTTAGACGCAACTGCAGCAGCGAAGAAGAATTCAAAAATCATGCGAAGGATCTGACCCAAAGATTGCGAGACAGAGGATATCCAAAAAAAGTGATTTCGAGAGCGTACATACGAGCTAGAAATAGCAACAGAAATGAAATCCTACATCCAAAGAAGAGAAATAGGACCGGATAAAGAAAATTGCGCTTAATAACAAATTACAATAATCAGTGGAATGAAATACACACAATAATGAGAAAAAACTGGAACATCCTACTATGCGAACCCAAACTTGTTTCCCATATCGACACAAAACCAACAATCACAGCTAGGAGGGCAAAGAATCTAAAGGACAAGATCACCAAAAGTCACTTCACAAGGCCATCACAGAGAACAACAAGGGGCTTTAAGATAAAAGGAAGCCATCCATGCGGCAATTGCAATATTTGCCAATACATGGCAGGCCAGGAGACCTTTAAAGATCCGACTAATGGTAAGATATACCCTTTGAATGAATACATAAACTGTAGATCTAGAAATGTAATATATGCCATAGTCTGTTCATGTCCCAAGGTATATGTAGGACAAACCGAGCAAGAATTAAGAAAAAGAATCCAACATCATTTATCTACAATTAATACTGCCAAACGAGACCTGACAAAAGATAAAAAGTTAACATCAGTAGCGACACACTTTCTTCAACAACACAATTGTAAGTATGGAGATTTAAAAATCGTCGGACTTGACAGAATTCAAACAAATATTCGGGGAGGAGAAGTAACAAACAGATTATTACAAAGGGAAGCACGCTGGATTTATGAACTGCAGTCGATGAAACCAAATGGACTAAACGAGGAACTCCTATACACGGGATTCTACAAGAAAAAATAAGCAGGTAATCTATATAACAGCTTAGCACTAGTACTGTACAATCACACAATAGCAATAATTGCACTCACTGTCTCATCTTATTTTACTTGGTCCCTTCACTTAGGCACAATATTACCTTCACTTCACTATAACCTCACCCCCCTAATACAACTGCACGGACCATCACTGTATAGGCACTGTTATGCCCCTTTACTTGGCACAATAGATCCAGTCACGAGCATAGTACAGGAATAACGGACACTTCACCTTTCACCATAACCCCCAGCACACTTTTTGCACCACACACCACCCAATCTGATCACGTGCACAACCCAATATTGACTCAAGGCCCGAGGGCACACAGCACACAGAGCACTTTTTCAGCACACCTGTCTGTCACCCCCGATCACCAGCACTTTCACTCATCTCCAACTCTTCGATATACCAAAATCATTAATCCTGATGCAATTCCCATAGATATACTCTCAAACTGTCTTCTCTTTATAGTTAACGGTCTCAAAATGGAAACTTGCACATTGTGGGGTATACAATGCATGATATGAAATCAGGATACAGCATTGGCCCGAGGAACCATATCCAGCCTTGCCAAGGAAATGCCCCAAGAATACTGAAAACCCAGGACAAAGAACCCATCAGAACAGAACAAATATTACCTTTTCAAAAAAACTGACAGCACGGAAACTGCACACGTACGCTCAGATTATCGCTTACCAGACCTGTCACCATGGAGATCCCGGAGCGTCGGCGCCTCCCCGCGCATGCGCGGTGCACGCACAAGGAGGCAGGAGGAGTGTGGCACCGCGCGTGCGCGCGGGGGTGACGCGGCGCCCGGGGTCTCGCGATACTTCGCGACCCAATAGCGGGGAACTTCCGTGACACACGCTAGGAATAAAAACCCGACCTAAGATATGCAGCTTACCCCTGACGAAGCCACAGCGAGGTGGCGATACGCGTGGGGCAGCCAGCCTCCCCCCCCTGCGACCTGACCCATCGGGTAAAGTTATTTGGCTCTAGTGATTTGTTACATTGTATGGTACCCTTTGTATGCTTTCACTATTTCCTGTGGGTCACTCTATTTGTCTGCATTTGGACTGTAGGGGGAAGTGAGCACACCAGCCAGCCCGCATCAGGGGCTATTGGTGGTCTGCATCCAATTGATGGATGTATGGCATGTTTTTAAATGTTTTTAATGCATATCAATAAAAGTTTATATTTTTATATACAGACAGTATTGTCATTTAGGCTCCATAACATCAGTTCCCGGTTGGGTCCTTTTTCATATACTTTCAGTTTTTACTGATGTGAGAGCCGTGTTCATCAAGGGTTAGACAGTCTGTGACACAGTATAGAATATATATACTTATGAAACGGGCATAGAACGCCACCCCAAAGCAGATTTGCCTTGTCAAATTGTACAGGCTACAATTTTTTTTTCTTTTTTAATGTGGACTAGAGATGAGCGAGTATACTCGTCCGAGCTTGATGCTCGTTCGAGTATTAAGGTACTCGAAACGGCTCGTTGCTCGGACGAGTATTTCCCCTGCTCGAGATCGAGCATTTAATTAAAAAAACACAGTGAAGAACAATGAAGAATAGAATAAAAACAGTGAACACAGTGAACACAGGATCATTTAAGTGAAAAAGACAGTGAAGAACACAGTGAAGAATAGATTACAGATGTTCGGCACATCTGCTTACTTGTCGGAAGATACGCGCGGAACGGCAGCAGGGAGACATCAAGCAGCAGGGAGACATCAAGCAGCAGGGAGACATCAAGCAGCACGGGCAGCGGGGAGACATCGGGCAGCACGGGGGAGACATCGGGCAGCACGGGGGAGACATCGGGCAGCACGGGGCAGACATTGGGCAGCACGGGGAGACATCGGGCAGCGGGGAGACATCGGGCAGCACGGGGGAGACATCGGGCAGCACGGGGGAGACATCGGGCAGCACGGGGGAGACATCGGCCAGCACGGGGGAGACATCGGCCAGCACGGGGGAGACATCGGCCAGCACGGGGGAGACATCGGGCAGCACGGGGGAGACATCGGCCAGCACGGGGGAGACATCGGCCAGCACGGGGGAGACATCGGCCAGCACGGGGGAGACATCGGCCAGCACGGGGGAGACATCGGGCAGCACGGGGAGACATCGGGCAGCACGGGGGAGACATCGGCCAGCACGGGGGAGACATCGGGCAGCACGGGGAGACATCAGGCAGCACGGGGAGACTTCAGTGGAAGAAGAGGAGCGATCCCGGGACAGCGTATCACCCCGACAAGTAAGCAGATGTGCCGAACATGTGAACCTGTGTTCACTGTTTTTATTCTATTCTTCACTGTTCTTCACATCTGTTAACTTGTCGGGAGATAATATACGCGCGGAACAGTGAAGAATAGATTGCAGATGTTTGCATACATCTGCTAACTTATCAGAAGACATTCTTTTTCAATTAAATAACACATTTTATTCCTGAACCATGGTCCCTTTGAAAAATGCTCGGGTCTCCCATTGACTTCAATGGGGCTCGTTATTCGAGACGAGCACTCGAGCATCTGGAAAAGTTTGTCTCGAATAACGAGCACCCGAGCATTTTAGTGCTCGCTCATCTCTAATGTGGACCTATGGTGGCTTATTTTTTTGGCACATGAGATGCACTTTTCAGGTACATAAATTTGGGGTATCTATAGCTATTTCATAGTATCAGTTTATACTGTTGAAAAAAGACACTTGTCCATCAAGTTCAACCAAGGAAGGGAAGGGATTGCATGAAGAAGGGATTTAGGGGGAACAATTCTATATAACATAACCATCAAGGTTATTTAGGTGTAAAAAGGCATCCAGGCCTTTCTTGAAGCTCTCTGCTGTCCTTGCTGTGACCAGCTCCTGAGGCAGGCTATTACACAGATTGACAGTTCTCATAGTAAAAAAGCCCTGTCGCCTCAGGTGATTAAACCAAATGGAGACAGTGCCCCCTCGTCTTTTGATTTGATTTAATCTGAAACAACTTACCACCATATTTTTTGTATGGGCCATTCATATATTTAAATAAATTAATCATGTCCCTTCATAGTCGTCCCTTTTCGGGACTAAATAAATCTAGGGTATAACTAAGACCCTCCATACCCCTTATCATTTTTGTGGCTCTACTTTGAACCCTCTCCAGCTCCAGGGCATCCTTTTTATGGACCGGTGCCCAGAACTGGACATCATATTCCAGGTGAGGCCGAACCAATGCCTTGTACAGTGGTAATATTACATACCTATCACGAGAGTCCATACCACTTTTGATACATGATAAGATCCTACTGGCTTTAGAGGCAGCTGATTGACATTGCATGCTATTATTCAATTCATGATCTACTAGCACCCCAGGTCCATCTCAACAAGGGACTTTCCCAGATTTACTCCCCCAAGGACATATTTTGCCTTTGAATTATTAGCAACCCAGGTGCATAACCTTATATTTATCCACATTAAACCTCATTTGCCAAGTGGATGACCAAACATTCAGTTTGTCCAAGTCACCTTGCAGCCTATGAACATCCTCTATAGACTGTATTACACTACACAGCTTGGTATCATCTGCAAAAATAGACACAGTACTATTAATTCCTTACTATATATCATTAATAAATATATTAAATAGTAGTGGGCCAAGCACAGAACCCTGGGGTACACCACTCATAACTGGTGACCATTCCGAGTAGGAATTATTGACCACAACTCTCTGGATACGATCCTTCAGCCAGTTCTCCATCCAATTGCAAATGATTTCTGCCAAACCAATAGCCCTAATTTCAGCGATCAGGCGTTTATGAGGGACAGTCTCAAATGCCTTTGCAAAGTCCAAGAACACAATATCCACAGCTGTTCCTCCATCCAGGCATCTGCTCACCTCTTTATAGAAGCATATCAGGTTGGTTTGACAACTTCTATTCTTAGTAAACCCATGCTGGCTGTCACTTATTATTCTATTTGATGTCACATACTCCAGTATATACTGTATATACTCGAGTATAAGCCGACCCGAGTATAAGCCGAGACCCCTAATTTTACCACCAAAAACTGGGAAAACCTATTGACTCGAGTATAAGCCGAGGGTGGGAAATGGATTGGTCACAGACCCCACCCCCCAGTATATAGCCAGCCAGCCCCCTATAGTATACAGCCTGCCCCCAGTAGTATACAGCCATCCCAGCCTGCCCCCAGTAGTATACAGCCTGCCCCCAGTAGTATACAGCACTGCCCAGCTTGCCCCCAGTGGTATACAGCACTGCCCAGCTTTCCCCCAGTAGTATACAGCACTGCCCAGCTTGCCTCCAGTAGTATACAGCACTGCCCAGCTTGCCCCCAGTAGTATACAGCACTGCCCAGCTTGCCCCCAGTAGTATACAGCACTGCCCAGCTTGCCCCCAGTAGTATACAGCACTGCCCAGCTTGCCCCCAGTAGTATACAGCACTGCCCAGCTTTCCCCCAGTAGTATACAGCACTGCCCAGCTTGCCCCCAGTAGTATACAGCACTGCCCAGCTTGCTCCCAGTAGTATACAGCACTGCCCAGCCTGCCCCCAGTAGTATACAGCACAGCCCAGCCTGCCCCCAGTAGTATACAGCACTGCCCAGCTTGCCCCCAGTAGTATACAGCACTGCCCAGCTTGCCCCCAGTAGTTTACAGCCCAGCCCAGCATTAAAAAAAATAATAAACTTATATACTCACCCTCCGGTGGCCCCGATCTGCAGCGCTGCTCCCCCGATGTCCGCGTGGGTCCTCTTCTGACTTCCGCGCCCGTCCTCTGTACATTGCGCTGGGAGCCGCCATTGCCCGGGAGACAGCAATGGCGGCGCCCAGCGCGATGTACGGGAGGCAGCAGAGGCGCCAGGAAGCCAGAAGAGGACATCGGGGGAGCAGCGCTGCAGAAGAGGACATTGGGGGAGCCAGAAGAGGACATCGGGGGAGCAGCGCTGCAGATCGGGGCCACCGGAAGGTGAGTATATAAGTTTATTATTTTTTAAGTATTTTTTAACTCGTTGTGACTTGTGTATAAGCCGAGGGGACGTTTTTCAGCACATTTTTTGTGCTTAAAAAACTTGGCTTATACACGAGTATATACGGTAGCCTTTTACTAACCCTTCCAATATTTTCCCCACAATGGAAGTTTAGCTTACAGGCCTGTAATTGCCTGGCAAAGTTCTAGAGCCTTTTTTATATATTGGCACCACATTTGCCTTGCGCCTGTCACTTGGCACCACACCAGACATTATGGAATCCCTGAAGATTTTAGACAGCAGTACAGCAATACTAGAACGGAGTTCTTTAAGAACTCTGAGTGTAACCCATCTGGTCCAGGAGTCTTGTACACATTGATTTTATTGAGTTTAGATTGGATCATGTCTACATTTAGCCAGTCTAGTATATTTCAGGATGCATGACCCGCACTGGCACCAACCACATCAGAAGTACTTTCTTCTATCATATAAATGGAGCTAAAAAACCTATTAAGTATCTCCGCCATCTCTTGGTCTCCAGTCACCGATGCCCCATTTTCAGAATAAAGGGGTCCAACCTGTTCTGATCCATTTTTTTTGCATTGATATACTTAAAAAATGTCTTTGGATTTGTTCTGCTATCTTTAGTCACCCGTCTTTCATTTTGTATTTTGGCTGATTTGATTTCCTTTTTACAGATTTTGGTAAGTTTTTTGTAAGTATTGAAAGCCTCAGATGACCCGTCAGATTTATATTTTTTTGAATGCCCTCTTTTTCTCATTAATTGCCCTTTTAACTGTAGCTGTAAGCCACGCGGGGTGTAATCTAGCCCGTCTATACTTGTTACCTATTGGAATGAATTTAAAAACCCAGGATCCCATTTAACATTAGTATCATCATTTAAAAGTATCTGATCACAGTCTATATCCTGTATTGCAGCCCTGAATTTCTGGAAATTAGCCCTCTTAAAATTCAAGGTTTTCGATTTTTCCACCTGTTTCTGCTTTTTACAGTTTAAGAGGAAAATAATTATATTATGATCGCTGTTCCCAAGGAGTTCCCGGACACTGACATTTTGGACAATCTCCTCATTGTTAAAAATCACAAGTTCCAAGAATGCGTCACCTCTTGTGGGATCTTCTACAAGCTGCACCATAAAATTATCCTGCAGAAAGTTGATAAAATTTCTCCCCTTCACAGATGGGGAGATTTGATTTTATTTGATTAACTCCTTAATGCTCTGCACCGTAGCTCTATGAAGCAGAGGTGCAGGGAATGTATGAAGACAGATCACGGGCTGAGTCCTCTTCATACAAGGGTGGGGGTTGCTGCATATTACAGTAAACCCCCACTGCTAATAACCGCGGTCGGTGCTTGCACCGATTGCAGCTATTACTCCTTCCGTTGCCGCCGGCAAAGTCGCCGCCATCTTTATTTCGATCATCACTCCCCGGGGGCGGCGATTGGTTGCCATGGTAGCCTCAGGTCTTCGTTTGACCCAAGGCTAAATGGCTTCTGCAGATTCGTTACAATGAGCCAGTGGCTCATTGTAACGGTAGGAACGATCTGACCATCTAGGGACCAATAGTGAAAAAAAAAGAAAAAAAGTTTAAAAAATTAAAAAAATTAATAAAATATAAAAAATGTAAATCACCCCCCTTTCCCTAGAACTGATATAAAACATAATAAACAGTAAAAATCACAGACACATTAGGTATCTCCGCGTCCCAAAATGCCCGATCTATCAAAATTTTAAAACGGTTACGGCCGGCGGTGACCTCCGAGACGCCCAAATGTCCGAAATGCGACTTTTACACCTTTTTACATCACATAAAAAATGGAATAAAAAGTGATCAAAATGTCGCACAGACCTCAAAATGGTGGCAATGAAAACGTTGGCTCATTTAGCAAAAAATGATACCTCACACAGCTCCATACCCCAAAGTATGAAGAATTTATTAGCGTCAGAAGATGGCAAATTTTTCCACATTTGGAATTTTTTTCCGGCTTCGCAGTACACGGCATGTAACAATAAATAACATTACAGGAAAGTAAAATTTCTTACTCACAAAATAAGCCCTTACACAGGTCTGTACACGTAAAAATTAAAAAGTTATGGATTTTTGAAGGTGGAGAGCGAGAAATGAGCGAAAAAAACCTGCGTCCTTAGGGGGTTAATTTGATTGGGGTATTTTTTGGCCTTACACAATACCAATAAAAAGTAATTTGGTGAAAATGTTGTTAATTTTAGCATTAGCATTTTCAAATGCATATCTTTTTTATTTTTTGGCTGACAAATCTGGTTAAGAGATTATTTTTTGCGATAAGCATTGTTCTTTTTAGCGGTCATATTTTGGAGCATGTAACATTTTTTAAAGCCCAGTAATGATCCTGTCTTATTAAACAGATTGTTATAGATGCAGTGATACCAAATATGTTGGGGGCGGGGGGTTGTGAATTTTATTAAATTTTACTGAATAAAAATTAATTTGGAGAAAATCTTGTTCGTTTTAGCGTCACCATCTTTTCAGATGCATAAATTTTTTAATTTTTTGCTGACAAATCTGGTTAAGGGTTTATTTTTTTTGAGAGAAGAGTTGTTCTTTTTAGTGGTCTTATTTTAGAATGTGTAACATTTTTAAGTCACTTTTTAGAGTATATTATTAAGGGTATTAATTAAAAATGATCTTTTTTCTGCATGTTTTGGGTTTATTTTTTGAGTAGTTCAACGTGCAGGTCTAATAATAATTCTGCTTAATTACACAGATTGTTACGGATGCGTTGATACCAAATATGTGTGGGTTTTTTTGTGTATTTGTGTTAGTGTGGGCAGGGGTGAACCAAGCCTTTCTGCTGCCCGAGGCGAGCTATACAGAGACACCCCCCACCCATATATGTAATATATAAGGGACCAGATGTGTCAGGACCAGATCCATCCTATTTGCTTGGTGTGAAAATAAAGCAACGCAAAATGCATACAGCGTACCGCCATGTGGTATAAAATGCATACAGCATACCACCATGTAGTATAAAATGCATACAGAGTACCGCCGTGTAGTATAAAATGCATACAGCATGCCGCCATGTAGTACAAAATGCATACAGCATGCCGCCATGTAGTATAAAATGCATACAGTGTACCACCATGTAGTATGAAATGGATACAGCATACCGCCATGTAGTGTAAAATGCAAACAGCGTACTGCCATGTAGTATAAAATGCTTACAGTGTACCGCCATGTAGTATAAAATGCATACAGCATACCGCCATGTACTATAAAATGCATACAGCATACTGCCATGTACTATAAAATGCATACAGTATACAGCCACGTAGTATAACATGCATACAGCGTACCGCCATGTAGTATAAAATAGATACAGCATACCGCCATGTATTATAAGATAGATACAGCGTACCACCATGTAGTTTAAGATAGATACAGCATACCGCCATGTAGTTCATCAATACATACATCCCCATATGTTTGTGTGAATTCAGCGCCATCAAATTCGGTAGCACTTTACAAATACACACATATATTGTATATACATACAGCATATGCATACAGCATATGCACACAAACATAAAACATATACATACACACCATATACACTCATACAGCATACACAAACACACATACAACATATATATACATATATATATATATATATATATACACATAGAGAGAGAGAGAGAGAGAGAGAGAGAGAAAAAAGAATAAAGTTAACAAAGTTAACACATAAAGTTACTTGCTCTTACTTGCTCTGGGTGGGCGGGTGGCTATGGCCGGGTTGCAGAGTCAGAGTCAGTGGGCAGCTGGTTGGATATGTCGGCGTGCTGTCGCGCTGGTGGGAGCCCTGTTGGCCGACTGGGTGTCTGTGTCAGCAGACGGCCGACTCAGTGGCCGGACGGCAGTGTCGGCAGGTGGCTGAGCAGACATGCCGGCGGCCGGCTGGGTTACAGGGTCAGCGGGCGTGAATGGCTATGTCAGCTTGCGGCCATGCTGGCTGGGTTGCAACGACGCAGTTGGGAGGCAGTGTCAGCAGGCGGCCGGGTTTCAGACTCAGCAGTGTGCAGCCAGGTGTCTGTGTTGGCAGGTGGCCATGCGGGCTGGGTTGCAACGCTGGCAGTTGGGTGGCTATGTCGGCTGGCGGCCAGGTGGCTGCTCCAGCAGGCGGCCCTGTAGCAGCTGCTGCAGCACGATTCCGCCCCCTCGTCCAGCAGGAGTCGCGCCGCCTGAGGCGAAGTTCTCAAAGCGCCTCATGGCAGGTGTGCCCCTGAGTGTGGGAAAGTGACATTTTAGTGACTTATATTCTATTTATTTATTTTTTTACTTTATTGTTTTAAACTTTTGCTTTTACTTTCTTTACTTTATACAAACTTGAACCAGCGATGCTCTGATCACTGGTTCAAGTCCAATGCACTGCTCTACAATACTAATGCATTGTAATCCATGTAATCCATTTGTGAACTGTTGCTAGAAGCTGGGCATAATAGAAAGTCCCAGGGATGTAATATCACGCCCTGGTGCGCGTAGGGGTTAATTATATTGTGTGAATGTGATTCCCTAGATGCTGACGCCTTGTCCACCATATGCTGTTTATTGTCATTATAACACTATATGTATTTCAAAATAGGATCACTCTAAAAATGACAGGTTCCCGTAGAGGTCTTCTTACTGCTTCCTATTTAGTTTTATTTAAAAAAACTGACTGCTTATATGTTTTTTAAAACATTTTTAATGCCATAAGGGGCATGTTTCCTCTTCTCTAATATCTGTCTCATCTCCCTCATTCCTGAATTACACAACAAATGGTTGAAGAGAGATTCCTGATAGAAAGGGGTGAGGGAGCTGATGGAGACTTTGGAGAAAAGCAAACATGCCCCTTGTTACAGTAATACGGTAGCTGCCCTTTAACCCCTTAGAAAAATATAAAAAATTACATTTTTAAAGGCCCATGTTGATAAATTCTGTTCTAGCAAAATCTGTTCACTGGGCGTCCCTAAGCTAGGACCTCTTGAAATTAGCTGTGTTTAGCCCAGGAACCCTGAAAATATTCTGTTTGCAGTGTCACTGTAGGTCAGATCAATCATTCCATACAGCGCTGAACACTACGATCATAGACATAATGTTCTCTGTTCCTGTTAATTGATGGAGATTCCAAAAAAAGGACTCCAGACGGTCCAAATTTCCCTATAGGATATTTGAAAGTGAGCTTTCTAAACTTGACAGGTTCTTTAAATATAAATAATCCGTGTTTAGCCAAGCTGGGAATTGTCAAATATTCAGACTTGGATGTAACATGCGGGGAAACATCTGCCAGGAATAAAGCATAGTGTAATAGGCATTCATCAATAGATAGCACGTCTTGTCTATGTCTATGTGTTTTTTAGTTGGGTTTGATTTCATGGAGTTTTTTCCAACCCAGGATAAATAGGTTTTGTAGAAAAACTCTGGATCTAATACAAGTAGGATGCAAGAATATGTAAGGAAAAGCTTCTAGGTTTACTACAGAAATCTGACAATGGTCACACGGATGCACCTGTGTGACCATGGTCAGATTTTGTTCACTAGTAGTAAACATAGAAGCTTTCCATAGAATGACAGCAAGCAGATATCTAGAAATCCACGAGGAATTGATGCAGAAAGTATATTGGAAAATTGTATAGCTTTTTATCATAAAAACAACAACAATAATTTGATAAAATGGGAATACCCCTTTAAGCTTTTTTTAACAGATTCCATTTCTATTTAGAGTTAAGAAATAATGAGAACCAAATGCTGCCCTGTAACAGTATTTTTACTGTACCAACAACTGGGCCCTACATTCACATACTATACAATTATCTATTGCCGCTAGGCTACATTTACAAAATAAACACAAGGTTCTTAGTTACATTTTGATCAAATTGTATAAGTTCACTAACCACTTCACGGTGACCTCGTTGTAGTGGGTCTCTACGCTATTGTGTGAGGTATCACATGGCATCCACCGCAGCTGCATCACAGCACCAGCAGGCACCATGTCCCAGTTGCCCCCAGAACCCATATTGGCAGGCATAGCCCCCATGGCTCTGGGCCTCGGGTCCCCACCAGCACCGCACCACAGAACAGCAGATGCCATGCAACACCGCAACATGTGAACAGGACTAAAATACACACGTTGTGTGAACAGCTCTTGTTCCATGTGGCCTCAGACAGGAAGTAGGCGACCACTATATGCAGCGCCTTGCTAATTTAAAAACACCTGGGTCAAATGGGCTGGAGTGCTGGTACCAGGCAAAAACTAAATAAATGAGGGGATAGAATGGAGCTAAACCAATATTGGGAGAGAAAAGAACTGAACCGCACATCCACACACTATACAATGATCTATTGCTGCTTGGCTATATTTTTAATGGAAAGCTTCTAGGTTTACTACTAATCAGGGGCGGACTGGCCATTGTACCCACCGGGAATTTTCCCGGTGGGCCGGTCGGTCCTGGGCCGGTCTGGGGCCGGTCAGGCGCTGATCCGGGCCGCCCGCACTCCCTCCTTACAATTTTTGATTTAATGTATAGTACCTGCATCGTACGATCGTACGATGCAGGTACTATTAATCAGTACACAGACGCAGCGCAGCACCGCTGCTTCTGCGTCTGTGTATGCCCGCAGCTACACAGGTCGCGCAATCGACGTCATTGCGCGACCTGTATAGAGTGGAGGAGGCTGACTCTTACCACCTCAGATGTCCGGCCCTCCCTGCAGCTCCGCGGCTTGGTGTGGAGGTGCGGAGCAGTGACGTCACTATCCCGCGCCTCTACACCAAGCCGCCGAAGACCGAGGACAGGAAGAAACCTGCGCCAAAGGGGTGAGTATTATGTTTTTTTTTTTTAAATTATAGAAAGGGGGACATTATTCTGCATCTGGGGCCCGCAGGGGGCAATAATTATATGACAAGGGGCATTCTATATCTGGGGCTGGCAGGGGCATTATTTATGTGTCTGGGGCAGGGGGGGGACATTATTCTGTATCTGGGGCCCGCAGGGGGCATTAATTAAATGATGGGGGGCATTCTATATCTGGGGCTGGCAGGGGGCATTATTTATGTGTCTGGGGCAGGGGGGGGGACATTATTCTGTATCTGGGGCCCGCAGGGGGCATTAATTATATGACTGGGGGCATTATTCTATATCTGGGGCTGGCAGGGGGCATTATTTATGTGTCTGGGGCAGGGGGGGGGACATTATTCTGTATCTGGGGCCCGCAGGGGGCATTAATTATATGACGGGGGGCATTATTCTATATCTGGGGCTGGCAGGGGGCATTATTTATGTGTCTGGGGCAGGGGGGGGGGACATTATTCTGTATCTGGGGCTGGCAGGGGGCATTAATTATATGGCGGGAGGCATTATTCTGTATCTGGGGCTGGCAGGGGGCATTATTTATGTGTCTGGAGCAGGGGGGGGGACATTAATTATATGGCGGGAGGCATTATTCTATATCTGGGGCTGGCAGGGGGCATTATTTATATGGCGGGAGGCATTATTCTATATCTGGGGCTGGCAGGGGGCATTATTTATGTGTCTGGGGGGGGCATTATTGTATTTCTGGGGCAGGCAGGGGGCATTAATTAAATGTCTGGGGTGGGGGGGCATTATTGTATATCTGGGGCTGGCAGTGGGCATTAATTATATGTCTGGGGAGGGCAGGGAGCATTAATTATATGGTGGGGGCATTATTGTATATCTGGGGCAGGCAGGGGGCATTAATTCTATGTCTGGGGCAGGCTGGGGCCATTACTTCTATGTCTGGGGTGGGCAGGGGCCATTCATTCTGTTTCTGGGGTGGACAGGGGCCATTCATTCTGTGTCTGGGGTGGGCAGGGGCCATTCATTCTGTTTCTGGGGTGGGCTGGGGCCATTCATTCTGTGTCTGGGGTAGGCTGGGGCCATTCATTCTATGTCTGGGGTAGGCAGGGGGCATTTATTATATGTCTGGGGTAGGCTGGGGCCATTCATTCTGTGTCTGGGGTAGGCTGGGGCCATTCATTCTGTGTCTGGGGTAGGCTGGGGCCATTCATTCTATGTCTGGGGTGGGCAGGGGGCATTCATTCTATGTCTGGGGTAGGCAGGGGGCATTTATTATATGTCTGGGGTAGGAGAGAAAGAAGAAATAAATTACCCTTACCATTACAGTGTGTTACATTATGGGGCACTATTTGTGTGGTACTAATATTGTAGGGGGCTCTATTACAGTATTTGGGGCACAGTATTGGTGGTAGCAGAAGAAGGGACAATGGGAAAGTGCAGAACATAAGACGTCTGTGTGGTAAACTCTGCAGGAATGCTGTGTACCTGGAGGAAGAGACAAGGTGATGGTGGAACTAATGGAGAAGAGGAACGAGTACAATCCGAGGAGACGTCACCTGATGTCACTGGATGCAATAGGTGAGGATCTCATGTGTTTTCTGTAGCTGTATATGATACATACTGATTTTTTTCATGTTCGCTTCTGTGTATATATGTAGTATTATAGTAGTTAAATTCCTGTACATAGGGATCAGTATTATAGTAGTTATATTCTTGTACATAGGGGGCAGTATTATAGTAGTTATATTCCTGTACATAGGGGGCAGTATTATAGTAGTTATATTCCTGTACATAGGGGGCAGTATTATAGTAGTTATATTCTTTTACATAGGAGGCAGTATTATAGTAGTTATATTCTTGTACATAGGGGGCAGTATTATAGTAGTTATATTCTTGTACATAGGGGGCAGTATTATAGTAGTTATATTCTTATACATAGGGGGCAGCATTATAGTAGTTATATTCCTGTACATAGGGGGCAGTATTATAGTAGTTATATTCCTGTACATAGGGAGCAGTATTATAGTAGTTATATTCCTGTACATAGGGGACAGTATTATAGTAGTTATATTCCTGTACATAGGGGGCAGTATTATAGTAGTTATAGTCCTGTACATAGGAGGCAGTATTATAGTAGTTATATTCTTGTACATAGGGGGCAGTATTATAGTAGTTATATTCTTGTACATAGGGGGCAGTATTATAGTAGTTATATTCTTGTACATAGGGGGCAGTATTATAGTAGTTATATTCTTGTACATAGGGGGCAGTATTATAGTAGTTATATTCCTGTACATAGGGGGCAGTATTATAGTAGTTATATTCCTGTACATAGGAGGCAGTATTATAGTAGTTATATTCTTGTACATAGGGGGCAGTATTATAGTAGTTATATTCTTGTACATAGGGGCAGTATTATAGTAGTTATATTCTTGTACATAGGGGGCAGTATTATAGTAGTTATATTCCTGTACATAGGGGGCAGTATTATAGTAGTTATATTCCTGTACATAGGAGGCAGTATTATAGTAGTTATATTCTTGTACATAGGGGCAGTATTATAGTAGTTATATTCTTGTACATAGGGGGCAGTATTATAGTAGTTATATTCTTGTACATAGGGGGCAGTATTATAGTAGTTATATTCCTGTACATAGGGGGCAGTATTATAGTAGTTATATTCCTGTACATAGGAGGCAGTATTATAGTAGTTATATTCTTGTACATAGGGGGCAGTATTATAGTAGTTATATTCTTGTACATAGGGGCAGTATTATAGTAGTTATATTCTTGTACATAGGGGGCAGTATTATAGTAGTTATATTCTTGTACATAGGGGGCAGTATTATAGTAGTTATATTCCTGTACATAGGAGGCAGTATTATAGTAGTTATATTCTTGTACATAGGGGGCAGTATTATAGTAGTTATATTCTTGTACATAGGGGCAGTATTATAGTAGTTATATTCTTGTACATAGGGGGCAGTATTATAGTAGTTATATTCCTGTACATAGGGGGCAGTATTATAGTAGTTATATTCCTGTACATAGGGGGCAGTATTATAGTAGTTATATTCCTGTACATAGGGGCAGTATTATAGTAGTTATATTCTTGTACATAGGGGGCAGTATTATAGTAGTTATATTCTTGTACATAGGGGGCAGTATTATAGTAGTTATATTCCTGTACATAGGGGGCAGTATTATAGTAGTTATATTCCTGTACATAGGGGGCAGTATTATAGTAGTTATATTCCTGTACATAGGGGCAGTATTATAGTAGTTATATTCCTGTACATAGGGGGCAGTATTATAGTAGTTATATTCTTGTACATAGAGGCAGTATTATAGTAGTTATATTCCTGTACATAGGGGGCAGTATTATAGTAGTTATATTCCTGTACATAGGGGGCAGTATTATAGTAGTTATATTCTTGTACATAGAGGCAGTATTATAGTAGTTATATTCCTGTACATAGGGGGCAGTATTATAGTAGTTATATTCCTGTACATAGGGGGCAGTATTATAGTAGTTATATTCTTGTACATAGGGGGCAGTATTATAGTAGTTATATTCTTGTACATAGGGGCAGTATTATAGTAGTTATATTCCTGTACATAGGGGGCAGTATTATAGTAGTTATATTCCTGTACATAGGAGGCAGTATTATAGTAGTTATATTCCTGTACATAGGGGGCAGTATTATAGTAGTTATATTCCTGTACATAGGGGGCAGTATTATAGTAGTTATATTCTTGTACATAGGGGCAGTATTATAGTAGTTATATTCTTGTACATAGGGGGCAGTATTATAGTAGTTATATTCTTGTACATAGGGGCAGTATTATAGTAGTTATATTCCTGTACAAAGGGGGCAGTATTATAGTAGTTATTTTCCTGTACATAGGGGGCAGTATTTTAGTAGTTATTTTCCTGTACATAGGGGGCAGTATTATAGTAGTTATATTCTTGTACATAGGAGGCAGTATTATAGTAGTTATATTCTTGTACATAGGGGGCAGTATTATAGTAGTTATATTCCTGTACATAGGGGGCAGTATTATAGTAGTTATATTCCTGTACATAGGAGCAGTATTATAGTAGTTATAGTCTTGTACATAGGAGGCAGTATTATAGTAGTTATATTCTTGTACATAGGGGGCATTACTATAGCAGTTATATTCTTGTACATAGGGGGCAGTATTATAGTAATTGGCTTGTATATGGGAGAAGGTATTGTAGTAGTTTTATTTTGTATATAGAAGGCAGGATTGATTGTGTTATTCTAAATGTGTTATTGTAGCATTATTACTGTACATAGGAGGCAGTATCAATATATTCTTTCTCTGAATTGTACATGTATGGCACAGGGGAAAGGTATGTAAGGCTTATCGGGTCGTGTGTTTGCATCATTTACTGATCGACAGGTCACATTCCTTGTACATTAGATTCACTTACTAGCAAAAGATGTTTCATGTTTTGCATTAAGGCCATCTACCAACAATTTGTCTGTTATAACCCCACCCACATTATCTGACCACACCCACTTGTTTTTACTCCGCCCATAAAATGGGGCCACTTTTATAGTTTTTTCCAGGGCCATTTTAAATTCCCAGTCCGCCCCTGCTACTAATGGACATAAATCTGACCATGGTCACACTGGTGCACAGCTTATTATAACACACAGCTCTGATTACTGTCTGTGATATAAAGAGCCGTGCACCTGTGTGACCATGGCCAGATTTCTGTTCACTAGTAGTAAACATAGAAGCTTTCCATTGAATGACAGCAAGCAGAGCTCTAGAAATCTGTGAGGAATTGATACAGAATTGAATCATATTGATATTTTTATCATAAAAACAATAACAAACATTTGCTGAAAGGGGAATACCCCTTTAAGCTTTTTTTTTTTTTTTTTTTTAAGATTCCATTTCTATTTAGAGCTAAAGGGGTATTACGGCAATATAAGCGTCTGATATAAAAACCCATGATGCTATAAATAAATGAATATAACAAAACTCAATGTCATTAGTTATAAAATGAAGCTTAAATAGTTTGATTTTATGATTCACAAAATTTTATGGCCTCTCTAAAGTAGGCAGAGTTATCACCAAGATGGCCGCCACTGGAAACTACAAGACCCATGATCCATTTAACTGCCATCACTGCACATCACCAAAATGCTAGTCACACTGGATACACTGCAACCAACCGACTGCATTCAAATTTTGTGATGATCACATGATCTGCCCAGGCAGGTACAGGGCATGTGATGGGGTCATGTGACCAGCGGCCATCTTCTGTCATTTGTCTTCTCCGCGTGGAGTAAATTAACGGACTGATTAAAGGACCAGTAGTATTTTAATTCTTCATACAGTCTATGTCACCAGCATTTTTCCGCTAAGGGGAGAAAAATTATAAACAACTAGATATTAGCTTATATTTTAATGATCCATTTGTATATGAATTATGTTGATTCCTGGAATACTCCTTTAAGAAATAAGAAGAACCAAATGCTGCCCTGTAACAGTATTTTTTACTGTTTACATGGTAAAGAGAGCTTTACATGTCATGAAGTTAATTTCTCTCAGATCAGCTTGCGCATTATACACTGCTTAAAAAATAAAGGGGGCACTAAATTATCACATCCTAGATCTCCATGAATGAAATATTTCAGTTGCAATTATTTATTCATTACATAGTGGAATGTGTTCAGAACAATAAATATAAAATTCATCAATCAAAATTAGTAATACATTGATGTCTCTTCAATTTAAAAACTAAGCATTTTATCATATGTTATCATATGGTGTCTACATTGTAGAGGTAAATAGCATTTTTAAAAATCTACAGTGCTCAAAAAAATTAAGGGAGCACTTAAACATCACAAACTTCTGTGAAATCAAACTGTCCACTGACAATTAATTTCACAGGCAGTTAGCAAGACACACCCAATAAAGGAATGTTTCTGCAGCTGGGGACCTAATTTGTTGGTGCTTTCACACTTGTGGTAGTGTGCTGCCCACTGGCAAATGTTATGCAGGTTAAATGATGTTCATAATTTGTCCATTATGTAACATATGTTTATTTGCAGGCGCCATCTAATGGCCAAAGTTAGTAACTACTTACATTCTGTTTTCCCCACCCACTAGCAGATACAAAGGATTGTGGGTAGGAGAAGGGCAGTTCCCTTCATGTCTACACAGAGAGAAGACCTATATTCAACCATCTTAACCCTTGTTGTAGTATAGCCGGTAAGGAGACTGTCTATAAGAATATATAGCTACTAGCAGCTATAGGACCACTCTGTATAAAGTCTCTTATATGAAGTGTGATGTATAGATCTGTAATTGCACTGTAATTGCACAGATAGGCCCAACCTCATGGTCGGCCATGTTTGGTCCCAGACTGTATATGTATCAGCTTGTTTCCTGTTATATGCTAATGTAATGTATGTAACATGCTCCTGTTATATTATTGTACTATTCTAATAGATTGTACATTCCGGTTTTTCTTCAGTTTCACCCTAATCCTACATCAGTTTAATAAAGCTACGGACTTTCAACCAGTCTCATTTGTTGAACTGTAGGAAGGCGTTTAACTGCCTGTCGAGCTCCGCATAGACCCCGGGGGTACGTGAAGTGGGGGCAGGACAGTGAAACGGCTGCTTGAAACAAGCGGGAAGATTTAGACTACACAGAGGTCTGCTACTGTCTACGCAGTCACCTGCAAACAGGAAACACAGCAATCTATAACCGGTCAAAGCATGTCACAAAGCCAAGTGTCTTCTATTAAGACAAGATCACGGGCCAGTTCCTCAAAAGCATCTACCACTAGCAATGCAGCCGCCATCGCCCGCGCAAAAGCGGAAGCAGCGAGGACACGGGCTACCTTTGCTGAACAAGAGATGCAGCTGAAATTACAACAAGCCTCCTTAGAAGCAGAGAGGGCACGACAACAGGCTTCCTTAGAAGCAGAACAGGCTTCTCTAGACTTAGAAAGAGCACGCCTGGAAGCAACACTCGAGAAGCTGACAATTGAGAGGGAAGCCGCAGCTGCCATGGCGGAAGCAGAAATCTTAGAGGCAGCCGTGTTCTCTCACAGCGAGCCCAGCAGACACAGTAGCATGCCTGATCTGGAACAAGAACCCCAGGATACACTAGAACGCACTTCAGAATATGTCCTTCAACATCCTGCGTGTAATCCTCAGACTACACATGAAACAAAGGTTACCAACTGCGAGTCAAGTCCAAGGCATCATATTTTATGTCAAGAAGCGGACCTCAGACCACATTTCTGCAAGCAAGAGAATGCTACGGCTCAAGTCAACTTCCCTGCCTACCAGAGAACCCAAGCTTCATCCCAGCATCCAGGAAGTTACTACACTCCCAGAAAGTGTGGCACTGTGAAACCTAAAGCAGAGACTTCTGACAGGTATGGCTACACACCACACTCTCACCAAGGCAACCATTTGCCAACCTGTCTCAGCACAAACCAAGCCACTATAGACTTTGCTAAGTTCTTGCTAGACGTGAGCTTGTCACCAAAGGACTTGTAAAGTTCAATGATCGCCCCGAGAACTATAGGGCTTGGCGATCCTCATTCCAGAGTTCCAGAGTTAGATCTGTCTTCTAGGGAAGAGCTAGACCTACTGGTGAAATGGCTTGGGGATGAATCTGCTGAGCATGCTAAGAGGATCAGAGCCATTAACATAAACTATCCAGAAACAGGCTTAAAGATGATCTGGGATAGACTCGATGAGTGTTATGGCTCAGCAGAGGTTATAGAAAATTCATTATTCAAAAGAATTGATGACTTCCCTAGAATAGCTAGTAAGGGCTACCAAAAACTTAGGGAACTAAGTGATCTGTTAACTGAACTACAGGTTGCCAAAGCAGAAGGAGATTTAATGGGACTTGCATTTCTTGACACAGCCAGAGGTGTCAACCCCATAGTGCAAAACTTCCTCACAACCTACAAGAAAAGTGGGTCAATCATGGTTTCAAGTACAAGGAAATCCATGATGTACAGTTTCCACCCTTCAGTGTATTTGTGGAATTTATTACTCAGCAAGCAAAAATCAGAAATGATCCCAGTTTCGATTTTACTCTATCCTGTGCCACTCCATCTGGTCTTAAACAACATAAAACTCCGGTAGCAGTTCACAAAACTAATGTTTCTTCTAAAAGTAATTCTTACAGGCCTTCAAGCTCCTCCCACCAGGATGGAAGATCCACGGACCCAAGTAAGCAGTGTCCCCTGCACAAGAAGCCACATTCCCTACTGAAATGCAGAGGCTTCAGAGAGAAGTCCATGGAGGACCGCAAAGCTTTCCTCAGGGAGAACAAAATCTGCTACAAGTGCTGCTTAGCAACATCACACTTCGCAAAGGACTGTAAGGTCAGTGTTAAATGTACAGAATGTGACAGCACAGATCACAACTCAGCTTTACACCCTGGGCCACCACCGTGGGCCTCGTCTCATATAGAAAGTGGCCAGGAACAAGGTGGAGAGGAGGGAAATACTGAAACAGAGACACCAGACGTTACTTCTCAATGCACTGAGGTCTGCAAAGGACTTGTAGGTGGCAGGTCCTGCTCAAAAATCTGTCTTGTCAGAGTTTACCCAACGGGCTGCAAAGACAAAGCCTTCAAAGTATATGCCATTCTTGATGACCAAAGTAATAAATCTCTGGCTAGATCTACTTTCTTTGACATTTTCAACATTAAGGGACCCAGCTCTCCCTACTCCCTAAAGACTTGTGCAGGCACTGTTGAGACGGCGGGGAGAAGAGCTACTGGGTACACAATAGAGTCTATAGATGGTCGCACCAGCCTGACTTTACCAACCATAATTGAGTGTAACCAGATCCCTGATAACAGGTCTGAAATCCCTACACCAGATGTTGCAAAACACCAACCCCATTTGAAGCATATAGCTCATCTCATACCCAAGTTAGATCCTCAAGCTCAGATAATTCTGCTCCTTGGAAGAGATATCTTGCAAGTTCACAAGCCTAGACATCAAATTAATGGTCCTCACAATGCTCCATTTGCCCAGAAACTTGACCTAGGGTGGGTGATTGTAGGTGATGTTTGTATAGGTGGTGTGCACAGACCCACTTCGGTGAACAACATGCTTACCAGCACATTAGAGAATGGACGCCCTTCTCTCTTTCAACCATGTTACAGTAACATCTTCATAAAAGAGCTTCCACACAGCATTCCTCTACCCTGTCATATCACTAGCAACCTTTGTGACAACCATACTTGTACTAGTGACCATGACCACTTAGGATGCACAGTCTTCCAGAGAACAAAGGAAGACAATCAACTGGCAATGTCCTTTGAGGATAGACTGTTCTTAGAAATAATGGAGCAAGGAATAGTTAAAGACGAATCAAATAGCTGGATAGCACCTCTTCCCTTCAGACCCAAAAGGCAGTGTTTGCCTAACAATCGAGAACAAGTTTATAAACGCTTTGCTTCCCTTAGACGGAATCTTCAGAAAAAGCCTGATATGAAAGACCACTTCTTTACATTTATGGAAAGAGTATTTGAGAACTCCCACGCAGAGATAGCTCCAACCTTAAAGGATTCAGAGGAATGTTGGTATCTACCTATATTTGGAGTTTACCACCCAAAGAAACCAGGACAGATAAGAGTAGTATTCGACTCTAGTGCCAAATTTGAGGGTGTTTCCTTAAATGATGTCCTGCTGCCAGGTCCAGACCTCAACAACCGACTCCTTGGAGTGCTTCTCAGATTTCGCAGAGACTCTGTTGCATTTATGGCTGACATCCAACAAATGTTCCACTGTTTTCTTGTTAAAGAGGAACACCGAAATTTCCTTAGGTTCTTTTGGTTCAAGGACAACAACCCCTTGGAAGAACCCATCGAGTATCGCATGCGTGTGCACATCTTTGGTAACAGCCCTTCCCCATCAGTGGCTATATATGGACTTAAACATTCAGCCAGGGAGGGTGAAAAAGAATATGGTTCAGATGTTACACAGTTTGTCAAAAAGGACTTTTATGTGGATGACTGTTTAAAATCGCTACCTACAAATGAGTCTGCAATCAGTCTTCTTAAGAGAGCTCAAGAAATGCTTGCTAATTCAAACCTGAGACTCCATAAAATTGCCTCCAACAGCAAAAAATTGATGGAAGCATTTCCCTCTCATGATTACAGCAATGACTTAAAGGACTTAAGTACTGACACTTTTCCAATGCAACGTAGTCTTGGACTGCTCTGGGACTTAAAGTCTGACACCTTTACCTTCCAAGTCAGCGAGGAAGAGAAACCCTTTACTCGGAGAGGAGTACTATCTGCTATAAACAGCTTGTATGATCCTTTAGGGTTTGCAGCTCCTGTTACCATCCAAGGTAAAGCAATACTTAGAGATTTGACTCATGATGCCTCTGACTGGGATGAACAACTTCCCAATGAAAAGAAAGTACTGTGGGTAGAGTGGAAGGACTCTCTAACAAATCTCTCTCATCTTCATGTTGCACGCTCATATGCCCCTGTGCCATCTACAGAGGTTCAGCTACAAAGACTTTATGTGTTTTCTGATGCTTCTATCAAAGCCATTGCTGCTGTGGCCTATCTTAAAACAGTAGACATTAAAGGACAATGTCATATAGGATTCGTCATGGGCAAAGCAAAACTTGCACCACTCCCTGAGCACACTATACCGAGACTAGAACTTTGTGCTGCAGTATTAGCAGTTGAGCTAGCTGAGATGATCGCAACAGAGATGCATTTGGAGATCAAAGATGCTGTGTTTTACACAGACAGCAAGGTAGTCTTGGGATATATCTACAACGAAAGCCGACGCTTCTACGTGTATGTCAACAACAGGGTTCTACGAATTAGGAGGTCAACTTTGCCAAAACAGTGGAATTTTGTTCCTACTGATCAAAATCCTGCAGACCAAGCAACTAGATCTGTTGCTGCCAACCGCCTTAAAGACACTACATGGTTTACAGGTCCTGCCTTTCTATACAGCTCAGAACACAGCACTACGGATCTTAAAACATTTGAACTTGTGGACGCTGACAAGGATGCAGAAATCCGCCCCAAGGTGTCAACACTACACACAGTGACTTCAGACAATTACCTTAAGTCTCACCGATTCAGCAGGTTCTCAACCTGGAAATCACTTGTTCGTGCCATCACTTTCTTAACCCACATAGCTCGTTCTTTCAAAAATACCAAGCTTGCTGATGTTAAGGAGTGTAAAGGCTGGCACCTCTGCAAAAATGTTCATGCAGTGACTGAACTAGATCAGTCAAAGAATGTAATCATTCGGACTGTCCAACATGAAGTTTATGCTAAAGAAATTGACAGTATCATTAATCACAGACCTATTCCTAAAGATAGTGTCTTAAAGAAACTTGATCCCTTCATTGATGCAGATGGCCTATTAAGGGTTGGAGGCCGCCTCAACGAAGCAAGAATAGACTTTGAAGGAAAACATCCGATATTAATTCCTGGGCATCATCACATTTCCTATTTGCTTGTCCGACATTACCATGAACAGGTAAAACATCAGGGCCGGCTGTTCACAGAAGGGGCTTTACGAGCTGCTGGACTGTGGATTGTTGGAGCAAAAAGATGTGTTAGCAAGTTCATTTTCAAATGTGTCACATGCCGCAAACTTCGGGGTATTTTCAAAACACAGAAGATGGCCAATCTTCCATCTGACAGACTGAGTACAGAACCTCCTTTCACTAATGTCGGGCTTGATGTATTTGGTCCATGGTTTGTGGTTACCCGACAAACCAGAGGAGGTCAAGCAAACAGTAAGCGCTGGGCAGTCTTGTTCACCTGTATGTCTGTCCGGGCCGTGCACATAGAGGTAATTGAATCAATGGACACCTCAAGCTTCATAAATGCTCTCAGACGCTTTATTGCCATTAGGGGGCCTGTGAAACACATTCGCTCTGACAGAGGCACCAATTTTGTGGGAGCAGCCAAAGAGTTACAGATTCCTACAAACCTGGATACTGTCAGTGTAAACAGATACCTAAGTGAACAGGGTTGCACTTGGACTTTCAATCCGCCACATTCCTCCCATATGGGTGGAGCTTGGGAGAGAATGATAGGCATAGCCCGTAGAATTCTGGACTCTATCTTCTTACAAGTGGGTATGGCTAGACTAACCCATGAGTGCCTAACTACTTTCATGGCAGAAGTATCAGCCATCATTAATGCCAGACCACTAATTCCAGTTACCAGCGATCCTGATGATCCGACGATACTTACTCCTGCAATGTTGCTTACTCAGAAGACTAAGACAACCTGTTCTCCAGCTGGAGAATTTACTACCAAACATCTCTATAAATGCCAATGGAGGCAAGTACAAAGTCTTGCCAATACCTTTTGGGATAAGGGGAAAAAGCAATACATCTCCACACTACAACCAAGAAATAAATGGCAGAAAACCAAACCCAACCTCAAAGTCGGTGATGTTGTGCTGATGAAAGACTGCCAGTCACACAGAAACGCGTGGCCTTTAGCTCTTGTTACTAAAAGTTTCCCTGGGGAGGATGGGAACGTCCGCAAAGTTGAAGTCAAGGTCCA
Organism: Engystomops pustulosus; assembly: GCF_040894005.1. NCBI lineage: Eukaryota > Metazoa > Chordata > Amphibia > Anura > Leptodactylidae > Engystomops > Engystomops pustulosus. Next base: position 62,446,344 of record NC_092415.1, read on the forward strand.
TGATCAGAATGAAACCAAAATGTTCTTCAGACCAGTAACTGAACTAATCTTATTGCTGTCATCTGAGGACTCTTATGGTGGCATCGATTGACGCCAGGCGGGGAGTGTGCTGCCCACTGGCAAATGTTATGCAGGTTAAATGATGTTCATAATTTGTCCATTATGTAACATATGTTTATTTGCAGGCGCCATCTAATGGCCAAAGTTAGTAACTACTTACATTCTGTTTTCCTCACCCACTAGCAGATACAAAGGATTGTGGGTAGGAGAAGGGCAGTTCCCTTCATGTCTACACAGAGAGAAGACCTATATTCAACCATCTTAACCCTTGTTGTAGTATAGCCGGTAAGGAGACTGTCTATAAGAATATATAGCTACTAGCAGCTATAGGACCACTCTGTATAAAGTCTCTTATATGAAGTGTGATGTATAGATCTGTAATTGCACTGTAATTGCACAGATAGGCCCAACCTCATGGTCGGCCATGTTTGGTCCCAGACTGTATATGTATCAGCTTGTTTCCTGTTATATGCTAATGTAATGTATGTAACATGCTCCTGTTATATTATTGTACTATTCTAATAGATTGTACATTCCGGTTTTTCTTCAGTTTCACCCTAATCCTACATCAGTTTAATAAAGCTACGGACTTTCAACCAGTCTCATTTGTTGAACTGTAGGAAGGCGTTTAACTGCCTGTCGAGCTCCGCATAGACCCCGGGGGTACGTGAAGTGGGGGCAGGACAGGTAGCATGAGACACCCAGACACAAGTGGCTCAGGTAGTGTAGCTCATTCATGATGGCACATCAATGCGATCTGTGGCCAGAAGGTTTGCTGTGTCTGTCATTATGGTGTGCTTCCAGGAGTTAGACCAGTACACCAGGAGACATGGAGGTGGCCATAGGAGGGCAACAACCCAGCACAAGGACCGCTACTCTATACTTTGTTATCTGGAGGAAAAGGATGCACAAATGGTTACAAACTGACTCCATGAGGATGGTATGAGGGCCAGACGACCACAGATGAAGGTTGTGCTCACAGCCCAACACCCTGCAGGACACTTGGCATTTGCCAGATAACATCTGGATTGTCAAATTCGCCACTCACTGAGCACATGTGACAAACAAGACAGCGTCACCATGGAGAGTGAACTGCTGATTTCATCATGACCACTTTGGGAGTGGGACAGTAATGGTGTGGGGTGGCATTACTATGGAAGGTCACAAAGCCCTCCATGTGCTCGCCATGGGTAGCCTGACTGCCATTAGGTACCGAGATGGGATCCTTAGACCCCTTGTGAGACTAAGATGAAGGCATTGAAACTATGGACAGGCCTTCTTGTTCCCCAGACCTGGATCCAATTGAGAACATCTGGGACTTCATGTCTAGCTCCATCCACCAACGTCACATTCTACCACAGACTGTCCAGGTGATGGTGGATGCTTTAGTCCAGATCTGGGAGGACATTCCTCAGAAGACCATCCGCTACCTCATCAGGAGCATGCCGAGGTGTTGTAGGAAGGTCCTACAGGCATGTGGAGGCCACACACAATACTGAGCCTCATTTTGACTTGTTTTAAGGACATCACATCAAAGTTGGCTTAGTCTGTAGTGTGTTTTTCCACTTTAATTTTGTGGATGACTCCAACTCCAAGCCTTCATTGGTAATAAATTTGATTTCCATTGATGATTTTTTTGTGATTTTGTTGTAAACACATCCAACATTGTACAGAATAAAGTATTCAATGATAATATGTCTTTCCTTCAGATATAGGATTTGTTATTTGAGTGTTCCCTTTATTTATTTGAGCAGCGTATATTTACACTAAAGCTCAAAAGTTTTGGGTTACTTAGAAATTTTCGAAAGAAGAGCACATTTTCTTTAAAGGGGTATTCCAGGAATCTGCATAATTCATATACAAATGGGTACTCAAAATATAAGCTAATGTTTAATTAGGTGCGTTCCCGCAAAATGCAGTAATAGTACGTCAAGCTTCTGACGCCGGCTCCTGAACGGAGCCGACACCCACCTCTAACACCCGCGATTGGAGATTACTCCGATCGCGGGTGTTAACCCCTAACATGCCGCGGTCGCGCTGACCGCGGCGTGTCTGGGGCATTTAGCTGGAATTGGACCCCCCCCCGCGGGGCTTACCGGAGGGTCCGTGGCTCCGATCGCAGCCCCGGGACTGCCAGTGCCGGGGCTGCGCGATCTGCTTCCTTACCATGAGAATGCTGTAGCTACTCTGATGCAGAATCATATCTTGGCTTTCACAAGGCCTCCAGTAACTTTTCACTCAGCCAGCTGCGCTCCGCCCCCTTCATGCCCCTGCACGCCCCACTAGCGTGAAGGTGGCGTAGGGGGCAAAATAATCGCAAGTGTAGTGCAAAGGCCCTGATAAATATGCCTCATTATTTTTATGGTAAGTGAAAAAAAAAGAAAAAAATCCTAAATGAGATTATGATTTTCTTTTCTTCCTTACATTCATCTCATCAATAAGCTAAATAACCTAGATCACTAAAATGAAGTATTTTGAACCCCTTAACGACATGCTCTGTAATAGTACGGAGAGCGTCGGGTGCATGGAGAGGGCTTCAGGCTGAACCCTCTCCATATCTGCATATTGCGGTAGCACTGATCGCGGGGGTTATCCCATCCATTATCCCATCTAAGTGAAGATTGTCACTCCCCGTGACATCATCGGGGGCCGCGATAGGTTTGACAGCCATGACAGCCTCGGGTCTTCTGAAGACTGTCTCATTTTAACCTATTCATTGCAATGTGTGATTTGCACATTGTAATGAATGAGGAGGAAAATCCCCATATACTGCCATACTGTAGTATGGCAGTATATGGTAGGATCGATCAGACAACCTAGGGTTAAAGTACCCTAGGGGGTCTGAGAAATAATAAAAATAAAAAAAGTAAAAAAAAAATATTAAAAAACCCTAAAAATTCAAATCACCCCCCTTTCCTTAGAAGTCATATAAATATAAATAAATAGTAAAAATCATAAGCACATTAAGTATCAACGCATCCAAAAATGCCCAATCTATCAAAATATAATCATGGTTATTCACTACGTTTAACCCCATAATGGAAAATAGCACCCAAAGTCGAAAATGGCACTTTTTTGCCATTTTGAAAAATATTAAAAATTCTATAAAAAGTGATTAAAAAGTCGTACAGTCCACTAAAATTGAATATGTCATCAAACATCACAAAAAATGACACCACCCAGAGCCCTGACACTAAAGTATGAAAAAGTTATTAGCGCCAGAAGATGGCAACATCGAAAAGAAATTTGTACAGGAGGTTTTAAATTTTGTAAATATATGAAAACATTATAAAACCTGTACAAATTTGATATCCCCTTGTTGGAAATATGACATGATGTGGCTTGAGACAGTGTAAGGGTCTTTGTGGACAGAGGAAGAACTAAGCCATAAATGTCTACATTGCCCCTAATAAAGATTGTATAAACAGCCTTCATGTGATTACAATGGACTGTGCTATTACATCTGGAGGCTAAGGCCATCCTGACAACACTGAGGACAGCTGCATGTCATTGCCCCCTGGAGATTCTCCCAGATCCTGTTGGAAACAAAGACTCAAGTTACTTGTCCTGCAAGTTGTGTGATAAGAATGTATTGACTCTACATCATCATTGGATTGGCCAAGACTGTGGTGGAGGTGGGATGATGGGCAATATGTGTGTGTGTGAGCTACGTGTGTGTGTGTGTATATAAGATGATATACAGATCCTGAGTCAGAGCACTTCCTCCCCTACCCTCTCTCTGTCCTTTAGTTAGTTTACCCTCTATCTATATTTCACTGTATTGTACCCTTAATAAATCTTCTATAAAGATCCATTGAATATTGTTGTTAATTTAATATTAACTGGCACCCCAAAACCAAGCAAATTTTACACCCCTTGATTGCATCGACCCAAAGAATAAAGTAGACATGTCATTTGTGCCGCATAGTGAAAGCCGTAAAATCCAAGCCCACAAGAAAATGTCGCAAATGCATTTTTTCACTGCATTTCACTGCATTTGGAATTTTTTTCCCACTTCCTAGTATCGGCATGGAATATTAAATACCATCACGCAGAAAACAAGCCGCCACACAGCTCTTTACGTGATGGTGGGGAGCGAAAAATGGAAATGAAAAAACAAAAAAGGGCCATGTCACCAAGTGGGTAAGTGCATCTATTCTGGCAGAAAATAAGCCCTTATGTCCAAATTAACCAAAACATTTTTTGTATAGACTTAAAAAAGTGCTAACTTTTGAAGTGTTGTGGTTTTTTATCCCATAAGAATGTGCAAATTTTTTGAAACAAAAATGAAAAAATGATCTTACCTGATTTTATTTTAACCCCTGTGAAACAATTAAAGGGTTAACAAACTTCATAAAAGTTGTTTTACATACTGTGTGGTGTGTAGTTTCTAAAATGGGTTAATTTATGGGGTTTTACTATTATGCAGGCCTCTCAAAGTGACTTGAAAGCTGAGCCGCACCCTCAAAAGTTAGATTTAGCGTTTTTTATGAAAATGTGAAAAATCTCACCTAAACTTCTAAGCCTCATAACCTTCTACAAAAATAAAAAAACATGTCAACAGAAAGCAGACATTCGGTAAATGTTAGTTATGAAGTTATTTTGGTGTTATGACCATGTGTCAGAATGGTAGAAAATTTTTAATTTTGAAAAAGTCATAACCACTTATATGTCACATATGTCAGATGTCAGATTTAAAAAAAATGTCCTGTGTCAGGAAGGTGCAAATGCCAATGTTGTTAAGGGGTCAATTGCTCAAAGAACACTTTACAGTATACAAAAAAATATCCAACAAGCATTTGAAATATTCTTAAGCCGATAAAGGTCAAACCTTACTAAAGTAATAAAACTAAACAACATGTTTCTGCTTCAGTAAAATTACTTACCACTATCAGAGAAATAAATACCGTAAGTCTAAAACTGGAACAGGGAAATGTACTTACACAATACTATAAAAACAAGGTCTTGCAAATGGCAGTTATAAATCAGAAGTATTAGGAATACATTATGCTGATGTATAAAAACAA